>NC_137587.1:19881258-21081258 GCF_963210335.1 Falco punctatus
GCGGCTCTCGGGGGACGCCGTCGGTGCCCGCGTCCCGCCGGGCGACGGTCCGGGCTGTGGCGCGGCCGGGAGGGGCGGCTCCGGCAGCGGCGGCGGCTACAGGTGCCTGCGCCGCGGGGCGCCCGGAGCCGCTGCCGGGAGCGTGGCGGGCGGGGGGCGGCCGGCCGGCCCTGAGGGCCGCTCCTGCGGCTCCGCTCCCTCGGGGCAGGCGCCGCGGGCTTAGGCCCGCCGGTTGTAAGAAGACCGTCCCGTGTTCGGCCGTGCGCTTCCTCCGCCTGTTCGGGGCGGGGGTGCTGCGTTTGGGCGAGGGGAGAAACTTGCGGTGTCCCCCCGGGTGCTGCTGATCTTCTGGCAGTTCCGTTTGGAAACGGTGGCTGGGTGAAGGGGGCGCTTCGTACGGGTTTGTGAAGCTTTGCAGGGTCAAGTTGGCGGAATATGAGCAACTTCTAGTGTATTTTACGGTCGGCAGCAGGTAACGCGCGTACCGGCCTTGGAGCGCCCGGTTCCCGCGGAGCGCTGGCAGTGGCGGCGCGGGCGCCCCCCGGACTGAGGCCGCGCTGCGGCGGGCGCTGCCCCGCCGGCAACAAAGACCGCGGGGACCGCCAGCTTGCTGGGACAGGCTGCACAAGAAAATTAAATTAACCCGCCTTCGACCTTCTTGGAAATCATTTTTTAAAAATTGTCTAAAATAATCGTGTTCTAACTTAGATGTCTCGCGTGGGACAGATCCCTGAAAAAGAACTTAATGCGGAATACTAAAAGCAGTAAGTATCAACTAGTGCTGTGAGGACTTTTTCTTTTAAAAGGGAACGCTTAAAGCCTTTGTAATGAAATTATTTGGGCATAAGCCACCTCCGTAGTTCACTGAGCAGAACAAAATACTTGAAGTCTAGGTAAGTGATGATACATCAGTGACTGCAGTCAAACTTCTGAGGGGTGACTGGTGGTGGTCTTACCTGTGTCTGCTGCCTCAGTGCACAGTCTCCTATGTCTTAAAGGGACCTCTCTATCTTTTTGGAGCACTGAGGTGTTTTCCCTCAAATTTTTTTCAAAAATAGGATATCTGTGTGTGGATGGTCCTTAATTAGGCGTCCGAGCCTGCAGTGTTTTGGTTTTAGTCGGTCCTCTGAATTTTCACACACGATACATCTTTTTTTCTTATAATCATCTTGGAGCTGTTATTACAATTCTAAATGTCCAGCATTTTAGAGTCTGGCTGGTTTATACACATACGAACTGTTTTCCAACATGCTGCCATCCAAAAAAATTCAGTATTTCACGTGTTAAAAGCTTAACTAATGGTTAGTATCATACACGGTTTAACAAGGCATCAAATATTTATATTGCAGCACTTTGTGAACCAGTGTGCTACATGTTAAATTTAATTAACATTACTGTTAATAAAGTAATACAGAGTTAAATGTTAATATATGATCCCTTAACCCTTTTCAAAGTGGTTCTTTCAGGTTTTACGTCCTTCCACGTGTATCATTTTGCCTTGCAGTGTGTGGAATAGCAGTAGATGGTATTTTTTGCTATATAGAATTAGGTGATGGTAAAAGATGGTAGTTTTACATAGCTTTTATTAGATTTCCTTTCAAAATATCTGAACTTACATAGAAAAGTCAAAATATTTCTTCACTGGACTGCTTTAGATGCCTTGGCAATCTGCAGTAGTTACTCAGGCCATTAAGAGGTGTCAGGTATCTTTTGTTACCACAGCAGTATGTGATGTGGAAGCAGTAAAAATGTGATGTAGAGGTTAGAATTCATGCTGAAGGTTATGGATGCAGAAAATGTAAATGTAGTCTGAAGTTCATGTGTCCGTATATATATTTTCCGATGTAAAGAATTATATTTTGGTAGCACTTCCATTTGCTTTTTAATTAAAATCTCTTGCTATACTTTGAAGTTGCAAGCCTTTAAAAATTCTGTGGCATTTTTAGATGTAAATTCTGTTATGATGTCTCCTCATAGACTGGATCTTAGTGTCAGATGTTAACAATTGTAATACCTGTTACAGCTACCATTTTTTTTTCCAGTTTACACTTTTGATTAAATGCATTCCTTTTACAGTGTTAGGCTTTCAGAATGCTGAAAGCTAAGATTTCAAACAGCCTGCTGCTTATCAACTGCCTTTTTTTTTAAAGTCCTTTCTTAGTGTGACAGGTAGTGTTGCAGAAAGGCTTGACATTACGATATTTGAAACACTAATTACTGCTTTGGTCATTCAGCAGAAAACCTCAAGGCTTTTTGTAAATATTCATTAAATACTGCTCTATTGTTTTCCTTTTATTAATGGGCAGAGAGAGGCATCTGTATATTTGAAAAGTTTTACTGCTATGTCTGCGATGTAAAACTCAATTAGCGGAAACAGTTTATACTGTTCTTTAAAATCAGGTATGCTGGCAAAAAGATTTTTCTAGTATAGTTACCTGTTTTGGAGCTGTCTTCAATACAACTATTCTGACAAAAGAAGCATTTTGTGTACATGTCCTCCTTCCTGCACTCCCAGTACAGCTATATGACAAAATATTTTAAGTATAGTTCAGATGTGAAGTATGTTCAGTAAAGTATGAAGCAGAGCGCTAAACAAAAAGAGGAAATTATAACCAAGTAGTTTATGTACCAGTCAATTTTTAAAGTAAGTTTTGGGGTTGTTTTTTTTGTTTTGTTTTTTTTTAACCAGAGGTGATAAACTATGTATATCTGTTGGTAAAGACTTGTTTTATACTGCAGGAGGATCTAATTGCATACTAATACGTAGCTGTGTGGGAAGAGAAAAATGCTGTAACTCTCAAAGCTTGCATCAGTTAAATTAGAAAGCAAACAGAGATACCATTATTAATGCACAATTGTACAAGGAATGCTTCTATTCTGTGAAGCAGGAAACACAGAAAGGCCTAATCTTACACTCTTCTTTTTTGGCAGAAAAAGGATGTGATGTTGCATTTCTTTACATACAAGTAAACTGTTCGAGTACCTGCCCAGTATGTTGAGTTTCTGGTTCAAATCCTTCTACTGGTTGGAGGAACATGAAACCCTCATCTGTCCATTCCCAAAGGGAATGGCTTAACTCTCAGGCCGCTGGGTGTTTGGGTGTGAGGTGCTTCCAGACACCAGCCAGTTTCATTTTGAAGAGTAAGATTCACTGACAAGGGAGCAAGTTTGGTATATAGCCCAGGGACTGGCTGGCAAGAAGTATGATCAAGTACAGATTGATGGTATGAACCCAGGTCTCCTTGTTACAGGCAGTGTTGAAAGAGCAGATGAAAGTGAAAGGGATGTTGTTGTTGATTGGTTGGGGTTTTTTTATTCCTAGCATAGTGTGATGTTCTGGAGACTTGAATCTCTTGTGTTTCTCTTTAAGATTATCTTGGCTGACTTGGCCAGTTCCTACTTGTGTGGTTATTAACACTTTTCATTGTGGAGCGGAGCTTGGTTCCTTATCTGTGGGTTGTGGAGTCTAGTTAGTGGCGTGGCATTTAGATTCTTTCATGGATCTGCTTTCTTATAAGATGCCAAATAATCAGATACAAAAATGTAATTGTTTCAACATACCTATAATTATTATCTTATTACTAAAAAATTACCTCAGTGCCTTCTGTTTCGTGATTTGCCTGATGCATCATGCGTCTGTTCTGGTTGGCCATAATTGTCTTCTAAAATAAAAATGAGTAAGAAATAGTTAATGTGATTTTATGTTAACGTTTTTAGTAATTGATTTTGCCTCTAGTCTTTCATTTTCTAAATTTCTTGCCTAGGATTAGGGACAAGGCTTGATAGTTGATACATATGACAGTGCAGCTCGTGGTTGTTAATCATAAATTTTAGTATCTGAATTTGCTGTACTTTATCAGCATAGAAAATAAACTACTCCTCTCCTGCAAAGATCTAACGAAAGAATAGATGATGTAATAGATGGAAGTTGTTGGAAAAGATAATTCTTAAAAAAAGTAAGACAGAAACCAAACCATAAGTTTCATTCTTGCCTTGTATCAGGATTCATTTTCTGGGGAAACTGTTGGAATGTCATACTTGGTCATTTGGCCATAGCGGATGATTTGGAAGGCTCTCGAATGTTTGTGTGTGTGTGTTTGTGTTTTTTTTAAAAAGTAGTTCAGAACCAGAAGCAATTTGTGGTAAGGATATATTAAAAGTGATAGGACAGTTAAATGGTCCTTTACAAAAGGCATTGGGAGTACTCAATTGTGATAATAGTCACAAATAAAAGTCAGTATGTTAGCATCTAAAGCACATAGCTGTGTATGTGCATCAGCTGTAATATGAGTGTTCAGTGTGAATTGACTTATTTTCATAGTGTGAAGTTGTTCAGGGTTATCTCCAAGCTCCTTAGAAAGTCAAATGCAGGAAAACTAAAACCCTTCGTTAACTGGGAAGTGCCAGTGCAACCTCAGCAGCTGCTCTTTGACCTGGTGCTGGGAGGTGCCTGTATGCATTCAGAGTCTATTTTCAAGGATAAGTGTGTATTTTAAAAGTCAGGAAGGAGAGGCTGGAAAAGAAGTATTTATTTAGGTACCAGTAGTGTTAAGTGGCATTCTGAGTACAAATGTGTGAGATCAAAGGAGGACAATGTATACTAATGCCTGAAAGAGTTAGTTCTTATGTATCAACAGCAGTCTTTATAATATACTGTTGAAATGTGTGAGCTACTGTTAGCAGTATGATGTCATAGGAGTGACTTGTGTTTAATGAGGTGTATACAAAAGAGTAATGTAACTTTAAAAGTTCACTTTGTTCAAGGCTGAAGGCAGGTAAACTATAACAGGTATGATGTCTTGGTAGAAATGCTATTGAGAGAAATGGCTTCACTGTTGATGTTTCCTGTGACCTGTCAATTTCCCTGGAGCCAAATCTTTATCTTGGTTTGGGTGGCAGGGAGATAGCAGTCAGCTCTCATCTGAATATTCAAATTTAAACCCAAGTGTTCTTTTAACTGGGATGATCTTTGCAGTTAAGGTCAGTGAAGGCAGTATGCTTCAGTAATGCCTTCTGATAATCACTTCTGTTTGGAAGCTGGTCTTCATTGTGGCAGAGGAGAAATGTAGAGTGGGAAACACGTTTTTCTGCATGGTGGTTGTGGTACCAAGTTAAATTTTTCAGCACAGCAGGTACCATGACAACTTTTTCTTTAGAATTTGATACCTCTATGCATAAAGCTAAGGCTTGACCTTAATATTGGATCATGCAGTGTTCCTGCAGTGTCATGATTGAGAACTTACGGTTGCCCTTGTTTGTCTTGTTTTATCAAACTGCGATTCACTTGTCAGCTACTGTTAATGAAATGAGATAGATTAATCATGGATTAAAGCAGTGCACCTTGGCTAAGAGAATTAAAGTTGTTTTTGTAGAAAAACTGTGTTACAGATAACTGCATTGCATGCTATAGAAATTAACTGCATGTCTTGTATTGGTTAAGAGAATGTGTTGCTAATGCCTGTGGTATGTCCTATTTTTCTAAATATTTTCTCATCTCTGAAGGGCAAGCTCATGCTTTCAGTTAAGCATTGAGGTTTCAAACCGATAAGTTTTGGGTTGTATTATATTTATGTATTTCCTTGTTTCCAGAGAGCAAATCTCTTCTTCCCAATGTCTGAAAGGGCATATGATGTCAGCAGACAAACTTAGTCCTGTGTTAGTGGGAGAATATAACATGAGTGGACATCACATGCTTTCTGCAGAATCAGTTCCTGTAGGATCAAGCGGTGATGGAATTGCTTAGTGCCACTATGCAGTGGCATTTACATTTTGTTTGAACGGTATTAGAAGTTCTCAAATGTTAGGAGAGAGAGTTGAAATGGAACTGGATATATGTATTTAAAGACGGTGATTTTTGTTGTAGGATAATTAAAATCAACAGAGTACAAGCTCTTACCATTTCATTTTTTTCCAGCAGTCAGGATGTGTTCTAAATTAGTAACCTAATTAATTACTTACAAGGAGGAATTAGCACAGTGTCTTAAAGTGAGGTAAAAGCTGATCAGCTCAGCATTGTCTTGTTGGGCTGACTGACTAAATGACTTATGAGCCCAGCACTATTGGTTTTGAGTAATGGAATAGTCTGTTTCAATTTTTTTTTGTTTTTAAGAGTATAAACAGCATTAAAAATGATTGTGAGCCTAAATTCTTGTTATATCTGGGGACTTCTACTGAATTATCAATTAATTTAGTTCTTGCCTGTTTGTAGAATACTTACTTAGTGTGTGTTGTGATCTCCTCTCAAAACTTCAGCTGTTATCATCAACCACTTCCTGACAAAGTGTGTTGCATCAAGCTGATGCGATGAGGGCTAGCTAGAACTCTGAAGAGGCAAGTTACTTGGCTTCAGTGGAAAGAGGAGGAAAGTGGCAATCTGAGGATTCTACAGTCAGGTGGACATTTTTCTACCTTTCAGCCTACTTAAATTTCTTGTTTGTTCATTGGCTCATCAAGCAAGATATAAAGATTAAGGGCTGAAAGTGTGTCCCAAGGAAAGCTAGGAATCAAAAAAGTAAATGTCACTTGTCCTTCCTCCCAAAAGAAAAAATTCTGAGGATGGTTTTAAGATGACAGAACAGCAAAAAGCTATTCAAGACTAGTTATTTTGATGTCTTGTAGGTCATTACTTTCTTTAAGCTTTTGTCAATTTTCAAGTAAGAAGTCAGAATGAAGTGCAACGAAGAGCTATTTCTTCTTGACTGAAAAAGAGAACACTGCATCTATTTCCGTGATGTTTTGAAGCAGCAGTTAGGAGTTATGTCAGATTATTGCTTATGAAGTAACTTTTAGATTAAACTATTTCTTTTTAATTTTAAGACTATAAGCCTATTGCTATTGGGAGTAGTCATATGATCAATTTTGAATAGTTGTGATATTTCTTTTCCCTTTGATCTTTCCTGATTTAGTAGGAACTTGTTACATTTTTGCCGCTGCTTTTTTTGGCAACTTTCCTGTTGCTCGTTTTCTCGCATTCTTTCCTTCTGCAACCTTCAAACATGAATCTTTCTCAGTCTCCTCTCTCTAAATAGAGAAGATGGACAGTATTGGGAAGGAAACAGAGGTTCTCTGTGTTGAATGTTCACACCATTGCTATATATTAAGTCTTATGACCTTTTGCTTTTTCTTTCTTTGTGTCTTAAGGTTGGATTGGCTTGTAAAACTACCTATACTTCACATTTCTTTCTTTTTGCAGTACTGTCCTGGTTCTGCTTTAGATCTTATGGTGCTTGTGTTCTTTTACCTTTTATTACAGCTTTGAT
The DNA here is from genome assembly GCF_963210335.1 of Falco punctatus. Classification (NCBI taxonomy): domain Eukaryota; kingdom Metazoa; phylum Chordata; class Aves; order Falconiformes; family Falconidae; genus Falco; species Falco punctatus. Next base: position 19,888,518 of record NC_137587.1, read on the forward strand.
ATATTCAAAAATACCCCTTCTATTTCAGTGGCAATTTTTTCTGCAATGAGTGAAGTTCAACAGGAATAGCTTTTTATGGGACATGATGATGACTATCATCTAGTACTGCGCAGAGTAGTTCAGTGCCAGGAGCTCAAGAAATAATTCTTAGCAACTGTATGGTGGGATGTCTGTGAAGTGTAATAAAATTGGACCAGACTCCTGGTTTCTGTAGAACTGTGGAGAAAGTTATCTTTATCCATAGTGCCTGTTCACTGTGCTTTGTAGTGTGAATGGCAGCCAGGAAGCCAACAAAATGCTAAACATATCAGGAAAGGCATTAAGATGACAGAAGACATCATACTGCAGCTATGCAAAACCCTGCTGTCTTCATTCTCATCTACAGTTCAGGTCTCTGCATTTAAAGGAAGTACACAGCAGAATTAAAAAAAAAAAAAAAAAAAGAAGGAAAAAGGCAACTAACACAATCAGGGATGGAGCCTTACAAGAAGAGACTTTCTCAGAAAGACTGGAACCCTTTAGTTGGAATGGGATGTGATGGAGGTTTTAGAAAAAAGAAATCCATGGAAGCTGTGGATCTTATAAATGCAGGATGCAGTTGATTAAAATGATAGGTTTATAGCAGATAAAATCTGGTATTTCACATACTGGATGGTGAACTACTGACTTATTGCCATAGGAGTTTGTGGAGGCAACAGATACCAGCGTGTTCAAAAAAGGGGTTATACAGATTCCAAGAGAGCAGATCCATTGACAGATACATTTAATGGTTCATAGTTGAATAGTCAGAGATGTATGATCTAATGTTTTGGCAATGCTCCGTTAATGGTTGGACTCAATGATCTTAAAGGTGTTTTCCAACCTAAATGATTCAATGATTCTGTAACAATTGAAATTCTGGATGCACAGGTTATCCCTAAACAGTGTGTGTGGTTGCCACTGTCAAATGGAGAGTTAGTTCTGAGCTTGATGGACCATTGACCTGACTCATTAGGGCAGGGGTCCTCAAACTACAGCCCACGGGCTGGATACGGGCCTCCAGGGTCCTCAATCCGGCCCCGGTATTTACAGACACACACACACCCCGCCGGGGGTTGGGGGGGGGGGGGGGGGGGGGGGGGGGGAACCAAGCAGCCACAGGTGACTGCCTGCCACTTCATCCACGTGCCAGCCCCTGTTTAAAAAGTTTGAGGATCCCTGCATTAGGGGCATTTCTATAGTGTTATCCTAAAGAGCCAAAAACAGTGGTTTGCACCTTACTGAAATTTGTTCTGTAAAAATACGGTAGTTACCTCAATCAGATACTGTGCTAGACTGGGCTACAAGCATGTAACAAGCTGGGGTTTTTTGAGGTTTCTTTTAAAAAGGGGGAACTGTACAGTTGAAAAATCTCAGCAAGAGATTAATGAAATAATGTAACAATACAATAATAATGCAATAACTGTGAACTCCTCTCTACAAAAAAGTAATGTTTGGTCTCATTTGAGATTCCATGTTGATGGCTTAGTTTTGATCAGTGGACAATGTGCAAAGCTAGGTAGGGCCCTCTGCATGATGTTGAACTTGGAATTTGTATGACATACTTGTTTGGAAAAGCAGAGGAATCTTAGAAGCTTAAAAACCTCATTAAAAGGTGGATGGGAGGGGACAATTTACAGAAGTTAATAGTTAGGCTTATTTTGAAGCGTTGAGTGTGGTTTCCATGGCTGGTTGTTCTTCATATAAGGTTTATAAATTGTGTATGTATTTAATCCTAATGAAAAATACTAGGGTGATAACTGCACAGTACAAATTTCAAGAATTTTACTTGACAGGTTGTATAACATCTGAAATAACACTTAGGTAGTAATAAAGTATTCTGTAATTGCATATATGTTTTTTAAATTTAATGACTTCAGTTCCAAACTTGAATTTACATAATACTTTGTCCCCTATGCCAGTTTATGACTTCTGTTGGTGAGAACTTCATACAGCTTCTCCTTCTGTCAATATTTTTGAAGTCTTTTCTATACAAATATTTAATGAATGCAGTGCATAGCTAAGTGGCTAGGCAGTAAATCTAGGCTAGTTTGTGTTCCCTTTTAAGTGCACGCTCTTGTCAAGTCTTAGAAAGATATTTAATGCTGCTCTTTGGTGTGTTAGTGCTCCTTATAACTTCTGTAGTTGAGACTTCATGTGATAATTAAAATTCCATCCAAAACTTCAGTTCCTGATTTCTTAAAGTGATATGAAATTGAGTATTCAGCTGTTAAGGTACATAACATGACTAATCAGTGCCTGTTAATTACAAACTGTTTAACAGTTCACATTGTGCTTCTGACACCTTTTGGTGAGAGTGTGTTTTTTATTCTTGGATGGGTTTATGGCAAATGGCACATTAATTCTGGCTGCTTTAGAAGAATTTTAGATTGCAGCTATAGCTCTGGGAAACTTCTCAGATTTGGTGATCTCATTTTTTTACCTTTCCCTACTCAGCTCCTCTGCTCTAGTTCATCATTTGCAGAATTAGCAAAGTGCTTGTTTCTCAGTCATTACAGCTCATAGTGTAATATCTGACACAAACTAAGATCCTAGTTTTAGCACTGAAGTGGCTGAGGTGTCAGCACATGCTCCTCTGCCAGCTCTGCTTTTGGGATCAGTGACTTCTGATGGGAGCAGAGTCTATAGCTGAGGATAGTAACTTAATCTGCTACAACAAGATTTGCTAGAGCTTGTCTATCAACATCTTTAAGCTTGCTGTCCTTTCAGCTCAGTCTCTTATGGAGCCTTATTTTATACTTTATTTGAAAAAACAACACAAGGAAAAATAATTTATTATCTCTTTGCACCAAATTTCATGTCTGACTTCTGACCTGTACTTCAAGAAATCCATAAACAATCAAGCATATTATTGGTGACCATTACACCATTGCAGGTATCAAGGATTCATATATCATTATATTAGTATACTCTTACAGGTATATTTGTGAAAATTTTTATTTAGCAGGTAGAATTTGTACTGGCTTTGGTTTCTGGACTTCCAGTGTAGAACCATCCAAAAATGCACTGTGTCAATTCAATATACACACAACAGAGGGTGTGCAGAACCAAAAGAAAAACAGAGACATTACCCAAAGAAAGACTGAAATACTGCGCATGGGAGCTATTTGCTTAAAGTTTAGAGGAGTAAGGAATAGGAGGAATAAGAAAGCATTAGAAATACATTTATGGGTTTAGCTTGTTAGAACTTGAAGTTCTTTAATAAATACCCCTTGTGTTTGTATTCAGAATTCCAGAACTGGTCTTGAAAGAATATAGGTGCATACTTGGGATGATTTGAGTTAGTGGAGTGTTAAGATATTCATAAATCTTACTGGCATCAAATAATAGTTTCTGATTTCAATACTTAATTTGTTAGGTGATTTATTTTTTTTTTCTGGAACTCAGCCAACATTCAGATTAAAAATATGCTAAATATCTGGAAATAGTTATATCTTATAATAATGAATATATATTTTCAAAGTAACAAAAAGGTTATGGATGCTGATTCTGTTGGATGTTCTTCTCTAGATAAATCTGAGTAAATGGTTTTCTAATACAAAATGTCAGCTGGCTTCAGGTTGAAAACAAATCCCAGATTGATAAGTATCTTCAACTGATTGGTGAATTGGAAAAGGGCATGTGAAGCTTTTGGTTCAAGTTCCAGAAGCCCTGGAAGTGGTGGATGAAATCTGACCATCTGTGGGATACCTAAAACTTCCCAAACTGTGGGAGAACTAAACTTTCCTAGTTTTGCTCTATTATTTCTGCTTTGCAAATATAAGTTTTGTTATTACAGGCATGGTAGCATTGGTAGTGCTGGAACAAAATTCTTTGCCTGCATTGCTGAGATGATTTGCAGTCACTGGGGACTAGAGAACTAAACTCTGTTCAGATGGTTTCTGTAAATTGAGTGGGATAAAACTGTTTTATTGTACAGTGTTTCTGGTAAACAGGTGTGTCAGAAGGATGGAATGGTTGCTTTGATTATTAAAGTAAATTTCTGCAGCTTTAAAGCAAAAATTGTAGACTTAACTTGGAAAATTGAATGCATTATTGTAAGTATTTGGGTTCCTGGGTGATTAGTCTGTTGTTTCCAGTAACAGTTACTAAAGGCTGCTGCATTGATTATTTTCAAATGGTTTTAAGGTATAACCTGACATAAATTCAATTGTAATAATTGTTTGAAGTGACAAAACAGAAATAATAGACCATGGATAATCTATATCCCAAAATTTTTCTGTTTCCTAAGTAGATGATTGTAAAAAGTAATGATAAAATTTAGAAACTGTCAAGACTCAGAAAAGCAGATATACCTGCTTTGATTTGTCTCACTAACACAATTGGTTGATTTGGCACTAAATATTAAACCCATTGATCAAAATTGCCAGTTGATTGCTCTGAGTAATTGGCATGTGAACAGTGTTGCAGCTCTTGTTCAGTATTTTTCTGATGTTATTTGAAAAAGTGACTGTTGGTTTACATGTTTAGGATTTAGGTTCCAGCAAAATGGTAAAGTTGTTGTAGTATTCCTAGCTTGTTCAGGAAAAGTATCTGGGCTTTTTGCTTGGGTTTGTTTTTTTTTTTTCCCCCCACTACTACTAACTGAAGAAATCTCAGTATTAAATAGGTTCTTGCCCTCAAGGACCATGTTCTCACTCTGCAAAATTACAAAGCATAATCTTGAAACCTTGGGTTTTTTCCTAGCATCACACAGAGTGCATGTAATGAGTGTTCAGAGGGGTGGTAGAAAAGAAAGGAAAGGAAAAGGAAAAGAAAGTAATATGCAGAGATGCTAATGAAAAACCTCTCTCTGAGGTATTGGTACAGTCATCAGAGGAGCTGCTTTCAAGTAAGATGCCAGTGCTGTTATTCACAGTGTACCTGCTGGGTTAGAAGTTGGGCTAACCTGTCAGGCTTTTATAAACTGTAGAAATAATTTTAGAAATCCTGTTTCATATTTCTAGAGACCTCTTGATCTCTAGTCTGAAAGGAATTCTAAGCCATGAAGACTTGGTTTTGTACATCTGACAAATGGAAAATATAGAACGGCAGCATCTGCTGTTACTTTTTGAACTTTCTTACTGTGACAAAACTCTTCCCAAAACTGATATGACTGGCCTAGTATGGGACATTTCAATTCCCAGTTAAAATTCTGTATTAATAGTGTTTTCAGTCTACCCAACTGCCTGAAAGACTGTTTTAAATGGCTTCATAATTGGACTATATGGTATCTGTAGTAACAACAGTTGTGTTCTAATGAGTAAAAGAATTTAAGGTTGATGCCAAGGGACCGTAGCCTACCACCTGGCCAGGAACCTGCAGAGCCATACTGTGGGATGTACTGGAGTGTCAGGCAGGGAGCAATCTGTTTTTAGAGAGCCCTGTTCTCTTTACTCATGGTTAAAATGCAGGTGTCTGAGCTAGTAAGTCATCAAGAACTTGGAGAGCCTAGTTAGCCGAGCACAAACAGAAATTAAATTCAACATGGTTTATCAATTTCAGGCCACTGTCAGTTGTGCCAGACCCAGGGACTTTACAGTGTCACTTGATCTTAGTCCTCTTAAACTCGTATCTGCAGGCTTTGTCATTGCGCAGTTTCCCAGTCTCTTGCTGCTCACTGGGAATGTTGACTAAGTATTTTTATTGCAGGTTTAAAATGTAGTTTGTTTCGACTGTTATAGTGAGTGGTGAAAATTGTTTTTAATTGACCTGTGGTCATGCCAGACCTCCTGATTATACTTACTCAGTCCTGTGGTGAAAAAAAATTACTGGTTGGAAAAAAACCCTGAGACAGTCTGAGGTCCTGACATCCCTCCCCTTGAGCTGGGGAGTTGAGGAAGCCTGAAGCATTGTCCTAACAAAATTATTTAGCTGCTATAGATGTGTAATGGCTTGATTAAAATTATATCCTTGTATTTGGGTGTCTTTTTTTAGTTTACGCAGCTGTTTGGATCTTTTTGTGCACTGCCCTTAATACAATCTTGAAGTAATGACTTTTGTAAGCAAACCAGGTTTTTGCTCTAACTTTTGTTGAATAACCTGTTGTTTAATTAAAAATGCATGATCTAACTTCTGTAGGCTGTTGCTTAACTGTACATCTGTTTATTTCCTTTGTTTCACGTGTAAGCCTTGTTATGTCTCTCTAATTGACATTACTGATCTTTAGGCCTTTCTGGCTCTTTTAAGAAAAGGAGTAAAACCTATTCTGGCTGAAGGTGTGCATTGTTTTATTTGCTTAAGAAAAAGCTGAAGCTCCCTAATGTCTATAAATCATGTTGATCGATTTATCTTCATAGAGACTAGTCCCATTTTCAGAAGAAAGCATCAAGTGTTTTCCTCATAGTGTGACCTAATATATTTGAAAAAATGCCATTGACAAATAATTTAAAATAGTCTGCAACAATTCAGGTAGACATGAAGACAATACTGCTTAAATAGTAGTCTTATTTGCATTGGGAGGCATTATTGGATTGCATTGTAATGGATTCTATAATTCTTATTTTTGCCAGAGCCCAGAAGCTCCCACTTGTAAGTGGGACCCAAAAATCCTAATCCTAGTCCTAAATCCATGTTTGCAAAGTTATTCTGAAATTGAGAAAGCAGGTAGCATTCACTGCCATCTTGATTTTTATCTGACATGCAAGGTAAGCATGTATCTTAATTTCTTTTACCTTGAGGTACTTCTCTATTCCTGAATCATTTGTTGCTGATCACACAGCACCTTTCTGGAGTGGTTTTGGATTTTATTTGTTCTTAGACTTAAACACTAGCACATGGAATTTTGTTGTGCGCATTTTGTCCGATTTTTTTTTTGGGTTTTAGGTATAAACTGGCTCTTCTATACCCACTAAGAGTTGGTAACAATTCAGCTTTTAAAAATCTGTAACTCATCAAAAAATCGCAGTTGGTTTGGTGATGAAGAGAGACCATTGTTTTATGGGCAGATGGTCTTATTAGAGCAGTTTGCTACTGAGAATGGGAGGCATCTTTCTGCTGGGTTTTTCTGCCATATTATCCCACTATGCTGGCTCTTGGAGAGCTCTAGTGATGGCAAAGCCAGTGTAAAGGAAGTGAGGAAAGGGGTTTGGAATAAGGTGAAGGATGTCTCCATCTTACAGAATCATATTCTAAGCTCAAGTGGGAAAACTGGTAGGAAGAAGTAGAGATTGTTCTGAAACATGGATATATGTATGTTGAGGCATTGGGTGGTATGTATTGTTGCATCCTGAAATCGCGGCTGTGTTGCTCCAGTGCATTGTGAGAATTTGCTGCTGTGCAATCTTGAAAAAGTATGTTTAGGAAAATTGGTTTCCCATTTCAGCTGGTCAAGTCTCTTTAAAATTGCTAGGCAAGAAAAGGACCAAGTATTTTCAAGCTTTGTAGTGCAAAAGCACGGACATGGAGTAACTAGAGTTCTTGCTGCTTGTCAGATGCTACAGATGTGTATGGTTAGGGTCTGGATGAAGTTTCTCAGCTGAAATCCCTTCTGTAAAACCTGACTTTTTCATAGGGTTACTGCACTGAACACACAAGTGTTATGCTGTTATTACAGCTCTGGTGCTTTGCAGTGATATTTGAAGGTTTTTCTCTGCCAACTTTGCAGCTTTTTGCTGTTGCTTACAAGGTGGATACACCAGACTAGATTGTTATAATTTCTGTATAGATAGTCTTTTCAGTTTAATTTTCATCACATTTCTTACACCTGATTCAGAGAAAATTGTTTCTTTTGTCCCACCCCTGTGTCACACAGAGGAAATGGTTTATCTCTTCCAGTGGACAACAGCTTTCACTCTTTACTGTTAAAATTTGGCTGATCCCTTTGATCTTTAAAACTGTATAAAGACAGTGACAGCTTCCCAAGCAGTGTATAGAAATGCTGATATTGGCACTGAGCCCCATATCCAGTTAGTTCTCTTGCTGTCTGTTCTGTTGTCTTAGCCTTGCGCTCTGACACTGGATTCTGCTTTTTATACAAGCAGGGAGTTTAGAGTAATTCAACTTTGCTATTCTTTTGATGATTGCTTGAATGAAAAAATAGTGTAGTCTCTCCAATTATGAGCTTCTTTCCATATCATTTAGTTCTAGACTCTGTTTTTTTACTCCCCTGCATTTTTATTCCTTTCTCAGGCTTTTCTCAGAAAAAAACCAAGATTTGTCCTTGCTGCGTACACAACTTCTGGTGCTGATCTGTGCAGCAGCAATTGATGTCTTGACACTTGGTTTTGCAACAGGGCAAGACTACCAATTTTGAGGCGAAAGCACTGAGAATATTTCAGGCTGTTCTGACTGCATCATTGATGGTGAATGCCAGTATTTGTGGCACATTTTAATAATCTGTTTTGTTTGGGATAACTTCGTAATTGTAACACTTTTTCAGAATGCTTCAGTGTCACAGAATGTTGCCAATGCAGTCTTGTACATAAGACTGATGTTGATATTACTGATTTGTCTCCACCTCTAGAGGAAAACACTTGTCTGTGGCCTCTGCATAAGAGGGCAACAGCCAGGCTAATAATTTTGCTGAAGAATTTACAAAGTAATACTTCCACTCAAAAGTTCATATTTCTACAGTTATGTAAATGTGCATTTAAGAAAGAAGTACCATATGTCCAGAGTGTTATGGTTCTTTTTATTCAAAGGATTAATGCAGCAAAACCTGTTAAAGGCTAATTTACTGAGGGCTTTATTTTTTAACCCAAAGTAGAACTGCCAAATATGCAGCTTACATTCTTAAATAAGCTTAATTATGGGAAATTTGGCTCTAGGGTTTTGAATTTAATAGCAGTTTGTCTTCAGTTGGATGGCATCAGTGTTCTTAAGAAGCTCAAACTTACAATAAGATTGTTTCAAAGGAGTCAATACTATGGTTCTTTTGGAATGAAACTAAGCAATGATCACTGAAGATGCTGCTACCTAAAGTGACTGTAAAAATGACATTTTTTTTTTTACAGTTCATGTCTTTGGGATTGTTTTAGGACATAGAGTTCTTACTTTCTGATTCAGAAGTACCTGATGACAGAGTTCTATATATTGGGGCAATAAAGTATTGTGATGTATTCTTTAAAGATATTTATCAGCTGTGTTGGTGTAGTGCATATAAACATGTTTGCATCACTGGTATGAAGAACTTTTTACAAACTTAATCTTCACTATTTGTTTAAGGGGTTGGGTGCATGATTGATTCTTCTAAGTATTGCTCAATAACTTTTTTGAATGTATTCTTAATGTTAGTGCTCTTTTGTATAATACCTATACGGTGTACTTCACCGAGTGGTGAAATGCAAAGATATACTGCATTCATGAGTTGAAGTTGTTCTACCTCTCTTCCTGTTTTCCCATTACGAAATACCTGAATTGCTGAGATCTGACATTGGCAGCAGGAGGAAAACTTTACCTATTGTAGAGAAATTTCATTATCTTGCATCCATTAGATTTTGATTTAATTTTTATGCACAGACACTTCAAGTAAAGAGGTGTTCAAATATCTTACCACTTTTCTGTTGAGAAACCTGTTTCATGTGTTATGACAGTAAAAAATACACGTGAAAGGTGAAGTGGGACAAATTAGTGAATCCTGAACTTGTACAGAAAACTAGGAAGACTGGCTGTTCCTGGATTGATTTCTGTTTTCTCTTGCTGTTAGAATTTTCTCTATTGCAGTGGTTAGTAGCAGGAAATACGAGTTTATGGAACTCGTTCTAGTTGTCAGACCCTTTAGTAAGTTCTAATTGTGGGGCAAAATTTGTGTTGGCTTTAGTGTTTTGTGGTTTGTTGGGGTGTTTTGGTTGTTTTTTAAGGAGTAATTGTGTACTTGTTAATGCAAGCAAGTGTAAAGTATAGGCTAACCTATTTAGCTGTTATCCATTTCATTGACACAGAATAAAGATCACTGAGAATTAATATAAGAAGCAAAAATTCAGTGTTCAGTTTTCAACTTTCAAATTAGGGGAGGGAAGAAGGCTTTAAAGATGCTACCAAAGGAGAAGATTGTTTTTAAACAACGTTTTTTAACACTGTTTGAAGAGTCATCTTCAGCTTGATTAGTGTAAGAATTGAGAGGAAATACTTGCTCAAGTTTATATGCTTTGTTGGAAGTTCATTGCGCTAGAAGATTCACTCCATGATTTTAGGCAAGGAGAGGTTTCTGCTGAATTCCACCTTCCTAGATGCCGAGTCTGTTTCTTAGCACAATTTCAGAGTTCTACAGAAAGATGTATGTAGCTTGTAGTATCTTCATTCAACAGCTCAAGTGATGACAAGGTTTTCTAGACAGGATTGTTGCACCATTACATACAAATAAAGTTTTCTTCTCTTCACGTAGAAAGGAGTCTTACATTCCTGTGAATTTATCACAATTATCTAATGTTTCCTTAATAAAAAGAACATGTGCTTTAACCAGGTTTCAGAAGCTGAATGTACTTTCTTTGTGTTAGCAAAAGAGTTGAACTGTGGAGGAGCTCTGCAGCCACATTGCTTATGTTTTGGACTCGGTTTGCAGAAGTGAGTATGTTCCTGCCAGGGTTTTATCTTAATTTGTGTAACTGATTGTTAACATTAGGCCCAAGAGTCCCCTTACATTTAATAGGAAAGAGAGAGACTGTTTTTATAAGGTACAGAAGGTCTCTAATGTTACACCTTTATAGTCTTTGTGAAGCTTTCTCATGCATTTTTATTATGAAGTCTAGTAATGTAGCTTATTTACAAAACATTAGATTTTTCACACCCTATAGTGAAATGTTGGTAATAATGTTACATAAATTATTTTTCTACAGATTTTCCTCATGACCTGTGAAACTTTAAGTTACTAGATGGTATAGGCTTGTTCAGAAGTCTTGTCTTACAGTATGACCAAGGAGTTGGCATGAGTTCTGTGGCATCATGATTGACATACCCATAAGTTTAACAGATCATTGTGATAAATATTGGGAAGGTTTGAAATAAGGGTGACTTGCAGGTTTTGTCTATTTCAAAGTGGTTACTTATATCTGAATTCCATTGTATAGGTAGTATGCTTGAGGTAATAGTACTGTTATTTCCATTAGTGTTCAGCCAGTAGGTGTACCATTTTATGCATTCTGCTGCAAGTGCACAGAAAATTAAGTTTTATTGCTGTCCACTGTGGGGGGAAAAAAAAGCTTTTTAGTTGTGTATTCTAATCTAGTGTGTTTATACTATCTACACAAAGGTAATAGGCTGAGAATACCACTTGATAATCTTGAAGTAATGAACGTGTAGATGTGTTTAGACTTTTCAGTAGGACCATCTTTAATACTCTCAAAACATGAGTGTTCAATTTACCATTTTTGGGGGGGAGGAAATAAATGCAAGGTTTGCAGTCCTTTACATGCGTGGTGTCAGGTTATGCCTTTTAATAAAAGCCAATAGGTTCTTTTGACTGTCCTGTTTACATCATCACAAAGAGATGCAGGTGGTTCTAGGTGTGTGGTCGCTTTCTTTTGTGGTGGCTTGGGTTTTTTTGATGGATTTTTTGGGGTTTTTTTTAGGATGAAAAGCTCTTTCAAAATTAGTTCCTGTTGATGAGATTTTGGCGGGGTAAGGGGAAGTGGATGAATTCACAGAATATGATTCCAAGAGATGAAGTTTCATTGGAGTTGGCGCTCTGCTGCCTTGAGGGAGTTTCTATTTGTCTCTGTCCTCACCTCTTCACCTTCTTGGTCTCAATCACTTGCTCCTTCTTGTGCCAGTCAGTCCTGTCACCTTTCAGATAATTGTGAGCTGTTCTAGCATGCGACTTTGTCCAAAACCAAACAAAAATATTTTGCAGCATTCTGCGGTCTTGTTGAATTAAGGTGACTTAATGACAGAGAGATTTGACAAGCTTTAAAGCTGTCAGAGAAGGCACTGGCTGTACAGCCCAGAAACAGAGAGGGTAAGGGAGCAGTCGAGAGAAAGAGTTGTGAATGCAGTCTTTGGCAGCAGCAAACCAGCCCAGCTTAGCAGTCCAAGGAATCATACTGACAGTCTCTCTTCTTGTTCTTGTCATAAATTCATGAACTATGGGATCTCTGTTTGGAAGGATCCAAAAGTAGGGCACACTTGAAAGCCTAGTCAGCTTTGTTCTGTGCTAGCAGTTGGGGAGTTCGCTGTGCACAAACATAGTAATTTCTTCAGGGAAATCACATAATTCATTAACGTTCTGTAAATACTAAAACATGACTGACGCAGTGTAAAGAAACTATAACACTTCAAATTCTGAACAGTTGTTTCAGTCAGCAAAGTTTTGAGTTCTGACTTTGCTACTTCTAATTCTCAGGAGTGAGAAAGATTCCAGAAGATCTCATGGGCACAAATTCACTTGAGCATATTCCTCTGCAAACTCTTGAGTGTCATCAGTTACTTCTTTGGGGGGTATTTGTCATAGCTATCCATTGCAGCAGTCACCACAATCTCAGGTGAGTTTAGGAATGAAAAACTTACGATGTCAGAAACCCAAGTATCTAAAACATTTTGTGGGTGGTCCCCCCCTCTCCCACCCCCTATAAATATAACTAGAGAAGAGCTCAGATGAAATGTTCTTTTCTGAATTTGTAGTGCGTAAGTGACTCTTGAGTTCTGTGAAGTCCCAAGATCATAGATTGTACAGTTCTGTGGTTTATGTTCTATTTTTTAGAATTTCAATCTTCAGAAGTCTCAACTTTTTTTGGTCAGAAAGAAAGTCAGAAGATCCTTGTCCCCTTCTCTCTCCACACAGCTATGAGAAACATAGCAACAGAGCAAATGAGGTTAGATCATTAAGGACAAGAATTTGTTTTTAAAAAAATCACTTTACTGTCACCCATTCAGATAACACTGCAAAAAAGAGTTGAAAAGAGAACAGAGGAGGAAGGCCACGTAGTATCTTTGTTACATGATGTTTTGAGACTATAGCTTGATCATATAAAGTTGAGAGACAGTCTTGGTCCCTATATCTAGGCTCTTTGAAGACTGTTGAGTTAGATATCTAACATTTCAGCATATTTGGATGAAAGCCTGCTCAGAATATCCATCTTCCCCTTTTCCTTAGATGATGTTTCTAACTGTGTTTATCGGATTCAGGAGGTATTAGCATATTAAAATGTGAGGAAGAAATTTCTTTTTTCCCCAGAATGTTGTAAATATGGCTTAAGAAGAGCTTGCTGTGGAGGACTAAACTAATGCCATTTTGTATGAATTTAAATGTCAGATGAGATGAAAACTACAGAACATTCTATCTTCAATTTAATTTGGAATTACTATTGCTTTGGTTCAATCACCTCTCTGAAGTGTAATTTACATATTAGTACTCAAAGTTTACTGTTAATACTGTGTTTTACATAGTGAAGCAGTGGCAAGTACTGACATTAAAAAGAACATGCTAAAAAATACAGGGATTAAAATGAGACCAGTGTGCAAGAGCCCAAGCCAAAAAGGATATAATTTGTAGGGGAGTGGGGGAATCTTATTAGAGATCTAAAATAGCAGCAGTATTTTTAATTTCACAGAGAATACTACCACTGTTTAAAACAAGGACAGGCATGTTTACTTCTAGGACAATGAAATCTGAAGTCTTAACTGTCTGTGAATAGGTGATAAGAAATTATTGTCTTGTTATCATGTTTCTGGCTGTCCTGTGAGATCTGTTAACAATCCCTGGAATTCTAGGAATTTCTTTCCTCTTCATTTGTTGCACTTGAAAGTTTCTAAATGCTTGGAATAACTGCTAACGTAAGGTAATTTTTTCTTTCACTGTTCTATCATCTTTCCGTTGCAAACCGTGGACATCCGTGTTACCCACTTGTACCTATGTATAAAATAAATGTTTCTTTTAGCAGGGATTGTTGGTACTGAAGATTTAATTAGAGCTTCGTATTCAAATGTATGCATAGTTGCAGCCTATTAATCTAAGCCATAGTGGGATGGTAGGGTAGTAAATCTATGTGCTAATTTGGGGTAATGTGGGTGTCAGACCATTTAATGAGCTGTAGTGTTTGTTTCTGTGAGCTACTTTTTGAAAATGAGTGTTTCTTTTTTTTCAGGTTTTCATTAATTGCTGTAGAGACTGCCCTCTGCTGTGCTCGGCACCTACACTAGAATTCGGGTCTTGTCAGCACTGGGAGTTGCTCATAAGTGTTCAAAAGGTGCTAAACATGTCAGAGCTTTACTGATGATTCAGGTGGCAAAATATAAACAAAAGTTAAATACTGTGTTATTGAATTTAAAAATACGCTTATGGGACTGTAGCAAAAGTCTTAAGTTTTTCTATCTAGATGTGATTTTTAGCAATAAGCTGCTTGAAGCCTGCTCTGATTTGTTTCTGTTATCATTCCCTCTCCCCAATCCATCTGCAGTCACCCCAGCTGAAACTTTATTCCCCTCATGTCTATTTTTCATTTAGTCTAAAAAGCAGAAACTAAACAATGCTGTTGTGTTAGTAGTAGTGTATATTTAAAACAAAGGGAATTTTTTTAAATTATCCTTAGTGTTTTCAACAATAGTTTTTAATCTTGGTCAATCATTTTAATTATTTGTGTAACCAAGGAAGAAGCATTTATACTGCTGTGCCTAGTCAGATTTGCTAAGACTAAAGAAAGCTTCTTGTGCAGTGGTTCTGCTTGACCTGTGCTATCACTTTTAACTGATTAAAGGACCTCACGGAGATACTAATCAAGGAAGATTGCTGCTAATAGAGCATGCAACATGTGTTTTTCACAGAGATTGGTAAGAAATTCAGTAAGATTAAAGTGTACCTCCCTCTTCATATGACTGCTGTGTTACTACTTTTATAAAAAGCAGGTCACGCTTATTTTAAGATTGTTATTTACATCATGCTTATTCTAAGGGGCATTAATTTCTTTGGACCTAAAAGAGCTAAAATACATTATCAGAAGTAATCTACTGTGGTGTATCCTACATACCTTTAACAGATGTTGCTCACCTGAGTCGTTGAGGCTGTGTTTTCTAACGATTGCTGTAAATAGAACAGCTGAAGTGCTGTACTTCAGAGGTTTTCTTGGCCTCCATACTGCTGTGTATTGAGAGATTTTAGCTGTGTGCTGACTGAGCTTGATAGAATGCACAAAAAAGATACTTTTGCCTCTGCATTTAAGTAATAGTCTCACTTTCTAATGGGGCTGGAAAATGGGCTGCCATGGTCTCAAAATGCAGGGAGAAGCAGCAGAGCAAGGTGGAGCAGTGTGGCATAGCATGGCTGGTGTGCAGCGTGTCCCCCAGCTCTGGACCCACAGCGGTGGCCGTGGCAGCCAGCTGTACCCTGGGTCCAGCAGGGAATGCAGAGTCCTGCAAATGGGGGGCTGCAGCTGCTGCGCTGGGGGAGCCCTGGCACCAGGGGGGATAAACATCACCTCCCTGGGCCCAGTGAGCGACATGGTGCTATTTTGGACATTTGGCAGTGAAGAACAGAACTTTGGTGATAACAATTACAAATCTTGCGTTTCTGCTTTTAATTTTGAGGCAGCAAGAATTGTTTATCCAAACTCCATTGTCTGTCGCACTGGGCAATCAAATTAAACATGACCTCTTTTAGAAATATATCTAGTAGCCCAATGTGAATAAAAGTTACAACAGTGACTGAAACAAGTGTAGTGTGTTTTATTACATTGAATATTTATATAAAACAATCTTTAGATTATGCCTTTGAAAGCAATTTATGCCTCTGTAGTGGTACAGGTTAAAATCCACTCTCCTTTGTCATGTGAAAATACACAATGAAATTATAATATATACTGTGTGTTGTAATTTCATATAGTTCATGCACAGAAATTGCAAAAGGTGTCTTCCATATATTTTACTGTGAAGGTACAGTTGCTGAAGAGAGGTTCGAGTGATGTGGCTGTTGTTGGCCTGATAACACTCTCCTTTTGGTCCATGTTTTTCATGGAGAACACTGTTCATGCCTGTTCTGTAGGTAGTAAGTGGCTCTGTATCTTTTGAAGTTAGTAGACTGGCGAGTTCCTGTGCTGTGACTTTTTTTGATTGTTGCCGCAGCATCAACAGATAAACAAGCCTAATAAAATTAAATGTGTTTAAATAGACCACAGTTCTTAAATGTGATACCAATGCAATTAAAAAATGCGCTTACAATTTCCCACGTTTGCATGTTGAGCAATTTGTGTATACAATTTATAAAACTGGAATCTAGCCTTAGCGTCTGAATTTTTCAGTTTAATAATTTTCTCTGTGCTCCAATGATGCAAGTTGGCATTGTTACTGCTCTTGTACAAATGTAACTTCGAAAGCACTTAGAATGAAAATTACTTTCCTTTTGAGCAGTTAGCCCTTTTTGCTGTTGATCCACATATCTTGCACATCTAAGTGAGCATGGAATGTTAAAACCTCTTGGCATGTCTGGAAGCCCTTTCAAATGCAAGTTGAACTGAGTTACTGTGCTTGACAGGTTTTACAATGAACTCTGGTCTGAAATTATTAGAAATGAGTCAGCTGGATATTAAAGGAAGAGTTTTCTTCCAATACCAAGACTACGCTAGAGCGTCTAATTAGAGGAGATCATGTAAAATATTGTAGACTAAAAAAACCAAACCACATGTTTTGCAGATTGACTAGACACCAAGCAAAAATGAATTGCAAATCAAATACAAAAATCAATGCAGTTCATTACATTACAATACAGTAAAGGAAAACAGCATGCAATATGATTGAAGAAAACAGTACTAGTTACTATGCACAATATGAAGCGAAGCATCAAATAATTACTGTGATTAGTTATTTATATATATATGTATATAAAAAATAGTGTTAGAGACTAAGAAAAGGATACATCACCAGGTACCCCCTTAACATCATCCAGGCCCACACTTCAGCTGGGAAGCCCGGTTGCAGCCAGCACCATGAGTCTCGGTAACTAGGAAAATTCCTACCTGGTGTGTCTGCCCGTAGGTGAGGCTTCTGGCCCAGTCCTGGAGCTTGCCCACCTTTATGCTCAGTGAAAAAAATAAATAGCTTACATACCTAGTGTATGTGAACTTATAAGTTTAGGCTAAGTGCAGGCATGCACTGTCTCATGATTAATGAGTTCACACAAGGCAGGGACATTGGCCAGATGCCCGAGCATGGTGGGGTTAGTGTCGTGCCACAGCTGCGCACAGGATCATTGTCTGGATGGTCCTTCTCCTATCTTGCTTGTTCCGGGGGCTCAGGACAGACACCACCTGCTCTTTAAAGTTGTCCTTGGGCTCCCTGAGTTCACTGTCCAAGTTAAAGCTAATGTAAAGAGAATTCTTTTTTTTTTTTTTTTTCCATTACAGAACTTTTAATTTAAGAAAAATAGTATCAAATTTTCACAGGTTTTTTAACTTTTAGTTGTTTCTGAAAAACTGGAGCAGCCTGATATTTCTGGCACTATTAAGCTCTGTAGGAGATATCTGTGAAGTATTTTCTACCATAAACTCCAGTCTTTAACACTTATCAAGTAGTGGTTAATTTTATGGTGTGCAGCATGGTTTGTTTTGCATTTTCCTTTATGTAACTGGCTCCCAAGTCTCTTAATCTTGCCATTTCACTGAAATACTGTTGAAGAAACATTATGCTTGGGAGGTGATGCAGGGAAAGCTGGAAATTCTTTTTCTACTACACTGAGATTCCTTCTGTGGAATTACTGAAGTGTTTTACTTTGTTGTTTTGTGATTTTTATGACTTAGATTTCTAAGCAAGCAAAATCTGAAGTACTGAGTGAAAACACCAGAAGAGCCACCGTTACGTGAGCATACATGGTAAAAATCTCTAGCATAATTTTATGCTCATACTTTTTTACTAAGTCAGATATCAGGAAGCATCTTGTATGCAATTTTAATTTAACTTTTCATTCACTTCAGCAACCTAGAATTCTTCCAGTTGTTTTTAATGAATTTTTTAATGTACTGTATCTGTCATAGTATATGGCTTTCAGCTGGTGATAAATCCTTTGCACTGTGCCTGATGTTAAATATGTATTTCTTGTGTTTATAATATAATTACAGATGTAAAGTTGCGCTTTTGTACTCTCAACTGTGCCCAAACTAATGAAATTCAGTTAGAGGTGAGTGCTGAACTCCCTTGCAGTCATTTAGAATTTGCAGCTTTAATGAATTTTAAAAAGGGAACTATCAAGTCTAATCATCCTTCTAGCACTGAAAGAATTTCAACCACCACCAAAATGTAATGCAAAACCTCGGTCTCCAGAAAATGTCATTTTTGCTCTTTGGAAGTTGCTGAAGCAAAACAAATTTAATTTTACTGTACAGAATTCAGTTGTGCATAGCAATCATAATTGTTTTAACACCAGCCACAGTCCCCAGGAAGCAAGTGAAAACTTAAACCACCTTACAGCTTCTGTTTCTGTCCCTGTCAGTATGTATTTTATACTAGCATCTGTCTTACACACCAAGATACTGCATTTATATATGTTCATTCTTCCACAGAGCTTCTTGGGGTCTGTGCTTTGTTTAGTGTATTCAGGGTGATTAAAGCCTGACATTGTTTGGGATGTATGCAGAATGATGTGTGGCTTGTAAGAGTATTCTTGAGAATAGCAAGTATAATTAGCAGGATAGGAGGTGTATTTTTTTCTTTAATTTTAATGTTTTGAACTTGCACACAGATGTTTTGTTTGCTGTTCATAATTACTTCACAGTGAAATTCTTGTGTGATGTCTGATGGTGACCGGAGTGACTGAAATGCTCTTTCTCAATAGTTACACTTACGTTAGCAGTTTAGACAAACCCTTGTCTGTAGGGTAAAAATTTGAATAGTTAAAGTAATCTGTGAAGGAGAGACTTGCACATGTGCTTTCCAGGACCATATCGGTAAGACTTGTGATATGAAGTTGAACAGAAAACAGTTGTAAATCTGCTGTATTTGCAAAGATCTGTCTGTCATGTAGAAGTGCTATGGTTCCCCTGTTAGATATCAGCAGTTCAAAGGAAGACACTTAAAGCCACAATTTAACCCTATTAAACTTTCAGTAACCAAACTCTTTGTAACACCGAAAGACTTGTACATATCTGAAGAGTATAAAAACAGCTAATACCAAGTTCTAAAACAGAAAATGAGTCTGCTAATTCCAAATATTATTCTGTATATTTGATATATGAGGCAGTAAAAAGTCAGTATTATTGAGTGTGTCTGTAGATTTTTCTCCTTAATATAAGAATTAATGTAACAAAATAAGGTCGTCTTGGGCTGAAAAGCTGGTTTATCAGATGATCCACTACTTACAAAGAACAGACGTCATGTAACAACCTTCCCTTGTTGTTATCTTGAGATTTTTAAAATTGCAAAAGAAACCTTGAGAAAGAAAAGCCAAGGATACTGTTCATCATCAGACTTTTGATGCCATGCTTATTGGTCAGAATAAAAATTTCTGTTTCTGGTGCTTGCCATCAAGCTGAATGTTACTTTTACCCTCAGCTATACCACACTGTAACTTGAGGACTGAGTTAATATTTTATCAGTGTCATATTTTACATTTTAAATTCCTTAGGGACCATCACAGAGAGGGACTTCAGACCAGACCTGACTATTTTTTTCCTTATGTGCTTATTTCATTTGTTGCAACTGGGCAGTAGCATTTTTCCAAAACTGTTGGAGATGAGGATTTGTGGTGTCTGAAGCAGACTCGAGACAGCTGAAAAAAGCAGTGGGCTTTAGGTTTGGAAGGCATCACCTGTTATCAGAAGTTCTTTAATTAAAGAAAGTTGTTCCAGCATTCCAGACTTGCAGCATGCCTGTGCTTTGATGGGTCTCCAGATAGTTATATGTGGAGGGTCAGGTTCTTGTGGAGTTGTTTTGATATTGCAGTAACATCAATTTTAGGCTGCTGGATAAGTGATATTACTTATCATCTTTTATATTATCTGAGTGATTACTTTGCCTGTACTGCTTATTGCTTGCTTCAGAGACTTCTGACTTTCTGGGATATCAAAGATACTTTCTATTTAAAATTCTCCTAAAAGACTTAAATTTTGATGCCAATTTTCTGAGTATTGCTGTTGAAGTGTGGCTGCAGGAGAACTCTTAATTGTCTGTAACTTTTGTTTCTTTCGTAACTGACTTAACTCAGACCTTAAATACTGAAAGTGAGCAGCTATCAACACAGGCCACTTAAATGTCTTCGTTACTCTGTTCCAAGAATTTATGTGCTCTTTGCATCCTGCATGGAGCTTATGCTGAAAATGTAAGTGATGTTACCAACTGTTGCCTAGTACTAATATTTACCTCAGATAATATTTTTGTTTCTCTGGTCTTCAGTGCTGATTACTATGTTAAAAGAGATTTTAAAACTTCTTTAAAACTTCTATAGATGTATGAGTTTTTGTTGTGCCCTTTTTCTGACTTAACCTCAAAAGATAGGTAGTTAGTACTCTTTGTCTTAGGTAGTTAGTACTTTTAAACTTGATGGAGGAAATGTAGCTCATCCCACCTTAAATATTTTTGATCAGTAATTAAATATTGGCCACCAGCTTAATTTCTTCATGTGTAGATTCTTTATCTTTAGTGAGTGTAACATTACTTCAGCTTACACATGACTGAGTGTTATGATGGTATCTTAAAAGTTGCATTTTACTTCCTGCATATCCTCAGTGGGTTTGACTTCTTTAGTGCTCAGTAAGTGGATATTATTCATTCCCTCATTGTTTCAACACCTGTTAGTGGTACCATGTGGACTGAGGAATGTGAGTTTTCTTTCAGCTTGTCAGAGCTGAAAAAAGACAAATGTAACTTTCTAAAGGCTCAGTCTTCAGGCAGGCTATGGCCAGTACAATGTGGATGAAAGAGAATTTGAATTATCTTCCACCCAGTTAAATTACTGTGCTTTGCAATTTTACTGTACCTCATGAGACATCCCTTTTGGGGATTGGTATTTCTGTACAGTGAAGCCCTTACAGAAAGGGAAATGTGGCTTTCTGAGGGTAATTTTGCTACATTATCTGTGTTATCTCTGAATTTCAGAGACTGCTTTTTGATATAGTGATTTATATAGCCATGTCTGAATGCTAACTTTATGTGACTTTATTCTTCGCAAAGCTGTTCTTTTTAAGTTGGGTGCTAACTGAAAGTTTTACAGGCACCAGATAATTTTGGTACTCGCTAGCCCCACTACTGGGGCCTCTTTTGTTGCCTGAATTTTTTCTGAGTCTGAATTTCTTCAGTGTTGAGCACTGAAATAATTTAATATCAATGTAGTGCAATTAAGTATCTTTTAAAGGCAAAAAATATTTTTTACTATCATAGGCATGCTTTAGTATTTGCTTCTTGGAATATCTTACTAATAACCAGTAGTAGTGGCTAAAGAGGAAACAAGTAAAGGAAATTGTTTAGATGTTGCTGTATGTAGCTGTGTACTACTCCTGAGGAAAATGAAAAGCTGTACGTACTTAGAATTGCAAGCTGGCAGAAACTTGTGTAGGAGTTTCTGTTGCTCTTCCTCCAAGACATTGCTATTGATATTTAATTTTCAACTTAATTACAACATAAGCAACTTTCCCTTCCTCCTCCAAAACATAAACATTTGATTTAAGAAAGCTGGCTTTGTGGTTTTTGGTTTTATTTTTTGTCTTGGTGCTTCCAGCATATAATAAAACTGAGATACTTTGTAGTATTTCCTTTCAGTAAATAAAAAAATATAATAATTAAAAGGAACTTGAAAAATTAAGTGTATGGGTAATACTGTACACAGCTACTTAGTAATTTGATGGCCTTTTAATTGAACATGTTGAAGATAACATATCATTGGCTTTGTGATACAGAAAGGCAATGTGGTATAAAACACATGGTTACATGTATTTAAGAGATAGGTGGTTATATTTATCAGGACACGTTAAGTTCTTTAGCCGCAATCATCAGGAATGAGAAACCAGATTAAAGTGCAAGGAGTACAGTGAAATGTCACTACTTGACTGTGGAAATCTGTTATTGTCCTCTGTTAAATCTATACTTTTGTATGCCTACACAAGGATTTTTACTTTGTATTTAATCCTTTCTGCTTTAATGCATGCCTATAGGAAGTATTAAGAGTAGCTGCTAACCAGAGCTGTCCAAGTATTATCCTAGGACTTTATCCCTGCTTGGAATCATGCGAGTGCAGCTCTGGACTGCTTTAGGTAGTATCTTTTGGAAGAACTCTATGCCATACCTGTCTTCTCTGAACCTGGGAAGCAATGTTTATGTAAAAATGCCTCACTTTAGGAAGAATAAGTACAAGTACCTTTACTTAAGTTTAACTTAATAAACTTCTTGTGAACATGTTTATAACAGGTTACTTATATTTAGTGTTTGTAGGATTGTAAGCATGGTTTGTGTTTGAATTTTTAAGAATGAAGGGATAAATTAAAACCAAATGGGAACTTTCAGAAAACTGCTAGTTTGTGGTTGTATTGAGTGCAGAATCTCCACTGCTTTGACTGGGAAATTTAAGAGACTTTAGCATTAGTTTGAACAGTACTCCTTTTCTGAGGTTGCCACATGAAGTTTACTAAAATATGTGAAACAGATTTGTGAGAGTGCTGTAGTTCTTAGTGGGGGGAAAAGCACTATGTAAATGTGGAGGAAAAGTTCCATTGCTCTGATGTCTGGGTACCTGGAGAACTCTTAAGTGTTTTCTTATTAATGCAGTTATTTACTAACTTTTTAATATCTCTTATTAGATTTTGTTCCTGGATTTTTCAACAACTGTCCTGTGATGGAAGGAAAATAATTTTTGAAGTTAAAATGGATTTTACACAACATAACAAAAACTGGCCTAATAGCAGCGTTTTTGTTTGAAGATAATAAGCCTTGTTACAGATAATCATGACAACGTCTCATATGAATGGACATATCACAGAAGATTCTGACAGTGAAGCAAAAAATGTGGATCTTGCACCTCCTGAGGAACATCAGAAGCACAGAGAAATGGCTGTTGATTGCCCTGGGGATTTGGGCTCCAGGATGATGCCCATGCGACGGAGTGCTCAACTTGAACGAATCCGTCAGCAGCAGGAGGACATAAGGCGCAGACGAGAAGAGGAGGGAAAGAAACAAGAACTGGACCTTACTGCTTCCATGAGGCTAAAGAAACTAGCACAAATTCCTCCTAAAACTGGAATAGATAATCCAATATTTGACACAGAAGAAGGAATTGTTTTGGAGAGTCCTCATTTTACTGTGAAGACACTAGGTGGGTAAAATATAGTGAATGGGCTAATGGGGAAAATACTTTAGTTGATATTAATGTTCTTTTAGGCCACTGAAAGCCTGGTTCTTCCGATACAGGTTTAAAGTGTTCTGGTCCTTTGGATTTTTGGTAGTTTGGGGGTTTTTATTTTAGTCCAAGCATCGGGCTATGTGCGTCAGCCAGCAGCTTTTCACAACCGATCCGTTTGGGAAATAGTTTCATGCCCTATAGATAGGCTGGAGACATCCACTTAATTCATTACTTATCTAGGCTGGGGAGCGCCATGCAAGTCATACCTGATTTTGTTATGTTTGATGAAGCAAAGACAGAAAAAGCCATGAAGTAAACACTGTCATTTAAAATCAAAATGCAAGAGTTTTTAATATTTTAAAGAGAAACCTGCTGGTGGTTTCTTCTTATTCTGGCTGTCTTGCATTATCAGTTGTCACCTAATACAATACATATTTTCTCTTGGAGTGTTGGCATTGATAGTGCTGGCTGGTAGTTGAGAACAGTGAAAAGTGGCTATCTAATTGCTAATTTATTTTTTTTTGGCCTTGTCTTCAGGTTTTTTTGTGCCCAAGCAATGTTTCTGCTAAAGACATGTCTCTATTCCATAACCTCTGGTAATCCTTATTGTACAAATCCGTCTTTAGGAAAATTTAGGTTGAAAGGGTCATCAGGAAGTCAAACTGTCCAACCTCCTGCTGAAAGCAGGCTCAGTTATGAATAAGGCAGGTGCACCATGTTTTAGTTGAGGGCTTGTCAGCCCTGCCCAAGAGATCTCTTTTTAAGAAGCAGGTTCTGTACTTTATGAAGTGTTAGATATTTGATTGTGAAATTCTCTTCTTGGAGGCAACACAAAGCAGAAGTTGCGAAGATTGATGTCCACCAGAAGAAGTAACTTCCGTTGGGAGTTGCTTAGCCACAGTGGCTACAAGGTCTGAATGCTGACGACAGGAGGGATTGGAAATTGGATTTGGATTGGAAATTGGAGGACTTGGACTGGAAAGCTGAGGCTAGGTTTCATGCCAGAGATACTGAGAACTTGGAGGGAGGGCTAGGTGGAAACCACCGGCCAAAGAAGCTAGGCATGGAAGCTGGTAGGAATGAGAAATGAGTATGGCTCTGGCAAGACTGGGAACCAGTAAGGAGCTGGGGTAGACTGAATTTGTTTCAACAGGAGAGACAATGGTGGAGAAATTACTGTGATGACAAAAGACTATTCAGAAAATCTGTCAGTGGGGCATAAAACAGATATGGGCTGTGGGGGAGGTGGAGAGGTTGTCAGAGAAAGACATTTGTGAAAAGCTGGAAGAAGGAAACTAGGTTTGGCTCAGCAAGAAGGGAAGGGGTGAAACTGGTGTGAATGGAAGCTAGGTTTCTGTGAATACTTCATGTAAGAAGAAAAACACCAAACACTGGAGACAAGAATATAGAGGCGTATACATGGAAAGAGGTAAATTAGGAAATGGCAATATATGGTACAAAATGCATCTTGGAAGGAAAATGACCAGATGATTTTGTCCACAAGGACAGACTCCACTTCTGTAATCAAAGTTTGAGTCTTGTCATTGTTCTGCTGTCAGCGTGTTTCTGTAAGAGCACAGTAATAAATTGCACGATATAACTAAAGCTATTCCCTTCAGTGTTTGGATACCATGAAAATCAGAAAACTAATGATGTCTGTCTCTACACTAAATTGCAGTAAATAAAGCTTAAAAGGATGTGCACAGAGCAGAAGTATTGACTAGCTTGCTGAGTGAATATGGTCTGTTCTTTGAGCTAGAAAGGCAAGGGGCTTTAGGAGATGTAGTTAAACTAAATCGTGACATATCCATATATGCACCAGGGAGCTGAATTACAGCTTCATAGGCATCTATTTCAATCAGAGAAGTCATGACATAATGTTGACAAGCTTACAGATATACTACTGTTATTTCCTTGCCAGGCAGAATTATAGTAGCAATTCGGATCAGGTAGACTTAAGATTTAAGAAGAGAGGATTTATAATAGCACTCCTGTTAGAGTGATGCTTTCAATTATATTCAGCTATGAAGTTTGAGTTGTTGCAAACTCAAAAAAAGTTCTAAATGAAATGCTGTGACCTCTTAACCTATATAGTCCATAAAGAATCTCTGTTAAGTCATTAGCCCTGTCAAAAACTGAGTCACAATTTTAATTTTAATGAAGTGCTTCTTGCAGTAACTTGGCCTCTTCCAAAATTTTCCTCCACTATTAAGCATGTCCTTTTTGCATACATAAAAACATACATTTTGCATACATAAAAAATGTTAATCATTCTAACATCTGACACTAATGCTGAATTTCAGAAGAATTTTTTTAATTTATTTATTCTGAAAGCTGTCTGTTGCTGATTAATATCAGAGTTAGGGATGTGGCCTTATGAATTTATATATACACACTTGCATACTTAGAAAATAATATGGTTTCACAGGGAGGATTTGAGTAAATTATCGTTAGTACTTCTGCTTTTTTTTACTGAATACTGGAACTGGACATGCCAGGTATTTTAAAATTTACATGCACAACTTTTTTGTCTCCAAGAAACTTGCTTAACTGTTACTTTATCCAAAAACTAACTGCTAGTATGTGAATTTTTTCACAGTTTGTTTGGTGGTAGTGGATTTCTGATCTGCACTGCTCCTCACCCTTTCCATCTTTCCACTTCTGCTGTCAAGGTGAGAGTGCTTAGTCACTTTCACAAATCTCTAAGCTTTGTTAGGGGAACCCCAAATAAACCTGAGCAGGTGCTAGTGAATTAGAGATG
This sequence comes from Falco punctatus, assembly GCF_963210335.1. NCBI lineage: Eukaryota > Metazoa > Chordata > Aves > Falconiformes > Falconidae > Falco > Falco punctatus. Next base: position 19,914,476 of record NC_137587.1, read on the forward strand.
TTAAGCTGCCCTTATTCAGTCTCTTCTAAAATACTGATTTTAGTTTTGCTTTTTTATGTGTTAATCCATAGAGGTTTTGTTAAAGGTAGATGTTTTATATAACAATATTGACCTGATTTTCTGTATTTTTAGCTTGAAAATGTTTTTTAAGTGCCAGTGTCTAATTTGGCAGATCTTTGCCAAGTCTTTAATCTTTTCATCTTAAAAAAAAAAAAAAAAACAACCAAAAAACAACAAAACCCAAACCACAACAACAAAAAAAGCAGACTGGATTAAACAAATTGAATTTCATTTATCAAAATAAAGCAGGACACTTAATCAAAACAATTCTAAAGGGCATGTTTGTTATCAAAACAGTGTATGATTTATACAGCTGTCTTAATGGAAGTAACTTTCTGTGCACCTAGAACATGTGCATATAATTATTTAGCTGGCTTTTTCACAGCAGTATACCACTACAAAATGCAGCATATTTTTTGTTTGCTACAGTTCATTCAATTAATTTAGTTAATTTAGTTAAAGGGGTGACATTTCATGTAAGTAACCCTTTGCCTTTTGTGGCTACAGTGAATATTTTTTTAGGGGAAAAGCTGCCTTTTTTATTTTTATACCTTTGCCATACTTATTTATAAATGTTATAAATGAACTTTCAGAACAGTTTGGGATAAAACAATACTGTTCTATAGCCCTGTGATTCGAGTAATATATGGAGCATTAGAGTGCTAGTAACACTATATAGAATACTCTAGAGATCTGTAAGAAAGATTGGGAATTAAGATACTGGAGCTGACAAAATAAAGCCAGTTACATCTTCTTAAGTTTGCTGTTCATAACTTCTTGTTTAAGGTGATGAACAGCAACTATTTTCTTTTCTTCTTTTTCTAATCCAGCATGTTAAGCTGTGACCACAGGTCCTCCCCTGCAGTTGCATACTTTTGCCCTGGCAGTCTTTTGATTAATGCGTATATTGCACAGTGCTCAGTCACATTCCAGCCATTTCAAAGCCTAATGGAAAAAACACTGCAACACTTCTTCTAAAAGAAGACTTTAAAAAAAAGTAGTTGATTGCTAATTGATCTGCGATTAAAAAATGGACTTGTTCTGCCAAAGAACCCTGACTTTTCTGTGAGTAAGTGCAGATGTTAGTCTTTTACTGTTTGGTTTTGCATTTTTTTTTTCTTTTTTTTTCCCCTTCAGGACAACCTTTTCAGTAGGAAACATCTAGAGGTGGAATCTTTTGTACCTGGGATTTTTTTTTTTCTTCAAAAAGACTAAAACCAAACAAAAAATCCCTGCACCGAGATCTAATCTGTGGTTTATATTCAGAAATGGGAACCTAGTGAGAGTTAGGCATCCATAAAGCCAGATTTGTACGTAGTTTTATGTGTATGGGGTTTTATTAAATAAGTGACGAGGAAATGGATTGCTAGCTTTTGCGGGGAATATTTCATGTCACTCCTTTTCAAGCATTATTTCTCTTTTAGAATCATGAAGAGGGGAGTTTGCTCTTTCATGGTGCAGGGGAAATTGTTTGGTATAGGGCTTTTGTGTCCAGCACAGATGAAGATTCATTGTAGAAGGGAATTACGTGGGGAGGAGAGTACTGTGTTTGTATGTGAGAAAGGGTGACACAAAAGGAACTAGCAAAATGCTCAATAGAGAATATGTAGAGGCATCTAGGAACATGTCATCTTTATTATAGATACAGAATAAGATGTCTTATCTTTCTATATGTATTTATATCTTATATGGAATATGTATTAGAATTTTGTGTGTACATGTGTCTATGTATTTGAATTCTCAGATATATAAGGGGGTATACACAATTCAGAAATAATGGAATAAAATAATTTATGAGTAGGAAGAGTTAGAAGTTAGGATCTTCTCTACTACCTCACTGTTTTTTGAATCTGGTAACAGTAACAAACAGCAGAATTTTGGGTTGGTATGTTTTTAACTGAGCAGGTATCAGTAGGAACTTTACAATAATGTCTGACTGGTTCATAGTGCACTTCCTCAGACTTGGGAGAATCAGTTGCCGAGATGCTTTGGTAGTCTGCATACTCCACTAGATAAGAATTTTGCCAGCTGACAATGTCCTATTTAGCAAGTATTCTTGCTTGTAAAGTGTTCTTTAGCTTTCTCTGCAAATGGCACTTCCCCCCTGTGTGATAGGCAGTATATTGTGTATACAGTTCCCTAGTGAGACATTGGCTGGCTTAATTAGTGTTGTGAGCTGTACTGGATTTCACCTGTGGAATATCCTGCACAGCTGGTATTTGAGCTTTTGGTGCAGCTTTTGTACTATTGCCCTTTGTTTACTTGGTGGTTACAGGAAGAAGCCCTTGACCTTTGGTGGATAGGATGTTTTTAGCATGTGTGGAATAGGTTTGGAGGATTTTTTTCATGTTTTTTACTGTCCTGCAGACAGTGAAGTACAGGAATAGTAGCTCTAGATTGTTTCCTTTTATTATACAGAAGACTGGCTTGCAAACTCAGAATTGAAAACATGTAGGTTTGCTTTGTCTGAAACTAAAACCATTAAACTTGTTTGAAATACGTATTTTATTAGGCTTTATGGTTTTCATGTGCCCATTTATCAACCATTTTAATCATTAAATAATTTAAATTAAATAATTTAATTGAGCCTAGCATTGTTTGGCATACTAGTGAATTTGAGGTTAAAAGTAGGTGAAGTAAACAAAGAGGTTGTGGAGTCTCCTCCTCTGGAGACATTCAAAACCTGCCTGGATGCAGCTCTGTGCAATCTGATCTAGGTGAATCTGCTTTAGCAGGAGGTTGGACTAGATGATGTGTAGAGGTCCCATCCAACCCTGACCAGTCTGTAGTTCTGTGAAACTTCCTGACAGAATGTATCCGTGTTAATGATCAGTATCTACTGTGATTTTTCATGGAAAACAATGCAACTTAGCTGATGTCTTGATAGCACCCTATTCTAATGTTGATTAGCTCATAATGAATAAATTGGGGTTGCTAAAACTTAAAAATAATTCTCAGAGCTGATATTTTGATACCAGTAAGGGAGATTGACCACAATATCAACTCACAGTTTTAAAATCTGAGATTTTCTTTGTTGTTCATTTTTTTTAAAATACCAGGATTCAAAATTCTGGTTTACTTGAATTTATTAAAATAAAAGATAGCTGACCTTTTTTTTCAGACAACGAGTGAGAATGCATACATTATTTCAGGCTCAAAGCGTTCACTGTATTTTTGGTCTGCTTGAGGATTTCTTACCTGGGTTTATATGCATTAGAGGTATGATTCATATTCCTTGTTTTAGGTAGTTTCTCAAGTACTTAGTACTGAGAAGTGACATACTTTGCAGAAATTCAGATTGGTTTAAAAGAATGTAAATTTTTTGACAGTCTTTAAAAAGCACCCATAAAGCATCAGATTAGTTCTTGAAGGTCAAGAATGTAGTACATGTGTAGTAGTCTGCAAACATGTAGAAACATATAATTAAAATATGTTAAAATATTTTATGGTCCAAGCAGAATTTGTAATTTCATAAATGATGTGGACTTCTTCTGGTGAAGATGACTTTCAGAACTCTGACCATAGATGGTGTTTTTTTCTTTTCCATTCTTACCTTCTCATGCTAATGTGCTAAGACAGCATAATGTTATGGTTAGGCACCAAGTGTAGTTTACATATCAAACACTCATTCTATAAGTTAGCATTATCTGGTTGAGAGAGATACATATGGCAGGTATACATGGAAAGCCATATCAACATAACAGTGACTATTCAGTGCTTCAAGATCAGTTTAGCAAATAAGTTATTTTCATATTGCAAAATAGTCTCTTTTTCACTTTTAGCTATACCTGAGCTGCAATTATAGAATCTTTTACGTATTGGTGATTTCATTCAGAGGAGAACTGCTCATGCAATAAGAATTTAATTTAAACAGTGTATTAGCTTTTTATTTCTCCTTTTACCAAGTTGTTTTTTTGTTTGTTTTTTTTTTATTCAGATATGTTCTGCTAATAAAAGAGTGAATAATGGATAACTAAAACTTGCATACATCACTGAAAAACTGAACAGCAAACCAAAATTTGGTCAAAATCTTAATATAAACATTACTTAATTATGAATCTTGTTAACTCATACCTTATTTGTATTTTCTTATTTCCTACCTAGAAGTGGACGAACTGTTAACTTCTCTTAAGCATATCCAGCATGTTTTGGTAGACCCTCAGAGCCAAGAGGATATCTCTCTCATTTTACAGCTTGTTCAAAATACTGATTTTCAGAATGCGTTTAAGATACACAACGCTGTAACAGTGCACATGAACAAAGCCAGCCCTCCATATCCTCTCATCTCCAATGCACAAGAATTAGCTCAAGAGGTATGTACAGTATGCATCTCTCTGATATGTATGAAACCTATAATCATAGCTGTTGTTGAAATATGTACTTGCCAAGCTTGTCTGAGTTATTGAATGTTGAATATGAAAGGGATTATAGTAGTCACTGATCGCTGTATCCGGTTTTTCCAGATTTCCAAACAGTAACCAGAAAAATATTTTGGGAATAAGAACTCCCTTTTTAGCATAGATAGATATGTAACAGGAAAAGTACTGTGTTTAAACATAGAAAAAGGGAGTGGTTATGAAAAATCTAACTTTTACCTTCAGTATTCTTTATTCCAAGTGTTCAGGAATTGCATTACAGTTCTCTATTATTGTGACTTAGTGAGTTGAGCCATGGTTCTTAAATTGGGGGGCACTTCTGAAAATACAACTATATGGGAAAGAATTCTTCTTTAAAGTGAGCCACAGATACCTTAATACCTAATTTCAATGTTTTAATTGCTGCTGTGATGGTCTGATTACATTTAATTTTTGTCTGACAGATGACAACTCTTATAAGATCTGATATCTCCTTTAGAAATTTACTCGGGCAACTTTTTTAACTTCAGTCCTTTCAGTCAGATCTTGACTGAAATAGTTTTACAGTTTCAGACAGGTTAACTGCTGTCTTTGAGGCTTATTCACTTGAATATAGACTGGCAAAACCTATATACAAATAGCTTTATATTTACTAGCAGTATTTAATAGCAGCATTACTAGCAGTAATGCACAGAAAACTCAGATAAAAAGTTGCTGTGAACGGAATGAGTTTCACATCTGGCTGGATGCAGCGAAGACCCTTTGAGGAGCTGCTTAATGTTATCTAGATTTTCCATGGCCTGGTGCATATATATATTGCAGTGGAGTGTGGCTACACCTTATATGGATATACATTTGTAACTTTAGCTAGCTTGAATACCAGTATTGGTGCAAGCGTAGCACTGTAGTGTTCAGCAAAGCCAGATTCAGAGGCTGGGTAAACGCTGCAGTGTTTAGCACCCAGTGAACCAAACGTACCTATTCAAAACTGACGTAGGTACACAGGTTGGAGTACCTGAGCCAGTATATAACTATTCTGCAGTTGCTCAAAGGCATGTAACTCCAATTTCAGTACAGCAGCAAGCTGATTTTTTTAAAATCTGGTTTTCTTTTTGCCTGAAGCAATTTTTTTCAACAGCTCTTCCCACTCTCCTTCCTTTTCCTAGACTTCAGCCTTGTAAATCAAGGAAAACAGCATTTTAGCAAGTTCGAAGTTCTTTTGCAGAAGAAATTACTGATTCTTGAGGGACATAATTTAAATATTATCTAAAGGTGCAATGTGCTGCTTAACCTGCAGCTCAGGATTTTCCTGTTTAGGTTTGTCAGTAAGACTGTGCCAAAACCAGGTGGAAGCGTTTTACATATGAGCTTCCCTCATCAGCCTGTAGGCTGCTACAGGATCCTCACTAGGCTTGTTTGTCTGTGAGCCTGAAGGAATCTTTCCAGTTAACTCCTGTTTGTAAAGAACTTCACCAAACACCCACTTTACACAGGCCTCCTAGTTCAGGATTTCATTCAGCTACAAGCCAGAGTATTTGAAACTCGATGTATAATACAGGATGTTACAGATTCACCTCTTAAAAAAAGCTGGGGTTTCCCCTTCATGGATATGATGTCCTTTTATTTGCTGCTTAATAGAAGTTTCCAAGAAGAAAATATGCCTAGCAAAACTCTAGGTCTGTTTTCAGACTTCCATATTCCTCGTCACCTTCCCAACACGTTCCTCTCTTTTCAGGTGATTGGGTAAATCCTAAAATCAGAAGGTCATGCGAAACTAGTTTTGTTTCTTAGCAATCCATGAAGAAGGCTAAGCATAAAGAAAATATTTCTTTAATGTAACATTTTTAAACCCTTAGTATTTTGTAATCACCCCAGGAGACTATTATATAAAAGGCAAACATATCACTGCACTTATTTTGATTCTTCATGTCCCATCCCTGTCTTGTCCAGCCTTGGAATTCCTGAAAAGTCAGTATACTGCATATGTCTGTTCCATTTTCAGAGGTAGTCTAGTTTCTCAGTGATTCAGCTTCTGGTGTATTTAAGTGACTTGTATTTTGCAATATGTTAAATAACATCCTGAAATGATTGACCTGGAAATTGAGGACAAATATTTCTGTGTCAGGTGCGTCCCAAGAGGAACACCTTGAGGCCTCCATTCACATCTTTCTGTACTTCCTAGTCTTGCCTGTAGAAGATCTCGTGCTCATTTTTCAGATCCTTTATTCCTTTTGGAAAGGTTTCTGTATTTGTTATGGTAGCATTATGGGAGGACATTATTTCTGCTTTAGGAGAAGCTGGTTAGTTGGTTTTGGTGTTTGGTTTTGCTTTTGGGGATTTTTTTAACACTGACAAAGTATCTGTTTTGCATGGCCAGGTCTTTTCTTGTACTGTCATATTTGGTTGTCTTTTGCTTTTTCCATTCCTAAGCGTAGGCATGGGAAGCTCCCTCAGAAAGCAGTTTACCTACTTCAGGGTGTTTTTGAAAAGACACTTGCAAAACCCTTGATTTAAGATCCTGATAACATCTTGGTGATAAAAGCCACAAGACATTACAAGAAAGAAAAATAGCAGATACATGCATAACATTAATTTTAAATGGCAGGTAATGTTAGTGTGCATATTTTAGTGCACAGGTCATCCGTGACTCTGTAACACTGCAACTGTTCTGGAGTGCATGCCCTAGTTCAGAGCTACCGATGTGTTTTGTTTGAGGTTTTATGGTGTGGAAGAGAACTTGTTCTAGAGCTCATGCTTCTGTAGCTCTAACAGGAAGACACTTTGCAATACAATTGCATCTTGCAATGTGAAACATGCACCCTTTAAAATAAAAATTAATATTAAATTAATTAAATCACGCTTTTGGAATTGTGTTTGGTGGGAGTTATTTGCTATGCTGAACCTAATTTAAAAATTCTGTTTTCATTTACTCTTTGATGATTTACTTTTATGAAACATCATGTGTATGAACAATGTGTTGTGAAAACTTTTGATTTTTGAATCTTTTAACCATTAACAATACAAGTGGAATGGTACATTTTTATTTTCTAGTCCTCTTTAGGAAATTCTTTGAATTAGTAGTACACTTGTGCAGTTAACTTTTCCACAGATTCTGATAACCAGACAGCAACAAGTCAAGATTTTAACTTGTTTTAAAAGAAACTAATTGAATGTAAAAGGTGGAATGAAGCACTTGAGCTTAGGGAATTTATTTTAGAGGTCTAATCTTCATGTAATGTGTTGTATCCAAGTCTTAAATAAAAATAGACAGTAAACATCAAGTGTAATTAAATTGATTTCAAATCCATTTAAACTTGACCAAGATTGTGGGAATGATTATGGGAACATGGTCTGAATCTTGACCTTGTAAGAACATTTGACGTAGCATTCAAGACAGTTTGTAATTTTTGGCCCATAGCAGCACATACCAAATACCTTTAAAGATGTTCTTGCTATTAAATACACTTAATAGGCTCAATTTATATAGGCTGTGTTACTAAAGGTTTCAGACTTGATACTGTTCACTTCAGGAAGTGCAGGCAATTAAACTAGGTCAGTACTTTTGAGAGGATGCACTGGAAACTTCAGGTATAAGTGCACTAGAACATGTATGTATATTCCCTCTGAGGTCCTGCTCACCTGAAAGTAAACTACAACAGGATTTTGCAAGTGCAGTTAAATTCTGAATGTTTAATATTACTCCAGTGTGTGCCTCCACAGTACATGCCTCCAATTGCGGTGCGTATTAAGAAACTAAATTGATAGCTTTATTATTGACACATATTCAGTGTGGATTGCCTGTGCTGGCTGTAGTGTGTTGCTTCCAGAACAACAGCCTACATTCAGATTTCAGAACTGACAGAATGACTGCTTGAGCCTGGTTGCTTTCATTTCCCCTGTCAAATCCCCAACATCTGACCTTGCATTCAAAAGGTTGCCTTGCTTGCAGGGCTTCTAAGTTGCTTTCTAAGTAGGTTTTCCTGTAAAAGGGTCATAAAAATTGGATAAATAACACTTTGAAGTTCCTTGTAGCTTCTTCAAGAAAGGAATTGGAAGTCCCTTGAAAGTTAGAGACCTTAAATAAACCTCTGTGAGGAAGTCTTTTGTGTAGAAAAATGTCTTCTTTTGACACAGAGGAAACTTTTTTAGTGAAATACATCCTTTATAGTGCTCTGCTGTGTGGCATCCCAAAATTCAGGCTTAGCTGGGGATAACAGCTTTCTGGCTAATTCAGAGGTATGACTGAAGTCAGCCTTCTATGGAGCTGAATTCTTTCTGTTCTTTATGGTTTTAATGAAATAAATTAAAATTTATTAATTTAAATTTAAATAAAAAAATTAAAATTAGAACTGGCTTCATTTTTTGTCTATTCTAAACTATACTAGGTTTGTTCACCATGAGGCATGTTCTAGGGATGTCAGAAGGAAGGCTTTTGGAGGTTGTCCCAGGCTTATTGCTAAGCACAGGAATTTGTTCAGTGTGACAGTGTTTGGTAGGCAACGTAACGACCTTGCTCCATGGGAACAGTTCATTTAGTGGCTTCTCCTAGAATTAAGAATTATCTTTACTTTTTTCAGTGCTGTCATGTAGTAGCATCCAAGACAGTTGTTTACATTTCTGTAGATAATTGCTCCTAGGATAGAGGGTCTTCAGACCTTTAGATGTTGTTGATCACACAAGCAGCTTGATCTTTTTCCCTTTGGAACTTGTGGTTTCTTGATTCTCTGATGTCATATTACCTTATCCTTAAGCATAAAAAGCTCTTGAAAAAAATGTTCTCTATCGCACTGAAAGCTGCTGCTCAGATATGTATAATCTACTCTTGATGTCTCTGGATTCATTTGTGCTTTTGGATTTCTGATTAGGCCAGAGAATAATGGCTATGGAAAATAGCTTCTACAATTCACCTTCACATAAGGGGGGACTTCCCTGCTCCTGGCTTTCTCTGTAAGCATGCTGGTATTTGCAAGAGATGATGGCAAGGCATGTTTGGTAACTGTATGAGAAGGCAAACCTTTTTTGGCAACTAAAGCTGTTTGAGCAACAGCTGTCCTTGTGTTAATTTGGATTATTTTGGAACCAGCCAAAGAAACCTGGTTTTCTGTGACCTTTTGTAATTTTGCTGAGGCTGGGGCTCCAGGATGCATTGCAAAACCTGTCTTGGAATCTTTGGTCTTGCTGTTAGTGGAAATAGTTTGGGTAAAAATAAACCATCTGCTTTTAAGGAAAAGGGAGACTAGTCATGTTAATGAGAAGTTGGTCCATTTTAAAAGACCCAGCATATTCACATAATAAGACTTCATTGTGACTGATTTCACTATCATGCTCTTTTCCAGAATTTTTTTTTTTGTGTGTGTGTGCATCTTTGTGGTAGCTGATCTCATTGCCAGTCTCTGGTATTGACAAATCTGTGATGCACTGGATACCCATTTAGATTTGGTAGATAATTGCTGAGGCAAGATGTGCTAGAATTATCCTGTGGTCTCATTGCATGTTTTCCTAATTTGTACCAGGTACAGTTCAATCAGCTACTGTAACAGCTATGTGGATGTACTTCACTTTCAGTAAAATGCGTAATGGCAGCTAGGGGTTTGTGCTTCAGTAGGGGAGGGAGGATTGATAAATCACCAGGTAGAGTAAAAGTTTTATTACTTGATTTCTTTTTAGGTACAGAGTGTTTTGAAACCCAGTCACCATAAGGATGGGCAGGAGCTTAACGCTTTGCTGAATGCCCCTCATATGCAGGTAAAACAGTCAAACTTCTAATCCAATGGATGTGATTATTGATGTTGTTTTCAATATCACTTAATTTTTGCAAATGTCTTGGGCTGACTGGGCAAGGACAGATTTTATTCTTCAACTCTATGCAGATCTCTTGATGTGGAGTTTCCCATTTCCAGCAACTAATGGAAACTTCTGATCAAGTGTAGTGCATTATTGTATTCAGCCCTTGTTACATTCTACATGTATTACAGGCTAATTTGCACATAACCAATGTAGCACTAGGTTAGTAGAGGCAGGGGCAACACATGAGCTGCTTTGCTTGTCTATGGGGGTTTTTGAGTAGTCAGTCAGGTACATAGTAAACCAATGCCTCATTGATTGTTTTTTGGATTTGGAGGTTTTTTTAAGGAAGGAGAAGCTGTAAGTACAGTCACAGTTGTGTGTTCAAAATTACTTTTTTATTCTTTTCCAATCTGAAAGGGAGGGTTTAGAGAGCAGTAGGTGCTACATAGCTGTGATAAATTATTTATTTATTTTTTTAATTTCCCGAGTCTGTTTGCAGTATTTGGTGACCTGCAAAGACTGTTCAATTTGCCGAATTTCATTGAACTCTAATTTGTATGCATAATAAAGTGTAAAATTTTCTGTAACTGAGTTGATTTTGTTTAACACTAGGCACTTTTACTGGCTCATGATAAGGTTGCAGAACAAGAAATGCAACCGGAGCCTGTGACAGATGAAAAAATTTATGAGAATGTTGGTGTGTACGGAGGGGAGACAGTTAAAATAGTTCGCATTGAGAAAGCTCGGGATATTCCATTGGTAAGTACTGATACTCCCTCACTTATATGTAAAGGACGTAAGCTTTTCTCTCCTTTGCAGATTGCTATGGAAATTTTGGAATTTGAATGTGGAGGTGATGTTTAACTTGTAAACACTTTCCCTCCCCTCAAAATGAGAATTAGTCATAGACAGTAAACTTTTACATATATATAAAAATATATATCAGTAGCTGTACTACCACTTAAAAATTGTACAACTTCTGTCAGCTTAGGTTTGGACAGGACTTCTTGACAGAAGAAGAACCTTGTGCCAACCATTTGTTTTGGGGTTTTTTTTTAGCAACTGTCATCTTCTATTTTGCATCTTTCAAATAAGTGTGTCCTTAGGAGTATGTTTTTTAAAATAATAATGAACCTTATAATGTGGAGCCATTCAATTCTTCGATCTTTAGTGCAGCTTGAAGAAACTAAGCAGTGTTTTTTAAACTGGAGCACTGAGTGTATGCATTTAAGCTGTTACTTGCATTCCCCTTCAGTATAGTCTCCCACTGGCTTGAAATAAGTATGACAGATGGCTCTGAGTTTCATATATATAATAAATTCAGAATGTGTTGCTGCTACACAGGGTGCTACTGTTCGCAATGAAATGGATTCTGTTATCATTAGCCGAATAGTGAAAGGAGGTGCTGCAGAGAAGAGTGGGCTGTTACATGAAGGAGATGAAGTTCTGGAGATCAATGGCATTGAGATTCGTGGAAAAGATGTTAATGAAGTTTTTGACTTGTTGGTGAGTTGGACATTTCTTGTTTTCCCTGCAGAAAATACCGATTTCATAAGACTGAAGCCTGTTGGTTCTGCTTGTCATTTGTACTCATTAGCAGTAGCTTAAAAGTATTCTGATAGTTAGTGTTTATGTAGAGGGCCATTTCAAGGTGGTTTTTTTTCTGACACATACTAAAAAGTATAATGGCAGTTATCTTCAAAAATGAAGCCTACATATGTGAAGAGTCACGCTAGCATCTTGAGACTTTCTTTTAACTAGTTACAAGAAAAACCTTTAGGTCTGGAAAGCCATGATTTTTCATCTTTGAGTCCACAATTAGTAACATGTGTAGCGCATGATTGTGATTGTGGTGGTGCCTGCATGGGATGGACGTAGTTTTTTTTCATAGCAGCTTATATGATGCTGTGGTTTAGTGTGGTTTAGTCTGGTTTTAGACTGAAACAGTGTTGATAACGCATCAGTGTTTTAGCTGTTGCTGAACAGTGCTTGCACGGTGTCAAGGCCTTTCCTTTCTCACTCTGTCTGCCACCTGCAAGTAGGATGGGAGTGAGCAAGAGCTTGGGAGGGGACACAGCAGGAACAGCTGACCTGGATTGACCACAGTGGTATATCATGCCATTTAACATCATGCTGAGCAATAAAAACTGGGTGGTGAGTGATTGCTTTTGCATCACTTGCGTTTGTGGGGTTTTTTTTTCCCTTTCTCTTACTACACTGTCTTTACTCAGCCCATGAGTTTTTCTTGCTTTTGGTCTTCTGATTCTCTCCCCTGTCCTGCTGGGGAAGTGCAATGAGTGAGGTGTGGTCTGTGCATAGTTGCTGGCTAGGCTTAACCCTCCACAAATTGTATCACATGGGACCTTTACATGACTAGACTTCTTACTCTTTCTCTCCTGATAAAAACCCTTTTGTCTAGCAGTTTTCCAGCATAGATGTCTTTGTGTTTACTACAACTTTACCCTTGATGACAGAATTACACATAATTTCAAAAGCAGCTAGTCAAAACAACAGGCAAGAAATCCATCAGGAACTAGTAAAGGCAGACTTACCCTCTCTCAAAGGCCCAGTGAGGTATAATGTCAAAAACTGGGGATTACTATTATTTTCTGTTGACCGATATTGCTCTGTTATCCTGCTTTTCCCTGGCACCTATTTTTGATCAGTATCCAAGATGGGACACCTGGAACCTGACTATGAATCATTGGTCGGATTGCAGCAGGCAAGACCATTCCGTCAAAGTGAAAACAGATTAAAATCACAGGGTTTTCAAGAAGTTAATTTATAACTTCGATGCAAAACATTGGAAAATAGCCACTAGCATTTATTTAATAGGGTCTTTTGGAGAAAAAAATATTAGTAAATCTCTGAATTACTTAGTGGATATATGCTCTTTAGACAAATCAGAATCAGGACAAAGACCTGGGTTCCGATGTAGGTTGCGTTATTGTAGGAAGAATAGGCAGCAATATCCATAATGAAGTTGTCTCATGCTACAGTAGGACTGTAGTTTTTAATGGACAATTTCCACCCGTAGTTAGATTTTTTTTCCTGAAATGCGCTGTTAAAATTTTTTCAGCTAATGCATGGAATGAGGTCAAGTGGAGGGAAGTAGAGGCAGAAATTTGGGGGGGGGGGTTTGGTTTTCATATTTTTTTTAAAGCCATTTAAAGATTCTCCGAGTTATTTGAAAAGCCTTCAATCTCCTTGTGTGTTTTGGATCAGAGATGTCAGATTCTTCATGTTCTGTAATTGTCTCCTTTGCTGTCTATATTTGTTTTAAAGCCATATTTAACTAATTCCTGTGCTTCTGAAAAAAGTGTTTTGGCAGTTCTCTGCAGAGAGCTTGTTCTGCTCTTGAGCAGCTCCTGCAACTTAGAGGTACAAAATAAAAGATTTAAAACCATGATACATTAACATAAGAGCATTTATTTGCTGAAAATAATTTATTAAAAAAAAGCAACACAAAACTAACCAAACCCAACTTGTATTTTTTTTAAAAAATCATTCATTTATAATAATATTTTTAATTCTTATACGTTGTGTCTTGTACTTTGTAACGTGGAAGTGAGTTTTTAAAATGCTTCAGTCTCCAAAAAATATTTAAAACGAGCACAGGAGAAAGAAATTACTTTCCTTCTTAATTTTGCCTCACCACTTGCTGCTCAAATGATAGTAAACTGCACATGACTTTAGACAAGAGTATTCACACGATCACTGTGAAATTCTATGCATTCCTCATGGACTATGCATGCTGACGGAAAATCATGGATTTTCCTTTCCTGCAGCCTAATCACGTTATGTTCAGTTATGTTTACTTTATTTGAGCCTTAAGTCTGAATTTTTTGAGATACATGCATTTTCTTTGGTTTTATACAATATAAACTGTTGTGTTATAGTTCATGGAATGATGTATAGGAAGTAAGGCACATGTAGACCTTGTCATGGGTTGGTACTTGCATTTTATCTAGATATTCTTTGTGTGCAAACACACTCTGCATACAAAAGTATGCAAACAAGTAAGAATACTTTTAAAGCCAGTATATTTATTATGGTCTACTTTCTTAGTAGGTGTGATTGCAATATTGATACTAAGTACTTTACAGATGCAGAATTGGGGTGTGTGTTAAATTTTTAAACAGTGTTTTGTATACATTAATGATGTTAATAGCATAAAAACATGGTAGAAGTGTTTAGATTTGAGAATACTGTTCCGCTTAAAGCAATTTTAGAAAAGGTGTTTTTTGTATTTTTTCTTCCTAGCATAGATCCACTTGTTGGTATTTTTAAACAGAATATTATTTTCCATTTCTCCTAAGTCACTGCTTGACAGAATTGCAGCTGCTTCATTTCAAATATAAATAGTTTATGTATAATCAAGAATGCTAGGTGTTTAAAATCTGGTATCAACATTTGGCTTTCTAGCCTATCACAGAATCACTGTATCTGTACTGTATCTTTTTAAAACCACGTCAGGGGTAGATGGTGTGCTGTTAAGAACTACTGCCTTTTATGGGAATTGTTGAAGTATTTTCTGAAATATGTTGTTTATTAAAATTCTTAACTTTAAGCCATATTTTGATACTATATATGAAGAGTCTATTTTTTGTCGCAGGCTGACATGCATGGTACTCTGACCTTTGTATTGATTCCCAGTCAGCAGAGCAAGCCACCTCCTGCAAAGGAGACAGTTGTAAGTAGCCCTACATAAGTTCTTGAGCTTGGTGATACATAACTTGTTTTACCAGTATTGTGTAGAAAGTTCTTATCTAGGTCTGTTACATTGTGGAACAAAACAAAAACCTAATAGTTTAAATTGGTTTAATTGTTACCAGATTAACACCTGTAATAACTGTTGAAAATGATTGATGGTGATAAGCTAAAACTTTTAGTATGATGTTTAACTCTGTTTCTAAAGTAACAAGAAATTATAAAAGCCTGTGCTTATGAATTTCTATTTCAAAATTCCCAATTTCTCTATTAAAAAAAAAAAGTGAATTGATGGAACTTGCTACTGTGCTTTGGAAGGAAAAGATTGCATACTGGAAAATTTGTTCATTACCTTTTTAACTAACATACTTTTATTGAGACAGCTTTAACAGTATGAAGAAAGAATGCACTGATTTATCACAGCTAAACAAAAGCATTAATGGTTGGTGACAAAGTAAAACATTTTACTAGTGAAACTTCACCTAAAGCCTAGCAAATGGGTGTCAATCTGTGTATTTATTTGGGCTTTTAAACAATTCTGAATATCTCTGATACTTGTTGAATGCAAAGAACTTAAATTGGTAGTTCAGGGATTTTTGCCTCCTAAAATGGTGAGGAAATTGCATAGACTTTAGAATTAGCAACTTAAATTCAGGCCTTCACCTCGAACCTAGCACAATTGTGTTTTGTCCATTGCTAACCTAGGTAAAGATTCCATTTCCATTATCTCCTGTATGCCCCAGATGAAGTTTCTATTTTATAAAATCTTGGAGTTTTTATATATCGGAGCTCCATTGCAATCACAGGAAGATGGGGTGTCATTCTTCAGAAGTCACAGGTCATTTTTTGCATTTGATCTCCCACAGATACATGTGAAAGCACATTTTGACTATGATCCCTCTGATGACCCTTATGTACCCTGCCGAGAGTTAGGCTTATCTTTTCAAAAAGGAGATATACTTCATGTGATCAGCCAAGAAGATCCAAACTGGTGGCAGGCTTACAGAGATGGAGACGAAGATAATCAGCCACTGGCAGGCCTCATCCCTGGTAAATAAAGCTCTAGAAAAAGCTTGATAGCCAGCTCTTCCCATAGCTACAGGAACAATATCCTGGTTTTCAAAGACTTGTGTACCCTTAAATATCCATTGCCTTAAATATCTCTGACCTTGGACCTTTTGCAACAGACCCTACTGTTGGTTATGTAATTTGCTTTACTGAAAAGGTTGACCCTTTAGAGGCATCACCATGTATAGATATTAAATGCAGAGTAAAGCTACGGCTTCCACTGCGGTTCACTTTTCAAGAGCTACTCACCCCTTGTGTTACTCCTCCATCCTGGGGACTCTGTGGATTCAAGTTCCCTCTGCTGGTTACAGCAGAGATGTGGGCCCTCCGTCTGCCTGTTCTCTGGTCGTGGGAGCAGCCCTTAGGTTTCTTACTATATCAAGTAGCCAATTTGAAAAACGTATCTTTTCCGTGGTGACTTTTCTCCATGTTTTCACCTAGCAATGAGCTCAGTTGTAACAGTCATGCTTCCTTTCTAACTGCTGGGGTCCTTTGAGTAATGGGGTTTTCAGACATTGAAGTCCGTATATAATTTTTGCATTGAAATGTGTACTGCACTCTAGTCCATTAAAGGTCTGCTGATCTGTTAAACACAGTGAAAAAAATACTTTTCAAATTCTGTAGATTATCATACTGTTACTTTATGATATTTGAGTAAGTTGAGAGGAATACTGATTTAAATATAGGCTAGTCTTTTTCAAGCTGAAGTTCAAAATATTTAGAATAAATAGAATGCGTTTAACATACAAAAATAATTAGAAAACCATGTCATCATAGTGGGGAAATGTAGTCTTTCCAGTAGTTTGAATTTTCTGGGCAAAACTGTCCAGAATAGTACAAATGCTCTGCAAGTCTTTCTCAATGAATGTATTTTTTAAGCAATAAAGAAACTTCCAAGCAATTCTAGTTTCTCTTTCTAAAAATTAATTTATCTTTTAAAATTTCTTCTATGTTGTATTCTACTAGAACCTTCAGAGATGTAAAAGCTTAGGAAAAAGTAAAATGAGTAAGTAATTACAAAAAAAGTATGGAAATAGTTTCTAAATGTTAACTGCTTTTGTACTTTTTTTTTTTTAAATACATTAAGGAAAAAGTTTTCAACAGCAAAGAGAAGCAATGAAGCAAACCATAGAAGAAGACAAGGAGCCAGAAAAATCAGGTTGGATATATTCTTTCCAAGGGAAAAAAAAAAAAAAACCTAACTTTTATAAAGGTGCTCATTTTTGATATCTGGAACCTTGTGATTGTGGAGTTGTAGTAAATTCTTCCTTTTTTTGTAATACAAGTGGGATGACTCTTTGAAATTCTTCATGTAAATACAAATGTGAATTTAGCACTTCATTGTATAAATCACATGATTTTTTTCATAACCATGTGCAATGTAATTAGGATGATGTAGGCGAATTTGGAAAGCCCCTTTCTTCTTAAAGAATCTGATCTGCCATGACTCAGTTTCTAAGTCCTTGGCTTGCAACATTTGCTTAATACACCAAACTGTTTTAATGAACTGAAAAATATGACATGTTTTCAAAATTGCAGAATAAATTCTCTACTTTAAAAATCCAAATACTGAGACAGGAAGCTTTTTACTGTATGGTATTTGATTGTGTTGATTTTTATTTTGGTTAGGAAAGCTCTGGTGTGCGAAGAAAAACAAAAAGAAACGGAAAAAGGTTTTATACAATGCAAATAAAAATGATGGTAAGCAACATCTTTGGCACACTGTGCACTTACAAGCAACTGTAAAAGATTCTACAAATAGCCTGGTGAAAAGAATGTTGAACTTCAGGATATGATGTTAGAAATACTGCCTTGTGATGTTCTGTGTGGGAGCAGTAGTGTGGTTTGTAGCAGCGTTTAGTGAAAGATCTAAAAAAGGTGGCGGGATTTGTAAGGTCGTTTAGTGTCTTTAATAAAGACTAGATGATAGTGGTAAAAAAAAAAAACAAACAAAAAAACACCACAACAAAACAGATTTTTAGGCGTGGAAGCACTCTCAGTTTTTCAATGATGAACCAATTTATTACGTTTTTTACTATCATCTCACTCTGCATAATTAAGTTTAGTAAATGGAAACTTTCTCCAGAGAGAGTTTGTAGACTATTTATATTATATTCTTACAAAAGTACTTTGGGATTGGGATGTTGATTTTTGTTGTTGTTGGGTAGAGGGTGTTATTCTTGTACTAGAAACTTGTTCCTTGGCAAGAAAATTGTTTCCTGAGTTTACGCTGCTACTAATAGCAGTAGTAAGTGGAAACACATTTTCTTTCTCAAGAAGTTGGGGGGAACCTCATCTTATTGGGCAAGTGATGATCTTTGGGGTTCTGTTGCTTTGATGCCTTGCAGTTACATACTGTGCAGAGAGTCAGGAACTGCCTGAAACTTGATACTGCATGACAGGCAATACATGCAACTAGCAGTAAAGTACATTGTGACTATTTTACTGTTTCTCTCTCAAGATTATGACAATGAGGAGATTTTGACTTATGAGGAAATGTCACTGTATCATCAACCAGCAAACAGGAAACGGCCTATTGTTCTGATCGGCCCACAGAATTGCGGCCAAAATGAATTGCGACAGAGACTTATGAATAACGAAGTGGATCGCTTTGCCTCTGCAGTTCCCCGTAAGTTTGACAGGCAGATAGGCTTGCTTATTCTAAACGTTGTCTGCAGACAAATCTTCTTGTGTTGAAGATGGTAATTAAGAGTTTGGGGGTTTTGAGCAGATTATAATCAACTGTTGGACAAGTAATGTTACATCTTCTGTGGCAAAAAGGAGTTTTGGTAAGTTAATGCAAATCCAGTGTCCCAACACAGTGTAATAGAGGCATTATAAGACAGGCATATACTCCAGTATGAATAAAATTGGAGTGAGTTACAGAAGTTTAGAACGGTAACTGGTACATTGGTCATAGAATTTTTAACCTATGTGTCGTGCATAAATGAGAACTTGGGCGGGTTTAGTGCCTTCCCAAACCATTTACATTTCAGTGAATTGTGTATTTTAAATATCTAATGTACTCTAGATTAGGTTTACAAATAGCGTAGCAATATAATTTGTTACAAACAACTAATAGCTGTTTTCACATTCAGAATGCAGCTGCACAGGTGAAACTCTTCCTTTCTTAGATGACTATTTTTCTTCTAGATAATGTAAACAGGAACTCTAAATGTAGGTTCAGCCTTTGGCAACTTAATCTGAGTAGGGATATTTATTGTAGAAAATAAAATACTTATATTTCTTGGATATTTGATAAGCCTTTTTTTGCTTGGTTAACCAGATATCTCCTGAGAGAATACTTATTTCTCTTGATTTCTACAGGTGTATCACTGTCTTGATTTCGTTTTTGTTACTCTCGTTTGTAGATACTACTCGGAGCAGGCGAGAGACTGAAGTAGCTGGCAGGGATTACCATTTTATTTCCCGACAGGCATTTGAGAGTGACATAGCTGCAGGGAAGTTCATTGAATATGGAGAGTTTGAAAAGAACCTTTATGGTACTAGCATAGACTCTGTGCGGCAAGTAATCAACTCTGGCAAGATATGTCTTTTAAATCTTCATACCCAGGTATGGCAAAGCTGTCGCCTGTTGTGTGTTAGTTGTAGAACCTGCTATGAAAATCTAGAGAGCTATGTTTGGTTTATATAAAATGAATCTGTTTTCAAGGTCCACTTTCATGTCTGTTCCAAGTTTTCTTTTGGTAGTGTTCACTTGACTCTAGAGTGTTACGAATACAGCCTTCTTGTTCCTTGTTTGAAAATATATACATCATTTGTATCTGTGCCAAAGGTAGTACGGGTTTTGGTTTCTAGATACTTGAAGCTAGCGAGAGCTATCTGAATCGAAAAATTAAGATTTGTGTGTCTCGGTCTTCCAATTACTCTGTGAGCTCTGAGGTTTTTGATAATGGAGAGGAAGTTGTTTGTGATTATATTTGAAAGCTGCGGTTTGGGAAAGTTTAGGCAGTTCCATAACAGACAGGATTAAAGTACATCACATCAACAGTATTGAAAAACTCTTTAGTTTTATCCTTTTGATTATGGAGAAGAGACAAACTATGCATACAGACCTCAGATTGATTGGAAATTTAATCAAATGCAGGAAGAGGCAGAGTCCTGGAACACAGTCTGTTTTCTAATACGTAGGCTATGTGTGAGGTCTGATGCTGTTGTAGATGCTGCAAAAGAAACCCTAAAACTGACATATCAGTAAAGTCTGGTAGTACTGAAGCTGAAAATAGCCATCACCAGTGGGACTGTGTGATACTTTGTTAGAATGGCTCATGGGTATTGCAAAACATGTGATGAGATGACAATTCGTAACACTTTGAAAATGGATCTAATTCAGTGGTTATAAAAATCTGTATCAGAAGCAGGTTGTTTGTCCTGAGACACATAGAAGGAACCTTTTGGAAAAACTGAACTACAGTTTGGTTGTTCTTATTTCCTGTCACGTAGTATAAATGTAACCTGCCAAAAAAATATGCTAAGCATACAGTAGTAGTGCATCTGATACCTTGTATTTTAATCTTCAAAATGGAAAAGGTTAAACTAGTACTTAAAGACTCTTCTCTCTGTCAAAGCTGATTTCTTACAATTAGCATTGTAAGAAAACTTGTTTCAATGTGGGTGACTTTTTTTTTTGCTTTTGGATACTAAAGTTCCTTCAGTTTAGTTATGAAGAATATTTTTGAACAAAAATAAATGTTTGGGTTCTGTGAAGGTGAATAATGTTGGAATAACAGTTTTGTAGGAAATGGTGACTGAACTCTGTGATGGTAATACTGTTACAATTAATTATGTGGCTGTTAATATATTATACAATTGTCATTGTGTTTGAAGAGTATATTGTCAATTATGGCATGTGAATAATGCATCATTAAGTGCCCTTTTCATGGTTGGAACTGTTAAATAATTAATAAATTCTGTTTCTGCAGTCATTGAAAACACTACGTAATTCTGACTTGAAGCCATATATTATATTTGTTGCACCACCTTCACAAGAGAGATTACGTGCTTTGTTGGCCAAAGAAGGGAAAAACCCAAAGGTAATGTGTCTAACACTTCTTTTGAAAACACGTTTTTAGTAAATACATTCCTATATTCTTTGGAATTGGGAGATGGTAACGGTACTGACAATATATGGGAAGCAACACAGTTGAGATGTGTGCTCCAGGTTAACAGGCAGACCATACTAAGGGAATGGCTCAGGATGCTTTTGCTTCAATGGAATGTGAGAGGTATGAGGCAAGGGAATCCACTGTTAATTCAGTAGTCCTGGGGCATAGTGCCTCAGTTGGGGTCCTTGTGTTTGGGTACAAAAATATGACTCTTTATTTCAAAACTGTGGAAACCCCAACTTTGTCTTCAAGTAAACCTGAGAATAATTCTAGGGAGCAAATGATTAATTATTTTTCTTTTGAGAACTTACCTGCCTATGGAAAAAACATTTACTTGAAAACATACTCCAAATATCTTCAGATAAAGCTATTTTAGTGCTTTATCCTGTAGGATCACTTTTCATGTTTCAACTAGTCATGTCAAGATCTTAGCTTATCCAGTTCAGATCATTTAGTTAATGTGAAATTAGTTCTGCAGAACAGAATTGAAACCCACAGATTAAACCAGAACATCTGAAAGCCCAGAAAATGCCCTTAGCAGCTTATGAGATACGATGTGCTTGTTTAGGATAATGAAATATGTTGACCTTCAGCTTTTTAGCTGAAACCTACACTACAGTGGTTGGTGGGAGCACTTTGCCACCATAGTATCTTCAGAGTACTAATGGAACATAATGCAGTTCATACTGAGGAAGAACAGTTTTCCCAGCATAACTCAAAGGGACTCCTGATATGGCTGTTGGTCAGGAATCTTACCTCACTATGTTCTATGGCTGTGCTGTTTTCCTCTCTTTGTTTGATGCAAGAGGGATGTATTTGCCTGAATTCAAGATCTGAAAGTCTGTTGAAGTCCAAGTCTTGAGAGGGATTTCTTTTTTCTTCCCCACCCCCCTGAGTCAAATATAGTCATAGTCTTTAAATGGACATGTTCCTCCTTCATGGCTATGCAATGAATGAAACTATTCTATATAAATATTTCATCTTATGTATGTCCTCGTTTTTTATTGCAATAATCAAGGAATCCATTTGCAATACAAACTAATATACTGTCATTGGTGTTGAACTATACCTGTTCTCTTTCTGATTAATTGTATTGGAGTTGTATTTATTTCATTTGGGTAAACACTTCGTGTTAAACCCCCCTTCCTCTGATAAAGAAAAGGGTATATACAGGCATACATGCAAGAAATGGCTTTGTTTTTCTTAAGTGTAGGTAACACCTAGAAAAAAAAATCTTGAAGGCTTGAAGGTCTCTTTTGAAAATATCCTCTTTAGAAAATTATCTCCAAAATTACACCTGAATATTCCTTTATAAAATGCAAAAATAAGCTGCAGAAAAGAAAAATAAACATGCTTTTAGAATCCATGTAAAAACATTCTGAAGTAAAACAAATGATTTCTACTTCTCCTTTTGCATCCTTTGTCTACATGTGCCAGCGCTCTTGCTTTTTGACATACTCTATTCAGCTCCGAAATAGTTTTCCATTTTTCTGCAATGTCATTTACCTGATGCTGTAGCGATTTGATCAACTTAAATATATAGCTCTCAGTGCAGCTCTCAGTGCTGTTTATTAAAATACTTCACTCTGTGATAGCCATTGCCTTTGTTGGCTGTTTGGTGTTTGCGGTGCTACATCTTCAGAGGAATGTTGTCTTCTACACCATTCACATTTTCTCTCACACTATCTCTGCCATCTCCAGTCTTTTTCAGAATGATAATGGGTTTAGCAATGTAATTGTTTTTCAGAAACATGCTTTAAGAGCCTCAGTAAGATGAATGTCATAAAATGAGCAGTGCTAGATCATCTTAATTTACTTCAGTCTGGGCCAGTTATTTACTGTTTGCCATTTATGGCCAATCAGGAAGGACTGCCTTGAGTGCCGTCACCCTTCAAATGTGTGTCACAGTTCAGTGTTGTAAACTGTTCAACAGCTGATAGCAATACCATGAAAACTTGCGTAAAAAACTTTTCTTGAGTCAGGTGGTTACCTTTCCCTGCACTGCTGCTGCGGCGTAGAGGCTTACAGGCATACACTAATGCTCTGTTTCTGATTGCAGCCAGAAGAGCTGAGAGAAATCATAGAGAAGACGAGGGAGATGGAACAGAACAATGGCCACTACTTTGACACAGCAATTGTGAATTCTGATCTTGATAAGGCGTATCAGGAGTTACTTCGGTTAATAAACAAACTCGACACAGAACCCCAGTGGGTGCCCTCTACCTGGCTACGATGAGAGAGTAATTTCAAGGGACAAATGGACTTCAATCTAGTAATCTCTCCAAGGAGATCGCGTGTAGGTCTGCCCAATTCTAGTATAAATGCATGTGAGCCCTAGACCTCAGTGGCTGCTGCATCCTTTGCCAGTGGAATTGCGTATTACTGGAAAAATACGCTAATCAGCTTGTGAGCCGATTTAACTGATGTAAAGATTGTCCAAGTCTTCTTTCTCTGTGGTCTAGAAATGGAGACCTTGTCAGTACTAAATTCTAAAGCTTTAGATAGATTTTTCTAGCAACTACTTTTATACATAAATCTACCCTTTTTTACCTAGAATCACCCTTATGAAATCAAAGTATATGTGTGTGTATATACAGTCCATGCTGTCACATAGTTATAAATATGAATGTTATTTAACACTTAACTTAATGACTTTGTGGGATGTGATGGTAGTTCAGGAGCATATTTCCACAGATCATTGGGCAGAGAAATAAATGTACACATGAAAAACATTAATATGAGAAATCTCTCCTGTTCAAAAAATAACCAGAATGAAGATGCTGCTCTGGTCTGGAGCTGCCCTGTGAGCTTTAGTTAATATTTTAATTCTCAAACATTCCACTTTCTAATAGCACTGTAATTGGAAAATGTGTATAATGTAAATATTTCAATCCTTGTGTCTTTTTAGTCAGACTTTTTAAATCAGATTTGACTGCACATTCTTTTAGGTCCAATCAAAGATGAATATTATATTGATCTTTTAGATGTGATATTTTTATGGAATTTTCTTTAAAACATATTGACTGATGTGAGCCGCTGTTTTCCACAGATCTGTAGAAATATTTAGAAAGGCAGAGGTTATATTTTTGTGAAGAATATATAGTTATAAGACATGCCGCTTAAAAATCAACTTAAGTTCTCATGTTTTATAACAGCATACTGACTAAAACAGACTGATGTGCTGAACATTGGAAGATAGTGGGGTTTTTTAATCTCTGCAAATGGTTCATCTTGTGGCTGTTGGTCTAATGGATAACTAACTGGAATTAAAATAGCTGAATGTAGCTACTGTTATAAATGAGTGTTGTCATTCACTAGCTAACATACTGTCCTGCATTTGCTCAGTACTGCAGTGAAAGTATGTGTAAAACACTGGTAACTGACTGAGAAGTCACAAGAAAGGGGAATATTTGTAGTGGTTAGAGCAAACAGAAAACTCAAAACAAATGAATGAAAGGCTAGGTCTGTTTGTATCCTAGTTGTGTTCTGCAAAGCAGATGGGAGCATTCTGCATCCTCAAATGATTCTGAGCTGTGAAGGTTTAACTACTAAGGTTATGCATGTGCAGTAGGGCTGTTCTGTTGCTGAAGCTAACTAAATAGTAGTATCTTGGCTGTTCTGGTTTCAAATAGCACAAAGAACCTTGACTGTGAATATCTCAATTTTAGCCATGGTGTTTTCTTTTGTTCCTACAGGTAAAACACTGGAGTTAGGTCAATGTGTAGTTCACTCCTGTATAATGTTGAAGGATGAAAAAGTAGTTAATTTTTTCCATTCTGTCTTGCATATATTCTTTCTTCAAATGTTATGGAACAAATTCACACCCATAGTTAGAGAGCTGAAAGTATAGAGCAGGTAAAACCAAAATTGTCAGATAACCTAGTTACTGAACTAACACTCAGTACGTTTTTGTATTGGAAAATGGAAGTATAGAGTGCATTCCTGTCTTGTTAAAAGCAAAATTATTTGCTGGTTGAACTAGTATTTAGGGCTGAAAAACAATTAAGAAATTAGTGGGGATGAGTAATGACCCTTCAGAAAGAAAAGGAGTTGGAAACTGTATCTTTAGTTTAATTCAGAAATAATAACATGCTAGTTGTTGGCCCAAGGACTGGGTATTCAAAATAATGGCTTTTTTGCCTCACATTGCAGGCATATTCTCTGTTTAATCCATAGGTTATGACAACTACAGTGTTCAGGTATAGTGGATAAGGCAGTGTTTCATAGATGACAAAATATTGTATTAATTCTTCTAAGAAAAATTATTGTAGATATATTAGGCTTTCTGGTATTGACTGTTTCATAGCTGGACAAGAAGGTGGAAAGCAGAGCAGTAAAACGTTCATTTAAGGGTAATCTAGCTCAGCTACATAGGTACTGTCCAAATTCTTGCAGTCACAATCGCCTCAGGATGGTTGCTGAACCCCCTTAGGTATTCAGCATTCATAGGAAGTGTCAGTCACAGTAATTCATGCCATTAATGTATTTGACTAACGTTTGTCTCTGAGTTTTTCTGAAATTGTGCACAGAAGCTGTTTTTATACAAATATGCTTTTGAATGTAGACTTAAAGAATGTTGCTTGAAGTTTAGCTCTACTCCCTTAATTCCCAAGGCACACAGTACTCACTGACATCCATGTAGAGAGGTGCTATGATAGTCTATAACCGATGTTAGCTTTGTCTCCTGCTGAAAGGGAAGTCTTGAGCAGCACTGCAAAATGTACCTGGCTGTCCATCTGCTGCTGCCAGCTTGGACCTGGAACTACCTTCCGTAAGAAATTATTCTGTCTTCTTTAATGAATGTGTGTTGATTCCCCTGACAGTAAAAGAAAATATGCAAACTTGACTAGTGAAACGCTTCAACCTTATCACAGCCTTTGTACTGAGCTGTATCAGACTGAAATGGGGGGTGTCTGCAATTTTACCAGTCCAGATTTAACTAAAAATAACTGCTAGCTGAATTGCATGAAAGATTTTTTGGAATGTAATTATATGTGACTTTTTTTAAATGTAAGATGGGGGTGGTTAATGCCTTAAGTAATTAAGGTAACTTTGAGACCTGTGGTTAGCCTCACATTGTACTTTTAGATGTGTATCTGCACTCTGTATTTCGAGACATCATGAACTGCACACTAATGTAAAAATGTAAAATATTTCTAAATTTAAAATAAATCACTGTACAATTTTACTTCTTGTAGTGGATCTCGGGAGTCTTCTTTCTGCCATTTTGCTGAATGCGTGAAAGATGCTGTGACCCATCAGTGCCCTCGAGGACGTTCTCTCTTCCTTCTGACACCATGCATCCAGTGGGAGAGGTAACGTCCTCAGATCTGCAGTTTCTCTCTTTCAAGCTGGACCTGTACCTTACGACACTGTATGGACTTACTATTCTGCTGTGCTGCCTTCAGCTTCAAGAGAGAAAAGAAATGGCCTTGTGCTTCAATTATAAAATGACTTTTTTAAGGTGTTAATAGAAATTCATTTCCTTGCACTTACCCTGCATCTGCAGTTAAGTGCTGGATCATGTTTAAAACAAGATGCTTGAAGAGACTAGTAATACTAGTACATTGTCTCTGGTACTACTGCTATGGCATATTTGCTGATTGCAAACTTATGTCTTTAGGAAAACAGCGCTTCAAATGGACCAGCGTTCAGTGACAGACTGCTTATCAGCTACTCTCCTAGACTCCCCTGATCAGCCTAGGACATGAAGAATCATAGTAAGGATGGACTACTCTATGTTCAACCCTGCTTTGCTTGCCATTCTGCCGGTTGTGATGATTTGGATCGACATGTAGCTGGATATTTGAAAAGAGCTTCTACGTGTTTGTGGCAGGAGGGAGCCACTTCTCCTTGGTTACTTATCTAAAGCAGTAGAGGTTAAGTGAATGTGGGCACAGGCTGAAAAGAGATGTGCACAGTGTAGATTCTGAGTTGGGGATAGGGCATGAAGCAAAGGTTTGGTTCTGAAATCAACATGACAAGCTTTGAAGACCACCACCTTCTAGCAACTTGAGCCAAACACCAGATTATTTAGCATTTAAATTTTTACTTGTTTCTAGCACAGACAGTACACAAGTTGGCAGAACCCCTAATTAAAACCATAGATGTTTTAGGCCAATGGTAACAATCGTGCAACAAAAATCACAGAAAACTGTGGATTTCATCAACAGGTTAGAAAACTGGAGTTGCCTTTACTGGCATTCACCTTCAGCTGTGCCAATACCTGCTTTAAGCAACTTGAACATGAATAGTTCAGCAGTAAAGAATGTTAATGTATCTCCCTCCCTAAAAAAAAACATTTTCCTCTGCTTCCACTAGGAAGGGGAACAATCAAAGAATACGTTTAGGCAAATCCAGAGCTATCCTGCAGAAACCACAGCTATGGACAGTCATTCCTACTAAGTGAAGAAACAGGCTGAACACACAATAGAAGGCTTTCCTGATAATAAAGCACCTGACTCATCTCTCCTTTTCCCCCTATGCCACAGTCAAGTTCCCAGATTTCTAATGTCCCAGGAGAAATCCACAATCCATTAATGCAACTCAAGACTTGCATATACACCAACTGAGAAGCCACAAGAAGTATCATTGAGGCAACGTGTCCTGAATTATATCGCAATTGGACATTCTGTATGCTGGGTCCCCTGCTCCATAGACAACTGTGCTGGGTTATTCAAAGAGAAGGTCTTCATCCTTCTCTTCTGCTAAGAGATTGGCTGGTTCACGTTCCCCTCCAGCAGCCCTCCGCAGCTCCCGTTCTTTCTCAGATTTTTCTTTCAATACTTTTTTCTTTTCCTGGATCTTCTTTAACCTGTGAAGAGGAATGTGGTTTATCTGTGAAATAAACACGTTTTCATAAAACAGTCTAGCATCAACCCAGCCATACAACCTGGATGTGATAAAGCTGCATGGAGAAGTTTCCCAGGAAATGAAAATCCTGGAACAAATAGCAAAAGGCTTTTGTTGCTAGCTGCCATAGAAAATTTTCATCCAAACTATATTCTTGAACTTAAACACTGTTATACTACTCTGCTTGTCTTGAAGTTAATTCTTCTTTAATTAATTTCAGGTTTGACATTTCTGCCTCGGGTAGCCCAGAACACTGACCTCAGTGGCAGAGGTGTCCTTGTAAAGCACAGCGTAATCAAGTCGTTCCCTCTGGAAGAATGATAATGACAGCTATGTACAACCTAATGGTAGGGATTCATTTCTAACTTTCAGACAAGTAATTGCAGATCTCCAAAGTACCCAGCTCTGGGAAATCAATCTGCAGTTAAGAACCAGGTCATGTTTAAAAGTGTTTGCTCTCAGATTTAGTGAATAGTTCTCCTAAGTCCTTTCTGAGGAATAGCCTATTGAAGAGACAAGTCTAGTGTTCTTTTAGGTATTTACCTGTAGAATTCCTCTCGTTCTCGTTCATCCAGTTCTGTGATGATATAAGAAAGAGTACGCTCGATCCTGGGAATGATCACTAAAACAATGTAAATAAGGAAGATGTTGGACTGCTGTTACATTAGCCAGGAAGTTATCTAACACAGTGCACCGATGGTTGTTTAAAGTCAATACAGTAATTCTTTCGGCTAGGGGAAATTTAAATGTCATTCATGAAAGATCATACTATTTCATTATGGACAAGTACACAAAACTGTTCTCATCAGTAAGTCCAGGACTAAACTAGCACTCTGAACATCACAGTATCTCCCATAGCATGTTCTTTGGAAAGATGCAATGGAATCAGTAAGCACTGATCCCTGATTGTCTGTACGGTCCTTTTTCCCCATGGAAGTGGTTGAAGTCCTGCAAGAGGTAGGCAAGACAAATTAAAACTATGTTTTTCCATCACATTCTTTCAGATACTTTCTATATTGAACTTTCACTCACATAATTCTGATCTGATTGAAAAAGCCATCATGAAAACAAATATTCAAATAGAACACCACCACAAGGGAAGAGGTAAGACATTAAACAAAGCTTTAACACCCAACGAGGCAAGCTGTGTGTCAGACCCACTTCTTGAAAGGAGAAAGCTGTTATCAGCACTACCAAGGTTGCTTGGAAGGCTGCAGAGGAAACCTTTTCTACAGTCGAATTTGCAGAGTGATAAGCTACAGATAAGGCCTGCATGTTCAAACTAACAAGCCTATGAAACAGTACTGAAAAGGACAGTTTAGAGTCACGTACTGAAATAAGTTACTGCATACATGCAAAGATGATTACATCTGAGCCATCGACAAGTCAGAAAGGAACTTGAAATAACCAAAGCACCCTGGATACTGCAGCAAAAGGAATCACAGTGATACTGCACCTACACAGTACTTAAGAAATTGCAAGAAACAGATTTACAAACAAGAATGTGAAGGATAAGGAATTCAGATGGAAGAAGAATACCAGAGTATTGACACCAAGACTGTTCTGTTTCCCGTAACACAAACCTGAATAGGTTACCAAGATCTCTCTCTGGATGCCTGCTCTGTGATTCCATCCAAAACAAAAAAAAAAAAAAAAGTAACCAGCTCTCCACTGGACACCACCACATTTTAAAAGCTATTATCCTGTCAGAACATCTTAACGCATAGAAACATCCTGTCTTTTGTTTCTAGTCAACAGACTTGACCAAATAAATTAAAGTCAGTAGCAAAGACTCCAGAATGTGTTAGTGGAATCTTTGTTCTGTAGGTTTCAATACATCTTCCTGATTATTTTTTAATGTTTGCATATTCACTTATCTCTCTGTACTCTGGTCCATTCCACTGGGC
The DNA here is from genome assembly GCF_963210335.1 of Falco punctatus. Lineage (NCBI taxonomy): Eukaryota > Metazoa > Chordata > Aves > Falconiformes > Falconidae > Falco > Falco punctatus. The sequence continues at coordinate 19,944,341 of NC_137587.1, forward strand.
TTTTAATTTGTTTTTCTTACTTGCAATATGCTTCATTGTAATGCTTTCTGAAGAGTTCTTGAACTGGTTAGAAATCCTACTACTACTAAGAAAGCAGTCAAAAGGGGAGTGGCTTCCATGACCCTACTCCACATCTTGCATGGAGACAGAAAAACATTATGCATCCCAAATAGAAAAATACTCACCATGTTCAATTGCATTCACACGTCTGTTTGTTATTTTAATGGCTTCATCCAAAGTAACAAAGGATGTCTGATGGAATGGGATTAAATAATTAATACACAACAAGACAGATTCAGCATTTCTATCAATTCTATACATGAAACCAAACAGCACTTGAAAGCCAAAGCCAAGTCTGTAATGTATGTAGCTTTACAGACTACATTCATGGTAGAAGCAGACTTTTTTCTACTAATGTTAGTAACACACTGAATACTGCATATTAACAGTTACAAATACCAACTCCCCAAAGAAAGTTTCTTCTTGGCATCGAGGAATAAGGACTGACTTGGAGCAGTGATATAACTGTTTTATGACTGGAAAAGGTTTGCAACTTTGTACAGCACTGGGACTAACGGAGTACAGTACAGCTCAAAGAATTAAGCTACACTCACTGAGACTATGTTATTTTCATTCAGAAGTGAGAAAACCATGATCCCCTTTTTTTCCTCACCAACCTGTAAGGAGGCCAGTTCCACAAGCAACTCCACAGCTTTGGCATAGTTCCTCTTCAGCTTAGCCAGCTGTTCTCCACCTCTGGCCAAGCCAGTCAGCTCATAGCCTGAATAAAAATAATCAAGTAACATTTGTTGCTATTGCTACTATGGTGTTTTCTTACTCGGTAAAAATTGGTGCTTTACAAACTACAGGGATACAGACAGCTCAGCAAATGACAAGCTAAAGCCTTTGCCCATTAACAAATTGTCTTTATAGTGGTTTACGTTACTGCAGATCATTGTTGTGCATGTCCACAGGAAGATCTGCCAGTCTCAAAACCTGGTAATTCAAGACAAGCCTCCTCCTCATCTGAAAAACTCAGTAATTTAGGAAATCAAAATCCACTGTAGTCCCTAATCCTCCATGTCACAGGAACAGGACAAAGCATCATAGAGGAATTAAGTACACCCATGCCTATGATGTAAAAGGGCCTATCAGCAAAACATGACATGAGAAGTAGTTTTTTATTAGTATAAAATCGCCACAGGTATGTGTAAGATAGAAAATACTTGTTTTGTACTTACTGTCTCCTCCTTCCTGGTAATGCTCAAAAACTGGCAAGGTTACACCTGAAAAAAGTGAACAAGAATGTTTGTAAGAGACATAAAGAGTTATAGATTTATTAGGTACAACTCACTTTTACCCCATTTGCTTCTAATAAATTAATTAAAATCAGAAGCTTTGTTTCCAACATCTTCCATGTATATAGCTTGGAATGATTAAGTCATGCTGGTTCTGACACATTAATATGGAATATCAAATTGTGTTGAGATCACAGAGATCTAGACATGAAAAATTCAGAGAAGTATTCTGGTTTATTCAGTGTTCAGTTTTACTATGTTTCTGTTTTGTAACATAGTCCCTGTACTTAAGAAATATGTTAGCCATTCAATCCTGGTTTATATTTTTTGTTTTCTTCATAGACAATTATTGACATTTAATTTCCTGAAACTTATTTAATTTTTGATACTTAATTTCCTAATATGTTTTTCAGCAAAGGTCTATGGAAGTTACGCTTTGTCTGAAGATCTAGAAATTGGACTGCATTTAACCCACACTCGATTTTATGACAGGTGGATAACTAAATATAAAAATTATATGCTGTATGTGAAAAAACCCAGCAAACTACAAGTGTTCCTGTTAGATGAATAAGAGAAATAAAGTGGAGACAGTGTTTGGATACATTTCTGCGTATTTCAGAGCCTCCTCCCACAATTCCCTTAAGAGTTGAAATACTCATAGTATGGAAAAGTCACCTGCTACATTGTCTTTTTTAGCTCTGATCTTGACTTGAGCTTTGTTCACATTTTGGATCACAGTGGTACTGTAAAGAAGAAAACATACACCTTAATCAGAAAAGCTGAAGTGGTCCATTAAGTATATATACAAGATCAAGTAGTTATCAAACAGCTGTAAAGATTTGGAAATTGTCTTCAGCTCCATTCTCTATGCCATTCATTGCACAGCCTTTGAAACTACTGGAGCAGCTTTGGAAGAAGTATGTTTACAGCAATGTTTGGAAATGTACAAGACACAGAGTCTGTGAAATGTAACTTTAGAAATGTCTCAGACCAAGTATTCAAAGCATAGCTAAAAACTAGCCAGCTATCTGGCAAATTACTTTAAAATATTTTAATAGATAATTAAAATTAATGAGTCTAATCAAAATTAAGAGGTTTTTTCCCAATAAAAGTGAAGGAATTTCAAGGCTTCATTGCGGACCAAGGCCACAATATTTTGTTCATTTGAGTTTGTACGTAGCTGTCCTTTCAGAATGTTTTTGAGTTTATTTACCCACTAACTTTATTATATTATCAAACTTAAGCTTGTACAACAGTTTGTCTTGAAGAATTCTGAAGTGTCTTAAGGTCTTCCAAGAACAGGTCACGCATAGCCAGCTCTTTTATTGATGTACAGTTTGCTTACAGGGTGGAATCTGACTACTGTTTATAGCTAAACACTGCACCTGGTTAGGACAGGAAACGGCACCATATCCAAATAAAAGGGCAAAAATACTTTTCTCCAGCAGCACACAGATTACTACTGTATCTGATCACTTAGTTCTTCCCCATTAATTGGCAGTGCCATCAGCTGAATCATTAACAGTTCCCCAAATTTATTCCAGAAGATCTATGCACACTTGAATGAATTACACAAACACCCTAGTTAGAACTGTGATTTATTGGAATACAATTTCGAAATATCCTACTGGAGGAAAAAGATGCATTTCCCCTCTCACATATAGTCCTCACTAGCCCTAGTGAGGGAAGAGGTCAATTAGGTTAGAATAGTTAGTAAAATGACTGTATCACTTAATGGAAGAAAAGAACACACTTTACATCTGGCCCTCAAATTCACAAGAAAGATCAAAATAATAAATAATCCAATACTCCACTATAAATTCTTGTTACCCTACATTTTACAGTCCAACTGCAAAAGCAACGCCTTCTCAAATCAAGGATTTGTACATGAAGTAAATTCTGTTAATCTTTCCACTTTGTTTAGCTTTCAATGGAATATACATTTTCTTTTCATTATGCAAATTATCTCTCTCCTGCAACGATGTCTCCCACCTTTACCTAATGGAATTCATTCAGTTCATCCTGTCCTACCTTGTCCACTCTTTTTTTTTTTCCTTTTTAAAGTGCATTTAAGAATTTTACTTTTTTCCAAAAGAGGAAACAACAATTTTTGCTAGCTCCTTCCCACAGGTAGGACATCCGGAAGATCAGCAATCCTCACCTGAAATCTCCTGCTGTAAATTTTGCCTCAGCAAGTGAAAAGGCAGCTTCTCTCATCACCTCACCCATCAGCATCTTAGTCTGTTGGGGGGGGGGGGGGGGGAAGAAAAAAAAAAAAAAGGCAGCAACTACAAGGCACATTGTTACTCCTTTTCCAGGATACATAACTAACAGCATAAAGAGAAGAATGAGAATTAAAAGCATCAGAAAGTCCTCTGTGTGTAGCTTACTGTCAAATTGCAAGTTTTAAGTCCCAGGTGACTGACAGAAATAGAAGTGTTTCAGATCTTTCCTTGATCCAGTGTGGAACTCACAGAAACGGCAGAAGACTTGTCTGTCTTAATAATCATACAATTCTACTATATAGGGGCTAAATTGCAACAATAAAATGGCTGGGTAGGAAAGCACTCTAACTTGATATTGTACTGAATACTATGAGACAGCTGAAGTTGGTGTTCAACATAAAGATTTATGCAGCTTTGTGAAGCTGCGCCTTCCTCCTGCTTCCTTTTTTCCTCAATTTTTACACACTTGAAGCTAAAACACATGCTGTTGAGAAGCAAGAGCCTTCGTATATTAGTCTACAGGAACAAAAGTACAGAGTGCAAAGAGCTTGTCTACAGCATGGGAACAAAGCACCGCTGCTAACCATGGATAGCAGTTGCAGCCAGAGCAGTACAACTAAAACCCATCTAGTATGGTAGAACATAACAAGCCATATTAAGCTCTACTGAGTATCTTAGATTTGTCATTCATGTTGCAAAGGAAGATGCAGGACTCCATGTTTCTTCATAAAGGAACAAGTTCCAGCTCGACAAAACTGCTTTCTAGTGTACCTCCTCGTGCAGGAAACATAAATCTGCAGTATCCTCTCAAGCAAGATAAAACAACAAAAACAGGGCTACACAACATGTTAAATCCACTCCTGAAAGTATTTGGCAGCATCAGAGCGAACTCCCTGTAATGTAGAAATGATGCTAGGGAACTTGGGACACAAAAGAAAGCAGAGCCCAGGAGTGGCTGGAAGGAGGTGAGGCATATTAACTCACACAAAATCTCTGTATCATTGCAGCCAGAAAAACATAATTCTGCTCATCTATCCTCAGTAGTCTCATTTACAAAAACCAGGTTATCCACAAAATTGTCCTACCTTCCAGCCTACCTAAAGAAATTAGCAGAACAGGAATGCACAACTGACAGAAAAAGACAGATTTCAAATAAAGTGAGCCAAACAGAGGAAAATTCTAATTTACCTACCTCAATAATTTTTTTAAGGATCTGCCTGAATCGAAGTGTCAAAGCATCAGATTTCTTCTTCAAGAGGTTACGACCCGTTTGGGCTCCTTTCAAACGAGCCTTCATGATGGTCTGAGCCCTGTTTAAGTGAAAATGTCCTGCATCATCTGAAGGGGTTAGGAAAAAATTTATGCAAGGTATTCCAATGTGCACATAACTGAAATTATGAAGCAACCAAGCAACATCAGTGCAGTAAAACAGGATAGCCACTTCAAGATAGAATTTTATATTCCCATTTAAAATCAAGGGAATTTATTATATTTATGTCCATCATCAAGGAGAATTACAAAGTTATTATCTGTGAAGTCAAAGATCATGGAAAAGACAAGTAATTTTTCAGCTCTTCCATAATAGGAAATAAGTGCTCATTTTCCCTCATGACTTACAAGTACCAGAAATCAAACTACCCCAAAAGTCCACTGTCAGTGAGACACTGGTACTGCTTTTAAGCTCTTTTACTGCTACGTCATCTTCTCAAAATCGGAAAACACAGCAAATTCTTCGTGTTCAACAACTGTTGTTGCTGTGTTCTGATTATACAGAGCAACAAGATACAGCAGTTGTACATTCTGGTTTAAAGAAAGAATATACAATGATTCTGTATCTTCCATATGCTGCAGAGGAGATTTACAAGCCATTTAAGACAATCAGAAGTAGCATCAATTTAAAAGGGATATTGCTAAGCCAGCTGTAGCATTGTATATCTATCCTTTACTTCCAGTACCACGCTGACAGGTTTCTTGTACAGAATTAGGAACTGAAGAAGGATGCAAACCTTCCTTCCCTCTCTGCTGTGCAGTCTATTTTAATTTCAGGAATCTTTTTGATTTAAGTTAACTAGAATATCAGGAACTATACTACAAAAAGCACAAGCTGTGCTAACTTAAGCTACACCTTTGTACACACAGCCACTACACACAAAGGACAATACTTAAGTCAACTCAATGTGAAGAGAAAGAAACCTTACACACTTCCTCTCTGACCTTGGAAAAAGTTAAGTATAATTAAGATTCTACCCACAAAGTGCAATCCATTACTTTCCACATCTACTGGCATGTGATGAGAATAGCTCCATTAATGTGTACAAAGTACTTATGACTGAAAAGCACAAATAACCTTTCTGAATGTTTATGATAAAAAAAAAAAAAACAAAGTCAAAAAGGCAGCTTTATTTTCACAACAAGCAGGTCTCTGTTTACCACCTGCCAGAGACTGGCTGACCTTCTAGTTCAAGCAAGATTTCACAGGCTCTGAAACTGCATAAAGTCTTGTTTACTGTCAAGGAGACTGAGCAGCTTTTATAATATCCAGCACAGAAGACGCTCATACCAGCAAGCCACTTCATAAAGATAAAAACCCAAAACCACCCAAACCTTTTGAAATTCTGTCAGTTAACAAAAATAACTGTTGCAGAGGCAGGCCATCTTCCTAATTTACATCCCTATCAGAACATCAGCCACATTATTGGTATGTTGCCTCATTTGAAACAGGGCTCCTAAGTATTAGGGCTTTGTACATCACCACCTTCTTGCCACAATGACATATCAGCCCACAAAATCAGATGCCTTTTAAAAGTAATTGAAGTGCCTCCTCCCTGGACATGTAAGCTGAATGAAAAGAGCACTATCAAAGAGCGTGAGTAAGACCAGATGACTTTATATATGCAATAACTTATTTCTGAACTAAGTTTCAAAACGGAACCTTTACCATGTAATGTCTTGGTCTTTTCATATAAACTGTTATTGCCTATGTCCTGAGCTCATACACGGGGAAATAATTATTCTTTTACATTTGAGATTTTCCGTCCCGCAAGGCATCTTTTTATAAAGACTACATGCAGGCTTCAACCCAATTTTATGTAAGATTTGAAACAGCCTTTCAGCTTAAGGCAAAGTCTTTCTGTCCTGGAGAGTTCTGAAGAGAAACTGAACAGCATTATTAAAACAGCAATTTTATTAGCAGATCAGTTTCAATTGTTTGTGTTCATTCCAAGGCTGGCAGCTTTCTAAGCCTTGTCAGGAGACATCTGATTCCATGACAAATAGTTTGCCGTCAGGATCTGGAAAATTATTTGTCTGTCCACAGGACTTTAGGCCTTTTCACTTCCTTTTTTAAATACTGTGGCCAACTTCTTGTACAGCAGTACCATCTATTAAAAAAGGAAGCAATGGTTCGCTATGTACATTTTTTCTTATACATATATTCTACAAATGGTTCTTTTTAACATAAAGGTTTGCATAATTGCATGATTTTTGGTAGCCACGCACACACATACACTCTCGAAGCTGCTTGCGTCTTGGTAGCAGGCCCTGCAATGGCCCTCTGAGGGCTGACAGAGCTAATTTTGAGCCTGACAAGAAAACCTGAGATCTAACCGCGGCCTTCAGCTGCTTATCGCGGCGTTTTACACAAAGCCAGAGGCAGAGCCCCCCAGCAGGCGCAGAGCGCCAGGGGCAGCAGCGGACACGCCGCCAACAAAACGATCTCCAGCGCCGGAGCCCAGGTGGGAAGTGGAGCCCTGAGGACGCCCGGCACGGCCCCGAGCCCGCCGCTCCCGCTGCCCCGGCACGGCCCCGAGCCCCCGCCGCTCCCGCCCGGGGCACCAGCCGGGCCCGGGGTCGCTCGCCCCTCCAGGGCCGCGCGGGGGGTGGCCCGGGCGCCGCTCGCCCCTCAGCCGGAGCGGTGGGGGCAGCGGCGGAGGCCGCCCCGCGGCACCCCCCAGCCTGCCCCGCGGCGCCCCCAGCCCGCCCCGACGCGCGGCGCGGCCCGGCGGCCACTCACATCCGCGAAGGGAAGATCTCGATGCGGTCCTTGCCCGACATGGTGGTGGCGGCGGGCGCAGGCGGGGCACAGGGCGGCGGGGCCCGCTCCGGCTGTCACCGCAGTCGCCGCCGCCGCCACCGTCACGTGACGCCGTCCCCGCTGTACCCGCCCCTGCGAGGGGCCGCCCCGGCGGAGGAAGCACCCGGATGCCGGCGCCGCTCCCCCTCCCGAGGCTGTCGCCGTGATCACGTGCCCCCGGGGCCGGGAAGAAAGTGACGTGATTGGCTCCCGGGTCTGTTTGTCACAGCCGGAGGTCTCCGCCTCCATCCACTCGCCTTGCTCCCAGCGGCCGGTCCCGGGGGGGCGCTCTAGCAAAGGCCGGCCTTCTGCCTCGGCGCTCAGACTCCATGGTGCCGGGGCGCCGTGCTGGCGTGCGGAGGAGCGGGGCGGGGCGGGCTGGCGCCTGCGCAGTGGGGCGGTGGTGGCCGGGCGCACGCTGAGGCAGGAGCGGGACCAGCGCGAAATTCCGGGCCGCAAACGCAGAGCGGAACCCCTCAGCCGTCGGCAGGTACCGGCCGCGTCCCCGCCGCGCCTCCGGGCCCGGCCCCTCCGGGCTGGGGCGCTGCTGTGAGCCCGCGGGGCCGGGGGGACACCCGGCGTGGCCGAGAGCCGGGCCCGGGGGCTGGGCCCGGGAGCCGGGGCCCTGGCGGGGCCGGCGCTGCAGCTGCGAACTGTCCCGCCCGCGGGCCGCGCTCCCGGGGCCGGCCCGCCGCTCGCCCTGACGGCGCAGCGAGGGGCTGTTCCCGGCCCGGCCGCCCCGGGGGCCGCCTCCCTCCGGGGGGCCGCTGGGCCCTGCGCGTCAGCCGCGCTCCGGCGGCCGGGGGGGCCTGCCCAGGAGTTACCCTGTTTTTGCCGGTTCCCTCAGGGCGCTGTGCAGCCGTGGGGCCCTAAACCTTTGCCCAGGCGTTTCTAGCGTCTGGGAGCGATGGTTTCCAGCATTGTGCTGTGGGCACTGAGTTGCTCCTGAGCCTTAGAAGGCCAAAATAAAAAGTTGGTGTCTGTGGAGAGAGTGGGATGCTCTGTGTGCAGAGCAGCGTTTGTCCGTTCCTGCTTGCAGTGGTCGGGGTTTGTTGCTTTGCAATGTATCTTTGTTATGTGTCGCGTAAGTAGACATGTAGGATTGAGCTGAACTCTGTTAAGTGGACTAGAAAAGTGAACTGTAAAATTTTTAATCTTGGAGTTCTTTGTTCGGCTTCAAATTATATGGAACCTTTAGAGGAATGTTTTTGGAATCCTTTACTAGTCTGTATTTTCCCTTTCTGAAAGTTAGGAATGGAAATAAGGGTGGGCACAGTCTTCTAAATTGTGTGGCCATGTGTACGTAGCACTTGGCATCGCCATCTTATTCTCTTTTTAAGTTCTCGTGTAACTAGAAAGCATTAGCACTGCTGGAAAGATCAAGAGTAAAACTTTAAAATGGTGAATACAGCAAACCTTCTGAAGGAGTGCGACTTTTGCCTCTGCTAGTTCTGTAGGAAGCTTTCTGTGTGAAACTTTTAGACCTAGACAAAAGGAAATGAACTAAACTGGTTAGTGGTGATGACTCTGGATTCATCATCAGGAAAACTAAGCAGTTTAAGCATTCCTTCTTGTCACTACATGATTATGAAGCATTAATTTATTTTTTTTTTAATTTATAATGAAAGAATCCTATGCTGCTTTTCAGGTGTTTGGGATTTTTGGGGTTTTTGGTTTTGGTTTTTTTTTTAATGCTTCATTCATGTCAGACTAGTTCCATCTTCTGTTCTGAGATTGCCTTTTTCTCTTTGCTGACAGGTGGCCTCGGGAGCCGGTCTTACAGGATTATTCCAAACATCTTGTGCTGAGTTTAGAAAGTCATCTTCTGGAGTGTAGGGTCTGCTCCTTTTCAGTATTACAGAAGCTTCACTCTACCTCTTATTTTCTCAGCCTCTCATATTCTGTCTTATGTGCATACAAATATCTTTGTGAGCACTGCAGGCTTCTCTCCCATATTATCCTCGTGTTGTTAAAATCCTGATTTAAAATTTTACACAGCTTCATGTGCATACCCATGTAGATGAATCTTAAGGTGTGCAGCGCCACCTTTTCACCACTTGAAGTCTCTTCGCTACGGTGTGCTATGTATGGGTACTGTGACAGTTGAAGTGAATAATAAACTCTGGGTAGCAAGCTGCTTCTACTTTAATGCAAAAATTTTGCATCTCATCAAATGATTGTGGTAATACTAAAATACTAGTTAATTTGTTATTTAATTTCTATTAAAATCTAAGCGTGAATTGTACAAGCCTTGTTTTTATAATTGGCAACTTTTTGCACCAGTGTTCCTTTCTATCCTCGCTGTCCCTTGCTGATTTTTTTACCATGTTTATAGGAGAAGGAAGTGAGGTACTGTGAAATAAAATCTTTGTTTCTTTCTGCTCAAATTCCAGAATGCCAGGACTAAGCTGTAGATTCTACCAGCATAAATTTCCAGAAGTGGAAGATGTAGTGATGGTCAACGTTCGGTCCATTGCTGAAATGGGAGCCTACGTCAGCCTACTGGAGTACAACAATATCGAAGGCATGATCCTTCTCAGTGAGCTATCCAGAAGACGTATTCGTTCCATAAACAAACTCATCCGCATCGGGAGGAATGAATGCGTTGTGGTCATAAGAGTTGACAAAGAGAAAGGTATTTGGGAATGTGGTGAGCTATATCAAGACGGAATTCATAGAGAGAAATGCAGATAAACTGTGTGGCTTAGCTATCCATTGGTTTTGCCAAAGGTTTTTTTCTTAAGGCACGTAAGCAATAAAGACCATCATTGTGCTATCTTTTTGCATTATTATAAATGTTATTTCAGTTTTTGGGTTTTTTTTTTTTCCCGCAATGTTAGTATGCAGATTGTACTTGTAGAGTACACCTAGTAAATTTTGACATCAGTCTTCCAGTTGCTTATTCTAGATTTCCCTGTCTTACTGCTTTCTTCAGGTTCCCAATGCTCTTCAGAAAGAAGGCTTGGAGTTGACTTGCTTTTATCCATCTTAAACTCTGCCACTCTGTGTATGTCAGACTTTTAAAAGCAGTCATTGAATTTGATGTGGAGAACCACTGAGGCATTGGTGAATAAAGTTTTAAGTATAAAAGAAACATGTGAGAAAAGAAACACTGGAGAGATTTCTGTTGCTACAGATGAGCCTGTGACATTTCTAACGGAAGAAGCAGCACTGATCTTGGTTTGTCTGTCAGAATTTGCCTGTGAGTCGCAAGCAGGTGTTACAAAAAATGTCTGCCTCTGTGTCTGAAGACATTTCTACTCACAGCTGACTCTCACTCTTCCACTGCACAAGCAGAGTGTTTCTCTTTTTAAATGCAACAGGCTGGCTTGTTGCATTTATTATAATTTTGCATATAGTATTTGAATTATTATAATTTTGCATTATAAGAACAATATGCATTATTCTTCCTGTACTTCTATGTCCTTTCTGAATTGGGATAGTGAAGGTCGATCACATCAGGAAAGATTTGCTCTAAGTGGGTCCTCACTGGCTCCATGTTTGGTCAATGAACTATAGTGAAGTGGATTTTTCTTTTGATACCTATGTAGATTTTCTAAGTCGTAACTGAAGAGAAGGATGATCTGATGTAGAAATAAAAATCTGAATGATGAGCATTTAATGCTCACAGTCCATCCTGTTCGTGAACGTGTCTTGAACCTTGACTATAAAATAGATGACATGTATGTCGTTATTTGCCACATGAATTCTGGAGGTTGCAACTTGAGATTGTACAGGCAACTGTCTTTTCCTGTTCTCTGAACGTTTATATCTTTTACTCTAAAGGTTTTTTTAGTATATTATTTAGAACGTGTGGGATTTTCATAATACTGTTCCATGCAATCTTTAAAATCTATATCCAGGTATAAAGAAATAAAAATAACCACTGAGTGCCTATCGTAGAAACCTGATCGTTGGGGTGATGTTTCTCAAGTAACATGCTTTTCTAGAATATTTTTGAAACTGCAGTTAACACTGAGATTAAGTAATGAATGACAGGATAAGAGAAAGCAGAGAGGAAAGAAAGACAAGAAGAAACTTAATTCATATAGATCTAAAGTGAAATAAGCTTCCCAGCACCTCTAATGAAAGAATACTTCCTCTTAAAAATTAATTTTGTTCTCTTATTAACAAAGAAACACATCTGGAATTCACATCATGGTCTTATTGGATCTTCTGGGGAACCTGTAGTTTGTGAGAAGTAGATGGAGGCCTTTCCAGTTTACTAAGAAGTGGTTCAAAAGATTATTTTTTTTTTCCACAGGCAGTTCTCCCAAAAGGGTATCCAAGGAGTTAGTCAGAATTTGAGGCCAGGCCTACTTTATTAGGAAACTGTTGGAGTGCCAACCTTAAATGAAGTTGAGTGGAGCACTACAAAAATATGTCAGACTCGCTTTTTTGTGTATTGGTGTGATTTTTGCCAAAACAGTGTACAGCAACATAAAAATGGATCACTGCTGAAATATTGTGAACGTTTCTTCTAAGTTTGCAGAGAAAATATTAAGGCAGTAATTTTCTAGAATGCCATACAACAGATTTACCCTTGTAAGTATTTACAGATGAAAGAGTAATTTAATATCCTAATTTAGATCATGTTTTGATCCAATGCATTGAGATTTTGTTTTGTTACTTGCTGTAGCAACGCATAGGGATAATGTAGGCAAGGGGCAAATCCTGAACCAGAGTGTATATTCTTTATGCATTTCTCTTGAAGCAGTTTGATTTAGTTTGCACAATGCCTGACACTTTCAAAATGGTTTTCCCCAATAGGTTATATTGACTTGTCAAAAAGAAGAGTTTCTCCAGAGGAGGCAATCAAATGTGAAGACAAATTCACAAAATCAAAGACTGTAAGTTACTTTGTTATATTCAGGCACTATGTATTTTCAGTGTCTTTCCTGAGCAACCAAAATGCACAGATATAAGACAGTATGAAAATAAAGTCTTGTTCTCATGTATTAGTCACGCTCTGATTCTCATTTACCCATGCAGATATATATAAAACCAATTTATCTCTCTGTGAGTGGTCTGGTAAGCTACTTCTTAATGAATAGATCAAGTAAGATGTCAGTTGAAATTTGTGATGTAAAAGGGTTTATTTAAATGATCAGAAATCCAAAAGCATATGCTGGTTTAGCACACTGTGGACAACTTCTGTTGAGAAGGGATGCAGGTAGTTTAAGGCATTGACTCTTGCCCTTACTATTGTGTGAACTTATGCTTCCAAGTAGAAGGCTTACCATTAAATACTACTTTTTATTCTCAATTTTTGTCTGTTTTCAGTATTTGTTCTGGGTTTTTTAACACTCCTTTTGTGTTCCAGGTTTATAGCATCCTTCGCCATGTTGCTGAAGTCTTGGAGTACACTAAGGATGAGCAGCTTGAGAGTCTGTTCCAGAGAACTGCCTGGGTATTTGATGACAAGTACAAAAGACCAGGATATGGTGCTTATGATGCATTCAAGCATGCAGTCTCGTAAGGACATCTTTTCTACTTCTAGGGGCTTATTTCAAATTGCAGAGAAGTGTTTCCCGGAATAGATCCATCATAGTGTTCTTTTGATTTGGTTTTTGGGGTTTTTTTTCCCCCAATGTTAGTATGCAGACTGTACTTGTAAAGTAAACCTAGTAAATTTTGACATCAGTCTTCTAGTTGCTTATTCTAGATTTCCCTGTCTTACTGCTTTCTTCAAGTTCCCAATGCTCTTCAGAAAGAAGGCTTGGAGTTGACTTGCTTTTATCCATCTTAAACTCTGCCACTCTGTGTATGTCAGACTTTTAAAAGCAGTCATTGAATTTGATGTGGAGAACCACTGAGGCATTGGTGAATAAAGTTTTAAGTATAAAAGAAACATGTGAGAAAAGAAACACTGGAGAGATTTCTGTTGCTACAGATGAGCCTGTGACATTTCTAACGGAAGAAGCAGCACTGATCTTGGTTTGTCTGTCAGAATTTGCCTGTGAGTCGCAAGCAGGTGTTACAAAAAATGTCTGCCTCTGTGTCTGAAGACATTTCTACTCACAGCTGACTCTCACTCTTCCACTGCACAAGCAGAGTGTTTCTTTTTTTAAATGTAACAGGCTGGCTTGTTAATTCCCTACACTTCCGAACTTAAAGAATGGGAATGGAATTAGGAATTTAGAAATAGAATTATGGACAGAAAGAAATGGAAATGGTGATGCTAAGGGAATATGCACTGATACAGATTGCTCTTAATTATTTTTTTAATGGAGTGTGATACTTTAATTTGCTTTCAGAATTAACCTTTGGTTCCCTTCTAAAGATTGTATCATGAAATTGGCAATCTAAAACTGGATTTCTCAATAATAATTTCCAGTATTACTCTTTTATAGCACGTAAACCTGTGAGTTGAACACTAGATGGCACTAATAAAATTTTAGAAATTCTGTCGACTTTAAGAAGCAGGGTACTTGGTAGCATTTTGATCAGCTCAAAACCAGCTCTGTGGTTTTGTGGAAGAGGCAACTTGTATCCTCATTTAGACTGGGTGTGTTCTATTTCACAGAATAATAATTTTCTAATGATAGCAGATTTAATGATAAAGGACAAATTGGTGCATTGCAGAAGGAATTCCAGATCATTCTGTAACTGATAAATACTTAGTGAACAGCTGTATTGGAAGAACACAAAAACTTGTTACGCTGGCTGTTCAAGCTTCTCAGAAAAATTCCTGAACACACATGCCATTTATTTTTCATCTGAAATTCAGGTTGGAGCACAAACTTCTGGAGCTGTCTGTTCTCAAAACATGCTTCCATCAGTAATGCATTAAGATTCCTGACAATGGACTGCAACTTGTTTGTTCCCATTGTGATCCTACGTAAAGCCATAGTGGCTGAGCAGAAAAACGTGCTTATTGTTGCCTTCCTGTGTTTACTGAAGTGCTTGCGAGGGGCTTAGTGTGCCCGCTAAGAATTTGACTTGCTGTTCCTTTCTAAGTACTGAAGATTAGTGTTTTGGGGTTTCACATGGCATGATACCTGTGGCAAAACTTTAAAGTGCATTTACCCTCTTATCAGTAAAAATTAAACATCAGGGACCTATTTGTTGAATGCCTACCAAACGCACATGAAAATAACTCCAAGATTTAACAGGATTGATTGTAAATGAAGAAGCAGAATTTGCATGTCCATTAAATCACTTCTGCCATATAGGTTCATATTTTTATGTGTAAAACCTGTCATATTTGTGGGTTCTGTTTGCTTATGTTTGGTGCTTCTACCATCTGTACTTAGTATATAAAACCATGAAAGATGATGTTTTACTAGTAGCAGAGGCCAATCTCCCAATATTGCCTCTTGGGTTTTGGGCCATTTTAGTTCATGTTTGCCTACTAGTAGTATTGTAGGTCGTGTGGTTTTGTTTTTTAGGGAACTGGAACTCTTGTCTCTGAAGAACAGGGACAGGTTTTGTGAGGAGCTTTTTGATTATGTTCTCTGTCTTGGATATATTTTGGATAAAATTAATACAGCAATAGAGAATTGACAGCACCTCTTAAAATAAGAGCTGCTAATTTATATTCAGCAGAGGAGTTTGCCTCTCGTCTCCATATTTTGAAATACTGGCTTGTGATTTTAAAAAACCTTTATCTTTTCTTTGGCCAAGAATGTAGCCAGCAGATGAATGTCTGTCTGTGATCCAGTTACTGTTAAAAAGTACAGAATGACATGGAACAAGTATAGGTTACCTTGTGGAATGACAAAAATCTTGCATTTGAATGAAATGCTAAAATAATACGGAAACCTCAGATTCATCATGGATTCTCTTTCATGCAGTATGGTTTTCTATTCACATTGGAGGGAATGTAAATACTAAGCAACTAGATACTTGTCTCATTCTGTGTATTGTATACAAACGGAGCTGGACAGAACTCCTTCCTTTGCTCCAAAAAAAAAAATAATTCAGATCTTTCCTTCCAGGAACAGATTGAGTAAACTACTTACCCGCTTTGTTGTATAATGCTTCCAATTGGAAATACTTTGAAAACTGCTGTGTGTGTTTTCTTCCAGTGTTTCAATGGACTCTTAAGAAATTTCCCTGTTTTCTTTGCCTAGTAGATCTCTAGGATTATGCATAAGAATATTGAAATAGTACCAGAAGTTAATGTTGTGTCATATTCTACTTCCATATAACTTCTGTAATATTGCTTTGCTTGGCTTAGAGACCCTGCAATCCTGGACAGCCTAGATCTGACAGAGGAAGAGAGGCGTGTATTGATTGACAATATTAACAGACGTCTGACACCGCAAGCAGTCAAAATCCGAGCTGGTGAGTTCTTTCCAGATGTTCATTGAACAAGTCTTGACACTGAAGTTATTGTGTCTTGTTGCAAACTATAAATTCAGTTAAAACTAGTGGTTTGGAATGCTGATATTTGAGTGGAACTTTTCAGAATTAAGACACCTTAATCAAGGTTGCGTGCAAAACACCTGTTTGAGTTCTATCCCAAAGTGCAAGGTGCTTTGGCTTTTGTTTTTTTCCCCTGAACTACATATTCCTTGGGACACGAAGTAATTGTTCTGATACATAATGCAGTCTGTCATATTGCACTGGCATATGGTGAATTTAAATATTTTACAGTTATTAACTGCATCCACAATACTCTTTTTCACTATCCAAAGTGTTAAATTTGTTGGTTCCCTAATGGGATGATTGGTCTCTGTCAGCATGGCTACAACATGTGTCTTAGTCACTTGCCCATGAACATGTGAAAATAGTTCTGCCTCTGCGCTAGGTGTATTTCTAACTGGTTGATGACAAACCATTCAGCAGAATGTATTATCTCAAACCTGGCACATCTCCGATGTATTCATAAGATGTATGAGCTACTTTGTCTCTTCTTAATTCAGTGTGGGCAGAAAAAGCACGTGACTGCAGTACTTAAGAAGGCATACTTAAAAACTGTAAATCTGGTTGTACAGCTAACAACCGCCTAAAAGTATGCTTGCCATTGAACAGGTAGTCAATGTAGCAGAGTCACATTTTTAACTAGATTGAGAAATTGCCTCTGCTCTGCAAGGATGTATTGACGAGTATTAGCACTTTATTATTTGTTGATTACTGTGGAGAGAAAGATAAGCTGTACCCACATGACAGCAAAGTCAAGAAGAGAGTGCAAAAAGTAAGGTAATGAAGAATTCCTTTACCTGCTTTTTAGATTACCATGAGTTGGCATAGGCTTCAAAGTGTCAGTAGGATTTGTTTGCCATGAAGAATGAAATTTCTAATATGAATAGCACTTCATGAGTTTTGTTACCTGACGAGCATTTTCTCTTACTTCATCTTGTGTATTTTGCTCTGATGGTCTAAGTTGTTTTCAGTTTTGTCTTCAAAACAAGCATAGAAACTTTCCATTGGCTTGTAGCCTCATCTTGAGTCTGACTGGGATGCTCTTCTGTGAATTTGTTTCTGATACCTGGGAATCAC
Organism: Falco punctatus; assembly: GCF_963210335.1. Classification (NCBI taxonomy): domain Eukaryota; kingdom Metazoa; phylum Chordata; class Aves; order Falconiformes; family Falconidae; genus Falco; species Falco punctatus. Next base: position 19,961,383 of record NC_137587.1, read on the forward strand.
CAGGTTGTTGTTGGTCACCTAGAAGTGAGACAAACTTCTCTGTGTGCCTTAGTCTTGCACCATTGCTACATACGTAAAGAAATCTTTGTCAGGGTATTACAGATACGACCAGCATTAGTCTATGCCTTAATTTCCAAACATCTACAGAAAGCTATGGCTGACTACCATTTTAACTATATGTCAATATAACTTACATCAAAAAAAAAATATTAAAAAGTGCAGTGCTCCTCAAGTGATGCCAGTATGCCTCTGTATAATTGCTGACAGAATTTCTTGAATTTGTGGATGTGTTCTTTTTTAAGTTTCAGTTTTTCTGGTAGATCTTTCTTTTTTTTTTCTGGAATTTATTGCTTGTTTATCTTCATATCTTTGTGCAAAATACATAATTATTTCTGTTGAATTTGTTGGGCGAGAGGTGAGTGGATGTGGGTGTATCATTTCATATTTGGGCTTTTCCAAGCACAGTATAAAATGTATGTCTAAAGAATTTAGGAAGACTTTTACCTCAACTTACAAGTCAAGAAAGTGAAACCTTCCTCAGTTTTGGCAGCTACTGAAGAAGGATGAACACTGGATGCTAAAAAGCTTTATTAAGGCTTAACTTAAAAAGGTTTAAAGATTCTACAGCTTTAGGTAATTTTGAAGATTTATTGTTTTTATTCCTCTGCCCTAGATATTGAGGTGGCTTGTTATGGTTATGAAGGTATAGATGCAGTAAAAGAAGCTTTGAGAGCAGGCCTGAACTGTTCCACGGAGAATATGCCCATTAAAGTAAGTGTCTGTCTTAATAGTGAAATCAGAAGTAAAGTTCCCTGTTGCCCTCGGGTACAAATAACGTGAACTGTAGTTGTCACAATCACGTAGCTGAGGCTGGGAAGCCATCTTGCTTTCTGATTCTTCTCTAGCAGGTCTGTAACATGCTTCCTTTCAGCTGCGTGCTGACAGTTGTTTCTGTGACTGTGCTGTGGCTTCCCGAGTTCAAGAAGCTGTATTCTCTTCAATTTATTAAAGTCTGGTATTGGCACACTGCATGCCTGCAGCCTTAGGTAGGGAGCAATAAATCTTATTTTCAGGTCTAAGATTGTGTAAGAAAAGGAATGTTTGCTCCACATACGTCTGAGTGTTGGGAGAATGGCAGCTGTACCTAGGCCTAGTTTTTCTTCCCCAACAATTTTAGGATGTTGAGTATATTACTGAAAAAGTGTTTCCAAGAAACTTGAAAGTACTTCTGTCTTTGAAAATGCTTTCTTATGGTTTCTTGTAACAAAAGCAAAAGTTCACCTATTCGGTCATCTTAAAAAAAAAAAAAAAAAAAAAGTACAAGTTGTAACGCTCTTAATTGTTTGAAAAAGCATGCGATGGGCTGTTTTACTGATCTGCAAAGTGGATGTTCTCTCTGCTTAACAGGAGTGGTCTAAATAGACATGCTATGTGGAAATAATCAATGCTGATACTGGAAATCAGACAAGCTGTGCTCTTTCTTGTCTGCTCTTTCAGTCCAAGTTGTTTATGCTTCTAGAAAGGGTTTTTCTAATGGGAAACTGTTTCTTCTGCGTATTGTACCTTCAGAACAGTGTTGCTCACTCTGCTTGCAATATTTTTCTGGCTTTGTTTTTGTTACTGAGTTTTCTTTTTGTTTTTTCCCCTCCCCTCCCCTTCCACCCCATCCCCACAATGTGTTAGATTAATCTGATAGCCCCTCCTCGTTATGTGATGACTACTACAACACTGGAGAGAACTGAAGGACTGTCTGTTCTGAATCAAGCCATGGCTGTAATTAAAGAAAAAATTGAGGAGAAGAGGGGAGTCTTTAATGTGCAGATGGAGGTAGGAACACATTACATTCTAAAATTATTTTTTTTGCTCACAACATTTTTAAAATAGAGCAAGATCAATAGTACTAGGAGAAGTTTTAGAAAAAAACAACCCTGAACTTCTGTGTTCCTTAAATAAACAAATGGCTGTTCTGATTTTCCTGGGTTTTATTGTGTGACTTCAGGATGTATTTTATCTCTTGCTCTTTATGTAGAATCAGAGTCTACAACTATATGTGGTGTTCCTTTATGACAGTTTACCATATGTTTGGTTTTTTTCAGCCCAAGGTGGTTACTGACACAGATGAGACTGAGCTTGCAAGGCAGTTGGAAAGACTGGAGAGGGAAAACGCTGAAGTGGATGGGGATGATGATGCAGAGGAAATGGAAGCCAAAACTGAAGACTAAATGTTCTGGGATATTTAGAAGAGAGACCATGTGAAAATTGTCTCCATTGCAAACACTCTGGACTAAACGTTTCCAGTATTGAAAACTTCAGAGTCAAATGTAGAAGGGTTTAACTGTTTTAAAAAGACCAAAATGTAAAAGGGTCTTCCAAATAATATTTGATGCAGCAACTTACACAAAAATTGAATCCTTTGAAGGAAGGTGTGTAGTCAAATACAAGACACAGATTTGGCCAGAAGGGGGTTGCAGCTCCATGCTTAACGTTTTTATACAAAACAATTCCTAATCGATGATTACAGCTCAGTGCATCTGTTAATGATCTTTCCTGAGAGCACCAAAATCAAGCCAGCTGAGCAGTTCTATACAAAATGTATTTGAGAAAATATTCAATAAATTTCTGGGCTATGTAACTCCCAAGATTTTTGTTTTTTCCCTCCCCTCTCTTGTCACATGGCCTAGAGTGATGTGAATATAAAACCTGGAAGGGTATGATCAGTGAGTGACACCCCTTTAACACTGAAAAGGCTTGCTTTGTTTTGCTTTAAATCAAGCCAAGAATGAGTGGAACAAAATGTTTTTCTTGCAAGTTTGTTGATGCAGACTTGTTCAAAAGAGCGTTTCCTTTGTTTATCATCTGTATTTAGGGACTGAGAACTTCAAAACACTGAAAATAGCTTGTTACCATTCCAATAAACATAGCTGATAAATGAAAAATTACTTAGAGTTGCACTTTGCTCCTATAGGTGAATATATCGGGAGCTTTAATGAACTTACTCATACTTCAAAATAGGCAGTATTTGTGAGCTCACTGCTGCGTGATCTTCAATTCTGCCTACCCTAAGTCTGGTTTACACTGCACAGAGCTATTCACCCTAGAAACAACCTGTTTATATTTTCTAATGAAGAGAAACAAGATGTACTTTCCATGTTGGAGTATAAAAAACAAACAAAACCCTCTTTTCCTTGTCTGTGGGAACTGGGGAAGAGGATTTGTTCTTTAAGTAACCTTTCCGATTTGCTGAGTTTGTAATTTTTTTTTTTGTCATGTCCCATATTGTGCATCTCCTTTTTTCCTCATATTTTGTGCTGCTAGAGGAAAAATGCATGAAAAAAGAGGCTTTGAGCCTTAATTGGGAATTCTTAATGCTGTCGTACAAACAATATCGCTGCTACATGGTGATGCCAGAAAAGGCGTTCACAAAGGGCATACATACTGCAGTCCATGCTTGATGTTCACATCGGTGATGATGTGAAGTTCACGTGTACCCAACTCTAATAGTAGCGCAGAGCCAAAAAAGTTAAATAACTTCTACTCTTTGCAGAATGTTGGAAAGTAACCTGAATGTGTCATCACAAAATGAACAATTTCTTTTTTATTGTTGTCTTTTCAGAAGTTGTGTAGGACAGCCTTGTCATGGCTTGAAGCTGTGATTATGTCAGTTTCCTGTTTGAACAGCTCTTCCAACTTTGCCTGTTCACTGAAATAGTGATTTGGCTGCCATTAAACACAGTATGTGGGTACTTGGACTAAAGAACAAAGTGTTTAAAAACTTAGTCACCATGTGATCTGTATGCCAAAATGGTGCTGTAAAGGAAGATACTGAAAAATGAGCCACGTGCTCTTTCCTTGGAGTGCTATCAAGGGGTTACAATTACTGTCATCTCTAAGAGCTGTTCTGGTGTCTTAACAGGTGAGCATCGTTTCTGTCATAACATAGACAAGTTTGCTGAACTTGTTCAGTAGCTACAGGAGCTTTTCTAATTACAGCCTCAGCATGCAGGTGTACACAATTCAGTGTCAGTTTTGAAAGCCTGAGAAAAACAGCTGAGATGGTGAGGAGGGTAACGAAGCAGCTTAATAAGGTAAATGCATTTTTACCACTTGTTACCCTGGTAGATAAAACTGGGCTGTCCTGTTGTCTGAGCAAATTTTAACCAAGCTTAAATAAAAGATTCATGACACCTTAGTGGGTATTTCTCCTGTGTTGCAGCAGCTGGAGGGAGAAGCTGTAAGCTGGCTGCTTTCGAGGCCATTGGCGAGGTGCAATGTGTGCAGAGGGAGCGCTGATCCCGCGGAGCCCAGGCTGGGCCTCGCCTGTGCTGCATCGGTTGCTGCAGGCAGTAACTTGAGGACCTTCAGAAGTTGCTGTGATGATACCTTATATCTCAGCCGGTCTGGTTTGTGTGTGTGGAACTGCGTTTGCTTACCAAGTGCTTAAAATAAGGGTTGTGGGCTTTGTGTGAATGTCTTTGAGTCTCTAAAGCGAGGTAGCGTGTCCCTGCTGTTTGTCAGCAGCTGCGCCATTTACTTGGTTGCAAGGCCGGAATCTCCACTTGTGCTCATGTCAGCTGAAGGGAACGGTGCAGGCACACCTGTGGGCAGCGCTTGGCCTGATGTGTTATTTGGAAGGAACTTAGCTTGACTTCTGTATCCCAAATTAATTTTGTAAGATTGGCAGCTTGGAAACAGTTTTACTTACAACAGTTGATAAGGACTCATTAATACCAAAAAAACCCCAAACAAGGGTACCAGCTGGGGTCAGGCACACAGCCCAGTACCCTGTTTCTGATGAGGGGAAATAGTGGTTGCTAAAGAACAGGTGCTGTGCTTTCTTGGGGCTGTTGTAGTTTGGTTTTCACTAAGTGGCAGTTCTTTGCTCCTCTCTCTCTGAATCTGACCCCCGGGTGTTTTTCAGAGGCAACAGAGCTGGTGTGTTGTTTTTCATAGCAGAATTTCCACTTTGTAATTTCTGAGTAGCTCTTTGTTCTAGAGTCTAGATAATTAAACAACTGTTTTTAAACACTGCCACTATTCTACAGTTAACTTTAAAAATGCTGTTATGTCAGAATACTTTTTAACACTTTATCTAGAAATGTTTTATCATTCTTTATTTTGTTGTGGTTTGTTTTCATCTTCTTTCATCACTAATCCACTAAAGGAACTAAATATTTAATGGTGTTCCTACACCAGAGGGCAAAGTCCTAGCATCTTAAGCTGCTTTGAAAAAGCTGGGTGTATGTGTGTCACAATGACACATGACGGGCTTTGCAGAGCACACAGTGGGGGTTGTCCTGTGGGCAGGTTCTCTGAATTGGTTGTTGGTGGCTTCTTGAGAGACTGCGTTGGAGGTACCAGCCATGCCTGTCAGGTCAGCTAGCTGGAACAGCACAGGTGGCACTGGGAGCTGGCTGCTCCTGCCATTCCCTGTGACCCTCAGAGGTGTCCTGTGGTCCTGAAGTGTGCAGTGGGCTCTTCCTGGCCGTCCCCCTGCAAAGTGTAGCACATCAAATATTTCTTCCACTCTGAATGGAAGAAAATGTCAAGCACTCAGCTGGGCTTTTTTGTTAATATACCGCAGTGACATGTAGAAAATGTCTCTAAAATGGATCTGAGGAAAGAGATAGTCCTTCCTTCAGTGAGTTTCAAGTCCCGCAGGGACTGGGTGCAGAGCTCTGTAGATTTATGCAGATCAAAGCATGTCCTTTTCCGCCGGGAGACTTCAATGCCAGAACCTGCCTACCCAGCACATGCGTGAATACGGCAGCCCAGACCTCCTGACTCATTTTACACTACATGACCCTGAAAGATCTGTCTTTACTCAGCCTCAGGGAGCAATGTAGGTGCAGTTTGTTAGCCTTGATTAACTACAGAATGAGGCGGGGGGGGGAAGGGGAGTGTATGGTAAATATCCAAAGTACTGTAGAAATATTTTGAAGCACTGAAGAAAGTGAAGGCTCTAGATTATAAACAGTAATGGATACAAAATATTTTTAATGACCAGCTACAGCAACGTTTGCTGCACCATTCTAGTAGTTTGACAATCAAGTTCTTCGTTGCTAATGGTAATTTTGCCAAGATCTGTCTGCAGGGTTGTGGGTGGTCTGAGTGGTGGAGAAAAGAGCTCGCTCAGATCTTCGGCAAGGACTGGTTATGGGGCAATTCAGAGATCACTGTCTGAGCGAGAGCCCCCTGCAAGCTTCTACCTGTCCTTGCTAGCATGAAATTATCTCACCCACCTTGTTATAAATTGCCTGCAGTAACAAGCTGAACAATGTGAAGTCAAACCTCAAATACCAAATGGTGGAACACTGTATTCCTGGAGCAGGTTATATAAAGAGTGCGTGTCCAGGAAATGCATGCAGCAGTAATGTCTCTTGTGTACCTAGACTCAAGTTTTCTTCTTTTTTCTCAAGTTTAATTCTGATGTACAGAACATTGTGAGCTGAAATTTATTTTCTTTTTTCTGCTGACTGCATCATTTCCCCCCCCACCAAGATTGTGCTTCTGAGAATAACTTGTACACACACAGAGACAGAGATTATTTTTTAAATTAAAAGAAATACACTCAGATCATTTCTGCTTTATTTTAAGGCCACAATAATACAAAAAAATTACAAAAATCTCCATTGATATCTTTGAAAATACTACATACTTACAGCAAAAAATACTCTTCTAGGTGTTCTGTTAAACTCACTGTACTTCCTTTATGTGGACTGAGGAAAGATATAATGGGGACGTGACTTACGCAGCCAGTTGCCTCATGGACGCCTGCCTTTTCCAAAGTGGCAAAGGGAGTACAATAAGAGCTACGTAAGTAACTTCTGTGTGGGCCGGCTGCTTTTGAAACCTCAGCCAGCACACTTTCTCTTTATACAGCCATGATTTTTCTAACTTCAAGTAGTGTTCAGTCAACCATTTTATTTCTTATTATCTCTGCAGAACTGTCTTCTAGATTGTCTCCAGTACATAGTCAGGTATGAATTCTTTGGTGTCATGCTCTTCCTTGTTAATAAGTATAAAAAATAGCATAAAGCTATAATAGCAAAAAATAATTTGTTTGTTCCTTATCCTTGCACGTGAAAGTCTGTCCGGTGATCCGATCCAGCGTGCAAAGACTGAGAGATAATTGAGTGACTTTGTCTTATTGAACTCTGGACTCTCTTTTTACATAGCAACGAGTGCTTTTGTTTATTTGTTGTACTCTATGTCATGTTTCTTATCACAGCCCCTAGCTCTGCCCACATGTATTGCCTTAATTTTGGTACGAGTCAGGGAATGCTAACAGTACAGCAAACACTATTACTTCTGAACAGCAGCGCTGTCTGAAATACTAATACTGGTTTATTTCATTGGTGAAAAATGGATCAAACAGATTTATCACGGCCAAAGTCTTAAACAATGCAACAAATGTCTAAGCTCCTATTCAGACACAAAAAAGGCACTCTGTTTCAGAGGTGCTCAGGACTTAAAAGAGGTCAGTGCACAGTGCTTGTTGATCAGACTGCTTTACTAAAAGCCTGAATAGTTGCTTATGTAGGGATTTGGGATACTAAGTTGAGAATCTTGGTTTATATGCCCAGAGGTCACTGAAAGAGTGGGCTTTTAGGTGCTTTGGGGCTTCTTCAGTAAAATTTCTAGCAAAATAAATTATTTTGAGGTTTGTAAAAGTCTCCTTGTAATAATGTTATTCTATATGTTACTACAGATCAGAACACCTTAAGAGGTGTTTATTAGATGAGAAATTTTAAGTGGCGGAGCTGGCTAGTCTGAAGTTTTGAAGGATGCAGTTTTAAAATTCTGCTTCTCCCTCCCATGCAATACCTGATTTGTCATGTGGCTGCTTACATCGCCCAGCTTGGTTTTTTGCTATACTAAATTCTGTGAAATTATTTGAGATCGTTTTTATACTTCCCTTTGTTTTACTTTCCAGAAGGCAGGTAATGTATCAGAGCCAGCTCACTGTTTAACTACTGTCTCATAGGTAGGAAGAGAGGAAGAAAAAAAAAACAACAGGAAAGGGAGAGTGCGTCACATTGGAGGAGGAGGGTAGCAAAGAAAAATGAGCTTTCTTAAACAAATTGCGTGCAGAAGGACAGGCTGCCAGGGCTGGGGTGCTTCTCGGCGGGGGCTCGGCTCTCTTCCCTGTGGGCCACGATGCAGGAAGCAGCTGGCATCCTGAAAGAGGGCTTCCTCGTCAAACGGGTAAGTGCTCTGGTTCCCCTTTGTGCCGTTCTACTCAAACGTGGAAGCAGCCCCTGAGCAGGGACTGGATCGAGCCAGGGCTCATGGCAAAGCAGCCTGTTGGGTGCTGGGTTTGAGGGGCTCGTGCCTGCTCCTGGGAAAGGAGCTCCTCCAGGGTTGCACAGATGCCTGCCAGGGGAGCTGCATGAACTGCAGGTGTTCACTACCCTCCCTCATGTTTCCCTGTATTGGCATTTACCCAGAGAAAAGTGAATTAGCATCGGGATTACTCAGGTAGGTATCGGGAAGCCAGTATGCACCTAGGGCACAGCTCTGCAAAGAGCACATAAAAAAGTACCTGGCAAATGGCTATGCAGCAGCAGTGGAAGCGGCCATGGATGGATGGAGGGAGGGAAGATGTTTTGACAGTGTCTTACAAGATAGTTTGTGCCTTCTTTAAGCAACCCAGCTGGTCAGGGTTTCCTGTTTCATATGAGAGGATGTAGAATGGACTATCCTTTTTGGTGGGGATCAGAGTAACACAGACGCAGAAATGTGTTTGAAATAACTCATTTCTTCCACATACCTGAAGCTGCGCTGTAAGAAAATTTTAGACAACACGTGAAGAAAGCTGAAAGGCGGTGTCACAGATTTCAGCCTTTCCAGTACTTCTCCCTATAGGGCCAAGTCAGTCATAGCTGGGACACAAGAAGGCATTTTAGCAAGGGGCATAAGCTGCTTTTAGTACCAAGACCCTATCTCAATGACTAGTGTGGCTCTTGACTGCACACAAAAAACGAGATTCAAAGGTTTGTTCAAAGCCTTGCCACGCCTTGGGAAATGCTTTTCTACAGTACGTGGCAGAGTTTCTGGTGCGAACATGAAGGTAACCCTGGTCAGGAGCTCTCCTGGCAGGGCTCCCAGCCAGCCTGCCAGCTAGCTGCCGGCCATGCAAAGCTGTGCTCTGTGCAGGGAAGGGCTGCACGGCCCCAGCTGTTCCTCATCCTCCTTTCTGCAGCAAGGGTAGAGCAGTCCCAGCGCCTGGTCTCCTCTCTGGGCTACGGTTGTCTGGCTCTTCACTGACTACTCAGTTCAAGATGGGAAGCCAAAGCATCCAGTGTGTGAGAGGAATAGGTGACTGGCAGCACGCTGAGCTGTAACTGCCAGCAGTCTGTACAACATCACGGAGATACACAGTTTGAGAGGAAGGAGACCACAAAGCAGATGACTAAAGGAAACCGAGGGAGAAGAGAACAAGGGATCCAGAGAAAAAAAGTAGGAATGGGTGGAATCAGGTAAAGAAAACAAAGCTTTTTGAAGAAGAGAGCAGAAGCAAGGAGATGATCTAAATGCATTATAGATGACCGAATTATGTATTGTAATGTATTATAAATGTAAAGCAGATGTGTGGAAGTCAGGTAAAGATAAGGCAACCTCCTGAAAAAGAGGAGATACATAAGCAGGAAAGAAAAGACCCAAAGCAAAGAACACACTCTCGGGGAAAATGGCCAAAGGACTTTACAACAGGTGAAAAAAACACTGAAGAAGGCAAAGGGGAGGAGAGAACAAACCCAAGTTAGATAGATACATTGCATTTAGTATAGACTAGAAGACATGAGATCTAAGGTTCCTTGGATTTTACAGACTCGTTACCCCACCTTTTCTTAGAAATTGGTGTTTTCCCCCTTTACTCACAGACAACTAATGAGCTTTGGTTCCTGCCACAACTGGACCTTGCATGTTCCTTTCTTCTAGCTATGCCCACCCTCTCCTAGGTGTCAGAGCTCCTTCTGCCCAGGGCTTTGCTGGCTGGCTGTAATGCTCCATCGCCTGTAGAAATACAAGTTGCTCCTTGCACCACAGAGGTGGACCTGACACTGTCAGGCAGGACTGAGCCCGTCAGTGCCAGCTCACTGGGTTTACTGTTCTGTACAGATGAATTAAAGAGAGCCAGGGGCTGTTCACAGTGGGGAAAGAAGAGGTTTTGTCCGTATTCTGGTATAACCCAGGAGGCATTCGATGAAAGCCTTCATTCAGTCTTCTGCCATTAAAAAGTGTATTTGATTTACATGAAACAGTAGCACAGGGAATGTTTCAGCCCTGGAGACTGGAGGCAGGTAGGATAGAAATAAACCCCTCATCAACAGTAAGAGGGGGTGCAAGGAAAAGCCACTTCACCCAGCAAAGCACTCTCAAAACCACTTGCCACCTACAGCCATGTCAAAACAACAAAGAACAAAACGCATCAAAACACCACCCAGGGTCACCAGAGAGGAGAAGTTTGTCTCCAAGAGCCATCACACACTTCAGTTTTAGCCCTGTTCCTGCCTGGTGCTCTCAACAGGTAGGTGCACACCTATATGACAGCTATTTGAGATAATTTACATGAGCTTTTGCAAGAAACTCTTCTTGCCAGCAAAGAAGTCCTTGCTGGAAAAAGACCAAAGCACCTTTTTATTGCTCCATGATTTTATAGTAATAGAACTGTGCTATTTTATTACTAAAAATGCGTATTTCAGGGAGAACAGGACTCATGATAACTTCTTGTATTTCTTTTTGTACAGTTTCCTATTAGTTTATGGTATTTTCACCCACCACCCCCCCAAAAAAAAAAAGGAGGAAATATGATCATTTCTCAATGCTTGTGTTAAAATTAGCCCTGTGGATTTCTTCCCCTCTAGGGACATGTTGTTCGTAACTGGAAAGTGAGATGGTTCGTTCTGCTCCAGGATAAGCTGCTGTATTACAAAATTGAAGGAGGCAAGAAGGAGCCTTCTCCAAAGGGCAGGATCCTTTTGGATGGCTGCACTATTACTTGTCCGTGCTTGGAATATGAGAACAGACCGGTAGGATAGCAATGATGCTCGCTATCTAATTCCTTTTCTCCTGATTTCTTTGATTACTGCAACCATGTCACTGGGGTGTTTCCAGACCCAGGCCCAGCCAAAAGCAAGCTGCTGATAGCAGTGTAACCAGGACAAGTAATGAACTCCCTCATTGTGTCTTCGCTGTTCCCTGTGCCCAGATCTGAGTCACAGCCATTAACACCCCACACCCACAGTGCGAAGAATAAACGCAAATGCATCTTTTATACAACAGCATGTGGGGAGAGGACATGGACAGCTCAGTAACACCTTAGGAGGGTGGGGAAAAAAGGGAAACATCATCTGTGGTAGTTGCCTCAAACCCTGCCTGTATCCATAGGGTGCTCCCAGGCATCCAGATCAGACTCCCTTTTCCTTCACCAATGACACACTGCTGCTGTGGAAAGTTTCCAGCAAGAGGGCTCTGGAAGGGAAAGTACCTCCTCTGCTCACCCGCGGACAGTGGCAATGCAGACTTCCTCTGTGGGGCCAGAAGGGAAATTACTCTGGAAGTTGCTATTTCAGTACCTCTCGTGGCAGAAAGAGCCTAGTGAGAGTTTGTAGTTGTTGAGAACTAGAGATCTGGATGTGAAAAGCTCTGTAGTCAGCAGCACACTCCTGTGTAATCCAGAATTTGGGTGGTCTGCTCTCTTTTAAGTACCATGCATGCAAACCATGTCTGGAACTGAAAATCCAGAGACTGGGGGGGGGGGGGGGGGGGCGGGGCAGGGGGCAAAAACCCCAGAGTTGTGCTCACCATCCTTCCAGCCAATAATTGCGCTGTACTGCTCAGGTGGGATGCCATATCCGACTTATTTGTGCCCCTTGGGCCAGTGCTAAAAGCAGCAAAATGCAAGTGGAAGACAATAGCTAAGTTATGTTATTGCTTTGCACTTCTTTCCCCACAGCTACTCATCAAACTGACGACAAAAACCAATACAGACTATTTCCTTGAATGTTGCTCCAGGGAGGAGCGAGACTCTTGGGCTTTGGACATCACTGGAGCTATTCATGCTGGGCACCCAGTACAGGTCCAAGAGCTTCACAGAATGAAGAACTCTTTCAAACTCCTAGAGAATATCAGCCTCCAGTAAGCGCATATGGTTTCTCCTTCTGCTATTGCTCTAGTTTGCGAAGTGCCTGAGCTGATGGATGAGGAGGGTCCAGGGAGGCTTGTCTCTGCACAGATCCACTCCCATGTGGCCAGAAGCCCCTAAACTGGCTGCTCTGCCCTAGGTTTGCACATATTTTTGCCAGGACATGGGAATATACTTTTCCCTGACCATGATCTTTGGGAGTATGTGGGTTCTGTGTGGGCACCTCGCTGCTGGCTTGAAGACCTTCCACGTCGGCTACAAAGGTTCTCACTGGGGAGACAGATGTATTACCTCGGAAGGTGTAATATCGGGGAAAGACTGAGGGATGACATTGTTCATGCCATGCTGGTGAGCTTTCAAAGCTGGTAGCTGGAATCCAGACCAGGAATTTTAGGTGCATCATGTTAAACAAAAGAAAACAGAGAACTCATTAAGAAACAGAAAATTTACATTAATTTTTGGGTTTGGGTTGAGAAGGTGAATGGAGGCTGACTATAGCTCAGTTTGAAGTGCTTTAAATTGAAAGACACTTTGTGAGACATGTTGTTTAGTGCTGCTATTGGGAGAATAAAATTTTCCTAGACTGTAAGACAAAACTTCTGGGGAAGTATCTAGGCTGTTTCCCATCTTTGTGTTGGTAATCATGAGGACATCCCAGGCACTAACAGAAGTAAGTGGCAATTTCAGCCTGTCTTTCTGTTCTACCAATGTTCTCTTGTGCTCCCTTTTACAGCCACATTGTGGACAGAATGTGTGACAGCAGTACTGGAATTAAGTTGACCCGCAACTTGGAGCAAGGCAACAGATACAAAGAGACTTTCACAGGTAGAGCTACTGCAGGCAAAGAGCTTCCTCAGGTCTGAAAGAGCTTCCTCAGGTCTGACATGCCACATTGCAGAGACAAGGGAACTACTGCACTGCCTTCGTGGTGGGATCAGTTGTGGTCCAGTGGAAAGCAGCAGTGCAGCCAAGCTATCTGGCACCTTTCTCTCTTGCTCTTTGGATATATGGAAGCACGTGTAGGACCCCACGTGTTTGGGCAACCTTGCACTTCATTGACAGTCTTTTTGATGCTGCCAACATGTTTCAGCAAATGAAGAGCTGTGTGGCAGGAGAACATCTGTCTCGCCTTGGAAGAGCACGTTGTCTTGGTATGAGAGCTGCCTTTCTCCCTGCAGGTTCTGCCCTGGTGGACTGGCTCATCTCCAATAGCTTTGCTGTGTCACGATACGAGGCCATCACCTTGGCATCTATGCTGATGGAGGAGAACTTCATCAAGCCCGTGGGAACCCGCAGCACTGAGGCCACGCGCTACAGCAACCTCTCTGAGCAGTTCCTTGACGACTCCACTGCACTGTACATGTTTGTAAGTGATGCAGCTGCCAACAGAGGCACATGTGCTGCCTCTCATCACATTCTCGATTTGGGGCAGTGATAAAGGGGACATGCACTGTGTGCAACCAAAGGCAAAATACGCAGGCTACGAAAGCAAACACGGAAGGGGAAGCTCTAGGCTTTCAGTAGTATTAACACTTGTACTTTTGCTGGAGACAAATAGCTACATGGATATGGAGGGATCTACAAATTACATAATTAGGCATTAAAAAGGGTGTGACCCTCGAGTGCAGTGCTGTGTCTGCATTTAACAGAGACCGTGCTGTAGTTATGTTTAAACTCAAGGCCACAGCGTGTGTGTAGGCTTTGCAGCTGTCATTTGTTGCTTGTAAATCTCAGACCTACAAAGCTGAGCAGCAGAGCTACAGAGCAGAATTTATTTGGGAAATATGAGCTAAAAACAGCTCAAGGGAAATAAAATGCAGAACTTTTTACTTAGAAGTGTATTTAAATTAAAAGAAACCGTCTTTTAAATTAAAATTTAAATTAAAAAGGAACCATCTTTTCCCTATTTGCAGGCTGAGAGTGGTAAGAAAAACATCAGTTCCAAGGAAGAGCTACAATTTAACATCTCGGAATTAAGCGGCACGATTGTAAAGCAAGGATTCTTAGTGAAACAGGTAAATACAGTCTTTGAACCTTCACTGGGAAACGATAAAAATGACAGTTCTTGGGGCTTCCTACAGAATAAATGTGATTTATATGAGCATGGCTGGAGTCATGGCCAGCGGAGCTAACTTGCCTGTCACTACTGCTATCAGAGATCACGTGGTGAAGTTGTAAGAGTTTAGAGTTATAAAGAAGTGAGCTATGGAACTTGCTGCTCAGGCAGGATTAATTGGATATTCTGTATATATTGAGTGTATACCAGAAGGCATAAAATAGGATCAAAAGCAAAAGTCCCACACAAACTCCAAACCCCACGAGAAGTGTTACTTTCACTTCCAAGCAGATTCAGTTCCTCTGGTTTAACCTACCCCATCTGGGTCATGTGAGCAGCTACGAGGTTCTGCTGGCCACAGACAGATTTCAAAGCTGAGCAGATTGACTTTTGCATGAAGTGGACATCTACCTGTGGACAGTCACTCACATACACATGGATGATCTTGTGGTGGTGAGATCTGTTTTCTCTGGGCACAAGATCCTACCCTTAGTCTGCAAGGGGTTTTTCCGACCCTTGCTACGAGGATCAATCACGCTGTTTCAAAGCGTAACGCAGCCACCTGCAGTGGGAACCCTACCTGCACCGCACGGCCGCGTTTCTCTCTGGAGCTCTGTACCCTGAGCTGTGATTTTTTTGTGCAAACTGGATCATCAGGTGCTCCCCACCCCTCCCTCCTCCAGCTGCTAGAGTGCAGTGAGGGTTGGCAGGGCCCTGGGTGCCAGGAGCTGCTGGGGGTCCCCATGGGGCTGGCAGGGCAGCCCCCCATCACCACGGAACACAAGAGCTGCCCCGGAGCCTCTCCCGGTGGTCAGCAGGAGTAAGGGGAAACCCCAGCCCCAGCCTCCAGGAGCGGGGATGCTCTCAGTGCTGTCCTGCATGGTCAGCAGCTGAGAGGGCTGGGGGCAAGAGTGAAGAGCTGCAAAAGGACCTGACATAATCCCCTCAGAGCAGGCACAGCATGGATTTTTAATCCAAGACCCCTATTTAATCTGAAGTTAAGAGCGGGAATCGGGGATATAATCACTTGGTCCTATCACTCTGCTTTCTTGGATCTCAGCACTAGGAAGGAAGAAAAAAAGGAATTATCAATGTATGAAGAAGGACATTAAGCAGGAAATCCTGGGAGTTACTAAGAAGTCAGAAAATATTTTTCTCTGTTGTCTCCAAAACCTCTTTTTTCAGTACCTACTTAGGTCTCCCCTACAGCCTGCAGGAAAATCACCATTTCAGGAGGTATTTATTGGTGGTAACTTTAATTCTTCTGTTTTGCAGGGGCACAAGAGGAAAAACTGGAAGGTGAGAAGATTTGTTTTGAGAGCTGATCCTGGTTTTTTGCACTACTATGACCCCACTAAGGTATGTGAGTGGGGAGTTACTACCCCCAGAAATGCTCTTACCGACCTAAACATTATAACAAAAATACAATTATGCCATAAATGCTTCTCTCACCCAAATCTCCTTCTGGGTTCCTCTCTCCATTTTCTGGGGAATAAGACCCCTCTGAACATTGTCCTTGTAGGATTTTCTATCCCTGCGTCTTCCCTCCTGTCTTTTCCCCAGTGAGATTCCTTTTCCTTAGCTGAGGGACAGCAGTCTTCTTGAAATTAATCTTTTACTGAACCCACAGTGTGGGACCATGCTTCTTCAGGGATTCTTCATGGGCTGTGATCTTTCTGGGCTGGCATCCCACCGTGTGAGGGTCATACTGCTAATGGGATTTTTTTATGTTCTTATTCCAGCTCAGAACAGGGTCTCCTTGATGCCAAAGTATTTATAGGAATTTCTGCTACTCAGTTTAAAATTCTACTATGCCCTGAGCAAGTTTATCTTCATGGGTGTGATAATCAGTGTGAGCAATCCAGAAGGGCAAGTGGATCCATCAGCCCCAGATGCATAGGGTACCACAAAGCCCAACAGGTTGCCAAAAGAACATGTATAGAATGCTTTATGTGACTTAAAGAAAACATAAACAACATAATAGTGAAAAGAGCTTATGGAACTGGTTCATTTTTTGTTGCCTGTTTCTTTGTGGTGTTTTTGGGGTTTTTTTGTGCACTACAGCTCACACTTGCAATGGTATAAACTCAAACTGCAGAACCTGAAGATCAGCCAAGAGAGCCAGCCTACTAGTGAAAATGGTCAAATTTTTCCCATGCAGTCTCAGTGAAAAGCAGCAAGCTAAACACTTGCAGAAATATTATTTTTTTTAATATGGGTTGTTACTCATAATACTATATGTAAATTTGAAATGTGATTGTTAGCCTCCCCTTGGGCTTTTAATTGATCTCCACCATTCCTAGCTACATCAGAGAAACATCTGAGCCTGAAACAACATAATAATGTATTTAATTATGTGTCCTAATTGACTTCTCTTATGACATGGATTTTTTTATATCTGGAAAGACTGGCGTTATACCTCCACCTACATGAAAACAATTGATGTGCTCTGGGAAATCATTCTAACAACATTATTTTCCAGACAAGCTTAATTTCCTTTTTCTTTGCAGGAAGAAAACAGGCCAGTAGGTGGATTTTCTCTTCGTGGCTGTCTCGTTTCAGCTCTGGAGGACAACGGAGTCCCAGCAGGTAAGCGTGAGTCTCTAAACTTTCAAACATACCTATTTATGCCATAGCAATACAGTCTTTGGGTGAGAGTTTGCGTGTGCAGCTGGCTATATGCACAAGTGGGCTTTTCCTCTCCCCTTGCAAACAAGGAAAGAGGCATACCATAAAAAAAAACCCATACTGCTGGGTTGTCCATACCAGAGGGGACTTTTTTTAGTGCTATTTCCACTTACCTTGGGTGTTACCCCTTTTATGGGCTTTTTTTCAGTCAGATGACTTCTGAGACAGTCCTAAGACACTGATTAATATTCCACAGTTAACAAAGAGGAAATGCCTTCCTTTTGGATGTTGTTAACACGAAGTCTTGAACCACCCGCTGATGCCATCCCTTTTCTGTGTGTCCTCTCTACTTGCGCTATTACCTGTTCCTTTTTGATTTGCTAGAACCCAAATGTAGGGGAGGCATAAAAGACAGCAATACAAAAACCAGTTCTGCTAGTGAATATGCTTAGCTTAGGCATTTGTCTAGAACCTCAACCTCACAGAAAAGTTTTTCTGCTATTAGAGCAATTTATTCTATGAAATTAAGCACAATGTGTGAATCTCAAATAGGGAGCATCTTCCTAAAGATAAAAGACAGTCTGAAAAACATATAGCCCGAGGGGGGGCTTGTGGGTGGGGGTGGGTATGATGAACAATAGACCTCCTTACTAAGAGGAACCTGAAGATGGGCAGGAGCAAATCTAACCCACTGCACAAACTGGCAAGAATTTCATCATCCCTCCATTGTATAACTCAGATAAGAATCTCCATCTAAACATCGGCTATTTTATAGATGATGCATAGTACACAGTAGTTCATACAGTCTGTGTGAGGGGCGGCTGTACTGTATCTTTATTTTGCAGAAGGGAAATAAAAAACACAAGAACTTCAGATGTCTTATCCATAGTGAAATGGAAAGGTCTGATATCCTAATTCACTAAATTAAAATTATTCCCTATGAAGCTTCATATCTGCACAAAGCATTCACCTTCCTGATCTGTTATATTTTTTTTCTCTGCAGGAGTGAAGGGCAACGTGCAAGGCAACCTCTTCAAAATCATCACAAAAAATGACATTCATTATTATATCCAGGCCAGCTCCAAGGCAGAGCGAGCTCAGTGGATTGAGGCAATCAAACCACTGACATGAGTAAGGTGGCTTCCATGCCAAATGACAAGTCACATTTGTGACCAAGTTGTCTGTTCTCATTGTCTGGGAGTGTTTTTTTCCCTTAGTCTATTTTTGTTATTTGTATCACCACAGCACCTAGAAAATCCTGGCAGCAAGCATCCTAGGTGCCTAGGAGTCCTGTAGATCCAGAGTAATTCCCCACCAAGAACTTGCAATCTAACCAAGAGACAAAAGACAACAGGTGGATACAGACAAACTAGGCTTTGCAAAAAAACCCCAATGAGATGTAGTATTCCAAGATGGAATAAAATAATTCTTTTGTACAAGTATTCAGTCAATATCTGACAGATTCAGGTTGTGCTTTATCCTAAAGCAGAAATGTCTTGCTCCTTTCCCCTTTAAAAAGGGGCTCATAAACTTAAGAAGTTAAGACTGACTGAGTCAAAGTTGTGAAGGGTCCTGGTGTCTGAGGCTGCCTTTCTTGGTATACCACAAGAGGCTTGTGCTAAGCCACAATACAGCTGCCAGGATAATCACTATTATGAAAAAAAAACCAACAGGGGTCAGGCTGGAAAAACCAAAGGATCCTCCTACCTAGTATATCGATTATTCTTGTCCTGGTAATGGCCCATCACGGTACAGGATTCTGAGTATCAAATCAGACCAGCAGCAGTTATTCCAGACAATTGCTGGTGGTGAATATATTGGAAGAAATTACTCAGCCTTAAAAGCAAGACTTTTCCCCTGATTATCACTGTAAATCTATGTATGTGGAGCACCATTGGGACTGAGAACTCCAATAGCAGTTCTGACTTACTTTTTCTACTTTAAGCCATTAAATTTTCCAGTATTTGTCTAGTAAACTTGACTTTGATATCATTATATATATATAAAAAAATCAGTGCATTTGAATCTCCTGTGCTCTTTTAGACATGATTTTTCTGAGGACAGTTTGAGTATATGAAAATAATGGTTTCATACACTGTAAATTTAGGTTTATGTAGAAACTGAGACATTCTCCACAACACCAGAGGGTAGAATGGAATGTATGAGATGATTAAAACATCCAACCAGCCTGCTGATACACTATTTGCATAAAATTCTTCGTGTTATCTGAGTACCTGTATCTGACAGCCAGACTCTGCCAAGTCTCCAAAAGCCTTCTGAAGACAGCATGCTGTATATCCTTTCTGAAGTCACTGAGGAATTTCATAGCTCTCTGTTCACAGAACCACCTCTTTGCAGATTTTTTGTTCTCTAAGTTATGTACTGAAAAAAATTTCCTCATCTAGAGACTTTCCCCTTCATCCTGTGTTACAACCAACCAATTATAACAGAGCCAAAGACAGCAGCTGTGATATATGCTTATATATGCATTAGAATAGCCATGTATTTAGGACTTTTTCCTATATCTACAGCAATGAAATAACAGCACAACATTCACATGCATTCAAATATTTAACAGAGCTGGTGAAGAAGTTTGCCAGCAAAGATGTAGTTTTAATTAGATACAAGAAAGGGCAATGCAGTTTCAGCTACAGATACCATTTCCTAGGGTTGTTCCAGAGAAGACTGTGAGATCCACAGCTGTTGAAACCTTTCAATTCACGAGAATGCTACCTGCAAGAGACAGGGATGCTGGTAAGGCATTTATTGCTCTGTACTGGGAAGCACAGATGGCTTTGTGCTGATTGAGCAGAGCTTCCAGGAAAAGCAATTCCCTCCTGATAACGTGAGCCTTGCTGGGGCCCACCAGACTCCCTTATCCACTTAAAAGAAAATCTGCTTCTCTTTTCTCAGTCCCACCACCTGTATACTGCCCAGTTCTAGTCACAAGGGTAACAGCTACCCCACCGTAGAGGACTGAGCTCTACCAGCTGGCATGCCTGGAGGGTTAGGGGACTATAAGGATGTGAGATACTGCATAATATCATAAATTTTGCAGTTTGGGAGGCCAAAATAGTATTTCAGCAAAAGCTCTCTGATTTACCTGGACCAGCCATAGCTCTGCAATGGCTGAGTGTGTATGGGAAAAACTGTGTATTTCAAACACATCAGCAAATTAAAAAGATACAGGTCCCACTCTCCAGAACCAGCCAGGGGAAAAAGATAAAACATTTCTCAGATAGGAGAAAGTACATTTGCCTCTGTCCCCTGGTGATACTCTGGTCTCCTTTTATTCAAGCCACTTTGGTAAGCTTGATGTCCCCTGAGATCTGCAAAGCTTTCACCAAGTTTAGGGGCTGAATGCGGTGAGTGAAATCACAGAGCTGCCGTCCATCAAGCAAGACTCTTATTTGCTGGTGTTCACATAAGAGCTCCATCTGCAAAGGAAAATGACAG
This sequence comes from Falco punctatus, assembly GCF_963210335.1. Lineage (NCBI taxonomy): Eukaryota > Metazoa > Chordata > Aves > Falconiformes > Falconidae > Falco > Falco punctatus. The sequence goes on from NC_137587.1 coordinate 19,981,668, forward strand.
GGGAAGGTGTTAGAGATGAGCAGCAGAGCTGATTCACCAGCACGGACATAGAACCCCGTGTGATGGGGATCACAGGCTTCTGAAATGCCCCTCTGCTGAGATGATACTGTAAAGCTCCTTATAGTGAGTTCTCTTGCTAAGACTAGAGAAAGAAATGGATCTCTCCTATCAGGGCTTGAACTGGTTCTCTCTGTGCTGTACTAGACTAGTTAACCTGGCAATGTTGATAGCTATTTGTGGTCTCATACACATAGCCTCCAGACTTTCTCCCATCCTTTTCTCCACCCTATTCATAGTACCCCAAAAATTACCTTAAATGTGTCGCCTGCTGTAAATGGGAAGTAGGGAATAGTCTTCTCTTCTTTTCCCCATTTTCCAGCAATTCGTGCATTTCGGGTGATGGATTTGTCACTAAAGTTAACTGTAAATAACAGCCCAACATCTTTGTTTGCATCCACTGGATCACAGAGCAGCGTCACTGAAAAGCTGAAAAAAATATTAAATGACTAGGACTTTCAGAAATGTGAAAAGACATGTAGAGCACAGCAGATGCCTATAAAGACTAGAGACAGATGTTGATTTCTTGTCAAGCTGAAACAAGGTCTTCTATAGGCTTAGAAAGTGCAGAAAGGATGAGAACAAGCTGGTCTTTGTTTTTCCTCCAGTTTCCAGTAGGATGCTAGCGACTTCTGATGTTGCTCTCCCTCTCTTGTGACTGGAATCAAATCAACATTTGTGCATAAACCAATTCTAATGTGTGTCCTAAAAGAGGTTATGGCAAACTCTTCACCAGTGGAAGCACTGGAGTTGATCACTGTAGTTGCAAAAAAAGTGTAATGATAAGCATAGTTGCTGTCACCCAGATTAAACACAGCAATGAACCTGCACCCCCTCTGCCAAAGCCGCTGTATTTTAAATGGTGTTGATTCCAGCGCCCAGCATACAACCAAGAGGCAGGTTCAGAACTGCACCTCTTCCTGGAGGAGAAATGCCACTTGTGTGCCTGCTCCGGTTATCATTAGATAAGGGCAAGGAGTAGAAAATCCTGACAGGGCAGTCAAAAAGGCTGAACAGTGAATTCTTTCATGCCCCTTTAATCTTAGCCCAGGAGCAGGAAAATTAAAGCAAGCCATAAATTATGAATGTGTTTAACTTTTTTCCTCCAAAGAGTACAGACCCTCAAGAAGACTTCTGAATTTAGAGGACAGGTAGGAGCTTGTATGACAGGGTGAAGCCCACACCAGCCCCTCCACCTACCTCTTGGGGTTGGAGTGTACCATTCCTATGACTGTGAGTTTCATGGCGGGTCTCAGGCCACCTTTAATTTCACCAACATACTGCTCCGCCTGCAGAGAACAGTGAAAATGTGCTGCAGTCAGTCATGCCACGGTAAACTAGCTTTAACAGCTGCTTTGATCATCTCACATAACTTGAGTTTACTTTTACGTGTACAAAAACATTTTAAAAATATTTCTTGCAGTTTTGGTGTCAATGCTGTCAGTTCTGGCAGCTGAGGTGAGCGAGAGGGTGGCCATAACCCAACAAGGGGTCAGGAGGCGCTGGCTGCCTGACAGGGCTGCGGGCCCAGGGGACGGTTTCTGGCCAAAGGGGCTGCCAGTGAGAGGAGTGGCAGCTGCCCGTGCTCCACCGGCCGGACAGGCGTGACTGACCCCGACTCACACCTCAGGTGCCATTGTCAGCCGCCACCACTGTCTTCAGGGGACTGGCACCACTCCCCAGGGCCAGACCTGGCACCGTGAGCGCTGTAAGGACCCACATGTTGCACAAGTGACAGAACCCACATAGCTGGCACACCTGGGAGGAGCTGGTGATGGCTGCCATGGCCACAATCCATCTGTTTGCAGCACTCCGTGCAGCAGATTGAAAGCTTTGCGGCAGCATGATGCGGAGCGCAGGCTCCATGCGAACTGACTCTGCCAGCTCAAATTCGTTAACAGATTTTAGTAGGCCAACTTGACAGCCGCAGGCTTTACACCGCACCAAGCAGCCTCTGTCCTCCGCCATAAGAGCACAAAGCCAGCAAAGACGCAGCCCCACCACTGCATGCTGACAGAAATGCAGCTGCGTCCTCGCAGCTACCCCAGTCACACCTGTCCTCATCTCCTTTTCAAGGCCAGAACATGGCTTCCCAGTGGATCTACTTTTGTCCTGTTCACAGAGACCTGTAGCTGCAAAGCTCAGAGCTACACCTAGCTTGCTCCAAGTAATTCTCGAACAGCTTCCACGGTTAGTGGAGAAACCAAAGCAGGGACATTGTGAGACTTCAGTTTCAGACATGGCTTTAAAACATAAAAGGCCAGAGTACTGCACTGTAGCGTGTAATCAGTCCCTATGCAGATTCAAGTGGAAAGAAGCTGCTATAAAACACTAAGCGTTATTTGCAATTTGTGTAACACTGATAACATTCCCAGGCAATACACAGCAGACCCTATTTTAGATAAAAAGTGTTTTATCATTCCAGTGTTCCAAGGTAAAAACTCAGACATTTTTTGCTAGAAGACCTGCACAATACATGCATGGTTTACTATTTTGACTATGAGAAGCACTACATCAGCATGGAAACCCATAGACTTCTGCTCACATCAAATGAGCTTCCATTCTCATGTAAGTTGCTACGGGTATTTCATATGTATTTTTAATGGAAAATATAACCAATGTTAGATTTTTAAATTATTGAATGCCATCTTGCTAAATGGAAACACAAATTCAAGACAAAAAATGTTTGGCCTATACTCCATTTCCTAATTTCAATATATTAGTTACATCTTCTGCTAAGATGGCCTTAAACAATTTATTTCCACATTTGATATTTACATCCAGACACCTTTACAGCTTCACAGATACATAAACTTTTAATTCCTAACAAGGCACATATTGGAAGCAATTAAAAGTACCTTCAAAACTGACAGCACTTCTGCTGACTGTTAATACTGTACATTTACCCTTGCAGAAGCAGGCAGGTGACTCCAGCAGCTATGTTTTGAACTTTGTAACAAAAGAAAATCGTCAGCACCTGAGACATCTTACATGAGGGAGCAGCTCCTCAAGTAAGGAGTCTGACTGTAAGGAGTTACTTTAAACTGGATAAAGCAATTAGAGAATAGATAATAAGCACAAACAATCCCACGCTAAATAAACATCATCCTCATGCAGGTCCTGTGTCCCACTAAAGCTCCTTCCTTGCCTACACAAGAGACAAGATACAAAATAATACCCCAAATTGAAAGTGCACGTTGAGAAATTGCACAGAGCTGCACCCACAGTAAGCACCGTCATTAAAGGCATGGGGAATCAGAACAGAATAGATTGAATGACACCACATCATTTCAACACAGCATGACTGAAGTAAATTCAGAGGCAAGACTACCCATGTGCCATTTCTCTGCTGACACTGAGTTGACAGTACAGGTGACAAATATTCGGGATGCTGTAGGAGGTAACGGTACAAACTCCTGCAGCATCTTACATGGCTTACTGGTGGGTTGCAGCGCATGCGCACAGACATAGACCCCTTCCCATATTTTCTGTTCAGGAGCCCTGGGGGCTCACTCGATCACTTACTTTGGGACACCTCTCCTCTGTCATGACCGCTCAGACTCGCTTCGCCACAGCAGTCCCTGGAGGAGTTTTTGTTTTGCGCGTCAGGACAAAAGCAAACAAAAAGCCCGGAATAAAGGGAGGATGCTGGGGGGGGGCTTATCTCTGCCGAACACTGGCTGGACACCACCCAGCCCAGCTGCTGAGTCATGGCCCTCCCTGCCTCATCCCACCACGGGGACCCCGGAAGGAACACAGCCGGTGTGGGTGAGAGGGCCGGGGACCGCTAGGGTGGGCAGGACCCCGCCACCTCGCACAGGGGTGCCTGGCAAGCTGACCTCGGTAGCTGTACCTGTATCTATACCTACACATTGTTACAGGTGTATTTAAAATGCTGTGTGTGCAAAACATACTGTATTTGTGACTGTTATACATATAAGTTACATGTTATACATATAAGTTGTTTATTTAGGTACCGTTTCTGTCCTCTCTCAAAGGGGGAAATGTATCGTAACTTATATCCCTATATAGACCTCTATATATATGGAGTGAGGTATGCATATAGGGCTATACACATACACAATGGGCAAATACACACACACTCTCATATCCGTATATACCCCAATATGTATACCTCTTTCTCTCTATGTCTGTATATAGGTATACATAATATACGTATACATATAGCCGCCCCCGCTCTGAGAGACGCCGCAGCCCTCGACGCCGGCCGCTACACCCGCCCCACGCCCCGCGGGCCCCGCCGCCTCCCGCGCCAGTGGCACGCGGCCCAACCCGCGCCAGGAGGCGGAGCTTCGGGCAGAAGTCGATCGGAACCACGAGAGGCCCGAGCACGGGGCGGAGCTGGCGCGTGGTAGGCGGAGGCCGTGCGGCGTGCCGGTGGGCGGGGATGGGCGCGGCTAGCGGGGAGGGCGGGGCTTGCCCTGCCAGCTTTCCTGAGGCGGCGTCAGGCGCCCCAAAGAAAAATGACGGTTTATTTACATTCTGCCCCAGCTCGGCCAATGGGCGGACGCCTGCCCGCGTGCCCGCCCGGCGGCGCGGTCAGCTGAGGCGATGCCCAAGATGGCGGCGGCGAGGTGTGGCGGTAGCGGGGCGGTGCAGTAGGGCTCAGCGCCGCCGGGGCGGCTGCATCCTGCCCCGCCAGGTAACGCGGACCGCGCCAGGACGGGCCCCGCGGGCCGCCGCGCCGGGCCGGACCTTGCGGGGGAGGGCGAGGCGCCGGGCGGGTGCGCCGCAGAGCGCGCGGCCCGGGGCGAGCGGCTGCCGCCGCTCCCAGACGGCCCGACCCCCGCGGCGACGGGCGGCCCGGGGGCGGCGGTGCGGAGTGGCGGGGGCATGCCGCGGGGCGCGGGGCTGGGCTCGGGCCCCCGGGCGGCGCACCCGCGGCGGGGCGGTCACGGCCCGCGTTGCCAGCCCGCGGTGCTTGTTGGCGCCGTATCCCGCTGCCCCTGCGGGAGGCAGCCCCCCGGAGCCTGGCCCTGCCTGGCCCTGGCGCCCTGTCGGTGCCCCAGCGTGCCCTCACGGCACCCGCCTGCGCGTGTGTCACCCTGCCGCAGGTCACCTGCCCCTCCTGGAAGATGCATTCCTTTGGAAACGAAGAAGCGGTCTCTCTGGAGCGGCTCTTCGGGTTTTTCTGCGAGTGCGTACAGCATGGGGACTGGGAACTCGCGCAGGCCTGCGTGCCCCAGCTGAGCCAGTGGCACGGCGACGGCCCTGAGAAGGTAGAAGCGGTTTTTCAGGCGCTGGTAGCTTGTCCCGTGGGGGTGAGGTAAGTGAGGTACCCTTTTGCTTCAGTAGGTTGGAGTGTAAACGAGGAGGAGCGGTCAGTTTAGTGGTGGCAGTGGGAGACAGGTGGAATCTGGGAAATAGCGCTTGCTGCAGTGCTGAGGTACCTTGGATGTGTCCAGGTGTGCTCTTGCCTGAACGCAGAGGACTTACCTCTGCCCACACACTTAGCAGGCTGCCCAGCCCACGGGGTAACAAGCTGTGTTCATTTATGCAGTTGACATGGTGATTGATACAAGCTTAAAACTATTTGGAAGCATTTCAGAACTGGTTTTGTTGGATTTTACTGCAGGATAAGAAGGAGATGGAACATCCGAAATTACAGTTCTCTGACAATGAGCTTCAGTTAATTTAGAAATGGAACTTCCAACATCAACACTGTAGTTATTTAAAATGTTCTCTTGTTTCCAGCTCTTGAAAGACCTTCCAATTTCTAAAAATTACAACTCTAAAAAATTATAGTATTGATTTCTTATTTCTCTTGCACTGGATTTTGAAATGGTATTGGTTTTACTCAATCCTAGTTAGTTTTGATTTTGGCTTTTCAGTTAGGTGCATATGAAGGGTGACTTTCTAGCACTTCAGGGAGCACTGGTATTCCCCTTCTTTAAGCAGATGGTCATAGTTATTCACATTATTATTTTTGTAACCTTTTGGTAAAGGTTCTAAGCAACAGTTGACACTGACAGCAGTTAAGAGTCAGAGGAATGTGTTCATGTGGTTAGATGAATGTTGCTAATGGCCATGTGAAACATAAGCTTTTTTGATCTTTGATAGTTGGGCTATCACATCTAAAGGCTTTAGTTAGCAGTGCTAAGAGTTTTAAAGGCCAACACACTATCTTGTTTTTTTTCCTTTTCCTAGTCCCTTTGACAGTACTGAATGTGTTCCATAACTGTGTAGGTTTTGGAATGTGTGTATAAGGACTGGAGCACATGAAAAGCTGATGGAGATTAGTAGCAGCGTATTACTTCACTTCTAGTTTGGACAAAGAGCTGTGCTTATGCACCGTGACCTAAAACTTGGTTTCATTTTTTCGGTTAGAACTAGACAGAACAGGAAATAGCAGTGTTTGGCAAATGGTCAGATTTCAGAAAAATCTGCTGAAGTGCTCAAAGAGGGCTATACAGACTGAACTTTAGACCAGAAATAAATTTCATTGTTTTGAAGCAAAGAACTACGGCGGTAGTATTGGTGTTTGGCAGATCTAAAAATAGTTATTTGCATAGCAGAAATCATTGAGTTAATGTGTAAGTAGTACCAATACTGTGGTTTCTCTGCATTCTTTTCCTTCCTGACTCTTCTTCAGCTGTTTAGTCAACTTTGGTTTCATCTTACACAAAGAAATACAAAAATCAAAATTACTCCTGGCAGTGTTTTCTCAGAGATGGGAACAACCTTGTATAATCCAGTGTATGTGCTTATTGTTTTTGTAGATGGAGGCAGAATTCTAGCCCATGGAGAACTGCATGGCTTTGGCTTCTTGTGCTGGAAAAATGGCTTGCCAGGAATCAGGTACAGAAACATCTGGCTGACTTCCAAGTGCTAAATGTCTGCCTACTTGCTTATTTAAGTTATAGGCTTTCCCATGTTTCATTGAATTAAGTTCTCAAGGTAGCTGGAGAGATACGTTGCTTTCGCTTTTAACAAACTTGGGAAGAAACAACTGTTAATCTCCACACTGGAGAGAAAAATCAGGATTTTTGTTTGTTTAGTTAGTGGAAGTTGGCTTTTTAGCATAGAGCATTTCTGTAAATGGACAGAGTGAGTGTATAGACTTCTGCATTTGTGTAGCACCTTTCTTACATTATAGGCTTTAGATGGTGAGGGATGTGCTCTCTGTATTGCTGTTTTCAGACAGACAAGTGCAGTATGTTTCATGAGTAAGGGAGAAACTAGCCATTTTATTTTTTTTTAATTGGTACACTGGGATGTGTGATCATGGCGCATTTTTTTTTTTTTTTTTTTTTTTTTGTAATTTGTCCTTGCCACTACTTAGACTTGCATTTTTTCTTTACCTTCTGAGGAAAGATGTCTCTAGTTGATAGGAATGTAATTCCTGACAAAGTGACACTTGTCTCCGTTTCCAGATGTATAGGTAAATGCAATCCACTGGTGCAGGAGCAGAACCTAATTGTGGAATAGCCTTTAATTGAGAATTGGTTGTCTTCAGTGACATATTTCAGTCTGCCTCAAAATGTTTATGAAATAGATAAGATTATTTTTATAAGGTAATGTAAATAAAAGTTTTATTGGCTAATGTCTTTCCCATTCTCATGTATTGTTTCAGAAACCTGTTCCAGTTGTTCTTCAGAGAGAAACTGAATTTTTATTGTTCTTGGAAGAACTGCAGAAAGATGTCTCTGAGGAAGTCCTAAAGGTGAGCTACTTAGTGTGCCCTACTACTTGTGAGATATGCAGAATACCAACTTTATCAGGTTTTGGGATCAAAGTTAGTACTTCCTGTTAACTTGATTGCCTGAGATACTAATATATTATTAATCTTCTAGGCAACTGAAAGTCACTGTAATTCAGACATCTTTCTAAAGTTAATCCAGTGTGCCTGCAAGTGATTTCTCTGGCTAGAGAGGAGGCTATAGGCAGGCAAGGAGCAAGCTTTTCTACGTGTCTTTATAACACTTTGTTCCTGACTGCACCTGCTTGCCACAGTCTTATATCTATAGATGCCTTTAGTAATCATAAAGCTAAAACCCACTGTAAACCAAAACAAGCCATAGTCAGCAAGCACACTTTGGATGTATGTTTGTTTTCTTTTTCTTCTTCCTACGATGTTAATTTTCATCCCTTCCACGGTCCTTTGTCCCCTTCCTGCAAGTTTTCAGGTGCTGTGCTGGACCATTTTATTGGGTAATTGGTATGATGTGTGCTTTGAGGTCCAGGACCATTTTTCCATTATTAATTAATACATGCAGACTGATTTTATTTGAGAAATACATGGAAATACGCAAAGATGGAGTAATATCAAAAGCAAGTATAGAACAGAAAATCAGGAGAGTTACTAACTGTTGAACTGGCCTAATTTGATGTTGGGTACAACAGAACTAGACCTGACGTGTGGAATATTCACAGGTTCTAACTCTTAGAAGACTCTGTTTGTTTGTTTGTATGCCTTTTCTTAAGAGGAAAATGAAAACTTACTATATTCAGAAGCTGTTTTCCGCTTTTAAATGTAAGGGAAAGGTGTTCAGTATTTCTCTAAGGATACAGAATTAGCAATTATAGGATTAAAGCAAACAAGGTAAACTTGACTGTTGATTAAAATAAATTTGCTTGAAGTCTGTTAATGACTAACAAAGTCTGTATACATTACCATCTAACCTCCCAAGGTCATGAAAGATTCCACCATTGTCAACAGCATTGCAAAGAAAAAAGAGATTCAGCAACTTCCTATCTTTTCACAGTTACTATCATAGGCATGTTAGTAGGTAAGAGTTAGGTTTTGATCCAGCAAATAAAGAAAAGGATGTTGTGGCCTTTTCTTCCACTGCTAATATTCTCATTTTTGCACACACCAGCCACCTCTCCCCTCCATATTCCCTAAGTTGTCTCTTCCAGCCAAGTACAGCACTCACATAGATCCAGAAGTGCCATAAGCGCTGCTTAATTGCTGTTCAACTGGATTGTCCCTCACCTTCCCTCTCTTTCTTAGGAGAATTAATTGGGACTTTTTTGTTTGTTTGTGTTCCTCTTCCTAGTTCTGGAATTGTAGGTTTGCTTCTGTTAACAAGAAAAATTACTGTTGCTTAAGAAAGGAGTCTGTGAAATGGCTTCTGAATCTGTTGGGAGTTTTAACTGAGTTTGAAGAATTAGTGTTGGTGAGGATGATGCAGCTAGTAGACAGATGGTATGAATCTGGAATTAAAAAAAGGTATTAAAAAAAAAAAAAAAAGACCGAACACGAATCATCATGCCTTTACTGATGTATGAAGATAGTCACATCAATATGTTGCTAAGAGGTAGAATACAGTAGTGCTTCAGCCATCCCGTAGGAGCTTCCTGTGAACTAAGGTAACTTGCTTATGAGCACATGGCTCATACAGTGTAATTGTAACAGGAATCTGTATATTTTGTAACATATTTGGGCATATCCATTCTTCTAGCAAGGATATTGGACAAAGTAGGCCATTATTAATGGTTTTCCTGGATAACAGCGATGTTTCCAAACTGATTTAGCTTCTTGTTTTCAAGTTTCTCCTACTTTAAAAAGTAATATATTTCATATTTTAGTGGCGTCTGAAAGGCTTACTCTTTTTATTATTTCCCTACTAGGAATTGTTTGAAGCATTTGAGTGCAGCCAGAACAAGCACGTCACAGATAAGAAAAGAAGAGATGGTTGTTCTCACAGATTCAGTTTGGATGTTGTTTCAGCTCTCCGGAAGCTTTTGCTGCGGGCTCCACAGAGGGCAAAAGCCCTACTGGAGTTCTTCCAAGAGGAAGAAGGCACACACAGCTCCTCGCTCCAGCACTATTATTCTCTACAAAACATCTTTGTTGAATTTCTTCGTGACTCCTTGAAATCTCTGCAGAGGCTTCAGTGCAGTTCTGAGATTTCAGCAGGATTAGATCAAAGAGAATTAGTGGATACAATCTATGCTGCTCTTAGTATAGTGACTTTTGAGGTGGAGCATCAGGCCGATGAAGTACGGCACCTATTCAGGGAGCTCTTGGATGTATGCTGGGCTGAGGGAAGCCCGCTGAGAGAGGAGAAGCTACTAAGCTGTATGCTGAGGAAACAGAGCCATGGCCTGCTAAGCCTGTATAGCAGTGTTCTCATAGAAAGAACAAGAGAAAAATTTCTGGTGTCAAAATCAATACGAAAAGGTTAGTTTCACTTTTTGCTTTGGTTCCATTTGTTTATCAAAGTCATTGAGGCATTTAACAGGCAAGTTGTCAAGATGTCAGGCAGTGTTTGTGTGAAGGTGCCTTAACAAGCCATTGAGTCTTGTAAAAGATGATGCTAAAATGACTTAAAGCAAGGAATTGTCGTAGGAACCCCAGGGCTCTCTCCTTACTATTCTGTAGTCCATGTTGTCTTCTCTTGTTGGCACTTCCTTTACCACCCTTGTTGTGCTCTATTTTAATCTGCTTAGCATTTCTCCTGCTGACAATATTTCTTGTAACTGGAAAATTGACTCTCCATTTCTATATGAAGTTTTTATTGGTACAGCTCCAGCTGGAGGTTATTTGTGCTGGAGGATGTTCCATTTCAGGCCAATGACAGTTCAACTACCTCAGTAATCCCCAAATGTTCAAACCTCTTAATACTGGAAAAGAAAACTTCTAGAAGTCAAAGGAGATGTGGAGTGGGTTGATATCACAGCTGGAAAGAAGACGCAGTTTGATTACCTGCTTTCTTGCCAGAGCCCAACGATTGTTTTTGTAATGGCTGTAACTTCATAGCTTTTGTTTATCTCCCTATGACTGGTACGTTTAGTTGAGGATCTTAGTTGAAGCTAAATAGCAAGTGGTGCCCATGCTTTTGGTAGGAGGGTGGCAGGTGAGCATGCGAGGAGGGAAAAGCTAGAATGCCTACTCTCTTTTGCTCACTTCTGTACACTGGGGTGCAAGGCGGTAGGGTTTGTATCTTCCTCCCTTCACTCAGGGATTGCTGAAGGGAAGTTCAGGCTGGTGTGATGTGGCAGACTCCGGCATTTCTGGTAATAACTACAGTCAGTGCTCCCTCCTGGGGGAAGAGAAATGGAGATATGGATAGCATCACTCTCACTGGGAGTAGTTCAAATCTCGCTTTGCACAGATCTGAGAAGTTCCTGTGCTGGACAAATCTTTGCTAAGGCCCTGCAAAGCAACATAGCATCTCAGAGCACAAGTGAGAATTCACGCAACATGGGATAAGGTGCATATGACTAGAGAAAGAAAGGCTGCGTGACCTGAGCTAATGCAAACAATCTATGTGCTGAACAGGCTTTTGCTATATTAACAACTGTCCAGATAGGAAACCAGGAAACAGTCTGCCCTGCTTATTTTCTGTTAATTTCTCTGCTTGGCTTTCTGGTTATTCCAGTAACAATATCTGAGAGTCTTAACTGTTAACATCTAACAGCTGATTAATTTTTGAGGAAATGTTGAATGCTTCTCAGTTTAAATTGACAGCAGTTATGCTTCTTTCAAAGGTACCCCTCTGTACTGGAAGGTAATCTTGTTGTGATGATTTTTAGGTTCAGCTGAGCAGCTGGATACAGAGCGAACTGTGATGAGTTTGTTCTCAGACCCTGAAGAGGCTTCTGCTTGGAAGACTGCCTATTTCTACTGCTTGAGCAGCAGCAAGCACTTTCTGGAACAGATTCTGGTACGGCCATAAAATCATTAAGAGTAGAAACCCAATGGTGGCTAAAGTTAGTCCCTGTATTGAACATATCCTGGTGGTGCACAGAAGCATTTTGTATTCACATAGTGTTTACTAGGAGTCATGACTTACAGGAACAATGAGGTAACCAGTGATAACTCCCCTACTTTCAGCTGTGTGATGAACTAAAACCATTTAATGAGATTTTTGGAAAAGTTCATGTGCATGCAGACTGAAGATTAGATCTTCAGAATTTAAGAAGTCCTGTGTTCTGCGTGTAATTTTGTTGGATACACTGCTTTATTTACCCCATGATCTCAAACTACTTGCTTTGCTTTCCTGATGCTGGTAGTCTTGGGGCAGTGAGACTAGTTCGCAAGGTAAAATTTATATTTTGAAGAGCTTGAAGACCTGGTATGTGTTAAATTATTTGAATGTATTTACATAGATAAAAGAAACGGAATACAGGTAGGTGTTCACTGTTAAAGCGCAAGTTTTTAAGATTAACTGTATTTCCACTTCTAAATAATGTGCTCATTCAAGTTTCTTACGTAATCCCTGTGACAGAGACATAATCAATAGAAAGAATGTAAAGATAATATAGTGAGGGAGTGTGAGCTGGCTCTGTATGAAGCATTTGAAATTGTTTTTCTCATGACAGTTTTACTGAAGAGTAACCTGGTGGCTTGGGAAACAAATTTAGGAAGGTTCCAGGTGCAGAACTTTGCTGTTTTAGTGAAGCTAATACTGAAGTGACTGCTCACATAATCTGCCAGACATTACAGGTCTCTGCATTATGGAAAGATAAATACTTCTTCCTCTTGTTTTCTAGGTGACTGCATTAAGTTTACTGAAAAGAGAAGACTGCTCAGGACTGAACAACTTATTGAGGAGAGAATTCAACCCCCTTAGCCGCCTCTTGGTATTGCTTGGATGGACTCATTGTCAAAGCTTGGAATCGGCAAAAGCATTGCTATGGACTCTTCACAAAACTCGGGTAAATCAGCAGAAAGCAAGTGGCTGTGTTCCAGTCTGAGTCCAGGGCATATGATTGCCCAGGAGATTCTGAAAGTTTCTCTTGCATAATCTCTTCAGCCTTTGCTGTTAACATAAGAAAGACAGCAATGGTTGCTGATTAGTTTTGCAAAGAGCTGGGGACATTTGATGGGTGTCGTTTCATCCACTGAGTCATCCCTGGAGAGTGACTAATTCTGGTCACAACAACTTGAGTTCAGCAGCAGGGTAGCTTGGAAATTTCCCATACCCATTCTCAAAATGAAATGATAAATGATAAGAGCTGTGACTGAAAGATCCACTTATTTTGGGGGAAGTCTTCATCTTTGAAGAAGAGAGAGGGTTCTAACTCTGAGGGTGTAGTTGCAGTTCAGATCATACCTGTCTGCAGGCAAGTGGCTTGGATGACAGAGGTGGGGAGTCTGGGAGCCTTGCACTGCTGGATCGCTGGGGCAGGTCTAGGCTGGTATTGCCTTAAGAGAGTTGCCATCTAATGGTAATAGACCGAAAGTCTATTTGGTAGCCTCTGCAAAGTGGAAGTCTTAGATCTGATTTTAGCAGGCAGGCATCTGTAGTAGAAAAGCCCATGGAAAAGGAGAATAACTGTCTGCTACCCAGTATATCATCTGTTCTAGTACATGGTTATTTCTAGACGTTAGTGTCTTGGACTGTTGTTAAACATAATTTGCATTTTGAAAGCTAACCTTGAAAAGGGATGTAGCCACCTTTCCATGGTCTGTGGGTGTGTTGAGTGGAGGCTGACTGATTTTGATGCTCCTTCAGAACAGCTCTTCCTTGCTGGCTTTGTGATAAAACTGCCGGTTTTCTGCACTTGAAAGTTACCATCTGGATAAAGAAGTCTTATGAACATCCCATATGTGACACAGGCTTGGTTCTGCTGCCTGAGTAGAAGATTTGTTGTAAAGGATTTCTTTTATTTGTCTTCCCATTTAGGATCTGTGCAATGATTCAGTACTAAAAGATTTCTGTGATGGGCTGTGGGCTCAAGTGGAAGTTCTTGAATGGTGCATACAGCAAAACAGGTAAAATGGTCAGAAGGACTTTTTCCAAACTGTCTTGCCAAATCTATTAGTCAGTTTATGTATGCAAATAGAAACGGTGTTCTTTTCTGTGAATCTTGGCAAATCATCTCCTAGTGACTGTATGTCACAAGCTCTTGAAATTGCTTCGTAGGCATTAGTTAAACTATTTGGGTTTCTTTTTAACTGCAGTAGTTTAGTTGACTCAGAATTAGTGGGAGATATGTGTTTAAACATTGCTAAGAGACCTAAATCTGTTTGTCACCTTTTTGTTTGTTCTCTTTTGCAGTATTACTATCCCAAGGAAGGTTCTTTTGCAACACTTGCACAGTCTAGATTGCCACACTGCGGTGTACTCTCTTCATCATCTCACTAATCTTCTGGCACTGAACGAAGACGATGTTACTGAGCTTCTTCAGAAAGTTCCTGCTAGAGACCAGCAGATGCAGGGTAAATGTGTAGGGGTCGTGAGAACACAGAAAAAACCCAATACGTCAAGTATGTGTTGCTCAGTATTTCTGCCAGGAAGAATCTGGAATTTTTTACCTTCTAAAATAAGAAAGATACTGCTTATCAGCGATTCTGCAGAAGGAAACTAGAGCGTGTGTGGCAATTATTTTAGAATCCTTTTGGGGAGTAAATTGTCTCCCAAGAAAGAGTTGTGAGATCTCTCTGATCTCACAAGGACAGATCTGTGAAAGAGCATTTTCAAAATGGTAATAAGACTTAGCACATGCTCAATATGTGCTAGTCATTGTAACATATACTGTTTAATATCCTTAGCTTGAGAAGTAAGTGTATGTTTTGAATTTCAGCCATATGTGTGCTTGAATTTAAAATGAAAGGGCAAAGCCAGATAGAATTAACAAAATATCATACTATAACGTCTTCATTTTTGAAAAATCCGAAATGGGAATTTTGGTGGGGTTTTTTTCTTACCAAATCTACTTTAATATTAAAATCAGTAGGGCTTACCTACGGGCTGCGGCTACATCCCTCTTGCCTCACTTCTCATCTTCCTGTGTTCCAGTTTGGTGCCTAAAATAGCTGAGATTACTAAATACATGAATTCACTTAGAAGTGACTCTCCTTGTACACTCTTGAATTGAGGCCTATGTCCAGGTTCAACTGTTGCTATTTGAGTGCTTTTTCCTGATAGAGCCTCTTAATAATGATACAGAAGCTCAGTCTTCCTGTGTGTACTTGAACCTGAGAAGCTGCAATTTTTTGTGCTTTATTCCTTCTATGGATGGAAATTTGTGCATATGTAATATCAACCTGACTTGCACGGAGTGCTCTCAGTGATGGATCTTGCACAAATTTTCCAGGTTGCCTAATGGGAAGCAGTTTTCCAGTATCACATTGTTAAGGTGTTGGTTTCTAGTCCTATTTTTACAGGTTTTGTTGTTAAAATTATCAGTACAGTTGTTCTGAATAGTCTTCAAAGATGTAATGATAAAGACTCTCTCTATATATCCTTTTACAAGGGCACATAGTGATAGGACAAGGGGTAATGGCTTTAAGCTGAAAGAGGGTAGATGTAGATTATATTAGGAAGAAATTCTTTACTGTGAGAGTGGTAAGGCTCTGGAATAGGTTGCCCAGAGAAGTTGTGGATGGCTGTGGTGGGTTGACCTTGGCTAGACACCACGTGCCCACCAAGCTGCTCTATCACTCCTTTCTGCAGCAGAATGGGGTAGGGGAAGAAAATAAGATGGAAAAAAAACCCTTGTGGGTCAAGATAAAGGCAGTTTAATGAAGCAACAGCAGAAGTCACACATGCAGATGTGAAAGAAAACAAAAGATGTTATGCTCTGCTTCCTATCAGCAGGTGATGTTCTGCCACTGCCTACTGAAGCCCTGCTTCCTGGGAATAGTGGTTGCGCCCAAAGACAAGCGTCATAAATAACAAATGCCCTCACCTTCTTCCCTCTTTCTCCTAGCTTTTATATCTGAGCAGACATTGTATGGCATGGAATATCCCATTGACCACTTTGGGTCAGCTGTCCTGGCTCTGTCCCAAGATCTTGCCCACCCCCAGCTTACTGCAGGTGGCGGGGTGGGTGGGAAGCAGGGGGAGGTTACAGAGACAGCCTGGGTGCTGTGTGAGCACTGCTTGGCGGTAGCCAAAACACTGGTGTGCTATCACCACTTTTCTAGCTGCCAATATGAGTGCAGCACTGAGGTCTGCTGTGGGGCTCAGCCAGACCCAGTACAATGCCCCATCCCTGGAAATGTTGGAGGCCAGGTTGGATGGAGCTTTGCCCAACCTGGTCTAGTGGAAGGCGGAATGGGTTGGAACTAGATGATCTTTAAGGTCCCTTCTAACCCATTCTGTGGTCTCTGGTTTCACTTCCTGAAATTGTTTTGTTGTTGCTGAAGTTTTTTCAATCAGTTCTTACATTTTAATTCTTTTCTATTTAAATTTTTTCAAACCCAGGAAGAGGCAGTTCCATTGTATCTTCTGGTTGCTGCATGACTGTAGCAAAAGAACTCTAGCTGTGGTTTCTCTTCTTTTTTCAGATCGCCTTAGTTTATGCAACTAGTTAATGGAAGACAAGTCCTCCCTCTCTTTTCAGCCCAGTGATTAATGTAAAGTTCAGATAACTTTATATACAGTTTAATAGAATCTCTTTTAAAATAATGTATTTTGAAATTTAAAGGGAGGAGTCATGAAGTTTTGATTTGTCTGGTAGTGTTAACAGGCCTTTTTGTCCCCTCATCCCACATACTTCCCCTTCTTTCTGACACATCCACCAGCTGCAGTAGTGAAACTGAAGTAGTGCTACTGGTTGACAATTGTGTTCAGGCAATCTTCAGATCAGTGTGTAACACTAGCTTTGATCAGTCACACTAACAAAAGAAATTATGAGCAGATATTTCCTCATGAGTTACATAATTCAAGAATAAGGTGTTAATATTTCTGGCATAGGAAAAACAAGTGCTTATCGTTCAAGGGTAGTTCTTCAGTATTGGTACAAGGAAAATGTTTGGTTTAGAAGAGGATACTGACACAAACTCACTGCATCCAGGTCTTTTCACATAGGAGGCAAAATTGTATTAAACTTGCATTTGATTACCAGTGTGTATCTTGTGGTGTCTCCAGCTAGTGATTTTGCTTTTTCAGAGGACTGAAAAATTTATCAGATCTCTGGCTTCACCTCCCTGAAGTCCTCTTAAGATAGTGGTATTGAGAACTTTGAGTGCTACGTATTAGTGTAGAGCTGCTGGTGAATTATAGCATTTCTGTGGCCATGTGGATTCTGCAAAGGATTCTTACTTGGATGTTTCCTCATTATAGCTTCCACCATTGCAGCTGTTTAGAATTGCAATGATAAGGAGTAATTGGGTTCAAACTGTGCTCTCAGGGCTTTTGTCTTGGCTGGTCTGTAGTTTGAAGAAGAGTTCAGGCTGCTGTTTTTCTTTGAAATCATTGAATTGTTTATATGGGAAAAGATCTTTAAGATCATCAAGTCCAACCCTTAACCTAGCACTGCCAAGTCCACCACTAAACCATGTCACTAAGCATTACATGTCTTTTAAATGCTTCCAGGGATGGTGAATCAACCACTTCCCTAGGCAGCCTGTTCCAATGCTTGACAAACCTTTTGGTGAAGAAATTTTTCCTAATACCCAATCTAAACCTCCCCTGCCACAACCTGAGGCCGTTTCCTCTTGTCCTATCACTTGTTACTTGGGAGAATAGCTCAAGACTCGTGGAGGACAGTGCTGAAACACCGTTCTAGGTAATGCTATTCAGTCCCAGAGTTTGAATGGGGACATTATCAGTACATCAGACCAGTGCTTTGTTTAAAAAAAACTTGGCTAATGCTTCCCCTGGGTGACAACAGGCAGAGGGACAATCTACCCCTTGTATAAGTATATAGGATAGTGGATTCAAGCACTAATGTAACATTGTCTGGGGTTTTGGTTTTTTGTTGGTGTGGAGTGGAGTGGGTGGATTTGTAACCTTTGTACATTAGTTGGATAATTCATCTAAACCTAACACAACAGAATATATGACTCTATATTATGTTTTGGGTGAAGGGGATGATAATGTGACTTTTACATAATTTGCAGCTCTGATGTTCTGTTTTACTAAGAAGGGATCATGTCACTAGCATGTGATACCTTCTTCCCTCAAAAAAAAAAGAAAACCAAAACCCCAAAAAGGGAAGGAGCAGGTGTAGTGCTTCTGCAAGTTGCCTTTATCATAAATGTATAAAAGGAAACTGTGGGACTGTAATCAATTGCAGATTATATATGATCTGTATGGCCAGCCATGGTGGATAGAATCAACTGTGGTATGTATTAATGTAAATCTGTAGAGGTGGTGGTATTCTATTCTCACTATGGTCGTAGCCAGGCTACACTATCTCCCTACTTACCTACCGTGTGATAGAACACAAAATTCTAAGATGCTGGAACAAGGCAGAGTCTGTCCCTGTGTTGTCAATGCAGCAATGTAGCTTAACCACATATCTCTAATGAGACTTGTCATGAGCAGATTTCAATCGTTCTGTGCTGTAGCCAGGTCCTGTAACACAGTTTCACAGGAAATGTCCTTTTCAGAAGGGGATCCAGACTGGAATTTTCTGTGGTGGATTTTGTTTGTTGGGTTTTTTCAAATGTTGTGAAATAACAGCAAGATAGAGTAAAGCTGGAATGGAGGCAACACTGGGGAAGAAAGTGTGGATAAATATAGTTGGGTGGTAACTGCAGGAGAAAATTGTTTTCCTGTCTACTTCCTACTCCCTCACCACTCTTATTTTCCTCCACAGCAGCAACACTCCCTAACAACCTGAGTCAGCAACGCAATCTGGCACTCTTTCGAGCATTTTGCGCTATGAAGTATGCTATCTATGCTCTCTGTGTGAATTCACATAAGCATTCCAAGTGCAAAGATTGTGTGCACAACCACCTTGGTGATATTCCTGAAGATGCAACTTTTGGAGAACCAGCAGGTGATTGGCTTCCTTTCTCAGGTTCAGTAGTGTGTACTTCTACATTTGCAGGGCTCTGAATTATTGCTTAATATGGGGATAATATTGCACCCTGTGTACAAATGATGTTGTTAGTCAGTGGGCTATGAGTGCTCTGCAAACAAGTATAATGGCATTTCTTTAAGGTGCTGTTACTTTTAGTAGTAATAGATATGAATAAGCTACCTGCCTTGTTCTAAAACATTTAAGGTAATTGTATTAAGAATATAGTGCAAAAAGAAGGTGATATTAGATACCTGTGGATGGAAGTGGCAGGGATACTTTTGTAAGAGCTTGTGATTCCCCAGACCTAAAACTGATTTAATAGCTAAAATAGGTGTAATCTGAGTTTGCATGTCATTGCACAAGGTGATAATTGGCATTACTGAGAGGCAGGAGGCACGCTACCTTTTTAAATGGAAAATGCTGGACATATATTTACTTGATTTGTGGAGAAATGATTGGCGCTGAGCCACTGGGACAGTTCCCTCTTCTAGGATTTTCTTAAAAGGGCAAAGGCTGGAGGAGGGAGCTCCTGGAAAACATTGTAAATGTTCTTTATTTTTGTTCTTAATTATACAGATTGCTCTTCAGTATTTCCTCAGTACCTTGTGAAGTGTCAGCAGTTCTTAAGGAGCATTCCTATTCCTTTGCGCCTGGAGGTTTTGGAGAACATCTTCTCCTTGCTTTTTGTTTCCTACAGTGACCTCCATACTGAGACTCTTCTACCTGAGGACTATGCAGAGGATGATGACCTTGACAAAAAGAGTACTACTCTGAGTGTGGAAGGCAGTGCTAGTCGGCATTCTTCCACCTCAGAAAGTCCACAGCACCTAATAGAGGCTGAAAAGAAATTTGAGAGGCATCTGTTGACTGCTCAGACAGTTCACACAGATACCCAAGATCTTTATGACTCAGTATTAGATGACAAAAGCTGTGATGAAACTTCTAGGCTCAACTACCTGGATCTGAAACACTTCACCAGTGGTGTTACCGGATTTATAGCAGATGACGTGGCTATGGATGCCTTCCTCACGTTGCTTCTCAACCATCTGGAAGAAATTCAGAGTTCTCTCCCATGGGACTCCAGTAATGTGCCTCATGAAGAGCTGGAGCTTGTTGAGTGCTTGAATCTTTCTGCAAGCAGAGATGCCTTTGGAAGTCGTGTGTTACAGTTTTCCAAATACCTTTCCGAAGCTCACTGGCGATACAAGGTGGTGATGAGTAACAGAAATGCAGGTAGGCTTTGTATTTGACACTTTCTGATAAATCAACATTGTTCTGTTACAGCTGTCCAGGCAATAGTCTCGAGATTAAATTCCCTGAGCATATTACTGAGGGAGCACATTTTGACAGATATTAAGAGAGTGACCTAGTTGGAGATCACCTGGTTCTTGCACAATTCTCCAATAGGAGTTGTCTCTATTCTAATCAGGAAGTGTGGGGTTTTTTGTGTTGTTTTTTTTTTCCCTCCCCTTTGTGGGCACACTGTTTCAGTTTCCCTGTGTTTCTTCTGCCCCTTCATCACAAGTTATGTTGGCAGCGCAGTGATATGAAGGGACATGGTGGTGTGTGATCCAGTGCAAGCCAGATAAACTCATCACATTCATGGATAGTGTTGGTTTAGCCTGGTCTGGAAACCCGTTAGGAACATGTATCAGAGGAACTTGGATTATTTTGGAGTGCAGGTCACTCCTCAGGAGTAGCTAGAACACCGCTTGGGAACCTGCTCCCACCCTTCTCCTTATCTTGTAACTTGTTAGCGCTGCTACTGTCAGTTTTCTGCTTGTATTGTAGTGTGGCTTACTGTGTATCTCGGTCCATGCCAAGTCCACGTCCCAAGGAAGTCTGGGCAGTATGGACCTTAAATGTTCCAAGCTTCCAAACTTCTCAAGTCTCCCTCTATAAAGGAGGGAATGTGATGGGGCTTATGTTTGAGTAGGCAGCCCTCAGTGTTTCTGTTGGACAGGCAGCAGCTTTCTGTGGGATTCTGTACTGTTGTGTCCTGGCTTGTGACAAATAATGACAGCTATTTGGGAACATCTTCCAGAGAAAAGTGGCTGGCTTTTCTTGACGCTGCATGTCTCAGGTTTTCTGTCTCAAGAGCTGGCACCCCCCTTACTTGCTCATTTCCAGAATTGTTGACTGAGTCAGTGTTCATACTACCCTGCATTACCAAGCTGTTTCAGCAAAACCTTAATGACAAACCAAACTCTCCCTTTTACTATTTTAATTCTTTTCACCTTGTTTCTAACTGCTTATATATTTGGACTATACCTATTTTTCTGTATAGTTAGAATCATGGGATTCATTTAGATTGAAAAGAACGCTTAATACTGATCAGGAGTGTGTAGAAGGTGTAGTATATTCCAAGCAATGTAGATTCATAGAATGGTTTGGGTTGCAAGGGACCTTAAAGATCATCTAGTTCTAACCCCTGACTAGACCAGGTTGCTCACAGACCCATCCAACCTGGCCTTGAACACTTCAGGGATGGGGCATCCACAGCTTCTCTGGGCAACCTGTGACAGTGCCTCCCCACCCTCATAGTGAAGAATTTCTTCCTCATTTCTAATCTAAATTTACTCTCTTTCAGCTTAAAGCCATTACCCTTTGTCCTATCACTACATGCCCTTTTGAAAAGTCCCTCCCCAGCTTTCTTGTAGGCCCTCTTTAGGTACTGGAAGGCTGCTATGAGGTCTCCCCAAAGCCTTGTCTTCTCCAGGCTGAACAACCCCAACTCTCTCAGCCTGTCTTCACAGCAGAGGTGCTCCAGCCCTCTGATCATCTGCATGGCCCTCCTCTGGACTCGTTCCAGCAGGTCCTTCTTATGTTGGGGGCCCCAGAGCTGAATGCAGTACTCCAGGTGGGGTCTCACGAGAGCAGAGTAGAGTGGGAGAATCGCCTCCCTCGACCTGCTGGTCACGCTTCTTTTGATGCAGGCCAGGGTACGGTTGGCTTTCTGGGCTCCAAGTGCACATTTGCCAAGCCATGTTGACCTTTTCGTCCACCAACATCCCCAAGTCTTTCTCATCAGGGCTGCTCTCAACCCATTCTCTGCCCAGCCTGTATTTGTGCTTGGGATTGCCCTGACCCACATGCAGGACCTTGCACTTGGACTCGTTGAACTTAATGGAGTCCATACAGGTCCACCTCTCAAGCCTGTCCAGGTCCCTCTGGATAGATAGCATCCCTTCTTTCCAGCAGGTCATCTGCACCACACAGCTTGGTGTCACATGCAGACTTGCTGAGGGTGCACTCAATTCTGGTGTCCGTGTTGCCGACAAGGATGTTAAACAGTGCCACTCCCAGTACAACCCTGAGGAACGCCACTTGTCAGGGGTGTCCGCTTGGACATCAAGCCATTGACCACAACTCTTTGTGACCATCTAGCCAATTCCTTATCCCCATTGGTTGTGGATGTGAAAAACACAGTATTAGTTGAATTGCATCAAAATTACGTCAAGGTGCTGGTTTAAACTTTACTGTAGAAGAGCTCTTAGCTGAGATCAGCTGTGTTCCCTTGAGAGATTTGCCATCATAGCTTTGCCTATGTGGATGTGCTGATAGATTCTTTAAGGTAGACAAATAACTGTTTAGTAATGTTTTTGCTTGAATGTTTCACAGAACATCAGCTTGCAGCTTCCAGGAGGTACTACTCTTTAATCAGGTGCTCCAGCTTTAAGAAACGGTGTAGATCTCAAAGATACAAGACAGGTGGGTTGTAAAAATGACTTGGGGAAGACATCTCTGAAATGTGCGTAATTTTGCTGAGCTCATAGCTGAATGCAATTAGATTTGATGGACTGGGAGCAGGGAACTAGATTTATTTCCTTTAGTTTTCTAACTGGTTTGAAGTGTCTTAGTCCAGTTCCACATGGGTTGAAGTTGTTTTCCTAAAGCTCATCTGCACAACTAAAATGATAGTTAAATTAAATTCAGTTAAGAAAATAACTTCTTTCATACATAGTCTGATCTGGGGCAGGGGAGAACTTTACAACTACAGTACTAATTCTTCCCTTTCTCCACTATATCCAGTGACTGGTATATTTTCATTCCCATCACAATAGTATCTAAGATGTGAATTTACAGAAATTTGTGGCTTAAATTGGCAGCCTTAGGAGAAAGTTGGATTCCCAGCCCTTTCTCTGTTTAGCCTTTAAAACGTGTGTCTGGTTTTGGGGTGGGATGTTCCAAAATAAGCAGATCTAAAGTATGTGACATGAGTCACTGATGGGCCACCCCAGCATAGTATCTTGACTAACATTTTCTTCAAATCAGTAGTTGTTGCATTTATCATAGACATGGCTCATTAGTGAGATACACTTCAAGATCTCTTGCGGATGCCTGATCTGTTACTTGCAGTCAATTTTAATTACCTTGTCTAGAAAAAGTGCATTTAATGTGCTGGTTTTGATTTGTTTCTATTTCAGATGGGAAAGAGGGAACTTCCAGTCCATCATTAGAAAGTACAAGTAGTGAGCTAAACACCAGTACCTCAGGTATTAAACCTCAAAAGTAGTATTTCTTTGTCTTGTCAATGTGTTTGATGAAGTATTGGCTTGACTAGTTAATGTGAATTACTGCTGTATGCAGGACAGAATTAGAACTTTTCATTTCTCAGAGCTCCCATTTTTGGCTGACTTTTTTTCTAATTAGAATAGTATATATTTCCTCTTCTGGAATAAGAAAATTAGATGTTTCTTGATATTTTTGGTTTGCAGGAAACAGTATGCAATGTAGTGATGTGCAAACTGTCAAAGAAGTCATGTAACCTGAAACATGCTTAGGCATGCTAAATTGGTTTAGTAGGTCCAGTACTTAACTTCTCCCTTTATCCATGTTGAACCAGTGCTCTAGCATTGTGTCCACATTATGTAGCTGCTAAACAACATTACAGTTGGTTGAGAACCAAACTGAAAGTTCTCATCAAATAGTGAAATATTACAAGAATTTTTAACAAGATGTTTATGTTGACCCCTTTACCTTAAAACTTTCTTGCTAGTCTGCTCCTTTATTTTTGTGTTAAATATGTGAAGTGCTGTTATCTGATAGTTCGCTGTTATCTGGTGAAATTTTTTTCCATAATAGTATGCTGATTAATTCTGTTGTCTTGTAGAGGGAAGTAGCAGCAATGTGTCTGCCTCGTGTAATTTGGAAAGCCGGGTGAGACCACATCAGCAAAATCCCCTCATTCCTATGATGCTTTCCCCACCAGAATCACTGTTAGTTTCTTGTGTTTTGAGAGGAAACTTTGTAGAAGCCCATCAGGTAAATGAGTTACATGTATTTTGTGCAACTAAAAAATGTAATTTGGTTTTGACATTTGTGGTTGTGACTGCTGATTAAACTCCTGCTTCTTCTGCATTACCAAGCATAGGGCTGCAGCATCTGCATTGCAAGTGAAAGGGTCACTTCAGAAGTAGAAGCAAGTGAGAAGAGCAAAGATACTCCAAACCAACATCCCAAGCATGCTGGGGTTTTTTTCTTCCATGTTATATAATAATGGTTTCTCTAAACCTGGGTTCTCAAAGCATGAAAAGGTTTGATGAGAGCTGGTTAAGCTTAGTGTTTCAGCTGAATGAAGGACACAGAGCTCATGTGAAACCTCTTCAGGAAGCAGCGTCTGCACGGCTTACTTTAGTCAGTGAATCAAAACTATGAGTCTCTACCACTTGTAAGCTCAGCAGGAATGTGTAAATATATTCCTTACCCAAAGCACAGCCAAAGTGGCGATTATGTTTATTTGAAGAAGGTATGTTTTGAGGCTGAATTCGTGGTACTGAAGACAGGCAGAACAACTTGAAAATGACAGTCTGCATATTTGTAGTTCTTTGCTCTTTCACAGCTGTGCATACCTTTCTCTGTGTGGCTTTTGGGCCACTGCTCTGAAAAAACATCCTGAGATGCATCAGTGATTGAATCTGCTGCAAAAAGCAGTGACCTGGCTGAGTTTCAGATGTCATTTAAGCATTGCATTAGCAGCAGGTTCCTGCTCAACTCATTAGTTCTGTTTGACATCAAGCATGCTGCTTTGTCTTTTTCCTACTTACAAGGCCAAAAGAAGCATTTTGTTTTGCTTTGTTACTTTGGATTTCAATATTGCTGATGATAATGATTTGATTTGTGTGCTGTTTCTGGTTTGATAACAGGACCTTGCAGAGCTGTGCTTATCTATGCTGTTTAAATTTCTGGAAGATATTACTCACTTAATAAGAATTTGTTTTAAATAGTTCACTTTGGAGTCCCAACTTGATACATTTCATTACATAGTGTTTTGAAATAGAGTCATTCTGAAAGGTGTGGTTTATGAAAATTGATATATCTCTAGCCTTGCAGCAAAGAATAGCTGAGCTTTATAAAAATAGTTTAAGAATGTCTCTAAGGTTCCTGTTTTTCAGGCACTCTAAAACTCCGCAGGAAAAAACCCACCATTTCAGTCTGCCATGTTTTTCAGTTAAAGTCCCTTTTATTGGATTCTCTATTTCCTCTAAAACCTCCCAAAGCTCTTTGACCTTCAAAAACGTCTTTTGACATGTCCTGTAATTATGTCTATTCTTATTTTTGAAAGGTGGCTTTGATGTTTAATCTGGACACTTCACCTTGCTATGGTGAATTGATTTTCATGGAGCGCTACCAAGAGGCAGTACGAGAAATGGCAAGAGTGGAGCACAATATTGAGAACCAAGCATCAGATGGCACTGGAGGCATCAGGAAACCTGGCAGCGGCCGTTCGACACTGCAAGCTATTGGGAATGCAGCAGCAGCTGGTAAGATCCAGGCGTTATGAGTTCTTCTCATAAAAGGTGACGGAGAAAGCAATTTGAGTACTGTCATAATGAATACAACAATCATTTGGAAGAAGAAGTTGTGGGTTTTTGACTTAAAAGGAGCCTAGGAATGCTGAAATTGGCTGTTGATGCCCCATTAGTTTTTCTGTAGTAATTGGTCCATGAAGCAGGCCACCTATTGAATTATTTTCATAAAGGATTAGAGAATAATGACAGGAGCTGAGACAAATATGCTGTTTAATTAATAATTTTGTGTTTTGCTGACACACGTAGGTATGGTATTTTATTCCATCTCGGATGTTACTGATAAATTGCTTGCAACTTCTGGAAGTCTTGCCCCTACTCTCCAAGAAAACTTCTGGATCAGCAACATCCAGCTGGAGCATACTGATCCTCTGCAGAAAGTCCTTGAGGACCTCAGTCCTTCAGCCATGGCGGCATTTGACCTAGCTTGTACTCAATGCCATCTTTGGAAGACCTGCAAACAGCTTTTGGAAACAGCAGAAAGAAGACTGCACAACAGCCTTGAAACTCAGGGTAGGGTTTTGTTTTTTGTCTTTATCAACATGGGCCTGGGAGCAGAAAATGCCTCTCTGTGCTGTGTTGTTTGTGCTAACATCTGAGTCTTAATTAAATTTCATTTTGTACTTTCATGTTAATTTCTCCTTTTTGCACTTCTAAATTTTATTTTGTCCACCTTTGCACAATCACGTTTCCAGGCCACCGACCTGACATTGTTTTACTGCACTCTGAAGGTGTAAAGGGTTTCCCAGCAGTTCTGCAGCAAATAAGCAAAATTCTCAACTATTCCTGCACATCACAAGGGCAATCCAAGCCAGGTAGTGTGCTATTTTTCTGTTAAAATGTGCTCAAATCAAATTCTTGCCTTCTGTTGCAATGGAAATTTGAAGTTTACATTTTTTAGCTTGGTATTTAAAACAAAAAAAAAAAAAGCAAGGAGGACAGGACATGCAAGCTCAATTCTGAATGAACTGAAACACTTGGAATTTGGCAAACTAGTTGTATTAAAATTTTGGTTCTGTGGGCCTTCTGTGCAAAATATCTCTGTCTTTGTTATAGTTGCTATTTCTTTCTCTCTTTTTGTAGAGGTCTCAGATGAGAAGACAGGGAGTCATTTTCGATGTAGTATTGTAGACCTTCTGCAAGCTTGCTACCCTGCCTTAACTGAAGAAAGTATTACTAATGAAATTGTTTTATCACAAAATCTGGATCAAATCCTAAAAGCGCTGACATGTGTTGAGCATTCTGTGGGTGAGTTATTTTTGTGATTATGAAGACTGACAAATGGATCTCAATTTTTATTTTGGCTTGTCCAGACAGCTGTAAATCCAATAGTAATGCTCTTTGACATATGCATAAATATATATATCTTTTAAATCATAAGTGCAAAGTGTAAGATTTATCTGTAATTCTTATATTCTGAGTGTTTGTTTTCAGAGCTAAAATTGTGAACTTGCCAGAGAAGAAAGGAAAATATCAATGAGTACAACTGAGATTATTTGTCCTACTTTTCTTCAGTCCTAACAAGGAATTTTTAAAGTGTATTTTAACCTGACAGCTTATAAATAATTAGGTGTATCCTTACTGTTGCTTTTTTTTTAACAAAAAGGAGATAAACTTAAAAAGCTACTGTAACATAATAATACCTTGCAGTTTTCTTAGTGCTATCATAAAACATCTCACCCTTTTCTGAAGAGGTCTTCCACAGTTCCTCTTCTCAGAGCTCTCTGCATTATATAGCACACACACACCCCTTCGCTAAATTTCTAAATGGCATGTAGGTGTTTGTAAAATATTTAAAAATATTTGTATGTTTAATGAGAAAATATTTAGGAAAGTTCTAACTGCTAAATGTTATGGAGCACAAGGACTTGTCAACACCTGTGTTTTAGAATAAGCTTATGTGTTAATGACACACAAATAGCTATATTTTAGGGCCTGCCTTAATGTATTTCTAACTCTTCAGAGGTGTAATTACCAGTTTCGATGAACCATTGATTTATTCTGCTGTGAAAATTTAGTTGCTTTCAGTAAGATTGTAATGCCCAGACTGAGATCTGTACTCGCAGAGAGGAAATTAGTTTAAAGGACTTTTCTCTCTTCCTCTCCCCCACCCCCTCCTTCCTTTTTGGCATTTAATACTTGAATCTTGGATGTATGTCTGTTCTCTTAAACCAGACTGTAAAGCAAGCCTGCTTGGCACCTTGGAGCAGCAGGCCTCTCTCAGACCTGCAGAGCTGGAGAAGCACCTGGTTTGGAATCAAACACAGCTCCTGCTGAGAACTTTTGACCAACATGTCCAAACTGTGTCTGATGAGAGCAACACACAGACAAACTTTGTGAAGGCCTTCTTTAACTACATCACTGCAATGGCTGCTGTTGTGTTACGAAGCCTGAATGCAGAGCTAGGTAAGGGGTTTCTGCTGGGAAGTCTGAGCTTACATGAAGATACCCAGATTGTGTAGTCTGGCCTGATTCTGGAAAGTAATTGTGCAAAAATGGTTCCTTGCCAAATGTGTCTACTACCTCTGCACAGTCACATCTTTTGATTTCAGCTGATTATTGGTTGCTTTTGTTATTTTATTTCTTAATACCTAGGCTACCCACAGCTAAGATAAAAATCACTGATGGCAGTAGGAAAATAAGAACAGAAATGTTAACACTGACTCAGATTTTGCACTTGGTTTAGACAAAACAAACAACCCTTGACCTCTAAAAGTTCTGATCGCTACCCAAAAAGGAGAGAGTGACTTTTTGCATCCAGGGGATCAGCATGCTCCTTTAGAGGCAACCAGTGCCCTGCTGCTCCATGGGGATAAGAAGGGAGTGTGTAAGAGGCTATGCAGAGGTAACAGGCAGGTTTTTTTCCATAGAATCAGCAAATGATGGTGGTCCATGAAAAGTAATGCACCATCGGCACATAAAGCTGTCAGAGGAACAGAACAATTTACTGTGCTAGGAGAAAAAACACTTGTCTGTTTTTTAAGGTTGACGCTAATTGAGCCGCATTACTGTATATACCACAGTACTGATTTCGGACAATACCTTCCCAAAGGGATAAGAAAAAAGAAGAAAGGGCAGAGATCTGTTTTCATATATGCTGGTTCAGCTCCAGTCGCTACCATACAAACTGTAACTTCCTTATGGCCATGATTCAATCCTCGTTGACTAACTGCCAAAGTGGAAAAAAAAATGCACAGTATTTAAGGGCTGGGTGACTTTTGCAGAACTTCTGTTGTGCTGGAAGATAGAAAGAAAAGGTAAATTTACAAGAATCTGTTCAGAGTTACTTGATACAGCTCAGTAGTGGATACAGAGGCTTTTCAACAATACTGCCCAGGGTTTCACTCCTTTTGTAGAAGTAGCTGTACATCCATGAGTTCTGTCTGCCTTTGCTCACTTTGACTTGAATAGAGCATGGACTCATTAATCTACATCCAGACATTCCTCAGAAACCAATACTGCGCGTTTTCTGTCTCCCACCACAAATACATGTTTTGGTTTAAGTTTGAAGTAGAGTTGCTAAACTGTTTAAACCTGAATCTCACCTTAAGGCCAAAGTCTCTCCGCTCTACCTCTTTTGGTAATATGTTCAGTGAAATGTCAGCCAGTGGTGCCAAGTTTGAGAGGCATATCATAATCACAAACGCCTTGCAATTTACTCTGTTTTTACTGCACTAAGGTGAATATGGACCTCTGTGAATTTAGTCAAAGAGGTTTCAGACTCAGGCTCTTAAAATTTGTGTTCCTAAAGTAAGACTTGATTTGTGTATTCAGCTAATGTGTTTGTATTCTAATAAATGTTTTGATTATTTTTTTAAAGATATATCTGCAGAAGTGAAAGTGGGGAACCCTTTCATACTGCTACAGCAGAGCCCATCTCAGCTGCTCTCCCAGCTTGTGTTTGAGAGACAGGTTCATCCTGACAGGTTGGTGCTTTTCAGATTATATACTTCTCTAGGTTATTTTGGCATTGGTGACTTTGGGCCTCAGCCAGGATTAAATTCTTCTCTGGCTCATAAGCACAAGTAGTACAGCCTGCTGTGTCCCACCAGCTGTAAGAATTGGTATGCAAGGAGGCGCTTAGTCAGGGGCTTTTCTCCCAACCGGACATTTTTACTAGGGAAAACGGTGAATTCTGTATTTTAAACAATTACTGTCTGTTGTGAAGAGAGAGAACATTTATGTGGATTTTTTAATGGAACGTATGACACTTCAGAGCAGTGGACTTTAAGCTTAGCAATGTAATAAAATAAAATAGATCAGTAGGGCTTCTTAAGAATACAGCTAGGCATGGCTCTTGCCCTGGTGAGTAGGTAAACTGGATAATCTAAGGTCCTTCCTTCACAGATTACTAAATTAGGCTGGCATGGAAAGTATCTGATTTGATGAAATAGCTCTTAAAAAGATGAGCACTAATGGTGAACTGTTTTAGTGTGTCACATTTAGGTAAAGGTCAGCGTTTGAGGTCTAAGTTCCTTTTCTTTAAAGGAGTGGCAGCATAAGCTCTGAGTTATTGATGTCATGCTAAATACGTTTTTTTTTTCATACTGAGTAAACATAGGTTGTGTACTCTTCCCCTGTATGTACATGTGAAGAATATTAGGGAGCTTGTGTTCACAAACTACTTGGAAGATTTATTAAAATATGTAATTGTAAAGTACCTTTTATATGTGCTGGCTAAGCTGGTTCTGTTTTTAATCCTGCAGGCTTTCTTCTCTCTTGGCTAAAGAAGGGTTGAACATGAATGTGCAGCAAGTTATTGTTAACTGTTGCTGTGAACCACTGTCCTTGTGCAGTGCAAGGCAAAGCAGCCAGGCAAAGTATCTTCTGACAAATATCAGCAACTTAGCGTACCAGTGTGCCTACCATTGCCTGCCAGATGTTGAAATACCTGTTCACAATTCTGCAGTGACCTCTGAGGATATCTCCACTCAGGCCCCATCCTCTGTGAATGACTTGAGCCAGCACACACTCACTGCCTCCTCCCTGGACTTCCTAAAGTCTCAGTCAAAGCTAACAGCTGCAGTGGCATGTCTAAGTGCATCTAATATACAGAAAAATCCCAAATCGAGTTTATCTTGGATAGAGTTTCGGGGCAGACGGGAGGCGCCCTTAGGTTTGGAACAGATTTCTAGGGAGTGTGAGGCATTGTTGAAGGAGTTCCCAATATTGGAACGATTTCTTCTTGCTATGTTTGAGCCACTTCAGAATCAGCAAGAGGAAGGTAGCAGTTTGGCTACAGTCTTTGCTGGCAAGGCCTACATATCTCTGGTTCTCCTAGGACTGCATTCCACCACAGCTGTTAAGGTATTAATGGGAGTCTTTGAGCAAGCTCTTGCTGCAAAGGATTGGGACAGAGCTCTGAAGGTCTTGGATCTGTACAGTCAGGATGTGGAGGAGCTGGTCAATGTGAAGGATGCTCTGCTGAGCTGTGCAACTGCTGAAGGTAAGAAGGATTAAGTCAGGCTTTTTGCCTTTCGTATTTTTCTTTTTTTCTTTATTTTATGGAGAATACAGCCTAGATCAGGATGTGGAAACTAAAATAGTGGCCCTTGGGCAAATCCAAAGATGGAAACAGATCCCTCCCTCCCTCCTAAATTTTTCTCTGACGGTATAGTTTCCATTTTGTAAATGAGCAAATCCTGACCAACTTAGTACAAGGCAACTGGAGTGCTTCTGTGGTGTTATTTTTATGTGAAGAGCTGAATACATCAGGAGACATTAATCATAGTACTGTTAATGGAACATCTCCTACAGCAGTATCATTGTCATACATGGATGATGTATCATGTGAAAGGAGGTGTCTTTTAGAGACTGTAAAGATAAGTATCCCATGCTAACTTTGGTTACTTCATGAGAATCTGATGCTTGGGATAAGCCTTGTGTAGATTTTTCAGCACTGTACTGTTTCTTTTGGTGGTGCAATCCAGTGAGGATTCTATAATTTTCCAAACGATAGAAACTGGATTTCAAACTAGTGGTTTGTTTCCTCCACAGATAAGCATGGTTGGCAATACTTGTTTCCAGTAAAAAATGCAACATTGAGAAGTAGGCTGGCCCTGCGCTGTCTGGACAAATGGCCCCTTGATGCCTGTTTGGAAATCCTAGCTTATTGCATTTCTGATTTGGGCATAACTGATGAACTAAAAGCCAGTCTGCAGAGCAGGAAGAAAGAACTTCAAGTTTATCAAAAGGTACAAAGTCATTCTTCAGGTAACCAGTGAGGTGAAATAGGCAGCAGGGAGCAAATATGCTTGCCCTTTGAGAAAGTTTTAGCCCTTGGTTCTTTTTTGATCATAATAGCTTTTCAAGTCTTTCATCCAAAACAGTTCATGTGTTTTCAGTGCTGTAGTTTCCAATTAACACTCTGCTTCCATCCTTCATGACTTTCCCACTCTCCTGTTAGCCTTCAGGTCTGCAAACATGACTAGACAAAAATATTTGTGAGGTTGCTTTTTTTGCAAAGTATTTGTTTTTCCATTCTATACAATTGCTAGATCCGCTGGAAGCTTTTCTTGGCAATTCATCACTTCCTAAGCTTGACAGGTGTCAAGGCATGGTATGCATAGGCATGGTATGCAAGATTAGCAGTCCAATAAGTGTGTTTGTATTGCAGTCAGTTCTTCTAACTGCAGGGTAGTGCAGATACCCAAGCTGAGTCAGACTAGCTGGCCTAGAGTTCAGCACAAACTGAAAAGCCAAACAGAGCAAAAGATGGAATCATAAATCCCTGCTGAGCTCTGTCTGCTAGTGGTTCTGCTAACTGACAGCTGTTTTCTCTCTGTTAGTGCCAGCAACGTCTGCAGTATACATGTGCTTTTTAATCCATAATTATTGCCATTTAGTCTTTTAAAAACCTTCCCTTATGAATATGCTTTGTAGACTCATACCTCTGGGAAAATTGTGTAGTCTTTTTTTTGTACTGCAAGCGCATCACTTTGTCCCAGAAAAGGGCTAGCGATAAATGTGGGTTGTCTGCTTGACTTTTTTTTTTGTATGAAGCAGCTCTTGATGTGATCAGCTCAGCTGTTTACTTAGATGTATTGACTGTTGTAGATAAAAGATTTTAAAATCTGTGCTACCCTAATATTAACTCTTTCAGATTCTGAATTTGCAAAGTGAACCATTGTGGAATGACTGGCAAGATCTGAAAAAAGCATGCACTGATGACCCCCAGACCATCATGAATATCATTCTGAAAGCAAAGGTTAGGCATAGTCATGTGAACTTTGTTGAAATAGAATGCATTAAACTTTGAATAGCATCTTAAAATGCCAATCAATAGAGATTAGCTTGGGTGAAGGAATTCCTTTACTCAGTTCTGTGCTACAGAGACAAGTGTAGATCTGTGTTTAATGTTAATATTTACATTTAATTACATTAATAATCCTTAAGTGTAAGTTATAACTTCTAATTTGAGATACAACTTGTTCTTTTATCTTAGAATTTTGAAGACTTCAATAGCATGGCTTTTGGCATACTACAGGCATTATTATATAAGTACTAATACTTATATAATTACTAGTGTTTATATAAGTACTAATAGATCTGGCTGATTTTAAAACGTCTCTTCAAAAAGCTAATTTGCTTACTGTGAGATGAGAAGGTATTCTGAATGCAGGTGGACTTTGACAGTATGAATTATCATCCTCTTCCCCTTATCAATTTAATTACTTTTTTGCGTGTGGGAGAGGAATCTAAGCTACAGAATTTCTTGAAGGTGATGAGAACTTTGGGAGAAACAGCTGTATCGGAGAGGGTAGAGTTTGTCCTTTCATTTTTTGTTTTTACTTTTTTTTTAATTAAAAAATATATATTTAGGATTACGTCTTGTGTGAGGAATGGGGGCACTTGTATCCTGTCCCAAGAGAAGACTTGATCAACCTTCACCGTGAGCACCTTCTCCACTTGTTGGAGATGGGAGACACAAACAAAGCATTGCAGGTAGTAGCAAGACTCTTTCAGCCATACATCCATAGATCAAATAAGTTGACACCTGTTTTCTTTGACTCCTTTTTGTGTGTTTCCATGGCCTTTTTGGTTCCTCTCCCTTGAGATGCTGTTTGCTTAGATATGCTTTCAGGATCCTGGCTCACCCATGTTCTGTTTAAGTGAAAATCCAGCTTGGCAATCTAGTTGTTGGACCTAATAGCATAAATGTCACTTACATGGAAATACAAGGCCCCTTTTTGAAAAATCACAACAAAGCATTTCTGTGCTGCATAAGGAAAAGAACCAGAAGTGAAACTAGCAACAGGAATTGGTCAGTTGTGCTTCAGTGCTCAAACTGATGAAGTGTGCCATCTTCTGATTTTAATAACTATGGAGCTGTTGCTCATAACAGGGAGCATAAAATAAAGTGCAGGCTTGCTCAGACTATGTAGCTTTAAAATTATTCTGGAGACAAAGTGAAGATTTCTTATCACTAGACCTTCTGTCCCATTCCTTGCTGAACCTCCTGCTTGATTTAATTTTAAAAATATTTTGATTAGTAAATTGAGCAAATGGACCATGAGTAGTCTATAAACGGATTACCTAAATCATCCTTATGTATGTATGACACCTGTGCAAGTTAATTTGCTTGCTGGACCATTGTAGAGCAATAACCTGTTATGGACTGTACATTATAAAGGCTACTTTCCAGGAATGTAGTAGCATTTCACTGTATTTTGTTTGGTTTTGTAGCTTCTGCAAAGAATTGAAGACCCTGGTATTTGCCTTGCCATCAGTGAGCAGTCCCTTGACCAGAATCCAAACTTGGCAGCCTCTCACTTCTTGGCTGATTACCTCACAGCTCACTTCTATGCGAATCTGACAACTGCACGCCGTAATGAAATCCAGGCACTCTATTTGGGATCAAAAGTGAGTAAATCCCCTGCATTGTGGGATTAAGGGCAATACATAATTATATAAATTTATAATACATAATACATGAAGTCTGTAGACTTTACCAGAGCATCCTCACCATATCAGGTCTAAGATTCAGAGTCTCAAGATCCAAAGGGAAGTTAGAGATGGTTTAAAACTTCTTCCCTTCCGCAGCTTTGTAGTTCCTATATTATGAGGTGGTTGTAGCTCCTAGTATGAACACAGCAGTCTTGTTTGTGAGCTGTTGGGGAGTGGAGAAATGCACAGGCTAAATGAAGGTGGTGTTTATCAGGACTGTTGCTGTGTTTGTACCAAGTGAAAAAGAAAGCATCCTTAATTTATTCTCCATGTCAGTAACACCAGTGGTGACACATACATGGCATGTTTCTCTCAAGTGCCTTCCAAAGATAGATAACACGATTTCTTTTTTTTTTTTTTTTTTTGATGGCTGTTGCCTTTGCAGAAGTCATACAGGTTCTGTGCTCAGCCTGAGAATAGGTGCATGAACCAGTAGAATTCATAATAAGTAAACAAAAGGCAGTGCTTTTGGTACTGTCCATTTTGTTGTAGGAATACAAATAGCAGCTTGCTCTAGTGTGTGCCACAGCAGTGTTTTGCTGGGCTTCCTGTTTCCTTCCTTGTTCCTTTTGAAGACATGATTTAATTTGGGAAATGTCCATATGAACTGTCCACCTTTAGGAGAATTGCTCATGTTTTCTCCTCTTGATACTTCTTCAAATGATGGAAGGATAAGGATTGAGCTAATATTATTTTTACAAGCTTACTTCAATGAGAGAATGTGCTCTACCCTGCTACAACATACTTGTCACAGGGTCACAATATCCTTTCAACTCTTAACTGCCTCTTAAATGAGGAAATGTTTTACAGAACGGGAAAGCGGAAGCTAAGTAATTTCTGTAAATCTAGTCAGTAATTCAGTAATGAAAATAGGAGTAGGTTTCAGAAGTCCCATCTCCAATTTTTGGCCTCCATATATAGTTATTCCATTCTCTGCATAAGCTACTGTGCCAGTTTTTTGTCTTTAATCTCACAGAAACAGATTTAAAAGTATCTAATTTTAACATATGCTTTTTTTCCTGTGTCTCAGGTGCTTCTAACTCTGCCTGAGCTCTCCCGTGTTAACTACTTCCACCTGTCCTCCAGGCCACTGCTCATGCTGGAACAGCTCCTCATGAATATGAAGGTGGATTGGGTAGCTGTTGCTGTGCAGATGCTGCACCAACTCTTAGCTGGCCAGGAAATTGGTTTTACTGTAGAAGACATTGACAATTTGCTCTCCAAGTATGCAGAAAAAGCTCTCAACTTCCCTTTTGCATTAAAAGAAAAGAGATCAGGTGACTGTCCATGAGAATGCTGGTTTTCACTTGGAAAAAAGTGCCAGTTTCACCCCAGAATAATTTTGCCAGTTGTGCCACAATGTTTGTAGATGTATGCCTCCAGTCTCCTGCTAGCCCAGAACATATTCTTAAAGTCTTTGCCTTTCTTGTAAATAAATGTTCTCAGGACCAACACCTTCAAAAGTTTCTTGGACTTTCCTTTGTTGATCCTTTTTGGGATCTCTTTTCTTATATGATACTGATCAATTTTATTTCATTCCTGCTTAATGCAAAGTCACTGATGACTTAAGCAGTTCCAAAACCTGAGGCCAACTGCATCTTCCCCCAGATAGAATGGGGATTTGATCTTTCATAGTCTTTCCTCCTACTAGAGTCTGGTTCCTTTTTTCACATAAAAGCCTTAAACTTGTAGTTCTATTTAACATTCTCAGCACAGTTCCCCTTTCTGATTCGCCAATCCATTCTCATCCATGTTGTCTTTGCTTCTCCTGCATTTGGCTCTCTCCTTTCAGGGTTTTAGAACTGGAACAGTAGAGGGTGCTGCAGATCGAGTCCAGTGCTTTTGTTTCAAAGCACATGGTGTGTCTACCTATCTGTATCTATTTATAACTACATACATGGTACCGGCTTCCTTTGTGCTAGTTTCAAAATGTTGACTGACTTCGTGATTTAAAGATATGGTTCTTGCTAATATAAAAGCGTCAGACTTGCCTATATTCTCCTGGCAGATGATCTATAACTTTTGCAAGTATGTTCCTTCCACTGTCATGTGAAGCATTTAATATTTGCCATGAGCACCTTGTGTCAACTAATTGTTTTCACATCTGACACTTACTCTTTGCTGTATTATTCCTGTGCCTATCAGTAGTCCATTGCTTTGGTGAAGATTCCTTTCTCTATGTTTTAGGTAATTGAATTTTATATAGTTTTGCATTAATTGTTGTGGGCTAATTTTCATGAAAACATAGTAATTTATAATTACATAGCTAGTCCTGTTTTGTGCTGACATTCTTAGGTACTCCTGTGAATGCATTCCTCAAATCTTTGTAAAAACAGGTAGATGTATGGCCAATATCGTTCCCTGATTTTTATTTTTCTTCTTCCCTTCGTCCTAGATTCTCTAATACGTATCCAAGAAAGTCTCAGTCAGGTATTGGAGTGTGAAGCAATGTCTAAATCAGGATCATCAGAACTATCTCCTGTCAGCTTTACTGGTAAAGCGAAGACCTTGATGCTATTTTCTTTCAACCTGTTCTTATTTGTTTTATCCCCTGTGTATGTGTGTCCCACTGCTTAATAGTAACTTGGGTTGCATTTAATGCAAATTAGTAGGTCTCTACAGTTGGGTGCTTTGTGCCCAATTAAAAGAAATCTTAAAGGGGAACAGAAGTGTATGGCTTTGTTTTCATTTTTGTTAGGTATCCACAAATGTCTGAAAAAATCAGCACAAAATCTTTCCATTCCAGACCCTACAGAAAACTGTAAGCCTGAACAGAACACAGGAAACAGGACTAAATCTGCGGGACAAAAAAATAATTACTATTTTGCCACGACTAGATTGCTAGTGGATTGATGGTGCTGCACATTAGTCTTTCTGTGTCTTGACTTCTGTACTCTGGGTATATAGGCAGAGCTTGTCTGAAGCCCATCATTGTGGTGCTTCTCCCTGTCTTCCTGTTCCTTGCTTAGTCATTTTTTTTCTTCTGGATCTTAACTTTGTTTTTTACAGCAAAAAACTCATTCATATTGTATTTTTTTCATTATTCTTTTGGTCCTTTAATTTATTTTTTTTCTAGGATCCCTCTTGTGACCTGAGGGAAATAGCATATGTTGTATTGTCTGAGAGACTCTACTCACAGTCCTAAACCACAAATAAATAGGAACGAGATAATTTACGCCAAAACAACTGAAGAGCATTGTGGCTTAAAAAGAACCACAAATCCTTCTATAGGTTTCGTTCGGCATCTAATGCAAGAGATACACTCTTCAGAGGATAGATACTGTGAGAAACGCACACAGTCTGTTCTCTCAGGGAACAACTAGCAAAGGATATCCTCAGACCTCCAAGGCTGAAGATTCTCAGGAAGTGGTGGGCCTGAACTAGAGCTGCACAGTGATACCCTGATCTACAGGTTAGGGTGTCTGAACTGTTCTCTCGTTCTGTGTCCTGAACTGAAGACTCTTTTTGCTCTGCCTCTTGGCAGCATCTTGGACTGGGCTGTGTAGCTCTTCAGGTTTTGCTCATAATGGTCAGCTTAATCTGTGTGTTACAAAACTTGAATGCATTGTCCTCTAATGTTCCTTTGCAATCCAGTATCTACTCAGATGAACATGAGTTAGCTTTATTGGAATGGAGATTTCTTTCTTTTTCTAGCTTAGTATTCACGTACACAGAAAGTGGCTTGCAGGCTTGTGATGACATGTTGAACTTTTTAATTAGCTTGTAGTGTAACTGGCTCACATTATATAAACTGAAAGCCTGTTTAATACTGTAAACGTGATTTGAGGAGTATTTAATTGGCAAGGGCAAAGACTCAAAAGTCCTGCCTTTTTGAACAGATTTCCCCACAGTAGACTGTAAAGGGGACCAGAACAGGGAGGAATATGCTGTTGTTAGCCATACCACACATCTCCTGAGATAACAAAGAAAAGCCTCAGTATTTAGGAATGTCAACACTCTGTATCCTTAAGATAATATTTTATGCTATATCGCTTTTTGGTATCCGTATACCAAGGTAATTTTTTTTCTTCCTCCTCTTAAGTCTCTGCTTGTGATACAAGAACAGATGTTGACAGGTTGTCTTATAGTTCTCTAATTGTTATGGTAAAGGTCTATTAATAAGTATGTACTCTTGCTTATTAGTACTGAAGCGCTATAAGTTTACAGTCTTAAAATTTTAGCTTAAAACATATATATTCCTTTCAACCAGGTGTGGCAGAATAACATTGTGTAAGATAATAGTAATAGTCTTGTGAGTCAGAAAGATCTTAGAGCCTCTATAGAGTTTTCTGGTATTTAAGACTCCATTAAACAGCTTAAATCCCATTCCATGTTTTTCTTGGCCTGGCTTTCTTTAAGGTCTCACCATATCTGCAAGTCCCAGAGACAGAAGTTTGCAGCAGAATTTGTTTACTCAAGAATTTGTGCCTCCTGAGAAGCCGCCACCAAAGCAGCAATGGATACCTGATGACACTGAAACGATATGTATGGTTTGCAAAACTGAACGCTTTACTATGGTAAGGAGCAAAGACGAAGTAAGGATATTCCTAGAACTGTGACCTTAATATGAACACTTGCTCACCGTCTGTTTCCTATGAGATACTAGCTACTTCAGCAAGTTTGCCTGCATCAGTGTAGGCCTGGCAAGATTGCCAGTCCTTTGATATTTAACCACTGGTTTCTGTTTAGTGTAGCTGAAGAGACTGGGAACAGTTAGTTCCTTGCAGAGCCCTGTAAATAGAACATAGATCAGAGAGAAGACAACTATGAGATCTCAAAAATGTGTAATAGCAGCAGTATTAATATTTCAAAAGGCTGTCTAGTTGACTGTGCTGGCAAGAAATAACATGAGCATTATATAATTCAATTACCAGTATAGAAAATGATTCTTTGCTGTTAGTTATGCTTTTCTGAAACCTGTTGTTTCACAGAGTACTTGAGCAACTGCGTTGGGGCTCTAAGGGAGAAGATTAATTTTGCTGTTTTGCAATAGTTTTAAATGAAGTTTTGCGGGTGTGCTGGCAGCCTCTACTATTGCTTAGAAACAGTACTGTTCACTCAAAGTATCTGTTGCTTTTGAGTTTGGAAATTACTAAGATGGTCTCAGAAAGACAGTCTACAGCTTCTGACTCTTCTAAGAGTTGATCTAATTAGTGCTGTGATCAAAATTGGGACAACTTAAACAAGTGGAAAGCCCAAGACTGCAACAAATGTTTTAAATACCTGCCTCTAGGTTTTTGGGTTGGTTTTTTTTTTTATTTCTTTGCCATGCCCTCTCCAGAAAGGAATTGCAACAGTGAGAATCAATCATTGTATAGTTCTGAAAAGCCTTACTGTGCATGGTGGTTTTTGTCTTCAAATGGAGTAACTTTACTCATGAGTGGAAGCAGGTATAGGAGGGAATTTCTGTAAATTCTTTCTGTTGCTCATCTGTGACTCTCTTGCTTAGTTTAACAGGCGCCATCACTGCAGACGCTGTGGCAGGCTGGTGTGCAGCTCTTGCTCCACGAAGAAAATGGCCGTAGAAGCTTGCAGAGAAAATCTGTCTCGTGTATGTGATCAGTGCTATAGCTACTACAACAGAGACCATCTGCCTGGCTTGGTACAAGACACAAGCATGTAAGTCCTTCCATTCTAGTTCTCCTCAATTTCATATACACAGCAGACAACACAGAAACATCTTAGAATGGTTTGGGTTGGAAGTGACCTTAAAGATCATCTAGTTCCACCCCTGCTGCCATGGACAGGACACCTTCCACACGAATGGAATGAGAGACAAATAAGAAATAAAGGTTTATCCTGATAATATAAGAACATCAACTTTTTGGCCTCCAGCTGTTGGGATTTTCAGGTTTGTTGGGTGTGGGGATGTTCCTTATGCCTCAGTTTACTTTTCACATTAAAAAAAACCTGGAGAGCCAGGCAGCAAAGTATTTAATTTTTAAGCGTCAGTTGATCATTAACCTAAGGATTGAATGCTTTGATGCAAAACATGTTCAGCACAAACTACTACAGTATGACAAAGTTTCCTGCTGTTTACTTGGCTCCTGGATTAACATCACAAGTTGACTAGCTCTGCTGGACATATCAGTGTGTTAGTGTTACTTCGTATGTTATTCCATAATCCCTTGATTATGACTCTTTGAACCCTTGGGGATTCAAAAGCAAGTTCATGATTAGATAGGCTTTGAAACTGCCCTTAATAAAAGGGACAGCTGTGATCACAGATTTTAATGATGTGGCTGCTTTAAGCTGAGAAATGGACTGAAATTTGTTGTGTGTTAGACCAGCTGGTGAAAAGCGCAGCTGAAAAGAGTGGGTTTTACTGTCCATTACCCTGTCAAGCCTGCTGATTCTGCTATCAGCAGGCTTGACAGGGTCACTGAGAGTAAGACTTAACTCTTCACCTGTACTTCCAGCTGTATTTCCTGTTTTCCTAGCAAGCCTGCAGTCAATAGTATCTGCTGTGGTAGTATCAGCAAGCCTCCTAGGAAAAGAGGACTACTGTGCAGATCTGAAAAACCAACCATCTATCTCTAGCTAAATCAGTTTGTGTCAGAATGGTTGCTTATGCTGCCAGATTAGGTCAGCAGAGCTTAGCAGTGACTGTGAATGCCACCTGTCAGGTTTTAATTGCTTAAGTATCTGTTGGGGTTTTTTTAATATGTGCCCTATTTCTGTATCAAAACCAACTAAATCTTAAGGGCAGAGACCTGGATGACAAAAAGTTCATTTTAGCTCTGACATATTCTGCTACTGAGCAGTTCTTGTTCTCAGTGTCTGCTTTTTTATGATGTGTGCAACAGTACTATTCCTACAGAAGGTTATAAGAACTAATTACTTAGTGTAGTTGAAGTACAATTCAGAAGCAGGATGTTAGATTTCCAGGCAGCAGGGGGTAGGGGCAGGGCAATGAGTCGGAGAGAGAGCAGGGAGGGAGAGTTGTTAGATTTTTACAAGACAGTGTTCTGAAAAGGCTAGCCATGTTGATCTCTCCTTTAAAACTGTGTTTTCCCTAGTGTGCTGGAGTATGCCTGATGTTTCTTTCTGTCATTTTTTTACAGCAGAAAAGATCAGAACCAAATGGAAGGTAAGGATTGGAGTAATGTTAATCTTCAGGTTTTTTAAAGTGCCTGATCAGGAGTAGAGTTAGAGATAGGAAACTGATACCATGTAGTTGCAGCTGAAGGGTGATCAAAACTTCAGTAACAAAACATCACTGATAGTTTTCATGCCTGCAAGCTGAAATTGAGTATTCCAAACTTCTGTGAATGGAAATTGCGATTTAGCAAAGATGTCTGAGCCAGTATTGAATACACTGGATGGGAATTAAAAGAAGGAACTGGAAAACAACAGTCGGAGAATACACTTTTCTCACTGACTGTTTCTAGTATGCAGCTGTAGTGTGAGTAGCAATACATTAGCCCACCACAGAGCTGTGCTGAGTGATCCTCTTTTTACAAACCAAGATAGTGCAACTCTGAATACCACTGCAGTGTGCTGTCGTGTTTGATACCCTGTGCGGGCTGGGGGTAGCGCAGAATGTTGCCCCTGTCATCTGTCTGGTTGTGTCCTGAGTTCTGTCTCCTTTGATGGTTCTGTGAATATGGACTAGTAATTTTGGTGCCTCAGTTTCCACATTTAATACCATAATATTTCAGGAATAGTAGAATAATAACAAAAAAATTTAGTTGACATTTCTTTTTCACTGTAATTTTTCCTCAGACAGTTTTTACTGTTTGTTGCTTAGTCTTGTGTTTGAGGTGATTCTGCAAAATTTTCCCTACAGGGATGTGAAATTCTGGCAGACCAAAACATACTTATTTTAAGTGCTTATAGCAGTAATGTGGAACATGGTGCAAAACCTGCATTTGTGCTACAAAAAAAAAGAGAATATTTTTCCTTACTTGTCCCTTTTAAAGTATGATGGGCTAGTATGACTGCTACCTTTGTTACAAGACTGAAATAGCTGAAATGCGGTTTCTGAGCTGCTACTTCTAGTTACATCTTCCTCTTTGGCTGCAGCATTGCTGCACATCACTGGGCCCATGTGATTCAATCAGCAGGAGTGAGTAAGAACAGTATGATGGTCCTCAGATTTAAAAAGGAAGTTGGTTTATTCTGCTTTTCGAACTTATCTGATGAGACTGTGAAGAAGGCTTATCAAATATCTTTAAGCCTGGTTTATGATAATTATTCCAGTTTCCAATTTCAATTTAGAAACGGAGAGGGGTTTTGTTGTGGTTTTTTGTTTTTTTTAACTCGGCCTACATAGAGTTACTCAATACTTAAGAGTCCTCCTCTGAAATCTAGAACAGTAAATTTTGAGGGAAAAGAGTAGCAAATTAGCATTATTCTCCATTTCATAGCATTGTGAGATTGGCCATTGTTCTTCTGCCAGGAACCACAATCACAAACTTGAGCATCAGAGGGTTTGTGCATTTTCAGCTGCACTCAGGTGACAGACAATACTTGATCTGTAGCAATTCTGGATTACTTATTTCAAAATACTGTTTTATATGGGAACTTAATGTAAGGAGTTAGCTCATCTTCTCACAGGCTTTTGTCTTAAAGCTGCTGGACTATTATGTTCTAATAACTTGAATTCTAAAAAGAAGAATGAAGCAGTTAAGTCAATTTACCCTTTATTTTACAACTGATTCTTTAGTTTCCCTTTTTACCTATAACCCACAGGTCTCATATTTCCACTTCTCTCCTGCTCAGAAGTCATTAATAACTTGCCTGAGGCAAGGCTAAAGAGAGGGGAGGTTGCTATGCTTGATGTGCAGTAGGGTAAGAGTTCAGTAATCATTTGAAGACATTGCTGGAGCCAGTTTTTGGTGACAGGATATTGGTAACAGTAAGTTTAGGTACAATTTGGCAGCCTGCTGAGGAATGGAAGTGTTTTTGTAATCTGTGTGCTGGACATGTGATGCTGGCAGGAAATGGCATAATGAGAGGATTACAGGTGACTGTTTTACAGGAGTATGGGAATACTCTGCATTATGTGTCCTTTGTCAGGTTCGTTGCTTCTTGTACGATGATTCTACCTGGTGTGTTCTTTCTGGCTGCAGAAACTTGTAATAATGAATATTCCACAGTGGTGCGAATACCCAAGGCAACTGAACTTGAATGGATTTTTTCCCTGAATGAAGAGGAGAATGAAATTGTACGCAGTGAATTTTATTATGAACAGGTAAGGTCTGGAGAAAGAGAGTCCAGTTCCCTGTTCCCTGGAGAAAACTACCTCGATACCCATGTTTGTCTGTCTTTCCTCAAATTATCAGGCTCCCAGCTCTTCCTTGTGTATTGCCATCCTTAGCCTGCACAGTGACAGTATAGTGTGCGGCCACCAACTGATAGAGCACTGCTGCAAGTTGTCTCAAGGGCTCACTAATCCTGAGGTGGATGCTGGTCTCCTTATGGACATCATGAAACAATTGCTCTTCAGTGCCAAAATGATGTTTGTTAAAGCTGGAAGAAGCCAGGATCTAGCTCTCTGTGATAGGTGATGTATCATTACGTTCACTAGGATGTACTGAGGTATTGTTGAGACTATTACCCTTTTTTACTGGAGAGTAGAGGGTTGTTTTGTGATTGTACTGTGGACATTTTAAACAAGATAAATTAGTAATGTAAGAGTTCAAATAGTAGAAGTTCAAGTAGTGTGACTACATAATAACTACGGAGAAAATTCTCAGAGTAGGGAGAAATAACTCACAAAGAATGGGGTAAATGTTTTACTTCTGATACTGTGTATCTGCTTTCAGTCTGTATTTCAATATAGGATTTAAAACCTGCACTTCCTGAGAATAAGCTCAAGTTTTGTCTTGCAGAGCTTGAGGTGGCAGGTGTAGTATACTAAATTTCAGATGTGTTGCTTTGATTTGGGAGCATACAGCTGGTGTCTGCAATCAGCATCTGCCAGCATTCCACTGAACATAGGAAAAAATCCAATAAAAAAAATAGTCTGAATACGATGGTATGATGGATAGAGAAACCTGGTATACTGGTGATTAGGAACCACTGTTCTAAGAGTTGTCTCG
This sequence comes from Falco punctatus, assembly GCF_963210335.1. Classification (NCBI taxonomy): domain Eukaryota; kingdom Metazoa; phylum Chordata; class Aves; order Falconiformes; family Falconidae; genus Falco; species Falco punctatus. The sequence goes on from NC_137587.1 coordinate 20,026,198, forward strand.
GACATAAAGTTGTTTCAGTCTGTGATAATAGTGAAAGTGTATGTATATTTAACCTCTTTGTTTTCTTCTAGTTACATCAGCAAAGTGGATGTGTTGAATATTTTGGTTACTGCTGCCTACCGTCCAATACCATCTTTGGATCAGATTCTTCTCCCTGCAGCAGTAACAAGATTAAGAAATCGGCTTCTGGAAGCAGAGTACTACCAGCTAGCTATAGAGGTAACAGCAATGGAGCGATGTCAGTGTTAGTAATGCTTCTGTAGTGACTTCTTGTTTTTCTCCCTCCTGAGTTCAGGTGGATGTGACTTGTGAAATGGAAAATATTTAAACACTTACAAACTGAGATTAAGTTTTTAAACAAGTAAGAAATAATTTTCTGAACACTGGAAAAAAATTCTGAGAAGGAAAAGTCCTGCTGTGGAGCAGGTTGCTGTAGGGAATGGTAGGGACCTTGTTTCCCAGTACAATTAAGATTGGAATGGACTAACTGCAAGAAAGTCATTAAATGGAGGAATCTTGCATCCAGTAAAACGTGTTGAGGCATCCTTTGTGGCAGGACTTTTTCTGAAGCATGTATGTTTGATTTCATTTGTCCGCAATGCGACAGCAGACATTAGTAAGGTACTTGCCCAAGCGTTTACTTGGAAATCAGCAATGGTGGGAAATCTGTCAGAGCTCATCTGATATGGTTTATCATCTTCTGTCTTCCTCCTGCTTACAGGATTTTGTAAGCCTCTGCTTTATGGTATTACAGTTTAAGAGCAGGATTATGATACTACAAACAGGATTAGGATTTATAAGGGGTAATAAACAGCAGGAATAGATAACCTATTTGAATAAAAATGGTTCATGTTTAAAGGCAGCTGGTCTACTAAAGAAAATTGGGAATTAATTTGATCAGCAAAGTTATGGGAAATAAAAAATTTCCTGGTAGTTTGTGAAGCATCTTCTCTTCCTTTTTTTTTTTTTTTTTTTTTTTTTTTAACCCACAAAACTGATGAGTGCTGCTCTGTAGAAGTCATCTGCTTTTCTAAAGCAGATGTGAACATGTCCTGAGTTTTAAAACTGCTGAACTGAAATAGTTGCTTAAACTTGTACAATAAAAATATACTTCCACATTTGGAGATTGTGGGTGTTTTGGTAGTTGGTATTTTGTTCCAGTAATATGGAAACAATCAGCACCAGGGGGGGTTGTGTTTTATTTTGTTTTTAATGGGAAATGTGCTCTAGGAAGTGAAAGGTCATAATCACAGACTGTGTGATAAGCCAGTTTTCCTCTTATCTGTACTAGGACTGTGTGGCGGTATTAACAAACAATTTTGAATTCAGGTTTCTACAAAATCTGGGTTGGATCCAGGTGGAGCATGGCATGCCTGGGGCATGGCTTGCCTTAAAGCTGGAAACTTAAGTTCAGCAAGAGAGAAGTTTAACCGATGTTTAAAGCCACCTATGGATCTAAACCAGCTGAACCATGGTTCAAGGCTGGTCCAGGATGTGATACAGTACCTGGAGTCCACAGTGAAGCCCATACTCATTGCGGTAAGAGTCTTCGGTTCTGTCTGCTCTGAGGAGCTGTAGCAAAGCCAAGTAATTATGTGTTAGTACATATAGCAATGCATGTTACAATATCAGGTGTTAGGTTTTTTTTCCTTCTGTTGTCATTATTGCATATTGCAAACTGAATATTGTTGAGAAATTTATTAACTATTTCATCACGGTGAGTTGGTGGCTGAGAACCCGATCATAGGATTTTATAGTAACTTGAGGCATACTTAGCAGAGGGGAAAGAAGCTGTACTTGTTAACATGTTACTAATAGTCTGAAGAAACTAAACTCAATCCCAACAATATGTTGTGATGCTGCAGTGATGCCATTTTTCTGCTGGAACTCTGATAATTTGAACAATTCCGAGGAGAATTTACAAATACTGCTCCACTCTTCTTTCCTTGTCAGAAAACACTGTTACATGGTTTGCGGTTAGCTCTGGAAGTTCTGATTAGTAACAAAACCCCACTTTTAGTACTAAGTAACTGCAGAATCATAATGATGAAAGACCTCTTAGTAGTACATATTTTGGGAGAGTAAAAAAGCCTGTTTGAACTAGGTTATTGGAGTAGCTGTTGACAGTGGAATTGTGTTTAAATCAGCTTCCTGTCTGTCCTTGGAAACAGCCATGCTATCTACAGCAACATTCAGCACCTCTGTTGATAGCAGTGTTCCAGTCTAGTGTTTATAAAAAAGCCTTCCCGGCTTGTCACCCCTTTAAAGTGATATCTATTTTAAAACCAACGATAACAGCAATGCTTCAGGGCTGAGTGGCAAGATCTAACTGAAAAGAAAGTTATCCTCTTGCACATCACCTGTCATCGATTCTCTGTGTTAATGTCAGGATGATGATTACTTTGCCACGCTGAGGGAACTTGAAGCAACACTGAGAACGAGAAGTCTGTCTCTGGAGATGATGTGTGAGGGGAAGATTCAACACAACAGCTACTATCAGGAGTGCTTGTTCTATTTACATAGTTATGGCACTAATCTGGCAATAATAAGCTTTTACATGAGGCACGACTGTATGAGAGAAGCACTGCTTCACTTGTTGAATAAGGTGAGTAATTTCATATGCTGTAACTAAACTGAAATTTGAAAAGTGGCTAAGACAACTTCAAGGCCAGTCTGAGATGGTAATGAGCATCATGCAGCATTTTCGGTGTTTTTCTGCACAGTTTTCTGAGGTTCTAAATGTTGTTATACAAAGTGTTCAGTGTCTGACAAGAATTCAGTGACATGAAAAAATAACTTTTGATCTTTACATCTTGTTTAATCTTCCTTCCCCATTGTACTGAACCAGTGGCTTCTAGAGAGGAGAAATTACCTCAGCAGGGTTTTCACTAATTCGTTAAGGGTGCTTCTTAGGAGATGTGAATCTATTACATCTCACCAACCTGAAAGCTGATAGGTGGGGGCAGCAGGGGGTTGGTTGTTTTCTGAGTTTCTGTGCTTGTTTGATGTACTGATTATTTTTGTTATTATTTGAAATAATTCTTATTGCGAACATACAACTTGATACACCAAATTCCATTATCGTCAGTCTTTATTAATAGCTTTATTAATAGAAAATTAAGTTGTCCTATCAGCTCTGCTTTCTCGTTGTATGATCGGTGATTCTAAGCTCACGTACTCATCTGCATATTAAATTTGCTTTTCAAGTGTGTCCTCTATATCAGTTTAAATTTGCCTTTAAAGAAAAGTTGTATATTTTTGCAATGTTGGTGAAATAATTCCACTAGTGAAGTAGCAGACTTGAAACAATACTCTAGACATACAATTTGATATGGAAGTTTTGGACAAGGAAACTGGTAGTGATCATGCAGACTAGAGAGGAAGGTTTGTTACCTTAAAGCTGTAACATGTGAGGCTTCTGATCAAACATTTTGCAGTTGATTGGTTGAAGTATTTTATGGGTACAGGCTTTGTAGCTTGTTATTTATTGAAAAGTAATTTCATGTCTTTAAAACATTTTTGCAGGCCATGTTGTCACACATGCTTCTTTCCGTAGTAACATTAGTATGTGAGGCTGCGTTCGTGAGACCACAGTTCCGGAGGTCAAGGAAGTAAATATTCCCCTCAACTCACTACTTGTGTGGTTTCATCTGAACTCCTGTGTCCAGTTTTGGGTTCCCTAGTGAAAAACAGACATTGTCAAAGTGGAGCAAGTCTAGTGGAAGGCTACCAAAGTGGCTAGGGGCCTGAAGCACATGATACATGAGGAGAGTGATAGAGCTAAGTTTTTCCAGCGTGAAGAAGAAAAGATAAAAGGAGTTCTATGTGCTGTTTTCAGCTACCAAGCGGATGATTATAGGGAAGATAGAGCTAGACCTATCTCACGTGTGCACAGTAAAAGGGTAAGAGATAGTGGATGCAATTTGGAGCAAGGAAAATTCCAACTGGATATAAGGAAAAGGTTTTGCAGTGAGGTTATATAGACAAGGGAACTGGGCCCCAGAGAGGCTATTGAATCGCCCTACTTCATCATGCTCAGAACTTGACTGGACAGGCCCAGAGCAGTGTGACCTAACCTGAAAGCTATTCTTTGAGCGAGGTTTTGAACCAAGTGACCCCCAGAGGTCCCTTCCAATCTGAATTATTATTTTATGATCTCTGTCACTTAGTACTCCTTTATGTTATATAAGGAAAATCGATAAGCCACAGTGGCTTTTCTTCAGGCCACCTTTCTGATGTTTGTGTAGGAATCCCCACCAGAAGTGTTCATTGAAGGGATCTTTGTTCCAAGTTATGAAAGTGGAAAACTGCATATGTTGGAGAACTTGCTGGAAACCATTGACCCAGGATTGGAGAGCTGGGGAGTCTACTTGATTGCAGCCTGCAAATACTTGCAGAGAAAGAACTACTACCATATTCTGTATGAGCTGCAACAGTTCATGAAGGTAAGATGTAAGATGAGGGTCAGTGCCATTTCTTTCAATGAAATGTTGAATACTGTGAGACTTCTGGTTATTTACTTTGGTGTAAGTCTGCATGATGGACAAGTATATTTTTGCTACTTCCCAATCCCAAAAAACAGGTAGGAAGGCCAGGCCTGAGCCTAACTGAAGCGGACCTGCCTTGTATTTGTCACGATCTGGTGCATTGCAGTAGCTTTACTGTTTTAAAGAAAACACAGCATTGCCTGCTTTGTGTGAGTGCTTCAGTACAGACAACGATTAGTGAAGGTGGTGTACTTGGTCCATCTTAGTGTTCGGTATATTTTTTTCTTTCTAGGATCATGTTCGTGCTGCCATGACCTGCATTAGATTTTTCACTTATGGAGCAAAGTCTTACACTGAACTGGGAGGCAAACAGGCATGGCTTCTGAAGATCAAGGACCATCTCAAGGTGTATCTGCAGGAGGTCTCAAGAACTTCAGGAAGGAAAAAAATAGCGTTCACTTTTCGAAAGAAAATGTCTGCTACAGATGTGTCAAGGTATCTATAAACAAGAAACGAAGTTGCAGGAAAGGGAAAATTGAAGCTTTTATCTCCACACCGTCCGTCCCCCCCCCGTGGTTGTGTTTAAGTTGGCTTTAGCTAACACATGCAGGCTGTGCTTGACCAAAATCTGACTTTTATGTAGTTGCAAGTATAGGATTCCCATTACCTTTCCCCCCAATAATCCAATCCAGGAGATGAGGAATTGTTTCTACAAAAAATACCAGTCGATGTATCATCTACCATTCCTTAATTTAAAAAACAAACAGAAACCCTACAGTGCCTAGACAGTGTTATATCAATCCACAAGTTTTCTTGGTTTTACGCTTACTTTCCTCTCCAGAAAGCAGGCAGCTTTGTAGTAGTTAGCTGCCTACCAGCGTTAACTCACAGTGTTCAACTATGTACAACTTATAGGTGCCAGACCAACTGAATCCCTGTATTCAAAAGTTGAAGTGTAAATTGAGCCAGATCCCTCTTGTACTTGGGTTTCTATATCTTGGTTTTCTTAGGGGTTTTTTTCTTGCTTTTTTTTTAGGCTAGACTCTAACTTAAAGGTGGGAGGGGGAGTGTGTATGATGAGGTGGAAAAGAGGGAGTAGATACTTATTTAGGATCCAGGTACTCTCAAAGGCACACTTTGAAATAATGTGAACAAGTGGTCACCTTCAGCTTGTGACATGTTCAAGTGCACAGATCTGGAAAGTATCTCATTGCCACAGACTTGGCTACACAAAGACAGTCAAAAAGTAACTGCAATAATTACTGTTTGGAAATAATGTCTTATTTTGAAGTATGTTCAAGAAATTAGTAAGTTCACACAAGTAATAGTTGACACTTTCTCTATTTCAAAGTAAGTCAGATTTTTTCCTCTATCTAGGCACATCAATACAGTTGATCTGCAGATGGAAGTAACAAAGTTCCTGCATCGATGTGAGAGCTCAGGAACCTCTCAAATGACAGGTTCCTCCTTGCCCACACTCTTTGGAAACAATAACATGAAAATGGATGTTGCTTGCAAGGTACTTATTGCTATTTCAAACACAGGTCTATTTTTAGTCGACAATACTAACTTGATATATAGGTTGAAACATTTGGTGGTTGGAGCAGCCTCTTGTATTTTTCGTGGTCAGGTTACTTGTTTGTATGCAACCTACCGTTTATGAAGAATTCATGTTTTTCCTCAAAGTAGCAGAGGACACATGAGAACTAGGAGCTCCTCTCCCCAAAGTTCAAACCTCCAGAAGCAGAGGATCCCAAATTCAAATAGTAATGTGCCTTTTGATTGTACATCCTATTGTGTTTTGAAGCAAGGCAAATAATGCTATTATTCTGACCCTTCTTAACTTCAGCTTGGCTCCATCTGTAATTTGCCCGATGTCCCACAGGGAATCAGTGTGTGACAATAGACCCTATATTTGCTGTACTTGTTGGGGTGGTGCTGTTTTCTGTTGAAGTAATGCATTGTCTTTTTGCCTTTAGGCAAAATCTGGAAATGCATTATTATTTATTTGTAATGAAAAAGGAATATGCATCCCCAAACTTGTCTATGCCTCTCTTTTCAGGTCATGTTGGAAGGCAAAAACATTGAGGAAGGTTTCGGGATTGCATTTAGAGTCCTTCAGGTATGGGAAAAACGTGATATAACAAGCACTACTATTACAAAAGTAAATCCTGCCAGCAGTAATTGTTGAAGCAATTGTTTAAGCAGTGCAGCTTGCAGTTGCCTCTTGTGTGGGACAGAGGATATAGCAGGGCCACTGCTGAACAGAGGTAGGCACACTGAAGTATTTGTGGATACTGCAGGCCCTGCCCCTTGCTTCACATCAGGATTTGCAAGGCAGAATGCCTGTTTGTAATGAGATGGAGAGCTTTAGAAAAATAGCACTACTGAGGAGCAACAGCAGCCACTACTCCCCAGTAAAAATGGAGCCGCAAGTCCAGCTGCCTAGCATCACTTCTGTTTCTTTACTTTTTTTCTTTTCTTGCCTTATTCATGGCAGGATCAGTCTGCAGCTTTTAACGTCTCTTCCTTCATATAGGAAGCATACGATGGTCAGCTGCCTCCTGTTTCTTGGGGTACAGAAAGGGTGGCTGCCAGCGGGGTGGCTGGAGGAATATAGTGGGAGTTTAATAAGTGAGGGAGAGGTGGGCAGCAACCTAAAAAAGACCTTTTGCCAGAAGAAAACAACCTGATTTTTTTTGCCACCCCTGAAATAAGAGTCATCTTGTTCTTGAGCAAAATTAAGTTTTACCAATCTGATTATAGAAAACATCTAAGCCAGCTCTGAGCAATGGTGAACAGAAAATCAGAGCCTCCCCAAACGGCTTTGACTTTTGGGAGCATGTGGTTATATTTTCTCCTTAGGAGAGATGGTGTCAGTTGTATAGACTCCCTGTGAGAAAGCCTGCTTATTTAAAAACTTGAACATTTAACATGTTGCTCTGGTGTTCCAACTACCTTTAGGACTTCCAGATAGAGGCTACAGAAGTGTACAGCAAAGTGGCCAGGCAGCTGGTGAAGCAGCAGAAGTACAGTGAGATCCGGCAGCTCCTCAAGTGTGTCAATGAGTCGGGAGTTGCAGCAAAAAATGATGGGGATAACATTATCCTAAACTGTCTAAATGAGTTCAAGAACATTCCTGCTGAGGTAATTCTATCCTGCATTGTGTCCATTTTGAAGTAAAATGGGTATGCACAATACAGGCTACAAGAAAACCATCCTGTGGTGTCTGTGCTACTCATTTAGTGAGTCCTTCATATCTTCTGACTCTGCCCTATATGCATTGTTTAAAGGTGGGAGTGTGTGGTTTGCCTTATGCAAGTTATTCCGAGAGGAAATGACGGGTAGCTGTAGCATGCTCCTACCCTGCTGTTGTGGTTTAACTCCAGCTGGCAACTAAGCACTACACAGCTGCTCACTCACTCCCCCGCCTCCCCTGGTGGGATGAGTAAAATCCGTGGGTTGAGATAAGAACTGTTTAATAACTTAAATAAATTTAAATATAATAATAACAACAACAGTAATTTTAGTGAAAATGAGGGAGGGAGGGAGGAATAAAATCCAAAAGGAAAAAAACCCAATGATGCACAATACAGCTGCTCACCACCTGTTGACTGTTGCCCAGCCAGTCCCTGAGCCAGCCATCCCAAGGCCCTGGCCCACTCCCCAGCTTATATACTCAGCATGATGTTCTATGGTATGGAATATCCTTTGGCTAGCTTGGGTCATACATCCTGGCAGTGTCCCCTCCCAATTTCTCTTCTCACTGGCAGGGCCTAAGAAACTGACTTAGTGCAAACATTACTTAGCGACAACTAAAAGCATCAGTGTGTTACCAGCATTATTCTTGCACTAAATCCGAGACACAGCATTGTAACAGCTACCGAGAAGAAAATTAACTCTATCCCAGCTGAAGCCAGGACACTTGCATTTCCCAGATGAGTACCCATGACAGGGAAAGAACCTTTGCTTCACAGAATCCTGCCAAATGCTCCCGATTGGGGTGGGGGTGTTCCCTTCAGTGAGGCTTCCCTGGCTAACACAGATGACGTGTGGAGGTGGAAACCACCTGCCTTCACAGGAAACAATTTTAAGATTCCCTTTGCTTACCACAGTGTCTTTTCCATCCCAGTGAAGGAAGGCGATGCTCTCTAAGAAGTTCTACTAATCAGGCCAGGGGATGTAGTCCACCCATTGGGTCAGGGTGGGCCGTGGGGGCCAGCTCCTGCTGGGGTGCAGAGAACCTACAAATTAATTTCATGCAATGTGAGCCATGCCCATGGGGGACTCCCAGGCTCATAGCATTTTCCAGGGCTACCCCACCAATATGGTAGGTGGGAGAAGCTGTAGTAAAGGGAAGAATTGGACTTTGTATTTTCTACATCTGCAGCACTTCCAGTTGGGACAATGTAACTACCTAGGTTTGATCTTAGCAGCCCTTCCTCTGTGCAGGGGTTTGGTCTCTGATGGGGTGAAGGTTCACAGACTAAGTCACTCTCTAAATGTGAACACCTTTTCCCTTCTTTGGATACAGGATCTCGATAATCTGATTCAGGATATGGACAGTGATGAAAACAAGGTAAGTAAAAGTACAGCAGAGGAACTTCTTTAGCAAGAGCTAATCAGCCCAGCCTTGGCCTGCAGCCTAAGTGCTCTCTTTCCCTATCTTCTCTCCTGTCCTCACTCAAGCCGAAGTTTTGAAGGCCAATTCCTAGACTGCAGAAATCACAGTGAATTCCTCAAGGCTGTGGTGCTTGTAACTGTAGAGCTGTGACATGAAGGTACTGGTTGATATACCCCTATTAGTTCAGTGGCAGTCCTCACAGTGAGGGCTAGGCATTTGTTACAGTGGAAGCAAAAGAGAGGCACGTTGGTGGGTTTGTTGGTTTTGTTACCCAACTCTTCACGTAGGCGCATGTAAGTTTCTAGTAATGCCAGACAGCTAATGAGGGTCAACATCCCTCCAAGAGGACCATTTCAGCTTATCTTTTCAAGATTATATTACTGCTATTGTGATTGAGAGTTAAGTGATAAAACTTCTGTGACACGCTTTTTTACTTGAAGGAAGTGAGGCCTAAACTACTTTGTTTCTTTGTTAACTTGAGTCAGAGATAAATGGGTGAGCTGTAGGTGCATGTTTATAGATGAAGAGGCTGTGGCTCAGTGTTTGTGGATTGTTGTAGATCATAAGTGGCTTAGCTGAGAATAAAATCTTAAGATTTGTGACTGCCCTCTGTCCTGTTTCAACTGACAAACTCACTGTTGTATGTAGACTGAAAAATAGGCTTTTCATTCTGCCTTTGTGTAGGATCTATCACTGAAAGATGTGAACTGTTCTAGAACCAGGAAAGGAAGAAAATTACTGGTTTAGACTCTTTTTCTATGAGGATATGGTAAATTAATGCACAAGATAGGATTCGTGATGCTAATTTCATGGTGATGCAGTAGTTTCCACAAGAGACAAAATACAGTTGTCTGTCCATCTTTTACATTGGGATTTGCTCCATGCCATACTCAGCTTCATAATATGCTGCTGCTACCTTGTAAAACACATTTCTGAACTAGGTATTTCCAGTGAATCCTTGCTTAAGCTTATCCTGTTAGTTTACTACAGTTTTCTCACCAAGTTCTGTCTGCCTTTTCTGCTTCAGGTCCAGGCCTATGTGATGTGCAACAAGTTGCGTTCTGCCTATCTAGTCTCGGTGAGACAGGAGAAGACCAGAGCCGTGCAGCTAGTCCAGCATGTGCGACAGCTGGCTGAGAACAGTGGAGATGACGTTGTGAAAGCCATCTGTGTGCAGTGGCTCTCAGTGCACCAGCCCAAAACGAGAAATCGACTTCCCCAGGGCACTAGGAAGTAGTCGGTAATTGACATCCACCATCACACGGAAGGGGAAGGCTTCGAGACAGCCTAAAGGCATGTGGTTCAGCAATAGTAAAATGGAAGTCTCTTAACTGATGTTGGTGGCAAATGGGTGCTGCTAATGTGCCTGTAGTGAAAGAAACTAAATTACAAGTGCCAGTCCTGTATTTTGACAGTCACTACCTCAGGGGTATTTTCTGCTATTTTTTTTTTTTCTTGGAGGGGTGGGGGTGCTGGTGGGAGCGGGGGGCCAGTTTCAAACTGAACAAGCAAGAATTTAGGAGTATGGAAGAGAGCACTTTTGTTTCTGGTTTGGGGTTTTTTGGTTGGTTTTTGTTTTTGAAAGGCACTGAATTTTATTGTCTTTTATTTTTAATCTAGAAGACATAGAGAAGATAGAAAATTCTCATCAAGTCAATGTAGGCTAGAGTATAAAATTTTTTATGCTTATGGGTTTCCTGTAAACTTTTTCAAGATAGGAGAGTTCTTTTACAAAAACTGAAACTCAGAGATTTTCTTTTTAAGTCTCTATACAAATCATTGCTACTTTTCCCCCCACCCCCAGTACAACGTACCCAGTTTTAGTTCATTTGAAAAGGTAGGAACTATTTTTCATGGCAGGTGTCTACTTACCAGTCACAGTGTCTGATGTGTGCTATACATACAGCACTTGAGCCCTTACTAGATGGATGAAGTTACAAAGGGCATATCCTGTAAGGGGAGTAAAAAGGGAAAATAATCTGTTAAAAAGAGTTGAAAAATCACGTACCTCTTTCTTTGCTATGGTACTATCCTACAAATTCTTGCAATGCAACTTTATCACTAAACAGTTGCCAGTGTACTTCCAGTTTTTCATCAGGTATAGCAGAAAATATGGATAGAGCAGGCTGTGGTAAAATTCAACAGTCAGTCTGTATCCCTGTCACACAGGGATTTGTTTGTTTCTTACCAGAATAATCTGTACAATAGGACACCAGACTAAATTTTTATTAACTGGACATACTGTATAGCTATATTGACAAGCTTTGCTCTGGAAGTGTTGGGTTAACTCAGTTTTACAAAAAAGCAGGAATTTGTGTATGGCTGTGTTCAGGGATGCTGAAAAAAGCTGCTTTCTGCAACCATGATTATGACATGAGAAATGGGCAGAGGAATGGTAGACAGTGAGTGGTAGGACCTTCGGAACAGAACACGGCACTCCACAGAGGTTTGTGTTTGTTGTTTACGTGTATTTCAGCACAAGAATTAGGAAAACTGGTTCACTTTTTTGTTAAAAAGTTTAGTTTACTTCAAAAGACACAACAGGTTTTCTGAAGTGTAATACAACTGTAAATAGTTTTAGTACATAAAATAACTGAGACTGTCAAATAAGAGTTTTGCACTATCCCCAAGCTCACTGTAGTGACAGAACAGACTTCCATGGTATCCGAAATTACTTGGTCCATCTCCTTTACTGTTCAATGAGCAGTACCCCGCTGATACCAACACCTCTCTGGAGGTGCTTCGCTCCCTACAGCAGGGCTGGAAATGTCTTGGAGCAAAGCAGTCAAAAATTACCACATGTAGCTTTCAGAATCTCCTGACCACAGACTTGTATTATGTTATTAGTGAGCAGTACTAATGAAAGCTTTTGTTTTCTTGGGCAGACTGACCTCGCTTTCCATCAGATTACAGCTGTTAGGCTAATCCTAAAACATGACACTATCCATGTCTTCAGTAATTTCCAGATCTTTAATTTTGGGAAGGAGGTTTTACTGTTTGTGGGTATCTAGATCTGCATTGCTGTAGTACCTTTTTTTCTGCTAGAGTTCCTTCAGCTGTGTAGAGCACAGAGTGGAGTCTGCCATGCAGACCGGTCAGTTCTGTACCTGCCTTTCTTCCTGACCTCTTTGCACTGTACCTGATGCACTTTATATAGTGTTTGTTGTAATTTGATGTTTTTAACCTGGAATCGTAGGGATCTTTCTTGTACCAGCAGAATTGGAATTTTGATCCTGGCTAACTGCCTTGTGTTGTGAATACTGCAATTATCAAGGGATTTTGAATTTTTGAGCATCAAAAAGGGATTGAGTACTGCCAGTTAAAAAGAATTTCTCTATTAATGACCAAGGTTTGTTTACAATGAAAAAAGAAAATAAATTGTTATGACTGTTAACATATCTTCCGTTTGCTTTTTACCTCAGCATAGCTGGGTATCTCTCTTTAGATCTGTATTTTGCTTTTGGCGGTGCTTAGCAGAGTAACTAGAAGGGGGAGAATTGTTCTGTCATGAAAAAATTCTCTCTGCTAGTGTCCTCAACATTTAGATCAACTGGAATATCACATCTTTAATAAAAGAGTCCTCCCAGTAGCTAGGTAGCTTGCTCAGCCTCATACATGTACTCTCACAAACAAGTAATCCTCTTTGGAGAGCTTTGCAAGTTAATCTAACTCTCCCTTACAAGCCTCCCTTTGAGACAGTTAAATGAGCTTTAGTTCTCTCATTTTACAGATCAACCTAGAAGGTGGTATAAATGACTTCCCCAAGGTCAAAAAGAGTGGGTGGGTGTCTACACAAGTGTGTAGTTACGTCTTATGTCTTATGTTAGGTCTACAATCAGACTTCTTTGAGAAGAACATTGAGCTGCAAGGGCAAAATATTTCAACCTAGAGACACTTTCTGCTTTTTTCTGTTGCTCCTGAAAGGCACTTTCAAGATCAGAGAATCACAAACAGAGAAAGCAAGCCAAGCCTGCAATGCTAGGTAGTATTCTACTGCAACATTGCAGTTGTGGATTTAGCTTCACATTCAAGACAAAACATAAAGAGGGATGAAAACAGGTAGAGTGACAGGGAGAAACACAAAGGGCCTTTAAAATTGTTACCCAAACTGAGTTCTCTATATTAGTAAGGCAGGTACAGTAAGAGTGACACCAAGTAAATTGGTTCAACATTTCTGAAGGAAGATACGGTCTCCTGTTTGTTGTAAAAGGAAAATGGCTTTATTTAGTATTGCTCAGAGGTAGCACAGGACTGACCTGCATAGATAACATCCAGGCAGAAAGAATTAATCATAAAATTAGCATTTGTTTCCCAAAACTGGCAGTTGACCACAGAGGCATGCCCATATGCAAGTCCACAAACTTGCAATTTTTTTTTCAGAAGCAGAAGACATTCCTATGAGCTGTGGCACTTGTTTTCTAATTGCTTGACTCTTTCAGCAATAATCTCTGATTATGGATCACACTCTAGCAGTTTGTACCAGCGTAGCACTAGAGTTCCAAGGGAGCAGCCTCATTACTTTGCAGATTGATGCTGCTGCCTTTTGGAAGTGCAGGCAGTACAGTACTGCAAGGCCGGTAGCTGCTGGGCAGACACACTTAAGGATTTCTGCACAAGTCTTACTTTCCTGTCCTGTAGCTAACTTGACCATAACATCAAGATAGTCCCGACCTCCGTTTCAGCTATTTAGCTTTAGGTAGTTTGCTGTTATTTAAAGCTGAAGTCTCAGCAGAAGTTATTTAACGTTTTTTAACATTATTGAGATGTTCTTTATTCCTGCTCTCTTTTCTAGGTGCTAAAGTCATTTAAAGTGCTGCTGGGGGGGGGTTACTGTGACAACTTTTATACCATCGTTGCTCAGTGCTTCACAGGATAGATGTGGTTTGTTGTTTTTTTTTAAATAAGGTAACAATTGTGGCACTCCTGCAGCTTCTAACCTCCCAGTCACCTGCACTGAGACCTGGCTTCTCAAAAGATGCACCAACCCTCAGTTAACTTGCTGCATCAGTGGGCGGGGTCCAGCTTCTTAGAGAGAATATAGAAAAAAAGTAATTGATTCCACTTAAAAAGTCTACCTAATGCTTAGCACAAAAAGGCCAGCACTTGTTTCTGTGTGCTTAAGAGCATTTGTATTGCATGTAACTGCCAGAAAATCTTTCCCTCTGCCTGGTCAAATAGTAGGAATTGAAGATAACCTCACAGATGATAAGTTTAGAATCCTACATTTTTACTACTACTGTTAGGAAAAAAAAAAGTTAAAGGTAACTCTTTGTTACTTTATAATCTAAACCTAAGCCTGCAACCTCCATTTCTATTCTAAAGCCAGAGAACAACTGACTCTGGCTGTTGCATGAGATAGTAAGCAAAGGTTACTCCCTGCATCGGTGTTCTAATTCTGCAGCTAGGAAAGGGTACTGGATGCTTACAAATCTCAATCCTTAAGTGTAATATTCCAGAAATACACATTAGATTGCATCCATAGAGCCATCACGAGGGCAGCTGAAGTATCAGCATTCTAGTCTTGAGGTCTCTCAGCAGCGCTCTTCCCAGGAGACTCATCACTGGGCTCAGCCAGGTACACACTTGAGGTCTGCGCTGCTCAGTCCCACTGGATGCCGAGTAGCTCACAGCTCACATTCCAGAGCTTCTTTGCAGTCTCATCATCCCGACCCCGTGGAGATACATATGCTGGCTGGCAATCACTGCAAGAGGAACACTTTTTACTTTTATTTTTTAAGTCAAAGATTTCCATTTGCATTAGTACACAGATGACTGTCTTAAGGGAGTTGCTTTCTATCAGCTTAACTTCAAGACTAATTGAAGAAGGGTGGAAGACTGTCCAGCAAATGAGCAAGGGTTGGTGCTAAGTCACCTTGAGAAAGCTTTCTTTCCAACTGGCTAGGGAAGAGTCTCTCCCAATGGCACCAAGAACTGGCAAGCAAGTGTAGCTCTATCTGTTGTCTCAACTCTTACAGAAACCTATATATGCTCTACTCTATACTCTTCAGTGTACATTTTCACTAATACCACTAAAAAGGGCTACAAACACTAACCAAGCTTTGTTAGGAGCACCTTTTCTAGCAAACACTATGAAAAAAGCCACTCAGACAGCCCTTCATTCTAAACTATTAATCCCACTATATTGCCATTGCCTGAAAGGCAAAGCTGCCCCAGAATAATACAACTGTAATAACCATGTATGGTTATCCCCTTTTCCATTATCCTCTGAACTGTGGCTCCTTTCTTCTCAGCTCCTGCAATCAGACAGCACTCTCACTGGAATAGAGATCATGTGTTCTCATCTGTAATGCTAGATGCTGCAATAACATGGAATTTTAAGAGAACAGAGGAAATTGCATCTCCCGAGATTTCTATCTAGTCGAGTGTTTTTAGAGCTCCAAGTGCAGAGTCTCTGAAGTTTCTGAAATTACTCTGGCAGACACCACCTGTCTTGCTGGGGCATGTCCATGCTTGTGCTTTATATTCTATTACCTGGAAAGTGAAAAGGAGTTTAGGGTAGTCCAACATAAACTGAGAATTACTGTTGAAGCTCTCAGTTTCCCATCAAGTCCAAAACACCTTTTATGAGTTTAAAATCCACCAAAGTTTTCTGCACTCCAGCACATAAATGCTCTGTTTATATCCTGGGCCAGACATTCAAGGAAGATTAAGGCCTCTATTTATACATTCAAGTCTGATTAAGATGGTAAAAACTCTCAAGTGAAGATCAGTCAAAGTCATTACATGGATTAATCTGGTCACATATCACAAGAGGAAATCTCTGCAAAGACAGAAAGGCTGCAACAGTATCCATGTGGAAAAAAAAAAAAAGACACATTTTCACATTCATTTTTCAAAAAACAGTATTGTTGTACTGCTCTGTGCCTGGCGGGAAGCCGATAGACACTTTTGCATGAATCTGTTCAAATGGCAA
Source organism: Falco punctatus (assembly GCF_963210335.1). Taxonomy (NCBI): domain Eukaryota; kingdom Metazoa; phylum Chordata; class Aves; order Falconiformes; family Falconidae; genus Falco; species Falco punctatus. The sequence continues at coordinate 20,042,243 of NC_137587.1, forward strand.
TCTTCAAATCTAGGGTGATGACTTGGAACTGCTCTGGGCGTTTTTGTAAAGGGAAAAAAGCATGACTATGCAGGGTTCTGGAGTAAGTCAAAGTTGTTAAGAAACAACAGGGTTTGTAGTGCGAGCTACACAAGACACTTTGCAGGACAGAGTGGTAAGCATTCCAGCAGAAGTCCCTCCCAGCTGGTGGGTCTGTCACAGTGGAGAATCAAGTTATTTTGTCACAAGCCAGTCCTGAAGATCTCCCCTCCTAGGTCCCCAGGAGCACAGGCCCCTTCTGTTCCAGTGGCGTAAAACTACAAAGAGAACAAAAGCGGCCTTTCCAGGATTGACTCAACTGACCTCATTAACTAAAGAGCTCTACTGAAAAGTGATTTGCCCAAATCTCAGGCAGAGCAGGATTAGAGCTCTGAGCACATGACAGCCATTCCTGCACTTTGAGTAGAGTGTTATTCCTAGCACTGCGGGACCTGCTGTTGTGTGATGTGTTGCACAGGTCAGGGATTTCTTCTAACACTCTATCCGCTGCTACAGACCTGGAAGGGGTAATGCTGTAGTATTTGTCACCCTCAATCTTATCAGCCAGCCTGTTACCCAGTCCCTTCTTAATGAAGAATGACAGTAAGTCATTTTCCCCAGCCAGCAAGGTTGCCTTCCACAGTACATCACTCCATCAGCTTGCACCCACCTGAAATACTGTCCTGTCACAGAGTCTAGCTCCTCTGCTACTGCACAGTAGACACTGGTCTGAGCTCCTTCCCAAGGTGTCTTCAAGAAGAATGAGAATATCTTCCACAGCCACGTCATTACAAATGAGTGCCGGACCAGCTCAGAATGGACAGAACCAGGATGGAGAGCATTTGCTGTAACTTTAGTGCCTATGGCAAAAGAAAGGAGTCCAGGACAAATCTGCATGCATCAAACTGCCTTTAAAAGATAGGGTAATGCGCTCAATTCTACCTGTGGATATTCCACAGCTTAAAGGAGGAGTTCAGGCATAGATACAGAGAGAGTAAGTGGAGTTCTCTGTAGTAGCAGTAGTCGTCCATCTTGCTGGATGCGACAGATGCACTCAACCCCTTGGTACAGGCTCCAAAGGAGGTAAAGGCCTGTGCTGTAGCCAGGCCAAGAACTCCTCTAGGAAACACACGAAGAGGCAGAGTGACACAGCATTGATGCATATAAGCTTGTAACGCTGATCATGCAGTTAACACATGAATAGCAAGTGGCTTTTCCAAGAATAATTTATCAAGGAACAAAGTTGTGGGTACGAGGAGTCTCACGCACACCTTCCCATTGTACACTATTTGACTTTGCACCAACCACTTTATTCCAGAAATCTGACAGCCTAAGCGAGCCACCTTTGAGCCCTCCCCTGCTAGGCAGCGTGGCTGTATGGTGGCCGTCTCCCCTTGAGCTGGGATGCCTCTCCAGGTTGCTCCTTAAAGCAGAGAGGCCTTTTACCAACAGCAGATCTTTGGATGAGCCCAATTTGAATTCTCCCTGAATTGCAACTGGATGGCAAGCCAAGTGACTCTTCCCCTTGAGCAGGGGTGCCTCTCAAGGTTTGAGTTTCCTCACCCGAGACTAAGAGATCCTTCCTTACCTAAGGCAGAGAGACCCCTTGCTCACAACAGATCCTCAGTAAGTGACCGATAACATGCTGAATTAATAGTAATGAAACATTCCTAATCCATGTAGCTATCTATACAAAGTTCATAATAATTGAGTAATTCTATCAGACATAAACCCTTGTCCAAATCTGAGACCAAGATTGGATCTAGCTGCACTCAGGCTCCATAATGAGTTTAGAAAGTAAGGGGGTCCACTCTGAACCTCATGACTCAACAGGAGGGTCTTCCTTACCCTTTGCATCTCCAGTCTCTGTATGAATCATTCTAACTTGATTCTATCTCAATTTTCCTTCCTATGTTTCTTCCACGTAGTAAGTATTAGAGTGAACTTTGCCATCAAACTTTGTTAAGTTGTACTGTTACAACATCATATTAAACCACTTCTGCTATTGCCTTTGACAGTGACTCTTTAAGTGATCAAAATCACATGTCTGTAAGACTGGAGCATTCCCTGCTCCCTTCCAGATACTGCAGTCACTACATGCCTTCTGCAAAGCAATGTGCTAGGAGGGCCTGGGTGCTAAAACAGCAGCAGTTTCCATCAGATTTTTGAGAACACCAGCTTCTTTTGATTTATTGTAATACTAATTCCCTAAAGACGACACTGCTTCTGTTTTAGTAAGATAAATACTAAGTTTAGAAAAAGGACTGAATGCCATGGCTGTGACAGACGTTGCGACTTATGTACTGTCTAGTCCTATGCTTCTGTTCTACCATCAACATTTAAGGCTGCTGAGTATGCATTAGCTTTACTATCGGAGACTGCAACTGTAGTTCAGCTCCTTCTGTTTTTTTCAGCTTCCACCCACATACCACGGTTGTTTGTGTGGATGCAGCTAATTTTTGACAAGCACCACAGAAAAATGAAATACATTCAACTGTGCCAAGCTACTAAACTTCTCTGCCCTGTTGTTGTAAAGACAGTTAGTGTTTTAAGTCTCCTAGTTCCACAGACAAGGTATTTTCTTCCTGTAAAAAGCTATCAGTGACCCTTGCCTCATGCCATTTCATTTCCGCACAGCCAATTTCCAGATATTTCTTCAATCCACTCTCCTCATCCATGATGCTCAAAAGCCAATGGAAAAACACTCTACTCCCCTCTGGGACTTGCCTTGCAGCCGCCTTGCCAGCTCCCGGGTGAAGAGCACGTTAGCCAATTTGCTGTGACAGTAGGCGAGGCCACGATTGTAGCTCTTCTCACCGTGGAGATCATGGAATCTGATTCGGCCTCCGTGATGGGCCAGTGAGGACACATTCACTATGCGTGCTGGGGCAGACTGCTTCAGACGCTCCAGCAACAGGAATGTCAAGAGAAAATGACCTAGGGGTGAGAAGAAACATCATCCTTCTCTGAAGCATTCCCCTGCTGGAATTTCAAAGTACTTACAACATATTACTTATGTGTTACACGTTATACAACATGTATCTTGTAATGTGTTACTGCTGTCCTCATTTCATAAGTCCTGGGAAAAAAAGACACACCCCCCACGCACACACCCCCGCCTCCAGAATCAACAGCTAAACTTTTTTGGGGCCATTAAGTTCTGCTCCTCAGCTTCAAAAAGCTGAAGCTGTCATGCACTTCAAATGTCCCAGGTAGTATGTACAGATACTTAAACTGGGTCCATGATAAGCAAATACATGACATTGCATCCCCAGAACTCAAACTCTGGCCTTCCATTCTTCTCCAAGAAGGAAGAATGAGGAAGAGAAAATCTGAAAGCCAGATTTTCCTCTGGCATTTTACCACAGATATTGAAAGCAAACATGACTCCACTGGCCTTACCGAGATGATTGACTCCCAGGTGCATCTCAAAGCCATCAGCAGTCTTGGAGTAAGGGCATAACATAACCCCAGCATTATTAATGAGAATATGGAGTTCCTTCTCCTCTGCAAGAATCAAAAGACATCCTTAAACAGGGAAAAAGATATTGAAGACAGACAAGAAGACGGCAGAAGTCAGTCAAAAAAACCCACGCCTGAGTTGCGGCCACATTGCCTCAATAAAATAAGGGTAAGACTCCTACCACAAACTAGCTCATGGCCTCTGACAAGCTCCCACTGTGAACCACAGTACCCAACACGGCACAGGGATATACAGGTCAGGGATTTGGCATTTGCTAGAAGAGCAGTGAGCAGTCCTTGGTAAAATATTCACAATGAAAAGAAGGATCTAGAGACTGTACCTGCTAGAAATTTCTCAGCAAATTCCCGGATGGACTTCGTATCAGCCAAGTCCAGTTTTTTCACAATCACTTGCTGGTTCCCTGTCTCAGCTCGGATTTCACGGGCTGCAGCTTCTGCCTTCGCTATGTCTCTGCAAGCAATAATCACCCTTGCACCTGTAAGGGGGGCAAAAAAAGCAGGAACAGAAACTGAGACCACTGAAACTGACTGGATGATCAAGGCTATGACAATCAGGCTAAGTACAGTGTTTACAAACAACATTGTTTCTTTAAAGAACTGCCATCAGTCAGGGGAGCAGTTTCAAAGCCTTTCCTACTATGTTCTTAGCTCTGATCCAGCCCAAAGCTGTTTTCAGACCAGGAAAATGCACATCTGAAGTGCCTCTGTCCAGGTCCTCCCCAGTCAGGAGCGTGTACCACTATAACGGGAACACTGAGCAAGGAGTGCACGAAGGTACTTGGATTTTAGCCAGAGTAATTTCTAAACGGATTGTGAACAGGTAGTTTAATCTCCTTACCGGTTACCCCAAAAGCATTTAAAACAAATCAGCCTGAAACATGAACAACTAAAGCACGCAGCAGTGGACCTATGGCATTTCCCAGCTCCATAGAAGCAGAACCCAGCAGTACTGGGAATTCCCCCAGTCCGATCAAAACAGTCGCAGTGCAGAATGCTTTCATGTCACAAGGCACATTTTGGAGTTCAAGCAATGAAACCAAATGAGAACCCGGGGACTTGCACCTCAGTGGTTACAGCCTCTGGAGGAAGAACACTTGGGTTCCTAAGAAGTAACTTTGGAAGCCGGTAAGCCTAAAGCGCGCCTGCCTTAGACCCAGAAAAGGGACTGACACACGGCCAGCCGCACGGGGATGCCTGCTGACCGAGGCCGGCGACTTGCCTCTTCGGGCGAGGTCCCTGGCCGTCTCCTTTCCGATGCCCGTGTTGGCTCCTGTGATGATCGCCACCTTCCCCTCCAGCTTCGCCGTCGACTTGCACAGCCCTCCGGCGACATATCTCCTGCAAGAGAGGCCAGCAGCTCGCACGGGCCGCGGCACCCGCAGGGGGCTGGGCCGAGCACCCAGAGCCCCCGGGTTTCGCCTCAGCGGTCGGGCTAACGGCTGCGCTCCGGGCCCCGGGGACTCACGGGCGCCGCGACCTGAAGCGGTTGATCACGGTCGTGCCGTGACCGAGCCGCCGGGAGCCCACCCCCCAAACCCCCGCTCCACCGACACCGGCCCGCACCCACCGGACCGGCCCGCGCGTCAAGTGGGGCCACGGCTCCCATTGGCTGCCGCCGCCAACTCCGGAGCCTCGGCCAATGGGCTCCGCCGCGGCGCCGTGAGGAGAACGCGGGCCCCGCCCCCGGGCACCCCGGCCGCCCCTCCGGCAGCCCCACCGGTGCGGCGGGCCGGGGCAGCCCCGGGAGCGAGTCCCGGGCGGCCGGAGACTGCGGGACCCGCCGGTGCCATGGCTGAGCCGAGCCACAGGAGCGCCCCGGCTCCTGCCGCCAGCGCGTCACCGGTACTGAGGCGCCGGAGAAGCGCCGATAGCGCCCTGCCCCAGCACGGGCCAGAGAAAGGAGCCCGCTTCACTCGCGCTCCCGCGAAACAAACGGGCGGGCAGGGCTGGCCGCCGTGAGGCGCGGCGCAGCCGGCACCGACCGCCCGCACCCACCGCTCCGCGGGACGGAGGCCGCCGCCGCCGCCCGTACACACGCGCACAAGGCCAGCGCCGCGCTCGGTAACACGCACCTGACGTAGGGCGCTGCCACGAGCAGCAGGACGGGGACGGAGACGGCGGCCCCCAGCGCAGCTCCCCAGCAGGTGAGCATCCCCGCCGCCCGCTCCATGCGTACTGCCGCCGCTCGGCGCCGCCTGCCCCGCCCCGCCCCGCCCGCACCTGGCGCGCCTGCGCGGCGCCCCCGCCCCGCTCGGGTGCGGCCCCGCTGCTGCACAGTGCGCCCGCCGGGCACCCGCTCCGCGCCCGTCAGCAGCGGTGGCCGCAGCTGTACTGGTGGCGTTTTCCCCGGGCAGCGGGCGGCCCTGAGCTGCGTCTCTCGGGACAGCCCGGAACTGCCGCTGGAACGGCACTTGCCAGTGACTCGGTCGAGAAGCCTCCTCGGAAGCCCGGCGGCTGCATGGAAATAAAGTCGGAATAAATTTTCATAACCGCCCCACAAACCGTGTGACGTTAACCCCGGCAAAACGTGACATGCTGTGCCTGCGCACGGAGGCGCGGGCTGGGGGCTGGGTCACGCGCGGCGGCGGGCTCGGCCGTGCTCGCCCCCGCCTGCACCGGAGAGCGCCCGCAACGCGGGACCGCGGCCCCGCAGCGCCGCCCGCTGCACCCCCCGCCCGCGGAGGTCGTGCGCGGGGCAGGAGACTACAGCTCCCAGCAGGCAGTGCGCGCCGCGAGGAGGCCCCCCTACGCGGCAGCCCGGGCAGCGCCTGACGCGCCTTGCCGCCGGTCACCGCCAGCCCTGCCGCAACGCGAGCGGCGGCGCGCTACCGGGGGAGCTAGGCCCGCTGGGCTGCCCGCGTTGCCGCCGCCGCGGGGGGGCTTGGGACGGGGGTGCGGCGTGCCGGGCGCCCGGCGGCGCGGGGGGAGCCGCGGGCCGCCGCCGATGGCGGAAGTGCCTGGCGGGGGAGCGGCGGCGCGGCGCGGCGCGTAGCCGAGGGGGCCGGGGGAGGCGGTGGCTGTCGCCGAGCGCGGCGGGCCGCGGCTCCCTGCCATGGCGGGCCGCGGCGCCGGCTCCTCAGAGCACCTGGAGCGGCTGCACGAAATCTTCCGGGGACTGCACGGAGAGCTGCGGAGCGTCCCCGAGCGGCTGCGGGGCAGCGCGGCCGGTGAGGCGGGGGCGGGCGGCGGCCGCCCCTGGTTGCTCGGGGAAGGGCGCAGCGGTGGCGGGACGGGGCGCGGGGCTCCGCCGGGCGCGGGGGCTGAGCCGCCTCTGCTTGTCGGTGGGGCCGAGCCCGCTGGCCCTCCGCCCCGCCGGGGCAGCTGGGCCGCCGCTCGGGGCTTCCCTGCCGGCGGCCTCGCGTAGCCGGCGCTTGCCCTGGCGCCGCTGCAGCGCCGTTTGGGCGTTTGTGCCGCCGTAGATAAACCTGATTTTACAGCCGGCAGGGCAGAAGCCCTTTAGGAGAGTCTGTGCCTGGGGAGGGGGTCGGCCGAGGCGCTGGCAGGCGTTCAGTGCATCCCTGTCGGTAGCGCCTTCTCGGAGGGGGCGGGCGGCTTTGCTCGGTCTGGCGTCGCTGCGTGTACTTTTCCAGGTGCCGCTATATTCTGGCAGCTTTGCTCTTGAGCGTTAGGCCTGGCCCCCAGATCTGCAGGCAGCGAGGCTGGTGTGTCACTTTACGTCCTCCGGAGCAGCAACTCTTGTCTGGCAAACTTCAGCTCCGTAGCCAAGCGCTGCGGTGCTGGGCTTTCCGCTTCAGTCTCACCTCTGAGGAGGAGTTGTTATTTGGATGCTATTTTATGCTGCTTCTATGCGAACTGTCTAAATCGCAGTGCTTTGGCTTGTTTTGACGTTGTTGACTCTTGGTTAAAATCTCATCAGCAGAAATAAAAGCACTTCTCATTATCACAACTGTCCACAAGCGTTTGTAGACTTACTAGAGAAGATATGCATTTTAAATGACTGTTTTAAAAGTCTGGTTTGCACACTACCTACTCCTAGACTAGCAAAAAAACTATCAAGTTAATACAAAGTTATAGTAGAAGCAAAACCTAATTTTGTGAGTATTCTTTATACTGTACCGGTGGGTAAAACACTGACAGAACAGTTCTCTGTAGGACTTGGCAATGTGCTTCTAATTCAGTTCTTAATACTTGGCAGTATTCTGAGAACTGGAAAGGGAAGTGATCTGACAAGGACAGTTTCACCAATGTCACAGAATCTCTTAGATTAAATGCTTCTTTCATATGTGAAACATGATACATTGTTGAACCCAACCTCAGCTTGGGTTTTGTACCAGAAGGAGTTGGGGCTGTCAGCCGCGTTCTGCTGCGGTCTGGTAATTATCCCGGAATTTATCAAATTTCTGTGTCTAGGTGTAAAATCATACAAATGGTTTGTGCAGAATATACCAGCCTGTACTAGATAACACAGACTACGAAAAGCTGAATGTTCTGTTTCTTACCTGGCTTTCTATTTAATAATGAGTAAAATTCAGGGTTGCAGTCCTTGTCATCAGTGTTTCCAGAAAGTTTGGTTCAAGAAAGATGTTCAGACCTGCATATGGCAACTTTCAAAGCTGAGTTAATTTCACTAGAGGTCAACAAGAATAAAAAGCATAAAAGAAGAAACACCCTTTCTTGTAGGAAATCCTTATTTCCTTGTAGAAGGGAGAGTGGTTGGTTTCTTGGTAAAGCTTTGTCAGGTCTCCATGGAACTCGGATGGTCTTGAGCAATGAATTCTTGACAATGAATTCTGAGCAATGGGCTTAAATGGCATATTTACAGGCAGTGATTTTTGCAATGCTTGTAGGTTTTCGTTTGTTGGGGTTTTTTTCAATCGATTATAAGTAATTGCAAACTGATTTTTCAGACATGCTACAAAATTTTATGTAACTCTCCTGTTCTTTAAATTTGTTGCTGCAAAAATCCTGGTAATATTTTTGGAAAGCATTTCTAAGAGAGTTTAAGTCAAGTCAGGAATTGGTTTATCTGGTAGCGGTGTTCCACTCTCCTAATGTGCTTTGTTTGATTCTTGTACTTGTGGGGAAGGGAGTTGTATCTTTATTTTTCGAGTTATCTGATCCTGAAAATTTCAGGAGGCAATAAAAGATACCTCGCATACTTTTTTTTAGATGATTGGCATACTCCCAAACTCCCAACAACAGAATCTGTAGTCCTTGGGACATCTTTGAGGGACAGAGATTTAGAAATGCTGTTTTACTCTGTATAAACAAGATAACAAATTCATACCTCTAAAACCAAGATTTTTCATTCCAAATTTGTAAGAAGGCATTTTAAACAGCCTGGATCAGTTTCAGATATAGATACTTTCCTCTAAATTAATTCAGTTAGCTGTACTTTTCAACTGAATCTATTTCTTACTGGAAATAAATCAGTTTAATGTTGATGAGCATGTGGATAATGTTACTGTGGCTTTTTATGTTTTACTATTACTGTACTAAAAATATTGTCGCATAAGTCACACTTTAATCTGGAGTGATATGAATTAAACTGCTCAATATATTCTGGGATTTCTGTTAGGCCCGATCCAGTATAATGCTTTCAAGCCACATTACCTATAGGCAAGAAAGTCTCAAGCCATTGCTGCTTGACTTTTGGAAACTAGTATTTCTTTAACTGCTCGTTCATCAGTGCAATGTCTTACTCCACTCGGGGGACATAAAGAAGGTAAAATGCTGCTTTGTCAGCCAAGTTTTGATCAGTTTGAGACAGCAGCTATTTTAAGAGGGTGTTACTTAAATCAGATTAGTGAAATGACCTGTATGAAAGAAAATACTGACTTTTGAAGGCTGTTTTGCTGCAGTTCCGCTTGTAACATGTCCGCTTGTAACACAGCTATGCAAATAATTGCATCAGCATAAATGTGTGTGGTGGTAAATCGTGGAAGAAGTTGAGGAGAGTGTGTTTAGGAACCCCGTAAATCAGCATTTCCTCCTGAATAAACTGACATGTGATACCAGCTGATATCCTGATACCCGCTAGTGTGTAATGCATTAACAGTCATAATATAGCTTAGTCTGTAATAATTCTGTGTACTGCTTGAGAGCATAGCTTCTTGTTAGATGATGGTTTTCGATTCTGTCTTAAGTTCTCAACAGTTCAATTTTGGGGGCTTAATATGAGTTTTAACTGAAAAGGAGATCCTACAGCTTAGGCATGTTGTGTACATGAGAGGCACTATATATATATATGTATTTTGATCACTTCCATTTTTTTTCCTAGTCTCTGTTGAGAACTCAGTGGAATAGAACTGCTTCTTTTGCAGAGGACCATATTTACAAAAAAGTATTATGAAGTCTGATTTTTTTAGACTTTTTTTTGTCATTTTGCAATGATGCTTTCATAATGTTGTCTTTAAGTTTAATCACATTAGAGAAGTTTTACCAAGATGACTGACTGCATTTTTTACTAGCTAAAAATTTAAGACTGCATTATTCTCTCCTGAGAGAGGTGAATTAGGCTAGTGCATATTTATCAGGCCTCTGACAGAAGTTTGTTTAATTCACACTACGAGACTCCTCTTGTGGTCATCTTCAGAGCTTTTGCAAAAGCTTATAAAACATGTATTTTGGCTCCATTGAGGTACGGGGAGTTTCAGAATTATACTTCCACTGATTGTGGGTATTAGAGATGTATGATCATTTCTTAACATATGCAAAATACATGTCTTAAGGTTTTGTTTAAAAATAGAGTAACAGTGAAACCCATTCTTTGGCCTCCAAAGCCCTAGATGCAGGTATCTTAGCAAATGACTGTCACAAACAACTAAAATACATAGCTTTATTGGCTGATTCAAACAACTGATGTCATTCCAGAAGAGGAAAGCATTTGGGCATTAATCCGTGAACCTGAGGTGATGATGTGATGGCACCTAATCTAGAGTACTCTATAGAATACTTACCCTGTTTACCTAGTTACTTTAGGACCACAAGAATGCAGAGCGCCCTGTCTGCCAGGAACTTCAGGGCTCACTTGGAAGATGTAGATTGACCTGATTTTCTGTTCAAATCGATAGTATAGTTTCAGCCTTCAGTGATCTTGCCAAATGGATGCAAAAAAAAAATAAAATTATGAGCCGTTTACCAGCATGTCCTCTTTCATGTTATGTGTTTATCAACACGTAATTTTGTCAGTGGAGACTGGAGGATAATAGGTCAGAAAAATATTTCAGGTTTGAAAAATGAGTTCTTTTGTCTCTCAGAGGTAGTGGCCAGCATTTGGAAGGGTGGTTTCTGCTGTCTCCCTGTACCCCCTTTTGAAAAGTTGTCATAAGAACAGGCTGTTCCTGTTTGTGGTAGATTTTGATGTGGCATTTGTGTAATCAGCCATCTGTGGCAGCTTCCTTGTCTGTAATGGATTGAGTTGAAGTTCTATTGTTCTCTGTGTAGTTTGACATTGACATGCTGCTTTTTCTTTCACAGAGGAGAAGAAAAAACTAATTCGAGAATATGATGAGAAACAGCGTGAAGCAAATGAAACGGTAAACATAAGTCTAGGCTTCTGGCCTTTCTGACTGGTTGAAATTTGCTTAAAAAGGCTATTACCTTTCTTTATGGATCCTGTTCTGGCAAGCAGATATATTTTTTTAATACTTTATTTTTAATTGATCTGATAGTTGTGTCTGTGTTTGTCTAGGCTTTTGTGGGTGTATATATGTACACACACATACAGATATACACAAATACTCTTACATGTGGGAGGTGGTTGGGTTGGGTTTGTTTGGTTTTTTTTCTTGAGTGCTCACTTTGGCCATTGCCTTCCCACTGTTGAACAAAGGAGAATGACAGAGGTGCAATTAAAGTTGCTAGAGATTGTAGAGAGGGCTTGTAGACAATCTGCTGCTGCTTTGCCCTGACCCTCTGCGTCTTTTTTCATGTTGCTCTTTGACCCATCTGATCTTTCTATAGTAGTCTGACGGTTAAATATTAGGAACCTTGAATATTTGAAACCTCTATTGTATCGGCTTCCTGGACAGCAGGTGATGTGGAACAGCACAAAAAAACCCTGTGTGACTTTCTAATATCTTTTTAAGCAAGACGTTATGGATTGAGCTGTCTTTTCATATTAATGTGACATTTGTTAGGATGTTTGAGTCAAAGCTGTATTCTTCTGACTTACTGGGGTTTATTGACAGATACCTGTGTAGGTGATATATGAGATGTAGAGCTCATATTGGCAGAGAGCTCATATTGGCAGACAGCTTTAAGCATTGTAAATTTGTAACAACTGTCGCTAAAAGCTGATGTGAAAATTCATGCATCCAGAATCTCAGTGTTTACAAATCCTAACTCCAGTTGTCATGCCAGGATAATTCAGAGTGTGAATTTAGTGGCATGCCTACCTATGCAATAGATCTCTATTGCATAGATATGATGAGAAGCTGATACCTATCCTATAAATGCTTAAACTATGTGAAACTGAGAACTGCAGATTCTGAAGTTATAGAGTGACGTTTCAGGATAAATCAAGCATTTAATCCTAGCAGTTAATTTTTGTTTCTAATCTTTTTTTTGAGGCGTTGTGTATCTGAAAATCCATGGAGGTTGAACAGCATTTGCAGAATGGTATACATGATACTAGATGAGGTGTATAGGTTTTGGGGTTAATCCCCCTTGCCCAATCGCATGAAAACTTACAAATCCCTTCATCTGGCGGTGAGTTTTGAATATAGCTGCTGATGAGAATAGATTTGGTACTTTAAAAAATAAATACATTTTCTTTCATTCATTAAAGCTGCGGGAAATGGAGGAAGAACTGAAGTATGCTCCCCTGACTTTCCGCAACCAAATGATGAGCAAAATCCGAGCGTACAGGAGAGACCTCTCCATATTCCAGAGAGAGATGAGAAGCACAGATTTGGGATTGGGCCCTGGAAGTCAAGGCGATATAAAATATGGAATCTTCTCCACAGAAAATGAACAGAGTGTGAGAATTAGATATAAATTTTGTTTAACGTTGCTGTGATTAATATTCCAGATTTACTGTTTACAGTGTTTCTACTTTAATCCACTTAGCCTCTGTGCTTGTGTAACTCCCTGTGTATCTCTCTGCACGTAACATGAATATCTCAGGGAGGAGAAGGAACACTTGGAACTCAAAAGAAAAGCTTTTCTGTTCTAAAACAAAGATATGAGTATAATCAAAATGGAACTCCTTGAATGCCATGCGGTTAGTAACTTACACAACATTCTGTACTGAAATGCTTTGTTTAATCATGCTCCTGCAGTAGTGAAAACAAAAGTGATGCTACTGACTGAGAAGAAAGGCCAACTGATCTAGTTTTAGGATCCAAAACTAGCAAAGAGTGAGAGTCATGCTCTGTATAGGTACCTTGGTGGAATTCTCTTAAGCAATCTCAGTGTAAATAATTCCAAGAAAACGTAAGTCATCTTCTAGCACTTGTTCACTATGGGTGTGCTGCTGCAGTGCAAGAAATACACCAGTGTCTTTGTTTACCAGATAATCTTAGATACAGCTGAGCTAATGAGACTGAATCTGCTTATCTTCAAAATGCTGTCGTCTGTACAGGAAGTTCACGGAGGTGGCCTTTTGGTTTGTCTGCCTTAGATAAGGCAGGTTTGAGAGAGGCTCTTTCCTTAGTGTCTTGTTCTGCAGTAGCTTTGTAAATTTTTGCATTTGATTCCTTTTGATTGGTTCCTCTAAAACCTGAGAGCAGGGTAGTAGATTAGACTTTCTGAAGCCTAAGAAAATACTTTATTTTGAGCTACTTTTGACCCCAAGATCAGCAAACATTTTTATCCTCTAGCCGAATCTACTTATCCTCTAGCCGAATCTACTGACATGAAAAGAGGATCTTTGTTACTTAGCAGTCCAATAGTGCTGTTTGTTCCTAATCCTTTTGACTGAAACTCTCAATGATTTTCCTGACAACCAGTTGTGAAGTCACAAATAAGACTGAATTTAGCTCGGAATGGAAGGAAAAGTTAGCATCTGGAAAGCAAAAATACTATTTTCATGTAAATAGTCTTTGAAGGAAAAGTAAATTGTTACAAAGACAGCTTTTTGTAACTGTTTTAACTCTTAGCTGTGTGTTCTTTTTTAAGGTTTAACCAGATTTGGCTGTAACCTTACAATGTGAACAAGAACTCTTTCAAAATTAACTAAGCTATATCAATTAACATAAGAAGCATGTACAGCTAATACAAATGGATGGTCTGTGGAGTCATGTCCTAACTTTTTAATATGTCGGAAGCCTAATACCCCTGTCTTTGTGCTTAATAGTTAAGCATACATTATTTTTCAGACTAATCTGCAGTCACAGAGGGTGCTACTTCTCCAGGGAACAGACAGCCTGAACCGAGCCAGCCAGAGCATTGAGCGGTCGCACCGAATTGCTGCTGAAACAGATCAGATTGGCACGGATATAATTGAAGAACTTGGGGAGCAGCGGGAGCAATTGGAACGCACCAAGAGCAGAGTAAGCAGAGAAACTGTGGGCATTGTATTGAAACAACCTGGTATTAGCTTAGTGGGAACTGTATGCCAGTAACTACTCTCAGAGACCTCCCTAGACGCAGCAATCGATGTTTCCACAGACCACATCCAGGCTGCCGTGTTTCTGTGCTGTGCTCCTAATGTAGAAGGGCCCAAAGCATGACGGCCAAATGTCTGCTGCTGTGTCTGTGCAAGATTGGGTACTAGACCTATGAACCTGCTAAAAAAGAATAGCGTTACTGAAAAAATTAGAGATTTAAACAAATGCTAAGAAGTTGCCCACCACTAGATTACCAGTACAGGTTCAGATTTGGGAGGCAGTTAGCAAGTTTTTCTCAAGAAAGGAAATTTAGTAGAAGCTTAATCGCTTAATTACTAACCTTCCAGTATTTGTAGGGAGGGAGAAAGTGTCAGACAAGATGCCTGTTTCTCATCCTTGGGTCAAGAAGCTCTGCTTCTACTGCAGAAGCTTTAAAAAGTATTAATTCGTTTTACACAGGCAAAACGGAGAATTCAAGTTTTAAAGTAACAAACTGATAGGATTTTCTGTGTGTACAAGGGATCCTGAGTGTAAAGGTTTTAGGTTAGTGACTTGCAGGGGGATGCTGAATTTGGCAAGTAAGCACGTTCAGCCAAAACAAAAAGCATACCCCTTTTCTTGGTAGTTACCTCTACTCATTGCAACAAAGCCCATAGCTTTTTCATTTAAGTAGTTTATTTATTTCAGTCAGAATTTTATTTGCCCTGTGCCCAGATTTGGGTTGGAGAGCAGGAAAGGAAATGTTATCTTAAGATTTGTAGGCGTAGTATTTGTCTGTTCTTTTTCTAGTAGAAAGTATTACAGTCGTTCAAGCGTGTCAGTCTATCAACAGATGGTTCATGAAGCTGTGACTTTTATTGTGAGCCTTTTAGGCATTGTATCACTGAACAGTATTAACCACGCATTCCCAGTAGAAACAGACTTTTTTCTTGCTTCATCTTTCATAGAAAAGATTGGAAATCTAGTATGCTTTGAATGGACTTAGTAGTTTTCTTCCCAGCTTTGTCCAGTCCATCTCAGTGCAAAGTAATGTATTACAGGGCCAGTTTTGCAGCTGAGGGCAATAGCTTGAACTACAGAGGAACTGTGCAGGCAGGCATCTGTGATGTTAAGTGACCTGGGTTACCTTTCACTGACCTTGAATGTTTGGAACTGGAGTAATGAAATCTTACCTGGAGACCTCCAGTGGCCATATGTCATGAATCCTCACTCTGTGAGACAACAGCTTTTTTTAGTTGTCCATACCCTCAATTATGTGCTGTGTAATAGCTGACCAAGAAGTACCTGACAGTTCATTTCTGAGCATTATGAAGCTGAAATGGAGCATCTGTTAACAGTTCAGAGCTCACATCCACTGGGTCGGTTAGACCTGTCAGTGCAATGTGGTTCTTTCTTGGCTAGAAATTGAACAGCATTTCAAACAGTTCCAGACATACGCTGGGGAGAACACGAAGGTATCATTTTCCTCTGGTGTCAACAACAAGTATAATGAAATGAAATTTAATGAAAAGAACTAATACCAAGTTTCTGGTATTGGTAGATTAAATAAAGGGGCAGAAAGTGGTCCTAAATTGCATATCTTTTTATCTAAGGGAAAGTGTACATTGAAGTCTTATTTCCTTCTTAGAAAGGAGACAATGCTTCCAGCTGGTACTGTGTGTAGAGAACAATGATGTCTCTGAATTTTGAGAAAATATAGCCTCAGTCCCTTTATTAATTACAACATTTCAACACCAGCTACTTCCAGGTACATCTTACAGAATTGCTGCATACTTGTTCAACTGACAAATAACTTTTGTTGCTTCTTAGTTGGTGAATACAAGTGAAAATTTGAGCAAGAGTCGCAAGATTCTACGTTCTATGTCCAGGAGGTGAGTGGCATGACTGATGTAGAACAGCACTTGGCAGGTAGCATTGTTGCCTGCTGGTTTCAGGTAAAAAAATAGAGTGTCAGCTGAAACTGTTAGGGAATGTGTAAACATGCCTATGGGCAAAAGCCAATTTGTGTTTTCTCCTCTCTGGTTATGTATTTAATGGAGTGCAGGTAGTTGAACTCTGCTGAACATGTACTGCTTATTTAGGGTAACATGCAGTCTTTAACCATCCTGTATGATAAATTGTGGAAGGACATAAGCAAGTTACAGCAGATTGCTGGTGGTAACTTTAGACAGCATGTTACTCAGGTTGGAAAAAGCTGTGCCATACATCACTGCAGCATTAAGTGATTTAGATGTCCGATGACACAGACAGATCTCTATTTATCCCGTATTAATGTCCTAGAGTAGCTAGACTGTCATATGAGAAGCCCTGAGCCTGACCATACACTGTGTTTTGGTGACTAAAGTAAATGTGTATTTGGTTTCTTAACTATATGGTTTACTTATCCTTATAAACCTGTTCATGGAGTGTATTTCCAGTAGGTCCTTCTAGCCTAACACTCTTTCCTTTATCGTAATTTCCTTTAGCAATAGGTGTAGCCATGTAATTTTCATTAGAAGTACATTATTATTTTGAGATTTTACAGTTTTACTTCAGCTACGTAGTTCCAAGTAAAAGCACCACAGTGTGGATTTTAGTACAGGAGTTCAGCTGGTGCTTTCCCATTGCTTAATTGAATGAGTAGGCATGTATAGAGCAGAATGATCTGCCTTATGTGGGGTGGGGGAAGAGGAACAGAAATGCTACTGTTGAAGTAGAAGATTTAAGCAGAATTTCCAGGAAAACCTGAGTAGGAAACTACTGATTTTGTCTTTTCCTGCTTGTTAAGAGCTATTCCAGTAGCCCTTGTGTGGTATAGCTGAAACAGGGAGTACACTTAGGGAAGGTAAAATGGTGACCAAATTATCTAGAATCTGCTTTCATAACCAAGGGGAAAAGAAGCTATCTTGGATTTTTTTTTTGTTTTTGTTTTTTTTTTTAAACTCTAGAGTAACCACTAATAAATTGTTGCTGTCAATTATCATCATCCTGGAACTAGCCATCCTGGGAGGTGTGGTCTACTACAAGTTCTTCCGCAGCAGATGAATCTTTGTGACTCAGATGAACTTTTTCACCATTGAGGAACCAGATGAGCTGTTTGTTCCCTCTGACTGTCTGATGATTGAGCTGTCTCCTGAGACAGCATGTTCAGCTGAAACTGTACTGACACTAGAAAGACAGAGAATGGAAGTAAAAGGAAAATGCAGAGACAGACTTGAACTACTGGTAAGATTAATAAGGAGGTAATAAATATTTTATCGTCTTGATTTGTATATATTTAACTGAACAAATAAATCTTGGTATGTAATAAAGTAGCCACCAATCAGTGGAAAAGCTAGTTTATTTAAAAATTGAGAAGTTAACAGTATTTGCCGAGTGTTGACAATCTGTTCACTCAAGTGCCTCAGCAGAGCTCTGTAATGTCCAATGTACCTGACACTTCAGGTTCTTAAATCCTCACTTGCTCTTCACTGTCAGATTCATCTGGAGAACTGGGTGTTGGGAGTTCATCAAAAGCAGTGTGTGCTCCTTCCCTTGTCTGCCCAAAGCACGTTGCTATCACATCGACTGCAAGACTAGCAGTTGCGTTCACTTCCTCTTGAGAAGCTCCAAGCAGTGGATTGACTTCAACCATGTCTACAGCTGAAAGCATTCCTGTGAAAATTATTTACAGCTTTGTTACTATGAAAAAGGGTAACATCTCTAATAGGGTTTCTTTTGTGGTCTTTCATTCATTGCAGCAAGCCTGATACTATTCTACCCCTTAGACAAGTAACATGGGCTCTCAGGTGAGGAATAAGGTTATTCTTAAATGCAAGTTTGTGTTTTTCAGTGTGGTTCTTTCTTATGACATCACTACCTCACTCGTTCATGCTTTTAGCATTCACAAAAATAAGCTTGATGTTCCACATAAACTTAGGAGAGGAGTATTTTTTAATCTTGTTTTCTCCTAGTCCAAAAATTAGGTGATGTAAAATAGTCTCAGCTAGTATTTTTTTTGCCATCCTATTCATCATTCTGTTGACTCTTGTCTAGTTGTGGGGTTTTTTCATCCTTATATTGAATCAGCTGCAGTATACTTAGTGAAAGCTTGATTTGTTAGCTTTGAATCCTAGAACGGACCTTCAAACTGTTTAAAATTGTTTGCATCCATTTTTTTATTCCAGGTGCCCTTTTTTATATCTCACCTCACCTTTAGGAATAAGGGACAGTATTATACAAGATGACCAAGTAATTTTTGGCATTAGTTATCATATTATGAGTTTTATTTACTTTTGGTAAGTTGAAGTTGTTGATTGTTAAGCTGCTTCCAACACATGGGGTATTGCCCATCTGTAGGGCTTCTTTTTCCCTTACTGAAGGTTGAATGTAGGCACCTTAGCTTTGACTGCATTTATCTTACTAAGTTACACAGTTACAAGCTCAATGTAGTTTGTTCTGTCCTTGCTTAGTCTAGTACCAGTGGTCAGCTCCTACCTGTGTTGTGTATTTCCTCAGAGATGTACATGCCTTCTCTGTAAGTTAATCCACCTAGAACAGGAGTCCCAGTTGCTGGAGCCAATGAGGGATCAAAAGCATCAATGTCAAAACTCAGGTGAATCGGTCTCTGTCTCCTGAGACAGAATAAAACAGGAAAAGCAATGTCAGAACCTTAGAATTTTTCTACATGTATTTCTTACTGTCCAGGCTGATCAGCAAAGCAGGATGATGGTTCATGATGCTAAAGGTCCCCCTTAAGTCCTATACCATGTCTTACATATATTTGGAAAGGATTTTTTTAAAAAATGTCTTTGGACTCTGAAACTCTTAAAACTTTCTCCAGTACACACTGGGAAAACAGTTTGCCTTCCTAGTTTCATTGAGCACCTGCTCAGATGTGAATTGGCTGATAAGTACTTTAGTTCTAACCATCTTATCTGGTGTTTGTCTCCTTAGCTGGAAAAATGTACAGACATGTACGACATAATCTAGCCTTTTCTCCTTTTGTACAGAAAGCCAGGGTGAAAGGCTGAACCATTGCTTTGTGTGGCATCTAGGATGGAGGAAGCGCCAAGCTTGATTTCATAGACAGCTCATCATCAAGATGAATGGAGCATTCCACATTTTTCAGGCCAGGTTTTAAAGACAAAGCTGCCTCTAAACTCTGTCACGTAAGCCTAGGATGTTAGTTGCTTACTACATGAAGTCTGGCAACCAATGACAGCTTAACAAATAGGTCACTGCTTGTCACTCAGATGAGCTATTTAAGTGGTAGACTACATACTTCCAACTTACTTCTCCCTACTAATCATCTGCTGTACCTGGATTAGCAACTTCTTTACTTGGCACAACTGCAGCTAGGAGGGGCAAGCACACCTTTAGATATAACAGCATGCAGCACAGATCTACGGACCTTGTTCTGCTTACAGGACTTTGTTCTACCCTGTGAGAGGTTACCCTTTAACTCTGATCCTCACCATGTGTCCCTAGTGTAGCACTATTTGCTGCCTCATCCGGTTCCCCAAACTTGAGCAAGGTTAGCAAAGACTTCAGTATTGAACTGGAGTAAGGGAGCGGTTACAGTGACCTTCACTAGCCGAACTGAAAGCGGCAGCTGGTTGTCATCAGGACAGCGTATGTGAGCACAGTCTAAGGAGGAAGCCATCAAATGCTTCTACTTCTTGTACCAACAGCTGAATTCAAGTTGCTATATAGATACATAAAGATACAGATTTTTTTGTATAATGTATACCCTGGACTCAGAGTTGATTCAAAGACCTTGTCAACCTGCAGCAATGTGCGGAATTCCTCAAGAAACAGAAAAAAAATCATATAAACCAGCCACAACTGCACTGACTAATGTAACTCATTGTGTAGCTTTTTGCCAAACACTATCAAATGGTTCCAGTTCAAGATGTGGAGGTCAAGGACTAAAGTCACTGCTAAGACTTTACTGTTTACTGGACACTTAAAGAGTTCTGTTAAGCCACCTTACATCAAGGGTGACCTTCACTTGAATTTAAATTTCAGAAAAACAGGTATTCAACAAGTGAATGACAAGAGTAGTTTAAATCAGGTAATAGTTTTGTTACCTGCTCATGAGTTGTTCAAATGTTCTTTCCATAACTTTCTGAATTCCAAGGCGATCAATATCCCTCATGGAAAAATACTGGATGTCATAGTTCTTCAAAATATAGCTGTTTAAAAAAAGAATTGTAAAAATAATTACTGGCCTAAGCTTAAATCTAGCAACCTTTGTGAACAGCCCGATGAGGAAAGCAGCTCATTATTTCAGCCTTTTAACAAAAATCCTTTAAGTCAACTTACTATTCAGCAGGATCCACATCTCTCAAACCAATGTACACAATATCAGATGCTGAAAGGCAGGGCTTTACCCAGGAAAAGCCAGGAAGCTGTGGTACCTGCAAGCCAAGGTTTGGTATTAGGTTAGTTTAATGACATACATAACAAAACTGTATTTAATGCTTCCCTCAAAACTTTGTATTTATTTATAGCATCCTTTCTCTGTCTAAACAGAGACACTTAAATGACTTGAGAGTGATTTAATCAGTCCCTACTTTTGTCATACTATTTTACCCGAGTTGAATGTTAATGGATGAAGTTTTCAACTTTCTACATTTCCAGTTTGAAGAGGAACAAAAAGCCCAAATCCACAAGCAATAAGTACTTGGCATCAGTAAATGTAGAGGGGGAGTGTTAAGAAACTAGATACAATGCAGATCACTTAGTACCTTTAATGGCAATGTCATGTAACTGACCCAGTACATCAGACTTAACTGGAAGAATGAAAACCAAAGCACCTGTATCTTTTTTAGGAGAATCACCAAAAAGTCACGCAAACTTTGTTGCTAAAACAACATTAGACATGGACAGCTTCAAAGTAAGAAGTTGTGGGGGAGGCATGGCAAGAAGTCAGGCCTCCACACTCAGCTACATCATACCGTTTTTTAATGTAGAACTGAAGAGAGCAGGTCTAGGACAGCAAATGAAAGACGATGATGTAATTTTTCAGCTTTGGTAAATAGTTATGGTTGCAATTACAGAAATCCTTCAATTAGTAATACCTACCTATTTTAGGAGTGCTTTAACTGAGATTTCTTTAGGACTGCTTTTGACTCTGGTTTCTTGTCCCAGCTCTGAAAATGGCTACAGCCAACACAGCTATCAAGCAGCAAGAAGGCTTTGTTTCCCCCCTCTTACACTTCTCAATTGCTAATTATATTCCAGTTACAGTGTTTGGATTTGTTTTTAAAGGCTTACACCCCCATAGCTGTATTTAATTACATTGGGGTTAAATAAGCCCATACTATAAAATCACTTGTTACTCTGGGTCAATGACCTGAAACTCTCTGCAGTCATTAATTCAGAAGAGGGATAAATGGAGACAACTAGGAAAAATAATCCAGGTCTCAGAAATGAAGCTGTATCTGTAAAACCCATCACTATACCATAACCTGAGCACAGTATTGATAATATTGTTGATAATATCAGTGATTCAGTAGATTTAATACTGCTCTTTTTAATTATACGTCTTTCTCTTTAAATAAAAAAATGAAATGCCTTAACTTCCTTTGGTAGGCTCTCTTTTTACGTTGTTGCAACAGAAGAGGAGTTGCCGATAGTAAAGCCAAATTGGCATCAGAAAAAGGTGTAAGGGTAAGTTATTAATAGCAGTTTATGAGTTTAGTTTGAATGGTTCCAGAAGCCCCAGCACTAATGCTTGGTTTGAGGAAGGCCAGTCAAAGGATTATGTTTATAAAATGTTTTCCCTTAAAGCAACGCAATTAACTTTAAACATTTTTTAAAAACCCCAAAGAGCCACCTTGCCTTGAAGAGTACCATGCAGTGCTCCCATGAAGCTAACTGAACGAAGCAGTAGCAGCCGACAGCCTGTGAATGGACTGTGCAGACACCCACCAGTGTTTGTTCTACAGGGACCTGGCCAAATTTTTCACAGCCACAAGCATCACTTGTGTGTTTCAGGTTGTCTGCTGCAGGGGGACGTTTAATTCGGTACAGCATTGACCAAGCTTGTTAGCCCTGGACACATAAAGGATTCTGAAAACAGGTGAGAGAACACCTAAACAGAGGGACTTGAGACAGCCCTGGGGAGTGCTTGGCAGTTTTGCTGATTTAAGCAGTTGCAGGGACATTTGGATGCATCTGAAAATTAACCCAGCAAAGAGCTAAACTGAGTTGCTGGCATGGGGCCAAGAACAGTCTAAACAGATTGTGCCACCAAGAGAGATGTATATTACGCCACTATCTTGGTCTCATGCCTTCTTGACAGGGAATGAAAAGCAAGGAGCCTGGAGATGCAGGAAGAGCAGTACCAGTTAGCAGGGATGGGCAGTGAATCAGGAAGGTAAAATTTAATCATGCAGGCTATTTTGCTCTCTTTTTATATCCTCAAAGGGGCTGTTCTCTGTGGTTCTACAAAACAATCTAGACAGTCTCAGGAAGGCTAGTTAGCACTTGGCTCCCTGTTAGGTTGATGACAAAGTTTTGTGACCCAGAGAGCCAGTTTGGTGGAATTCTGGGAGCCCACCCAGAGAAGCGTACACACAGATGTGTCATGGTGGGGAGAAGTTGCTCAAAAATACCTTCACAGCATGAGTGAAAGCAGGGAAGGCGATACAGGGCTCACCCCAAAATCTGTTTTGTCCTCACATTGCTATGCTACGTACCCTTTGACAAGATAGAAGCCTCCTTGAAAAGCAAAGTGCAACTGGTTAGTTCATCTGTTGCTTTGAGAAAGAAGTTATGCTTAGCAGAGCGAGCCTAGAGCAGAGTAGCCTTCTTGCCTGGTGGCAGACAATTTTAGGATTCAGAAAGAATCCTTGCAAAGCAGTCAGGAAAGAAGGATGGTACGTTCTCTTTTTGTCCCTTTACCAACACAACCACTCTACTGGATAAGAGCAAGAGAGTGAGCCACATGCACCTGTTCCCTCCAGTAAGTCAGGTACATAGCCAGACAAAACTATTGTCAAAGACATGTTCTACTACTGCTAAACAGCTGTTTAAAAATTAGAAACCTTCTTGTACCAGCAGGACAGATGTTGGTTTTCCTCCCTCTAAAAAGGAATACAGTGTGGAGAGGAGACCCTCTGAACAAGTATGTACCTGTTTGTGTAGCTGCAAATACAGCTGCTTGTGTCAGATGTTGCTGCATAGGCTTCCTGATAGCTAGAATTTAGGTGGGCTTGTGATGAGATCTCATAACCAGCACCACACCTGACTAACTCTCCTCTAATATAGCCTAATCTTACTCTTTCTTCACTACTGCTGCTGGCAAGAGGCCTGCTCCCACACTGACCCCAGAAAACTCACAGTCTTCTTTTAGCTCTAAAAATAAATAAATAAATAAATACTGCTTTTCCATGCTGCTCAAGAACTGGAGCCCAGCAGACCAGAGATCAACAACAATGTATACACAGGAAGCCAATTAAATACTTTTGTCCTACAGACAAAAGAGGAAAGCAGCGTATCTTATTCTGCCTTTCTCCTCTTTGCTCAGCTATCAAAGAACTTGGTTTTGTTCTGTTCTCACCAAGACATAAACTGTTCACCTTGTGAGCTCCAAAATTTACAGAATTTTCTCTTGGTCTTCCCATCTCTCCTGCAGAAGTGGGTAGTTACCAAAAAGGGAAAAAAAACCTCCAAACCATCACCCCCTTTAACTTCTAGGCAAGAAACTAGACATACAGTAGTCTTATATTAACCTTCTCACATCCCAGGGGTATTTCAGGAAGCCCCATTAATTTTGCATTACTTCAGGAATTCTACTGTGTTTGTAGAGACCATACACGAATTATTACAAAGAAGAAAGTAAGTAAAAGCATTGAATGACTCTTACCAACTTGTGGATGGAATTCATTCAGAAGAATTTGCAGAAGAAAAGAAAAGCTTTACTAGATGACAGCAATCTTGCTATGCCAAACAGGTACCAACACAATGGTATCCCTCAATAGCCATAAAGACATTAAAGATGCTTGATCTTACTTGGAAGAGGCATACTTCCATCAATCAACACAGCAGCCCCAAAATTTATCAGAGAGAAAAAGGAAATCCCAGATAAATGATGAGCAGTGCAAAGTGACGGAATAAAATAAAAGCCAGGTTTTCTGCAGCTCCAGCATCCAATTCTCAACCTGCAGTTGCTGATCCTGCTCCTACTCTCCAGCCTAAGCTTCAGCAGAAGCACTCTCAGATCCAAGTCCCTACTGCAAAGGCCCCGGCTACTGAACGATGCACAGGCTGCCACTGCAGTGTCTCCAGTAGATGCTACGGGTACCGGTATAGGGAGGTTCAGCCTGCAGCTAAGCCAGACACAGTATGTAGGCCTTAGGGCAACCTTCACTATCTTGACAGTAGCAAAAACGGGCCATTCCATGTGCCCCAGTAAACAGCACTTTTTGATCATCTGACCTCTTTCAAGACAAAAGACTCTCTTTAAAAACACCCTGTAAGCAGGTACAGCTATTCTGGTTTGTAGTATTTTGGTGGAGCCAACACCAGAGAAGCCAGTTAGGAGAGATCATGCAGGAACAGCCCCAAAGTTGTCAAAACACAGAAAAGCCAAACTGAGCAGAAACAGCACGCAAGGCAGCAAGCAGTGCAGGAACCAGCTGCTGCTGGAGGCGAGCTCAGCACAGCTCCCACAGGCTCGGCTGGGGGGAGGTTCCGCTCCGTGGGTAGAATTGCTGCCATTGCACAGCCTCAGCACTGATGCCGCGCGGGACGTGGGAATGGCACTGCGGCCAGCTGCTGCACACGGTCTGTGTCAACTCTGGCTTACCGTACAGCCCATGAGGGTGCTAACACAAAGCAAAGTTTTTTCTCATTCTTGCTTCTAAGTGTGTGTGTGCATTTGTGTATATGTGTATACATATGTGCATGTATACACACACAAATAATACATGTTTTTGCTTGTACTTGGATAAAAAAGGTCTGCATTTGCAGCAGATAAAGCACCTCACACCAGAAGTAGTAAAATGCTCTGCAGATTTCAATGTAGGCCAACTATATGAGCAAGATACTTACTTTATCTTGAAGCTCTCTCAAGAGAAATGAGACAGGTTGTCCATGGAGGTTTCCAGACTGAGTTGTAAGAGGGGTGTTGATATCAGCATGCGCATCCACCCAGATCACGCCAAGGCGTGGGCACTGCCGTGCATGGCCACTGATGGAACCAAGCGCTAAGCTGGAAGTACAGTTGTAAACTCGTTAGTCACCATTTCTCCTTCAGAACAATTACAAGGATAACGGAAAGTCGCTGCAGCTTCAGTCAGCAACTTTGTCATGTTTCAACACATCAGACGTCTGTGACAGTAAAGAGTGCATCCCATACAGACTGTGTGGCACACCGCTACCATGATTCCAGGAGACTCCAAGTAACTTTACAGTATACTAGTAGCGACCGATGAGAAAGAGCTCTTCTAAGAGATCATTTGGAGCTAGGGTGGAGCTAGGGTGCCTAGTGTGCTCACTCATCAGTTCTGCTATTCACCCATTTTTTATTCCAGTCATGACACTTCCCCCCACAATTCATTCTTATGTGCTCCGCCTTCTTCAACCAATTCTCAGATCACAGGTTAGTGAAAAAGAGGAAAAAGAATCAGATGTTAAGATCTATTACAAAATGGTCTGTGTGCAGGCATTGCAAACCCATCCTGAGAGCTGACACCCTGAGAGCTGAGGGGCAAAAAGAGACACATCACTAAACATTCAGCATAAAGAACAACAGTTCCTAAAGGGACCTGAGCACACAAAAATGTCCCAAACAGGAAAGCCTCATTTATATGTCCATGTATCACAGAACAGTCTGGACCTAAGTAATACTGTCTTAGAAGGTCAGATTTTTGTATTTGTCTTCAGCGTTTCATTCTAAAAGCCCCAGCAATAAAAGCAAAATGCTGCTACCCTATGGTATTGCCAGGAAATGACCCCAAGTGGTTCCCACTGTGCCCTTAATTAAATTTTTACACTCCAAGTGTCAACCTGCAGCATGCACCACCAACTGCTTCTAGTTCAGCTCACCTGTGATCACCTCCTACAGTCACACATCTGTGCCCAGCGGCTACTGCTCTGCTTACAGCATCAGCCAGTACCTGGCTGGCCAAACCCACTGACCGCGGATACAGTATCAGGTTGTTGTACAGTTCGTCATTGGGAACTTGAGTGAAGTTCAAATCTCCAAAGTCATACACTTGGCATCCTGGAAACAGCAGCAAAAGGAGAGTGAGTTTCTGAAATAAGTGCTCAGAGAAATGTTCAAAATACAGTCCGCTCAGAAAATCAGTTGGGCAAGTATGAAAGAACCAATGGGGAAAATGGATTAATTTGACTGTTTGCGTGCCCTTGCAAACAACTGTCACAACTTCACAGATTACAAAGCTTAGAAGTATTGTGGCTTTAGTTTAGTGATGAGATGGGACAGTCATAGAAAGTCACCTAGAAAAACAGTTTGGATTTCATTATTTCCTGGCAATTTTAACATGGAAAAGCAGAGTTTGTACTGCCATCTTCCTTCCCAATTAGACAGATCATACACAGCCTTAAACGAGCTCAGCTGATCAAAGATGCCTAGGACTACACATCTCACTATCTATGCCCAAGTCCTAACAGTTCTTTTCCATTTTCAAACCCCACAAGATTCAAGGCACAAAAGTGCCAAGTTACCAATAACAGAAATTTTCTTACAGTACTTCCAGGCAACCCCATGGAGGGTGCACTAACGCTTTGTAAGAGAACCTGTCCATTTTCTCAACACAAGATACTCTAGAAAGCATTTTAATTCTGGGGTTTTGATCCCAACCCTCTTTTGAGATCCTATCGTTGCCAGTTACAACTTAATTGGCTATTGAAGCCTGACAGCATGCTGGGTCTGAGACTCAGCCTTTCTTAAAATGTCTTTCTGACTACTTTCCATGAAAAGGAGTCTTCACAGAATAGAAAATAAGGAAACATTTTTGAGTGTTGGTTTCCTTCCTCCACCCAACTGTGAGCATACTTATTAACTGGCTGCATTTGAAGTTTAACTCTTTTTCATACACATTATAGAGCTTATCCTTTGAAGGTCTCCTGTCCAATACCACATGCTTTCTTAATAATAGTCATTTAGCTATCAAAATCTGTAACAGTATTTCACAGGCCAGAGCCTCTCAGTTTCAGATAGGCAGTGATGAGGACTGTAACCGCCCCAAGGTATTTACAGCTACACCAACAGTGGCTTAGTAAATCAGGACCACCCAGAATACCAGGCATGCCTGTCCCATTTGTTCCTCAAAATCGCTAGCCTGTTTGCAGTTCAAAGCATCCAGGCTAGAGCCTGACATTCTGCCTTTTGCCATCCTGTGCCTAACAGGGCAATTTGAGACATTAAGGCAAGCAAAACAGGAAGAAACAGCCCACCTGGGGCTCTGGGCTTCCTGCTTAATGCTTTCCATTAAGCCATTAGCCTAATATCTAGGAAATGGGCTCTGTGAATTTACTAGGTAGAAGTAATGCGAAAGTAACATAGAGAAAAACATGAAAAGAAGGACAATGGTTGAGTCACGTACGAGAAAGGCAAGAGCATACCTTTTATAGCAGGGACACAGATGGACAGATGTCAGAGTATTTGCTAGGAGAGGACATGGCAGCTGAGCACAGCTACTTAGCAAAGGATAAAATAAATGCAGTCTCAGCAACTCTGTGAGAAAACACATTATCTGCAGAGACTTAAGGCAGTAAGCAGAACCATGACATACTGCTCCCTGGTTTTCAAAAGGCAACACAGGCACTCAACAGCATTGTTTTCTTCCTTCAGGCAATACCTAATTAGCCAGCAGGATGACGGCTCTGGAATTTTGCACTGGATTTGTTTAACTTAAATGTGCTATCTGATCTCTGTGGACCACTACATTTTTTTTTTTTACCCTATTTCATTCTGCTGCTGTGCAGAATCAGAAAAGAGCTGAGTTCTGAGAGATGTTCAATGAATGTCAACAATCTTTTTTTTTTTTTATGTCTTACTGCAAGGCTACTTCTCATGCACGTGCACCCTGCTACACATTTCAGTATTTCAAAGTTTGATGAAAGTACCCGAGTGTGCCCAGGAGACAAATTTTGGAAGCAAGACTTCAAGCTATCACATCATTCAATAGGTATCAAGAGCTTTTGGAGACACTGTACAAGTATTTTTACCCATTAAAGGATAAAATTACATCATGAAGCTCCATCTTTGGATCAGTTTAAAACAAAGAACCAATCATGCAATCTTTCACAGCACTTCAGGAAACAGGTTAAGATTCTTCAAGTTATGCTCAAGGCACACCAAACATGTCAGATTCTAGGCAAGTGTGTTTAGAGAAGTATCACTTATGTGCAAGAATTCCTTTCTTCTTTACCCTGCCCTCCTCCCAGCCCCATCTGTAAGGCAAAAAGATATGGTTCAGCTTCTGAATAAAAAAGCTATTAATTTCTTACGATCACATCAGGTTCATACAGCTTGTACTGCATGATGTGTCTGTCCGTCCATATCTATACTTTTGCGAGTGCAGAGTTCTGGGATCTTGTCAACCTTCTGCACAAACAGTACTCTCATACCACCTGCATTAAGATGTCTCTATTTTTATAAAAAAGCCTAATGTCTGTTATAGACAATAGATGTCTTCAGGTTTTGTTATCATCTTCAGAAGTTTATTGTTGTTCAGATGGAGTTCATAAACTTTGTAGCAGCTTTTTTTCTCATCTTTGTGCTTCCCTTTTACTTAGGCCCACTGTTTTTATGAGCTTGAAAAAGATACCTCGTTTTCCAGGGTGATATGAATGTTTTCAGCCAACCAGGCAATTAAATGCAGTTAATATCAGAAGCACACACTAATCCAGTCCTCAAACGTTACTAATGTCTTTTCTTCCTACTAGTTTTTTCATTGTGCCTAGAGTTTTGAAAGCTATGATTAGGTGGCCTTGGGGCAGGAGAGCTTAGTGAACAGACAGTACACACAAAAAATTCACAGTACAAAAATAAACCACGTATCCTGAAGTGATTAGAAGTGTGTATGTGCATATGTGCACATATACTTGTTAGGACTGACCAGATATTAGAGACAAAATGAGCATGTACATTTGTCTTAATGCTTACTGAACAGTAAAGAAAAATAATTTGTCCATTTATTAAAGTAGTTATTGATCTATTTTCTTAGCTTCTATTTAGAGTGCCTTAGATTAGTCTAATACTTAGACCTGAATGGTTTTCCATGTCATCTGCCTGCTTGCACATAGTTTTGATTTAAAGATTTAATTTTTTTAAATTTCTTTCTCAACTACATTATTTTTTGCCCAACACAGAAATTGCTCAATGGACAGACATGCTGCAGCGCAGTGCAACTGGTGGATCTTGCAGTTATTTAGCCATTAGCGAAAGATTTATATAATCCACCACACCAAACAATACGCAATTTCTTCGGTAGCTGAGGCACTGTGTTTTAAGATACCAATAACTATAAACAAGCAGCTTTTTAAATCAGCACAGAAAGTTAACATATAGGAGAATATATACGGGTCTTTTAAAGGACAGTAGATACAAGTTCTGAAAGCTAGGAAGAGGTGTGGACAGACACAAAAGCCAGCCTCCTTGCATTCATTAGAAAGCACTGCATCTACACCATTTGTCAGTGCTGCAGTGCAGGTCTAGCCAAGATTGAAGTTATTTTTAAATGAAGTAGTACCATACAGTACTTGCAGACTAAACACCACAGACATTTTGCTAGTAACTAAATAATATGAAATTAAATATGATTTAAATAAGTCTTTTGTTCCACTTTCAAGCTCTTAACAGATAGTATATTCAAATGAAAAATGTGTTCCGTTTGATTCATCAGTCAATTACCAGCAGTGCAGCAAATTTGTAACAACCAAGTCCATGCAAGTCAGCTTCATCAGCACTCTCTGCTCAAGAGATCACTTTTTGCAGTAAGGTGAGGGAAATAAATAGAAAAGAAAAAAAAAAAAAAAGGCTGGATTCATCTATTGCTGGTACAGGAGCTTGGAAGAGATACGAGGGACATAAAGGTGTCAATCTGAATACACACACACAGTATAGTTACATAAATAAGTGCATATATGTACAATAGTCCTCCCGTTAGTATGAATAATTAGTGTGTAAAAGCAACACACGTCTCTCCTACAGCTTAGGAGTGCAATCCTCAGTGGTTCAATGCAACCCTGAGAGCTTCATCAGACCTGCCTGGGGGCACATTTCAACCAAAAAAATGAATTCATTAGCTTGAAGTATTTTTTACAGTAGATCTTTTCTAGGTCAACTTATTTTGACCAGAACAGGTTAGGGAAAGGTCACACAGGCATTCAACTAGCAGACCAGGGGATGGAGGCAGTTGTTTCTTCAGCCTGCATAGCCAGAACTTTACCTATATACATTTTTCGTAAGTAGGAGCCCAACTTGTATTTAGGGAAAAAAGGCAGAAATACAAATTAAGAATACATTCAGGAAAATAAAGTTTCCTGCATGCCTTTTCAAATAAGCTATTAATATAGCACTCGGGCTCAACCCCATGATGCTTTTAAGTGGGACATGAGATGCCCTGTAGCAAGTTATATGACAATGGTAATGTTCACTTCCTATCATCTGAAGCAAAATACAATCCATTTATTCAGTACGTACAGTAGGCAGCAGTTACTATAGCAAGACATTTCCCTACACAGATTTAAGAGAAAATTTTGTTCTGTAAAAGCAGGTGGCTCATATGTCTGGGGGCATTTAACTGGAAAAACATCTGGGCAGCAGCAGGGAGAGATCCCCTCCCATCCTCCTCTACTAGGATACTGCGAAGTCAGAAGCAGCAATCTGATAGTAGGAGATTTGCTTTCAAAATCCAGGCTGCCTGCTGCCATTGCCCAATGGCATGCTACTGTAAATTATAATGGCTCTCCTAGGCAGCAAGCAGCAATTGGAACAAAAGCATGTGGAACACGACATAGAAATGATCTTCTGACACTGCCTGTTTACACTGGGTATTTGTGAACTAGAGGTAAAAAAATAATATAAAAAAATCCTAACTTAATGGGAAAATTACATCATTCCTCTTCTGAGTTACTAAACCCTGTTAACTACTTTCAAAGGAATCTGGAAATCCCACAGTTACTAGCTCTTACATCATAGTGTGTGTTACATAAAACTGCTCACATGAAAGCTCCTGCAAACTGTTTTCTCAGATTACAGCCTGTTCAGTGAATCACATCAGACAGAAAGGCTTTTCAGGAAGCAACGAGTATTACAAACAATGTCTACAGACAAACTTAACGTTGTCCTTCCTGTGAACAAAAGGGCTACAAGCTGTTACCACCCTTCTTCTCAGTATAAACTCACTGACTTATGGTACAGGCTTCATAATCCCTTCTCAGTGACGCTGTTGGCTGTTGTGCAACATGTTGACAAACGACTCAATTCATTATGACCAGTGCGTTCTGAAGCCTATTTCAAGTGCGTGTGTATCAAAGCTATACAAAGTTCATACTGATATAAAGTAAAAGTATGCAATTAGGCTAGCAAGGCTCCCACTACAACAGACTGAGACTTCAGCAGCCGAGCTTAATCGTAACCTTCTTGCTTAGAAGTTCAATGCACAGCATCCAAGTCTCTTTAAAGTGAGTATCTGCTGGAAGAAATCTCCTATTAGATACAGACATTTGCTGGCTCAGTAGGTTTCTGCCAGCTCTAAAATTTCGCTTCCTAAAACGCAAGTTCACATCTTGGTAATTTCTACCCTACCTTTTAGAATTTTGAAAGGTCTGGTTTAAAACAAGGTTTCTGTATCCATACCTGTTTAAAAGGCTTCAGCTCATGCAACAACAAGCAAACTCAATTCCAACTGCTACCCCAAGTCTGTAGTCTCAAGTTGTCCCTTACATAAACTCAGCCAAAAAATATATTTTTTCTGACCTTAAACTGAGCAGCCACCTCATTTCTTCTTGATAATCATTTAACTTTGATCTCTTACGAAATCCTGTGCACTTGACCTGAAGAGGTCTCCAAAAGAGTCAGCATCAGGTGTTGGGAAACGTTTGCACGTGGCTTGCATCAGAGAGGAGACATGGCTGCAGTGGTTGTGGTCTGCCACGCCTCCAACAAACCCTGCACAAGTTCTAATGCCCTTTAAATAAGCTTATCCCAGAAACAGTTCCTGACACAAGAACACAAGTAGACACAGCCACAGGAACTCACAATACCGAAACAGCTCTCCTCAACAAGGACCTTGTGCGTTGTTACAGAAGTTACTACATTAGTTAACCCAGACACAAGTAATACTCGAGAGGAAATAAGAGCAGAATGTATCAGACATTACTGAAGTTCTCTCCCCTGCTCTCACCAGCTGCAAGAAACTAACACCAAACCAGCTCACTTCTTCATAGTCAAATGAGAGATCTGATTTTTTTTTTTTTACTTCAGTGCCTCATTCCCTGCTTTTCACCAGGTGGTTTTACAACGGAAGTGTCCACCTTCCATCCAAAAATAATCCTCTGTACCATATTCACATATGCACATACCTGCCACAGATATCTTGGTCTTGTGAGTCCACAATGAGAGACAGGACTGAAGTGTCAAATGAGAAAGTAATAACAGATTCCATGCACCATGAAGCAGATCAAACCTCAACTCATTACCTAAATTTTCCCTCTGTCACCTCCCTTTGTGCCCCTCTCCAGTAACTCCTCTCCTCCAACATCATTCATGGTAAAAAAAACAAAACAGCATGTGATCTGAGTTTATTCCAATCCAGAAATAATTTTATGGGTGCAGAAAATCAGGTAAGTCTCATATTAAAACTAATTTTATAATAGAAAAATATAAAGTCTGAAGGGCATCACCATAAACCCGAAGAAATACAAGATGCTCAAGAGCTCGGTTCTTTGTTCCTTGAATCTAATCTCCCTTTATTGAAGAATTAGGAAGAAATAATCAATTCCGGTTGCCCAACCTGCATAACTTTTTTACATGTATTTGAAAGTACCGAGTGAACTCTACCCCAAATTAACAAAGCTTCTTTCAAAGCCAGCTTAATGGATAATGCACAACCTGGAATATGCACCAGCCAAGTGGGAGAGAAAAAACAAACATCAAATCAACAGCTAATATAGTTTTTCATTCCGAAGCAAAAGTCATCACGTGGACTCCTCCATCCATGTGGGGAAGGAAAGACAATCAGAACTGACCTACTGCAAGGAATGCTCTGACGCCATGTACTTTCACTATTGGCATTTTTCTAGAAACTTCTAAAGCTAATTGTAACCATGCAAATATCAAAGGGTACAGCATTCAAGAAGATAAGCCATAACTGTTGTCAAAGCACACTCCTCCCCTTCTAGGGAGCTCAGCACCCTGTGCTCAAGGCGAGCTAGGCAATGAGGTCTGTTACGAAGCATCAACCTGGCACAGCCTCAAGGGGAGCCTCCCCAAAATAACTGTCCCCCAAAGCCTCGGCAGGGCTCCTCCTGCCCGCCTGGGTACAGGGCAGCTCCTGGCTGCCTTCCTGCACCGGGGTCGGGGGGTGGGGGGGGGAGTGGCATCTGCCCGGGATGCGCTCCAGCAACGGCATCATTTCAAAGACTCACTGCTAATGCCAGTTACAATCAGTCTCTTTGACTGTGCTTTGATTTTTGTCAAACCACAGGTCTTTGAAGCGAACCAATCATGGCTAATCGACATGTCAGCGGTAAACCAGGATAACAGAGCCTCTTGGATCTCTATCTCCATGTAAATGAAAAGAGGTCATTTATTCTAGTTCTGGAAATAATCTGCAGTACTACATAAGCATGTTTTACTGATGTTATTAAAGAGAAGTGTTTGTGCATGCTTGTGTCCAAGGGAATGAAAGGAAAAAGAAGAGGAATGCCATTTACCTGTGCTGTTTCAGTGATGGGGGAAAGAGGGGCAAGCAGGGGGTGGGGGTGCTTGGTTTAGGAAAAAAAAAAAAGAAAAAAAAAGGCATTTCCATTTCTGCTTTTGTAGGGCTGAAGACTTAGCTGTTAGTCTAGCAATACCTTTATGCTATCCTGATTTTTTCATGAGAATGTTCCTAGCGAATGAATAGACTTAGCTTACATCATCAGAAAGAACCTATGAACACTAGCATTTCTTATCTCAACAATGCAGATACTTAACTAAACATGCTGCTGAAAGTGCCAGCAGTTACTTAAAATTTTGTCTGTCTCCCATTTCAACTTTATTAAACAGCAGAAAATGTGACAAAAAGACTAAAAAAAAAAAAGACAGATCTTGACATTATCTACACAATAAATTTAGACTTTACTGGAATTCTATGGATTAGAGATATTTGACTGGCTCTACTACACTAGAAAGTCTTAAAGTTTAAAATACTGAGCTTTGAAGAGAAATTGATTTAAGAGCTAGTGCAAAACTGAACTAGATTCTAATCCAAGAATACTGAACTCCTGACAGATCTTGTTTCCAACATAAATGGATCTTTGTCAAATGAGTCTGTAGGTTCAGTCTTCATTCAACCATAGGGCAAGCAGAATTGTACAGTTTACCAGTCTCCAGGGATACAGGCAACTGTTTAAACATATTTACTGGATGGGCTGATGAAAATTATTTTCCCAACACTGCAGCTGTAGACTGGCAAGAGTTATATCTGCTGAACCTCAGCACCAGTTACTTCATTACGCATACCTTGGTGCATAAATTGAAAGATTATTTATCTTCCTTCTAAACTCTTCACCTAAGATTTAGGTGGGGAAAGAGGAGATATATGTAGAAGCTGCTTCACGATTTATTGTTAAGACTGAAACTAACCATATGAACAAAGTCGGTGAGACAGCACAGTTGAATTGCTGTTTTTGGCAGCAGATGTCAGTAGGAGTCCAATGGTTTTGGGCAAAGCAGAAAAATATCTGCAGTCACATGGGTATTAGCAGTTCCATTCCTCTTTTAGAGGTTACTCCTTTCCGAGTCACTACACTGACCTCCTGAATCCTATCACTGAAGGGCTTTGTTCCAGTCAAACAAAAGAATAGTAATATGATGGTCATTCTCTTTGACAAGCCTAACTCTACTTCCATCTGTAAGCCACATGGCCTCCACCATCCACTAACTTCTCAAACCAGTAACTCTGATCCAAACTTTGTTAATCAATTCTAGAATCCAAACCCAATTTTGACTAAACTCAGCAACCCAGCCACATCCAGCTCTAAATGAGCAGAACAAAAAACACCCAAAAAACAAAAAGAAAAAATAAAAGAAGGAAAATAACAATAGTCAACATATAAGAATGAATACTAAGGAAGAAATTTTATACTAATGTTCCCGTGTTAGCAACAACAGAGGTGCTCTAGGTCACCTCAAAGGCTATGGTAATTAACTCAAGAGTTATATATTACTTACAAAAATCTGAGAATGGTCCTTCTCTCCTTCAAGTAAGAGGACTAGGCAACACTCTGGATTTTCTCTGCCTAATCTGCTAGTGAACAGGAAAGGTCCAAGAAACTCTCACTTTAAAAGAACTTCATACTTTGCACCTTCTATAGCTCAAGTCAACCGCATCTGTCACTCATCTTCCCCGATTCTGACCACTGAAAGTCCAAAAACCTCCGCATATTGCACCCATTTCTCCACCACCAGAACACCACACAGCTCTGCAAGCTTTGTACTCTTTCCTCCCCCATGCCAGGGAGTTATGCTTTGCTATTTTAATATAGCACTTCTACTTCTTTGGCAAGATGGAAAAGTCCTTTAAGATGTTAATAATTTAGTTTCCCTTAGGAAAAGCAGTAGAGGCAAACATCACCAAGGTGAATAAAAAGCCCCCCAGGCTTAGTCAGTTTTATTTTAAATTATCCCTGCTACAGACTTGCACACCCACTGTTTTTGGCTTAGGAGCTGAATTTCTGCTACACTTCTGCTACATTAACTCTTTTCCCGAGTACGCCTCAAGCTACTACCAATACATAACAGTGTTCTCGCTGCTTCTAACAAGGGGATAAAAGTCAAGACAGTGGCTCAGATTAATCTCTGACAGTCTGGTACAGACTAGTGATACCATCTGCCTCTGAGCTCCCTCCTCATATTTCAGCCTAGGCATAAACAAGCCGTTGATAGGCAGACATCATTTTAGGCAGCCAAGAATTTATCATACCATGTAGGTACAGTCACAGTCTCTTTCAGGGGAGGGATACCCCAAAAAATAGGAAATGGAGTAGCAGCTCGGGACGCTGCCACAGGACTACCGAAGAACAGATGTTAGGGTAGGGTGAAAGGGACAGTTACATTCCCTCCCAAAGATACCAGTCAGTGAAAGCAAAATGAAAACAGCACAAAAAGAAGGTAGCAAAGGTCTACTGTTCTCACTCCCTCTGATGTGGCTCAAGCACTGCCAACAGAAGTCATTAAGTCAGACATACAAACATTAGAAATGCCATGTGGTTGCTTGATATTCAAAGTAACAAAATACATACACATGAACAAATGCAGTCCATGCATCTTACTGTCTGAATACTACATCTTAGGGATTCCAAAGCATCTTCATTTTATGCAGGTCAAATTGAATTTGAATATATGCATGGAAAATGAATAAATTAAACTTGACAACTTCAGGCACACAGAAGAACCTGATCACCAGGAATTTCTTCCACTTGAAACAAGTGAGGGCAATGGTATTTGAGAGTTACTGGTTCCAAGCTTGTAATAACAAGGAAAATCATCTTACACAAACACACACACACGTACAACAACGTCCCATTAAAATTATTAATTCTTTTACCAAAACAGATAAACAGAATATCCAAATTAATGATGAAAATAACACTGAAGGAGGTGATAGAGCCAGAGTATATGAAAAGCAAAATCCTAGTGTTAAAAAGAAAAAGAAGAAAGCAGCTAAAGTTTTACTGCCAGTTCAATGCACCACAGGAGTCCAAGCAATGGCACTAGTATCAGTCCTACAGACAAATCTATCCTGGCAGCCCAGGGAAGAAAAACAAACAGCCCACAGCCCAAAACAATAATTTGTTAAGTTCCCATGAATAACAGATGTGAACAATACAAAAGGCTGCATGGTAGTGTCCTCCTCAATCTACCACCCTACCCTCAAGCAGATTGTCTTTGCAAGATAAACAAAAATTCTGTGTATGCTGGTGGCTGTCACTGTTCCAGGACAGGCCCTCACAGCAGAACCTGTTACAATCCATGTACAAGCCATCTGAACCTCTTCGTAAGAGAGCTGCTGAGATTTAAGCAGCAATAAACATCGACACTGACTGAAAAAACCCTACCCCAGTGGAAGAATGCATCAGCAACAGGAAACTGGAACTGCAGGAGGAAGATATCTCAGAACCTTTAAAAATTGTAAGGGAACAGCAAGAAAACACCTCCACAGGCATTACTGACTAATGAGTAAACAGTCCATAAGCAACTAACATTGAAATTACTTTCCACCTTCCACTTACTTTAGCGTAACCTGCTTCATTTCTATCTCCACTTCTTGTTACTAGAATCCAGAAAGGGCTTGTATTCTCTTTTCTTTCTGCCTTCTCCAAGTTCCTACTGAAGTGAGCTTCTGTCATAATAATGAGGGTTTTTTCCTAGTTCTGGGGTTTGTGTTAAAGAATTCTTACAAAATTGAAATATTAGATTCAAACTACTTAAACCTCAAGCCTTCCAGTACAAAATTCTGTCATCAATAAAAAAAGTAAACTGCCTACAGC
Organism: Falco punctatus; assembly: GCF_963210335.1. Taxonomy (NCBI): domain Eukaryota; kingdom Metazoa; phylum Chordata; class Aves; order Falconiformes; family Falconidae; genus Falco; species Falco punctatus. Next base: position 20,079,958 of record NC_137587.1, read on the forward strand.
CTTGTCTAGAATAACACCCTCCTTTTGTATTTTCAAACCTGGTAACTTGTTAGTTTTACATAAACTCAGCAACAACCAGACCTGCTTTTACTGCAGTATGTAAGATCTCTTTTAGACACCCTCTCCTGTGTTATATGTATAACATAATCTGTGTTATAGAGAGGTTACAGATCATGCTCACTAGAATTCAAGCACTGCCAAGGATGGCACACATCAACTTTGCACAAAACTAAGACAGGAAAATAATATCTACTCCTCTGAATGCAAACTGGGACTTTTTGGCTTGTGAATCATAAGATACGTGGGATACGCTTACAGAGCTGCACAGAACGATAGCTTCTGTTTTAAAGGGATATTAAAATTCAGAATTAAGCTTGCTAGAGGGTTATTAGCAATTATCTTTCCTCTGCATGCATCTAAACCCCGCTGACACTAGTCACACAGAGCAGAAAAAAACAGTTCTGTGGTCCACCCCTGCGATCCATCCATCGTACAGATTTCTGTAATGCTTTTTAGATTAAAGGTTCTCCAAGACTGAGTTCAGCTTTACAAGTGCCTACCCCTCACGTCTTATTTCTAATAACCGTGATACAGTATTCTGCAGGGCTCAGCTTGTAGAAGCAATAGATATAAAAAGCTGAAACACAAATAAGCGCATAGATTTGCTTGAATAAGAAGTGGTGACAGTGAAAAGACCAGATATCCATTCACACAGTGCTATCTGCAAGCGTTTTCAAAGCAAAGCTTCAGACACGACTTCGGTACGCAGATCTGAGGATTTGCCAGAAAGTTCTTAATTTTATCACTTGGAAGCATACAAGTATTTCAGAAACGAGCTAAGTAGCTGGTAACGAATTTGGAAAAGAAAACACACGATGTGAGAAATGGAGAAGCACAGCCAAGGCTATGACTTGACTGGATACACCGAGCGCACGTAACGTTTTGAACGGCCCCTGCTTCTCTAGCTTCTCTTTAAGCCAAGTGGGAAGAGCACGGGCTCCATGCGCCAGCAAAGCGCCCGACGTGCCGGGCGGGAGCCCCCAGGCAGCCGCCCCCGGGGGACCCACCTCTCTTTGTTCCGGGGCGCCCCGGCACGTTCCCCCCCACCCGCGGCGGCATCGCCGTACCCCGGGCACGGCTGGCCCAGGGGCGCTCCGGATTCCGTCATCCCCGGAGGGAACCGTCTGCACCAGCTCATCCCGCCCACCCCACCCCCCCGGGCCGGCGGCAAGCGGCTGAGTCACGCTCCGCCGAAGGGAGCGGTGCGGGGCGACCTGCCCGGGCGGGGGAGGATGAGGGCAGCACCGCCGGCCCGCCGCCCCCCACCCGCCCCCCGCCGCGCCTCACCGAGTCCGGCCAGCCGCTCCGCCAGCCCCGCGGCGCGGAGGGTAGCGGGGCCGTGGTCCACTCCTCGCCGCTTCTGCGAGACAAAGAGAAGGGAGACGCGTCAGCCAGCGCCGCCCGCCGCCAGGTGCGCGGCCCCGGCCCCGCCCGCCGCCCCGGCCCCGCGGTGCCCACCTGCCCCCGGGACAGCGGGGCGCCCACCAGCGCCACGGAGCGCGCCTGCCTGGCCGGCTGGAGCCGCGCGTCCGCCGGCCTGCGGAGGAGCCGGGCGAAGCCGCCGCGCAGCGCCATGGTGCCACCCGCCGCCGCCTGGCACCGCCGCCGCCCGCGCCTTTTAACGGTCCCCGGCCCCGCGCGCCGGGAGCCGGCTCGCGCCCCCGCCCCTCACACCCCCGCGCCGCCCGGCCAACGGCAGCGCGCGCGCCCGGAGGTGTGTCCCGCCCCCCCCCCGCGACGCACGCGGCTCAGCGCGCGACAGCCCGGGGGGCGGGTGGGAGGGAAGGGGCGGGGCGCGGCCGGCGGAGCGGGACGGTCCAACGGCGGCGCCGCCGCGGCTGCCGCGGCCCCGCCCGGGCCCCGCCCCCCCCTCCGCCCGGCCTCGCGCCGCCCGCGGGCTGGCGCCGCGCCCCGGCCTCCTCCGCGCGGGGTTTTTCCACTCCCGGCCGCCGCGTCCCGGCCGGGGCCTGGCCCGCCTCGCCTCGCCGTCGGCCCTCTGCAGCACCGGCTCTCCTGGCCCTGCCGAGGGGACGGGCACGAAGCGTCGGGCAGACCCGGGGCCGGGGCAGCGGCACAGCACGCCGGGAGGGTCTCGGGGAATGCCGCCCCTTCCCTGGGTACAGCCCGCTGGGCCACGGTGGGAATGAAATGGTGGAACTGGTAACTGCCCTGCGGGCTGCCGGCCGCCTGGCTGGCCCCGCTGAGCTGCCGAGAGCCCCCTGGCAGGAGCGCTGCTCCTGGGCGAGCCCCTGCGTCTGATAACCCTGGTAAAGCATTACAAAAAGCCACCTCCGGCACCTGCCCTGTGTACCTGATCTCAGGGTGTCGGCCTGCGATGATTCACAAGTTCCGAAAGCTCTCGCTGTCCCTATTCACAGCTCTTTTGAAGGATTAGGGATGAAGAAACGATTTAAAAACTAGTAAATCTTTCCCTTCTGTGACAAGGCAAGGTGCCTCCTGCCTGTCAAACATGCATCCTTAAGTACACGTTTGAAAGAAAGGCTGGCAGCGTTCATGACGAGATGACAGGACACAAACATGGCTAAAGTGAGACTTGACAGTGACATGAAAAAAAAACAACCACTGAGTTTCACTTTTTTAAGATTTCCAAGTCCTCTCCTCACCTCTATCTCTAACTTCCCATGTCTTCGTGAATTACCATTACCGCTCCTCCAGGAGCTCACACTTCCCTTCCCTCCTGCCACAGACCTCTGGCTTTTCATTCCCCTTCTCCCTGTCCCCATCTCCTAGGCTGGCATACCACAGCTCCTATTTATTTACTGCAGTCCTTCTCACCTCTCATTTCAAACATTTCTCCCCTTTTTAAAACACCTATAACTCCACTTTCAATTTATTGTTTTTTCCACTTTCACTCCATCTACAAACTTCTTTCATCCTCTTTTTAACTTCAACATTTTCTCCCCTGTTTCTGCGGTTCACAGTCTGCTGGTTTTTTCCTCTCCAGGCCAGCTCACGTTTTCTGTTCAGAGCTCCAGCCCATCCCATCCCTCAGCTCCTGCGTCCTGCCGAGACCCTGGGCACACCGCAAGCCTTCCACCAGTGTCACCCACCACCCGCGCCGCCAGGCCAAGCAAAGATCTTGGCAGCAATTCTTCAACACCCCTTGGTTTCTCATGTCCATTAAAGACTCCTTCACTGCCCTTACAATTTAACAGGTTTATATATATAGTGCCCTCCCAGGAACTCTGAAAATTCCATGAATCAAGTAAATTGCTCATGGAAAGATGCTACCTGCAATTAAAGCTAACGGACACACTCCAGCACTGTGGGAGGGGGAGAACAAATAGAAAGAGTAAAGGTGTCAGGATGATGGTTTGGAAATTACAGAGCTGTAAGCTTTATGTCACTGCCAGGCGAGACATATGAAGTAATAACTGAAAAATATTGAAGAGAACACAATTCAAAAACTCATTAAGTCTCCATACACAACCAAAGTCTCCAGCTTATTGGGTACTTAAGACAGCAAGGAGTCAGAAAACACAGCTTTAAACTTGGGGGGCGGGAAACACCCTAAACAAAGCTCACCCCAAAGGAGCTCATAGTAAAGGATGGTGCAAACGAAAAGATACAGCTGTGTAGTAGGAACTGGCCAAGCCAAAAGGGGGGGGGGGGGGGGGGGGGGGTAATGGCAAGAGAAATCCAGGCCAAACCCCGTCCTGGTTAAAACTGCTATCAGAAGGGGCAGCGGAGGCAGGCAGCGCGTTATCAGCGCCTGCAAGCCGCAGAAGCTCCCCGCGCCGGCGAGGATTGCGGGCAGGCGCCTGCCGAGGTTTGCCCCGGCGAGAGGAGCCGGCGGCACCGCCCGGCAGGAGCGGGGCGGGGGCGGGCAGCCCGCGGCGGGGCGGTGGCACGGGGGCCGCCGTGTGGCGGGGCAGAGCCAGGCCCGCAGCCGCCGCCCGTCGCTCGCCGCAGCTGAGGCTCCCGCCGCGCTGCCCCGCGGCTCCGCTCCGCGCCCCAGGGGCCGGCTCGCACCAGCGGCCGCCGCGGAGCCGGGCCCGGGGGCGGAGACGGCCTGGCGGGGCCGGGGCAGCGGGCGGCCCGGCACAGGAGGCGGCGCCCGCTGCTACGGGGCCGCGGCGGCGGCTTCGGGCCTCGCACCGCTCTGCGCACACGCGCCCCTCACACGAGGCGCGTGGCTGGGGGCGGGGGGCACGGGGCACCCTCCCCTCCCCTCCCCTCCCCTCCCCGCGGCGCGCGAGGCGCCGGAAGCGCGCGGGCGGGCCGCTCCCCGGCGGTTCCGGCATGGAGGAGCGGCGGTACCGCTCGGCCTCGGGGGCGCCCATCGCGCTGCGGCCCCGCCAGCACAGCGCCTCCTGCCGGGAGCTGGCGGTGCGCTGCCCCCGCCTGCAGCTCCGCTCGCTCAGCGCCGTCACCTCCGCCGTCTGGCTGGCGGCCTACGGGCTCTTCGTGCTCAGCGAGGTACCGACCGCTCCCCGGGCCGCGGTTCCCGCCGCCCCTCGGGCCTCGCCGCGGCTCCGCCGCCGCCGGGTGAGGCGGGGGCCCGCCCTGAGCCGGCCGCGCCCCGGAGCCTGTGTCCCGGCGCCACACCGGGGCGTGGGCGTGGGCAGGGGCTGGGGGGCGGCGTGCGAGGGCTCGGCGTGCCCCGGGAGCCCGCCGGCCCGGAGGGGAGGCGCGCAGGCGTCTGCCAGGCCGCCTCGGTGGAGGGGCGGCCGGGCCGGGCCGTGCTCCGGGAACGCCGCGGTGGCAGGCTGCGGTAGGCACGGCGTGAGCAGAGAGCTGTGCGGCCAGGGCCGGAGGGCCGGCCGGCCGCGCCCGGTGGGCTCCCGGGTGCCTCCGTGGGTTTGTAGCCTCCCGCCAGGCCGGGTGGCGGCTTGTCCGGGTGTGGGGTGATGCCTGGCGCGTTCTTGTGAGCCCAAATACCAGACGTTTACTTGGAGAGGTGGGTTGCGGGAACAGGAACAAAGGATATACTGAAGAGGCTGAGCGGGGGATAATCCCCAAAGCGATTTTCCTGAGAGCAGTGAATGTCATCTACAGCTCATGTTTCACAGCTGAGGCAGTAAGAACCTGGCAGCACAGATTTCAAAAGCTGCTGATAAACCCAAAAGTATTAGATTAGGTACCGGACCTGTGACCCATACTTGCAGGGAAGGGCCAGATTGCAGACCAGTTATCTCCAAAGTCAGTAGCTTGACCGAAGAAGCTGGTCACTGTGACCAGTGCTATGACTGTTGTGCTTCAAATTTTTCAGTAATCTTTTCCATGGAAACAGAGATTGCGAGTCAATTGGCGGGTTTCCGCTACAAAGAGCTGTTTCTCATTCCTCTAGTCGGAAGCTGTGTCTGAGGGGGTTTTGTTACAAAAGCGCACGCCCCTGCCAGTGGTTGCTGCCCGGTGGTCTCCTGCTTCGTTTTACACGTGCTCATGTAGCCTGTACACAAGCAACTGCAATCCTTCCTTTCTGCTAGGAAAACAGGTCTGGAAGTATCTCTCTGTGTGGATTTCAGTGTCTAATTCGTGACTGGTTTTCTGTGATTACAGACTTTTAGGGAAGTCCCCTACCCTTTCTGTGTGAATGTGGCCATGGCTTCTTTACCTCACGTGGTTGTGCAGGCGTGGCTTGGGTGGTAGGGCCATGCAGTTCTGGTCCTTTAGGTCAGTTATAACTTTGATTCATGGATTCATGGGTACGTGACTTAGAGCTCTCTAAAACATGTCCCAGAAATAGGTTGTGGATCTTTAGGATTTATTACCAGGCCTTCAGATGACCTTTTGTTGACTATAGTTTCATCAGTTTTATATTATGTAACAGCAGTCACAAGACTGCAGCATGCAAAAGGCGTTCATCTTCAGACAAAGCACAGGAGAAAGCAAGTGTTCTTTAGATCGGTATTTAAGGCAGGAAGAGGGGTGAGGTTTGAACAAGTTTAGACTTGGAGTTTGTAAGAAGAAAACCACTAGGTTGGTGCGTTGTCCTATAAGACTTTTCTTCCCCTCTGAGACTCCACCCTCAGTTCTAGTATACATTTCACAACACTTCTGCCAGTGACATCATCTCTATAGGCATTTGTATAATATGCTGCCATTGATGTAACTAGTTGGTTTTGTTTGAGATTTCTGCACTAAATTTACAAGGGAATAGAATTTTCTTGCAGTTTTCAGTTTCAGCTCCCAGTTCTTTCAGGCCATACTGTGAAGAGCGATTTAAATCTCATTACACATATATCAGCCAGCCAGGTGAAGAAGAAAAGAACTCCACCTAAGTAAAATTGCCTTGTAATGGTAGCTTTAATATTATAATTTACTGTGCAACTTTACTTTCTCTGAAGCCATGTTCAATTAATTGTAAGACTAGAGCTCTGTCTTTGCTTGGCTTGTGTTACAGAACAGTATGGTGCTTTCTGCTGCTATCTTCATCACGCTGATTGGCCTGATCATATACCTGCACTTTGTGAAAATTGACCAGGAATCCCTCTTGGTCATCGGCTCACTTGGCATTCAGGTGACTTCATCCTATGCTTCAGGGAAAGAGAGCACAACCTTCATTGAGATGGGTCAGGTGAAAGATGTGGTTATCAATGAAGCCATCCATATGGTAATCATACACACTCTGTCTGCTTGTGTATCTGTGGGCACACTCACATCCAGTATATTTTCATGAGCGTGATGTACGAGAGCAATTAAACATGACACCGTCCATAGCTTTACTAGCATCAGGAGCTTTGTTTCAGGTTTCTCTCTTTATTCTCTTACCTGTTTTCTCACCTTTAAAGGAGAACTCAAGCAAAACAAGTAACATAAAAAAGCCAAATCCATGTCTTAGATAATGCCACTGACACTGAGCTAGTGGGTTTAGTTCTTGGTGTTATCCTGTTACAGATCCTGATGCCATACTCCGTAACTAGTCAAGACAGAAATAAGAAGGTAGACAACACAAGAGATGATTTTTCCTGTTGCTGCGGTTTTCTGCAAAGCAGCTATAGAAAAACAGACCTTGCCCTTCCAGCATGTGTGTGGTTTTTTCAGGTTAAAAATTTAATAGAAAATAACACTGGTAAAATTATTTTTTTATTGTGTGAAGGGAGGAAAGCTGCAGATATAAATTTGTAGGCCTGGGATGATTGGCATTCAGCCCAGTGAGTTGAAATAGATCTTCTTCCTGTGATAACTCCAGGCAGTTCAATTGCATTTTCAAACTCTGATGATTTTGTCTGTCTGTTTTTTAGCAAAAAGTTATCTACTACCTGTGCATCCTCCTCCAGGACCCGGGAGATCCTCAGGGAGTATCTGACGTAGTGCCACTCTTTCAGGTAAGTTTGACTGAATGATGGAGAAATCCAGATCAGTGGTCTCTGTGCGCCAGTTGTCTAAGTGTATCTTTATTTCCCTGCAGGTAGCTGATTACAGTTGCCTTTCCCTGGCTGGGCCTTCAGGGTCGGTGGTGGTACAAGTCTCACGGAACTATGTACCGTAGATGTTTTTTTCACTTGCCCTCCTTTCAGAGACCAGGTAGCCGTGTCAATCTGAACCCAGCCAGGAGTTTGCATGAACTAGAAGTCTTGGGCTCACGTAGGGTACTGAGAACTCACAAATCTTTCTGTATAGTCTTATGCTCGGTGTTACTATTGTAACTATGGCCCTGTGCCGCTGTTGATTTTTAGAATCATAGAATCATTTGGATTGGAAAAGACCTTTGAGATCATCAAGTCCAACCATTAACCCAGGACTGCCAAGTCCTCTGCTAAACCATGTCCCTAAGTACAACATCTATGTATTTTTTAAACACCTCCAGGGATGGTGGCTCCACCACCTCCCTGGGCAGCCTGTTCCAATGCTTGACAAACCATTTCAGTGAAGAAATTTTCCCTAATATCCAGTCTAAACCTACCCTGGCGTAACTTCAGGCCGTTTCCTCTTGCCCTGTCACTTGTTATCTGGGAGACCTACCCCCACCTGCCTACAGCTTCCTGTCAGGTAGCTGTGGAGAGCAATAAGGTGTCCCCTGAGCCTCCTCCTCTCCAGGATAGACAACCCCAGTTCCCTCAGCTGCTCTTTACAAGACTTGTGCTCCAGACTCTTCACCAGCTTCATTGCCCTGAGCTCTGTGTGCCAAAAGTGCTCATAAAAAGCTCTTTGCTGTTGGAGTGACCTCCCTGTCTAACCCGTTGACAAAGATCACAGTATAAGCTGTGAGCAATTTGCTTAATGTATAATAACTTGTTTGCTTTACCATTACCCTGCCTCCCCTTGCTCTTCTCTTGCTAACTTGTTCTGGCTGTTCATGATCCCGTTTTGGGGATGGGTTTTCTTCCTGTGTGTGCATGCCTAACGCAGCAATGCCCTGATCCTTGATGGTGCTGAGCAGTACAGAGGCACTTCAGGCCGGAGGCCGCTGAGCTCTACATCCTCTCTGTGCTTCTTAATTCACCTGCTGCTGGTGACTGTCATTTTGTAGTCCACATCCAGTTTATGACTGGATGCAGTTAGTCTTCAGCTGAATACTTACAGGTATAAATAGACTATTCCATTGATACTTGATGCTAACTCAGTCCCACAATTGTAAAGACATTTACTAACAATAATACCAGTTAGTAAAGTCGTTTACTAACAGTAATATCAATTCAGTCTTTCATATATAGTCAAGGGGGGAAAAATGGATTTGCTGGAAACCAACAACTAGTAAGTTCCAGACAGCTGCAATCAGGAACCTGGTTTTAGTTATACATGCTCCTTTCCAGCTTCAAAGAGGCAGCCTGGCATTTGTGTAGTTTCCTGGTTTTTGTATTCTAGCTCAGCTCTGAACAGTTTTATTTTCATGGAAGATCTTAGTATGGGTAGAGTTGACTCCACCAGCAAAGGAGGTACAGAAAGAACTGTGTTAGTTTGCCATTCATGACTTGTCAGTAATTCTCACTTCAGCGTGCAGGTTAGTGTGTTACTTAGTTTTGAAGGAGCAGTAATTTAGTAACTTTATTGCATCTCCTTCATTGGGTTCCTCTTAAGTTATGCCAGTCTGCAAAAATACAATTTACTGTGTCACTGAGGCCGGGAGCACTTCTGTGCTGAGCTGACTTACTGTTCTCTTAAGCAGCACTTGCAAGGAGAGGCGATTGATGGACTTTACACAGTAATGCTGTTTCGGGAGCTCAAAGGTCATGGGACTGGGAAACTTTTACCTCCTTACTGGTTTTAATCTGGTCCAGGTTAGAAGTGATGGAAAATCCTTATACTTTGGTCACCATTTGCTGTTTGTGTATAATGAAGTTACATTTTCAGTTAACCTTCCATTGTCCTATTGTGGACAGTAGTGGCAGAGGCCAAAGGGCAGGTGTCTAAATTGCCTGTCCTGAAGGTAGATTTTTCAGAGTGGAGGTCTTCTAGGGTGTTGGATTAGAGTACGGAAGCCTGCTGTTTGGTAGGTCTCTAGAGGACGTATGGCCTAATAGATAGGTTAGTGAGCTGGGTGGTGTGGATGTTCTTCCCTGCTGTCACTGAACTGTGAGCTGAGGAAGGGGAGGATTTCTGATTCGGTGAGAGATCCAGGCTGATGCAGAATGGTGCTATATATTTTGACCTGACAGCTTTAGGGACTGACGTTTTTCGTCACAGAGCAAGTGTGGCTTATGGAATGGCTTTGCATTCCTATATCATCAGCTTACATCAAACGCCTCCTGGAGTTTGATGGATTATTTCTCAACGACCATGTAAAAGGAAAATCTATTCTCCGTTGACTTAATGTGAGGAAGCTAATTGGCAATGGATACGTTGCTGTCGCATTCCTTAGACATGCATGCTCCTGATAGTCAGCTTTGTGCCCCCACATTCCTTTCTCTGTCTGACAGTCTCGCAGTGGGAAGTTAAAGCCTTCCAGCTCTTTTACAGCCAGTTCAGAGCCTGATTCTCTGTTGTTTGACTTAAATTCTAGAGCTCCAAGCCACGTCTAGACTGCTTGATAGAAGTGTACAAAAGTTGTCAAGAAATCCTGGAGCAGAGGAAGACAGCTTCACAACCAAGTGGAATAAAATAGTAAAAACAAAATAATCAAGGTAGCAAACCTGAACTTGCAGCAGGACTCGGAGAGACACATGGAAAAGCAAGCAAAACTGCCCCATGGCTTTCTTCCAGATTAGATGAGTAGAAGGTGGTGCAGCGGTACAGTGATGTTAGGGCTAAAGGCCTGCACAGACTCACCAAGTTTTTACAGAAAATGTCAGCTCAAGCACAGGAGTGAACCTTGAAATCTCTGCTATGAAGACAGGTGAGCAGAACTTTTTGGATTCAGACAGAAGAGGTTTTTCCTTGCCTCTCCAGAAAAGAGTTACAGGGAAATAGGACAAAGAGAGGCAAGAATGTGCATCAAACATTTACTCTTTTGTGGATCTGAAAATTACGCTAAAATCATAATGCAACCTTGGCTGGACTGCCGAAAATGTCTTATTTTTGGTTTGTTTCTATTTAATCCTTTGTTTGAAGGAAGTGTATACCACTCTCAATACCAAAGCCGATGTGTGGGCTGGGATGGTAACTTCCTGATCCACAGGAGAATTTCAGAAATAAAATAACAGAAAATTAAAATACATTGATGCATTCAATTATGTTTAATGAAATAAACATAGGAGAGCAGACTTGGACATCTTCAGTGATCTGTTTGAAAGAGTCCCGTGGGGTGGGGCCCTAGAGAGAAGAGGGGTCCAAGAAAGCTGAATGATAGTCAAGGATCGCCTCCTCTAAGCTCAAGAACAGTCCATCCCAACAAGCATGAGGTCAGACAGAAATGCCAGGAAGCCTGCATGGATGAACAAGTTGCTCCTGGCAAATCTTGAACACAGAAGGTGGAAGCAGGGTCAGGTAGCGTGGGAGGAATACACTGTCAGAGATGCGGTTAGGAAAGCTAAAGCCCACCTGGAGCTGAATCTGTTGAGGCATTTGTCAAAGGCAACAAGAAGGACTTCTGTAAGTACCTAAGGAGCAAAAGGAACCCTAGGACAATGTAGCCCTGTTGCTGAGTGGGGAGGGGCATAGTGACCCAGGACGTGGAAAAGATGTGGCATGAAAAGGGCCACCACTTGCTCTGAGAACATGAGGAAAATTTGTTGAAAATTGTGGTAATTTTGTGAATAAAGTTTTATTGCTCTGTGCTCTTGGGAGTAACTTAAGCTTGGAAAATTTTTCTTTGTTGATGAGCTAAAAGTTACTGTAACCTTTAACTGATGTTTTTCTCTCTTTTTTTTCCATGACTCCTTAGTAATGTAACTGAGACAATTTAAATGTCAAAACAAGAGCTAAACCAGCAAGTTGGCAGGAGCCTAGGGGCCACGGTTAATCTGCAAACAATGCTGTGTGCTGCTTGTCTGCATAATCTGTAATTAAAACATGTGGCAACCTACCATCATGTATTATGGTAGAGATAGGTGATTTTTAAATTTTTTTTTCCCCCTCACTATGCCCTGAAGCTTGAGAGGTGCAAGTTAGTTCATGTCACAGGAAGCGTGGTTGTCCAAGTGAAAGGCAGCAGCTTGGGGATGTGCCACTGGGTTTTGGGTAATGTTGTCTAGCTTACGTCATTTTTAAAATGGTTTTATTGCTCATAAATATTTTAGATGTTGGCGTCGGCCAGATTTTTAATGCCAGTGCTGCTGTGATGGAAGTTGGTAGGTCTCTCTGAAGTTAGCGAAGCTGCACCATGATACAGACTGTGTTTGGTTGCAAGTCCAGGCAGAACTGGGAGGGGCGGGTGTTGGGGCAGGGGCAGAAATCGGCTTGTAACAACAGTGGCAGGCCCTGGGAGCACAACTACACGTGCGAATGACTGCAGCAGAGGTCCTTTGACTTAGGAACCATGTGGGATGCTTGACTTGCTATGGCTCGGGGCGTGGTTCAGTCAAGTTGTACTTCTTCATGGGGAGGGGAAATGGTTGTGGCCCTTGAAGGAGCACTGTAGCAGCAGGAAGAACTGCCAAGCTGTGGGGAGAACGCATCAGAAAATCAATTATGTCTCAGCAGAGTAGACAGAGTCGTGGGCTTAGGAGTGTGCTGGGAACGTTGACTGTGCTGTAAAAATCTCATGAAGTCCTGAGAACATGCACTGAAGAAATGCCCAAGTAGCTGCGTCACAGGAGGTGGTCTGAGAGGTTGCTTTAGCCACCTTTTGAAGGAATGAACATCCTGTGCCCATGGGAGCGCACTTCAGTCATCCACTAAAGCGGAGAGAAGAGAGAAAGAAGGACTTCAGAGAGGAAGGACTCAGACTAGGGCAGGTTTGCACCAGGTATGTGCTTGGATACACAACACAACCTTTGCCCATTTTTATTTACATCAAGACAATTTTGGCTTTTAAAATGCTTTCTTTCATTCTGAGAATAACACAGCTTAATTCATGATAACTGCACTTTATTAAGAAAAACAGAAACAAGACAGCCCTTTACATACACACAGCAGTTAAGAAAACAAAGGCTTTTGTCATCTCATTCTATGCTGCAGCAATAGTCATTGCCAGAAGCATTGATTAGAACTGTGTTCTCTACCAAAGAATCATACAAAATAGGTATCTACATAGGGTTGGTTGATTGTTTGAAATAAGGTAAGCTATAAATAGGAGGTATATGTGCATCCATCAGAGTGGGGTGGTCCCTGAAATACTCAAGTATTGGTGAACATTTTTAAGAAATAAGAAAAAAACGTTTTGTATGCCACGTTTCCCAATTTAAAGTGCAGTTATGGCAGAAAATAATGAGGATCGGGACAGCTCTTGCTTACTCAACATCTCTGCTTCCTGTTTGCCCCGGTACAGTTCTCTAAGGACATGAGTTATTAGCACTATAAGGCAAGTGCAGCCTCTGAACTGTGAGCTGGAGACCTCTGTGCCTTGAGCATCCCCAGCACCAGTGACAGCTCAGTGTATGCTGAAGCAGCTTTGTTACTGGTAGGATACAAGAAGCAGGCTGCCAAACAGCCCTTCAGATGCCGGAGGAATTATTAGGCATAGGTGATGGGTTAGGAGGAATAATGCTCTGTATTCAAACTGATGTAGCTGTAATATCACGCTGTGTACGGGTGTGCGAGAAAGAGAAAATACATACTGCTGACCACTCTATCAGGATGTATAGTCACATAAAAGTATCCAAGAAAAAAACACTAAATACCTTCTCAAAATTGTTTTTGGCTCAGAAAGCTTCTACCCTTTTCTGTAACTTCAAGGGCTGGTCCCTAAATTCGTAACAAGTAGGTACGTTACAGTATGTGCAAATCAGGTCTCTGCTTGTTTTCTGTCTCATGTCTGCCATATTGTTTCCACAGCCCCCTGTGGGGTGGCTTGGGTTTAGGTTTGGGGTTTTTTTTAAATGTTTTTAACGCTGATAAGGAATTGCTCAGAGCAATTTTTGTCTGTCTCTTTTTTTAGTTTGTGGCTCTACACCCACCGTAAGTGTGAAACAAAAACTTCTTGAAGTAGCAGCTCCACTGTGTGCATTAGTTGGATGTTTCAAGGTTGGTGGCAGGCACTAAGGAGTAAAATACCAACCTGGTATGGTTGGTCTGTTCATTTGCAAATAGCTTTGATTTGCCGTTGCTGAATTCTTTCTAATGGTTGGATTCCTACTGTTTTAATTGGAGAAAGTTGCCCATGAATGCATAATTATTACAAAGTTTTGAAAGTGCAGTTGTTCTTCCTTAGATTTTTTAGAAAGCTTATCAAAACAGCTGAACTCAAGACAGGTAGATTTAGCTTTTTCAAGAGGAATTGCTATTTTTCTTTTACTTATTTAAAATCCATTAATCTTCTCACTCATATTGAAGTCCCTTTGAAATAGATCAAAAAACCCCCGAAATTCTTTAGGAAAGTCAGAAGAACAATATTTGAGTACACAGGTGCTGACTACCTCCTCCTTGCCGTGGTGGCATGAAGGAAGCAGGAGTTTTAAAGGAGCAGCTTCCGTCAGGTCAGAATGACAGAGCTGGTTTGGGAAGATCTGCTGTTCCAGTTGCTGGAAGACAGAAAAAGTACAAAACCTGCTTGCCTTGTCTTCCTTTGTCTGAGATTATGTGCAGTTGCAAACACATTCCAAAACATCTACAACAGTGATTAACAGAAAAAGTCTTTGAAAGTGCTCGTCTGACGGTGGAGCATGTGACACATTCAGCCCTGCAGCAAAGATCTAATGTTCATCTATTGCGTAGACAACAGCAACCAACTCCTGAAACACATCAGTCCTGTAGGAGCGAGGGCATCGTCTGACACTGTTCTAGTCCTTCCAGTCCTAGTTGTTCTGAGTCCTCAACATGCAAAGGCACTAGGTTTCCACCTTTATTTAAAACTGAAAATATTCTTGAACTCTTACTCTATGCTCCCTATTTCAGGTCTGAAATTACCCTTGACTTGCATCAGAATTATTCTTGTCAGTTTAGTTTCTCTTCCTTCTCAACAGTGTTTTCTTTCTTTCATGTCTGGAGCAAGGAGCTGGAAAGTTTCAGTCTTCTGAAAGCTGGAAAGGGGAGGGATCAAAGGAACATCATGTGCTTGTAAGCAAAGCAGTAAGATCAGGAGATGGAAGAAAAATGGGTGCAAGGAAAGAGCAGATGTAATGTGACGGGAGCACAGTGCAGGCAAATGACCTGAGGAGTGGTATTTTGGATGGAGCGTAGCATGGAAAGGAAACTCCTGCACAGTCCCCAAAATCAACACTTTTGTTAGAAGAAAGGACACTGCCTCTACCCACTAAGGAACTTTGTCTGTTATTACGGAAAAAGTCAAAGCCTGCATTGAAGTAAGGTGTAACCATCGCAATCGTAGCAGTCTGCGATGCAGTACAGAGTGGTGCAAAAAAACCACCAAAAACCAACCCCCAAACAAACAAAAAACCCAAATCCCCGAAGTCATTTGGAATGCAGCCTCAGAGCAGAGTGGGCCCCTTAGTGCTTCGGGGAACAGAAGGAAAAAAGCGGCGGCTTTCTGTCTCCCAGAGCTTGTTAGCAGGTGTTTTGCTTCGGGAGGGCTGTGCAGAAGACAGGAGTGAAGGTGTTGATCGGTAGTTAATGTAGCTTGCAATAAGAAGTGTTGCTTCAACAATCTACAGAAAAAAGAAAATTAAGTCAATTAGAGGTAAGAGTGCCTTTTGATTTTTAGAACCTATTGACTGCCATAGCTTTTGCAAATGGTTTTCTCAGATGGAATTTTTTGGTTTTGAAATGAAGGTCTGTCTTTAAGAGTTAGGTAGAATAAGTCTCTTGATTAAAGGCTCCAGCTTACAGGGGATTTATTGAAGGTATATAGCTACTGCAGCACCGACAAGTACCAGTCCCCAGGGCTTGTACAAAATGCCCAGCTATGATGCTGCCAGCTGGAAAGAAACTCACTGTTAATTTTATAATTACCTTTGGAATTGGCATTGTGAAAAGGAGTTTTTCAGTGCTGTTTTTTCCAGAACTCCTTTCTTTCATTTGACTGACTACAATCATGAAGTCATCTCGACAGCCTCCAAAGGTCAGCACAGAGGAGTATGAGTAAGAGACTTTCAAGTGCTGCAGACAACAGAGAGTGTGAGAGTCAATAGTTCCGTAACAGAAGAAATGGCTACCTTAAACTAATAGTCGTTACTTCTTGCAAGAACACCGGATCTCCATGGGTAGCAGGCAGTATAGGTAAGTGGCTGTGTAGGTAAAGCTGGCAGAGAGGCTCAGGTGAGAACTGCAGCGCTAGTTTTCTCCTAGCTTGCTCAGTGCCTCACTGCTTCAGAACAATACTCCAAACCTTGTTATACCCCAGATGGCAGTAGTAAAGCACATCCCGCTGAGATTTTGCAAGATGAATGAGCACGTTTGCTGCCCATCAGAGGCGGTGGTGAGCTGTTTCATGAAACCCTGCCTTACACCACAGCTGTAATTTTCCTGTGTTTGTGTAGTATTCAGACATAGCACTGACTTCCCTCATCTCCGAGTTCTACAAATTAACTTCTGGATCCATTTGAAGTTAAAGACAAACTTTCGGTGACTTTAAGTGGACTCAGGGGAATGTCTTTCTGTGGGAGGCAAGTTATTTTCTTAAACAATGTTCCTCACCATACCATAGTATTATAATCCAGTATGCTGACACCATCTTCATTCACAGCTATCCAGACTGGACAGTCTTCCAATGAGGAAGGCAAAATAGGCTAGAGAGAAAGAAAATCATTAATTCAGATATTTCTTGATCACCACACAAAGACTTTTGATGTAAATCTTGGGGTTTAAGGATAAAGTGAAGATGAGAGAGAATTCTATAGGCTTACTGGTCTGACCTGGTTTAATTTTTAAGAGGACTTTGCTCAACAACTGGAATAACATTTTCAGATTCACATAGAATTTTGGGACTAGTGGCACAAGAGATGTAATAATAACAAAGGCTTTGAGATTAATTAAATTCCATTTGGTGTAGTTAAGACTGAAGGAAATGCTAGGACAGAGCAACAAAACAGCAGTTCTGCTCTGCTCTGGGTCTTAGACTACTCCCGTCATGCAGGCAGGCAGAGAAGCCTGTTGGTTTCTGTAATACCAGTGCACCCGGCACCATCACATCAATGCAATTTTTTCTTGCAGATTTGGACAGATTTGTATCAATTATCTCTTAAAGATGAGTTAGGTGTTGTTACCGTTCATTACATGATTTTTTTCCTGGTAACCTGCTACTACATGGCTAATGCCGTAGGCTTTGCTGTTTAACTACTGAAAAGTGATAAAATACGTTAATCGCCACAAGTATCAACTATTTAATCTCTGGGTGGCACTGCTCTATATTCTGATTCTTCAGTGTCAGTAACCTCAAATACCAGTAAACTCTTCTGCTTTTACTCCTGGCAGTGGAAATAAATATCTACTCAAAAACTTCTTGTATATTTACTCAAGAGGTCCCTTTCATCCTTAGACTTTATTCCATAACTACAGGAACTTTGACTTCAAAGCAAGGGGCATGGAACCATGACCAAGACCTATCTGAAGCTCAGCTAAGGAGGTTGCTGCTGGGTTGGGGAGGACAGTTAATGCCAAAACAAGATTTCTCAGACAGCTGCTGTGTGCCAAGACATTAGTTCAGGCAATGGTAGTAAGGTACAGAGCTCTAGCCTGGGATGGGCTGAGGGGATGGTACAAGCTACTGGGAGAAGTACTCCCTCCAGCTGTTCTTTGCTGTCTCACTGATGCCTGTGGGCTGGCAGCCTACCCAATATGTACTTTAGATTTTGTTTCTGCAACAGGACATTAGCAGTGCTTGCCTCTCTTGTGGGACAAGAAAAGCAGCCAGCTCCATTTTCCTTTTAGCTAGCATCAGTCACCAGGTGTGATTTATGGGGGGCTTTTCCCTTTCACCCTCCCAGTGGTATGTAAATAGTATTTTTAAAACTGTCATTGCAGCCTTGATGCCCGGGGAAATTTCTGCCCGCGAAAGCTTTGGCAAGGTTTGTAAAGAGAGATGTTACCCAGCATTATGATCAACCGCTGCAGCCAGGAAACCTTCTGTATGTATTTACTGCACACTAGCAACCCCTGGTGTTCAGCACTTAATTCTCTTTGTTCTTTCTAAACCTACGTGGTACACCAGAGCTGCGTATTGTTCAGGTTTTTTCCCTTACTGAAGCAGAAGCATTTTCAACCCATGTTACCAGAGATCATAGGTATATCTCTGCTCTGATAGTTCACTCTCAGGAACAGAAAAAAGTACGCTCCAGTTACCTTAGCAGCAAATATTTTGGTTCCAAAGAGAGGCCATTTCCGGGCCACTGTCAAATAAATCCGAACACATTCTGGTGGAGAGCATCCCTGCAGCACCATCCACTTCGTTGCCAGCCTGTCAGCCAGTTGCCTTTCAGAATCCAAGACACAAGGCAGCGTTATATACTAATGTCTTCCAAGCAAAGGTGAGTAAAATTACAACAGTTAATAAATGTACCTCTTACTCCAAAAGGGCTGTTCTATACAGCACTACGGACAGGGCTGATACTGCTGTCAGTTTATGATCACTGTACAACCTGAGTTTCTTTTAGCATTTTCTCTACTTCCACAATTATTTTACTACTAGTTATACTGCAATATCCAGGAATCCCAGTTACATATGGGTTGCTCACTGGTGTATATATTAAACAACTGTAACTACAAACACTCAGGCAGCTGTTACAGAAAAAATCCTGCCCAGCCTGTCTTCACGTTCAATTATACTCTCAACTTCATCATGCCTGTAGTATGCTCTGTATGGAACCACAGTATCTAGAGCCATAGAATGGTTTGGGTTGGAAGAGACCTTCAAGATTTAGTTCCAACCCCCTGATTTGGCTCACTAGGGATGGTTTGGCAGCTGTCTTGCTACGGGCATATTGAATTTGCTTCCAAAGGGAGGTAACTGTGTTAGATCTACCACTGCGTCTGGAAGATGACCGTTCTCTCTCTTTAAAAGCTAGAGCTGCAATCCATGGCAGCATCTGAATTCTGTACTTGAGTATTTGAGATCTCCGCATTGTGTGCAAGAACTTCTAAGTCAGAATATCAGAAAGCCCGGCCAAAATATGTCCTACCAGAATTACTGCATGGCCTGAAGCAGCCCATATAAGCTGGTTTTACAGCTCATCGCAATTATTAGGCATCTGGATTCAATGGACACTCGGGGGAATGGTAAAACTAAAACTGAGAAACAGAATTCATCTTAGGCTTAGGTTAGAGTTTATTGGAACTGAGATGCCTAATTTGGAAGTGAAAGGCTTAAACTTCTTGTCTAGGGGAAACTTAGTTGGTGATTTGGGCTCTTTTTATATTAATTAACTGCTATTTTCTTTTAAAGGAACCTTTCCCTGACACTTGTGTTTTAAGTTTCTACATCAAATAATCTTGACAGGGATTCTTGAAATTTCTTAAATGTAATGACAGAATTTTGCAGGTAAATTTGTTTTCAGTGCAAAGTATAGAAGAACCAACATTTTACCTCAGCTGTTCAGGAGTAATGTTTTGCTTGTAGCGTTTGGGGTAGAATTTATCTAAGACCTGGTGGAGAAGATGCTGCATTTTCAATTGTGATGTTCCCCCAGGACATGAAGATCCTGTTCGATCCAAATCCCCATATTCCACCTAAGACAACATTATAGTTAATAGCAACAGAACTATGGGGTTTTTTGTGCAGTAGAACATTCCATGAATTCCCATACCGATAACTACTATATTTATTAGTCACGCAAAAAGACACCATTAGGCTGGGGAATTTTGTCTACAGTATTTACCATAGTAAAGGTATACAATAGAGCAATTACGAAGGACATGTCTGCCCAGGGAATTCTTTACTGATCTAAGAATGTGAAACAAGATATCAGCCAGCTACTTTTTGTAGGGAGACCCTTCTGTGTAGCTGCCAAGCTTTTGGGGTTTATTGTCAATTGGCCAGTTAAAACAACAGTGTATTTGTAAATAGTTTGGACAATGTTCCCAGCCTCTTCATCTCAGTTTACACTGCTTTAACAAATGCAACAAGCAGTTTCAGCTCAGAAGGAAACTATTATCCTGCTTATCATGCCCACAACCCACACTGTATGTTTTATGTGATAAAATGCTAAATGCAAGCCTGGAGGTCTAATGCAGGGTCCCACAAGACGCTCTTCCTGAGTAAGAGGCTATTGGCAGTGCAACAGGGAAAGGTTTTACTATTAATGGAATTTCAGTAGTGATACTATTTCCATATCTCTACTAAGGCACTAATTGGAGCAGTTCTGGGATAGTCCAGCTTCACTGTTTTTTCCAATATTTTCCTTCAGAAGGAAAGGAGAAGCACTCCCATAGCAAATTTCCCTGCAGCAAAAGGTGTTGTAATAACACACGTATGCTGGTATAATTGCATGGTACATCTCAGACTGTTTGATAAGAGAAAACACTTTTGATGTAAAAGATAGCTGCTTAGTCAAAGATATTCAGCGTATAGCTGAAGTCCCTGGAGGACAAAAGGATTTCTGCCCATAGTCATACTCACCTGAGCCATCAGAGCCACCATTTCCAGAGCTAATTCCTTATTAACAGGAAACCTTCCATTGGCTATTTCATTGCTGACTTGGAAGGCCAGTAGCAACCGCTCACGGTCTGTCTCACCTTTGGCCTGGCTCCGAAAATATAGCCTAAAAAGCAGAAGGTAAAAAGATATTGTGAACTGAAAGCAGAGGTGGGAACTTTAATCAAAGTGAGTATAAATAAAAGTTGTGGGGTTTTTCCTCCTCCTTCTCTAAAGTGAACTTTGTGTATTGCAGAGGTACTGGACAGAGATTTGGAAGCCGAGGTGCTTCCCTTATGGACAAGATTTGGGCAACTCAAAACATGCCTTCTAGCTTTTGAAGCCATTTGAATTCTGTAAGCCAACCACTTCAAGACAGTGAAGCCTTATTAAACTAAGGTAAATCAGTGTCTGTCCATCGCTATCAAGCATAGACAGGTAATATTTAAGATATGGCCTTCCCTGTTTATTACAGAGTACAGAACTACTCTGCTCTACACGTATAAACTTCTATATGGCAGTATTGTAGTCTTGTTATTTTTGTCAGCTTTGTTTTGACCACTTACACTGATATTGTTACTACAAAAGTCTTCTGTCTGTTTGCTTCAGCAGAAAATAAGAGACCCAGTTAGCAGGTTTTATTTCAAAAATTGAAGAGGGATTCTTGAAAATCAAAGCTTCCTACTATTTTTTATTCCCTTCACACTTGCCATTTCTTTGACCTGGTATAGCAGGATGACTAATGGGGGTTAAAGATATCTGCTTGGGGAACGCTTCCCAGAACCACTCCTCATGTATGCCTATTTACAGCCCACACCATCTAATTCATATATTAATTCAAAGCTGCATCTATGATGATATATTCCACAATACTACACAAGATATTAATTCCAGTGGATCAGTTTATTTTTATGTCACTGTAAAATTAATAACACCATTAGGACCATATCGACCTTATCACGTCTTATCAGAGTCCTTGATGTTCGCACAGCCCAACCTTGGAAAGGCCTTATCAAAACATCCTTGCTGTCCAGTCTAGGCACATTCCAGTCCAATAAAATAATACCACAAAGTTTCACTCCTGACACTTTCAAAAACACTGCCTTCTGGGTCAAAAACAGTAACTTCTTCCACCTCTGTTATACCAACTAACAAAGCTGACAGAAATTTGTTTCCACCACTACACTCAACAAAATCTTCATACATTCAATGCAGAACCCTGTCTCTTTGTTTTTGGGGTGGCCTTTGTTTTGTCTGCAAAGAGACTTCACATGCAGAAAGCTGTTCCTTGTTCTCATACACAGCTCTTCATTCACTAATTCAGAATTCCTGTCTGTATTACAAGTGATGAAATGACATTCCAGTTTTTGATTTAGATCTTTGTCTTGTGCTTTCCTTCTCTACCATCTCTCGTCATCTAACTTTTAACATTTCTTTCTTTATAAAGTCTGGGCACTGCTACTACATGTCTCTTCTACAGCTCATGTGATTTAGAACATTGTTCTTCTATCTTTTTCATCTTTGTGATACTTCACTTAATTGCAAGTTTCAGCCTATTCGTTTTTACTGGTGATTTTCCCCCCAGGTCTCTTTTCCTCTCACCTAACCCATGTTATTTAATTATGTTTTAGGATCTAGGCAAATGAAATTGTGCCAAGTATGTCTCACTGTGCTACAGCTAGTTCTTCACTTATTTTAAATCTGTTCTGCTATTGCAAAATGGTTTGGGTTTTACCTCTAAGCCATATACCCTCTTTTATACATGTACCACACACAAAAATCAACACATCTCATGTAGGATTTTAATGAATCTTAGCTAGTTTTGGCACTAACAGTACTATTTTTTTACTATCAATTACTGGACATCTACAGAGATATATGCAGTATAGAAATATTTAATTAACAGCAGTAGTGAGGCCAACCAACGAATCACAGTACCTGTTCTTATAGGTTAACTTCACAATTCTTGTGCCACCTTCATATTTCCCAGGATGCAATTCTTTTAAGGCTTGTTCCCATTTAGAAATGATATCACAGATCTTTAAAAAAATACCACGGAGAGAGGAGAGACAAACTGAGGTGAAACGCATAGTCAAGGCTTGAGGGGAAAATAAGTGAAAAAAGTATTGCAGAACACAGAAGATAAAGAAACAGACTGGATCAGCATAAACACAGCCAGAAGTGATGATTCCTTTTTCTGTTGCACAGTATGTAAAAATCAAAGCGTTCCAACTGAAAACTCCAGCTCTAATCAGCTGGGAGCACACGTGTTCTGGTCTGGTAGCAACTCTGTGGCTACATCTATGGTAGCAAGTAGCAAACCTCAGGAGGAGCAGATCTGCACAGTGCAACACCTGTTCCTAAGACTCTATGCCCACGCTACATGAGTTTCAAAGGGTTTTTCCTTTGGACTAGCTTTAGTCTTATCAAATGGCGTGAAAGCCCACTACTGTGTTGGATCACACCTTCCAGTTCACATTTCATGTACAAAGGATCCATTTTGTGCTCTCTAAGGTTGCTCCTTAATGCGAAACAAAGCATGGTTAATAAGAATGATTGGTAAGTTTGCTTCAAAAGTGCGCTCCTGAGCCAAATTAAAGCACTAACGTATCTTCTGAAGAGCAGCTGTCTACATGCATGGCTAAACCAAACTCTTAGATGTGAATGTCTGAACTTTGGGTATATTTGATCCTAGATTCCACCTTTGTAACTCAGACATATTTTTAGTAATAGCATGATTAATTTCCTTGATCCATTCAGCTCCTGTTGGTTGTTCCAGTCCTTTTACCAGTGGTCTAATAAAGGCCTCTGCTTCTCTTCTGATAGTATCTCAATAAAAGGAATGTGAACATAAGCAGCCACATTAAATACATAATCAGATATTCTAATCCTCCCTTAAGCAGCTATTGGGGTTGCCTTGGCAAGTAAATAATAACCAGTTAATAACCAGTAAAAGCGATACCTTTGATTGTCTCAGTCTCCTTCGTTTAATATCTCATCTCTCCAAATGGTGGTTCAATTACTAGCAAAGCTCCAGATTATCTGATCTATATTAGGCCATGAAAGCAAAATATAAAATTTGGCACTGTCTGTGGTAGTTTCCTCTTCAAAAAATCTAATTTTAAATTATTGGTATCTTATCCCTTCATTGCCCAATGTGAAATTTTATGCTGTGTAGAACTGAATGTTTATGTTCCTTACAGGTACCGGGGCATCTTCAAAGTTCCCAGTACCACTATTCCTCCATCAGTGTTGTATGACAAATAGTTCTCCCACATTTGTACCCAAATCCAACGTATCTCATTCACAGCTGCTAGCCTGCTCACTCAAGGCAGTCATCCAGCTGTAGCATGGGTAAAAATCTCCATATGAAAGACACAGATGTTAATACTTTATCTGCTTTCTTTTTCCCTTGATCTGAGGCACTCCTCTCTTTTTTAAAGTGAAGGCATGCTCAGTAGAGCTTTCTTTCCCAAGTACACTCATCAACAATGAAAGCCTGAGTTATCTGGAGATAGCAAGGAGATCCATTTATTGGATTATGTAGTAATTTACACAGACATGCCAAGAGACTCACAGCCTAACATAAATTTGTCTCAATTAGAAGTGTCACATTTGATGTTAGTTGTGATACCTGATCATGCTAGCTAGCTCAGTCATGTTTTAATTTTGTAGTCAAGACAAATTAAACTTTAATATGTGCTAAAGTTAAAGAGTTTTAAAAAATTGACCAATTTATCACCTACTAAAACGGAACATGCTTTGTCTTAACTAGGATCTCAGACTAGACTGAGTTAATTATAGAATCATTTAGATTGGAAAAGACCTTTAAGATTGAGTCCAACCATTAACCTAGCACTGCCAATTCCACCACTAAATGTCCCTGAGGGCCGCACCGACACATCTTTTAAATGCTTCAAAGGATGGCAACTCAGCCACTCCCCTGGGCAGCCTGTTCCAATGCTTGACAAACCCTTTCAGTGAAGAAATTTTTCCTCATATCCAATCTAAACCTCCCCTGGCTCAACTTGAGCCCATTTCCTCTTGTCCTGTTACCTGGGAGAAGAGACTGACAGTACTCCCCTCGCTACAACTTCCTTTCAGGTAGTTGTAGAGGGCAATAAGTTCTCTCCTCAGTTTCCTCCTCTCCAGGCTAAACAACCCCAGTTCCCTCAGCAGCTCCTCATTAGACTTGTTCTCTAGACCCTTTACCAGGTTTGTTGCCCTTCTTTGGACAGGCTCCAGCACCTCAATGTCTTTCTTGCAGTGAGGGGACCAAAACTCAACACAGGATTTGAGGTGTGGACTCACCAGTGCCGAGTACAGGGGTACAACCACTCCCCTAGTCCTGCTGGCCACAGTATTTCTGATACAAGCCAGGATGCAGTTGACATTCTTGGCCACCTGGGCACACTGCTGGCTCATGTTCAGCCAGCTGTGGACCAATATCCCCAAGTCCTTTTTCCACTGGGCAGCTTTCCAGCTGCTCTTCCCCAAGCCTGTAGCATTGTGTGAGGTTGTTGTGACCCAAGTGCAAGAATTAATATCTGATCTCTGAATAATAACCTTGTTAGACCATACCCAAGTGTATTTGGTCTTGCTGCATTAAGAAAAAATCATTAGCTACTTAGCAGCTCTTTAAAGATGTATGCTGAATGTAGCAGAGGGAAAAACAATATACCTTCATGTTACCCTGCAGACAGTGTTCCAAATTCCTGCCAGAGGGATCATCTGTGAACAGAGAAAATCCCATGTGGGATGGCTTCCTCATTCCTGTCTCCTGGTTCAGTCGCTGGATGAATTCATCAACTGTTGAGGAACCATCAAAACCCACAACCTGCAATGGAAGAGGAGTTAGTTGAGGATAACTTTCAGTAAACATGACATTGATGGGCATCATAACTAGTGCAGCCTGGTTTCCTAGTCTGATGTCTCAGGATTGATTGCCAACTCCAGTGACAGCACCTGCATATTGTCTCCCTTCACACTGCATTCTTTCTCAGTTACTGAGTCACTTACGACATCTCTCCCTTTTCCCCAGCTACCTTTTATTCCTAAGACCTATAGAGCTGGGGCTGGATTCCTTTCCTTTTCTCAGAAAAAAAGGCTAAAATGGCCAGGAGGAGAAACAGTGTATCTCTCAGTATCTGACGTGTATTAAACACCATGGTGCTTCCTACTCACATGAAGGAGGCAGGTTACAGTGCAGTCCTCTAGTGCCCAGAAGAAAGGAAGCTGTGGTGGCTCACCTGGTAGGTTCCATTCATGAAGTGCACTGGGATGCTGAAGGGGAGTGAATGGTGGTAGGGATTTCTCAGCAGGATGGACACAATCTCCATCCGGGAGGGCTTGGCTTCCCGCTCGCCAGTCTGCACAGTGCGGTCTACTGATCTCTGGCAGTAGATGGCATACTTGCCTATTTCACTCCTAGGTGAAGAAGTGCAGCTAAATCACAAATATGCTTCAAATGCCATGTCCTCTTCCATTTCCCATGCCATGACAAAGCATTCCTCCCTTAGGCTTTTGCTCAAGCAAAGATACATCTCTGCAGATATCCCGATTCATCCCAACAGCTCAAGTGAAAAGCTACAACACAAACCTAAGCTCCAAGGAACTGTAAAATTAAGGTAGACAACGGATTCTAGGAAGCACAAGAGCATTCCCTGCTCCTAGCTGGACTGGACATAGCATAGGAATATCCTCTTCTGTACCCTGCTGCCATCATAGCATCCATTAAACCAAGACCAGTTCACCTTCAAACTCACTGTCATGCCAGCAGAATTTAGTTACTATCATGTCGAGTCCTGGTAAGTATTAATAAGTTGCAATGCATTAGTCTTGCTTACAGGGTTATATGTTTATCAACTTACATGGTTATAGAAACCATAAGTTTCCATGTATTAACCCTATCTACCAATCAAGAGACTGAACAGAGATTCAAAGCAGGCTCAGATTTGTTGACAGTTCAGTACAGTATAGGGATAGTTATTAATGTGATCAGTTTACTGAAGAGAATGCTCTATTGAACAGCACCAAAAGGATGTGTGTCTAAAGCAAGGCAAGAACAGTCAATTACACCTTCTGCAAAAATGTTAAGAATGCATATTCTGCATAAATTCTGAAACTGAAGGATTTCTATGGATTTATAAGCACTTTGCAGGGGAAACTAATTCCATTCAAGATACCTCCAGGAGCTCAGTACATGATTAAATCTCCAGTTAAATCCTGGCAAGCAACATGGAAGTCAGGAGCTCTGGCTTTCCACTGTAGCAATGTATCGCTCATTATGTACCTCCCCAGTAACGTGTTTGAACAATTTTCATACAGAGAACCTTGATTCAATGAGAAACTGTTGTGTCTGGCTTCCAAACGCTCCTGAGTCCTGCGTCTTCTAACCTAGAGCTGTGCTCCACGTTTCTTCCTCTCAGAGATTGGAAAGGTGAGCTTAAAGTATATATCATGAAAAACAATAGCTAAAATGAAGATCTAGTGTAAATCTAGACCATAGGCATTATGTGGTGTAAACACTCTGGTGTCTTGTTTGCTGTATGAAACAGGGAAAGCCTATCTATTTAAACTGGTCAAGAAACAGCTGCACCTGCTCCACCTGAAGAGACAGAAGTATTCCCAAACTTGGCAGAAGGAGCTAAGTCCCGTTTAGCAACTGTTCTCAATCTAATCTAAACTACAGATGAATATAAGCACAGTTTGTTGTAATTTCTGTATGTTTTTTTTCTAGCCTTTATAATTGTTCATAGCTGGATTGTATAAATACATTTCCTCTTTGGTTCTGCTTGAAGTTTATTTGTTGATAAAGGCACTTTTGGCCTGAGAACATGGCAGACCATCAGCATAGTAATGCTCAAAACTGATGCATTAAATCAGTTTCGCAGAGCCCAGCACATCCTTATGAAATTCCATAGTACTTAACAGTAAAGCAGCTCCACTACTGAGTTGAACGGGCCAGTTTGGGAGCTGGTACTGCACAAGTCTGAAGGGATGGTTTCTAATACCAGCCAGAAGATCCCTAACATGCTGCCTTAGACAATGGAGGGAGTGCCTGAACATCAAGGGGTGCCTGATACCTGTATTTTTCCTTCTGAGAAGAAATATCAAATGTGAGGCAGCATATAAGGAAATAAAAAAAATAACTCGATAGGAGAAGTACACAGATGTTCTTTAAATGTCAGGACACTTTTAGCGTGAATTCCAAGACAGACTTAGGCTGAGTATTTGAATATGAATATTTGTTTGAAATTAAACCACTCTTTTACCTATATCTTAGCAGCAGTATATTGTTGCAAGAGACAACTAGACATTTCTAGCTGTGACCTTCCCACCAAGGACACAGTGAGATATGCTGACGACCAGATCACCATGGAAACAAACAAAGAGCACTGCATGAACACTGGAGAGCAGTTTATTGCTGTTACAGTAGACCTTGCACTGTTTTCTTATAGGGGAAAGTGTTACACTTTGAAGAAGTAACAACAACAACAACAACAAGAGTACTAGCATAGATTTCAGGTTTGTGCATTTTTCCTAACTTTTTATGGTTCCCTGAGACGTTCTCTGCCTCATTTTTGTTCTGTCAGTACACCTGCTAATCTGACAGCAGAATGTGATCATCTAGAATTCTAGTAATTCCTTCTGAATAATTATTTTGGTCTGGTTTTCTATCAATAAAAGAAAGTAGCTGGATCAGCAATAAAACTCCCTGTGTAGCTCCAGTTATATCTGCAAAAAGTTCTTTTGCTGGTATAGGTCACTCAGCTTTATGAACTAGCTTAAATGACAAATTAATGTGAATGACTGAAGGGGTACAGCTTGATAGCATTGGGAACTTTCTGTCCCCTCCCTCAACTTATTTTTGCAGGTGTGAGTTACAAAATTGTTTCCATCTTTATCCATAGTGGATGCAAAAGGCAACCAGCTTAGCCGAAGAAAATGGTAAGGCTGCAAGTCTTTACCTGGGGTCTGCATGTCGCTGCAAGTGCTGTTTGATGTACCAGAGGAAGTGATGTTGAGGCAGGAACAGAGGAGCACACAAAGCCAGGAGTTGCCAGCACTGTGAACATAAAACTGATGTCATTCTTGTTCTCTACTTCTTGCCTGTTGTCTTTCATAGAATACTGCAACCAAAACGTTGGATGGTGACTAGTGCTTTCAAGACACTTCAAAGGAAGCGATGGTCAGAGGACAGACTGCTCTCCAATACCTCAACCTGGACTCTAAGAAGAGGTGTTCTACATTATTAGCTACTTTTGAAAATTTTGATTAGTGTAACCAGAGCTGAGCGAATGATTAAGTCCTAAATGAATACTTTTTTGCTATTTCTAACTGCAAATGATAACAAAGAATACACTGGGGAATTTTGTTTCAAATTAGACCCATTATTCTTCAACCAGATTTTATTTTATCATTTGAGCTGGGAATATTATAATCAAGTATGTACATTCATGCTGTAACTTATTCATTTGATTTACCTAATAATTATAGTGCAAAAATCAGATTTCATTCTTAATAGCAAAATTCATGATTTGCATGCTGTTGATGAACTAAAACGGAAAACAAAATTAATACCATGTGACAATTATAGCTAGTCAACACGAGCTATGAATTTTGATTCTGAATATGGTCGAATAGATCATTTGCAACTGGTAAATGGTTAAATTAAAACTAAAATTTATTTTGCAAGTAGTTACATTCTCAGTGTTTTTCTTTGCACATCAGTGCTGAGATTCTCTTCCCTTCAGCACACCTTTAGCATCTGCACAATTTCATGAGAACCAGTTCCATTTTTTGCAATTTGCTAATTATTAAAAACATGGAATGAAATAAAAACTATTTGCAGAGTGGAAGTGACAAAAGAGAACCGACCTGAATGACTGAGTGGTTCTGAGGTTGTCGACAGCTGGTCTGTTTAACAAGCTGACAGTAAATTTCATTCTGCAGCTCAGTATGCGTCAAGCAGACCTGCAGCGCTGTCTGGGCAAGTGACACATGGTAATCAATAGAGGGGGCCTCCACAGGGACATTGATGAACAGCTGACAGGACTGTAAAAGAGCAGAAGATAGTAAATGCCACGAATACAGTAACTCTTCTCTGGTACCTACCTTCCAGGCCAGGTTCCCCAGATGTGTTACAAACAGTAAATGATTTATTCTAAATAACCTTGAGAGCAGGGAGGAAAATAAACACTTAATTCCTATCCCTCCCTCTTTAGTTATGGCAACTAGAAAATTCACTCAACCTCCCCCAGCCTGGGTAGCTTACAAGTCAGCAAGAGAACTGAGGGGGAAATGTGCTTCCCGCTTTCCATGCCTGTGCTTTATCTTGCTAAGACTGTCCAGTCTTACCGCTGATCTTACACTTGTAGAGTGCAAAAATCAAATCTCCAATGGCTTCACCATTAGTCTTAACGACACAACTGAGTTTTCCAATAAATTGTTTGTTTCCTTCAATCCAACTATCAGAGAGGAAAGAGGAAGATGAGGCTAAATCTGAAGCATAAAGTCTGTGGGGGACATTGTTCCTAAACCCAGACTCCCTACAAGTAAAAGTTAAAACTTCCAGAGAATGAATGACACCTAATATCCAACTGTCCTATTGTAATTAAATGACCCAGCAGGCCTGTCTAAAGCAACCAATGGTGACAGTAAATGACCAAACAATGTTCTTGCCCCAACAAAACAGTAAAATAACTGAAAACCACGCAATGTCCCTTTAAATACCTTAAAAAGTTTCAGAGCTTCAGTCTGCAGAGCCTCTGATGGCAGAGTGGTGAGGGATGTGTGCAACCCATCTTTACTGTAGCACAACATAGGATGCTTCCACAGAGGAGAATCTGAGGTAGCAGATGGGCAAAAACATGCAGTGTCAGAAACAGAAGAAAGATAACAGTGTCCATGTTGAAAAGGAGCCTTGCTGAAATGGCAAAACACCCAAGGAAGCAGCACTGCATTTGGCCACGTTTATCTTTGCTGCCACTTCATCGATTGCAGCAAAGCCTGCCATGAACAAGGAGTCACCAGCAGCATTAGCCATCAGCAGAAAGAAGTATTGCCATACTCAATCCTGCTGTGTTAGAGCTTCACATCAGCTGTATTCTGGTGAGAAACCACTCATCTGTGTGTTCAAACAAGAGACACAAATTCTGCCAGGGCAGCTGCCTGCAATGGGGTATCTTTGTTAGTGCAATTTGCTACTCAACAGTAAGCAAGGTTCACATATAGGTCTAGGAATATGTGAGTGTGCAGGAAAAGAGTATTAAGTATGAATGCATATGATAATACACATTGGAGAACATGGTGCATAAACGTACATGAACACCAAGTATCAAAGATAAAGAAGAACAGATGAGCATGAATGTATGTGTGAGGGTTTATATGTGCAGAGGAACAGATGTGAAGGCAAGTGAGTATTTAGAAGAGAACATGCGTTTATATGGCCAAGATTCCCAGAAAAGGAAAATCAGGACCAACAGTAACAGGAAAAATTAAAGCCCCAGTTCTTTTTTTAATTTTAATTGATGTTACAGACATTTCAGATGCTTTGATAAATGATGTGACAATGTGATGGACCTGTCTAGTTTCACTACAATGCCTGTATCCTCTCTGAAGATGTTACTGTGGAACTAGGGGAGCAGGACGCTGTATCATACACTATTCTACTGAGAATCCTCTTTCCTCATCTTTGGCTGGATTAAAACTGGGAATTGAAAACGCCCTTTCTTATACTTCGCTACCATAGAAAAGAGTTTGTGGTTTCTACTTACCGGGGTCTCCCTCTGCATCCAATAGTTTTCCAATGAGTTGTTCATATGATGTGCCCACTGTGGCATTACTGCTACCAGCTGCTACAGTCAGATGGTACAGCCAGGTATTCTAGGCATAAGGGGACAACGGTATGGGTCAATTCAGACCTTGTTTACTGCAAACAGGTTTAGTCTGTATGCACCGTTTGATCGCTGATACCAAAAAGATTGTGGTTTATACCTTCTCTTGTTTGGTGCGAATCAGTAAGTATGTGGGACTCTGGTCCTGTGGGTGAATCACCAGTGTACAGTGGGATGAGAGAAGTCCTCCACCAGCGGCTTCATAATCTTCATCAGAGTCACAGGAGCGGTCTACCTCTTCCACTTTGGACTCACGCATAGGTAGATGCCCTAGGGGACACTTATAAGAAGGGGAAGCAAGTTAGATAAGTGTAGCTAATCTCCCACTATGGATAGGGAACACCTGGAAAGAAAACTGAGGTCAAAATTTTAAAGAGTTCTGTAAAATGTAAGGAATGAACTATTCAGTGTTTAACTAATGTAATTCTATAATCTTACATGTCTATAGAATCTCTTCTCTTCCATGAACTAAAGTACTTACAAACTGTGTTACTGTAAGGAAAAAAATTATTTTTCCTGGGAGAGCATCTACAGGTCAGAATGAGAATATGCAAATAAAAAGATGGTCTTTCCCATAAGGTACTCTTTTCTTCCCATTACACTTGTCAGTTGTGTTTACATCATCGGTTCTGCAAGATAGGATGTGTTTTCTGATGGTCGGTTGCTCAGTATCTTGAGCCACTGCTTTCCAATCCTGGTCAGACTCTCTGCTTGCTACTGGAAAATAAGTACTTTCAAAATTGCATAAATAGGTAGATGCAGACAAACAGAGGCTATCTCCTGTGCTAACTCTGGAGATCAATCCCAAGTACGAGTCATAGTAGTCCCTGACATTCTAAAACTTGGGGTTTGACATCATCAAAGCAAAGTAATGGACTATTGGGCCAAGCTTCCAGAAATGGTAGCACATTACACTGATTAATTGACCTCCCTCTTCCCATGTTGTCATTGCTACTTATTTTCAGGATGGTACGCAGAATGTATCAGCTACTGTGTAAGAGTCTGCCCTTAAGGCCTCACAAGACAGAAGGAGAAACAAGATATACAGTGATCTGAGAAAGAAGAGTCATTGCCTTTTAAAGTCTTTTGTCATTTTAGCTTTTTAAAAAAAATCAGAGAAAATATTGATTCTTTTTGTGGAGCAGATGCTGTTCGAAGAGGAGAAGTACAACCAAGGAAAAGCTTGAAGCATGAGACACAGAAACAGTAAAAGGCAAAAAAGCTTCAGAAGAAATGGGATAGGAGGATTCAGGAGCAAAAGGGGAAAAGGATTTACCTTATCTTCATGATTTCTATAGTAGTAGAAAGTTTTTCCAATCAGTGCACACCAGACCAGCTTAGAGTGACCATGCTTAACCTGTAAGGATGACAAAGAAATATGTATTGTTAACATCAGCAGTGTTGCTGGAATGATTTTCTAGGACTCCAACTTTCAATTCAACTATCCCTTAAAACCTTGCCTATATTATTTGTTCTACACTAATATGAGCTTCTCTCAAAACATACAGGGCACCACTTCCAAAAGCAAGTAAGTACCTCCCACCGAAGTAGATGGACATAGGTGCTTATGGGAATGGGTCTAAGGTTTTGTGAAATATTTTACTTATTGACAACAACTCGTCATTTCTGTATCCTGAAATACAATATTAAGAATAACCTTTTTAAGAGTACAAAACCAAATCACCTAATCTCAGCAGGAAAAGACCAGTCAACATGTAGTTTAGGCAGCTGCTTCCTATTGCAGATGAACAAGCTTCAGATGCAGGCTGTCTTTAGCCATCTTTAGATGCTGACCAGAATTATATTAAAAACTTCATAGTAATTTGCTATGCAAAACTAATCTGTGGGAAAGGCATAAAGCATAAGAATTTTCAGCCACTGTACTTTGTATTGATGTGCATGCAGTCTGTTATGATGGAAATAAATGCTAACCTAGAACCATACAAGCCATTTATTTGAAACTCTTCTATATCACCAAGTTAAGATCAATTAAATGTGACATTTAACAGCATTTCCTGATGGTTATTTTTTTTACTATGACATACTGTGAATTCTGTTGAAGAAAAGCATACAGAATCTAGATATTTGTTATTACTTACTAAGTGACAAAGTATCTCTCAGTAGCCTTGTATGTCCCATTCCTTATCCTTTATACAAATGTTCCTGTCTCTGAAACACAGAAATCTACTGCCGCTTTTCTTTCTTTCCCCACTCTTCTAGGAAGTATCAAAATACTAATTTCTTGCTGACATTTACTTTGCAAACCAATAAGCTGGTACACTGTCAATACTAAGCTAAACTGAATGAAGTAAGAAACAGTATTTTACCTTGGTGAGCCAACCTTTCACAGTAGGTTTAGCATCACTATGAGGAACATCAACAGGACTGGTCACTTGCACTCTCAGAAGACTCTGTAGGACATGAATCCATTCCTCCAGGATGTTGGGGGAGTCTGCTGTTAGGAAGTAGGTTCTCTTTTCTGTCACGAGCTGGAAGGAAAAGGAGTGAAGAAGTATAAATCTACACACCTACAAACCTTTTCTTCAGCTGCTGAGTTTCATTATCCCATAGAGATATTTTTTTTTTTTGGTGGTTCAGGAGGAATTTTGGCGGGGTAAGAAAAAAGGTGCTAGCCCTTAAAGCCCAAGTGAAAGAACTGAAACTCAGATGAATCAAATTCTCACAAGCTCTCTTGCTGTTTCTGTTGAATATTGCAGTGTTGTCACCTCTCTCATCCTTTTTTGTGTCTCTGCTCCTGCGATTTTTAATTTTAAAGGTTAGTACATAAATGGGGGTTTTTTGCTGCCTTCACTTTGTATTGCATTCTGCCTTCAATAGCTTATGACTCTCAGAGAAAAGATGCTATGAATTTAACAGTAATAAGCTTTAGCAACTTCAGTTCTGTAAGGGCAGAAGGTAGTTCACACTTCAGACCATATGCCTTTCAGAGTATGACAGAAACTTTAATGCTGCCTTTATAATTAAGTCCTCTAATAATAATGACTTAAAACTGAACCCAGTAATGGGCTAACTTGTGATACTTAGTAAATCAAATTCTAATGGGAATCCAACACTTCAGATGTTTCTTCAGATCCCCAGGCATGTGAAGTCAGGCTAGAGCTCTTGTGAAATGAGTCTTTCATAAAGAGGAGATCCTAGGTGCTACCTAGTTTTAACTTTTATAAGAATAAATTTTCCCTACAGATTTCAAGCTCTCAGTCCTAACTGCAAAAAAGGAAAGTGCTATGGTGTAAACCAAGACAAAAATAAAGGAGAATTTCTTTCCATTTCAGAAGCTGTATTTGAGTTAACATTTAGCTCTTTCCCCACTATTTATTGAACTAACTGCCTGGCTTGTGCCAGGAAACACAGGTCAGCTCATATTAATTGAGATTTACCGTACCATCAGCCTGAAATAAGTGCGCTCTTACCCAGCCACGAGGTGTGTCAAGATGAAAAAACAACACTTACCTGGAATGTTTGGGACCCTTCACCTCTGACAATTTGACATGAGGAATTCAGCTCCATCTGCCCTTGTGGTTTGCGGATAACATCACTCTGAGGAAAGAAAAGCAAACAACCTTTTCAGTAGGAAAAAAACCCTCAGATGAACCTTAGGAGTACTTAAATACAGCATAATATGCATGTGCAGTTGGAGTCTGCATTCGTGAGCTGCAAAGGACAGCTGAAAGTTGCCAGGTTGAATATGAGACTGTGATCTTGTTGCAATGATGAAGCAAAAGTCTCCTCTGTAGTGGCAGACTATGTAACAAGGGTAATGGCAACAAATACTGTCTTACCCCGTTCAGATTGGACATTAGGAAAAAGAACCCAAAACCCCAAAACAGCCAACCAAACTCTTTCTCACTGGAAAGGTGACACAACACCAAACAGGCGCCAAGACAGTGGCTGAATTTCCACCTTTGGAAATTTTCAAGATTCAGCTAGCCAAAGCCATGGGTGGTTTGATCTACAGCCGATGACAGTTCCCCTTCAATGCTTCAATGTATCAGCTGGGGTAGGGTCTTCCAGAAGTCACTTCCAACCAACAGTCTAAATTCTGCATATTTATGAAATTATTTTATATACGTATCTATACATATGTATAATTTGCTTGTGAATTCTGATGGATAAACCTAGTATCAGAAATAAAGATGCACTGTGCACTAAGGTGTATTTTTGTCTTGTCAGAATATGACAACACTGGGAAAAAAAAAGTTGAAAATATATCTTCTCAATATTCCTGACTTGTAAGCAAAGATGTGTATATACACAGAAATACTGTGTAATTATGCAGGTATGGAGGAAATTGCTACTGACCAGAAGAAAAAATTATGGAAGGTGAATACCCCTAAACACAATTCTCTGCAATATCACTGAGCACAGCAGAATAATCAAGGCCAACAATAGATGTGTTTTATGATTTATAGGAGTTTTGAGTGCATACTGCTAGAATTTTTGAAATAACGTAACTTCACTTGAAACAGTTGTGATTTATAAGAATATCTGGAAAAGTCTGAATGCACAAAAATGCTCTCTCAATATTGTTTCATTTATTATTGTAAGACAGCATTTTGCATGAAAGCTGATTTTCAATTTTACCCCAGTTTGCTAACACTTCCATGTCCATATGAAAGAATCCAGCTTTTTTCCCCCCTGTAGTTTTCCTCAGAGCCCCATACACTGACTCATGAGTATGTATTTATGCCCTCCTGGTACTGTAATTTATTTTTCCTTTATTTTCATCTTAAACACGATCAAAGCTGGACCATGGTATGCCTTCTGCTTTTCATCATCTGTGTAAGGTTAACCTTGTGTCCCCATGAACAACCTTTCATGTCCTGGAAAAAGCCACCACAAGGAGCTTGCCTGCCTAAGCTGAGACGCACAGTTGAACCTGTGGGTCAGACATAAAGCTCTTTGGTAGGACATTCTGGGGGAAGCTTGCCCATGACTGTCCTCTCTGCCAGTGCTATCAGCCTGGAACCAGTTCTGCAGTCTTCCCCTGTGCCTTTAAATAGGAGTAAATATATCCCAGTGACTCACCGGAGACTTGTAGTACATGATTTGTCTGTTTCTCAGAACAAACCATCGTCTCTTCCACATCTTCACCTGGCTGCCCATTTTCAGCAAGTAACCTGATTTCTCCATGGGTTCCTGGAGGACACAGAGTAAAGGGCAAAGGAGGTTATCTTGCACCTCTCAAAAAACAAAGAGTGCTGAAATCAAGCTCACACATCTGCTGCATCTCCATCATTTTCTGCTTTACTCTGCCTGATGGGAGTAGCAGCCATCCAAGGTCAGTGCTCTCTGCTCAACTTGGAAAGAGTCTAGACTATATGTGTAGCTGCAAACATCACATTGTGTTGTTTTAGTAAAGAAGGCATCTGAAGATCATTTCCCTGATTGTTTGATGCACTGAAAACTTATTTGTCTTTCTACCATAGCAGGGATTTTCCAAAGAAAAGTGAAAGCTGGCTGTAAGCCATGATTAGATTCTTGTTCCTTTTCTGCTTTATCTCTTATATTCAATAGTACAGAATCTAATGCTGTCTGTGTTTGAGGGGTTTTTTCTAGGCCAAAATATTCTACCCTTTCTCATTTCTTCCTCTGAATTTCCAAACTTGTTTTCTCACAAAAATGTAAGGCCATCACTAAAGTAGAATATGACTACAGAAAAACAGTAGAGGTCATCAGGAAAGAATACAGCCCTTGATGCTTATACTTCTACCTAACCACGTAATAAAAATTGCACCTACTTCTGATGCATCAGATAGTGTCTTTTGATACAAACCAGCTGGACCAACAGCTCAGTCTGTTAGAACATCATGTTGCAGGGGATAATATATTGTATAGTTCTGCTTCTTCTTTTACAAGGCCAAGGCTCAGTTTACATCCCTTCATGATGGTGAGGTAGCAAAACTTACAGTGCATATGCCACCATCAGTGGAATAGGAAGATGTTCGCTGTAGCTTATGTTCTGGCTCTGAATAGTCTCCATCCAAGGAGTAGGCATCAGGAGGGATGGCATAGTCACTCTCAGAGCTCAGTGAGGACATAGATACACCTGTTCAAAATAAAGAAGAGAATGAGAATCATGGCTATACAAAAGCATGCACTGAATACTGCACACTGAAAAGGTTTTTGAGTTCACCATTAAGGCTTTTTTGTTCAAAAAGAACAAATCAGATCAGACTTTGAAAACTCAAGCCCCACTAACCAAACTTCCGAGACCTTTCCTTTTTTCTTAGGAAGACAAGTAGTGAGAGCGAGTTTTGGATACTGACAGAATATAAATTTGTTGCTGAATAAACAGAGATTAAAAAATATTTTAAAAAATAATCAACAGACTTATCTAAAGCACAGACATGCTCTTTTCAGCTTGGACACATCCATTATAAAGCCTCAAGCCCCTCTCATTCAAACTAAAGAAAAGGCTCCCTCACCAGCAATGGGGCTTTGCTTTTTGTGAATCTTCCACTGGTCCATGGCAATACACAGACACATCAGCCAATGCATCCCAACAGAATTTAAGACTACAACAAAATAGAATCCCATTTCAAGACTACCAATTGTAATGAAAATTCTGCCCAAGGATCCAGTTTACCCTTCCCAGCAGTCAAGAAAAATTTTCCCTAGTCAGAACCTGATGCCTCTCAAAGATGCGAAAGATCTGTTTACCAGTCAAGAAATTATCAGCCAGTGACAGAGACAAAAAACATCTTTAATGTGTCAGTACTAGTTTGCTTATAAGAAGTCACAGAAAAGGTATGGATGGCTTCACTGGATATGTGATGAATTTGGGAGATCAATCCTTCTCACAGTCTTAGTTTAGCAATTGCCTGGATGGAAATCTACCAGCAGCAAAAACCCATCAAAGAGGATAGGTGTCTACTGAGTGGCTGTCATGTTTGCACACATTCTGGGAGAACTCATTAGCATCACCAAGGCTGAACATTTGCCTATGACTGATGATACTGTTCAGGACATCTTGCCTCACCATAAGGGCAGAGTTTGTGCTGCTCAGTAGCAATACTTCTACTTTACCTCTCTTCACTGCACGAGGGCTGCCTGGCACACTGGCTTTCCTGTTCTCAGATCCAGCAGTAGAAGTCCTGAAGCTGGCATGGGAGCCACAGTCATCATCAGAGCCTGAAGACTCATCTAAGAAAGGGACATTGCTGATCTGCGTGGCTTTCTGGAAAACAGACCTGTATGGTCAGTGTGTGAGGGAAGAGTTTCCCCAGGACAATCTCTGCTTGATAAGGCGACAGAGCAATCAGTGCAGGCTCTTATTTTCACACTGCCTTCCCTGCTACTGTCCCAGACTCCTAATTTTCTCCCTTTCTAGTCTGAGAACTTCCAAGCTGGACTCTGATCTGTTTGGGTCTCCTTTGGTTATCCCTCCTACTGTTCCACAAACCTGTGCTTCCCCATAACCTCTCAAGAGCCCTCTTTCATTTCATTCGCTTGGCTACACCCACTATCACCGCCAGGTTTCCACAGCCTCACAGTGCACACTGCAGCTTCCTGGACCAAAACTTGCTGCAATGTTCTGTATTCCTAAATACATTTACCACCTGCTACTCCTGCATTCTTTCGGTGTCCAGTACTTTCTGGCATTTTCTAATTTTCTTTCCTTCACTGCACAGCTTCATCCCATTTTCTCTCAAATTACTAGCAGCCCTGGGCCATACTTTTCATAACAGGAAAGTGAGGTAACTCCTTACCCCCTTCAGCGTAGTGTAGACCGGCACTGTCGTATTTCTGTAGATTAGACAGGTAAATGGCCCAGAAGTTGAACATGAGAAATTGGAAACTGCAAAAATTTAGAGAAAGCAAGAGAACAAATAATACAAACTGGTGAAAAGGAGGAGGTTTCAACCTAGGTACAGCTATGTGTGTAAGAACTTACATAGCCTCTTAGAACATCAAATAATGGAGGACTGCTTTCCGGGACAGTCTGGCCTCAGAAAGGCCAGGGAATGTGTTATTAACTACATACAAATCCCAGAGACAGCTGCAATGCTCCTTCCATTT
The DNA here is from genome assembly GCF_963210335.1 of Falco punctatus. Taxonomy (NCBI): domain Eukaryota; kingdom Metazoa; phylum Chordata; class Aves; order Falconiformes; family Falconidae; genus Falco; species Falco punctatus. The sequence continues at coordinate 20,118,922 of NC_137587.1, forward strand.
AGCCTGTAAGACATCTTACCCACCCTGTGCTCCCCATGGTACAATTGCAATCCAGTGTGCCACATCCAAACAGGTAAAAGCCGTAAAAGGGGAAGGTGATGGTTAATCACAAGACTAAAAGCAGGCCACAGGCATGCAGAGGCAGAACAGTATCGGCAAAAGTGGTGAAGGAGACAATAGAGTCCCTGAAAACATTACTGAGTGGAGGGGCTCAAACAGCCCAGTACCAACCACCCCTGAGATCAGATGTATCCTTCTCCCCTCCTTTCTTTATTGTGGCTATCTACTGTCACTGTAAACTCTCTCTAAGGGTGGACCTTGTCTAGAACTTACAGCAGCTGGAAGCATCATTCATCGTGGCCACTTCAGACAACCGCATGCCAGACTTGGCCACAGCATAGATTCGACTCTCCTGAAACAATAATACCATGAACAGCAACAGTCAGGCAAAAACATGATTCCTGCAAAAATAAATGCTTGTGTTGCAGAACCACATATACAATCACACCTTTAGGCAGGAAGGAGGGCCCTCTGCCCTCTAAGAAATTGCTCTGTTCACCAGATGTTGCATTAGTTGAACCATTAGTGGAAATGCGCATCTGTGTGTGACTCCCTAAATCACAAAAGACTTAGCTTATAAATGCTACAGAAATAATCTCTACAGACTGAAACACCTACATGCAATTATCAACAAATTATTATATCATGCTTGGAAAAAGCTGTTGTTTCCACTTTATGAGCAATGCATTAAAATGAATCAAGAAGAGCCCTAAACCAGGACAATTTATTGAGTCACCACCTGCAAAGGATTTACATTCTCTGATAAGGGAATGAAAGAAATGCCTGGAATGATCTCAATAAGCCTAAGTCTCAGTTGTAACAACACATGGAGCTTTCAGTTCTCCAAGTGCTTCACAAATTGATAAAAAAATGTAAGGGATGAACCCAAACCTGTAACTAAATGCAATGTTAGTTACATCAACCAGTCTAAAACGGACAAATATCAAAGCTAGGACTCCTCTTGCTGCTCCTTAAAACATACAACCAACCACTATCAGATAAAAGACATATATATAAATGAAAGCACCTAAGACTACAAAGTACCCCCCCCCAAAAAAAAAAAAAAAAAAAAGACAGAATTAGTATTTTCTGTATTTTCTGCCTTGTGATTTGGTCTCTAATGAAATACTAGGTGCATTTTTTCCCCCCAGACACTTCCTATTCAGGGCACATAATGGACATTTCTTACTGATTAAGCTGCTATTTAATATTCTATTAATGTTTTAGTGGTTTGATATACTTAAATGTGCCCTACTTGGATACACTTCTTGGTCCTGGTCTGAAAACAAGATATAGGATTTTTTCAAGTGACGTTCTTGACTATAATACTGCAATGCTTCATAAATATTAATAAAAAAATTTACAAAAACCCTGGGAGGGACACTGATAGGTGCTATCACTGTTTTCCAGAAGAGGAACTCGGACATAGTTCTTTGAAGTATCCAGTATCTTTGGAGTACCCATTTCAAGAGGTCCAAGACCTGACTTCTTGAAGATTTAGCATCATATAACATTGCTTGTAATGAAATCAACTGAATACAATTGCAGCAAAGAAGTGCTCAGTGCTTGTCTAATCAAATTTACTTGCCAAACTCAAGATAGACATTCAGAAGGCATGTGTAGCTGATGATCACATGTGAAAAATTTAGCTTAAGGGATTAGAAGAACCTTACATGGGAACTCTAGATCAGAGAAAGGAGTAGTAACCAATCTCTGAGATGTATTTCCCTTGTTCCAAGTGAGTACACTGTTCATGACATCTTTTTGACTTCTGCAGAAAATAAAACAGACATCTTGAAAACTGCAGTTTCTTTTACTACACTGTAAATCAGCTTCATCCCCAGCACAGTTCCATGTTATGGACCGAATTAAGAGATTCCTTTGGAAAAAAAGCTGTGATTGTACTGGGGTTTAAACTGGTATCATAAAGGGCATAACTAAAGATCACAAATAATGTTTTCATAAAAAAAAACACAACTAAAAATGAAGACTAACAATGAGTGCTTGCCTTTGCACCTTCAAAAAACCACTTGTTTTCAATTTTCTTTTTTAAAGGCATAGGCAAACGATGGAATTATCTCCTTTGATACTACATTGATTTCCACAGATTTTGCCTATTTAGGAGACTTGTGAGGCAGTCCTGAAGGGCCAAGGAGTCTAGGAAGGCTGGACATTCCTCATGATGGAAATCTTAAAGGCACAGGACTAGGCTGTCCCCATGTGCTGAAAGATGAGCCAACAGGGAAGACCACCGGTCTGGCTGAACAGAGAGCTTTGGCTAGAACTCAGGGGGAAAAAGGACAGCTTATGGGCTTTAGAAGAAGGGGCAGAGCAACTCAGGAGGACTACAAGGATGGTATGAGGTTATACAAGGAGAAAATTAGAAGGGCAAAAGCCCAGCTAGAATTTAATCCGGCTACTGCCATAAAAATTGTTTCTATAAATACATTAGCAACAAAAGGAGGGCCAAGAAGAATCTCTCTCCTTTATTGGACGCATGAGGAAACAGTGACAAAGCATGAGGAAAAGGCTGAGGTACTTAATACCTCTTTGCCTCAGTCTTAATAGTAAGACCAGTTGTTCTCCAGACACCCAGCCCCCTGAGCTGGAAGACAGGGGCAGGGAGCAGAATGAAGCCCCCATAATCCAGGGGGAAAAGGGCAGCAACCTGCTATGCTACTTAGATACACACAAGTCTATAGGGCTGGATGGCATCTCCCCAGGGGTAATGGGAGCTGGCAGAAGTGCTCACTGAGCCACTCTCCATCATTTATCAGCAGTCCTGGCTAACCAGGGAGGTCCCAGTCGAGTGGAACTAAGCAAATGTGATGCCCATCTACAAGAACAGCCAGGAGGATCTAGGGAACTACAGGCCTGTCAGCCTGACCTTCGTGCCAGGGAAGGTTATGGAGCAGATCAGCCTGAGTGCCATCACACAGCACATGCAGGACAACCAGGGGGTCAGGCCCAGTCAGCGCGGGTTTAGGAAAAGCAGGTCCTGCTTGATGAACCTGATCTCCTTCTACAAGATGACTTGCCTAGTGGGTGAAGGAAAGGCTGTGGGTGTTGTCTACCTGGACTTTAGCAAAGCCTTTGGCACCATCTCCCACAGCTTCCTCCTGGAGAAGCTGGCTGCTCACGGCTTGGGCGGGTGCACTCTGCGCTGGGTAAAAAGCTGCTGGACGGCCGGGCCCAGGGAGTGGTGGTGGATGGAGTTACACCCAGCTGGTGCCCGGTCACAAGTGGTGTTCCCAGGGCTCAGTGCTGGGGCCAGCTCTGCTTAGTATCTTTATCGACGATCTGGACGAGGGGATCGAGTGCACCCTCAGCCAGTTTGCAGGCGACACCGAGCTGGGGGGAGTGTTGACCTGCTGGAGGGCAGGCAGGCTCTGCAGGGGCATCCGGACAGGCTGGACCCGTGGGCCGAGGCCGGTTGTACCAGGTTCAACAAGGCTCAGTGCCGGGTCCTGCACGTGGGTCACAGCAGCCCCACACAGCGCTACGGGCTGGGGCCAGAGCGGCTGGAAAGTGCCTGGGGGAAAAGGGCCTGGGAGTGCTGGCTGACAGCTGGATGAACATGGGCCAGCAGCGTGCCCAGGTGGCCAAGAGCATCCTGGCTTGTATCAGAAATACTGTGGCCAGCAGGACAAGGGAGTGATCGTCCCCCTGTACTGGGCACTGGTGGGGCTGTGCCTTGAATACTGTGTTCCGCTTTGGGGCCCCCTCTGCAAGAAAGACATTGAAGTGCTGGAGTGTGTCCAAAGAAGGGCAAAGCTGGTAAAGGGCCTGAAGCACAAGTCTTGTGAGGAGCTGCTGAGGGAACTGGGGAGAAGAGAAGACTCAAGGGGGGAGACATTATTGTTCTCTATAACTACCTGAAGGGAGGCTGTAGAGAGGGGAGTACTGTCAGTCTCTTCTCCCAAGGAAGAAGTGACAGGACAAGAGGAAATGGCCTCAAGTTGTGCCAGGGGAAGTTTAGACTGGATATTAGAAAAAATTTCTTCACTGAAAGGGTTTGTCAAGCATTGGAACAGGCTGCCCAGGGGAGCGGTTGAGTCACCACCCCTGGAGGCATTTTAAAGACACATACACGTGGCACTCAGGGACATGGTTTAGTGGTGGACTTGGCAGTGTTAGGCTAAAGGTTGGACTCAATGATCTTAAAGGTCCTTTCCCGCATAAACAATTCATGATTCTATGATTAGCAAACAATCCAACCACCTGAACTAACAAGTAACTGAAAGTGATAATAACAAAACTTCTCTCACATGGAGTAAAAACAATAGGACATACTGATTTTACCAATGGTTTTCATAAAATTTTCCTCATAGCAGAAGTATACCATGAGATAGCAATGCAGAGATCTAATACAAATATCTATTCTAGTATTCACAGCTTTTTCTGACTCTGAAGCTACCTGGTCTGATCCATTCACTTGCATTTATGACTCACTTTTCCATCTTAAACACATGGCAAGACAACTAAGGATTAACTTTTGATGACCCATAAAGGTAAGCCACAATGCAGCACCTCTTGACTTTCACTTTTATTCCTATGTTTCTGGAATACTATTTGCTTCCATGATTCTTTTTTCCTTATGAAGCAAAAAATTGTCAGTCGAACCAGCACGCCTCATGATCTGGAACTGTCAAATGAGGTGGTTCAGAAATGTGACTGATGTCCACAGGAAGCAACTGCTTGAGAGCAAGAGCTGTTGTAGCCTAACTGCTAGGTGCTACTCAAAGATAAGCAGTACTTCTCAGACTGTCATCCTTGCATTTCTTACCCATGATGGGAATCTGTGCAGCGGTGGTGTGGGAGGTTTACCACCTGGGTCAAGTACACCAGCCTCAGAACTCACAGCTTCTCTTTGCCCTGCAGATAAGTGGTTCATTTCCTCAGATGCTCCAGCTTCTTCCCTCAGCGGGCCACGTTCTGTCTCCATCTTCTCCAGTACCCCATCATCATCAATGTCTGTCTCCTTCACTGGCCCATGGCAGGCTGGAGAGTCTGTTATGGGCTGGAACGTACTAGCCTCTAAGCTCATTACACGATGTAAAGAATTAGTCCCTGGCTGTGGTTGGCTGTAATGTCTCTTGGCTAGTTGGATACTGTCTCTTGGTGTATTGGGAGTTCGTATTTTTGGAAAGGTCATACTACTACCAAGGCCACGTTCCTTCCCTGGACAAAAGGAATGTGCTGTAACAGCTGATGTTGACACAACCAGAGGTGGCTCAGAAGTTTGGAGACATCCTTCAAGCATGCTCATTATTTCTCCTGAAGAGGAGGAGTCCATCCGGCGGTGGGAGTTGAACCTTGCACTAGGGTCAGAGAATCGGGTGCTGTCCAAAGCCACTTGTCGCAAGGTGCTCACAGTGCTACAGTTTCCTTCCAAAGATGACTGGAAAGTCAAAGCCTCAAGGATTCTTGTGGCCTCAGCTGGAGGGTCCAATGATGTGGAATCAGAACACCCTAACCTGTGTTCAGAACTTACAGCTGGGAATAAGTCTTTCTCTGCGGAGAGATTCCAGCTCGGTGGGTCAGACATAAGCTTCAGTGTGCTCTTGGAAAGCAGAGATTTATCCTCTCCACCCTCAGTAAAGGTGCCATTGGCAAGGACTATGTTTGCTGTAGAGAGGACACGTTTGGTAGGTCCTGTCTGACACACCTGTCTGAAACCAGGTGCAAGAAGCACAGATTTCTGGTCTATCTTCTCAGCAAAAGACGCTTGTGATGCTCTGGGCTTCAGAGGATTACAGCTCCAAAGAGATTCAAAGGGAGGAATAGTGGTGATATCTACAACAGAGGAGAACATATGGTTAGGGCATTCAGATCCTTGTCATCTAAACCACTGTAAAGTTGCTCATGTCAGTTGTATTTCAATAGCACCCTGGTCTGGTTAGGACTATACAGAATGGAAAGATGGGTGGGCTCAGCTATAACAGAAATGATATCTATTTATAATTGGGAATATTACTCTCTTTTCAAGAATTTCCCTAAAGCTTTTCGCTATCCTTTTGTGCTATACAACCCAAGCAGTGCCTTTCAGCATCAAGGTTTTATGTGGTAAAACCACATAAGTAACTTATAACTTCCTTTTTTTTTTTTCTCTCTGCACTTTCAGTTGCTATACTAGAAGATGACATAAAAGACAGATCCTAGATTGCCTCCATTGTTCTTTGTCTATTTAGTACCTATACTTTATAATTCTTTTACTTTCTTCCTTTCCATAATTACTAGATTTAAAAATTCAGTTATACAGGTTCTGCTGAATAGCGTAGGAGAATTTGGAGTGGCAGAGGATGCTGCTTCACTTTATGATTTTGACTGAACTTGGCATTTATATTCATTGCCTGACTGAAAAGAACCTAGTCATAAGATGCTTTCGAAATTGCATAAATATGGGTGAGTGTGACTGCACAGCTATTGCTGAAAATGCTGCCTGAACATCAGACTCTACAGGCACTGCTTAACTAATAGTGGGATTTACAAGGAAATAGAAACAAACTGAAGACACAAAGCAACAGAGGGAAGGACAAACAGCAGAATAAATCACTGTTCATTGCGGAGAGGATGAAACCCACCCTTGGAAACACAGCTGAGAAAAAAGCAACCATGAGAGCCTGACCTTGGCATTCGAGTCACAAGGAACTTAATGCTAACAAAGCTGTTCCTAACACATAATGCTGATACACACAAATCCTGGCACACATTTTCCCCTGCCCCAGAACTAAATCATTAATGTAGACTGAAAAGAGGCCATTGATTTCAAATATTATTGGTATTTCTGTAGCTTCCTAGATGTGACAGGAGATGAAGCAGAGGAAGCTGTTACTATTAGCATGGCAAGCAAGAAGAGGTTTGTCTCTCTGCAGAGGCCTCTGAATTCAGCCTGGCACAGGGACAACTAGTGCGGGCTAAGAGGAGAGGGCAGAGTTGTTTACTGCCCAGAGAGTTGGGATCCAGGGAACGCTTAATACCAGATTATTAACGCAGCTTACCAGCCATTCTCTTTTTGTAAAGAGCCAGAAGGGATGAGAAAAAAAAAAAAAGTCATAAAAGCATTTTGCTAGAAAAATGGTGGGATTTGGAAGGAATTTTGCCCTATTCCCTTGCTGTGGAGTGACAGAAATGCCAGAAAGACTTCTGCAGGAAAGAAATGCCCCCTGCCTGCATGCCCAGTGGAGTTCTGGAAACTAGCTCATCTTACTGTGACCAAACTGAGTTAATTAAAAAAAAACCAACCAAACAACAAACCTCCACCAAAAAAAAACAACCACCCAGGAATAAAACAGTCAAGAGATAATTTCCTCTTCAAAAACGTGTTGCAATGAAGGGTGCTGATTTCAAACCCTCAAGACCAAAGTGTTCCATCTATCCCCCAAACAAGAACCACAAAAGCACAAGCACCATAAGCAGCTTTCTCGAACGCAACCCAATAGCACCAAGGAACCCAGCTTCTAAAGGCAGACTAGACAGCTGCTGCCTTAGCCCATTCAGTCTTCAGTTACTCAGCTCATATGCCAGCAGAAGTTCTGTGGGGATAAGGATAATTTGCATGTGGAGGTAAAGTGAAATACCTCAGGGACTTCTACTCTGCACCACTGAAGCAAATGGAGAGTTTTGCTATGTATTTCAGTAAGTGCTGCTAATTCAGGAGCTCAGTGGCTTATTTTAATGGCTAAAGCAGACTCTACAACAAATGAAGTCTGTACTCAATTGCTGATGGGAAACCAATTAAGAGTTTAAGGCAGGTAAGCAACGTTATTCCTATTTTAAAAATAGACTCACTGAGGAACAGAATAATTCTACTGCTTGTTCACTGTGACAAGTGCTAATTTTTGACCAAGCTAAGAATATGACCCAAGAATGCTGACATCCACTCTTGTGGTGGTTACTAGGCTACAACACCAGGTGAGCTCATTTACCTTGCAATGTATCTTGAAGGGCTTCAATTTGCTCCATCAGCCTCTGATTACAGTTTTTCAGGTGGAAATTTTCTAGCTCAAGCTAGGAAACAACAATAAAAACCAGAAAATAATGCAAAAGTGTGTGCGCATGTGTTCCACTATACAGAATATGTCTTCATCTTTATTACATTCAAATGTCTTAACAGGAAAAGGAAAAAGGAGTGGGTAATTCTACCAGTCACCTTGAAATCCTTCTACCCAGCAGCTCCGCTGGACAACCCACTTAAACATTTTGCTGTGCTTTCATAATAGCCTCTGTATATACTATTCACACTTCTCAAATAGGTCTTTTTATTTCCTTCCCTGCAATTGTTCATCGTTTACTCCTGTTCCAGAAATAACTGTCATGAAAGAGACAATGAAAAAAAAGTTACCCAGAAGGAGCATTCCGCGCCCCCCCCCCCCCCCCCCCCCAACATTCTGTGTGGTAAAAGGAGATGCCCTGGATCCAGAGGACCAAAATAAAAAACCCAAATCAACATTAAGGGTGTATTTACATTTGCAATTATCGCACAAGTGATTCTTTTCAAATCTGCCTTACGTCTTTGCTTGAAGTGTCTCAGCACACATCCTGAAACACAGCAGTGGTGTGCCCGAAGAGGCTTTCCTCTTGACGGAATCTAATTGCACCTGTGGGGCTGTCTAGAACAACTAATTTGCCACAGATGCAGAGTCCTTCAGTGGCAGTGGTCCACTTGTACACAGTATGCACCTAGAATCAGCATCTGGCACAAACTTCTCTGCCAATAAAGACACAGTATGAATGTATGGTCCTGGATTCACAGCAGGTCACACCAGGTCAACCCCTTCGTGCTGCACCAGTTAGTAATGTAGATGCACCACAAGTTTTCTCATATAGGAAAGTGGAAGAGAAGCACAGCAGCTCAGTGAATTATCTAGGCAATCTAACAAGATTACAAAGTCACATCATAACACAGTGCCCACAGACTGCTTCTTTTAACTCCAACAAATCCCCTTTCTGGCATATACAAGAAAATCTATGGCTTTAACTTGGAACAAAAGGGAAAGACCCAATAGCCCCACTCCCAGTTGTAAACTATTACTGCATCTTTAGAACTGCATGCTGACCCACCATTACTATCAGTTTCCCTAGAGGGTATTGACTTAGGCCCAGATAGAGGCGTAAGTCCACAGGATGGACAGGAGGGAGAAGTTACACATAAGAAAATGCTGGGCAGTAGGAAAACAGCATTAGTCAGAGATGGCAAATTAAGGAAGAGCAAAGGGCATGTGTTTGTGTCACAGCTGCTTTGTCAGGAAAAAAAGATAGAACCCACACCCAGAGAAAACAAGGAGAGGCAGAGTAAAGCTAGGTAAAAGCTACCTATGAGTAGTTTACCATCTTCAGAGGCTGCTTTTGGGCATTAGTGACTTCAGTCATTTATAGTTTGCCCACAGCCCTCAGTAAAAGGGACGACCCTAGCTCTGCAACTGCGTGTGCATAGGGCCAAACAAGCAGAAAGCCTGTGGCAGACTGACTGTCCTCAGACTGCTGTCCTACACAGAAGCCCACTGGCAGTGCAGCCACTGTATTTACTCACAAGCAGCAAGACTCACCTCTCTCAGCTTAAGTGTTACCCACTCTTTGATCTTAGCAGATTTCTCTTGAACAATTTTGGCTTCCTCAGTCCTCAGCTGTTTCTGTGCCAAAGAAAGATTAGATGCATTAGAAGAGTACGACTAACTGTTCTCAGGAAGTTACTGCATCAGGACTTAAACACTGAAGTTCCCATTCCAGATGTAAGATTTAAGACTGCTATTTGGATATTATTATTTAGCTGGCCTCTGAAAATATCAAGCTCTAAGTTGTCTAACAGGGTCACTGGCATCAAATTCAAATGGTTGTTTCAAGGGTTTATTGTGCAACAGCAAAATCCAGCAGCTCAGGTAATGATTGCCCACCTACTACAGTTCCTTTTCAGTACAGTCTGCAACTTTTCCTCTTTTAGATGGTTTTGTAATATTACTGTTGAGCATCCATAGTGTTCCTCCAGCCCTGTCCCCCCGCCTCCCCGAGTTGGCTGAAGTTAATAAGAACTAAGCAGTGCCTGTAAGTGATTTATAAAACACTGATTCAATTGCACAGGTGTAGAGTATAGACTTTAAAGGTTCAAGAGATGGAAACTAACACCAACAATGTATTTAACACATACAATATTCTCATTGAGAAAGTATATTAAAAAAAAACAGCAGACAGAGTAAAAAAATCTCCAAAACTTGACCTTGAAAGGCTAAGACATACTAGGAGGTTTTGAGATTGTGTAAATGGTTGTATGCTTACATATCCATTAAAACAGGTTCTAGTCCACACAGAAATGTTATGGGAATACTGCTGATTTGCACAATGAACATTTTTTCCCCCCAAGTATCTGCTTGGGCAATATTGCTACAACATCATTTTTGCATCTGTGTTGATACCACAATTACCTGAAGCCTTCCGTTCATCTGTGTGGCTTCATCAGAAACAATGTCACTGAAAAGTCTATCTACATAATGATTTAAACAACTACAAGGAGAATTCAGTTCCAGGAGCAAGGGAGGGGGAATACACTCTGTATGGCACATTCAGCCTTGGTTTCTCAAGTGGACACAGGTAATATTTTCTGATAGCAGTTGGTGGTTTCCCTGCCAGATTTTTTGTTTTAATGTCAACAAATACCAGTAATTATGATAATAAAAATGTCAGTGCTTCCTCTCCTCCCTTTTTAAGTTTTTCACACTGAAGAGTGTAAGTTCACTTAATGAATACCATATAAATACACAGTAGACTGCAGGAAATTCTCTACATCTTCACATTGCTTTCAAATCATCACATGCTATTCGTCACCACAGCTGCACATTTAAAAGCTCTTACTCAAATACATTTTCTGACTTTAAAATATACCTTGGCAACATTACGGGTAGCAGTAACATTTGTGGTTAAGCATAAGAAAATAAATCAAATCTAATGCTTCAGGATGAGGACTTACATTAGTTCTTCTCCTTGAATATGGCTGTATGTGCTGCTAATCAGGTACCAGGCTTTGCTGTAGTCAGAGTACTGGACATGCCTACTGCTCTGAAATATCTGGCACATACAGTTGATCTGTCCTAGTCCTCTGAATATCCATATCAAAGTAATGCCTTTGAATTCCTAATAACCTAGAATTGTCTCAGATCAGGGACAAAGATGTAAAAGATTCAGAATATTGCTATGCGACACAGTGAAGTGCAAGTCAAGATTTTATTTAGGGCCTAAAGTAGAACAGTCACATAACAACAGCGCTGTCACAGCGCTTAGTAAGCCCTGCCTCCAAGCAGAGCCAATTCACTCAGGCACAGCACCTGTAGATGTAGTTATTGTGCTTTAAGGCCCAGAGGCAGAGATTCTTTGTGTCCCGTACTATCGTATGGTCCAGACACCACCTCAGTGTTCTAGTATTAATGCTCTGAACTCCACAGCTTTCCCCAACCCAGTGAAAACAAACAGGATCCCTTACAGGAACCCTTAATGACCTTCCAGTGCTGCCACCATCCCACCCCATTCTGAAACTAAACTTGTAACCCTGATAAACAGTGTTTCTTGTCTGAAATTGTCCAGCTTTGGCTTTGATTTCTAAAATTTCATTTTGCCTCTTGTCACTAGAATAAAAACCCGAAACATTCTAATATTTTTCCCATTTATATTTGTTGATTTTCATCAAATCACACCTCACATTTTTGGCTAAATTGGAATTTCTTCCACCTTCAATTGGAAGAGCTGCTTCCAGACTTCGATCACTGTTGTAGCTCCTTCTGAACACCTCCTTTCTCCAAAATGCAGAAACTTCATGTACATTCTGCCTGAGCAAGCTGACCTGGGGAAGTGACCTGAAATTCAAGAGTACTACAAAGACCTGATGCCAGACCACCACACTATACTTGGTCTCAGTAAGGGTAAGCTGTCTGGACTTTTTTTTTTCCCCTTGAAACAGGTGATTAGTTAAATGTAAAATGCAACTCAAATGGAAAAGTTTATTTTTTGTGTGCAATATTTTAACGAGCCATTTCCATTTAAAATTAATTAACTTTATATATACACATTATATTCTTATATACAACATAAAAGAATACTTCATTACTCGTGTTATAAAGACCACCGGGTAAGGCCTTTACTAGAGCTGAAATATAAGTCCTCCTGTAGATGCAGATGCTTTCTTGCACCAAGCGAGAATGGAACATACTAAGAACTATCCTTACTGGGAGACAGCTGCTCTTTTTTGATGAGGACATCTGATAAGAGATGAACTATGCTAAAGGATTGCTGAAGACTGGGAAAGTCCCTTCCCAAAAAGCAGGATGAGTCAAGTCAGAGATGGCTACATAATGATTTTGCAGAGCAATCTATATGCTAGGAAGCCAGAGAAATACTGTGACCAGACCTTAGCATTACAATTCAGGGTCTCAGCATTGACTCAGCACTAACATAAGGAAGTCCATTAAGGACACTGGTCTCCTATAATGAAGGGACAAGGGCTACTGAGGCTGAATGAATGCTTTTGTATAAAAGAGAAAGGGAGGAGAAGGCCTTGCACTGGGCAGGACAACTTTTTACAGCTGAGCTGAAGGCAAGTGAGAGGCTAATTAAGTAATAAGATATAGTCCATACCTTTGAAACATACATTACAGAGACCCTCCAACTCACGAAAGCTACAGATCTCCCTGTAGAAAACATCTTTACCTGTTTTGCTAGCTGTGTCTCCAATCTGTTGATCAGATCTTCCTTTCCTTGCACTGTGCCCATCAGCTCCTGACATTTCCTTTGCAGAGTGCTGTCCGATTCACTGGTCTTCATGTTGGCTAGTTTTATCTTCTCTTCCATAACTCTGACCTGTAATGACAATCAGAGAGAGAGAAAACCACCAAAATAATGCAAATTAAGAAGCTGCCTGTGTAGTGGTAGGGCCCTAATGAGACTATTTGTGGGTTTCATATTTTTGAAGTTGGCAAAAGAAGAAAATAAAAAACTCTTCAGGTCACACTTAGTTTATATCCATATTTCTGAATAGAATATTGGCCATTCATTTGTACTGCTGAAGCAGTAACAGATGCAAACTAAACTGTGAACAGATAAACACACTGTGGACTGTAAAATATTTGCACACCATTAGTCAAGGAAACCATATAGGCACTATAGTCTACAGAGACATATGGGCAAGGTACACCACATTTTCCTCCTTCGCAATACTGTGGTCACCTTTTTACTTTATTCACTACCAGGTATACACCACAAAACCCTGGCCGTTTGCTTCAGATCAAGATGTCTACAGGGAAATGTAATACAGAGTTCCTTTTTCCTCCTATCCCCAGCTTAGACAATGTTTTAGCAACTTCTGGCTTTCTGACAAGTCTTTTCACCGGACCTGCTAAGGAGTTACCACGTTAGATATTTCAGAAGCTTTGCCTATCTTTGAGCTCCTACCAGTGCCAACACTTGTTCATCTCAGCAGGAGAAGCACCAGCATAATGCTCCTTCACTACAAAGTTCCAATGCACTGAAACCTAGATGCTGCTGAAGCCTTTCAGTTTTTCAGCAAGTTTTTAAAACTTCTTTGCTTTCTTCAAAACCTGTGTCTCTTAATATTGCAGTGGCTTATAAGACTTCATTTCTGAAGGTGAATGGAATTCCATCAACTTAACTCAAACCTGCTAAATGCAGCATTTGATGATGGGAAAGCATCTGGCTCCAACACATCCCAGAGACACAAAACCTGCAACGAAACCAACTCCAGATACCGTTCATTTGGCAGGAGTTTGGAACCAGGAAGGTAGAATGCAGGCAATGATCTGAGCACTTCACAAAGTCTGTGCAACAGTTACTCATGCTCTGCTGAGCAGCCTACACTTCATACTTGTAGAAGCTGTGTTTTGTCCTCCTGTCTGCCTGCATTAGGCAGAGAAGCAAACTGCCTCTTCCTCATAACTGAATCAAAAAGGTAGGCACCCAACATCCGAGCCAGAAAACAAAGCCTGCTGAGTCGGATGTGTTTTCATTAGAGTTTAGGGTGATTATAGTAAAAAGAAATGGCCCCTCCCTTCTGTCTGATGCCCAAATGCTGACTCTGTACTAGAGGCTCAGAGAGGGGACTGCAAACATGTGATTCACTTAATTGAGGTTGGCAGCTACAGGGAGCCCATTGAATTAACAAATCCAACCCCTCAGACTCCTGGAGAGAAAGATAACAAGGGATTTTGCACTTGATGTGGAGCCCTCATTTGTCAGCTGCTTCTCATTCACAGTGAATATACTTGTTAGTGGAAAGGAATGGTCCTACTCCTATGCTGTCACTTCTCCAGGCTGTCAGGCAGCAATGAAGTATTTCTCTAGGAACACTTACCTCTGGATGTTGGTATGGCTGCTGGAATGGCAAACTTTGAGGGTTGCTAGTCTTTAGGACCTGCCAATGCACAGCTACAGAACTGCTGGTGGCAAGTTATTGAAGGCAACCCTCATTTTTCCTATACCTTCCCAGACAAGTTCTCCCTTTCTTGCCCATTCTCTGACCTGGATTTGACTTGCTCTCCATCTGCTCCCTTACCGTCATCACACCTTACCATATCATGGACACTCTATACCTAACATTGATGTGTCTGCTGGTATGAAGCCTCCTCCACTGGCCTATGGCAACAACCACATTTCCTGCTGGTGCTGTCACAGCGACAATGTTACCTTTGCCTGTCTTGGCTGCACATGGACTTACCACTCTCAAGAACAACTCTTCTTGACAAGCAGTTGCTGATCTAGCATAGAGATCATAGCACAGTGACCAGGCATAGCATCTTTCCTATATTTAAGCTGGTCAGAAAAAAAATCTTGATGTAATATCAAACTGGCATGGAATAGCACATTCTGCAGACAGAATACCTTACTAGGTACTTCAAATTCTTGATTCCTAGGCAGTATGTTCCCCAGTGCTTAGAACACTGCCTATTCAGCCCTTCACTACTGAAGTCATCTTTGACAGCCATTCTTGGCCATCATGCATGGCTTAGTTCTGTGCTTCAGTCTCCAACTCAATGCTCTGTCCTGCAGCTTTTGTCCAACTGGAGGGAGCTGGTTCACTTCAAACCTTCTCTTCAGCAGCAGTCTGCAGTGATGCAGGAGCTCAGATCACCTGGCCCTTCCTGGCTCTTGTTTTTATAATACTCCTTACAGTGCAGACTCTGCTTCCCCAAAGTCTATTATTTGTAACCTGTTCACAAGCTGAAGTCTCTCCCTCCACCCTTCTCCATTATTGAAGAAGCACAGAAGGACTATCTTGGACAACATGCCTAATTTTTAGATGATTACAGTAATGTGCAAGGAATCCAGCTCTTACTGTTTTTCTCCATGGGCTCCTAAGCCAGAACAGTAATTACTAAAATGAAAATCCAGAACAGCTGATAGGTTCTGCAGACACACACCCTTACTTCCTTCACAGAACTTTCTCTACTTGTAGATAAATCCTTACCAATACTCTTAAGCGTTTGTTTCCTGAGGACGTGCCAGACAGCTGTATCTCCATGCTTTAATCCTGAAGTACGATATCCCCTTACTTTGCCATAACCAAGCATGCCTACCCTGTATGAGGGGGTAAAGGCTGTGAAGCCGAAGTAAATATACGGTGCTGGTTTTCACTTAGGGTGGAACACATTTAGGTACCTGTTCATAGCTCAGGCTCAAAGCCTGGGAAGTAGACCAGAAAATCCATTCACCACTGTAAATCAGTATTTCCCTAACAAAGCACAGCACTGCAGAGAGCTGTCTGTATGCTAGACTAGAGGGAATTCAGAGTAAGTTACTGCTAGCTTGTACCACAGCAATCATAAGAGAATCTCTTACCTGTTTCTCTGCTTCCTCAGCTCTTTGCTCTGCTTCTATCACTCTCTGTTCCAATTCCTGCATCTTCAGAGCCAGAAGAAAAGGAGGGGAAAGGGGGGAATAAAGAAGTAAAAGTTAATATCACCTGGAAATTCACCTGTTTTACTCAGGAATCTTTCATTTCTTGTACAGGTCTACAGATCTTTGGCATCTTTTGGGTTAACTGCACAGCTTTGACCAGGAGAAAAAGCCTTTGACCTTTTCCAGTCTTCTGCCCTACTTGGAATTTACCGGAACTGTTTTCTCATTAGTGTGCTTCATCATTTATTACACGGGTCAAGGGAATAGTCTCAAAGTCTTGACCCCATCTCCACAATTTACACACCATGGGCTGTCCCTGCAAGAAGCCTGTCTACAGTGTGCCATTCTTTCCCGGTTTTATTTCAGCCAGGATTCATTTACATTGGCAAGTAAAAATGAACACGTCTTGGAAAGCTCACAGCAGGTTCTTTATGATGCCACATAATAACCAACAAATACTTTTGCTTTGCCTTCAAAACCACCAGTCTCATAACTGACAAGATTAACAATGATCTTAATTTTCCTATGCTTCTTTTAATTTTAAAAAGCTTTGCAAACTGACCATTCTGTGATTCTTTATCTGAGTATTGCTGCTATTGAAGTCAAAGGACACTGACTAGAATTGTACTCTAAATGTACGTACATCACTTCATTCTCAGTACGTGGGATTCCCCTAACAACTTACAGTTAGAGCCAAGTCATCTTTTTTAAATAGCAACTAAAGATCTCATTCAATGTTTGCAAAGTTATCTTCTACCACCTGCCCTACTTTGACGAGTCTCAGATTTAAGCCCAGTAATATTAAGGCAGTGACACTAAGTTTCATCCGCTAAACTGTAAAATTTGAGGAATGCTTCAGAGTTTCCAGCGTTTACTTGTGTTTTACTAATGAAGGAACAACATAGAGGCAGCTTCAGAAGATTAAAAGAACCATGCTTCAAGCAGAAAAACTATAAGGGGAACTGAGCTTCTTTTCTCTCCAATGCATTACTGATTCTTGATAAAGCACTGGAGCCAAGTATCCAGGTTGATCACTACGAGGACCAAGCCAATACTTCTGAAAATGTGACTTACTCCTCTTAGGTGGATCACCCAGAATGGAGATGACAGCATTCCTGTGCTTCCATTTCCCTTCCTTCAGATGGCAACAAGGCAACTCTCCTTTTTGTACATACACACTGATCATAAGAGCAAACTGTCACTTATTGACAAACATATCAGAAAGGTACATATATGTAGACACATCAAGGGTCATATAACTAAAAAAGCCACGCCATGACAAATTCAAACCATGACAATCAGGAAGTGCCATATTTAGCATGATACATCTCAGGTATGCTTTTTCAGTAAAGCAATCAAGGACAGCACAGCCTATGGAGCTTAATGTTCAAATCAAGGACACTTCTTCGGCAGAGGAACAGAGAGATGCCACAGAAAATTGCACAGCCAGCCAAAACTGCTCTGACCAAAGGACCTGATCTCTTAAGAGTTTTAGAGACTGAGATCAAGGCAATCTAACACTAGCAGCAGTGGTCTGGGTTACCACATGAGCCTGTGTCCATTAGGAACAGTGATCTACCCATGCATTAATCTCTGGATAGTCATACCATAGACAGGTAGCAGCAAATTATAAGGATGAAAGACAGATGCTAACTGGAGACATAATACACCTTGTGAAACAAAGGCTTTTTATGACCAGCTTCAGAATCAATGGCCTGTGCTAATTTCCTGATGAATTGACAGTGTCTACATTACCAGCACAGACTTTAGATGAATCTCTGAGCCTTTTCCCAAAGGCTATCTATCCTTTTAGACTAATAACTCAATCCTCCACAAGGTGGGCAGTCTCCATGGAAGATTCATGTTATTTTAAGAAGACAGCACTGTTCCAACTGAAAAACATGTCCCATGTGACTCATGACAGTTTGCTTCACATTGCTAGCAGTCCTGGATCCTGATCAGGACAGAGAATGTATGTTGGGATCATTCCTCATCGCCAAAAAGTTATGAAACTTCCTATGCAAGCAAGGTGACCTGGCTAAGTTCCAGTTCAATCAACTACTTTTGTCACCCTAATCCCCTCTGTAGCCCTAAATGAACTTATACATTTCTTAACTTCCTGTACTACATTGCTGGGGTTGTCCTACTATGAACTGTTAAATAACTGCTGTGTTTCTCATGTACACAGAATGATTACTTCACCCATCCCCAGTGTCAGCTGTCTCACCGGAGTATGTTCGGATTTAATATGTCCATGCTTGTAAGGCTCTTTCAAGTCCTTCAATGAATTACTAATAATGCTTGATATCTACGTGGGTCCTTTCGTTAAAAATGCTTTATACTTTGACAAATGCTACTAAGCAACTTGTCCCGGGTCACATAAAAAAACTTAGTGACCAAGCCAAATTCAACTCTTCTCCCAAACATTAGCCCAGACAGCTTGTATGGAGAGAAACAAGCCCAGCTGTATAGCCATGCTTGCATGAGACAAAAGAGGCTTTTCCCAAATGGTCATTGTTTATTGAATTAAGACAGAAGCAGGTTAAAAGCTACCCAGATGGCCTTTCTAAATGCTGCAGAAGATCCTCCTATCAACCATTCATTCACAGAGGCTTGCCCTCTCCTGATGGCTCAGAACATGCTAAATTGAGTGAAAAAAGTTCCTGCATGTCTCAGCCTCATTTTCCTCCTGTTGTTCCCTTCCAGAGCTCACTCCTAACCAGGTCAACTTGCTGCCAAGGCAACGGCTTGCTATGTCACTCACCAACAGAGGAGTATCTTTTTCTTTGTGCATGTACAAGAAAGTTAGAGTGGAAACTGCCTGCTTCCCAAGAGACTAGATCCCTGCCACTGTCCACAAGGCAGGACCCAGGGGTCTCACACCCTCCAGGAGTCCAGCAGGATTGCAGAGCTTCGTCTTGGAGGCCAGGGGCTGAGGTCCTTCTGTCACAGTGACTCACAGCCAGGCTCTCCACAGCTTGGGTGGCACTGCTTAACAGCTGAGACTGGGCTACCAATGTGGAAGTTCACACCATGTGAACTAGGGCACTGGCAGTTAAACTGTTGGGTTTTAAATTCCTCATGTTCTGAACCGTGATCTAGATTATTCAATCTAAGCGGATTTTCAAAATCTGTAGTATTTAAACTGTTAGCGCACATTGTATTACTGATGCCAGGCATGAGTGGTTGGGCTGGGTTTTTTTGTGAGTTAAAACAATAGTATCTGCTTTAAAATTGAAAGGTTGGTTATAGAGACTAATTTAAGACTGGGGGATCAGGTTTTCAAGCCTTTCAATCAGTAGCTTCCAGACCTCTGAGACAACCTAGCTGGTGAGCAAGTATCACACCACTGTTAACATCGCTCTTCACTTTCACTGGCAAAACCACTTTTTTTTTTTCCTGTTGCTGTAAACTGTATCAGAGGATCACCCCAGATGGGCAACACAGCTTCAAACTGAGCCCACTTCACATTTTTCAAGATCTTCTCCCCCACCCCCCAAATGTTTTTTGGAAGTGCAGTACTCTCTCCAGTATGTCTGAATCTCTACATTCTCACAGATAGAACTATAAGAAAAAAAAATTAAATCACAAGTGCTATAAAATCCATGCTAAAAATCCCTGGAGCTGGCATCACTATATACAAAGCATGCACTTCCTTCAGTTTAGCATCACTACCCATCTGAAGGGGAGAAGGATGCAGCATGGACAGGAGCCCCTGTTGCTGTGACTACTGGGGAGCCCTGTGGCAACAGAGAAGGAGGTAAGGAGGGTCTGTGATCAAGTAATTGCAGAGCATTTGGGAACCTGAGGCACAGAACACTTCCCAGCAGTAGTATTCAATGTGAGCATTGTGTGCTGAGCACCTGCTCTGGCACCTCAAGTCCACCTGCATCAGGACAGCCTGCCAGAGCTGCCCCACAGTCCCCAAGGCTCTCCCAACATGACATTCAGAGCAGGAATTGCAGACCTGCTAGCTCTTTGACCCTTCAAGTAAGCCTGGGACAGGGCTGTACAAGTAGTTACAGAGTAACCTGATCACTGAACCAAACTGCTCCTTATTCTTAACAAAGGGAACATCGCTTCGACAGAAAGGCTGGATTAATGGCAGTCAGGCCCTTTCCTTGAGAAACCCCTAAAGCAGATGAAAATTTCATGCTCTGCCACAGCCCACAAGCCTCCCCGAAGAGACAGTCAAAAGATTTGACAAGTCTGTTCTCCAAAAAGAAAGTCTGATAGGTGGGTTGTGGTTTTTTTGTTGTTTTTGTAGATGGGTAGTCAGGAAGTTTCTCAAAACAGAAGTTAATAAACCATGGGCCACATATTCCGTAATGCAGCAAATGTGAAGTATTGCATGAGTACTGGTTAACTTTACCAATCTGCACCACATCCATACTGTTGTGTTTGGGTTTTTTTTAATACAACGTCATCTAAATGGACTTCACAGCTGCTTCCAGTGTTTCCCAAGGTAAGTAATCACTAAGGTCCAACTCAGCAGCTATCTCAAAAAGATGAAGAGGGTGCTTAAAATCGCATGATTTCTTAAGATATGATGGCTAGAATGAATGTTGCATGCAGTATACAGCATCAGTGGAAACATAATTACAGTGAAAGCAAGGATGAAAATTGCTCCACTCTGAAGCAGATACCATTTGGATATTTTTACATCCAAAACCAACAAAGAAGAATATACACATAAGAGTTACATAATACAAAATGAAGCAAAAGTGAGTTTAGAACATATCTGTCATCAGGTACAGCTTAAAAGCATTTGGAGTAAACTGCAGCCAGTTGTAAAGATTTCAACTTCATTAGCAAACTGTGACTGAAAGAAACTGTTCTCACTTTCCAATTGTAACTGAATAGCTGAGCAATATTGGACTGGACTGTGAAAGCCACATTTTGAAACAAAGAAGGAACCCCACAGCAACCTACAAACTTAAATTTTATGCAAATTAGAGGTTAGTGAAAAAGCTTTAATTCAAATTGAAAACCAAGTCAATTGAAGGTAAATAAAACCACCAAAAATCCATGCCATGATAGAAATACCCACCACCCTCAAATATTCACCAGTCCTTTCCCTTAAGATTGCAAACAAGTTCACTTAGTGCACTTGAAAGATTAGTAGGAGATGCCTCTAAACCCACAAATGCCAGACAAGTTTCTAACATGCAGATCTCAAAGTATCTTGGTCCTGCTCTTCAGTATCCCCAGAATATTTTGACTGGGTATGCAATGTTATGCACTACATGTACCCCTGTTCAGTCTTAACTTTACAGCATAATTTGCACTCCTGTAAGCTTTTCTATTGTCAGCCAGGTCCTGATCCTGCTTGCTGTTCTTATCCAAAATATCCATCTTTGCTCTACAGCTGCCTCAGTCACTTTAGATAACCAGAATCTTGCTGGTACAGTGTTTTCCAGTAGAGTCTGAATACCTGGTGATTTTCCAGTAAACAAGGCTAAATTCTTATTTTCACTAATGCCACTTTACACCACTGTCAGTCACATCTCTATATCTCAAGTGATAAGCACAGTGCAATGACGTGCTGTGATCAAGGAAGAGATCCTCACTGCAAGTAACAATTTCACTAGATAGCTTTGTGTTTAGGAACTTTTTGCTTTCGTGCCATAACTCAATACAAAGCAGAAGCCACCACTGTCTCACCTTCTCAGCTAACAGCTCTCTGATCTTGCTTGCCTGCAAACGGAATTTGAAGAGCTGAGACTCCAGCGCAAGGCATCGCTTTTGCCAGTCCGTACAGCTGCCACTCTCCACTGTGAGTTCTGCCATTGTGAAGTTAATCATCCATTTGGGATGTTGTCCGAGGTGCTCTAAAAATCCTACAAAAGAGAAGGAGAAAAAATATATATTTTAGACAGGCAAACCTTATGCCTAGTCTTCTTTGGTCCATCTTACAGAAGTGGTAACAAAGGCCTTTTCTTTGGCAAACAGAAAATGAAATGGTACTGTCCAGGTTATTGATACTGCTGTCTCCCAGAAGTCTCTTTTAATGGATAACAGATAAATATTCAAATAAACTTTTACCTTTAGAGTAAGTAAATAATTTACTAATGCATCACACTGTATATACTACAAACAGCCTTACTGCCATCCTTACAGCCTTGTTCAGCATCTACCTGTAGACTAGGAGTATTTTTACTCCTGCCCTCTTTGTACCAGCACAGCTCTAAACTCTCAAATCACTAAGACCTCTTAAATGTAACTCACTCCACGCCACACACCCGTTACTAACTTGGGCCACCAGTGCTTTATCTCATACAGACTGTGCTAAGAGGATGCAATGTACGAAGCAAGTGTTCCCAGCCGCTAACTACTTGATAGTCAGTCCACAATAAAAGTGGAAAAGTAGCTATACTACAGTATCTTAACAATCGCTCTGTTAAAACAAAGAGATCCCAGCCAGGAATAAACCAGGGCTGAAGACAAAACACGCGATAGGCTAAAGTCCTTGTAGACATCAGGAGATATACAAAACTCCACAAAGTGAAAACAGCTGTGGTTTTTAAAGTAGTTTTATTTTCTTACTCAATAACTATTTAAACATTTCAGATATCTTTTACAATGAAGACAAAGTATGTAAAATGTAGGTAATAAGTGTCCTTAATCAAATTCAGGCATTCATGAACACTCAAAAGAAGGTTTATAATATCAGCTCAGTGTGTGTAGTCCAGCAGCCAGCTGTATTACTCTACAATAACAAATGTTGTGCAAAGCTAGAACAGTTATTAGTTCATCAGCTTCATCAAAACACTGAAATCCATACTTAAAGGAACTTCTCACCCATTCACAGGCAAAATTTGCGCTTTTCTGAACTTGGACTAAAGTAACAGACCAAGACTTGGGAGAAAGCGGTGAAGTCATCCAGTCTCACCACCTTCACAACTGCCTTTGCACAGTGGGAAAGCTTAAAATGTCGCCCTAGTTTTACTCACCTGCCAGGACATCTGGCTCATATTTTACATGCAAGAGACCTGAGATTCAAATTACCTTAAGTATACATAATAGTGTAAGTACACATAACACAGCTAACAACACTACCCAGCTATATCCCCGCTGTTACGAGTTAAGGAAGACACTTCTATACCCTTTAGCTACAAACATAACCTGCAAGTTATTTTATACACAGGTTGCTATGTTCAGTAACAGAAAGTTTTCCAAGCGGCAAGCTGCCTGCCCTTCCAGTGATATGTGAAATACTATCCCAGGTCAGAAGGTAGGTTTAAGTAAAACAAGGAAAAGGAACGCTCACGTCCGGTACTGCATCACTGAAAACACCCTGTGATAGGAAGAAAGACCAGTATCCTACAAGTAGCTTTACAGAAATACAGAGGCCATCCTTTTCGACAGCCCAGTCCAGCACATGGATCTAATCTCTAGCCCTAGCTCCTTGCCAGGCATTTAGCCAGGTTACCTCTGACATACAACATTGTAGGGTTCCCCTCTAAGGTAGTGCTACCAGTCCTTTTTAAGCCAAAAGAGTACACGAAGTCATAGAAAGATCCTACACCACCCTAAGTTTGTTTACAGCCAGCTCTGTTCTGGACATAGTAATTCAGGTCTCGGATGAAATTCTGTTGTCTTTCATACCAGGCAGAAAGAGATTTTAGTCTTTATTCATAGAGTTCAAGTCCAAAGAGGACACATGAAAGAATGGGATAAACCCTAATAGCACAAAGTAGAATGAATCTGATTTACCACACAGCTTATGCCACAGCAAAAGTAATTTCCTCAGACAGTCCATAATTTCTGGTTGAACTGGACTTCCTGTCCAGCATGGGGCATTTTAAGACCAGGACAGATGTCCTGAATCATTGTCCTGTTCCTTCTCACTGTAGACAACTGCATGATATAATCCCATTCATAAATTAACACAGCCCTTTCCCTAGAACCATGTAGGCAGTTTTGCTCCCACTATTCCTGTTGTTCTACCTCACCCCTCTAATGAGCTGCCTTCTAATTACCAGCATAAATATAATCATAACCAGCTTGCATCTGTTCATTCTTGTAGATTATTGCCCTTCAGCTTTGCTAGTTTTTTCCCTCCCTCATATTTACATCTTGGTATATTTATAGATATCAAAAGCTTCTCTTAAAAGACCTTATTATGCAAAGCTAGAGATAAGAGGCTCTTTTAGTCTCATAAGAAAAGCTCACCACTCTCCCTCTGCACCTGTTTCAGCTTCAGCACACATCATACAAGAGAGTTAGGTTTCATCTTTCTTGCTCCCCTTCATAGATATGGGTGACCACAACTGCACCTGAAAGGCAGCATGCAGCCTCACCAAAGCTTTGTGTAAAGGCATTTAGTACTTTCCACTCTCCTGGGGAACCGCACCTCACCTGATTGCATCTGCTTTTTTTTTACAACCACATTATACTCGTGGGCAACTTTCACAGACAAGCCAACGCAACTGGAGCAGAGGAATCTCAGCTGCCTTCACCAGTGCCAGACATGGGAGCACAGGGGGCCCATTACAACGATACTGGAACAGATTAATAAAGTACAGGTCTGTGCCAAATCTCCACAAGATCAAGAATCTCTGTACTACAGGCCATTGTAAATTTTAACAGGCCCATGGTTGCCCTGTGATCGATTAGTATATCCAGATCTTTTCCTCCTCTGCTGTTTCTAAGTAGGGCTCTCCTAGGTTTCGTACCCACTTTATTACTACTTCTAATGTGCAGTTTTACTTTGTGTCATTAATCTCATCCTTACTAATCCCCTGGGTCAGCCAGCTTTCCCAGTAAGATACCTACCTTCTAACAGCCCCTGGTTCAGCACAGTGTTGTCACATTCTCTTTTGTCATTTCTTTGTCTTATAAATCTTCTATTAATCCCCATCTCCTCTACTTAAGCTAGTAACTTCCCCATGTGGCATCACATTAACTGATTTCTGAAGACCAGAGATTAGATTTACAGCTTTTCCTCTCTTTAGCTAAAACCTTACCCTTTTTCACAGAACAATACTGTATCAAACTGTCTCACATTTACCCTGACTTAGGACTTCGAATTTATTCTGAATTCTCATTTACTGTTAAACACATCATTCCTTCTCCCTCACTCTCCTGAATGTAAGCAGTTTATTTTTACTTTATGAATTACAATATCAACTTTATTTTGACAGACTTTAAATCCTTGCTACTGGACCTGCCATTTCACATGCCTTTTTGTGTAATTCTTAACCATCTTAATCCACTAAGTACTTTGATTCCCCCCCACCCTGCCCCCAATATTGGTCCTTTCCATAACAGATAAATAGTTTATACTGTTATATGAACCATATTTATATAGTTAGACAGAAGTGGTCCTTTTTTCCCCCTTTTGGCATATTAAGAAGTTGGGGATCAGATACTTTCAGATGAAGTATTCTTTCTTTAAGAACTTGGTAAACAGGAGGCAGACACTTTGTTCAACCAAGCTGAGATTTTTCAAAACTTCATTCTTAAATGCATACAGACTCTTCTTAAAGAGTAGCTTGATTTTCAGTGTTAAGTATCAAACAACTTCCAGTGAAACTCCTTAGAACTTAAGTCAAGGAAAGATGACTGAACCAGCTGCTAAATGCGGAGACGAGACCTCTAGTTTTTACTGTATCTGTAGGTTTTGCCTCTAGTTTTTACTATATCTGTAGGTTTTGATCGACACCAGAGACAGTTCTGACAGTAAATGTTATATCCAAAATAAATAAGAATGTATTTACTTGAAGTGCCCATATCCAGTTGTAGTTCTGGTAAAGATAAAATTTACATCAGAATGTCATGGGGTTTTGGAGGGGGTTTAGACCAGAATAAGCCAATGTCCCAGATATTGGCAGATCCAGGCTGGAATTCACCACACTTCAGAGACCTCATGTATTTCCACCTGAAAAGCCTTCTGAGAGTAAAAAACAATTAATCAATGTGAAGACTTTCAGGTGCAGGTATAAATGCAAGTGTTTGCAGCTTTGTTCACTCAGTGCAAGCGAGTGAAACAGTATTTCTGTATCTCAAACAAGAGCATCTCCTCAGCTCAGGAATCGTTTTACCCAGGCTGTTACAGGGGATTCAGTCCGCACAGGAGTGCAGCTCTTAGCAACTGCCAGTAAAATGCACCAGACCCCTCCTGAACACCAGAGCTGAATACTGGTCTGACTTCTTACAACCATCTTACTACAAAAGGAATCAGTAGAAATGTAATAAAGGTAACATGTGAAGGAAGTGGGATTTCTGCCCATGTCACTGCATCAACACCAAGAGGGTCACCAGTACGGGCAATGGACAAAACTCCATGTGGAAACCCCAGACTATTAATCAACTCCTTGCCCAAAGTCACCCAATTTTCCACTCCATAAACAGTTTCACCCCTCAGCTTTTTAACCCAGAGGCCGCTGGAGTCGTCCAGCCACACAGTCCTTTCTCGTTCATGAGCGCGGCCTGGCACGTGCACGGCACGGGGAGGGGGACAGGGGGCAGAAATAACGTGACAAGCTGTGGGAAGGGCAAGGTTTGATGGGGGTCGGGGAGTGGTAAAAGAACTGTCCCTCCGCATCAGCGCGGGTGGCACGGCCGGCGGAGGCGCCCGAAGGCGGGAAGCGCGCCCCTGGGCTTGCCACTGCCCCTCACACCCGCGGGCGAACCGGGGACACGGAAGGGACCGCGGGCTGCGGCTTCCCACTCGCCCGGCCGTTCCTCCCCCCATCTCCTCCGTGCAGCTTCAGGGACCGAAGCCCCACACCCGAAGACCAACCTATTTATTTCAGCCAGCGAGACTCAATTAACAGATGACACCGCATCACCCTCACAACGCTCCCGTCGGTCCCCGGACCGCCGCCTCGAAGAAAGTCAAGGCGGGGAGAAGGGCTACGATAGCCAGCCCCGCACAAACCCGCCCTCCGCAGCCCCCCACCGTCCCCTGCCCACCGGCAGACACGTCCCCCGGCAGCCAGGAGGGGACCCGGGCCGCGGAGCGCCGCCCCTCCCGCTCACCTTGGCCGACGCGGGGGTCTCGCCCCGCCGGAGCAGGGCGGTGACAGGCGCAGCCGGCGGCGTCCGGCGGCTCCGGACCCCGTGCGGCCGCGGGGTGCCGGCCCGTGAGGCGGGCGGCTGCGCGGCGCCGGCTGGCAGGCAGGCAGGTGCCCGGTGCCGCTCCTGTCCCATTCAGCACTTTTCCATTCTCCCAGCGCTCTCCTTCGAGCGGGAGAGCCCGGCTCAAATATCAGAGCCGGCCCTCCCGAGGAGCGCAGGAACTGACATCACCCGCCCCGGGCTCTTAACCCCTTCCCGGCCTCGGCGGCGAGGCAGGTGGGGCGGGCAGCGCTGCCCCGGGTGCTGGGGCGGCCGGCGGGGCGAGGAGCTACTGCTGCGCTGTGCCCCTGGCCGGGACATCCGCCTCCCCACCCGCTCTGCAGGCCCAGGGGCTTCTACTAAGGCCGGGGTTGCGGAGAACGGGCCGGGGCTGCCGGGGCGTCCCGGGCCGGGCTCCCTGCGGCCGCCCGGCGCGCCTGCCCGCCGCTCCCTCAAACCGGGAGCGCTGCGGTTCCCCCTGCGCCGGGCAGCCATCTTGTGCCAGGTGCCTTCGGGCAAACGCCGGTCGGCGCCGGAGGCCCCCGCTGGGCAGAGCTGCTGGCGGCTGCAGGCTTCTTCCTCGGGCCTGCCCAACCGGCAGGTGCTGGTGTCGGGCCCTTGTCTCCTGAGATCCCCCTTGCAGCCATCTCCCAACCTTCGGAGCCAATGTTCCCAAACCGCCCCCAGCCCTGAGGCGCAGCGGTGGTTTTTGGGAGCAGCCAGGCAGCCCTCACCTCCCGCCACAGCCCTGAGGGGCCGGTGGAGCGACCCAGCCTCCCCTGGAGCACCCCTCACTGGTTGTAGACAGCCCCAGGGTGTGGGGTTGGTGCCAGCTTAGAGATGAAAACCAAATTGGTGTAATGATGGCTCTCCTGACCAGAGGACACCATCCTGCCCCACATACTTGGGCCATCTCTCACACAAAATGGCTCAAACAAGCAGGTCTGAGGCTTTGAGCATTCCTAATGATAGCTGCCAGCACACAACTTATTTTATTCAGGAACAGGGCCACCACTTACTGAGCTACTTTACATGCAGCAATATGAATATATATTGACTTACATGAATATATATTACCTGTGTTACTCGGAGCTGACACTTAAGGAGGGTGGCAGCCAGGAGCAAGTGTGCACACAGCTGTCCCCGGCTGGCTGAGCCGACGCTACGGCCCTTGGTACTGAGCAGACCAGGGCAGGCACATGCAAGCAAAAGAGGCTGGAGACAGAATGGGGCTGCACGACCGAATGCTCCCAGGGCTTTGGGCCTCAGATCAGTGTGTTTCAAAGCAAGAGTCACTCTGGTTCAGGTTTAGCAACTGCATGTTAGTTACTCCATCATCAGGCACATTACTTCCGTCAGAGATACTGTAAAAATTTGCCTGAGAGGCTCTCCTTAGTGGGGATAATGACAGTCATGCTGACATGTATCTCCCTGGCCAGTTTGCGTGTGCCTTTCACATGGCCTGCTTTGCCACCATGAAAGGTGGGCTCATCTCCTCAAGAAAGTGAGTGTGGCTTGCTGGGAAAGAGCAGCACCAAAAAGGTGATGTCTTGAGTGATTATGAGAGAGCCATGAATGCTCTGAAACTGTGCTTTGGCTCTTCTGTTGAGACTACCCACGAAAATGGCGCAGTCTGAAATAAACAGGTTCGCAACAATCTACGGAGAAAGCAGGCAGGAGAACTGAACAAAATTATCTCCTAGTACTGCAAGCAACACAGTTAAACAAGATCTGAAGTGTGGTTATCTGGCTCACAGATATCGCCTGGTCCAAGATCTGCTGTTTATTAAACTTTTGTTGTAAACTCTTTCCTCACATTGATAGTGTACTTTCACTGGTGTCTTGGCAGAGAAACAATGGGTAGCAAATCACTTACTATGCACAAATAAAAAGACAGATGTTATTAAGTGGTTAAAAGATAGAAATATAACTAAAAACAGAAGGTCAAGATTTGGACACTAGAGTGACTAAAGGTAGACTCTGAAATCTATACCTCATTATCCGAATAAGTAGTCAGATTTCCAAAGATGCTGTGGACCTTGCAGTTCCCTAAAGTTTGTTTCACTTCAGATTTCTCATCCGTTTCCAATTCCATGGGAATTTGGCTGAATTAAGCTGCCTGTTCCTTTCTAGCTGAAAGACAAAGCATGCAATGCAGAGCTGGTTCAAGCAGAGAGCAGGATAGCACTACACAGAAATGGCCAGAACTCCAAGGGGAGACAGGCTAAAAACTGAAAAGAAACAGGTACCTGGTGAGGAGCTCTCCCATCTGGCCAGCCAAGCAGGGACGGGCAGGGATACAGGCAGAGATGGAGCTGGCTGTTGGGACAGTGTCACCCAAAGAAATTTCTCCGGCAATTCCCAGTGGAGGAGACTCCAGTTGCCTACAATCTTTCAGATTGTTGCTTAAAGATTGTAAATTGTGTGTGAGCCTATATTAATCATTACTCCCAATGACAATATAGGAATTGTAATAAATAACCAGAACCAACACGATCTGTGGCTCCCTATAGGTATTTCAGGAAGCGAAAGGTAGCTTCATGCTTTAGAGAGTCCCCTCTTGAACTGAGGCTGGCCAAAGACAAAAAGGGAAAAGGAGCTTCATGCTCCCTATCCTATTCTTGACTCCTTTCAGTCACGGCATGTGACCACAAATTCTTAATTTGAGTTTTATGAGGGATTTTTATTCTTCCTTTAAGGGCACTAGTCAAGTTCTCTCATTTGCACCAGCAAAGCCAACAGGACTTGTATCAGTAACTGAAATGTCAGTCTGGCCCAGTGTTTTTCCCAGGCAATGAAGCTTGACTGCCAGGACATTCCTCAGCCACTGAACTTTATACAAAGTACCTCCCCACACACCTTGCTTTAACCCCTGGAGGCCCAGAACCACATCAGCACTCATACAATTATGTGCTGCCATTTCTTTCACGCAATTATTCTACAAAGCTGTGTCTCCTTATGCCTTCTGTCACTCTTGTTAAATTATCTGACAAAATTATTATTAAAAAAAAATAATGAAAATGTGGCTTCCATTAAATATTGAAAATAGAAAAACATTTTTTACTTCAGAGGGAGAAGGCTGTAAAAACAGCCAGTAGTTTCTCACAGTTCCCAAGTGATTTCCCTTGACGGTTATCTTTAATATGTCCGATGGAGTACTCTGTCAGTTCTTTACAATTTGTAGACAGATTATACAGCAAAAAATAAAATTTACTAGAAACAGCAAATATCTTATTGACAAAACAAACTCTCTGGCAGATCCCAGAGAAGTAGCTTGGCACTGCTAGACTATCGTTATCACAACGCAAGCACAGGCTGCTTTGTTAAGAGCACCGTATCTAAGATACCTACATAGAAGGACAAAAAGATAAATGAGAACAAGGTGTCATAAGATAAGAGCAGAAGAAACTCTTTCTCTAGCAAGAAAAGTTGTCATATTTCTGCAGGTGGGAGAGACCATTACATTCCAGACATAGTGCTGCTGAAAACTTACCAAAGGGGCAAGGACACCAGCCAGACCAAGTCCACATGTCAGAACCCCACTGAAGGCTCAATCCTATGTGGGAAAAAGCTTGCACAAAACCAAGACAGTACCTTGAAACACCTGTTTGAGGTACTTTTCTTTATCCACAGGTAACTTTGGTTTCATATCGTAGTTCTCCAAATTCCACCTATGTTAGAGGCTTAAAGATGTTGAAAATGGCCTTTGTGTCTAGTTCCCTTATTCTGTTTCTCCTGGGCTTGCACTGTGCTGACAGACACAACACAGACCTGCAACCCCCTGCCTTGCTTCTCTTCTAATCAGCAATGACAAATTAATGCAGTGGAAAATGAGAGACTGGCAGCTGTGGATCACCTCACTGCATAAACCAGTTGCTCGTGGGAGGACCCAGTGGGAGGGCCAGGAAACCATTGCCCTCCAGTACTTCGTCAGCTGGTTTTGGTCATGTATGGTCATCTTGTCAGACTTCACATGCAGGACATAAAAACTTGTGTGTACTATTCAAGCCAGAACTTGAGCAAGACAGTATGTTTTGTATTGCCAGTCTTGACTGGCACAGAGCAAAACAATGGAGAATTCCCCTTTTCCTTAGGGAGTCATCCCAGGGGTGACTTCAGTGTTATTCTCAGTATTAATATCTCACACCTTGTTTCATCTCTGGATTTCTCCAGTGTCAGCTTCCAAGTACCAGATTGCATTAGGTCTTTTTCTGCTAGATTAAGAAGCCATCAACTACCATTAAAGTAGTCTGTGATGGAAAACTTTCTCTTCTACAAAATAGACAGATTTAACATCTCTCACAATAATTAATGCTTTCTAGTGCTTGTATTCTCATAGGTTTATCTAGATCATAGATTAGACAACTGGATCTTAAAAAGTAATTTTGGGGTTGTTATCAGCATGCTTGCATGTGCCTGATAAATTTCTGCTCCAGAGGGGAGAAGAAAGGAGGATGGCATGTGGGAGTCTTCAGACTGAGGAGAAGGAAAACAGTCCTTGCAAGTGATTTCTTTTGTGTGGTCTTCCTGTGTCTGGCATTGGCTGGTATGCAGTCTGTAAGGCTCCTACATACCACAGCATGCTCTGAATCTTTTTCTGAGTCCATAGACTACAGCGGTAACGGCTGTGTAAGTGATGCTGTACATGATGTATCTCTCAGGTAAACTGTATCAAACCCAGATGCTGCAACTATACAGATAGAGCTGGCTCAACAACACTTGCAAAACTGAATGTTGCTGACCCGAGGATGACGGGCCTGGCTGTTCCCTCTGAGAAAAAGAAAGCATAGAAAGAGGCAGGGTGGACCTGGGGCAAGGTCCACCTGGAAGGACTCAATCAGGGAGAGTCCTGGAGAGCTGGACCTGCTGGTCCTGCAGTCCCAGTGATGTGAGGGATGGCCACATTTCTGCTGCTGCAAGGGGGAGTCCATATCCCTCAACCCCTGCTTGAATGGCAGCAGCAGGTCTGGCCTCCCAGGAGTGTAGCTCAGGCAAAGTATGCAGCAGCCTACGGTCATTTTGCTTGCCCGAGTTTCGTGTGAAATGCCAGGCAAATACCTATTTACCGAGCTGGTTCTGGAAGCACAATGCAAAAAGCTGCACCAGGGAAAGAGACCCACACCATGTGGGGAGCAGGGAACAGATTATAGATTACTGGCTTGAATTCAAGCCAAGTAATAGAAGTAAAAACCTACTACTCTTTAACAAGCAGGAACAGGGACAGCTATATAGATGGACTTGTCATCTCAAACCAGTTCTTAAACATCAGCTGAGGGACACATTTACTAGGAGTAAGGCTGAGGAGGCAATAGTGTATGCTTCAGGTCACCAGAGGAACTCCATGGTATGGCACAGACCTCTGTTACTGCTACTGTTGATTATAATTCTGCATCCACCCACCACTTCAAACAGCTTCTCAGCAAAAAACCTCAGACCACAAGGAGTCATGGGGAGTGAACTCATGTCTGATCCCCATTAGAGCTGTGTAAAGAGTTGTTGGATGGGAGAAATTTGGGTGGGTCAGGAGAAGGGGTTCTCCTTGTCCCTGCTGCATCCCTATGGCACAGCTGGGTGGAAATTCCATTTCCAGAATTGTTAAATCAATACTTTCAGTAAAGACCAAAGTAGGTCCCAGCATGCCCTCTGTTTGGGTGCTGATCTGAGAACTTCAGCATGGGCACCTGGGGCAGCTCTGTGGACAGAGCAGGAGAGGCTGCACAAAACACCGTGCTCTCATGGAGGATCCCTGCCTCTCCACAGCTGGTGGGGTGGCCTGAACTGGCTGGGAGTGGGGGAGAGAAGACACTAGTAAGAGATGGGGCTAATCTCTGGGAAGGGTTTTGGCTGCCTTCCCAGTCTTGCACTGAAGTCATGCCTACAGCTGCCAGATGTCTGGATGGGGTGTGGAGAAGAACACGGATCCCTGCTGTGGGACTCCTACTCGCAGAGCCCCCATTGCTGGAACCAGCAGGTAGGCTGTCCTCCACGGGAGTGCAGGAGGGAGGCTACGTTAGCTGGAGAGGTTTTTGGCTCCTTTCCTAGTCTCACACCAGAGCCAGGCACACAGCTCCCAGATGTTTGTGATCTCTGCTCTGGGAGCTTTCAGGCTTGTCAAGGCATTGCTTAAAGGAAGGAATTATTTCACTCCCACATAGGGAACTGAAATGTCGAGGGCCCTCACAGAGATCCCGCTGCCTCCTTCTCCCAGAAGGGACCACCTGCAGGTGAACAGCCTTGGAGAGGGCTCTGTCTCTCCACAGTTGAGACCCCCAGACAAAGTACTCTGAGACTGGTGGTTGCTGAGCTTCCCTGGCATGACTTTGTTCCTGCCAGTTTCCATGGTGATCCACAAAACCAGCACAAAAGCATGCATCTCCTTGGAAGACAAATCATAGGATGTGATAATGCCTGTGGCTGGGGAGGAGGGGGACAACCCCTTTTGATACTGTTAACTGACTTCTGGGGTCAGTCCTGGGGCTTACCTCCTCCCCCTCAAGCTGGCAAGGAAAACATTTCTGTACCATTCCCAAACGGCTAGTAGCAGTTCAAAGCAGTAATTCCCACTCGTAGGTGTCACCAGCTGCCATAGGCAGGTCCAAATGATATTGCAAATTGGTTTTAATTGACAGCGCTGGCAAATGGTGTCGGCAGGCGGCCTAAGCATGCAATGTCTGGTGGTACCTTGACTGGATAAGGTTAGTGGGAAGCAGTGGTGAGGAGCCCAGAATGTGCCACCACACAGCCCGGCATGCAAGCGCAGAGATCTGACACACAGAGAAAACACGCATGCTGCCCTCTCTTCTGTCATGTCTGAAAGCACACAGACAAAATCTCAAACCTTCCATCTTGGTCCTAGAGGGAGACTATCCATACGCAAGAAACAAATTCAGTCTTACCACCACATGTCATCAAGACTTCACCCACTGCCCTGAAGGTCTCGCCCTCTTCTCCATGACAAAAGTGGCGAGCACTATTGAGCATGCTCTACCCCGTGCAGTTTGGCCGTGCCTGCCTGCTTGACACCCACCCACCCCCTTGCACTTGGCAATAATTACCAAACAGCACAGCCGCCAGGATGAAAGGACATGGAGGGAATGGGTGGAAGGGTGTCTTTTATGTTCTGCATAATTTTTGTGATTAAGTTTAAGATTTCCAGAAAATTCTGGAGGAGGGGAGGGGTAAAATTGATAAAGGATAAGATGACTTTCAAACACAGCCAACAAGCATCTTAAGAAGAACATTTTGCCTCCGCCTCTGGGCAAAACAATCTTGGCTCGGTTTCAAATTCAAGGAAATTCAAGGGTTGGGTATCTCTGAAGACCAGTCTCAGGGTGCCTGCAACAAGGTGACCAGAAAAAGGTGCCAATTTTGGAAATGTCATCTCAAATATTTTTGATTTTGTAATTTCCTATCAATGAGCACTCCCTGGCAGGTTCAGGGATTGATCTAGAACTTGTCTTTCACTCTACATTTTGCCTTGAGGCAAAATCCTTGTAACAGAAATCTATGACCTTGGCTGTAGGTTTCAATGGTGCTTGGATGTCGTAGCGCTGACTGCTGCGATACGAGGGACTCCCACCAGTTTCCTCATGCTGTGCTCCCTTGCCCAGAGCCTGTGAGCCTGCCAAGGAGCTTCTGAAGTTGAGGTCACTGCCTGGCCTCTCCCTCCATCTGTGATTGCCTGTCCTAGGGCAACCCTGTAACCTCAGTCCTGGTGTAGAAATGTACTGTGTCTCCTTGTGCCCTCAGCAGTCCATGCCAGGGTGCAGGGCAGTGCTAGACGGACAGCTAATTAAAACGGCTCAAGCAGCTGGCAACACAAGACCGAGTTAGGACCTTCTGCAAAGGATGTCATGGGTAATTTTTAATCATTTGTTTAATTAGTGTTAATTGCACACAGTAGGAGGTCAGAACTCAGCCTGCAAATGCTCAGTTGGCTGGGAAGTGTGTGTTCTCCAGCCATTCTGAAAACCCCAGCTGAGGAGCAGGAGAAGGAGGGGGAGTTGCACTTGCTGTCATGATGGTGGTGACAGCGTGTGAATGAAAAGTCTGGGGATTTTTTTCTGGAGCAGAGGGAGGAGGAGGACAAGAAGAATGGGAAGCTCAGCCAGGAGGGGGGGGGAGCAGACGCCTGGCCCCCCCCTGCACTGAGATGCCCGTGGGCCACCCGGGCGACACAGGCGCTCTCCCTAGAGTCACCGGCAGCGCTGTCCCACCGGCAAGGGCCTTCTCTAGATATTTACATCGGGGTGCTTCAGTTCGACCTTTCCCTTTCGGGTTTTCTTTTGGCCAGAAGTGGCTTTACGTTTGTAGTCATTATAAAATATACTGAAAAGACTACAGATTTATGCATGCGTGTATATATATATATACATAAAAATGTACCTATCTATGCATACATTTACGTATTATCTGCATAATTGCATAATGCATAATATGTCATAGTAATAGATGCGTTATGTAAAAGCACAGTCACAGGAGGCCACGCACGAGCCATCGCCGCGGCACGAGGGCGCGGGGCGTGGCTGCCCCGGCGGTTGGTCGCCGCCACCGGCCGCTCGCGCCGCGCTCCGCCCCGCCCCGCGCCCCCTGGCGCTGTGCTCTGGCGCCACCTGGTGGGAGGCTGCGGCGCGGCGAGCTCGGGGTGTCCCGTTGGAGGCTTTGCGGTACCGAGGGACCCCGCCGAAAACGGGTGTCCTGAGAATGGGCGCTGCCTTTGCCCGGTTTAACCTTTCTCTGTGTGCATTTTCCGATGGGAAGATGGGCTGCATATGGGACAATTGGGTGCAGAGTCAGTGGGACACATCTTCTGGCGGGTGGTCACCAGGCACAGCTGTGCATCCCTGCACCTGTAAAGCCCACTGTCGTTCTCCTAAAACGTAACATCACTAACTTGGGCTCTTTTAAATTGGTTTTCAAATTCCTACAAGCATGAAAGATTTATCTGGTAATATTTTCTGAAAGATTTCATGGCACGAAGCTCTATGGAGGCCTCATTTTAAACAAAAGTCGTGCCACACAGCACTGAACTGCACCCAAGGAATTGCCCTCATAAGCCGTGCAGCCCGACCTGGCTTACATGGGGAAGGATACACTAGGTGAGCCCTTGGGTTCCCTTGGCATTATGTTCAGCCCCTGACCTAACCACTCAGCGACTCAGTTTGTCTCTGCAGTTTAGCAAGTTCTGTCTTACCAGGGAAACAAACTTCCCAGCGTGGAAGACCATTCATTGCCCTCTGACAGACGTAAACACAACTGTGCATCTGCACCACTTAGGCCTGCTGCTGGTTACAGCTAACGGAGGTTTTTCTTCAGCTGAAATTAATGGAAACCTTGGGTCAGAGAAATGTGAGCTGCACCCAGGCTGTTCCTAGGGAGTGTCATGGTGGTACAGTTCCAAGGAGTCAGAAGGAAAGGGAGTATGAATGGACATCGATTTGTTATGGGCTCTCTGGTGGAGGGGTGCTAAGACTCAGCCTCAAACCCTGTCTCTGAGACACTGAATGCACATGCTATCCTATAATCCTGACTTTGGGGGCACCTGGGTAATTATTTCTAAAAAAGCAGATAAGCATTGGATTGTTTCACCAGACAAACATTTGGGGCTGTGCAGGGGCATAGGAAAAAGTGTTCTCAGGGCAATGGTTGCATACTATAGCCATGTGCAATTCAGGCATTAGTTGAAAGAACGTGTTTTCTCCTTGGTGCAAATCTACTAAGTACCTTTAGACTTTGTTCTAATTTTTGTTAAAGCTGGACCCACCCTTACAACAGGCCAAAATTCAAGCCTGATGTTTCTGCACAAGACACTTCTCTCCTCTCAGCCTTTATTTTTTTCTCATAAGGACAAATCAACACTAGTCACTGCCATTTATATTTGCCCAAAGATTATTCAGCTTCTCAGAAGACATCACAGAAATCAATAGCCTTTTATATATATATAGATGTATAATTATGTATTATACTTTTTATATATTTATGTATATAATAAACCTTTTATAAATTAAGAACTTTAACAAAATATTTTCCTGCTGGATCAAAATTATAATGTGATTCTTCCAATGAGCAAAAGTAATGCCACCATTACCACAAGAAATGGTTGCTTTTGCTTTTAAATCTAGGAGAGTTTCTGAGCCTGGACTGCTAGCTTTATATTCCCCCTGCAAAGCACTCGGCAGCCATACAGAAATGCAGAATACCGATTCCTGATTTCTACAGTGTGGTCTGAAATCAATGCCTATAGATTACTATCTGGGCTTAGGTTGACTAGATTTATATTTAAGGTAAGCTTGCTGTCATAAAAAAATGCTCTGTGAGTTGTAGGCATGTATGCATAAAAGGAGAGAAGATTCAGGTCATCTTCCACCAGTTTTCCAGCACAGGATCAGGCAAAATCCCCCTGCTTGTAAGAGGTTATGCTCACATGGGTGGGTGATGGGTCATGTTTTCAACGTCTGCAGAGAAGACAGCAGGTTTTGGATAAGAGCAGCCGTGCTACTCGTGCAAGCTCATATTCATTCCTGCCAGAGACCAAAATCTCTGGGAACTGCCCTGAATTTCCAGTAGCTGTTTAATCTATTATCACAAAATCGATCACAGATGGTGCTTTTGGTGCTGGCAGGTTGGAAAAAATAATCTCTTGGCTTATATCCTGAGCACATTTGATCTGGACTGACTGGGTGGAATCGTGACAGCCATCATCATGTCGTTGGTACAGAAACACTTTCCTGACTGCAGCTAATGTTTGGGCAAGGATGAACATTTTCCTTTAAATAGCAAACTTCAGCCTTAAATAGTTACACTTTGCCCTTGCTGTTTGGCTCTGTTGCATACCAAAGACTTAGCTCTTAGCAACATGAAATCCCATCCTAATTAGCTTCTGTTTAACAATACCACTTTGTATCACTCTCGGAATGCCAGGCTCCTTCTATTCTAGGGCTACAGAGGAGGGAAACATTTCATATCAAGGCAAATGCAGGTCGAGATTCTTCCTGTGAAATATGTTGGGTTTTTTTTTTTTTTTTCTGAAGTGTAAAGTAGCCCTGCATGTTAAACCTAAGCCACTCTGCATGAGTAAAAATCACACTCCAGAAATTACAGACTATTAATGAAACATGGTGCACTGCAAGCTCACAAAACTGCTGTAAGAAGTTCTGGAAGATTCAGCAGTGTCATCAACATAAATGGTGTACGCTGGACATAACACTTGTGTATAAGTGGTCAGGTGATATAATTCATTCCAATTTGATACTCAGCTGGAGCGAAAAGTGAGCATATACGAAATAGAGCAACTCTCACACATACAAATAAGCCATCATCTGCATTTGTTCAGCACTTCCAAAACCTCCCAAGACTTTCAGTACTAAAAGCAGCTCTGTTTAAGGCTATAGAACTCTTCAAAAAGAAGCAAGTTCTTGGCTTACATGACCCTACATCTCGAATAGCTGCAGTTTCATGTCTCATGGCAACATTAGTGTATTTTCTGATGACAAAACTCCCACCATCAGTTCTAGGACTGATTATTTGATCCATCATTAGGAACTGTTTGTGAACGTATAGACAGATACGCAAACATCAAAGAAGAAGTAACAAGAGAACTTGCACTGAAACAATAAAAAATTGGCGTAACAGTGTGACCATCTGAATGCATAGGGCTTTTTTTTTTTTTTTTTTTTTTTTTCCAGGCCTGGAGAATCACTTGCAGACAGCATCCAGACACATGTACCCCCCTAGAATAAAAAATAAACAAGACAACATATGCAGCTCTGCCCACCATAAATGCCAGTTGCTAATGACGATCATTCACACATGAGATTTTGCATTTGGTCCTTTTTTAATGCTACTATAAATATTTTCCTCACCTTACAGGAAAGTCCCTGGATTCAATGGAATTTCTTATTTGAAGCCATCTGAAGATACATAGAGTGCAAGGCCAAGCTATTTTTCTTTTCAGTTTTTCAAGAAAACATTTTACAATCTGTTTCACTTACTATCCATGACACTTTGACCTAATTTCCACCCCATAAATCTACTCCCCTAGACAGCATTACTGGCAATAATGAAGACTGTGTGATGACCACCAAAAGGTCTGTTTTCTTTGAGTTCTAATATTTTGTGGTTATATAGAACTCACATTCTTTAAAAGAAGTCTTTATATCTTTTAAAGTAAACAAAAGAACACCTTCTTGAAATGGGTATGGTGCCTATTTTGAAGGAAAAAATGTCCACTACGTGACACATTCCAACCACTGTTGGTAAGTATAAAGCAACCTGAAAAAAAACTTTGCTTAAAAAGCTTTGCTGAGATAAACCTAAGGTGGCAAGTTTGAGTAGATATTGGACCCACTGTAAATTGGATTGGTTTTGGTCCTTGAAATGTAACTTCCAGCAAAGCTTCATTTTTCAGAACTGAGTGTCCATAAAACCCTGGAGGCAGGGACTGAATGTTGAGATAATTCCAGCGTATTTTGGCCTTTCAAACTCAATGGCACGCAGGGTGCAGGTATGAAGCATACATCAGTGCACTCCTTGACCTCCTGCTCTGTGTGGATAACAGGCAGCTCTGCAGAGCTATTACATTTGCCTCAGATGTCAGAGCTAAAAGACAGTGCGCTTAGCCAGCTCTGGGGTCTGAATAAGGGCTAGCTGGTGGAGGTTGCTTCCAGATAAAATTGTTGGAAATTATCCAGTGTCACAGAGAAATCTGTATCAGCTCCCATCGGTGATAGAGTCTGTATTTGTTACTCAGCTTGGTAACCTGTACTTTTTTTCAAATTACTGCCTTTGGATACCCAGATATCAGCAT
This sequence comes from Falco punctatus, assembly GCF_963210335.1. Classification (NCBI taxonomy): domain Eukaryota; kingdom Metazoa; phylum Chordata; class Aves; order Falconiformes; family Falconidae; genus Falco; species Falco punctatus. The sequence continues at coordinate 20,158,742 of NC_137587.1, forward strand.
GGACAAAAGCCACAGATGAGCTGTTCTGACACTGTAAAAACTTTCTGCAGATTATTTTCTCCCCCTCTGTCATCCAGCAGGTGGGAGGAAATCAACACACACAGTGAAATACAGGGCTACTGGGTGGATTGTTCCCCAGGGACACCTGATTTGCTTATGCACAACTCCTCAGGGCTTATCCACCTGCCCTAATTTTCATACAACTATCTGCCAGCCGGGGGGAACATGACAGCACTTTTTACTCTCTTGGAAAGAAAGGAGTTGAGTGTCACAGTGTCAATATTCATGGATCACAACAGAGACAGAAGAACTGCCCAGCAATGTCTGCACCTAGGAATTACCAGCTGGAATTACAAGACTGCTGGCAGCAGGTGGGGGCAGCATGGACATCGACTCACCTGCATCTTTTCACTAGTTGTTTGCCCATCAGTTTTAGACATTTCTAAGGTTACTTCTGTTAAGCATAGCTTCTCAGGACATCCAGAAGACTTCGTTCTGCTGTGCCAAAAAAGCCCTAAAAAAAGACTATTAGCACAAGTCTAGTGAAGTTGCTCTGCCAGAAAGTCTTGACTGCTGAGCTGCCCACCTGGTAATGAACGGTCATTTTTCCTTACCCTGATCATGGGGCAAGGGAACTGAGAATACAGGGAACACAAAATCTGGGAGAGAGAGAAAGGTAATGGACCTGTTGTAATGTAAGGGAGAAGTGAGGTTCAACATAGTATGACCATGGAAGCAGGGCTTGTGAATTCCTAGTTTATCCAAGTTTTGTTTGGCTGCAGTGATGTTTGTAGGTAAGTGACAGATAAATTCTTAACAGAATTATGAGCACATAAATGTTTTATAGTCAGTGCGGTATAGTTAGTATGTTTGGGATCATGCTTATTTGGGGAAAATGTGCTACTTCTTTGTCCTCTGCTCTTATTAAGGGGTTGAGAAGAACATAAATTGATGGTTAAGTTGGTACCTCTGAGACTGATTCTAATAAAGAACCCTTAATTTCTTGTATTAGTATAGATATCCCTTAAGAAAAAATCCTACTGAAAATGAAGCTGATGCCAAAAGGATTTTATAAGCTGATATCATCTTTGGATGTGTTAAACTATGACAGAATATTTCTCCCTAATAACATGCCCAATGTTACAACAAAATTTAAAACGGCTTTAAATCAAAAAGCAACTATGGCTTTTTTTCTGAAGAAGCAAAATTCTGTACTGGCACTTTTACTCTCAAATTCCCCTTCTATTAACTTGTATTTTTCCTTTGGAAGGATATAAAATTGGGAATTTAGTTCCCATTTGCAAAGACAACTATAAAAAAATCCTTCTGAAAATATTTGACAGCATAGGTCTGATAAAGGTCAAATTATGAAAAAAGTGAGATTTACTTACACGTCAGAGCCTGATTTGGGGTTCTTTGTGACTCTCATTTGACCAGTTTAGGATCTGTCTCATGTAGTTAGTCAGGGTGTTATGAAACAGAAAGAACCTAGTTCGACCATCAGTCTGGGTTTATTTTGCCTGACTTCAGCTACTCAGAAGTCAAGAAACAGGCCTGAACTACTCATTTGGCTCCATCTATCATCAGTGGAGACAGAGGAACTTGTTCCATCTCCATAGGATGGAGTGCATCACCATCCAGAAGTGTCCACCTCTCAGGACTGAATAAATAGGGAATTACAGCAGACGGAAAGCAAAGGATCACAATATTCTTGCAGGCAGACAATAGCTAATACAGAATGAAGTTACTGGGATGTAGATGTAAGTATATCACATTACAGAACTGGGACAAACCTCCACGTTTGCAGCACTGTTAAGAACTGGATCAGTCCATAGATGAAGACTCACAACTAATTGTGCAGATGGCTTTCACAGCTGGGGAGCTGGAAGGTGCATCAGGACCTTTGCTTAAATTCCAGCTCACTTGATCTAGTTTTGTGCTTATATTTCTGAGGTTGATTTGTCATTACCAGAATCAGTTATACTAGTTGTAACTGGAAGTTTTGCAGGATGACTGGGATTGTTTGGTATCTGGAGCATCATTTCTAGTCTCTTCTAGAATAGGAAGTCCTATAAATTATGGTTTTAAAGTTCACTGGGCTGGCTATTGTTAAGTTGGCATTTGCAGTTAGTGTAAAAATATCTGATAATTATATATTACAATATGACAGAAAGTCTCATTTCTTTTGGACATGTCATGAACTAAACATTTTTCAGGGCTATGTACTTAATGCCATAAATTTTCTCACAAAAACTGTCCTGAAATGAAAACTTACTCTTCAGATAATATCATGGCCATCCCTATGCAATCTTTGATGGGGAGCTTTGCTGTGTAAAATATAGATGAATATTTTGTGAAATAGTTATTTATTTAGCATATCTGTAGAGACAGACAGTCTTTTTCATGTGACTTTTCTCAGTCATCAAAAAGATTTGGGACCATTTGGCTCCTACCTAGCTTGACCCAGTGACATTTTTAGGATCATGTGTTTATTGTGTGACTGCTACCAGGACGGTGACAAGATCTGAAAGGAAAGGAAGGAAAAGAAAAAGCTGCTTTTTAAAGAAGTGCAGTAATCTTGTGTATCACTGACATTTTCTTCATCATATGCACGTATATGGTAGCTGAAATAGAGGATGAGGTTAGGTGGCTGCTCCTCCAGGCTTCTAGGTAGTATCTTCAGTTGCATGCTCAAAGTGACATAAAAAAAGTAAGGTAACAGTGAAATATCAGTGAAAATATTCAATGAACAATGCAAAAGGATCCTATTTCTAGTGGAACTGCTGTGTAACTAAGCCTTATGGACAAACTGAATCAATGTCACAAAGATCGAAGAAATAAGGAATTCTTCAGTTGTTTATACACTGCTTCTAAAAGTGGAGGCAGCAGAACAAAATCAGAGATATTCATTGTTAAGAAGAAAATTAATTTCACCAATGTTCTGAAACCTGCTGTAAGAAGTTACAGAGTAAAATCTCTTGTTTTATTTTGTCTGCAATAAGGGCGTGAATAAAAGAGGAGTATGAGAAGGAGACAGCGTAAGGAGGGTATGCTCTCTCTTAAGGACAGCCACCAAGAATTTCAAAATTATCAGTAACTCATATCCACAGGTGTTTTAATGCATAATGGTTTAATGTACTAAATAATAAAAAAGCATAACATACCACTGAGGAAGGAAAGTCTCTCAGAGAACACTGAATCAGATTAAGAACAGGACAAAACACAAGAAAGATGAGGAGAAGAAGCTCAGACAGAAAAATATGGAAGATAACCAGAAGCTGTTTAAGAGTCACTGGATTAAAAAACAGACTCAATTTCATAAGCATAATAGAGAATGATGTTTAGAATGCCATCCTGGGTCAATGTATGAAGTGAAGGCATAGTTAGAAAATAAAAAGCCTACATAGCAAATGGATAAAATGGGAAGTATATAGCAATCAATATAAATTTGAAGTTACATAATATAAAAATAATAAAAAAAAAAGACAACAGAGGAAAATCATCAGCTGGCAGGCCTTAAGACAATAAAATGAGTTAAGAGTATATTGGGAACAACCGAAGTCTTAAAAAGGGTACATGCTGCTGCTTGATGCAGATGATGAAATGATAATGTGGCAGAAATGACAAATATTCCAGAAATATTTCTGTTCTACATTTGGAAAGAAGAAAGATGATGCATTTATATCACATGGGCTGACAAAAAATTTTCCGCTCCATTAGTGGCCAGAAGGAATGTAAAGTATGTACTGGGGGTAAATATTTTAAAATCAGCAGGTCTGGATATCTTACATGGGAATACTAATAGAGCTTATTTAACTGGTCTTTAACCTGCTGACAATGATATTTCATAAACCCTGTAATAGTGAGGAAATAGAATACTGGAGGAGTGTCTGTTCTATGGCAATATTAAACAATGGCAAAGTCAATAATCCCAATGGATGTGCACCAGCAAGGCTAACCGCACTTCAGGGTAAAGAAGTATTAGCTGCTAGAGAATCTTCTGACAAAGAATAAGAAAATCTAGTTATGTATTTTCCAGCATCAGAATAATCTTGAAAAAAACCCAAACCAAACAATGTTGAGAATAATTTAGACATCCCTGCCATGAGCAGGAAGATGACTAGAGATGCTCTTAAAGCACTTTCTAAGCCCTACCTTCTGTGGTTCCATGAAGAGGTAACATGGTTATGAACAGAGTCCTCACTGGACAGGAGTGAATATGTGTATGGGATGTGAATTCTGCTTGACTTTATTTCTTAAATTGTTTTCTCACTGAATGCTTCTTTGTGTAGCACTCAGATCAGGGGCAGTGCTGGACCCCATTCACTCAGAGAAACACAGGGCACAGGATGGTTGAAGCACAGGGAAAATAGTCTGGCCAATTTGTCTGCTGAACATAAACCAGAACAGAATAAAGCCATGTCACCCATGCTTTGCAAAAGCCATGGAAGTAGTATTAGGATGAATTTTAGATGCAGTGCTATTCAACATTTTAATCATTACCCTAGAAGTAAACATAAACTTACTGCTGATAGGAAGCCTGGTGGAATGTCAGCGATGAGGGGAAAGCATTTATATAGAGCAGGCTGGATCACCTAGCAGATCAGACACTTTCAAGTAAAAAGCCTTTTGCTACAGCTAAATGCAAAGTTATGCATGTGGGAACCAGATAGGAGATTTGGAGATGTGTAATCAGAAACTCTACCTTGGAAAACAGCGCTCTGAAAAGGATCAGGGTTGTCAGAGTATGGCGGAGTTTCATTCCAGTGAGATACTGTGGCAAGAAGGGTGAAATCAATCCTTGAATGCATAAACATGGGAATAGGGAGTAGAAGTACCAGGCTGCTTTTCTTCCCTTTGTGGTACTCATGAGACTCATCATCATATGCAGGATATTTATTTCCAGAGGTTGTTGAAAAGCTGGGGAAGGTGCAAAAGCAGCTTGGTCATTATTCAAGTTCTAAAGAAAATGCCTTATTGTAGACGACTTACAGTGCTCAACCTGTCTGACTTACAGAAAAGGAGATTACTTGATTTATAGCTTGATTAATGAATTGTACTGTTGGAAGCATAAAACACTAGCAGGATAGGGCTCTGAGCAGCCTAAGTCGTGCTGAGGACTGAGTGCAGGAATTATAAAGCCAGACAAATTCAAGTGAAGAATGAGACACAGAAAATGATTAACCACTAGAACAAGCTAATGTAGTGAATTCTTCATCTTCTTATGTCTTCATATCAAGACTAGACGTTTTTCTTATCTGCCTACAGCCAACTACAAATTGTCAAGCATGAGTTATAGCATTTAGTACTGGAATATATCCATGAAAATGAATGGGCTATTATATGTAAGAGGTCATTCTAGGCAATAGTGATCTCTGAGATCCATTATGTTGTAGGAGATAGATATATTTATTAATTATTATGATTATGCTAATAAGCAGTAGCTAAACATGCAACTTCCCCCCTGTTCTGCCCTTTAAGTGCTACCATTTAATGATAACAAGATGAATTAAGGTTGCCAAGATAACTAATGAAAGAAGCTGGAGGACTGTAAGAATCCACGACTGATTTTCTCTCTTTTGATATTCCAATAGATGGTCACTTCACCAGCTGCCATAATACATGGGAAATACAAGTTCCTGGGTGAATTTCTTTCCCCTTCTTTGTTCCTCTGTCTAGAAACTTCTTTCTTTGGTTGTGACATACACCTATGGTACGTGGTTATCCTGACTGCTTGCACATGTATTAACAAAACCAGCCACAGTCTTTTACACACACACACACACACACACACACGCACACACGCACACACACACACACACACACGCAACATTGCCATGTGAGGCAATGCTTTAATATAGGAATCTCCTTTGTCAACATGATATATGATGTTTAGATCACCTAAAGGAATAGGCATGAATTGCTGCTGATTTGATCTTGAGAATCCCTGTAGCAGTGACCTGCAGATCTGAATGCCTAAATGTTTTTAAGGATTGGGCCACGAGAATTTGCATCCTATATAATCCCAAAGCATTTCGGAGGCCTCTGTGGCTCTAAGGCAAAGCATGGGTGCTACTGACAGTGCACAGCCTTACAAAATAATAGTTTAAGAAACAAACTGAAGCAACTTCACTAATGCAACTTCAGGGGAAATACAAGGAATGAACAGTGGATAAGGGCAGGCTAGATAACTTTTATTTATAGTAGGCAGCTTATCTGACAGATTTAGCCACTTCTTTTGCTGCTTCAGCACTGTTTGTGAACAGCTTTTGTCCATCTCAGATGTTTTTGTTATTCAGAAAGCTCTTGGCCTGCAGAATGTTCTCCAGCAGCTTATTGTGAGTATTGGATACATGGAAGTAGAGAGTCAAAGTGATTTTTAGCTCTGAATCGCTGTTATGTGTTCTTTTGACTCATCCACTTTCCACATAATTTCAAATCTCAGAGGAACACATTTTCAATTTCATTCATACTATTTAATTGCTCCCAACCTTCCTCATTTATCTTTTTTTTATGTTGTAACCCTTTTCCATCATTTCCCCTCATCCATTCTCCTCCTCTCCTTGGTTTATAATGACTACTTGACTAATGTTTGAGAATTGCATTGTGTGTGACTTGGAGCAGATATTTGTCAGTTTACTGTTGTGCAGAGCACTTTGCATCCAAGTCGTGTTGTGTAAATAAAAACTATGGCTCCAGAAATATTTAGTCTCTCAATTATATTTTGCACTATAATGTGTACCAGAGACACTATATGAAATAGAATTATTTATTATAATTATCCCATCTCTGGTACTGACATTCAAAAGCATTTTAGGTAAGTCACATGCCTTCTCTCTTCTCTGTCTCAGTTTCTCAGCTAGCTCAGAGTTACGAGGTATGTCAGTGAAGTGCTAGCACTGAGTTGTTTGGCACTCTAGAAACTCTTAAAATGTAACACCTCTTTGCTTATCCTGCTTTCTACTCACATGTCTCAAAGCCTTCTAGCAAAGGAAATGTGTTCCCTCTTTTACAGCTGGGGAAGCACAAAAATGGAGAGGTGAATCTGAGGACACTGAGAAGCCTGGAAGGATGTATATGAACACAACCCAAGTCTCTAGGGCTCCAGCCTCCTGGCATTTATAATGGGCAACACTTCTCCACAAAATAGATTATTGGATCAAGTTGAACTGTGCATGTCCAGGTTTGTATAGTGGTTTACCCCGCCCCAAAAGCATGTTAAACCTGACAAAATAACAATAAGACAGTTTCCTCCAAACCCTTCAGGAGCTATAATTTCCACATATATGGTATTTGCTTTTCTTCTGCCCCTGAATCCAGAATAGAAACCATGAGGGACTTATTTATTTATGTTTATTAAAAATGCAAGCAAATACAGGCTTACTTAGTCAGACATCAGTCATGCCTCTAGTAAATCTTGCCTTCTGCTTGTTCTAGAAGAAGTCTCAGGCTGCTCTGTTCGAAGAACCCATCTGGCATCTAATCCACATGAAGGCAAAGGTGGCAGGAGGTAGCAGTGGATACTAGTGCTCTACTAAGCAATTTATCTGTCAGTCCAGAGAGATGATCTCTGAACAGCATCCCAGAGGAAACTCAAAAGCTTTAACAGTTGCTGTGAAAATACACCCCTGGACAGGGCTACCCTGACGGTAAGCGATGCTTTGCTGCATGGTACTTCGGTAGCATTTCTTAAAAGTTTCCTATCTGCCATGTTTAGTTTCAGAGACAAGTGTTCACCAGGATATAAGGTATGGCAGGTATCTATTACAGAAAAATGTCTTGAAGGAAAGTAGATAGCACAAAGCTAAATACTTATGCAAACTTTACTATTATAATTTATATCTAGAGGAAAGGATATGCTCTGAGTAGGGGAATGATTTCAGTAATCCCAGAGAGAAAGGCCAGAGTTTTCAAAACCAGCTCTGGGTACCTTGGGAATTGTTGCCCAACCTTTGATGTTTCAAGGCTGATCCCAAGGACAGCATCTTACTGGCAGAGACTGGCACATGCATAGTTAAATGAAATAAAGTTTAGAGGGCTTCAGTTTTGGGCAGAGATACGTTAAGAACATGTATGTTCCTAGCTCCTGCCTTGGCCCCTTTGTGAATTAAGCACTTTGTCAGGAGTGATGAATATGGTGTTAGTGCCTGAAGTCATAAAAAGAACCCTAGTGTATTTTGATAGGGCCTACCTACAGGGGGAAAAAAAAGCCCCAGCTATGAGCAAGAAGAGAGAGAAACCCACCATATCAGGGAGTCTCCTCCAGCTTAAAGGAATCATGTTTTAGTATTTCGTTCACATTTTCTTCAGTAAATTCACCAAATGAGTGAAGTCAGTGAAAATCCAAGGCTTATATTTTTTCTACCCTCACCAAAAAGAAAAAGAGACCAAGGAAGCAATTTCCATGTTATTGCATGAAGACCAAGGCAAGGTGATCTGAGACAGCATGTGATTTGTGGTATTCTTCAAATTACACTTCCTGCTTCAGGGCTATGAAGAACATTTGCCACCACACTGACTGGGGGCCCCCTCAGCAAAAAAAAATAATAAATTAGCTCCTTCTTTAATTTCTTTCCAAGCTTCAAGATTGCTCTTTGTTCTTCAGTTTCCTGGCAGAGAAACCCATGTATTGGATGTACATCTGCGAGGAGTTTATTAAATAAACATAGAGCATCTCCTCTATACAAGCAGGGAGATGAAATTCCCTATTCCCGGTTGCTGGATCTCCTCAGGCAAACAGGAGAGAAAAAGCCAAACATCCCCAAGACGGGGAAATCCCTGATTTCTGCTTGAGAGGTTTGAAACAATTGTGATGAAGTTTTCCATGGCAGGTGTCTCCTTCAGTGCACTGGCTGGTTGGAGTCGGACTGAGCCAGGGCTGGATAGAGAATGGGGAGGTGTTATAAGGTGGGATTCCTGTTTCATTTGTTGCAGAACACATTAGAGTTGTAGAGAATGAGGCAGGAAATTAGGGTAAGGGCGTTTTAATGAGCCAGGTGGTTAAACTCTGCTCTGGAAAGCTGGATCCTATTCCTCATTAGTTCCTAAACAATGTCAGACAAGTCACTTGGACTAAACTGATAAGACTAATGGAGGTTCCTGATTTTCCAGGTGCTCTTTTTTTTAGATTGGGGCTGGAGTTACGGAAGGGATGAGCATCCACAACTAGAATGGAAATATAAGGAGCCATTTAAAACTAAATTCTCTGGGAAAAGAGAGATGCTACAAATTTCAAATTTATAAATCCTTTTAACTGTAATATGTCTGAGCTTCAAACTCCAGTCTGCAGAGTGAGATCTTACTGGGAATGACTACTCTGGCAGCAATATTTGTGATGCGCTCAGTTACCAGTGTAATAACCACATTAAAGAGTTCCTGAAGAAGTAACTCATTCTTTTTTCAGTGTAACAATTGTGCCATAAATAAAACAAAGATTACGGTGAGGTAATAAGCTCTGCCAGAAACCAAATGGATAAGTGAGGAACCAGCGTGGGTATTGCTGCACTGCACTCCTTAGTGTGCCCAGATACAAGAGTGTAGCAGCAAGCAAATACGATTATGCTTCTTTCCAAGATGTTTCCATACAGTCAGATGTGATGCTGCACCTAACTGACTAAATCCTTCCAGAACCAGACAGGATGGTACAGAGACAGGTGGGCTGGCTTTGGGCACAGATATAGATCAGGTGTTATATATGATCTGTGTTATTCCAGATAAAGGCAACCCACACATGACAGGATTGTGAGATCATTCATATGATCAGCTACATTTTCTGTGCCTGTTCACAAGTGGCTGCAGAGGGGTGAGAGCACACTTAGGTCACTGCAAACTCTTTTCATCTTGGAGCCAGCTTCCAGCATACAAGCCTGGGTGCTCTGCAGAGAATGGTGCTTGCTCCTGGCACCAGGCCTTGGGGAGCTCAAGCCTCCCGGTGAATGCCTGACAAAAGGGCAATTCTAGAAATCCTCTCTCCTTTTTTGCTGAGGTTCATCCTACTCCCACTTCCACCATCGCTAGCTCAGGCTGAAAGAAACAAGGCTGGACAGAAAAATAACAGCTTTTCTGGACCAGCTAATGTAGCTGGGGAGAGCTGAACGAGCTCCCAGGTGCACAGCACCACCACCAGGTGCTCACTCTGACATTATTCCCTCCTGCCTGTCCCCTCAGCACAGTACAGCGTTTGTCTTCGTTCCCCTCACCCCTGCTTCACTGCCTCCTCCTTCCTCCCTTCTCATTCTGGGAGCCCTCTCCTTTCTCCTCACCTCCTCCTTCCTCTCTCTGCTTGCTGTGACTAGACAGGAGAATACAGATTTATGTATTCCCGGCATGTGCTTCTCATTTTTTCCGGTCCATCTCTGGCTGTTGATTTCTCCTTCTTGTGGGTGAGTATCTCTTAGCTCTCTTCTTTCCTTTCTCTTTGACCTTTCCTCTGCTCCTTGTAAAGCATTCTCTCCTCTCATGCTGTGAAATGTTCATACTGTCTCATACTGTTAAATGATCTTTCTCATGCTCTCTCTCGACAATGTCTCTAGCATGGTCCTCAGTGCTTTCTAAAGGATGCTATTTCACAATAAATACAGAAGCACTGCATCGGGCTGCTGTCCTCCGTAGCTGCCTAATCCGATACAATGTTTTAAAGGTGCTTCTTAGAACATCGAGGATGCCTTGGCTACCTTAGCATTTTCCTTCTCAGCTCTGTTGAAATATATATAAAACAACTGGTTATTTTTTCATCCAGGTCACCAGCACACACAGCAGTGTTCTAGCATGCACAGCTTGGTTGCTGAGGTAGGGCTAGCTGTGCATTGTTCTCCATTTCCCCTTTAAAATGCTCCATCTTCCTGATACTCCAGCTCTCCCAGTGAGATTGTGCAATCAGGTGACTCGGTGACAGGCTGGTTTGCTGCATTGTGGCATCCTCGGAGCAGCCACCGCCGCTATACACAGAGCTCCCCAGGCTAAGGCTGGCGCTCCTGGTAACCCGGCACTCCTGGGTTACGCAGAGTTATGCAAAGCTGCCGCGGTTTTTTGTGTGCAGCATCTGCTGGCCCTGCAATTCTGGGGCTGAAGGAGCAGCCTCTCAAGAGAATACCTGCCTTTGAGAGTCACTTGCGGCCAGACATCTTGAGAATCCTTTGTTATAATTGCCTCGAGGCCTGCACAGATCCAGTGCTGCCTCATCATTGAGACCATTTATTATTGATATCAGAAATGCTGAGTCATTAAACAAAGGTCATAAAAACATCCTTGTTCTGCTGAAAAACATGAGCTCATCACTTCTGGTACTACAGAAGGCCGGAGAGACCAGGAAACCTCGTACCTATGAGAAAGAAAATGCTGACTGCATCAGCGGCCTGGGACAACCAAACAGCCCAAAGGCAGCAGCTAATTAGGAAAGACAGGGCCTTGCTCAAAGACAGGTCTCTGGGCTTAGGATCAGTTGCCGCTTCTGAGTTTGTGTCACCTTAGGTTACCATTTAACCCCACGGTACTTCGATTTTCCTCTCTGTAAAGGAACAAAACCCCAAACATCCCTCCCTTCTGTCTGGAGATGGCCGAGTGCTGCAGAGGCACCAGCCAGCTGAGCCTGGCGGCAGAGCTGCCGCTACCTCCAATTTTCAGAGGGAAGCCAGAGGTACAGAGGAGTCATCTGTTTGTTCTGAGCTCTGGTTCAGGATTGCAGTCTCCTGACTTCTAATCCTACAGAAAGACATTTTTTTTCCTGCATTCTCACGGTGCCAAAGAGTTAATGTAGCAAGAGAAAGGGCTTTGATTTATTTTACTACCTATGCTTTAGATTTATTTTCTTACTCCTCTTCCTCAGGCAATTTTCTGAGTCTGAAGAGATCCTTCTGGGTGGAAAAACACTTCTTGTAGAGATTGTGTTTCACTATTTTAACAGTGAGGCTGCAGACAAACATTTCCTTTGATAGCTGTGTTTGATTTCCTGCACCGCAGGGGTGTCCCGCCAGCGGCCAGATTCAACAGCAGGCGCACGGGGGTCGCATCCCTTTGCTGCTCCGCGTTTTTCTTCGTTGTGGCAGTTACGGATTTCTTTGGAAGGGTAAACACGAGCAGCCCGTACTGCGGGCCGAGCGGCCCCGCCACCCCGCGTACCCCTGCCGCCGCCGCCCCAGGCGCCCGCGAGCCGGGCGCTCGGCCGCGCACCGGAGCGCACGGCGGGGCAGGCGGCCCCGGCACTGCCCGCCGCCGGTGGCGGCTCTCCCCGCGCGGGTCCGGGCAGGCCCCCGGGGCAGCCGCCCGGCTGCCCCCCCGCCCCCCGGCTGCGGGGCGAGCACGACGGCTGCACCCGCGCGGGAGGGCGCGGAGCCGGCGCCCCGCGGGCCGGGTGGAGGGGCCCGGGCCGCCGCCGCCGCCCCGGCGCTGGGGAGGCAGTGCGGGGCAGTACGGAAAGAGTTAAGGGAAGGTGGCGGGGCAGACCGGCTGTCGGGAGCGAGCATGTGCAGATTGCAACCGCATCCATACTACGGGCCAGTGTCACTGGCACACTTCACCTCCCGCCGCCGCCGGCCGCAGGGCACCCATGGACACCGGTGAGGCGATGAGCGCGGCGCGGCCGGGCGGGCGGGGGCGGCCAAGCTGCGGCGCCGGCACCTGCCTGCGGCCCCAACGCCGCCCCCGCGCCCGCCCCGCCGGTCGGTGCGCGGCGCCCGCGGCGGCCTCCCCGCAGCCGGGCGGTGGCAGCGGCGGCGGCGGCGGGAGATGCGCTGCCCGGGGCGGAAGGCGGGGGCTGGCGCCGGGCGCCGCTGCTTTCGCTTTCTGGCGGCAGGAGGGCCCTGCGGCCCCGCCGGGATGGGGCAGCCGGGCGGCCCGAACAAGACAAAGGCGGGCGGCGGTGCCTGGCGGCGGAGCCGCAGCCTCCCCCTCCGCCGGTGGGGCTCGGGCGCCGCGCGTCGCCCCCTCCCGGGGCACGGGGCCGCGCGGCGCGGCCTGAGGGAGCGGCGTCCCCCGGCGCCACCCGCGCCGCCCCCGCCGGCTGGGCCTTGCCGCCCCCCGGGGCCATCGCCGGGCAGGGGCCGGGGCTGTCGCTCGGGAGCCGCCGGTCCAGCTGGGGGGTGCTCGGGGAGGGGGGGGCAGGATGGAGGGGCTGCTGAAATTGGAGCTGCTTTTCACTGAAAAGTGCCCCTTTTTCGGCATAAATGAAGTGTTTTGAAACATCTTTTCGTATGCATTCCGGTAAAACTTTATTCCAGGGAAGGAGAAATAGCTGTGAGGCAGCCCGGCGTTTGCTGGGGGTGGGGGCTGGCGGTGGTCCTTCCAGTGACTTGTCTGCAACCCCGCGAATTACTCGTGCGTGTAAAGCCAGAGGTCAGGGACCCGGATATTATGATGTGCTGAAAACAAGAGGTTTTTCTTTTTCCTTTTTTTCTTTTTCTTTTTTTTTTTTTTAATTTATATTGCTCTCAAGATGTTTGCTCTTGTTCCATTTTTGGTATGGAAAAATATGCTGAATAGCTGAATTTTGGCGAAATGGAAAATCTCATTCCTTCTCTCCCCCATTCTTTGCACTAGGGTTTTGAAAATTGTCTCTAGAATGCTTAGGAGCAGGGATGCTGAGAGGCTGGCCTGTCCCTTTCACCTTCACTGGGAGCCTGGCACTGGGACTTCCTAGGGAGCATTTGGCATTGCTGGTCCAAAACTACCGGGGAAGTACAAACTTGTTAAAGAGTCCTAATTACATAGAAGAAGCAGTAAAACTTGTATCGCGTGAAATATTTCATATTGTTCTCTGACATCATTTACTTGACAGGTTTGTCCTGTTCCCCTCTTAATTCTGAGGAAAAAGCAGTCCCTGCAGCAGCTGAATTTTTCACAGGTGAGGTGGTGACAGCTCCCTGACTGCCCGAGCTGTGTGTGTTGGGGATTTGCAAGAACAGATTGCCCAAAGAGCTCTGTTCTCTGGTTTTCAGGAATGAAAATACATTAATAAATGTATGGCATCAGTTAGAGATGGGGCTAGCTACTGTTTGGCAGTCAATAGGAAGTCCTAAAAAGAAAAAAATACCATAAAAGTTTTAGGAAACAGAAAAAGAAGACTTGTTGACTTGTAATCGCTAATGCATGTAGCCACTTTTGGCCAGCGCTGAGCAAAGCCTTGTAGGAAGTCTGTAAGACACTCTGATGCCAATGCACATCCTGAAGGTCCTTCCAGAATCCCAGTCCCAGTGAGAAGGTATGACCTCTTCCATGCAGGGATGTCAGTTTTTCTGTGTGGTGACAAGAGCTCATTACTGTGGATAAATTATGATTGTTCACTTAATTTGAAAGTAAATATTTTCTTCCTGAGGAGCTTTGTGCGTACGCCTGCAAATTTCATAGTTCTGTGTTGAGGTTCCCACTGAAGAACATGGGTGTTCCCCTGTTGTAGAAGGGGAAACTGAGGTTATAGAAAGATGGCGTTTCATGGGTAGTTGTCAAATGGAAACACAGAAGTTGATTCCAAATAATTTAGTTTAACTAGTAGCTGTAGCAATTTCCTAAACAAAAGTCAACAGAAGTGTTACAAGCAGTTTATTCAATGTCTGTGAAACATTTGAGATCCTCTGATCGCAGGCATATTGCAAAAGACAGTAGTGTAGTCTGGTGGAAGGGAAATGGAGGGTCAGGCAGGTGTTGAGGTAGTACTGCTTGTGACTGCGTAACATCTTGCTGAGGCTCTGGCAGTGCGTCCGTAGCCTTGGTCAGTGTTGCTGTTCCCACTCTACTGCAGGGTGACGGTGGAGGCAGAAAATGAGCTGCTTCGTCAGGACGGTTCAAACCTTGGCGTTGTTGTGGCAAGATCCCATGGCAGTTTACCAAAATGGTCAAGGGGGGCTAAAACAAAAGCTGTGGATAGCTTATTGACACATGGCTTGAGAGTAACCTAGATCTCTGCATACATATGGAAATGACACCTGGTAGAGGGGACTCTGCGGTTTTGCTGACAGTGTGATAATGTGATGTGGTGCTGAGCATTGAAAGGCAAATTTAACCTTGAAGCGAGGTGCAGGTTCCCGACTTTGAGTGTAAGACAGGAAGAAGTTTTTGGGTAAGGTGGTGAACTCCACAGCATCTGGAGTCTTTAAATAGAGGTATCTTTTTGCAATCTAGACTTTAATTCAGTATCTTGGAGAAGTCCTAAGAAGTAAAGATGGAGGATTCCCTTTGGCCTTGTAATTTGCAGATCTACTTATTTCCACACATCAAGAGCTCTGAAGAGGAGTTGTTTGGTAGTGTCCTAAATATGCATGCAACACCTTCCATTTGGTTAAGACCATGACTTAGAGTGCTTCAGGGCTGCCGGCAGTCACCGCATTGTGTCCGGGAAGGGTGTTTCCTCTCATGCTGTAATTAGCCAGATGAATTTAGGTTTTGCCTTCCTCTGAAGCCTTAGAAATGAGCCACAATCAGTGACTGAGCACGCCAGGAAGGAGGAGGTCTGAGAGGAGTGGAGGAGAGGGCGAGGAAACTGAATTCTCCCTAGGGGTAAAAAAAAAGCCCCAACATCTTTTTGCTGTCTCCATGTGCTTTGATGGCAAGTCTTGTTTACCTTCAGAATCATACCGCAGTCTGGGACCAGACTTTTTAGGTTTTCTCTTTCCTCTGCAGCATGGGATCAGTCACTAAGGGTCATGTGTGTGAGACTCGTTGGAACGCTCCTCTGCCAGTTTTGGAGCTGCCACACTGGCGTGATTTCTTGTGCTCTTTGTTCATGGCATGCAAATCTAATCTCTTGAGACTGAAGGACTTCTGTCCTTATCCAAGTTGTTGAGCTCTGTTGCAAAAGGCTGCATGAAATTTTAATAAGCTGTGATATGCAGGAAGTTTGACTAGATTTTAGGCAGAGTCCTTTCTGTTCTGAAACTCTCTGAGGGTGGAAAGAAGTTTTTCCTCACAGAAGTATCCTGTGAAGTGAAAGTATCCTGAAAAAGCTCCTAAAAAAAAAGAGAAGCCTAATATACTGAGGAGGGTTAAAGGACAGTGGCATGAAGGACACCTGCTTGTTTTGGTGATGAAATCACAGAAATAATGGGAAATTTTATGGTTGCCACCTGTACCTTAGGATCCTTTGTTTCTGGATTGCGTTTAATAAACACCATGTTTAAGAAAATGAAATTAAGTTGTTGTGTTATTTTGTTGTGTTTCTTTTTTCAGTCTCAGGCAGCCTGCTATTACATGGTAAGACAAGAGAGGTAACAACATGACTAATTAAAGGGCAGCAGTGCTTCATTCCCTGGGGCTAAGTATACTGTAGAAAATGGGTCAATTGGAGAAATTGTTTGCCAGCAGGAGGTAGAAGAAGCCTCGGTTCCCACTCCTCACCTTCCTTTTGTGGGAAGCACTGCCCACCTCCGCAGGCAGTTCCAATAACTTGGTAAGCTTTCAGATGCCAGAGCCATGTCCAGCAAATGGGGAAATGCAACCTGAGCAAACTCCCCTGTGGTCCCTTCTGTCCTCTGTGTGCCTGTATAGCTGCAAACGAAGCAGTGTCCAGCAAAGGTGCTCCTGGGTTGGATCTGGAGTGAAAGACAGTAAAAGTGGGAATTCTCTTTTAAAATAAAATCTGCCTGTTGCGTAGGGTGAAGTACGGTGGGTTTCCTTACTTCTTCTGAAAGAAGATTGATCATCTAGGTAGCTAATGTTTTCTGACATAAAAGGTATTTGTTGTGGTTTGCTTGGTGTGGGTTTGTAAAAGATTCCCTTTTTGCTTCTTGTATGTGTTTTAGTATTCTCTGGTGACTTTTATCTCCTGACCCTGTTGCTTGCTTTTAGCTTTGCAGGCTCACTAGGGACTGGATGGGGGAGTGGAGGGCTGGTTTGCCTTGTACGTCAGAAATAAACGGGTCTGCTTTTTATGTTTCTGTGCTGGTATGTGAGGCAGGAGTATCCGGATGGTTTCTGAGCTCCTAGGTAAGATGGTTGCGCAGGCAACCAGAAAGAGCCCTGAAAGATGGCCAGACTGGGCAAGGGCTTTGGCTCTGCAGGAACAGATTACCAACATCTGTGCCAACTGGGAACAACATGCTCTTTCTGGTTAATCAGAGCGCTGCATTCCTGGTTGTAAATGATACACCCAATAATGTCTAGTGTGAGCCAGAGCCTGTGCACCTTGCAGTCCAGCTAAAACAAGTGTAAAAGATGTGTATTTGCAGGTGTGAGCTGCTCTTTAACATGTCCTTAGAGGCTAAGTAAAAGCTAGACTGCTTGAGATGTTTGTTTGTAGGCATACCTGAATGAGAATACCTATCAGTTATTAGTTCGGAGATGTCTAATCATTGCATAAAAGAGAGAAGTGTTTTATGTTACCTTTTCTTTTGTTCCGGATTTTTGTTAGTGTCAGTACACAAGAGTTCACCGCAACCTTATTTCAAAACTCCCCCGCCCTCACAGGCTTCTGTCAAAGCTGGATTAAATGACTGAGGGAATCTTCCCTACCACAAGTGCTGCTGTCTTGCTTTCATTGCGTAAGATCCAAGCATTAGTAGTCATTAGGTAAGTGTTGATAGCACTAAGTGGCGAAGCTGCTGTTTGACTCCTTCCTTGCTGGATCTTTGCTGTCAGGTGCACCCTATGTTGAAGGTAGCCTGTACGAAGGACTTGGCTGTGGAGCACCCTTCTGTCCTGTTCTCCCTGACTCTGCCGGGAGCGTGAAGGAGATGACAAAGTATTTCTGAACGGGGGGAAGCTCTCTCTTTAGCATGTGTAGCTGTGGCATAGTGCTGTGCGTACTGCTGTGTGTGCCTTCTGGGGATGGGGAATCTGTTTTGAGGTTTTTTCACCCAGAATACATGCATAGAAGATGGTCAGATCCATTCAGCTCCACCAGCCTAATCTGGGCTGTGAAATCTTAGCAGGGGCTGTGTCCCTGCAGAGCTCTGGGTAGAGCAGCAGAGGGTGGCCTGGTGATAGTGGTGCATTTGGCTGTTTCCCCTCCTGCTAACCAACCGAGCAAAGCCAGGATACTTTGGCCTATTTATTTTCTTTGTATATTGTGTCTTACGGTAAAGATGCTTCCAGTAAGTTCTAGAGGAAGAGTTACTTCTTTTTGTGATTTCTGGTGTTTTCAAGATGTGTGTATGATTTCCCCTAGTGGCATGATAGGTACCATGTGATTTGGTTTATTTTGATCCAGCAGCTCTTTCCAAGGCAGATCTTGCAATTAAGCTTTTAATTGGAAGTGGACTTGCACAAGAGCCACAGGATGTAGGGCACAGTTTATAAAAATGTTTGAATGTCTACTAGGAAGAGGGGAGCCACTGTGAAGGTATGTAATGATTCCTTAGCAATATAGAGCTTGGTTGTTGATGCTTTTGGTTTTCCTTTGCTACTTAATACTTTACCATGGAGATGAGGTACTGAGTTTCCAAAACATCAGCTTCAGTCACTTGAGCTGACAGAGGCTAGCATGGTATCAGGAGCGCCCTGGGCAGCTAAGCCATTCCCGTTCTGTGCAATGGAAGACTTGGGTGCATATATAAAGTAGGCAGTTTATTATGTTATTTTATATTGGCATATAATTTGTGGATGTGCAAAAAGCCAACTTCTAGAATCAAAGTCCTTCTGATAGATAATTTTATCCCTTTGGAAACAATGCCTCAGTTTGATTACTGCTCACCATAAAGGTAACTAAGCTCTTCATTCTTCCATAGATTAGCTAGAAATTAGTTTTTCAAAGATTAGATCAGTAAGTAGAGCATGTTGATTTCTAAAAATGTAATGCATGCATGTGTTCTGATTCACCTCTAATTTTCATGGTGGGAGCTGCGATAATGCTTAGTACCCCGACTTCAAGTTGGGGTGTGCTACCTTGTGTGTGGGGTGGTGGGAGTAGGTTTTTGGTTTGTTTTTTTCTTTTCCCAGCTACATACCAGACATAGAGGACAGAAAAATACCGCATTCTGATAGGAGAAATGTAGTTTTCTTGCTTTGAGATCTTTGTTTGAGAAACAAGGACTGGACAATGTTGTGACAATAATTAAAATTTGCTATGATTTGGATGAGGGCTTAGCAACATTTGGAGTACTAAAAAGCTCTAAGTGCCAACACCAGCACTTCCACTGCATCTTTCAGCTGAGAATCTCTATTCTTAATGAATTTTCAGTGTGTCTTTGTGAGGCTGGTATTATTAGTGTCATTTTGCAGACAAGTAGGTAAAATAAAATGCTTGTATAAGCACATTCAGCAAGCCAGGAAAGTGCAGGAATAAAAATCAGGAATAGTAATGTTTCAACCTGTTTTTAAGCTACTGTCTTGTACTTCTCTTTTGCCAGAAAAGAGGCTAAAGGCAATAATTTTGGTAGCTCCCCCCCCCCCCCCTTTTTTTTTTCATTGGGTTAGGCAGCATGAAAGTGAGACATTCTTATGCAACATATCTAAGTGTGCATGTGATACTTTAAAAAACGGTAATCAGATAAGTTGCTAGGCAGCAGTACCGTGCCTTCAATTACCAAAAAGCCAGTGAGTTTGCTTTCATGATGTAACGTGTTCTGTACTTCTTCATAAAGCAAGTGTAGGTGGAGTTTTGAAGAGTTGCTCCTTTTTAACTCACCTCCTGCTTAACATGCCATATTGCAAGGTCAGATTTGACCCCGGTTTTAGAGAAAAGTATCCACAGAACAGGAAAAATGTTAGATGAGCTCTTAAAGATAATGAAACATATGTAAGTAAATAATCATTCCTTCCCTGTGGGTCTTTGATGGTTCAAAAGCTTATGGAAAGTAGCCTGCAGCTTATCCTTGGGACCATGAAAAATAAGAAAATGGGTGAGAGATTTATGTTAAAAGGTAGATGGCAGGGATATGTGGCAAGCTGTGAGAAGTCTTAAAACACTTACAGTGGTCTGTTAGCCCAAAAATGTTGAGAGCCACGGTAAAGCATGAAAACTTGGATGTAAACCCAGCTGGTTCATTTTCATTGCCTTAGCAGGAACAGAATGGAAGAATGGAAGGGAACATAAGCAGGGATGAATGTACATGCAGGGAAAAGTAAGTGAGAGTCTAATAATGTAAGACAGATCGAGCAGCATGAGGGAATTTGGTTGTGTGTTTGTTTGAAACCTGAGTTTCTTTCTTTCTTTATTTTTTAAAAAACAGATTGCAGGATAACGACAACAAAAAAATAAAAGGCTCTTGGCAGTTATTCCATTCACGCATCATGCATTTCTGCTTTTGGTGATAAATAGCCACAGAAGCATTTGCAGTTACTGTAGTTGTGTGGGGGTGTAGGCATGTGCTCAAACCTCTTCAGCTATTGGGTAGCAGCATGGCTTTTAAAAGAAATCTGAAACTCTGGAGGTCGAATGTGATTCTCAAGGCTTTGCCAGAAGTTTTCAGTAGAGATAGGGGACCCACTTGGAGGTGTCTGGGAAAGGATGCACCTAACCTTGGAAATCACTTGTTTTCCTCAGGTAACTGGAAGTTGTTGCTTTACAGAGCTGTTTTTCTAATTAATTTGTTGTTGTTGATCCAGAAGAGAGACATTTCCTTTTCAGGAGGCGGGGGCTGTGTAGCGGCGCATGCCCTCGGTAACCCTCTGAGGTAATTCAGTCCATTTGGGAAGGAAATTCAGCCAAACCTACCACGTTTTGTGCTCTGTCTACCAGGTCTAGGTTCAGAGATGTTCAGATCCCAGCTGATCTGTGTGCAGGTTCAAAAGTCCTCAGCAAAAGGCGTGCTGGGACTTCAGCTGAAAGTGAAATCTGCATCGCCCTCTGTATAAGTCCTGCCAAAGCAGGGTGAGCTTCTGTGGAGGCAGATGCTCACTTTCTATTTCCAAATGTGGCACTTTCTTCCTGGGAGAATCCCAGATAAGTCACGGAGCAGTGCTGTTTTTTCTGTTTCTCTGTTGAACAGCTGATCACTGGGTAATTGCATGAACCTGAGCTTTGTATTTTGGAGCACTTTGGAAATAATGAAGAAGTGTAAATACTAAAATAGACAGCTGAAGGAACATACAAGTAAGCACTTTCCAGTCAGGAATTTCCTTTCCTTTTTGTTTGCCTGTTCTTTGTATTCTCATTTGGTGAGCACTACTGCTAAATTATGCTACCATGTGATCCCCAACCTGCTGACACCAGGAATGTTGGTGTCTGTGTGAGAGGAACAGTCAGAGTACGGGCAAGTGCTGTTCTGAGAAGCCTGAGTCTAGCCTAATATTAGATTTTAGATTTTAACTGTTTCTGTATATGTAATTGAATAGTCACGCCACTGTTTGTTTGTTTGTTTATTTTTTTCCCTACTACAAACGTCACTCATTTTTAATCATTGCTATTTCAACACAGAAAATTCATTTATATACAAAAGAAAAAACAAATCCCCTTTTCTGAACAGCTTAAGCATTGTATTAATCGTGAGCTTTAAGGTCAAATCTTTATCTTCAGCTGTACCTCTCTGCTGGTGTGTTAGGACATATTGCTAATGAAGAGTTCCTTGAGTGGTTATTTTCTTTCAAGTGTACATGTGTTACTAAAGCTATGGTTTGTCAAGCACTTGGAGTTCATAGGAATGAAGTTTTCTGTGAAAAAGGAACTACTTCTTCCTGGGTGATGGCTTGTGAGTGAGATTTGGGAGGTGATACAGCTGAGAACTAACAGGCATTAGGGTAGCATGGGGGTAGCGTTCAGATGGCAGATGAGTTCCTTGGTCTGGCTCCTGGTGAAGCCCCATGGGCATCCTGAGTGCCCGTGCCTGGGAAGGAGCTGAATTGGGCAGGACTGTGTTGTCCTAAAGTTAGGTTGGCTTGAAACCTTTTGTAATATTGGTATTTCTGCACTGATGGAGTTGTGAGGGTGTTGCAGTTGCTTATTTTGTATGATTTTTTCCTTAGTCTTTTACAAATCAAATTATAGACAAAGAGATTTGACTATGTAAAAAGTATTCTTGGTGTTATTGTGATTCTAGGGAAATGGTTTTTAAAATTTAGTTTGCATGTGTCGGATAAATAGTTTAGTAGAAACCTATATCGAACTGTTATAAAATGTTTACAATGAGAATAGAATATATGCAAGTCATTTCTAGGAACATCAACTTTAGAACAATTAATACCAGAGCTAGCTAACAACTAAGTCCTTTCCCAATTTGATGTGCAAGTACCCAGCTGTTGAAATAGCAAGTATTTCTCATGATAAGAGAGACTCGGAAATAGATGCAAGCCTCGCTGCACAGGCAGAAGGTGCTAAACGTATCTCTGTAATACTCCCGTTACATTGATTTAATTAGTGTTTTATGCTATTCATTGCTCTGTTAATCTTGGTGGGAAGGTTTTGTTAGGGGAGGATTAGTTATTTAATCTGCATTTTTAATCGGAGTGCTTTTGTAGTTCAGTGCTATCTAAATAAAAACAGTGTAGGGTTGGGGTTTTTTTTTGTTATTCTGTTGAGTTTTCTTTAAGGAAAATGTTTCTCTTGAATTCCTGTTGGACTTTGGTGCTCAAAACCTCTGAGATTCACTAGGATAACGTGAAGATCGCATTTGTTATACAGTCAGACACGCAAATGTCCTTGCTCTAACTTCTTCGCACGCAATTAATGCAGAAAAATGCCATGTGTAGGCAAGCCCTTGGAGTGTAAGATCTGTGAGGCTGATGCGAGTACGTTAGGTACTGGTGTGTTTGAGCTGGCATCTCAGGGCGTGACTTCTGCAGAAACCTGGAGCATGGCACGCTAAATGTCAGTGCTCAAAGCGAAGAAGTGCAGCCCCAGCTCTCGGGCTCTGCTCACAGGGGTCGTGCAGCTGTGTGGCCTGAGCCCAACACGGAGGCGAAAGGCAGTCGGGTCACTGGAGCGGCGGGGAGGAGGCAGTGCTGGTGCCCCCTGGAACGGGCTGGGCTGGCAGGTGGGTGGCAGTGGCAAGGGCCTGCTTACACGAGGGCCATGCTGTGTTCTGGAGCAGGGAAGGGGGAAAAAGAAAGTGTGGTAACTGGAGAAGTGAGGAGGAGAGGAGGTGGGGGAGACAGGCAATGCTGGGAGAGGGAGGATGGGGGTGAAAAGGAGTCAGCAGTGAGGCTTAATTCAAAAACTGGGGGGTTGGCCAGGAAAATAGAGATAAAGCACTTTCTAATAGACCCTTCAAGGGTTAACTGGGACCTTGGCTGAGACAGTAGCCGTGAGGAACCTTTGGTCACTGGCTTCAATGAAGTTGCTCTGTGTGTTTGCTGTGGCTGAGATCCAGAAGGACAGTGGAGAGTCAAAAGGCTCAGCCTCACCAGTGGAGAGGCAGCTGCCCGGGAGCCACCCTGGGCGAGGGGCAGGTACGTGCGCCTGCCTGGGGCTCTGAAGAAGTCAGGTTTTCCGGGACCCAATGTACCAGAGCTAAGCTATCCATACACATAGCTGTCTCTGTTTAAAGCCTTTCTTGCACTGTGCTTCATTAAGATTAAACTGTACTGCTTTGCTTTAGGAAGGCCGTCTGGTTGGTGTACTAGCTGTTGGTCACTCGCACCTGGTCTGAAAACAGTTTGCATCTGAAACGGCTTGGACTTGCTGGAGGTGACGCAGTTGACCTGCGGATGCTGTGAACCAGGAGCTGACCAAAAAGCAGGAGAGCTCCAGGATTCCTCCCTGGGAAAGGTAAGGGCTGGAGGGTAAAACCTGTGGGAATGCACTCAACCAGAAAACCAGAGCAGTTCTCCTAGGATAGAGCTGACTGCGTTGTAGTTTGGACCTTTGAAATTTAAATATGTAGAGTGCATAAAGGATGGTCAAGAAGCGAATTTATTTCCATCAGTTCAAACTGCAAGTTGCTTTCTGGAAGTGTAAGAAAGATTGCTTTTTGCACACATCGCCCTTGATTTCTGTCTGCTTTGAGTCACATAATTCTGATTGCTCATAACTTATATTGCCAAACTTATTCCGGTGTTATCGTCTCTTTAAAAACTCACACTCAAATAGCCTTAGGCAGTTAAAACAATCGGGACACTGGAGCAGTATCTCTGAGCTAAACCAGAGCAGTAGGTAAAGAGCAGAGGGTTGCTTTCACCAGCGGTAAGAGGACAGGTGTGAGTCGGATGACGAGGAATCTATTCCTGGCTGTAACAAGCAGTGGAGTCTCTGCACCTGATTTGTTAGTGTGTTACTCTACTAATCTTTTTAGACTTATCTTGCCACTCTCCTGCATCTATGGCAGTCTGTTGCATTTGTATACAGTGGGTATAAAATGCTATCAAATTGGAAGGGTGATTTATATTCCAGAGGGAAACTTTACGTTGATCCTGGTAGGTGGGCTGGATATTGTGCGACCAAAATAACCATCTCCAGACCCTGCAGCATTTTCTGGGTGCTCTGTGTGTCTGCAGCATGTGGTGTGGTGTCCTAACAGGATGTTAAGCACAGGTGTTCTGATACAGCTTGCAGCAGTTCGGGCTACACTATTGTTTTCCCTGTTGTGGATAAGGTTTCACAGGTAGGTCATGCACAGTAACTGGGAACTTACTTTGAATGTGTAGATGCTACATATATTAAATACAGATTCATGTAGCACCTTCCTCCCTCAGCCTGTCCTGTCTCAGGGGTCTCATTACCCTCTCTTAGTGGTAGTGCCCAAGAGATCCTGTGCTAGGGTATTCTGTTGTCCCACTCTTGTAGGTATTCTCGCTCTGATGGGCCCCTGTCTCTCTCTGGAACTGGGGAGCAGACCCAGTCAACTGCTGAAGGAAAGCAATAGATTAATTGTGGCAATGCTAACTAACAGTGTGGATAAGCAGGATCAGCTGCTGCCTCGAGCTCTGACTGTGATCTTGCTGCCCATTGTGTAGCTGAATAGAGGGCTTCGGTTGGTCAAAAAGTGTCATCTGCTGAGCAGTGAAGTCCAGACCAGTGTTGCAAGGTTATGACAAAGCAAGTGTCAGCAGCTTCCCAGGAGGGCTGCTGGTGATGGACCAAGCCTTGGAATGAGTCCATCCATTTTGTCAACGATGCAGCCATGAGTACTTCTGAAGAAAGCTGTGTCTGGCAAGCGCTCTGGTATATGGTACTATCGCTGTGAGTAGAGCAAATGCTTCTTATCGCCTGCCCCCAAGAACCATCAAAGGAAGCGCAGATGTCTCGTATTACTGTTAAAACAAAAACTGAGCACCGTATGGGCACAAGAAAACATAGATCCATTGGCAGCAGAGCAAGACTATGAATTATTCATTCTGCCAGTGCCTCCTGTATGTTTCAAGCACACAGGCTGTTCAGGATGCTGTCTGCTGGAGATGCAGACAGATCTGCTTCCAAAGCCACAGGGGCATGGCTCTGCAGACTGTGATCACCATTCCGCTCAGCTTGTCCTCCATGAAACTGGCTTGTACGTTGTTGTGATATCCTTGAGGACACAGAATTTAACCTTTGATCATCCTGTGGGCTGTTGGTAGGAACTCTTGTAACACCAACAAAACTGGGACGTGCCTGGTAGTGCCAGCCTGGAATTGGCTGTGAGGTGAGTGCAGTAAGTTAAGATGAAGATGGCTGCATCTTTTGTGCAGTATTGCTTTGGTTTTTGTAAGAGAACTTACACTATGTCAGTTTGTTCCTAGCTCTGTCTGGCCAAGAAGCCAAAGTGTCATCTGCTAAAAGTTCCCTGAGCAAAGGCAGGATTCTTCTCCCTATCCAGGGTGCTTTACTGGGAAGGAGCATATTTAAATAGCTGGCTGGGAACATCTATGAAATACGTAGTTTTTCTCAGCTTGTTTACTAGTGGGCATTTGTCTATGTAATGGTTGTCAATTGGCAGCAGAATTTGAGAGGCACTGAGGACTTCTGGAGCTGCAGAGACCAAATTCACCTTTGATTCTTCCATGAACTGCTCTGAGCTCAGGTAAGAGGTGTCCATTATGCGAGAAGGTATTGCTGAAGGTTTGTTTCAGAGGCTGTTCCTCAGCATAAAATGCACATACTTAAATGTGGAGGGATTTTTCCTCTGGTTTTTTTTGGCCTTTCCCCTCCTGCTGGTTGGTGTAAAGATTCCTTCAGCCATTTCATGTATGCAGGCTACACCATGCATATCATATTGCACACTTCTGAGCATTTTTCCCCATTTTTCTTCTGCATCGTCCAGAGTTTCTCTTGGCTGTCAGGCTTTTGCTGAGAGATGTTCAGATTTTTAGTGTGGGAAAAGGTACTTGTAACTAGCAACTGCTGTAGAAATGATGGGCTTTTTAAAACAAAAGTTTAACCCTTGCTTTTACAGCTGTCTTGTGAGGTGCCCTACCCCACTTTGAGAGCACTTCAAATGTTCTTAAAGAGCTGTGAGGAAAGGAACCGAATGATACTTCGGTGAAAACAAGACACACTAACTTGTGTCCAGAACAGTTTTCAGCTTCTCATTATGCCAGCTAGCTGGATTTGCTCTAGAATCATAAAGTGGTTTGGGTTGGAAGTGACCTAAAAATCATCTAGTTCCAGCCCCCCTGCCATGGGCAGGGACACCTTCCACTGGAGCAGGTTGCTCAAAGCCCCATCCAATGTGGCCTTGAACACTGCCAGGGATGGGGCATAGAGTGAGCTGCCTTTGGAGCTGTCCTAGTCCAGAAGCTGAGGAAAGCTGTAGAGGTGAAGATAAAATCCCAGGCTGTGTTTGAAGAGTCCTCACTGAGAGAAGTGGTGGAAGCATCCC
The DNA here is from genome assembly GCF_963210335.1 of Falco punctatus. Lineage (NCBI taxonomy): Eukaryota > Metazoa > Chordata > Aves > Falconiformes > Falconidae > Falco > Falco punctatus. The sequence continues at coordinate 20,185,333 of NC_137587.1, forward strand.
GGGGGGAAGATTGCCCAGCTGGGTTGAGAGGTAGGGTAGGTTTCACAAAGAGAGCTCTCAAGGAAGAAAGGGTTGGTCCTAAAGCAAGTAAAATGAGTTTGTCCTCCACTGGTCTTAACAGAAGTGAGAAGACAATAAAATGGAGGAATATATATCTATCTATCTTTTAAAATCAGCAAAAGAAGTAGACAAACAGAGCAGGTGGTGGATTTGTTGTTTCCATAGTGATGTAACTGTGGAAGCTTTTGTATGGTAGAGCTTCGCCCTCACTGCAATCACACTTGAAGGCTATGAGTATTCAGTTTTCCTGCCAGGGAAATGTAAATATACATCAAACATTAAAATAGCTGAAAATGCAGCTGCGTGTTCATGATTTGTTATGTTTGCAACGTTACCTGAATATGTGGATGTTGGGAAGCTTAGTTCTGTCGTGGCTTATTTCTCCTTTATCTGTTGTCCCGCACTGAACTGCCATAATACCACGGTTCTTGCTGCACCAGGCAGTGGTATGTTGACCTGTATCCTTTGCTTTCTCTCATCCATACATACACACACATCCCACAACACTGATGCCTGTGACTCTGTGCTCACCCACACTGATTTCAAACACGCACAGATCAAGAAATGTATGCCTAACTCTTTCCGGCCATGCTAGCTGATCCGAGCACCACCATGGGAAACATGGTGTACTTCTTGCTGTTTGTAACCATCACCTCAGTTGTTTCTGTGGGCCACAGAAGTGGGCTGCATGTGACATTAAAGTGTGGCTTATTTTAATGGGCATTTTGAGAGTGTTTTAATAGTCAAAACATATGACTTTCAGGAAACTTTTGCGTATGGAGAGAGCTGTTTGTGACTGTGAATAGCTGAATTTAGGAGCCTTTTAAATCTGCCTTTGAAAGTAAGGTGGCGTGTGGAATTTTTCAGCATCTCGGCTGATGGATTATCAGTGGGTCATAGAGGCAGGGAAAGGAAAATGCTCCATGTGAATGCTGGATGCACACATCATACATTAAGTGTATACCAGTCCTGCACACCTACCTGCATAGTCCAGTCTTCATGAGTCACGGGCACTGATGCCTGATCATTGTTTTTACTCATACTGCTGCTGGATGCTTCTCTTGCTGTCTCCCTGAACAAATCTCCCTTACCTTTGGCATTTGTTTTGCTTGTCTAATGGATGTGTAATGGGTCATCTGTTCCTTTTATAGAAAGGAATGTTAATTATTTTCAGAAGGCTAATTAGGTTGCTAATGAGAAGCTCTACCGCAGTAATATTTCCTTTAATTACTGACTTTTAAGTGCTGTACAGAGAAGCTTACTGAATATGCTGTTAAATACAAATGCTTGTATCTGGCTTTGAGATGCACCTTCAGTCTCCCAGAAAGAAATGCTTTGGCAAACTTGGGAATCCATGTGACACAGATGACTGAGCAAATGAGACTAGTGCTGAGAGCCACCTTTTTGACTCCATGTGAATTCAATGCTTCTGCAAGTGACTGGCTACAGTTGTTCTCTATATTCCAGTTTTGCTTGATGCATTTTGGCAGTATTAGTAACCAATTGTCCTACCTGCCAAACTAATCTATAGTTAAATGCAGTTGTCACACCAGATAGCTTAGTCTAATTAGCCAGATGGCAGCCAGAGGAGGTGGAGTGACTCATTCAAGGTCATGTGGCAGATCATGGCAAACCTCATGATAAAGAGAGGTTTTGACAGCCCTGTGTAGGTGCGGTGCATTATTTGGCCCCTTGTGCCTTTATTAGGGCTGTGGTAGTTCACTACAAGACTTGCGTCGGTTTGCATATTGTTTCATGAGGCAGCACAGCTGCCCACCAACCCCATCCATGTGTCCACCTGGGCACTGACTTAGGAAGTTCCTTTTGCTTCTCCATCTGAGTGCTGGCTGCTACCTGCTTCTCTCCTTTTTTCACCCTTTGTGGTAGGAATCTCAATGCCTTTTAGAACCGCTCCGAGAGCGCTACTGTATTCTAGATGATATTTTAGTTTCAGTACTTCCAGGATGAGAAGTGTTGGGGTGGATCTACAGCATCTCCTGCTTTGAGTGCTGAGCCTTCATGCAGCTCTGCAGAAGAGCTTCAGTTTTTGGCAGCATACTCTGATGTCCAGTCCAATTCCTGAGCCAGACTCTTGGAATACTTTACACACCGTAGCTCTACCAGGGAAGATGGTGAAGGAAGATTGCTGAATGGGGGCCACTTGCAGGCATCACAAGATGCTCCTTACACTTATATACTGATCATCATAGGCCCAGTTGGAGAAAGGAGGAAGGTCTGTCAATGTTGTGGATGTAGTGCAAAACTTAATACGCTGTACTGTGCTGTCAAAGTACCTAAGTGCAGGTGACTCTGAAGAGTGACTTAGGCATAAGAAATACCCAAGAAAATTATTATCAGCATGAGATAGCAAAAGTGATCCTCCAGTTCTTTTCAGGAACAGATGTGCACTGCTAGAACAACTTGTATTTATGCTCCACAGGCATAATGGCCTTGGCTGAGGCACAGTAATTTAAAAGTTAACTTTGCATATGTAGCATTTAAGTTAACTTTGCATATCTTTACAGCTGGGGGAACACTGAGAAGACAATGAAGATACAGTGAAACAAGTTGGTTAGCTGCAGTGTACATATAGCTTCTAAGCTAGTACAAGCCTATGCACAAAGAGCAGACTTCCAAAATGCCAAGGCATCTATTTTGAATGCCTTGGCATTACTATGAACAGTTGTGCAAAGTAAAGGAAATAGTGCTGTTTAGCATATGTGTAATGTGATGGGTTTGTTGTTGCATGTATCAAGATTAGTTATATAGTGGGAGCATATTTAGGTGGTTTTACTCAAAGTGGGAGATAAAACCTTGAATTCTTACTCATCCTACCAAAAGTATATTGCTTAATACCTAGTGAATGTCATAAAAGTCTTTATGTGCTGCGGGTTTGTGTACCTCTAGAAAGGAATGGATAAGCTGACCAGAATGTGTGCCTCCAGGACTGTCAATACTAGAGGCATGATTCAGGCATGAAAATGACAGCTCTTAAGCATTTTACATAAGCAGGGACAAGATAACATATGGTGCCTCTCTGGTTCCATTTGCTATGGGTCACCTGATGCTCGTTGATGTTTGTTGAGCAGATTTTAAAGATGGTTTAAAAAGAATTGAGGGTTTGGGGTTTTTGGAGCGGGTTGAGTTTGTTTTTTTTGGTGGCCAGCATAAGCAGTATCAAACCATTTTACTTAAAACTGAGGAATTATTTTCTAGTCTTATCATGAGACAGTTCCCAGCACACAGATGAGAGCTGGCATCTTTGTTCACCTGGCTCTTTGCCCAGAGGCATGAGTATGTATTGTTGCCCAGAAGGAAAACAAGATAAAGAAAAAAAAATCTTGTTTGATAAGACCTGAAATTACCCTATGTAACCTCAGGTATTTCACTGAAGTGGATAGATTGGTGTTGCACATGCTTTACGCAGCTCTTAAGTAGGTACTGGAAACATTATGGGAACGGTAGCATCAGGACTGCTCAGATGCCACTTTTTGTCTCCAGGATGTGTCCATCTCCAGCTGCCTTCACAGGCTGTAGTAACTACAAATGGGAGCCTGCAGAGACAAAGCTTATAACAAAGGTACCTTTGTTAAGTGCCTGTAATTCATGAATGGGTTTGGGCCTCTGCATATGCGAAATGTTTATATGAAATTCAAAAGCTAGTAAAACTGTGTCATGAAAATAATCAATTTGTTATGATTATTTGTCTGTAATGAATGGTATCATGTTGCCGTAATAGTGTAAAGCAGATTACCAGAGGCTGAATCTCAAAGAACACGTTGCTGTCAGAGGTGCGTTTCAGTCAGTGATTGCTCGGTGCCTGCACAAAGGAGGGATCAGCTTCTCACTGCTTAACTAACAACTGTGCATTCTAAAATAACAACCAGTTGTTTAGAGTAGATCTTTACACTTTTATCTTCAGGAGATAGCAAAATAAAAGCTGAAAACATAAGCCAGGAGTTAACAGCGCCACAAATGAAGAGCTGAGCAGAAGTCCCTGGCAGAAAATAGTGTGGCCCTGTGTGGGAGCTCTGTGGCCGGTCATTAATGGGGCAGGACACTCTTGTCACCCCTGGCCAAGGCCATTCTGTCTAAATACAAAACAACAAGGCTGGGTAAGGCCTTAGGTTACACTTCAGTGGGAAGAAGCCACTTGAATTGCCTTTCCATTAAAAGGCCTGTACTGCTGCATGAGAGTCTGGGATGGCAGGCTTGGCAGGGGGTGGCACAGCCATGGTCGTTCTCTTTTCTGGTTGTGCTTGCCAGGCCCCATGGGGAAACTGAGCCTTCTGACCAGCTGCTGAGTGCGATAAGCTTCCTCTCACGTGTTGACAGAAATTAGTGGAGGCTTGGTACTTGTAGAGAAAGAGAAACATATTACAGGAGGTGTTAAGAACGAACTGAAGTTCATGGATGGGAAGTCATGCTCTTACCACTTCCTCTTACATGTTCCTTACTGGTGTAAATGGCTCTGTAGCATATAGCTGGGTAGATAGCATCTCTTTGAGTGTTTCAGCGGAGAGTGTTCTGCATTTCATAGGATTTGGCCACTAGGCTGCCATGAGACTTCAAAAATAAGCCTCTTCTGGGAACCAGGTGAAGTATGTTCAGCTCAGTATCCCCTTCTCTTCAAAGAGCAAGTGCAATATGGTTGTCTAAGGAGAGGTGATAGGTTTTTCTGGGTCAACTGATGCTGCGGAGAGTAGAGGAGGGGAGCATTAGTTTCAGATACTCAGGCCATCTTTGGGCTTGAAGCTGTCTGAAGTTGAGGATCAGGTTTCTGTCTCTGATCTGACCAAAGTATTAAGATCAAAGTTACTGAAAACACAGTCTTGTCTGCAGTAGGTAATTCTTCCTGGCATGAGCATTTCGCTTGTGGAGCCCAGCAGTGGGGAAAGATTGCGCACATCACAGCCCCAGGTGGACAGAGCCACTGGGCCACCAACTCTTCCTCCTTTGCACTTGTGTCCCCACATGTTCCTGAGGCCCCTGTGTGACTATCACAAACGCTTTTGTAAGGGGAATTCAGAGCTCGTGAAAGGTACTGTCTGGACTGTCCAGAGGGACATCTGTGCTCTTGTAAATGAAAGAGAAGCTCTGACAGTGAGAACATGAACTTTCTGTGTTGTGCATCAACATGAGCTATCTGTTCTGGCAGGAGCAGTTTCCAGAGGCAAGTAAAAGAACCCAGAGTCTAACTGATGTCTGGTCTCTCTTCTGAGATGGCCAAGGATCTGGGCCAATTAGTGCCTGTATTGGATTATGAGGAGGTTTTGTCAGTCATCGGGAATTAAATATATCTGAGAAAAAATAAGAGCTATGTACGTTTTGGAACATTTTGTTTTTGAAGCCTGAAAAACAGAATAAATAGGATTATGGTTTCTAAATATTCTGAGGCAGCAGCGAATAAGAAAGATGACATGGTATGACACATTCTTTGAGGCACAGGGTGTCTTTCCGTGTGTGTTTGTACAGACCTATGGTACCTTCATTTACTGACGCCCGGCCACGTCTTCTGATAGTAGTATTAAGGTAATATATATCTTATGGTGACACAACAAAAGATGCAATAATTTAGTTGTCTTAAAATTCTACTTTGAAAAGGTAGGATGTTCTTTTTCATCTATAGTGCACTATTTGGGACAGACAGATGCATTTGGATCCTTCAGCTGGTGATGTGTTCTGCTAGCCCAGGGCTGAGACTGCCAGAGATGATACGCAAGAGGCTGTTTCTGCTGCTGATCATTCTGTCGGGGTGCTAGTCGAATGATAGCCATGCCCCACCACAGTGCCAGGTTAATGAAGACAGGTTTTAAAATAGTTGTCTTCCCTTTTTTGTAAGGGCAAAGCAGGTGAGTGCAGATGGTCTGGCTATATTCATTCATTTTCTCTTCTTTCTGCACGCAGCAGCTGCTTGGCTTTGGACAGAAGGCAGTGCCAAACTACAGAAGCACAGTGAACTCCTGCCTGCAGAGCAAAGTAGAATTTACTTCTAGTAAAAATAAAATTGTGTCTTATACCAAAAGAAGCTGTTACTAATGTAGGCTCCTAAGCAGAGTCATCTGAGACAAGAGATTGGTAGAGAGGCAGTCTTGACTTAACTTGGCATCTTTTATTGTTGGGGTTTTGTCAGCTGTCTGACAGCATGTGCAGTCAAGAGTCATAATCTTAACTTTTCTCTCCCGGTGCTCTGAAGATAATTTTTCATCCCAGAGCAGTCTTTTGGTCCATATCCCACCATCTTCCTCTTATTCTCCCCATTCTTCCTTATTTCAGTGACTCAGCTTCCAAGCAAGACTCACAAAAAACCATGTCTCTCCTACGCCAAGCATGGATCTGTACTGACAGGTTAACTTTTTCACTGAGCAAAACTGATTCTTTGTTCCAGTTGCACTGATTCTACAAACACTGAGAAACACCAGAAGATATGGCTAAACTGCTCAGATATAACTTTCACAAGTTTTTTGTCTGTTGCCCTGTTTGCTTTATGTGTGTTCCCCATCTCTTCTGACTTTAGATGTCTTGTCCGTACCTGAGTGCTCAGCAGCTCAACAATGAGAGGAAAATAGCTGCACTTTTCCAGGCCATTTTCCAGCCCCATTAAGGTTCCCAGCCATGCTGGTTTGAAAGATTCTGTTAATTTGTGGTTGGTAGCCAGGAGGATGGAATGTGTATGCAAATTTTATTTAGTCACTGTAGTAGCTGTGGAAATCTATGGATCTTTACTGTTATCTGCTTAGATTAATTTAAATGATTATGAAACAGTGATGAGTTTAGTTCCATGACATCTGCCCCCTACAAGGCTTCAGCTACTAATACACTTAAAATTTTACTTGTGCATTCTTCCTTGTTTCCTTCTATTCTGCAAGTACTCCAGGGTCTTTCCATCCTATTTCTTTTAGATCCATCTTCTGTTCATAAGGCAAGGGTCTTTGCAAGGCTTTCTCCAACTTAATTCTTAACAGCTTTTCTTCTTCTCTTCCTGTGCTTTGACTCACTGGGTCCTAGAGAAACCAACACAAATACAGTAATTTTAGGAACCAAGCAGGAATATTGCTCTGCCTTCTACTGCAGCAGCTGTGTGTGTGGACTGAAATTCAAGCCTCCATTTATCGCTGTGCATTGACCTTTTGCGACTGTGCCATCTTTCTGCAGCTGAGTGGAATGTGTCCTCTTTGTGGATTGACAGCTGATAGGAGTGAAGAGGTGAGTAGTATTTTTACTGCCTTGCTGGGTTTAGGATTAGAGTTATCAGTTCTTAAGGATTTTCTTTTCAAAGGTGGAAGCTTAATTGCTTTTTCAGGTGTTTAGCAAGTAGGTGGTATTAACATGATGCAGTTAATTTCCACAAGTCCTGAAGCAGATGCATGTTAGCTGCTATTCACAAGAGATGGTTTAGAAGAATTTTTCAGACGCTGAATGTGTAGATTAGATCTGAAAAAGGGATGAATGTGAGTAGGGTCTTGGCATGTACCATAGCCATAAACTGCTATATCTGCAAAGCAGTCTGAAGCCATGGTCATGTTTTGTTTCAGGATCTGGGCTACCCTGTGCTGTGAAAGATGAATCCCTGGACTCGAGACACTCAGAAGCATCTGAAGCATCATACATATAGATGTGCACATACATATAGACTTTTCTGCCTTAAGGAACCTGAAATCTTACATTTATGTTGACTAATAAATATAGGCAAGTTTTGAAAAAGACTTTCCTGTATTGGAGCAGTGAATCTATTTGTTGGTTTTATTGGGGAGACTGTTCAATAGAACATGGTCTTTTGGACTGCAGTCACAAAAGGAAATGTGGAAGAAGGGTATAAACATAACATTAAATGTCTTTACTTTCAGAGGGGCTGCAACTGAGCATGCTCTGTGGAGATGTGATAAATGATTGGCAGGCTGCAGGTAGGAGTCCTGAATCCAGTAGCATCTGTAAAAGGTCACCTCAGCATAAAAATGAACACAGTCAGAAGAAGCAATTATAGGAAAAATAAATAAATCCATTGCCTTCAAGTAGAGGGGAAGAAAGGGCAAATAAGCAAATCGGTAAGGACAACATATAAACATGCCTATGCATCTTTATATATCTATATGTCTGTAGATAGAATTAAAAAGCACATAGGTGTAGTGCGTTGATTTGCCTTCATTAAAGCAGGTATCTGTGGTCCAGTCCAAATTAGAGTGTGAGAGAACAGTTCTGTGATTTGGGAGAGAGGCAGTAAGAAGCTCAGAAAGAATTGGAGAAGAACCAAGGTGACATCAGCTGTAGTCAGAGATGCGGGGCATCCTTATGACCCAGCTCCCTGTCTCATGAGCTGGAGCATGTTTCAGTTGGAAGAACAGCGCTGGGGAACACCCCTAGGACTGTACCTTCATAAGCTGACTGATTGGAAAAGGAGGGAGCTGTTAGGATGAAGCAGTAAAAGCTTATGGACCATGCTGAGTTAAGAAATTCACCTCTGAAGAGATAAGAGGCTTCCTTGAATGGCAGGCAGAAATAGCCTGGCAAATACCAGTTCTGCGGGGGGCACAAATGTTGAGTTTTTGCTTTAAAAGAGCTTGTGAGTTGTAGAGGAATTATAGAGAACTGTATGAAAAGTTTATTTGTAAAAAATTTGTGATGATTGGTAAAAACATGAGAGATGAAATGTTAAAAAGAAAAAACAAAGAAAAAGGGGAGAATTGTAGTGGAATGAAGCTGGGTTAACGATCATTGATAACATACAGCTGTGGGCTGGCTTCAGGGGCGGTGGGTTGGCTGATGTAGATAAGGTGCAGGTGTGGCTGGTTCTGGTAAGGGCTTGGGCAGCCAGTGAAGAGAGAGGAGGAAGAAACAGAGAGAAGACAGAGTGTGAGTGGGTCCTGGCTGAGGTGAGACGAGGAGAAGGCAGCAGAGGGGCTGGTATGAAGAGTATGTTGGTATGTGATGGTAAAAGACCTTGTTGCAGCTGGCTAGTTTGGAGAGTGCTGCGACAGTGAGTGTTCAGCTTACCACCTTTCAGAAGGGTGAGAGTTTGCCACATTCCCCTGCGGGAAAACTCTGGTGCTGCCTTTTTGGGACACACAATACATAGTCAGATGAATGAGTCTGACTTGAAGGGGAGTCGTAAACTGCTAAACATTTGACGTTTACAGTGGAACTGATGCTTCAGCTTTACAAAAGAGAAAAATGGCAGGTGTGCATAAAACATGATGATGGCATGTTTGTAGTTGTAACCTGAATGCTAAGTTTCCTGATACCATGGGGAAATATCAGTGCTAAAAATGTAAGCCATCTCTTGCAAAGATGTAAATAGCAATGAAGTACCCAGCACAGTGGAGGGGTATGTCCTCTGTGTAGGAACTAGGCCCTAAAACCTAGATTTTTGTTGACTTGTTACTCAGGACAGAGAAATTTGACTGATCTATGAAGACAGGTTTACCTGAGCGATGCGCTTATAGGCTGTTGCTTGTTCTTTCTGAATTGAAATAAACCTGAACAAGAGAGTTGAAAACTCGCCACTAGCTTATTTGCCCATACAATATATTTCCACTGGTGGGTATGTACTTTGCGACTCGGTGATGGCATGATTAATCCCCACGGTACACTAATTGGTGGGCACTAGTGGGTGAAACTCTGGGAAATGGTTCAGAGGAGCTGCCTTTGCCAGCTGTAGGCATAGCTGCCTGCTTGAGGATCTTGTCAGACATGGTGCTGCGGTCAGTAGGATTCTGAGATTTATCCTCTTCTACCCTTCCTTTCCAGGATGTTTCTACCTCTCTGAGGACCTGTGTGAACCTGAAATTAAGAAGATGAGGTAGCCACCATCTTGGAGGCTCCACCAGGATTCCTTTGGTGAAAAAGAATAATTTAGCAATCTGAGACTGCTCAAGTTTTCTCCACCAGGGATGTTAGGAGGAAACTTGAGGACTCACAGCTCGGTGAATAGCACATAGTGCTTGGAAGGCTTGGTTCTTTTACATCTCAGCAGAAGTTTAATGTTAGCAAGGAAAATATATATATTGAGGAGGAAAAATTATTTTCTGTAGAATTGCCATCAAGAGATTTCCAAAAGGGGGGAAAAAAGAAGAAAAGTTTGTATGACAGTCTCAGGCTGTGTTTCTGAAGGTGCTTAAAAGTATGTTCCCTGCTGTTTCACCTGTCTTTATGCACTTCCCTCTGCTTGCAGGGCTTAGACCTAACTCAGTTTAGACCAAGATGCTAGGTCTCTTTATGGTCTGCAGCAGTCCCTCCTACAAGAAGTGACTGTAGTTGCTAGCTGCAGGTGTTTACACTGTCTAGTTACCTACTGTCACTTGAATGTTAGGAGTTCATAAAGTCTTGGGCACTGGTGAAGGGAATACAAGGAGAGGGAAATAGTTCTTTACAGTTCTGTATATGCAGCAAGAATTTCCAGTAAAAGAAACTGCTAACTTTCTGGAATGCTGATTTGAGCTCTACCTGCAGTAAACTAGGAGAGACTGCCTTGGATCTGTCAACTGTTCTAATTTTTTCGGATTTTTTACACACGCTGCTGTTCTTCACAGTTTAAGTGACTTGGATTGTGTCGTGGTATTAGCAGTCTAGGATTTCAGATACTCTTACTTCATTGCCTTGATCATAATATTTTTCTCTGCCAAACTTCATTTTCAATGTGAAATATGTTTGGATTTTTTTTTCTCCCCTCCCCAACTTGGCTTTCCTCCATTGCATGCTGATTCTGGCTTGTTTCTGCAGATTGTTAGGAAGACCTGGGGCTAAGCATGCTTATTTGTTACTGTTACTGACCTCTGTAAGTTGTCCAAATCGATTTATTATTGTAGTGTTGGAGTGGACTGATGTATTTGCTTTTCACTTTGCTTTGGAAAGAAGATGAGGGCATTTGTTAAGAAGAAAAAACTTTTCAAAAAAGAAAGCTAATTTCCAAACAGCTTTAAGAAACCATGTAAGATGGCTGATACTAATGTCTTGACCTTAATGTTGTCTTTTCTTTACATCTGTTGGCTCTCTAGTGACAGTGGAAAAAGGATATTGGCTAGGGCAAAATCTTGCAAACTCTTAGCATGTTCTCAGGATAAATTCTCTCTCTGCATTCATCACTCTGTTCTGAGTTGCTTTTTCCTGGTAAGCCATGGTGCGCATTATGTTCTTTGAATGTCAGGTTTCCTTCAGTCAGCTAATACAACACGTTAAGCTTTCAAAAACAGTCATGAGTTTTGATTGCCATGGTACTCAAATGTGCTCAAATCTAGGCCTGAAGTCATAGGCCGTAAATTTGTGGCAAGTTTTGAAAAATGGGTTGTAGGAACTCAATTCTGCTCTCACTGCAGAGAGTGAAGTCAGCCTGGGCTTACTGTCCAGGCTAAGATAATGGTGAATCCAGCAACTGAGCACCCAAAACTGGAGGATGGCTGATACAGGTTCTTGGGGCAGGTTGTGCTCCTCCTGGACATGCCATCTCCTTTGGAGCAGACCTTCCATATTTAGTGTGGGCCCCCTCCTCTGCAGTGTTAGTGGAAGTTCTGCCCGCTTCTACGGCGGGTTTGTGGCTTCTGCTTTGTGCTGGGGCTGCTTCAGGGGCACTTGGGCCCTTGCTGGATGCTTGTTTGTTTGAGAGCTGTAGTATCAGCAAATGCTGGGGACTCAGGGCAGCTTTCCCATACAGGGGAAGGCAGCAGGTAAGGCAAAGGAGAATTATAGCAACAGGCTTGGAGAAGAACATGACCTTACCTGAAAGAGATGCTGGGGAGATCTGGCAATAGTACTTCTAGATGCTAAGTTTGGACTCGGTCATTTTTTCACAGATTTGTCTTGCAAGTTTGCTGCTTGCTTGGCTCTTGAGGGGTCTTAACTTCTGTCGGGAACACAGGAAACATCCCTTTTTGTCACTGTAAGCAAAGACCTGCTGCCTTAATTTGCTCCCAGGTTGGAGTGGTCACTGTGGGCTAAGGTGTGTTTGAGTAACACGATGCTGTGTGTGAGGCAGGGCCTGGGAAGTGTCAGCTTTCTGCACTTCTGCCATTCATGAGGCCACATGAGTCAGTAAACTATTCCTTAAACTAACAAACAATGTCTTCATATTTTTCTCTTTGTTCTCTGAAAAGCCCCTCCTATACACTGTCTCCCAAGAAGACCCTACCTTTCTCCTTCCCGTTGTGCCTTCTGGGCAGCCTACACGCAGGCATTACCAGTAAGAACTACACTTCTCCATCCCTTTGGCTTAGTCCGGTAATTGGATTCACTTAATCTCCTTTTGTCGTCATTCTTTTTTACTGTATCCCAGTTCTCTTTGGAATAGGTTGGAAAGATAGGCAGGGGTGAGAGGCTGCCAGCAGGTACATAGTAAGCCCGGCAAGGGAACAAGGAGTGGCAGGGAAATGATGTGCCTCCTAGGGGAAAGGAGATAGAGATGAAAATGAGGGGGAAAATGCAGACTGGAAATGGGCTGTGCTTTTACTCACAGTATATGGCAGTGTGGGTAAAACTCAGAGGAGGGGAGACAATGTGCATCCTGATGGAGGAGGAGTCCAGACAGAGAAGCAGCAAAACCAGATGATTAATACGTTCAGAACTGACCAGAATCCCAGGGCTCCAGATCCATCCTGAAAGCACTAAGAGCTGGACATCAAGTCTGTATTTGGGGACATCTGTCTGTGGCACGCTTTTAGCTTCATTCCAGGGCTTGATTAATCGATCTTCTGGAACTATTCCACACTTCAGTACAGTCGAAATTCTATTTTCTGAGCCACAGTTAATTGAGGCTCTCAGTTACCTGAAGGATGAGTATCTCCTCAGAGTTATGACTTCAGCACATAAGTACCACTAAGACTTTACCACATAAATCTTTAAACACTGATGAACTAATGTCTTGGAGCCAAATCCAGCGCCAATGTTCTGTAAATCTTTACTCCTAATGGTTTGTGTGAGATTTATATGAAAGTGTTGAAGCTAGATTTGCAGCACGTTCACTGAATGTTGTCCGTGGTTGCAAAGGCATGCTCATTTGATGTTTACTTACAGGGAAAATGCAAAATAAGAGAGGAGGAATTACATTTAAAAAGGTGTTGCCCAAAAATGCATATCAATTTTCATCGGAGTCCTTGTATCTGTTCTACTCTTCGTTGAAGCAGAAAAGCAGATACATGTCTGATTCTCCCAGTCTTGAGGAAGAACGCAGTAGCTACAGTGATGTGCAAATGAAAGTAATTTAAAAAGTCATGAAGAACAGTCAATTTTACGTTTAGGTAAGAAGAGTCTGAGGAAGGGGAATATAAGCAGTAGACCTTACGGTCAGGGCGTGGCCGGTGCCATCTACTTCAGAGTTGGCTGCTGCTTGCAGTCCTGTCGTTTGGAAGGACTGAGGTACCATGCTGTGTATGCCTCTGTCCTCCTCTGTCTGTGGTTACTCTTTCAAATTAAAAAGCAATTATGACACGTACCATAGGGTTATAGATCTAAGGAGTTTCTTTGAAATATGAACATGCATGTTATAAAACTAAATATTAGTAAATACTTCAAATATGAGTTTGGAAAATAACACCGTGCCTTGATTTTTTTTTTTAACTGATAGAAACAACCTGGCACTAAGAGTAAGGAACTTTCTGCAGTGAAGCTCGCCTGCAGTGAGTGAAGTAGCTGACAGAATTTATAGCCTCAGGCTATCGCTAAGCAGGAGAATTGCATCATGGAGATTTTTTTGTTTGTGTTTTTCTTTTATTAGCACTTCAGAGTTAATTCAGAGTATCTTGATGAGGTCTGTTGTGGTTTAACCCCAGCTGGCAACTAAGTACCATGCAGCTGCTTGTTCACCCCCAACTGCCACCTCTCTGTGGGATGGGAAGGAGACTTGGGAAAAAGGTAAAACTTGTGGGCTGAGAAAAGAACAACTTAATAATCAAAATAAAATAATAATTGTAATGAAAAGGAGGGGGAAAGAGATAAGAATAAAGCCTAAGGGAAAAACCCCAAGTGTCGCACAATGCAATTGCTCACCGCTTGCTGACCATTGCTCAGCCAGTCCCTGAGCAGTGATCTGAAGAGCCCAGCCCACTCCCCCAGCTTATATACTGAGTGTGATGTTCTATGGTATGGAATATCCCTTTTGCTAGTCCACATCTGCTGTCCTGGCTCTGTTCCCTCCCAGCTTCTTGCGCACCTGCTCTCTGCTAGAGCATGGGAAACCTGAAAAGTCTTTGATTTAGTGTAAGCACTACTTCACAACAACAAAACCATCAGTGTGGTATCAACATTATTTTCATACTAAATCCAAAACACAGCATCGTACCAGCTACTAAGAAGAAAATTAACTCTATCCTAGCCAAAACTAGGACAGGTCTCATTGTATCCATCCAGAGGCTGTGAGTCTAAATAATTCTGCTGGATTAAAGGGAACAGACGATCTGTGAGAGACTTTTTGAAGCACAGTTATAGCGGGGAAATGGGCAGAAAGCCACTGCAAAGGATAGCTTTGAAAAAAATGAACCAGGCAGTGCTCAAGAACTTAATCGGGCATGAATATGACATGCACTGATGTCTCCGCTGCAGTGGTTGTGTATGACAAATTTGCCATTATTACTTGATCTAACATCAGCCAATTTTCTGATCACTTGCCTCTTGCCTGCTTTGGCTGCATCACCTGCAAAATGGAATATGAGTATGGAAGTGCTTCTCTTGCACAGAAGGGTCTCACACGTGGAGCCGGGCAGTCTGGGATTTATGTCCTTTCTCTTTACTTGACCTGGTGCATCAGGTTCATCTGTATCTTACCTCAACCTAGGGGATGATTAATATCCATTTCAGGGTTGATACACTAAAATTAAAAAGTATAATTTTTGTGTTGTTACAGTATGTTCTTGCAGCCCCTAAGTCAGTCCTGCCCTGATTCTCTGAACCAGGTTTCTCTTGGGAACTCAGCCCTTCAGATGCTGCCCCCTGTTACGCCTGTGCTGCTTCGCTGTAGGTGGAGGGGCTCTTGGCCCTTGCGTTGCCAGCAGCATTATCCACACAAGCAGGGCAGTTGGGGAAAGGACGGTGTGTTCCTCTGAGGCTCATGTGTGACTTCCACAGACTGGCCTTGTTCCTTCTGTCGGCAAGCTAGAAAGGAAGGTCCTGCTGGAGAAAGAGGGAAAATTTCTGTGCTGGCTTAGCTCAGGCTTCCTAATAATGTTGTATTAGAGGAACTAATTCTGCTTTAGCTGCTTGAAATATAATTTACTGATGATGGAAAGCATTTTCATAGCTTTGAATTTAGCAGCTTCCTGTTTTCCACAAAACAATGCAGTGAGCAGCCTCGGTACGAGCATGGCCGTCCATGTGCAGTCTCCGTGACTTGTTTGCTCTCTGCTGAGACAACTGTGTAGGTGGCAGCTGTGTTTCTAGTTTTCAGGAAGCCGCTGTGCATCCCACTGTAAGTACCTCAGTGATAAATATAATTGTTTTCCTCAGGAGACTCAATAGCTATCATAATGTTCAGAGCTTTTTGGTCTTTATTACTGTCACTCCATAAAAAGTCTTGCATCGCTAAGTTCAATTATCTGCTTGAGGCTTTTCACAAATCTGCATCTCTTACTGAATCCAGGCTTGGCCTTCTGTTTGGATGCTTCTCCCACTAATGTCCTGCAACTACTTTTCAGCTGGATCCTTTTATCATGAATTGCAGCCCAATAAACCAACACTTTTCTTCTTCATGTCCCTCTTGAGACCTTCTTGTGCTGTATTGCCTACCAGGCACCAGCCAGTTTGGTATGGCTGGGAAATAAGTGCTTGGGAACAGCTGCAGTTTTAATTGTTTTTTAAATGCTCAAGTGACTTGTAACCATTACATTGTACAGTCCCCAACTTGTGCAATGATATGCTGTAGCTTGTTGTGGTCTCCCTGGGTATCCTCCATTCTCTTCTATGTCTTACTTTTTGTTTTATTTTGAATTAAATGTTTTACAGGAGGAGCTGTGATTTATGGATTTGCGTAGTGCCTAGCACAGTGGAACCAGTTTATGTTTGGGCTAACCTAGTTCAGCGTCTGCCCTGTCTTGGGATGTTCTTAATCAGCAGGCAGCCTGTGAGGACTCTTTCAAGCACATCATAAGAAGGAAGTAAGTTCCCATCAAGGTTGGGCTGACTGGACATGTGGCAGTAGAAGGCAAATACTGAGACAATGTCAGCACCTTGATGCCTGTCTCCTTGCAGTTGTAGTGAAAGGCTGAGGCTTCAAAACAAGTCAACAGTGGTCTTTGCAATGGGATAACTTGTATTGTGGATGTCCCAGACCTAGTCCAGATTTGGTCATTAGACTTCTAGTGTAGTGACCAAGCATTTTGCAAAGTGCAAAAAAGAAATATTATGAAGTATGTGATATAGAACCAGGAAAGATAAATCTTCATTGCACAGAGGAAACAGCGTGGGGTAGAACAGGATGTGGCTTGTTGGATATGTTTCTTGAGTCTTTGGCTTTGGTGGGCAGGTGTAAGGTAATAGAAATAACTGGTCAGGGATCCTTGGAATAAGAAGGGAGGGACTGAGAAGGAAGAATCTTCTGTGCGTTTGATCCAACTTTGTGAAGAGATTTTTGAAATTGTGAGGAAAACCTTACAGATAGTACTGCATGCTGTGGATGCTCCCAGCTAACAGTTCAAATACTTTTCTTGTAAAGCTGTAGAGGGAAGTGCAAGGAGTAAGGACCACAAGTGGAAAAGCTTAGAAGGGCTTATTGAAAGAGTGGAAAACCATACAACCCCTTGGCAGCTTAGTAAAAAATTTACAATAATTTTCTTCCCTGGAGAATGACATTCCCTATTTCCTCAGTGCCTTATCTAGCAATAGCTATGACTCCTAAGGCCTCTGCATCTTTCGATGTCTGTCTCATCAGATATAAAAAAACTTCTGCCTTCCTGCTGCAGCCTTATATCCCCACTCTGATAAAAAATACCTACAGGCCATTTCCTTCTTACTGCTTTCCCTTACTCCTGTACCTCTGACTATTGATTTATTCTTGAAACTATGTGAGAATGGAGGAATGATACAAGGATTCAAACTCCTAAGCTTATCAACTGTACTGGCAAACTGATCAAGTGACATTGACAGATTGTCCTCAGAGAGAAATTGTATGTATGGTGCCCTTACACATCAGCTTCTTGTGGACTGTGTGGGGATATACCGCATGCATATTTCTCATGTGCGACCTCCACTGCTGTCGTGAGAGTCTCTTGGGACTGAACTATTAGGAGACGTGAAGGAATTCCTGGTGACTCTAGTCTTTCACCAACAAGCGCACGGTGTGCTGTTGACCCAGATCTGTAGCATCTGATGATAGTTCAGTGTCCTGCGCCACATGTATTGTGCCATTAGGAAATAGGTCTTTGTTCAAGCACCCACATCATATGAACTGCCAAGACTTTGGTTGTTTGGGTGTCCGTTTAAGAGAGGAGTGAACAAGTCATTGATGCAGCTCTGTCCTTTGCACTTTCAATATTCCTTTGTGAATATTCTGCCTGTCTCCTTTATTGTAGAAGAATGGCTGCAGAAGCATGGCCTTAGAATCTCTGAAGATCTGCACAATCCGGGCCTGGTATTAGAACAGGCCTGTAATCAGAATTGTGCTGAAGTTGCTGTGCTGAAGATAACAAGACAGGTAGCCTTGAGCTATTCTTGAATCCTGAGACCAAGTAATTATGTTGTGCCAACAGGCCGTGGCTGTAACAAGCTACAGCTGCTGGGAAAGCAGGTGCAGGGCCAAGAAAGATAGGGACCGGTATGGGAAAATAGGGAGTAACAAACCACAAGGCTGAAGCACAGCGACACAATTAGCTACATGGATAGAATGCTTATTTTAGTCATGATAATTAGGGGTGTGAGAACCGCGCGCGCTTAGAGACTACTAACCCATTATATTTCTGCTTTACGAATATGCATGTGCATCGGTTCTGTATAAGTAGTGTTAGAAACTAATGAAGCTGAGCAAGATGCATAATTCATATTGAGCGTCTTCTTGACTCCGGCGAACCCTTCTTCCAACACTTTATATTCATTATTATAGTTCCTTTTTCCTTAAAACATTTCTCTTTAATCTCCTATCTGAATTTCAGTCATTCTGCATGTTAATAATTTGTTTAGAGAGGTACCATGTTTACAGGGCAGGAACACTCTTTCCAGGTGGCATTGGAATTACTGCACATAAGGTTAGTGTGGTACTTTCCTAACATCTTGTGGATGAACTGACAAGTGCAGAGCAAAGAAGTTAGTGCCTGATGAAGAGCTGAGAGAAACCCAACTTGAAAGTAAGTTTCTAAGAACGAAAAGAGGTCAAATTCACCCTGTGATGTGAATCTGTAAGGTTTCAGTAAAACTATGCTTAAAATCAGCTTGGGCCAGTGACTCCAGTGTGGCAGAGCAATGCTTCAGACCTTGTAAATCTCTGTGAAAAGTGTAGAAACTAATTGTGCTGAAACAGTTCAGTGATAAGCAAATTGTGCCCTTTCAAACCTTTTCAAGTTTCTTCCTGTAGAGACGATTACAAGTTTGTTCTCATTTCCTATTTGTCATGACTAACCACCTCCCTCTGATCAGCTGTTCCTTTCTCTTCTCCTCCTTTGTGTTTTGCTGTCCTGAAGCCAAACCTGAATGGATTTCAATTCCTTTCTTGTACTTTTTGACTTGGTATCAGGTATTTCCAAATCCTAGCCATACAACACATGAGTTCTTTAACAGAAGAAATAACAGTTCAGCTGAATAAGGGGTGCAAGGTGTGGTATCTGTAAGTGTAGAATCTCTGAAATTTTCTCCTCCAGTTCTCTTTCTGTACCTCCGATCAAAGCTCAGTTTTTCACTACAGTAAATACATTGGGTATAGAGATTGTAGCTGGAAGGGCCCAGATTTCCAGGGCTGTGTTCGTCTAATCTATTCTGTATTAGAATCAGAAAAGTAGTGGATAGTGTTGCTCCTTGAAAAGAGCAAAAAGGCAATGTGTGCTCCTTGAGATGACTGTATTTTTCTACTGACTTGCTACTGGTAAGTTCTTCAGCAGCATCACCTCTGGCAAAGCCCTCGGACCTGTCAGTGCCTGCCTTCTCACAGTGCAATTCCAGCTGCGCCATGCTTCTCGGGCAGAGCAGTACGCATTGTCCAGGCCCATTATGAGACCTGGAGCCCAGTTAGGTGCTGCCTTTACCCAGGACTTAAAATTTGCTGTGGTAAAAATGAGACGATTTACAAGTCGCTTCTTTCTCAGATTTGTCCTTTGTGGATGTTACGAGTTTGTGTGTGTTGTCATCTGGGGGATAAGGACTTGTAACACCCTCGATGATTCTTCTCTCTCTCTCTCTCCCCCCACCCCCTTCTTCATTTCAGAGCTCCTGCTGGGGTGTGCGCAGAAGAATGGCTGCAGCAGAACCTCTGACTGCTTTCTCCCGATGGTACCTCTACGCCATTCATGGCTATTTCTGCGAGGTGATGTTCACAGCTGCCTGGGAGTTTGTGGTCAACTTTAACTGGAAGTTCCCAGGGGTTACCAGTGTGTGGGCGCTCTTTATCTATGGCACCTCCATCCTCATTGTGGAGAAGATGTATCTATATCTCAAAGACAAGTGTAACATTTTAGTGCGCTGCTTCATTTACACACTTTGGACATACCTCTGGGAGTTCACCACTGGCCTCATCCTACGCCAGTTCAATGCCTGCCCGTGGGACTATTCCCAGTTTGATTTTGACTTCATGGGCCTGATCACCCTGGAGTATGCCATCCCGTGGTTTTGTGCTTCTTTCATCATGGAACAGCTGGTGATCAGAAACACCCTGCGCTTGCGATTTGATGAGACTGCCGAGCCGGGGGCCCCCACTGTCCCTGTTGCCTTGGCCAACGGCCATGTGAAGACTGATTGAGCAGTGACTCAGAACAACCCTTAGCAATGTGAGAGAGCCCAGACCTCTACCACAGACTGTCAGCTCTGGCTCTGAGGTACTGCTCCTTGCTGTATGATAAGATTCATAAACCCCATTTTTCTAAAGGGGGTGTGCATGGGATATACCAGAAAAAATGGAACCAATAGATTTTCTATGGATTTTACTCTTTGGGCTCCAAGGACCAGTATCAGTTACTTGTTAGTTAGGTCATTTCTGATTTTAACTTATTACAGATGAAAGCAGTCCTTTTGCTTACACTTTTATGTGGAAAAAGAAGAAAAAGAAATGCTACGGTGGAAATGCATCCAAAAAGAAAAAAAACTAATTACTGGATGGGCATGGACACGCCTGCTAAGTTAGTGATTGGCTTATTCCATTAGGCAATATTCAGGTGCTTGCTTGCAACCAATACCTCCCGTGGGACCTGAGATGCTGCAGGAACAAGGAAAAATCCATCTGCTGTTGAGAAGAACCTAAGACTGGCAGTCTGCTGGGGAGGTAGATGGTGTTCCCCTCATGAGGTCCCATTGGCCTCTCCCCAGGTTCTTTGTTGCACCACAAAATAATGTGGTGCTGGACATCTTGCTGAATTTATACAGATCTTGTACTTTTTGAAATCTCAGTCCTGATACTCACTAGAAATTTTTTCTTTTTCTTTTTTTTTTTTTGTTAAATAAAGGCCTTTTTTGCCAAGTGAATTTTACCATAATCTGTGCAATCTGAATCTTGGCAAAAGGCACAAGAAATAGTGTAAGTCTTCCCATTTCCTCTGTCCCCACAAAGTAGACCTTACCCCTCAGACCCCTCAGGGTCTGCTGCAGATTTCAGCTCCCATCTCAGCTGGTCAAACCTTGTAGAGACTGTACAGGCCAGAAGCATTTTCTGCCTGCCTTCCCAGGGATTCCTCTGTTTCTGGTGATGCCGATGACTTAGTCTGGCTGCAACCCAATGTATTTGAAGGTCAAAACCTTCACATGGCTAACGTTATCCAGGATTTGGTCCTCTGGCATTGACTCTCACCTTCCTTCAGCACTGGCATGTCTGGGCCCAGTTCTGCCCAGTGTTCTGCTCAGTGTATCAAGACAATTTGCTTTTTCTTCCCAAATTCTGCTTTAAATACTTTGCTTTAAAACAATCATACTGTCATGACAATAATTGGAAGCGGCGGCAGCAAGAGATATGCCATGCTGCCTGATACATTATTTAAAGGAAACCAAACAACAAAAGTAAAAAAAAGCCTCTCTGAAGAGCACTTCTTCAGCAAGACTTTGAGTTAGGGTGTGAGCAGTAGAGAGGTGGAGCAGGAGGGAGTGCTGTGGCTCCATTGTAGAGCTACTTGCACAGGGGACGATTTGAAATTTAACCTGTCTGGGACATTTGAGGAGTTCAGGGAAAGCTGTAGTGCAGGGAAGATGCTCGATAGTGACAGCCACAGGTTCACAGTCCCTCTGGCAAGTCTTGGCTTTTGAAGTTAGCAACAAACATGGAGCTTCCAGCTGTCAGATGTATCTCACTCCTAACTGGTTCATGGGGAAGGTTTGCTGTAGTTGCCTTGCAGGGCCAGATGAATTTTAGGTGTTCTTCCACCATGGTCAACAGGGCTGCACCCAGGGATCAATTCGGCTAGAAATGCAAACGTGTTGTAGGATTCTGCCGTTGTACTGAGATGGCCAGGCTATTTCTGTGTTGGGTCCTGTGTTTCTGGTAGGGAGGGCTTAGACGTGAACCTGCTCCTTGCCCTGGGGCATCCGTCCCTGAAGGGAAAAGCAGTTCTGGCCTTGTGAGGGGAATCGTTTGTTGGTTCTGCTCTTGTGAAGGCAGTGTTAATCCCTTTTTGTATCACATGGTGCAATTACTTTGTTCCTCCCCTCCCCCTTCTCACATAGCATTTGTTGCTGGCAATGGACACGCAGAAACAGGCAGCAAGGAGTTAATAAAATCCGCCCGGGGTATGCAATGTCTCCTGAAGCACCCAGAATACTTAGGTGGGTATTTAGAGTTCCCTTTTTACAGTTCATTAAATTAAAAGAGAACAAACACTGAACAGATATCTCTTTTCTTGCTGTGATGTTAGGATTATGAAATCGGAGCAACGGTGTGTAGTTTATCAGCCTTGATGGTGTGTAGACCCAGGCAAAATAGTCACCTGACACTGTACACGGGGAAATAAAGAGATGAGGTTTGTATGTGGGATAATGTAGATGAGCTCTGCTGGACCAGAACAAGAATTGCAAGGTGCAGGTGAGAGCTGGGATCTTCCGTTTTGGCCCTGGTTGTCAGGGTCACTAAACACAGTGTCTAAAGCTGGGTTGTCCTCTCACAGCATAGCTTGAGTGTGGTGTCATGCTGCCTCCTGCACCAGCCCTGCACCATCTGAAACACTCAGCTTCACAGAAACATCCTTAGGATCCCTGTTTTCTCCTTAACTGTTGCAAAACTCTTCAAAAAGGTTAAAAGGAGTTAGCAACATGGTTTGGTTACTCCCAGCTACAGGTGGGACTGGGGGAGGAGGAGCAGTGACTGTCTACAGAGCTAATCTGGTGCACGGTAAGTCATGTGTCTTGGCTTTAGAAGATCCCCACTAAATGCTACTGGCTTTGCTCAGTGATGTAATATTTAGATGCTCAGACTACGGAGGGGTTTCCCAGCAGCATCTAGTATGTTATTCCATCATTTTTATTGCCTGTGCCATTGTAACAGCTGTTGTAGTCTGCTTTCCACTGATGCCGGATATGTACTACCCTGCTATTGCATCCTCATAGAGTGATAATTTACACCCAGAAGTGCACTTTACTTGCAGCTTGCACACCAGAAACAGAAAGGGACCCAGCAAATTCTAAAATGAATTAAATTAATTATACATAATACCATGTACCTAATGCAGCAGGATAAGCCAGACTTCTCCTTTCTGAGCAACATGGCTGCAGTCAGAGCTTTGTTTTTTCTGCAAAATTTCCCTTTTAATACACGTGATGCTTCTTACAACATCTTACAGAAGTGCCCGGAGCGCATTACCAGGGTCTCAGTGGCAGCTCAGTGAGAGCTCGGGAGCCGGACTGAAGTTGTAGAGACATTTACATTAAGAAAAAAAAAACAAAAACAAAAAACCAACGCACAAGGCCTAACGTGTTTGTATGTGTATCTTCCTCAGTAGATTAAAGTTGCCTGTTTTGAGTTCACCAGCAATAAAGAAACCCTTGTGATTTATCTACCTTGTCCTAACTGCAGCAAGGAGAGAGTGGCCCGTTGCTGCTTTTCTTTTCCAGGGGGTGGTGGGATATGGACTCCAATTAACCCAGGTTTCCAGTTTTGCCTCCCTTCTCTTGCTTGTCTCTTGTATCGTCCACCCTAAAGGATCTCAAAAGTACATAATAAAATACAGTCTGTGTCTTGCGCACAAGAAGCAGTTCAAACATTACTGTGATGTCTGTCCATACTCCAAAGATCTTGCCAGAGGGAAATGGTTGATTTACAGCAGGACCAGACTGCATTTTGGTCTTTGGTGTTATAATTAAAGACAAATGTGTATATATGTATCAGGTACTATTGCACCTTTGGTCTGAGTGCATTTTGTAATTAAAGCAGAATAATCCAATCAAGTGTTTGACTAGTCCTGTGACTGTAAAAGGTAAAAGAAGGCTGCAGGGCTTTAACTGCTTTGAGAATTAGGAAGCAGGTGACTGAAGTCCTGAGTTCAATAGCGTTGCTCTGCTGCTGGCTGGTTTTCTGAAACCTGCACAGAAAGAAAGGGGATGTCTTCATTCATGGGAACTTCTGCCCTTTGCTCTCTCTGTACTATGAATAAAACTTGAGCCACCACTAAGACGTGAACTGAAACCAAATGTTTTTCTATTTTAGTTTATCCTGGGCCCTGCATACATGCAATATGCCCTGTATTCAAGGGGGAGGCTTGCGACCCGAGTTCTTTGTTTCAGTTCTTCTGCCTGCAAACTGCCACTGAGCCACCTGAGAAGGAGATTACTCTTTTCCCCTTCCTCCCTGCACATCAGCAGCTACCAGATCCCTCTGTGATCCATCCCCTGTTGCAGAAGGAAATCTTTCTTCTGGTGCAGCCCCTACTAAACCAGAAACTGTTCCCATTGTGCATCCCCTTGCCTAGCTGCTTTGGCACCTAATGATGACTGGGCAGGGTCATAGAGCTGGTGAGATCTCGGGAGTGTTGTCCTTGTTTTATTATTGATGGCCTCCACTTGCCCCTGTCTTTCCTTACTCTCCTTGGAGTGTCCTGAGCCAGCCCCTGGCGAAGGGACCTTCCCTTCCTTCCACATCCCGCCCAGGGAATGGAGCAAGCTCTGCTCCTGCCTGGGAGCCTCAGTGCTACTCAAGGTTTTAAGCTAACAGAGGTTGGTCTCCACTTGGGCCAGGGAACCTTGATCTTAAGAGCTGTAAGACTCTGGGCTTCAGGCTTATTACTAGCAAATCATCCACAGGCATAACAGTGAAATTATACCACATGGAATGGCTTATTTCTTCCAGGATGGCAAGGGTTTGCTCCATCAAGGGTTTGGCCACTTGCTTTACTGCTTTGTGAACAAGAAGGAAGTTCCAGAAGCAGGTGATGCCCCCAGTACCTGCTCTGCTTTTGGACTCTGGGCAGCTAGCACAGATGCCAAAGGAAATAGTGCTGTCTCGACAGAAGTCCTGAGGAGGGGCTAGTGGTGCATTGGTTATTTGTGTCCAAAGGCACCACTTCTTCAAATACAAAGCTACACTTTCCCACTGAGATCTTTTCTACCTGCAGCAATGCAAAAGTTGTCTGCTTGCCCCAAAAGTATGTGATTGCCTGAACTTACTCTGAAGTAGAAGGGATATTTAAAAATTGCTAGTCCTCTTTTTCTCCAGGAGATTCCCAGCTTACATCTTGTGGAAAAATACATCACATAGAGATACGCAAGCTAGTGCTCATTAAGTCAGTATAGGTACTAAAAGCCACACAGCACTGTGTTCCACCCTGCTAGGCGAGAAGCAGAATACCTTGCCCCACAGAGCGTGCTGCCATGTGGCTATACCACTTCAGCACCTGAATTAGTACAAATGCCTACTCAGGAATGCATTTTGCCTTATAAAATATACTCTTAATTCCATGGGTTCCAGTGGAAATGTTTGTCTTGCTTAAGAGGGAGAAAGATCCTATATAAGCTTCATCACTGCTTATGATTTTACTTGAAAGCATCTTGTGTAAAGTTTCATCTGCTTAGCTGAGACCCTAGAAACCAAATGTGGAAGGTGACTTGTCACAGCCTTGGAGCAGGTTACTAGCATTACGCAACTGCAGACTGCTTTGCCCGTGGTATGCTGTGCAGCTCCAGTGCACAGTCAGGACAAGCTTCCACCGTACAAGGACTGTGATGAGTAGAGGAGGTGATACGAGCACTGCTGGTAACGGTGGCAGAACGAGGACTGGTGGTGACATCTACATTACCGAGTTTTCACGAGCTGGACAGGCTGGAAGCAGCTCTTCCATGTTTTCTGTATTTGTGACTTCTTGCAGGTCTAAAATGAACTGGCAGGTTTTTTATTCTAAGAGAAGCAGGCTGTTTCCTCGACCCCTTACTCTGGAGTCTGGGCAGCTCGCTTCTCCTTTTGTAGCCACTGGATCTTCTGATGTGGATGGCCTTCATTAGTGTCTCAGAAAACAGCAATTTTTAAATGGTAATCCCAAATGCTTGACGTCAGTTTGTATTTATGCTTTAGTCAATTTAGGAGCTAAACACCCTTAAGTATCTGGTGATGCTGTTTGTTTATTCTGTTGTGTGGCATGCTGTCCTGCTTTCATGCTATAATGAAGAAGAAATAGAAGGAAATACAAGCAATTTGCTCTTTAATAAAAATAAGTAAATGTATGCAGTTGAGAAAATATTTATTAAATATGTGAGCTATGCATAGTGCTTGTAGATCTCTGGCCTTTCGAATATGGGAGAGTTTCCAGTATAGAACGTCTCCTTTCTGGTTAGCCCCCTTTGCAACTTATCTGTACTGCTACTCCAGTATGGTTCTTTACCTAGTATTTTGGGGAGGAGAATAACAATATTTGCCATTCTTTTCCAGTTTTCACTGAAGGGTCTCTAAGTGCTTTTTACAAACTAGTAAAGTAACTCTTACTTCAGGCCTTGAAGTAGGTCAGGATTAACCCCAAACAGCACTGATCAGGAGCTGATCAAAGTGTCCTGGAAGCTCCCAGAGGGCCCCTTCAGACCTGGGAAATGGAGCTTAACATTTTACCTGTTCACCAAGTTTCCAGATTTGAGGAGTGAGTTAATAAAGTTCCAAGGAAGCTGAGGAACTGGGAAGTGCTACCTGGTTTCCACCACCTGAAGCTGTCCCAAAAATGGCTTTGTACGTCACTCCATCTGCCCACGTCAAAGCCAGGACATGAAGGGACTGTCAGAGCTGACGGGCAGCATGGTTCTGTCTTGTGCAAAATAGGACTGATTTCCCTCTGTTTGCTACATAATCCAATCTCCATCAGCAGAGTACTTTTGGGTAAATATTGCTAGGGGCAACAAGCCATGTTAGAGGCTAAACTGAGGTGACCATCTGCTCTATCAGCTTGTGTTGTTGCAGTTACTCAGAGCTTATATTATGTTGCTGTTTCTGTTGTCAGACCCCTCATCTGATACTACAGATCTTCCTATTGCTCCTGTTTCTTTTTCAGCTCCTTTGGTAACCTGTCCCTTTCCGTGCCTTACCTCCACTGCAAGTCCATGCTGCAGTCACAGGTACCCTACGCCTCCTGTCTGAACCCCACCTTTGGCAATTTAACACAAATGGGCTGATTGCTGATGAGCTGTAGCTTCCATTAAAGTGTGCAACAGCTGCAGTTGCCATGCTTTGGAAGGCAGAAAACATTTTACACACTTGCCTTCAGGCACAAGTATAGCAGCGAGTCTGCAATTATTGTTCAGTGTGTCTGCTATAACATCCACACAATGGTACATAATAGGTTTTCAGGGCTAAATTCAATAAAAAGCTCCAGGCAATCTCTTTGAATTTCAATGTTTGTGGACTAATACATGGTTTCAACGGATCCTTCATATAAATGGACATACACATAGTGAGTGTATATGTTATACACATAGTGAATGTATATGTTTAGATGCATAAACATAGCTGACGGCTTCCACTTTGCACCACCAACTTGCATCGTAACTTCTACTGGCAAAGAGCCATCACCTGCTTAGCTGTCAACAGCACTCTGGGCCCACTCACTGCCACTTTCTTGAGCACATGAAGTCCAGAGAAGATCCAAGATGAAGCTCCACATATACATGAAGCAGGTTAAGATCTGAGTTGACTGGTCTTGACGTTGCAAAGTGTGTGTTTGTGTGCTTTGGTATGCAGGAAGGCCTTGGTTTGATGTGGAAGAGAGTTAAAGCCTCTTACAGATGAGCACTCAGCTCAAGGAGTGTTAGACCCGTGTTTTTCAAAGGTGTTTTACATAAGGTTTTTAAATCAGACTAGTATCTAAGGCAAACATGTCATACTATCCTGCTCCATCTTAAAAAAAATAGGGGAGTTATCACCTTGGGGACCTTCTGATGCCTTTACTAGAGTTTGTCTTCCTCTCTATGTGCGCTCTCTTATTGCTAACAAGAGCAGTGTGTACCCAGCCTGAATTACACCCATCCACTCCTCTTCCTCAGCTAAGGCATCAACCAAAAGGACTCCCTCCCACCACCCCACCCGGGCTGCTGTGCTCACCCTAGGCACCCTCCTGTTCTGCTGCTCCACCTGATGGCCACCGGTGCCTATCTACCATCTCTAATCTCAGTAATGTTGCAAGTTCTCCAGGCCAGGACTTGCTGTGAGCCTCTCCCCAACAGGACCTGTAAGTGCTATCTATGATATAGTAAGCATTAAACAATGTCTCTTGAAGTCTTCAAGGATAAGAGTAAACATCCCAGCTCTGTTCCGCTAATAAAATAGCTTGGCCAAAATGTCTACAAGGCACCTCTGTTGCGCCTCTCCACCCAGCCTTTTCTCCCAGTGTCACATGGGAAGGCAAATCCCTGCCCATGACCCAAGTGTGACAGTGGCACCAGGAGGGGAGCACAGTTGGTGGCATACTAGGAGACTCTTCCCTGGGACTCCTCTGCAGGTGACACACAGGTGTCCACGTCAGTTGGATGCCAGCATGCTCTAGCAAAACAGATTTAAAATGTTATTGGACAGTCTTCTGGCTTTTCAGCAGAGGCTGACTGGAGTTAGCATGGTAATTACAATTATATTTTGTGTGACAAATGTGATGACAAAGCACAGCTGCCCTTTGATCTCGCAGGAAAGGCAGCATGGCCCCTGGCAGCATGCTTATGGCAGTGCTTTGTGCTGTGTGACTTCTGAAAGCAGCTCGAACATCTCCAAACACCAGCACAGGCTACGGTTGTCTGGCCACTGGCCTCTGGGCAAGAGCCAGGCATGCACCCAGCACAACCCTGGTGGTGAAAGGGATGTTGCCACTACATTGTGTCCAAGCAAGGCTGCCTGTGACCTTATGGTCTTGGCAGGCCTTGACTGCCACCATGCATGGTCCATTAAACCCTATTTGTCTACTTTATCTTCCATCACCTCAGTCCTGTCCTTCTTCTCTGCTTCACCAGCTGCCTCCTGGCAAGGTCTTATTGCACATTAGGGCTTTATTGTTCGTCTCAACTTCCTGGTTTGGATCTGGTGACTTAATCTTTGCCACTTGGCAACTTTTCCTTGGCCAGGTCTCTACAGCACTGCCATCTTCAGCTCTTTGTTGTCACCTTCTCACGGTGTCTGGCCTCCTCCTCAGCAATCCCTGATCAGCTCAGCTGTGTCCCCTGTCTGGGTGCCCCCATCCAGTTAAACAGCTTTTACTGTCATCTCCTCCTCACGTCTCAGACCACTGCCTCCTTCCTAGCTTGTCACCATCTCTCTACACCTGCGTTTTTCTCATCTTCTCTGGAATCTCTTCCCAAATGAGTTACCAGCAGCTCAAAGCACCTGTAGCCAGAGCAGACTTCTGCTCCCCTTTTGCTTCTCACACTCCCTGCTCTCATCCTTGCTCCCTGGCAGACACATGACAAATGGGGGAGGCCGACACATCTTCAACCTTCTCTACTGGTCATCCTTATTTGCCTGGTCTTTATGTCTTACCACTTTGTCCCCATCCCCTGAGGTCTTCTCACTGGGCTGGTGCTGGTGTTCCATATGCCTGTTTCCCATTACTCACCCCGTACACAAGATATTTTCTTCAGCTGACCTGCTAGAACATACCCTTCTCCCCATGCCAGCCTTACAAAACCCAGCAAATTAAATCATCTGCGTATCTATTTCACATATTTATGAGTGAGATACTAATCCCTGCATAGTGAAAGGGTCATATGTTCAAAAGGGGAAATGAGGACACCAGCATTAAAGGCAGAAGTGGGGGAAGGGGAGACCGAGAGCAAGGGCAGGGTGGATGTCAAAGAGGTGAGTTTACAGTGTTGAAAAAAATGCAGAAAACTGGAACAACAGCAGATCAGGGTATCACTGACACGCCACATCTTTCCTTGCTAGTTCTACATTTAAGCTCTCACTTTTTTCTGCTCTCTGCACCTATGCCTTCAGAGCAGAGACCAAGTCTGGTCTCAAAAAAGAGACCAACTGGCTCAAAAAATTGCATAAAGAAGTTAAAAAACCAGCAGACAACCCTTTGCTCTGTGCCTTCTGTGATAACAGACACCTCTTCTTCCCTTTCACCCCTGTGGGAACGCTGATCTGTCAGACTGATCCATTTGAGAAGGCAGCCCTCCCAGGCCTCCTCGCTGAATGCTCTGTCTGAGCTTCTGCCCCTGTGCAAGCAGAAAAGCTCTTTTTGGCTTTCCCAGCACAACTGCAGGTCCCAGTAGGCAAAGGATTTGCATGTGATGCCATTAGAGTGACCTCCCAAAACCCAGCTCCATTTCCCATCTGCTGTGCACTATTACTTTCCCAGGAAACAAAAGTAGGTGAAATGTCTGTTGGATGCCACAGAAACTTCTCAGGCTGCAGCCATGGTAAAATAACCCTCCTTAAAACAATATAGAGGATCATTTTGTGTTCAAGAGCTCCTTTCAGATTGGGTTGGGGGTTTTTATTGCCCTGTAAAGGATTCTGCAGTGAGTGAGCTGGAGATTTGACAGTTGCATCCCAGTCATATTTTAACACAACACAGAGAGCAGATGCTTCAAGATTATATTTCTTCATGTACGTTGGGTCTCTTGGGAGACTACACATTCAGGGTCGCGGGCTTTAGGGGGCTGGCTCTATGTCCCCACAGTATGAAGGATTTTTCAGTTTCCAGCAAAAAATACCTGTAAAGCACGGGGCGTTCTGCCAAGCCTTCTATACGGAGTCAGCAGGAAAAGCTGCTCCCAAGAGAGATTTTAGCTATGGCTCTGTCAGGGGTAGCTTTTATTATAATAACATCAGTTGATCAAATAGCCCCCAGAGCTGCAACACCTTGCAGCCTGAGGATCAGGGCAGAGCCTGAGCAGAGAAGCAGCACTTACCCATCGGACTGTGAAAAGGTTATTCATGTGGGGGAAAAGTGAATCTGTAAAGGCAGGCAGAAATGGGCACTTTGTAACAGGACCGTGTTTCTGAAATGCAGATACCTTGGCCAAGGCGATCATCAGCTGGCCAGCAGAGAAGACCTTGCAAGGGAGAGAATTATGTCCAAAGATACAACAAAAGGCCTCATGGGGTCCCCACTGTACACACTGATAAGCCAGAGATCATCCAAGTTTTAATGAGGTTTTACAAAGAAGCTGCGTCCTCCTACTCACAATCCTGCACAACCATTAATTCATCTGCTTTGTATATTGAGGGACTAAGGCTGAGCAAGCCCTGCTGGAATGGGAATTTCCAATTCTACAAGACTTAGGAATCCAAGCCTTGACACCAGCCCCTCTAAAACGCAGTCCTGAGAATATCAGTAACTATCAGTAACATTTAAGTACAGATACACGCACTCCAGGATGCCCAGAAGCCACTGGAGCCCCTCGGGCACCAGCCTGGCCCAGCGCAGGCAGATGTTCGCTTCCCCAGGAAAAGATTGTGTCCTTGGTCTGGACTAATTTCTCCATTGTTCCGTGTCTCATGCAGTCACTCTCAGGCTCACTGTAAAACGCCACTAAATCACAAAGGGAATTTTATGCTCAATGGCTGCTGAAATAAGTAACTGCACTGGAGGAGAAGGGAACGCAGACCTCACTCATTACTGATTCCTACTTCAGACAAAGCTGCTTCAAACTTCTGTGAGTTTTTTCCTAAGGAGGGAGCAAACATTAACCAGGGAAATCAGGATTTACCTGAAGTGCTGATATCTGCACAAGAGAAAGGAGCTGGTTTTAGCAGATACCCTCCAAAGTCTGCAGAGCCATACGGGGCATCAGTTTGGCTTTGCAGCATGGCTGGCCTTCAAAAACTGCCCCACCATGTTCCCCCCACCCTCTTCACAGAGTTTAATGGTGCCAGAAATGGTAAATGTCAGGAAGTGTTTGCGCAGTGGAGTGTAGAAACTATGGTTAGATAAAGCAGTGATCAGAAGAGAGGTTGCATATACATTAAAGAGCCCTTAAATAGTTGTAACACATAGCCCTGATTTCTCTCTTTACCCTGCAAACATCTGCCACATACTAGGGTTCCCTTGCGGGGAGTGCATTTAGCAATGAAAAAAGGATGATTCAGGATGCCTGTCAGAATGTGCTTTCCTGGCACCTAGCCCACCCTCTTGCTGGGGATCAGCAGCACTGCAGTAGCCAGCCTTGGGGGACTGGGGGATCACGACATCCCTGTGACAACTCCTAGAGGAACAGAGGGTCTGCAGCAATTCTCTGAGCTCCCACAGTCAGCAAACCAGATAGAAAAACCACATTCGGCCATGATATTTGGATCTAGATCTAAGCTTTTTCAGGCTTGGGAGTAAATGAGTTCCTGAGGGGTATGCCTGGAACACAATTATTGAGAAGCAATGCAATAATAAATTTCATTTTATTCAAGTCACCAGTCTTCCCGCCTTGGTGTATATGAACAATGTCTTGCTTTTCTTGGATTCCCTCAATATCTGCAGTTTTGTGGCTGAAATGGTGTCAGGAATTTCCTTTTTTCTCCACATTTTAAACAGGCAGAAGGAGGAACAGAGGCGCTTGTAAGCACAAGTTAGCAGTGGGGAGGAGAGACTGAGGGAATTCATGCTCATCTCAACCTTTTTTTTTTTCATTTCTTTTAAAATATGTAGTTTTGATGTTATGCGTTGACTTTGGTTGTTGACAGACTGCGTGGAAAGAGCCAATGTGTTACTCTAGGCATTTTTGGCAGATATGAAGGAAAGCTATCCAGTTAAGATCAGCAGCTAACCCACAACAAGGTTTAATCTCCAGCCAAAAGCTTAATCCAACAGAAACCAAACATCTGCCCTTCTTAGGCACTCTGGGATGGAGACAGAGGTCTTGGCTTCTGGGGTGGCTCCAGAATTGTTCTTCATCTTCTGACTCCTCCCAGATGGCAAAGCAGGGCATGTGCATTCACTCTGTGGTTTAGGTAGGAGACTGCAGTGTAGGGTGGCAGATGCCAGGCTCTCAGAATTACAGCTACAAAACCTCAAACTGAACCATACATAGATCTAGTACAAATAACAGCATCCCTCCCTTGCCCAGCAAAACCTTCTGCTACTTCTGGCCTTCCTCTCCCAGTGTCTCTTTTAACACACATCAGATTTAAGACCATTATCCCTGGAATAAGAGTGCATGCTGCTTCCCCCCCCCCCCCCCCCCCTTTTATCTCATTCCTGACCTCTGCTGCTTTTTTACTATTCTAGTCCTGGTTTATAATAGGAAATTGAAAGCTCAAAGATTTTATTCACATCTGACATTCATTTATCCTCCCAGCTTCTTTTTTACCCTGTCAGATTAAAGGCAGAAAGAAGGAAACAGCCAAAACCTTGTGTTTATGGTCCATATTTTTAATACCCAAAAACCTGATTCTGATCTTAGTCTTGCTTTGTGTAACTTCATCCATTTCACTGGCCTTATTCTGGATCCTCACCAGTGTAAGAAGGAAGTCAAGTGATGTATTTTAAGTATTTGTTTTATACATAACACTGAGAGTTAAGACAAATAAGTCTCATGCTCATCTGCCTATTGCCCACCCTCAATGACTTGTCTGTATTCCTTACCATTCAAGCCCATATATTTGAAAAGTGACTGCAGATTTAGAGTGACTCAAGTTTTACCAGTTTGGGACATCTCTACTCTGATTTTCTTCAGATGGCTCCAATTAAAAGGTATGGGAGCTGTGCACCCTTGGGGCTGAAAATATTTCAAGCTGGAAGCCCTAAAATCAAGCCAGCTCAAATCAGAGGCTTTTAAAAATCATTTGGCCTTTGTGTGTGAGTTGGTGAGTCTTCGTTGAGAGGTGATGGAAACACGCAGCTCCCAGTGGAAGCTGAATGAGAGCCAGTTGAATTAAACCTTTGGTACCATAAGGCTGTTGAGTCACACAGCCCAGGATACACCTGTCCCCACTGATGCCATGACAGCACAGCTATGATGAAAGTCAGTGATGAATGCAGGATGACTCCATCTTCTGTCAGCTCAGAGGCATCTTTCCTTATTGTGCACTTTATTTTGCAAGGCTGAGTGCTCTCTTTTCATGCCCTTTCCCTCTTGGGTGTGAAAACTCCTAAGGCTGGGGAAATATACCTTCAATGTATTGAATTGGGCTGTGATGCTTCCTGCAGATTTATAAGCCTTTATCCTAAGGACTACTGAAACAAAAGTTCAGTTACTGGGCAATTAATAGGACCCCAGTTCAGCAAAACAGCTAATCATGCATTCAGCTTCTTGCTGTACAAATGTCCTATTTTACTTCAATTGAGTATAGGTTTAATTTGCTGCATAGTTCATTTAATATAATTTGCTGTAGTGATTTAAAAAATAGCTATGACTCTGTAAAATCAATTTTTCATGGGTAGTCAACGTAGGTAAGAATAATGTGATCACAGCTATGGCATCATGCCCAAACAGTGAATGGCAAACATGCTTGCCTGGATACTCTCTATAGCAATTGAGATTGTGATAGTGGAGTTCTGGGGTGATTTTGGGATAGATTATTGCTGTGTGCTTACTCCAGTAAGATGGATAAGAAGCACCATGCTTCAAGGTATAAAATAATCACCACAGAATTAATTTGATGTCTTCTTTCCTCTGTGGGTAAATTCTTCTCTAACTACCCACTAATAAATCTCGTGTCTGTTCACCAACACTGCTAAGACACAGGGCACTACATCTCTGGTATGATCTTGTTTGAGACTGCCGAGCTCCTTGTAGGTGGTGCGTGACAGTGAGTAACATTCAGCTGTAGGGCATGAAGATGTCTCATTCTTTCAGGGCCAGGCAGAAAACTGTAAGGCACAAACACTGTGGGAGTGGAGACGTTCCTCTGCTTTCTCTGTCCAGGTTTGGTGGTTTCTTCTCTCCTCCATGCCACTCAGCCACCTTTGGAAACAGATCTGCAACATCTTCTGGGGGCGATGGTGATGATGTCTGGGGCAGCTTCCTTTGTAGTCCCAGCCACAGAGATCTCATTCATTGCTTTAAAAAGAAGTAGAATGAAAATCATGCAAGAACCACAGGCCCCAGACTAAAATGATTCATGGAATGAAATGTTCCCGGCTTTGTTGGCTTGCTGGTTTGTGTGTTTGTTGTTTGAAATAAGAGTTACTGGGCTCAGTTCAGCTGCTGGGTTATCAGAGTGATTAATCTGTAACACCACAAAGCAAAGACTTCTTTTTGAAAAAACAAGGCACTTTCACTGCCATTATTGATTTGGAACATACTCCTTGGGTGGTGAGCTGAACAAAAATAGTAACATTAGTTGTTTTTTATTTTTGACATTTTATGTGAATGAGTCCATCGGTTTTTTAGGGGCATCCCCATTTCTGGCAACTGCGCAGAGATGAGTGTCTGGGATGTACCCTTCTCTGCTGGTGTTGTCCAAGCGAAAAAGCTCATCTCTTGGTAAAGGCCACTGGCTCCTGTTGTCTCTTTTCTCCACTGAAGAACCCTGCAGATGGAGCAAGGGCTGTACCTGAAAGAAACAGATGTCCTACCGTAACTGCTAAAACCAGACACCATTAGTACTAATTTCATGGCATCTGACTGTGTGTGATGACAAGGGGTACACTTTATCTACTGGTTGCTGCGAGATGTTCAGATTTTTCTAGCCTAATTGCGGCTTCTCAATAGAGGCTGGCTGCTGCGAAGGGTCACAAGGTGACATGCTGGATGCACAAGTCCCCAGAGAACTGTGCTGATCAAAGGGGAACTAGTGAACTACTGAGTTTGCTTCCACAGCTGGTCACAGTGAAACAGATCTGCTTCATAGGACAAAAGTCTAAATATAGCTCAAGTTTCTGAGTAATAGGGTATGTGCAGTTTTTCCATACTTTACCAACAAAAATCTGTGTTGGAACCTAAGGATTACCTCAGTCAGATATTATCTGCTTTGTGCAATGCTCCTAAAGGCTTGCTGCTGTGATATTTGTCATTTCTTGTCTACCTCAGCATCCCAGGGAAAGCTGCAGGAAATTTTGTGGTGAGAGTGGCAAGACCTGGTGATTGCAGACATCACTACTGGGACAACCCCAGCACCTCAGTAAACAGAAACTCAAGACAGTCAAAAAGGGGTGCTGGTAGGGCACAGGTGAAAGGCAGGAGGGAGTCAGGTTTCGTTTATGTAGTGAAAAATTGGTTTAAAATGTACAGGTAAAGATCTGCTCTGGTAACAGCAACTCCACATTGATTATTATGCTGCTGCTCTACCCATTCATGGCCTTCTCATCTAAAGGAAATATAATGGGGAAATATAAAAAGCTGGAAGACTTGAATGAATCTGGCTGTCCCTTTAACCAGAAAAAGCTAAATGAAGTAGGAAGCTGATCTTGGAGGGTAATCTGCTTAGATGAGTACAGGCTAAAAGTGGAATAATCCCTGTGGTCTCTCATTTTGTTTGCTGTAGTTTGGGCAGATAGCAAATGCAGCTGAATTTTTCAAAGCTGTAATGTGCAGGTGGGTCTCTCCTGCCTGCAATAGCAGCAAGGTGGCTAGGCTGCTTTTCTGTAAAAAGGGTAGGCGGTACAGATGCTCTCTTTCAAAAACTCTGCATTGCTGCTGATTATTTCTGAAATGGTTTTGGGGGTGATGGAGAATTCTGAATCCACAGTGGCATGTTTGAAGAGGTAGAAAATAGAGAAATGCCTTCTGTCTGTCCTAAGAAAAAAAGCTTCTTTTTCCTGGGTGTAAATGTGTGTGGTCAGACAGGTCCTCACTAATACCTGAGGAGGATTCATTATAACTGGGTTTAATCCTTCCTGAGCAGGAGGAAGAAGGTTAGTTGCCCTGGGGAGAAGCACTTATCTGGTCCACAGACTGTTCGGAGGACTAGGGGAGGGGGAGAATCAGTCAGAATGAGAAGATGAGCTAATTTTTCACAGGTCTGTTGTTCTTCATCTGTTTATTACAGCCTATGATAACAGTGAAGCTGTGCTGAGCAGCTTGTAGAAACAACAGAAAGATCATTTCCTTTCCCTCTACCTCAATCTCTGGAGTAGATGCAGCTGGGAAATTCTCAAGTGAAGTAGCTTTGCTAAAGCTGTGCTGGTATGGACAGCGTGGAAAATAAAGCATTTTTAACCAAGCTGTAGGCCTCCTGGTGAGATCCTTTAAGTTCACTTTTTTGAGATGGGGGAACCCCAAAGGGTTGGAAGAAAATCTCCATCTCCTTCGGAGAGACAGCAATGGAGAAAATACTTCATTGGAGGTTCCTTTGTGTACTGTTACTGAGAAACCTCTTAGGACCTTAATCCCAGGAAAGCATGGGCTGGTCTATAATCGCTTTGCAGTCTCAGGAGCACATGGATGGGTTTTTTTAAAGAATGTGGTAGGCATCAAGTAGATAACCCCAAGGAATAAGAATATATTAGACTAATTAGGCACTAGTGAGCAAGCATAAGGTGGGGACTTGCTCTAAATATCTGGATTACCCTTGTGAGTCAGAGTTGTTGCTGTGTTCTCATAGAGTGAACTCTTTGGGGGAGACATTTTCCTTTCACAGGTGTAGGGGAACAATTTTAAGGCAAGAATTGATAGTTGGAAAATAGTAATAAACCTCAGGACTGTAGTCTGTATCAATGAGCTGATGCTGTTTTAGTAATTGAGTGATCTGAAATGTTCCAGAATGCAAAACTGTTATCTGAAGATGCTCACAAAAGGCTGTCTTGGGTTTGAGGAAGAAACTTTTCTGTGGATTCTGTTCCAGAAAGGAAAAAAAAAATTGCCATTATCTTGCAGAATTACTTAACTGCTGAATATTTATTTGGATAAGAACTGGTAAGTATTTCATCCTGTGCCCTTCAGACTCTGTCCCTTTTGGCTTGCCCCTTAGCAAGCCAATCACCATTCTCTCTTTCATTGTAATTGGTGTATTTGATGTTAGAGCACTTTGCTTCTACCAGACTTCATCTGTTGCTGTTATGCTTCGCCTTTCTGTAAGTCTTGCACCAGTGTTGCCAGTTTAAAGGATCTTCTTAAATTAACATGGTGAAGCTCAGTTCTTCTTAAGTACTCATGTCTCATCTTTATTAATCCCTTCTTAATATACATTCTGGGGGCTGCTAAACGCTTACACTAGAGCAGGTTTCTGCTATATCATGCCCGACACATAAGTGCATTGGGCCGGCAGTACTTACTCTGTTTACAGTCTAAATAGGTAAAACCAAAACTGAGAAGGGAAAAATACCCTATGATTAAGGGGCTTGACTGAGGTCACAGAGCAGAGCTGTTTGCAGTATCCTGATTTCCCTAGTGACTAGTGTCCTAAGTCAAACATATGGAAGCTGTGGAGCTGCCTGCCCTGTTGCTGCTTGAGAATGTTGTTGGTGACGAGGCATATGTGAACACTTCTCTGATTATCCTTATTATACAGGTATTCTGTTTTTGTAGAAGATGGGAAGGAAGCCTATTAGCCAGGAGGTGAAGAGGAAGCCCTGTTGCATTTGTGGGAGGGAAGGAAGTCATCAAGGCAATGTTACTTTTTCCTGCACCTCTGGTGGGATGGCAGGACCCCTGCTACCCCTGTACCAAGCAAATAGCAGTCCATGACAGTTATACTATGGTCATGCCCTCCTGTTTCCACTGAAACTAAACCATAGAAACAGGCGTCCTTTCCCATCCCTTAGTTTTTCTCAATTGTGACTTAACATTTTTCAAGTCAACTTTTAAAGGCCAACTACAGTAGGGGGGGGCCTTTCCTCCACTTCATCTCTTCTCTCCCTGCTCAGCTAGCTATTCACTAAAGCTTCTGTATGGGCTGCTTACTCCCTGTCCAGCTTCTTAAATACTCTGGACTTCTTTGGGCATGTAAACTCCCTTCAGGGTATGAATGAAACACTAATTTCATGGACCCTTTCCGATACTACAGTTGTTGGCCATTTCATGATAGTCTGCTTCTTACTATGTTTCTCCTGTTTGCTAGTTTGGAAAAGTGGCTTAAGTGTTCTGTATTTCACAGCTTCACTGGAGCATTTCTTTTTCAGTACAGACAAAACCCTAGCCACGCAGTTCCCAATGCATAGGCCTTCAGTAAACATCCCAGGTAATACTGGCCCATTTTCAAAATTCAGTTAGGTTGATTTCTAGAACTGTAGACTATGCAGACAATATACATATAATACTAACATCAGTACTTCTATTATAGAGTGGGAAAACTGACACTACAGATGTTAGTAAAGTCACGTCATATTTGATGACTGGTTCTCCTGCCTGTTCATTCACATCACAAGGTAAAAGCTTCTTCAGTCAGAAGGCATTTCTCCCATAGCTGGCAGCAGGCTGGGTATTTGTAAACCCTCAGTTCGAAGAGAAGAATCACCCTTCCAATATTCTTTACTAACGAATGTATGCATAGCACTCTTCATGCTGAAGACTTTAAAGTTCTGTAGGTGCTTGATGTGCAGAGGGTGGTAGGAACTTCTAGGTTTAAAGCGCAGAAGGGCTGTGAAAGGCAAGGCCCGCATAGAGGTTTCCAGGCCTGGAGCATACTTATTTACGCCGCCTCAGTAGCCTGGCCTGGAGGCCCCCACGTTAACGAGTCGGGACAAACACTGAGCACGCCCACTGAGCCCCACAGCGGCTACTCTTCCGAGGGAGCGGGTGCAGGAGGGGCGCTACCCCGGGCGGCACACCCACGGCAGAGGCAGCCCCGCAGCGTTCGCATTAGCCTACGACCGCCGGCGCCGCCATCACCGGCCGTAGAGGGTCACGCGCCCTCGCTCCTTCCCGCCCTCCCCCGGGAACCACCGCTCCCGGCATGCCCTGCGCGCCGCCGGCTCTCGCGGGTGCGGGGGGATTGGTGGGAGCGGAGCCAATCGCGACTGCAGGCCTTGCCCGGCGCCCGCGCCTCCTCGCGCCCGCCGCGGGCAGCCTTTAAAAAAGTTCTCAGGTGCGCGGGCGTTCTTTGCTCCCCGGGCGGGCGGGTCTGGCCCAGCCTGACGGGAGGCACCGGAGCCGCAGGGGTGAGGCTGGTTTACGGCGGGAGCGAAGTTTCGGGTGCCTGCGGTCCTGCCGGGGGTGAGGAGGCTGTGCTGAGCCAGGGCCCGGTTCTGGCTGCGGGTGTAGCCCCGCGTCCCGGACCGATGAGGCGGGCGGGCGCCTGAATTACCTCAGCTGGGCGGCGGGAAGGGAGCCCTGTGCCGCCGTAGTGCAGGCGCCGCCTCCCTTCAGGTGTTGGGGACCTAAGTTCGTTTTCTCATTCCAGATGAGGTGATAATGCCGGGCTCTCCTGCAGCACCCGTGTCACGTAGTGTAAGTCCGCGCCGATGTGTGTGTGTTTTTCCCCCTTACGGGTGTGCTCGCCTAGGTGCCCGCCCCGGGAGCAGAGGTGGCGCGGGCGGCCGCCGCAGGCACAGCATCGCTCCCCGGCCGCCCGGGGCCCTTGGTCAGCGGCGGCGCTGCATGGCCTACGTGCAAAACCAGAAACCACTGTAACACTTGAGGCTGAATGTGCAGTCTGTATGATAAGTGATTATTAACACAGCTGGGAACTTGAAGGATACCGAACTCTTAACATCTTTGGTTTTCCTCCTGTCTAATGAGGATTTTGTAGAGGCGACTGATGTAGTGTGAACTAACTTTAGAATAGAATTAAAGCATAACCATTATAATGTTTGTTAACCACTGTAATAATTGTAGATATCATGTACTGCCATATATTACTCATCTACCTTCGGTGTCTGTTCTGTTATCCTTTGTTGGACATCCGCCTATCTGCTGACCTTCTGTGTTAAAACCTTAGCAGAACACTCCGGCAGGAGAGGACAGATAAGGGTAAAAGAAACAATTAAGCAAAAAAGCAGATGACCAGCAAGGGCATAAATTACCTCAGACTGATAGGAACACTGCAGATGTGTAAAACCATCACATAATGAGCAAGAGGTGAAAAGTACACCATGAGGAAGACCTACGGCCTTCCTCCTAGAGACCACTGCCCACGTCTGGGAGACCCTTGCCCACAATTCTTGGAAGAATTTGCGCACGTGCGAAGGACTGATAAGCTAATTAACATACGAAGTGAGGGTAGGCGGGATTAGATAATGAATATGTATAGATATTAGTTTAATAATCATTATTTCATTGTATAAATATGGAATGATTGGCAACCTTAAACATGCACGTTTGGTGGAAGGATCCCCCGTGCATCCAGCACTGCCAATAAAGGATACTTAGTCACTAAGAAATTCTGACTTCGTTCTTTAAATCGCGACAATAAAATTTCCATCTTGTGAAGATGTGGAGGCTTGTGCATCTGCAAAAGTTGTAGCAATTTCACTTTATTTAAAAGCCTTTTTATCTTGCCTACGCTTCTGGCTATGTAAATACTAGGAATATTGCCTAAATAATATGTGTGAAACAGCCATGTGCTCAAACATACCTATAGCTTAGGAAAACACTTTATGTTTTACTGAGCTGAATGTCATCCTGTGGATTTTAGTTCAGTAGAACAGAATAACAACAACAAAAAAAGGGAGTAATGCAGATAGCTGGAGGACTAAGGCAAGGATTTGTTGTGGCAGTGTAATCTTATCTGCTATGTAAAAGTCTTAAGGCTTATCTGAAATAATAAGGTACTCTTTAGAGAGAAATCTCAATATGCGCAACTTGCTTAAGTGACCGAATATGCCACAACTGTTGCTGCCTGGTTCAGTGGTATTTTTGTTCACTTTTAGAATAAGATAGTATTTATGTTCTAATTCTCACCTTCATGTGCTTTGCTTTGGCCTCTTTTCTTTGACACTGTTGGCTACATTAAAGAACTCTTTATTAACTGTGTTTCATAAGTTGTTACACAGAACATTATGAGATGGATTTGACTGGTTTGACCATCTTGAGTCTTGCATCCTGAAATATGTTTACAGCCCTTCAGTCTTTCTGGTGTTTCCTTCCTGGGTCCTTCCTGTTCTTTCGGCATCTGTCATGAATCCTGGGTCACCATAGTGAAGTGTTGCATTCTAGGGCTAAATACTTACTGTGATTACTTTACTACCTGTGTTCAGGCATCCAAAGATAACCTTATTTCTTTCCAGTGCAGTACAGCATGAGGAGTTCTTGTTCAGTTCACCATTGATTAATTTCCAGTTTTCTTATGTCCCAGAAACGTCTGTCCTATAAACATTGCTGACTCTTCTGTTCTCACTGGCATGATCTCATACATGGCCAAATATGAAGAGTTATAATTTAACGTAACTCCTTTCAGAGTGGTATATGTGACATAGACTTATATGGGAAGTCTGTATCACATTAAATTTTATATACATACATATGTATGTCACATTAAATGTTATGTATCCATGTACACACACGTGTATGCACGCTTTCCTGTTCTTTAGCAAGGAGTGAATGTAATTGTATGCATCATTGTGTTTCAAGCATCTTTCAAAAAAGTTTTTTTGTTTGCCCTGTAGATTGGGGAGCATGGCTGCTAAGAAACTAAGAAGAGCAAGGTTGTCTCAGGAGCTGTGTGAAAGGCTGAGTCGCCATCAGATCACTACCTGTCAGGTGAAAGGGATTTTATGTTTAGGAGTTGTTTTTTGGGTTTGGAGTTTTTTTGTTTTGTTTGTGTTTTAATGCATGGACTGTTTACTTTTTTGTAGTTTAATTTACAGGGAGCTTTACTTTCTAAAAAGTAGGGGGCATTTCAAAGTCTGTTGGGCCTGATGCCTTGTAAAAATACAGCCTTAAAATGATAGATGCCTGACTAAAACATTTAAACTACCTTCATTTATAAAGAACCTGAAGATGCTTTTTCTTAGCAGGGGTGTGCAGCTACTACTTGTATGGAGTAAGACATCCATTTGAACACTTCACAAAACACCTGTATACTGCATAATCTAGTGTGTGACTGTGCTGTGATGTTATACTCGGTTATTAGTGGATTCAGCAGTACATTCTGAAGTTGTTCTTATGAATGCTTGCCTAAAGAGAGCCAAGAGGCCCTATGTATTTCAGTAGTATGCATCATAAATGCAGGATCTAGGACTGCAATCTAGCATACACAATGTATTCTGAATATTTTTCGGGTAGATAGTCTTGTGGGCAAAAAAGTGTTGTTAGAATTCCATCACACAGTTCTTGAATGTTTGGTCCTTTGACTCCCTGTCCTTTAAAATATGAATAACATTTCTTTTAATAGACTGGTATCAGAGAAACATAAAAGAGAGATAGCATAATAGTGTGTAACATGACACAGTTGGTAAACTTGTGGAATGCATACTAGTTGTGTATAAACTACATCACTTTAGTCCTCAGTCTTGATTCCTAGGGTGAGCTCTCTGAACTGTTCTATCATCTTTCAGGACTTTTTATGTCTTTCCCTCTTGGAGCTAATGAAAGTGACAGGACAGAGCTACTATGACGTGCAGAAGCTTCTTCGTAAAGTCAGCCAAGCTTGTGCTCCCAAAATGCAGACAGTAAGTATGCTTGTGTTGATTCTGTTTTTGATACAGTATCTGGGAAAAAGCTAAATAGTGTTACTCATCTTTTTACTTGGGAGGTTTTTGATGTCTCAAATTGCACAATGAAGTAGTATTTTTATTTTTAATTTAGGTCTTTGAGTCACTTTAGTTTGCTGCAGTGACTTTTATTACGCATTATAGCCTCAAGAGATTGTTGGGGCTTGCAGAATTGGTTCTGAGTGCAATAGGGAAATAGGGCATTCGCTTTTGCAATCCAGTATATAAAAATTGCTTTCAGACATAAAATTGGTGCCAGGAAGTGAAGTGATCCTGAAAATAACTTCTTCAGGACTTTTTCCATTCATGTAAGTGACCTATAGTGTGGTTTAGGCTACAGGTAGCCTAACTAGGGAGAGTGCGAGAACGAAACAGATGTTAGCTGCAATGCAGTGGCTGGATTTTGTTTTCTTTTTTGAATTCAGGTGAAAAGATGTCAAAAAATGATGTCTTTTTAGGGCGGAGAGGACATGGACAGTTCTGACCTGTATCAATGCAGCCTACTTTTTTTTTCCTGAAAAAAATAAGCCACATCAAAGTTTATTATGTGTAATTGGCATAGTAGTTGTAGCAGTAACTCTGTGCAACTTCAAATTCCCATACTGCATTAAAGTTAGTGATATGCAAATTTAATATGACTTATACTGAATGGGTTAAAAGCTAGCTAATAACTAGCTAACTACTATTTTCCATCAGTAACTGTTGATAATAAATTGAAGACAGATGGAAGTTTTAAGTAAGTTCCAGCATTTGCTTTTTCTTGCCATCCACACATCACTATCAATCAAATTTCTTTGCTGAGAAGCTTCACACATCCTGAAGTTTGTCAGAAAACAGTTGTCAAGGACTGTTAATACAGAGCCCAGTTGATAGAAGACCAGCTGTGTATGTGCATACAATACAGAGCTGTACTTCCAGAAACAGAGGCTGTTAGCTATTTTAAGGGATGTGGATTGAATCTCTGCAAACACAGGATTTCAAGTGAACTTCAGGTGAGAGTGACTGATGTAACATAATGACTGATGTAGCAAGAAGGCTTGACAATATTTTTGGGTAAAATACATAAATAATTTAGAAAATAGGAGTTATAAGTAAGGGGAAAATACTGTCTGGATATAAGATTGGAAGCACTAGCAAGAAAACTTGAGAATATGTCAAGTTATACAGTAAATTTCTGAAAAATTTGCCTCACAGTATGAAGTACAGAGCAAAGCC
Organism: Falco punctatus; assembly: GCF_963210335.1. Lineage (NCBI taxonomy): Eukaryota > Metazoa > Chordata > Aves > Falconiformes > Falconidae > Falco > Falco punctatus. Next base: position 20,229,555 of record NC_137587.1, read on the forward strand.
TACTGAGCTCATCAGAGAGGAAGTTAGGTAAGGGGTGACTTGATCACAAGTAGAAAAGGGTAATTATATTAAAAGGTCTCTAGCGTCTAGCTGAACAAGTGGCTGGAAGATAAATTAAAAAATAAATCCCTGAAATAGGAAGTAATAAAACAGTATAGAAACTAACATAAGTTATCATTGGAAGAGGTTGTCTATGCATTTGGTAATGTTTTCATTCACTTGGTCTCCTGACTAAACAATTGATTTTTTTTTTTTTTTAATTACTGGAAGACAGTCTGGTTCAACCCTGATTTTGTGGGTTAAATGCAGAAATCACTGGGTAAAATTCTAGAGTCTGTGTTAGGCAGGAAAGCTAGATTAGGATATTGTTTCCATGATCTACAGGGTTTGTTTCCAGTCTGCAGGGTTTAAGTCCTGTCAGGGGTTAAACAAAAAGTGATTAAATTAAAATATGTTGTAAATCCTTCTTCATCAGTACATGTATTCACTTGTAAAGTGAATCTGAGCATAAGTCTGGTTCCATTTGTGTGAGGTAAAATTAATTGGTTTTTGCATTGGCCTGTTTTGTGTCTTGAAAGCTATTTTTTTTGTGTATTTCTCCTCAATAGAACTGAAGAACAGAAGTCTGAATTTCAAGTATTATTCTAATGTGCTACCTGTCATAATCTAAGGAAGAACGGTAGCATAAATAAAGGAAAGTACATGCTATCTTATGTTAGCCTGCTGGTAGAACTAGCTAGGAATTTTTATGATCAACATCAGCAAATAGTGCTCACTTGTTGGCCCAACAAGGACAGACTAAACCATCTAGGATTCAATGGTGTGATTATTTACTTAGTTATTGGTGATTCATATGGTGGTGCTTCCATAGTACACCATATTCCCAGCAGACTATTTTAAGACTGGGATAAATCTGTTGCCTGCATTTCTCTTGGGCATAGAGAAATCAAGTTTTTCTGGAGTGGTCAATCATGGCAGGTTAGAGTGGTATGCTGTGACAGGGCTTTGAGAATCTCTGTTTTTGGGCCAGGAGTCTGAAACCTCTGGGAACTCGACTATACTAGAGCAAGAACCTTTAGATCTTAGACTGTTCCTTTTAAAAATCAGACTTCTGATGTTCAAGATGTTTAGAGGTTGAGGAATGTGTCAGCTTTAGCAGATGTCTACAAGGTATGAGCAAGACCTGTTTCTTTTAGAAACATCATGTTTTGCTGTTTCCAAATCAGCATTTCCATGTTGTTATTTCTTCTTTGTCTGCTTTAAATTGATTCCCCAAATGAAAATAATTCCTATGGACTAGAATTCTGATCTTGGGCCAGTTCCTCTGGTCAGTGGAGGAACTAGGAACTGCAACTGTTTTCAGTTCTGTACCTGTCCTGTCTTGACTAGTCTTCCTCGCAAAAGTGAAAAATTATGAATGGCTACAGGATCAGTTGAGGCTTGTTCAAAGACTTGGGAATCTTCATCTACCTTTCCTTTGACCCAGGTAGTTTCAAATCAGTAACAAACATTGGCCAGGGAGTTCTTGGTTTTAGGTTTCATGTGACTGTTCTGCTTTGGTCACTAACCATACATATAGTATTTACTTATTTAAAATTTGGAGTTTTACTGGATGGAAAAAAGCCTTGTTGAATAGGAGTAGAGAAAGTCTTTGACACATCATTTTCATAAAAACCAAAATATTATTAATATTGTGGTGAGGGAGATATAACAAACTGACATTTCCTCTGTGAGCTATAATTGTGAGGAAGGGTGATGAGGTAAGAGAGGACTATAGCTGAAGATAAGAATAGTTTGCTTATTGCAAGTGTTGTTATTCCAGGTTGATGAAAGTAAATGCAAGAAGTTAGCTATTTCCATTAAATAAAAAGGGGCATTTTCTGATTCATGTGCTTGTTTTTTTATGCTTTTTTCCCTCCTTTTGTAGGCTTATGAAATGAAACTAAGGAAGTCTGTCAATCCCTCTTCAGCCTTTTTATCCACCACACTGCATAGTTTGGATAAAGTCTTGCATGGTGGAATACCCTGTGGATCCCTCACAGAGGTAACTTGTTTAATATATTTTACTGCAGTTGCATATCACACTTAGATGTGCAACACACTAGTCAAAAGTCACAGATAGATTGGACTGTCTTGTGTCAGTTCTTCACAAACTGCTCCAGCGTGGGTCCCTTCCATGGGGTGCAGTCCTTCAGGAACTGACTGCTCCAGCGTGGGTCCCCTGTGGGGTCACAAGTTCTGCTAGCAAACCTGTTTCAGTGTGGTCTCCTCACTCCATGGGTCCAGAGGTCCTGCCAGCAAACCTGCTCTAGCGTGGTGTCCTCCATGGGCTGAGAGGTGCAGCCTGCCTCACCATGGTCTTCACAATGGGCTGCAGAGGAATCTCTGCTTTGGTGTCTGGAGAATCTTCTCCCCTCCTACTTCACTGACCTTGGTGCTGTCAGAGTTGTTTCTCTTCTCTCTCACTTCTCTCTTCTGCAGCTATTGTTGTGCAGAGTTTTTTCTTCCTTCTTAAATATGTTACCACAGAGCTGCTACCTCTTGTTGCTGTTGGGCTTGGCCTTGGCCAGCAGTGGGACTGTCTTGGAGCCGGCTGGCATTGGCTCTGTCAGACATTGGGGAAGCTTCTAGCAGCTTCTTACAGAAGTCACCCCTGTAGTGCCCCTGACTACCAAAACTTTGCCATGCAGTCTTACTACACTGGCTCATGGATGGTGCCCAAGACATGGATGTCACCCTTCTATAGGTCAACCGAGATAACCCAGTCTGTTTTGCCCTCCTTTCTGTGGCTTGGCAATTTTGAGTGAAAGATGGCCAAAGTGTAAAAGTTTGCATTAAAGGATCCTGCAATTTTTTTCCTAATTAAAAAATAAGTGGATGTGATCCTTTTGGGTTACAAGAGCCATGCAGTTTTGTTGTGAATATTTGTCTTTTTTCTTAATCCTAAGTGTAGCTATCATCATTCGGCTATCAGTGCAGTCTATGTTCTTGCCTGAACATCAGGCAGAAAGGCTGTGGAGCACTGACAGACTTGATCCTTGCCGATTGCCATGTTCTTGGTGTTGCTCCAGAGGGAGATCTGGGGAAAGCAGTAGCTGATGTGCTGGGACTTTTACTGGAGTTAAACTAACCTTGGAGTTCTAAGTTTTGGGCTTTTTGTTTTAATTTTTTTAATTATTATTATTTGAAAGTGAGTTCTGCAAGCAGTTCATCTCAAAACATGGATGTCAAATATCGTTTTCCTGAGATAGTGTAAAATAATGCTCTTCAAATTGTAAATACAAATGTGTGATTTTCCAGAGCTGTGTATTTTGTAATACTTCTCAGCTTGGTTGATTATCACAATACTAAATTTTATTTTTTTCCCTCAGTGCTTCCTTAGAACATTTATCTCTTTAGAAATGAGAAAATTGAGGAAGCTGTTGCTAAACTCTGTTTTAAGAATGGTCATACTATGTATGTATCAATTACCTTTAGATAGTTGAGGGAAATGACTACGTACAAAGACACGCTTAACTTTTATCTGATTGTAAATGAAGAGAACTGTGCTAAGAAAGGTGTTGCACTTCAAGTTTTCTTCTGCAAAAAATTTTTTCAATGTTAGTTTTTTTGTGTTCTAACATATTTTGGTTAAAAATAGAGACCTGCCTAATGCAGTTATCTTCAATAGACATCTCACCACCTGACTGGGATGTTAACATCTGTACAAGACATCTTGTGGGTAAGACAAGAAGTGCAAGTAGGACTTCGACCAGTAGCTTGGTCTTGGTGGCACCCTCATGCCAGATTGACAATACTGATGCGTAATAACTATTTAATCAGAAATATTATAGAGAGAACTAGGTAGATTCCAGAACAAGAGGTTAGGGGTGTTTTGAAAAAAAGTGTATTGCTTTTTATTTGCCTTTTAGGTACTAAATGTGGAAAACTATTAGGGCATGTATTAAGGGTTTCTCAGCAAATGTAAAGACAGAGAACAATTAACTATGCAGAAACAGTTTCTCATTTAAAGCCTGGTTCTGGGGATTTTAAAAAGCATTCTTGCAAGAGTCATGAAGTCTAAAGTAGTTTCAAAAGTTGCCAGCACTGCAAGTATTCTTTAGCACGATTACTAGATGAAATTTTAGTAGAAAGCACTATCAAGTGTCTGCTGCTGCTTTGATGCTGTACTGCAGCTTGCAAACGCATTCAGGTCATGTTCTTTTTGGATTTAGGTGATTTTGGAGCTTAATGATTTTAATTTGCTTATTTGCAACTTACTGAAGCATAGCTGACCAGCAGACTGCCCTTCGGTAATTTTGTTATTAGGCAAATATTCTAAGTCTGAAAGAAGTTCTCTTCAAAAGTATGTTGTGTGCGCCTGACTGATGTGGCTAAATCATCATCTTGTTACTTTACCCAGCAGTAAGGTTGGTTCAAAACCTGGAATTTGAGTACATGAGCCACAGAGTTAAGACTTGTGGTGGTATCTTCTACAGCCAAAGCTGCTTGCTTTTTGAGTGCCAGAGGGATTTGATTTGTGTTACACTGTCTTGGACATTTTTTCCCAAACCACTATTTAGGTTTTAAGTTGGAAATTAAATCATAGCTGAAATTTTGTGGTCAGATGTTAGAGCTTTTGGCCAACTTCTCTGAGGAAAAATTAAAGTAATGACTTTGTGAATGTTGAAGAGTTTAATCCCCTGGTAGCTGAAGGAGAATTAGCTCCTTGTGACTTCATCCAGACCCTACAGATGTGCCAGAGAAAATAATATATAGCTTACTGAAAAATAAAAGTATATTTTATTAGGCAGAGATAACTGAAAACTTGTTTTAATCTTCACATTTCTATCTGGGTGGAATTGATTTTTTTCTTTATTTTTCCAGAGTAAATTTAGAGTAAAACAAACTAAGCAAACTTTTTGCAGGCATTCTATTTAAATTATATTAAAGGAATTTTTAGTGGTTTTTTTTAGCTGAGATTGTATTGGTCAAAACACTTGCTGAACCAGTGGTAACTACAATAAAATGCAGTAGCTCTTCAGAATTCTTCACTGTGGGTTATTTAAAATCCCATTTTAATGCCCTTTAAAGGAATGCTGATAAAAGATGAAGTATTGTTATCTTTGAGAATAGAAATACTCCATCGGATTGCTTCCTTGTACCAGCTTGTACTGTAGAATTCTCTGTCGTTCTCTGATGTGATGCTCATAAGCTCAGACATTTTTACAATATCTCTGCTGAATTAGCTCCTGCGTCAGCCACTGAAGTAAATCTCGATTCAAGTGCATCTCCGAGGCAAGGCTGAAACTACAAATGTTTTTATGAGGTCTCCTCACAGTTGTCCAAACATTTTAATTTAACTGGATTGATGCCCTTACCTCATTCAATTCAAGTCTTCCTTTTAACTAGAAACAGCTGGTGAGATTCCTTGGCTGTCAGAGTCTAAGGAACCTGTATTGCCTGTGCAATTTTTATACGTGTTTTGGGTTCATATTAAAATCTGGCAGCTATTGTTGATACTATATTTTGTAATTTAAGTACACTGAATGGAGGACAGATAACTGCATAAATAATGATTGATTCCTGATCTGTAATTCACTAAATGCAGTGTGTGCTTTTAAACAAAAATCATCTACTGCTTCTCTTGCAGTAAATCTTCAAGCAGATTGACTAATACGGCCTCGTTTAAAGACAAAAGTGATTAAAGGGATTTTAACCGACTGTCAACAGTAGCTAATGTGTAACTAGTTTATGCAGTCCCTCCGAGTTTCCCGGTAAATTTTCTGTGCTTCAAGTCATGCTGCTGCTTCTTAAAACAAAACCATTAAAATACTGTAGTATCCTGTGGTGAAAAGAGTGTTTGCACTTAAGCTATTGTGCATTTCGGCTCAAAAATCAGTTTGATTTTGAGTGTCTGTCTGTTGTAAGGTTTCTTTTTTAATTTAAAACAACAGTTCTGAATTTAAGCCTTTGTTTTGGCAGTACTAGGTGTTTTGTGGAGGTGTGCTTCATTTTGCAGTTTAACTTCCATGGAGAGGCTTACTTTTATCTTGCATTATTATTTAGTTCCCACTAGCATCAGAATTAACGCATCATTCTGTTTTTAGTGCCTCAAGTCACTTCAACTTTGTATTTGCTGTTTTTCTTAGTATTAAAATGTCATCATATCCCTTCCCAGAAGCAGTGACAATGTGATACTGTATTTAAAGACCCACTGTAGTGGTCGTGAATGTATCTGAACACACAGCCCAACATCCATTTAGAATCTATGCAAGATTTGCAGTGGATAAAGAACAGCATACTAGCATCTCTAGTGGAAAAATCTTATTCTCGGAAACTGGGGAATCTCATCAGGTGATATATTATTTTGATCTTTGCGGTTTTTCTCTTGGATCAAAATCATACTGGAACAATTTCACACAAGTTGAGTGTGTTCTTTGAATATTGCTCAACTGCAGTAGGCTTTCAGTAAGTGCAAGTGAAAGCATAAAATTGCTGAGCTGGTCTGGATCACTAAATGGTGTTCATGTTGAAATATGGTAATAGGGAGTTAACACCAATGACAGAACACATGCTGCATAGCAGAGTGTGGTCTCTGGGGCAGATAAAATCTGTCTTTTATATATATATATATATATATATATGTGGTTCATATTGAACATTCAGTCCTTATAGGATGCAAGTGATTATCCTTGTGATTTCCTAGGGAGACCAGGTTGTAACCAAGGTAATGAGGATTCCTAAGCAGTCATTTACATCTGTGAGCTCATTAGCTTTGGACTTTGTTTTCAGCTCTAAAGGCCATTGATGTCATCTGAATGTCAACTGTGAATCTTAGAATTCTGCTTTGTTCTAGAAGGTAGCACAGAGGAGAAGATGGAAGAGAGCTAGTTGTGTCTCTAGGGAAGATCTTGTAAGAGGAGGGGGAGAGTAGGGGACCTCAAGTACGAGAGGTAATAAAGGATGTCAAAGAAATAAAGTATGACCATAATGCTGTGGCTGAAAAACAAATGTTTATTCTTCAGTGTATGAGTTTACAAGGCGCAGATCCAAGAGCAACTCCCAAGTTGCTCTTTGTGGGCTGTCTTCTCTGTTGGTAGCTGGAAGAGCAGAATTTGAGGAGTTCTGGCTGGTAGGTCTTAGTTAAAGGTAGAATTAGGGTGAAATGAATGTGACATCTGTTGTTTATGTTACTAATCCTTTTTTCTTCCAGATAACTAGCCCACCAGGTTGTGGCAAAACTCAATTTTGCATTATGGTGAGTGTTCTGGCTACACTGCCTGTAAGCATGGGAGGACTAGATGGGACTGTTATATACATTGATACAGAGTCTGCATTCAGTGCTGAAAGGTAAGATGCAAATTTCTAAAATACACACTTGCAACTTCTTTAGCACCTTTTATCTTGGAGCTTTCACTTATTTTCTGAGCAATAATTAAGTACTTATGAAGTAAATACCTATTGTTAGCAAACATTCATCTAATACATGCAGTTATTCCAAAGATGATTAATTTCATGAACGGCTTGCTTACCTTCCTAATTTGTATGATGTTGCAGATTTCAGTTGTGGTATGACGAGGTGGGTGGTGTGCTCTGTAATTTGTAAATGATCTTAACACTCCTGTACTTAAAATCTTTCTTTGCAGTTTAGTTTGTGGAGCTAGCAAGAGGGTTTTGAGGATGCAAAGGCTCGGCATATTAAGTGCAAAAGAAATGGTGGTTCTCCTGTGAACAGTAGGACTGACATGGCCAGTTTGCCTTTTTTATCCTGTTTCTGCTGAGTGGGGCCCCCTGCGCTTCTGATTTCCTTCTGCAGTAACTTCACATCTCTCCTATGTATGCAGTACTATATTCCCTTGCCTCTGTAACGTATCTGGTTCTTCTAGTATCTCCTGCTTTGCCCATGTGACCAAAACTGCCCAGCTGTGCACTTATGGTTATCTTCTAACTGCTGAATGGAGAGGAGATGCTATATGCTGTATCGGCTTGAGAGTTACTGTTGTGTGCTGTTGGTTACCACTCTTCCCATGTTAACTGCCTGATAAACTGTTGAAATAATTCTGCAGTATTTCATTAAATGTAGCTCTGATTTACGTTACTTTAGCTACAAACTTTTCTAAACCTTGAGGATTTGATGTTTTTGAGGTGTCTATTCCTTTATCACTGGTGTTGTTTTTTTTTTTAATTATTGAGTTCAAAAGTTATTAAGGGTCTGTGGGAGGACAAGTAGTACAGTAGTCTCATCCTTGCTTGTGTGGAAAAATGGGCAGAAAGAGTTTCATTGAAATAATATATAGATTTCAGATGACTTGGTAGTTATACCCATAGCCTGAATCTGGAGTATCAAAGCAAATGTATTTGCATTGCTTTATCATTTAAAGTTATCATGGATGAGAAGGTAGAGGTTCTAACCCTGGTTTTGTCAGGTTAATTTCACACAAGTTTGAATTACTTTAAATTGGAAGTGTAATACATCAAAGAAAAAAGCTTCAAGCAATGGCTCTGTAAAATATGGTGTTCCCTTCTCACATACTTCATTTTAATTTCAGGTCCCTGAAATGTAGGTAGGCCCTACCCTGTTTTACTAATGGGTAATAAGACTTGTTGCTTAGGAGCAGTTGCTAAAGGAAAATAGGTGAACATGTAAATGAAACTGCTGAAAATAGAGTAGGATGTAGGAAGGAAATGTGGTGAAAATATATATCGTTACTAAGGATGAAAATCTTTATATATTAAATAATATTTAATATTGCTCAGTTGGAAATGATGGCTAAACACAATTTCAGGAGACAAGCTTTATCTTACGCTTTCTGTGTTGCAACCTCTATGGACCAGCACAAGCAGAGTGAGGGGAGTGCTGCTCCCCTTTTACTTGGAACATGTTAGACTACATCTAGATCCTGTGTCCAGTTTTGGGCTGTTGGTATGCAACAAACGTGACAGACTACAGGAAGCTTCAGCAGCGTACTGCCAACATGGCTGGGGGCTGGAGCACTTGCTCTTTGTGGGGAGACTGAGGGCTTGAACCAGCATAGCGCTCTGTGCAATTTGGGTTTTAATGAAAGGGGCCTAAGTAAAAAACATCAAGGTAACCAGTAAGTTGTGCCCACAGGTATCATCCACTAGATGCCGCTCTTCTCAAGCTATAGACGGTGGGATAGGCCTGCTTATAATACAAACAATTACGTATTTTCTGTTCTTAAAAAAATAAAATCTTCATTGTAGAAAAAAATGTAAGTGTTCAGATTGTAACTATGAGTTTCTAAGTTAAATTCCTTGATCATCTATTTAAGGACCTAGATAAAGTTGCCTTGTATTCAGAGGGATGGAAGTTCTTCCCACTGATTTTCAAAGAGTTTGCAGGCAGGCAGCATTTCTAAAACTTATGCCATTATACCATTTAGTGTCCTCAACGATTTTATATATAAAATCTCGTGTAACTGAAAATGGTGGCCTCTTATCAGTAAACTGTTTAGTTTTACATCTGTGTGAGAGGTTTTTTGCAAAGTGTAGTTTCTGGATATAAAAGTATTTAGACAACAAATAATAAATAGCCAACTTCCTTTGACTTCTTTTGGTGTTATCACCAGTTATCTGATATAGTTCCTTAGTCTATTCTGATAATAAACAGTCGTATGCTTAACAACTGTAATTTGAAGGGTCATGAATTTGCTAAATAAGGTAATGGAGAACATTTAATCATAGAATCCCACATTCAGTTCTATCGCTGAAGCAGCCAGTTAAACTGCTTAGTCATTTCATTATATTAAGTCATGCCAATTGTATCCGTGCTATCTGACTGGATGGATGTTCAATTGTAGCAGCTTGGCAGCTGGAGCCTCAGTCATTTTGTGACACAGTGCTGTTTTTTCTTTTTTCTTTTTTTTTTTTTTTCTGTGTTCTAGGAAGTATGTTTTCTTAATATTTTATAAACCCTTTTTACAAAGAGGTAACTGGCACAACGGAAATTGTTTCAGTGAAAAAGCCTCCCATCCAAATGACCTTGTTCTTGCTTTAAGGAGAAATTATTTGTGAAAAGATTTTCACTTTAGCAGGCATACTTTCCATGCATGAACTGCTTGTACTTGTTCAACTGCAAGTACTTATACTAGGCTCTGTTCTTTGCAGTCCTGCTTCCACATTGGTTGGATCTTGTAATGGATCTTCTGTTTATCAGCTTGTTAAATTTCTGTGGTGACACAAGGTCCACTTTATGATTTCACTGCAAGATAAAGGCGGAAGTAAAGATGGTTTGAGTTGGAGAGTACATTTGTTTTAATGAAAACTATATTTAGATATAACTAAAATAGGAGAATGTTTGGCCATTCAGTGGAACCTGTTGTACAAAACTTGAAGAACTTTGCATTGAGTAACTATAAACTTGCAGTTTCTTTCTACAGGAGATAGGTGGTTTCTTTGCATACAGTACAGGCTCATGTGTACTGCTGACTCTAGCATCACTGGGAAGAGAATGTAACTGTTCTGACTTTCCAGTATTTCAGTCTAACTGCTAAAGTATGTTTACCCTTTGAAGAAGATTTCCAGTATAACTTGGTATCTGCTTATCGTTCAGAGTTTTGTTTGTGAATACTTGAGGCCTTATTATCCCACATTATTCCATTTGCAGTGTTATGCTTTCTGTTGTGTGTTTTTTTTTTTTTGATAGGTTGATTGAGATAGCAGGAAACAGATTCCCTACTTACTTTGACTCAGATGAAAAGCTGTTCTGCATGACACGTAGCATTCACCTGTATCGAGAGCTGACCTGTGGCAGTGTACTGAAGAGGTATTCTTTTCCAGAGTTTAAAAAAAACCCCAAACATAAAGACCATTTTGAGTGGATTGTCTATAATGATATTTGTTTTATATCAAAGATTTATGAAGAGTAATCAATTTATTTAAGGGCTTTTCATGTTGATAACAGCATGATCTCCAACAAAGTAAAATTGCTACAGGAAAACTGACATGCCTTTTCTCCTTTCATAGCATGTGACTAATTCAGTTGATGTTTTCTAATGTCAAATAGCCAATTTCTATATGACCTGATCCCTGTAAGCCTTTAAAGGGGAGTGTTCAGATGATAGGTCTTCTCTTGGGTTGTAGAGAGACTCTAGTATGAGAATTATGTTTTCCATGAAATAGGAGTTTGCTCCTTCAAAGCACAGTTTACTTCCAGGAAGACTGGGACCCCTCCAGCAGTGGGAGGGAGGAATCATGTAACATTCATCAGCCTGAATGCTGTTGTTGGTAGTATTGTATGGTCACATTGTTACCTTATGTTAATTTGTGAACGCATTTTACAATGAAAATGAGTTGTTATATTTTGGCATCATGTTGTGCATTTTAGGTTAGTGGGAGAGTTATTCTAAGAATAGTTTGTTCTTCTACTGCAGCTTTATCAGAGAACAGCTACTAGCATGTTATCAACAGATTAGGTTTGGTGTACTGTCTTTGGAGGTATACGGAAATAGATTTGAGGTTCTGCATATATAGACACCAAAGGTTCTGGTGTTGGCAATAGGATGCTGCTACTGTGAGCAAAAAGGCACTGTTTCAGTGTCCACTTAACTTGCTGTCAGCCATTCAGGGTTGTCCAGCACAGCTTTGCTAACTAGTGGTTCTTCTAAACCTCTCTTTGGGAGAGGTCCTGCCTTCGGTTGTGTGGCCCACCGCAGCCTCAGTTTACTGTCAAAATCTCTTCAATACATGTAGATGTTGGTGTAGGTGGTATGTGAGGTGGAAAAAGAGGGGCTGACTTTCAGCTTATTAAAGTAAATCTTTTATTTAAACAATTTCAGGGTTATAAAATGGTTCTATTGTGTAAATAATGTTATCAGTGACTGGTTTTTTTGTGGTTTTTTTTTTTACTTTTTTTCTTTTTTAGGATTATGTCTTTGGAAGAAGAAATTATTTCAAAGAAAGTTAAACTCATAGTAACTGACTCTGTTGCTTCAGTTGTCAGAAAGGAGTTTGACACAAGACTTCAAGGCAACCTGGCAGAGAGAAGTAACTTTTTGGCTAGAGGAGCATCAGTGTTGAAGTATTTGGCAGAGGAATTCTCAATACCAGTAAGCTCTTCCTCCTTACTTAAGTTTTTGCCTCACAGTATCAAGTAATAAAATCTGAGAAGAATGAAAATGATGGGAAGATGAAAACTGGAAAAGGCTTCCAGCAGGAATCTTCAAGCAGGTACCAGGTGGAAAATTGTTGGGGAATGGGGGAACAGTAACTGTTCTGTGTTGCGTTTTTGTGGTTTTGTTTAGCTTTTTGTTGATTGGTTTGTTTGCTTGTTTCTTAATTTTAGGTAGGACTTAAAATAATGGTTTACAGAGTTCTTCAGCTGTATTTCAGTGCTTTGTTTTCTGTTTTTTTTCTTAAATTTTGTATTTTATTTTGCTACCATTAGGCTTACACTGATGTTTCCCTCCTAATGCAATATTTACTATTAGCTAGTGTGTACTCTGACTAGGTGAAGATCTTTTTCTGTCTGTATCCCTTCTATATAAGTTTATAGAATCTCAAAAGGCCTTATGCTCTGGAACCCTGTAAATTCCTTTTGTGACTTATAATGTAGGTGAATTAATGCAGAAAGGAAGGTAACAGCTCAGCAAATCCTTGTCTGTGGACTTGTCCATAAAATATAAAGGAAGACATGGACATTTAGTGCAGGGACTGGGTGGAACTGATAGTGCTTTAGAAGGGTGTGTGTGTGGTGTGGGGTGTGCGTGCATGTGGGGGTGTGTGTGTGTGTTCCTTCATATACAATCCACGGAGGATCACATCTACTCAAAAGATATCATTTAGACTCAACTCCAGGAAGTATTTGCTAGTATGGGTAACCTACTCATCACTCCAGTGTAAGAGACAAACTGGCAAGAACTTGAGTAAAACTCATGAGGTATTTTCCCTCAGATGCTCCTGAGATCACAACATACTGGAAATATACATGTCAGAGGTGGGAACTCACTGACTTAAGAGGAATGGATTTCCTTCTGATATGTAATTTCTAAAGACTTGTGATGGAGAAGATTAAACCATCTGTAAGTGTCTTTAAAGTTCAGGTACAAAATATAACGTCCTAGTTAGTGCACCCAATAATATTTACAGTGCTTTAAAAAGCCAGGAAAGAATTTGTGTAAGTATGTACATTCACATATTTTGGTAAAAAATTATGCAGCCCTTTGAAAAATGGGAGAAGTTTTATGGAAAGATACTATTCCTCTCTATTTTCTTTAGACATTCCTGGCTCCCTGCTCCACCTTAATTAAAATGGTGAAGCTGAGTTGGATTGGAGCCTTAGGCAGTTCAGGCTACTGCCCAGCATAAGGACAACAGTATTGATATTCACAAAAGTCTTAGAGTTAAGACAGTATGGAGTAGCCTAAGATTCTGATCCTAATTCATCTTATGTAGTGAGAAAATAAAGCTTGAATATTTAAAGGTTCCCATTGTGCTAAAGCTAACATGTTCGCTTTGAGGTCTTTGTGATATATGGTGTGCTGGTCTTTCCCTGTTTCTCACTGTGAACACTTTGGTAAGGAGTTCTGGGATTTTGGGCAGGAACTTACGCTCTGGTCACAGCTCTGTCTTTTTGAATTGGGCCATGAGATACCTTACTTTTTATATTGAATCTATAAAGACCTGTGAAATTACATGTAAATACACAGATAGAAAGTTTGTATATTTTTAAAGCATCTATTGATCAGATTTATCAATTTATTCAATGGAAATTAACTATTTCCATTTACCATCCTGTTTAACACACATTGCTTTGTTGGTTCTGGAGTATTTTAAAGTTTTGTTAAATTTTATGTTAAATATTACAAAACAAACTGTAGTAATATCTATTAGTTAAGAATTCTAGGTGGGCCTTGGGTAGAGATTTGGGTTCTTGCAAACATGGTTCTCTAGGCAAGTCTGTGTATGAGTAACATGCAAAATACAACATCAGAGCGTGTTGTGCATCTGCAGGTGTTGGTGCATACTGGAGATGAAGTCTGCTGTTGCATGCATTGCATTGACCTCTGCTACTGGAGGTTACAGAGCATCCAAGGTTCTCATTGTAACTAACTGTGGTGGAATTATTTCAGATGTTTTTACTTACCTAGAAAATCATATAATCCTTTAAGTTGGAACAGACCTTTAAGATCATCAAGTCCAACCGTTAAGCTAGCACTGCCAAGCTAGCACTAAACCATGTCCCAAAGCATGACATCTACACATCTTTTAAACACCTCCAGGGATGGCGACTCAAACCGCTTCCCCGGGCAGCCTTGTTCCTATGCTTTACAACCATTTCAGTGAAGAAATTTTTCCTAATATCCAATCTAAACCTAAATCATACATATAAATTTGGGGCTAAAAGAACATCGGTAAGGTTGCAAAGTGTTTTAGACCATTAATAAACGGGACACATGAAAAAACGTGTAACATTTCATGGCAGAATCAGTGCAACTGAATACTGAATTGGGCAGCAAGTAGAGGGACTCAGTCTGAGACTCTGAAAAAGATTTGGAGTTGATGACTGATAAGAGTTGAACTTGAAGTCAATCCTTTTGGCTGTAGTTAAAATGTCTGGTGAAAAACTTTTGAGTAGTTGAGCAACAGAAATTGAAAAAAGGAGGTTGTGTGTTACCTATTTAGGTGTAACTGTTACTGGAGCAGTACTTCTGTTGTTAATAGTCCAGGAAGGATGGTGAAAAACCAGCTTCCAGAGAATAACCTTGAAAATGACTGGTAGAAGGGGAGAGCAGTCTTAGTAATTAAGATATAAGGTGCTTGCTTTGTTCAGCTTAGCTAAGGAAGTGTGAAGAGTTTCTTCATTAGTCAAAATGTACCTACTTGAGGAAGAGGTATTTGATAAAAGCAACCTTCTTGTCGGCTGACAAAGATATATCACAGTTCTGTGGTTGGAAGCTGAATTAAGCAAGTTCAGACTTCAAGTAAGGGGTGTGTTGTTACTGGACTAAGTAATCATTGGAATGTATTACCAAACATAGCTTCTTGTCACTGAGTATTTTTAAATGGGCTCCACCCCCCCCGCCCCCCACCCCCCCTTTCCTAAAAAGGAAGTGGGTTCAAATAGGATTAAATTTGGGGAAACCCTGTGCTACCATGTTATGCTGGAGTTCAAATGAGTTTAACACAGTTCTTTATGTTGGTATTACAAACTCTCTAGTTTTTTTTTGCATGGTCATGGGGTCAGGATATTGAGTTTGATGTATGAAAGTAACTAACATTCATAGCTTTTACCAAACTCAAGGGGAGCTGTTTCAAACACAAGTAGCTTTATATAGTATAAAGTATTCGGGGGAAAAAAGCTGACCTTAACTCCCTCAAAACTGATGATCATTGTTCAGTAACCTCTCGGCACCTCTATTGTCAGTTAATGGGAATAACAGAGCTGCTAGTGTGAGAATGCTGTGAGGATAGGGTCATTATGGTTGGAAAAACACTTGTACTGTCCCTGAACAATGTGTAGCTGCTTGTTGGAAAGTAACACTTGCCATCCTTAGTGTTAAAATTAAATAATGTGTAGTAAATGAAACCTTAATCCATCTTTTGAGATGAGAAAAAATATTAAACATTATCCATTGAACGGCACCATCTTAGCCACTGAATGAAGTAAGTGAAAGTGTGTGATTGTAAATTTTTGCTTGACTTGGTGTTTTTTAATTTATTTTGTTTGTTTGTAAAGTACAGAGAGACACAAAGGTTGTTTTTTTTTCCCCTTATGTATGGAAGTTAGTAAAACATAAGCTGTTTCTCAAAGTGAAAAATGTTGCCTCATTTCCTTTTTTGATCCCTTCTTCCACCTAAGTTAGCAGTAAGCCTGGTTCCATCCTAGATTCATTAAATGATGCCAACACAAGAGTGGCACAAGGTTTGGATCACTTCTGGTCTTTGGCAGGTCACCTGGTAGACATACTGATGACTGAATAGTCACTTGAAGCTTTTTCCTTCGTGGGGCATTATGTAGCTGTGTCCTTTTTTTTCCTTCCCTGCACACAGCTATGACCAAAACCTACTTTTTTCTGCCAGGTTTGGATGAAACTAGCCAGTCAGCTCGAAAGTGACTGCTAAAAACTGACGACAGTTTGCCTATTAATCAAACAAAAATCCTTTATTTTTGAAATCCAGTGAATATGTAAAGCTGTTTACATAAAAGTTTAGATTAAGTTTGGTTTAGAGCGTGTTGTATTTGAGAGCATTTGTATCTCAATGGTTTCTGTTACAACATGTGTTGATGCTGTCTACCAGATTACATATTTGAGCAGCAGTAATCAGTCTTCTATGTTTCCTGTCTAGCTTCCTGACTTCCTTGGTGGTCTTAAAAAAAATAGAAAAGAAACTACACTTTGGATTTTTTCTTCTTTTCTTCCATATTCATAGGAAACTTTTTAGTAAGGAGTGTTCAGTACGAGTAATTTAGTGTTGTTGCTGGTTGAGAGGGAAATGATGACTCCGTTTCAGTGAAGAGCTAAAACTAAAACCCAGTATGACTGGAATTGTTCTTGAGATTTAACTGCTTAGCTTACAAAAATTGTTTTTTACAGAAGCCTGGTCTTCTAGTTGTAAGTGCTTGAGAAAATGTGTGAAGCTGGTGCAATGTCTCTGTGGAAAAGCAGTTTAAAAGTGGTAGTTGCAAAACCAAACCACTTTAAGCCTTCTTTCAAATGTTAAACTGAAGATGAAACTTGCTTTGGAAATCCCTAAGGCTAATCAAATTACAACACTGGCTGTTCTTTATACTTTTGTCTGGGTTGTGTTCTTAGATCTGTAAAGTGAACCTTGGTTGTTTATGATTGGCATGTTGGTTGTCATTACTACCAGCAAATGTATAATAGTATCTGTCTTTTTTTTTTTTTTTAAATTGCACTTTCTGAGAGTATGAAATAGCTCAGGAGCAGAGACTTTCATCTCTCACTTGTGATTTACAATGCAAATGAAATACATATCTCTGTAATTATTCTGCAGTGATTTTGTTTCCTATGCTAAATAAGTTATCACTAGTCAAAAAGCCCATAATTTCCACAGGTAATATTTTTTCCCCTTTGGATGCTACATGCTCCGTTTAAAAACTAAAAATTCACTTTATCAATACTGATAATAGGACAGCAATTAAAACTATCATAGTCAATTTTCTTTATGCAATCAGTTCTCACATTTTTTTCAGTGCTTTATACTTACTTATGCATTCTGCTCTGTAAGCTTTATACCCAAAATTTTCTTTTACTTTGGAAAGCCAGATGTTTAGCTAAATATAATTTGGTTTTATGTTGTATCAGTTTGTTTTTTTCTTCTCAAAATTAATTTATATGTGCAAATTAATTGACATCTGCTGTGCCTTTTCTGTTGTCATTGGTTAAGTGTATTTAATTGTATATCATGTCAGTTTTGTGCAGTAAAGTGTGTCAAGACTGAAGTGCTTCTGTTGACAAAGAGAATATTCAAACTGTTAATCTTGTCTTTCTTTATAAGCTAATATTTCCGTTTGGCCTCATCCTTCCTTCTGTTTTATTCTGTTGGTTGTCAGCCCCTTTGCTGTTGCTGTTCTGATACTTGAAAATAATAGTTTATGGAAAGCTAAGCAAATTCCTAAATGGAAGATTTATGAAGAAAACATATTTAAATGCCAGTTTCCTTTGAATTGGTAATAAATATGTAGAAAGGTTGAAAAAAATGAATAGCTGATTTGTTGTTACAGTATATAAGACGCTGCATGCTGACTTTTCTAAAACTATGGAGATACATTAAACTTCTAGGTCAGTTTGTCTGTATCTGGACTGTAAACTGCTGAGATACAAATTTTGTTTTTATACTTTGCTATTAAAAAGTATTTTTAATACCAGTGTCACAGAAACGGTAATGTAATTATCTTTGTGAGTTGTTTAAACCTAGAATAAGAAAAATTCCCTACTTCCAAAACTTAGAGAACTGGTTTCATTTTGAAGTTTTCTGAAAAGAGAAATATATGTTATGCCACATCGGAACATGTGTTTCTTTAATAAGGAGCTAACCTTATCAGGAGAAAACGTTTTGGAACTGAGTTACCAGAATTTTACTAGCCAGATTTAGGCCAGATGTTGTTCAAACAGTTTCTAGTGGCAAGAATTCAGTGAAAAGTATGGGTCCTTTTCTGTTGAGCTGCTGATATTTATGTGAAGTGTCTTGTCGCTCAAGTTTCAAACATATTCTGCGTTTGTGTATGTATGTAAACTTGAATACCCTTCCAAACTGCTAATAGAAGGTTCTTTATGTTTCTGCATAATCACACTGAACTCCTGGCCATCTGCTTGCTGCAAAAGGTTGAGGTCTACCTAAGAATGTGATTCTCCTTTCAGTCTGGGGCTGCTACTTGCTTTGTCCTCCCTCTCCCCTTTTAACTTCCAGATGAGTGGCTTTGGTACTTTTTTTTGATGTAGTTGGTATATTTCTCTAGGGAGCAGCATGAAAGTTAAAATAATTTGTGACTTTGCTTAGAAGACACAGAATAGTGCTTTTGAACCTGCAGAATTTTATTAAGATCATTCATCAACTTCTTAAAGAAACTGAGTTGTCCTGCTATGAACTTAATAGGATGAAAAGATACTAGTGTCTTAACACTAATCATATTGTGACTGTTATCCACAAAAGCATAAATATTTAGAATAGTGTAGATATTGTAGAATTTGCTGACTTTTATTATTCTGTCTGGATTAGAGAAACACTGAATAGCCCTAACTTTATTTTGAGCTGTGGAAAACAGTAGTTAATTTGTTTCCTAAATCAGGAAAATTACTTCCAAAGCTAACTTTTGTTTCATTCCCCCTGCACCAACATTTAAGTTGGTGTTCATGTTCTCACTAAATGGTGAGCTGAGCAGCATTAGAAAATTATGTTCGTGCTAGCGATATTGGAACTTTGGTTTCAAACGTACTCTTGGTTGTGAAGAGGAATACCTAACCTTGTTCAGTGTGCTTGATCATTTTATGTAACAAATAGTTTGTGAAACAAACAAAATATTTTATGTTAAGATTTCCTCTCATGTGATACTTAGCAGTATTTTTAGTGCCCAGAACTGAGTTTATAACTTTGGAGTTTTTTAATTAAATATTCTAGTGTTACCCTTTCTTTTCTTACAAAAACTTGCTTAAAAAACAAGTGTCAGAATTTCACATGTATGTGAACGCTGGTGTTTTTAAAGTGTGGTTCAGAATGGTTGTTGATTTGTGTTATTGTTCAATTAGGAAACTAAAATGATTAAAGGGGACTTGAAGACCAGAGTTTTCTTTGCTAAAACTCCATAAACCCAGTTTTTGTTTGCAGATTGTTTGTTTCAATCATCCCCTTGCTCTGCAGAACTAAGCAAAAAGTAGGGAGTTAATTCAACTGCTAGGTGTCATTACAGTGGCAAAGTTAGTTGGTTTTGTCTTCTCGTGTGGCTGTTAAATTACTCTTGGAAGGCACAACTTTGGTTTAGTTTAAAATGACTGGTTAAAATGTAATTATAACTATCTTCAGTACTGCTGCCATCTGTGTACTTTTTTTATACGCATCTGGAGAATATATGTTTCTGCAGTTTATGGCCCAACACAGTGTTCCTTTTGGACTGTCTATGCTCATAAAATGTTTAATACTGCTGAGGAAAAGGAATGAGAAATAGTAGAGCAATGTTTCCTGTTTTCATGTGGTGGTGAAATATAGAAAAGGAGGTAGTTTAGAGTTATATGATGCTGGAATTCGGTTTTCTTTTTAAGTATTCCCTACATTGCTTTTTCCATTTTACAGGGAGTGACTTTGCCAAAAGCTATCATTTTGCACAATTGCACATATAAAATTCTGTAGAAGGAAGGCACCAGTATTAACATATAGGAGAGGGAATTGAAAGGACTGAGATTTTAACAGATTTCGTTTTGATCTGCTTTATGATCATGGACAATGCTTGCTATAATGGAGGACACACACGTTCCCTGATACCTGCCTTGGCTTGAATTACTGAAAGACTTTATCGAAAATAAATTAGCAATTTCTTGCATCTTCTAACCCTCATTCTCAGTAAACTTCTCTGGGCTCCCTTCAGCTGATTTACATCATCTTGAAAGTGAGGTGCCCAAAACTGGATGGTATTCCAGATGAATCTCTACCAATGTTTAGGTATGGAGGATTTATTCTCATGCCTTGCAGAACATACTCTTGTTTATGCATCACAGTACACTGTTTGCATTCTTTGCAACAGCCTGATGTTGTTTACTTACCATTTATTAAAACCCTGGATCTGTATCTGCTGACTTTGTTACTTAACTAGTTGCTCCTCTTTTAATGTGTTCTTTTTCCTGACTTGTCAAGATGGTTTTGGATTCTAATCTTATATTCTAGTGTACTTGCAATCTCCTCCCTGCTTTCTGGTTTTTGCAAGGAAAATGATCATTCCTTCTATTACACGTTCTTTTAACTACTGGATAAAACCAGGCTTCAAGCACACTATAGCGTTTTGTTCAATAAGAGACCTTTAAACACTGCTAATTGCTATATGTCATTTTCCAATAAACTTTGCATCTACCCTGTAATAGATTCATCTAGGCTGTATTTCTCTAGTTTAAGTAACGTACATATATATAAAACCAGACAGTGTTTGTTTTTTTTCCTGCCCTGTCATGTTGTTACTCTGTATGTGCTATAGAAAACAACAGTAATTTTACTGAAGGACTTTTATGACTTTTAGGGTTTGGCAAGATTACTGTTTTGATTGTGTGAAAAATTGCCTGAACCTTGAGGCCAATAATCTATTTGTGACTCTGCAGCGAAATACTTATGTTTTGAGTGTTCTATTCTTTTTGCATGTTTTCTTGTGCTTCCTTCTTGTCTTTCAATTTTATTTGAACTGTAGATTCTCTAGGAATATGTCCGCACTGCATAATGTGTAACTGAAAGTGATTGCAGTCTTTAGACAGGATAGCAATATGAAGAGTAGTTGACCAGATTAAAAGTTGTTGGAAAAAATCTTACATGTATAAGTTCAGTATAGACCAATTAGTGGTTTGATTTCCAGATTTTCTAGAGATTGTTTGCTTGATGGTTACTTAGTCCCGGGGCTTCTGGGAGAAAGAGGACCTGCTCTGCAATTGTTTCTCTTAAATAACATTGTACCAGTCCCCCTGAGGTGTAAAGGGATGGGAATAAGAGGAAATTAAGATTGGGCAATGCATAATGTCTGCTACAATACAAATGTGCCCAGAGATCAAAAGTAAAATCTTATTTGCTTGGAAACTGGTAGTAGTAGAGATGATTGTATCACTTCGCTCTTTGTGTCTACCTGACTGCTTTGTGAGAATATTGTATTTGTGTGGAGCCAGGTGTGCTGCTGGGGCTGTTTTTTCATGAAGTATGATCTGGAAGCTGCATGATGCACTCTGCTTGCTGCTGTTAACTGGAGAACCTGCCTTTTTCAGTCTGCAAAATTTCCTCTCCTTCCACACATGGTTGGGTGTCTCTAGACCAAACTACTGTAGCTAGATGGTTGGTGGTCCTGTGCTCCCTTGAAAACAGGAGTATCTAGGTTAACAGGACAGGCTCTTCAGTCTGCAGCTTTTCTTCTACTGTTGAGGCTCTTGTGCGTTTTGGTTTTGCTCTGTTTTTCCTCCTCTATTCTGCTTGGAATCTATGAGCTATAACATAGGGTCTTCTGAGCAACTTCATTCTGATTTTTCTACAAGAAGATTCCGTCATCTTTATTGAGAACGTTTGGTATCATTGTTCATTGAGGTTGCAGCTGTCTTTGTTGATTTATTCACCCCAACTTTCTATTTAAAGAAGGAAACCCACCATTTTAACAGCAAGCATTTTAATTCATTTGGCAGAAGTTCAGTATAATCAGACTGAGGGAGACTCATTACAAATACAGATTCCAATGAGAATCCACATTATTTCAGTAACCTCATCAAAACTGTCATGTTGCCTCTTGCTAAAATGTGTAACTGTATCATTTGAGAATATAGTACTTGTGTTGCAATATTCTAGGTAAACAAAGTTAGATTTAGAGTTTTTATTAAATAAGACTGAGTAGTCATTGCAGAATTTTAACCAGACAGGGGCAAATGAGAAGTTGTTTTTTGTTGGTGAGACTACATCCGAATTTCAGTAAGACAGTATCTCTCTCTCCTCCCCCCAGTACTCTATTAACATTTTTGATACTCTGATTTGGATGAGTTGCATTGCCCGCCCCACAATACAAATAATTTCTTTGTCTTAGATGCCAGTATTTTGCATAGTTTACTTCTGTATTTATCATATCTCATACTTTTGACCTGGGGCAGAGTGTGTTTGAGGTCTTGACTGGCAGACTGTGGTATTACATTTTTCATGATGTGCTGGTTAGTAAAGATCACCTCTAATACACAAACAAAACTTTTTTTTTTTTTTTCATGCAACCAAACCCCATAGTTATTGTAGAGCAAAATTTCTTTAAAAGTGCTTACTGCTTAGATGCTTTTTCTAACTTCGGTAAGGTCCCTGCTAGGGAAAAGGGAGGCTTGCTTAGGGCTGCAGGCACATACCAGTGCTCTGGGTATGTTACTTCTTGAGAATGTTAGTTTAAGCAAACTGGATTCAGATGTTGGCAGTCTTTGAAATACTGTATAATTCTCTAGCTAGATAGTGAAGAGCTTGTTTGCAAGAGGAGTTGACTGATAAAACATTTGAGGTTTGCTTGTGTCAAAATTGTTTGTAGGGAAAATTCTTCACCCCCAAAATCTTCTGAATATGCAGTCATAGGATTTCCTGGGGGGTATATACAACCAGCCTCTGAAGTCTGGCATGCGTTGGGCTTGTTAACTTTTGCCTGGTTGCATGGAAGAATTCAGTGTCATGGCCCTTCCTGCAATTCTAATGGAAACAGTTGCGCCTGGGTGGCGAGTACAAAGTTTCAGAGGTAGCCTGGGTACAGAATGCATGCACAGACCGAGTATACTGTGTATTAGAACAGATACACTCTCTCTACTCTGCTTCTGCAATGCCCCTAAAATGGGGCTACTAGAAGCAAACAGATGCTGTTGAAACCATTTGTGAAGCCTGCTCCTGCTGGTTGTATTTTCAAGGAGCAGATTGGCAATAGTAAAGGAGATTGTTACTGGCTAGAGACATTGTTTTGGCATTGCCAGCAATGATTACTGCTGTGTCTCCTTTTTCAGTTGGCTTAGGGGAGCCACAGAAGAGGAACTAGTGAAGTGGTGAAGCTGCTGCCTGGAAATCCACTGACCTGCAGCCCATTCTGAATTGTCCCTAGAAAAGGCCACCAAATACAAGTTGCAAACAGAATAAATTATCTGTGCAAATCACAAGTAGCACGTGGGTAGCAGATTAATTGAGCCTGCATTACAGGAAGTTTGAGTAGTCCAAAATCAACATGTGGTCAACCAATGTCAGAGATTAAACAGCTACAAGAGGACAATACATGCTTTTGTCCTTCCTACCTGCCTTGTAATTCATTTCAGTTAGTTTGCAACAGGGATGTAAACCAGCTGAAAAGCAACCCAGGGGAAAAAAAAAAATGTAGTGGGCAATTGTGCAGTCGCACAGGCACTAATGTAGGCAGAATGGAGGGACAGGAATACGTGGTTTCTGGCAGCAGCACAGATTTTGAATGTCAAACTGCATCTTCAGTAAAAAAGGGTAAGTATGAGTAAAAATGCCAACTACGTTATTACTCAGAACAAGCAAAGAAGTGTGTAAGGTGCTTGGGACATCTTTTAAGCTTTTAATAGCTCTAGGAAGGATGCTGTTGCATATCATTATTATGATGCTTTTGTACTTTGACTAAAGGTGAGCAAATGCCTGGCTGCATACAGCCTACCCTTACATTGCTCAGGGCTTTTGTGCATAAGTAGTTCAGTGTCTTGGTTTTAGTCTGCATGTTCTGTTTTTAAAATGCATCATAATATGCTGTATTTGGAGTTGTGATATATCCATGCATAATGAATTATAGTTGAGGTCAGAAACTATGCTGAATAGTAGATTTTCAAGCCACAGTATTTCTTCCTATGCTAAAATTTAGAACGAAATGTATAATAATCCACAAAATAGCTGGTACACTTCATAACATGCCTGCATTCCTTCATTATTAATAGTTTCATATCCATCTGTCAGCATGCTATGGCTAAAGCATTAGCCAAGTTTTTGCAGCTGCTGCTTTGCAAGTCTGTAGAATATAGTTATCTCCAGCTCCTGTTTTTTGTCTAGTAGTAAGGGGAAATTTTACAGGAGACTTACTAAATTGTCCAAGACTAAGTTCAGTTGTAGGTGAAAGTCTACAATCTTGATTTAACTTGGCCTGGGGTACTTTTCTTGTTATTTCTATTGTTTGAACTACATTGGTCTCAGCAGTTGTTTGAATTAATAGTGGTTCGTTTATTGTCATTAAAGTTCTGCATATAGTTGTTGTAGCCCTGTATTTTTGTAGTTCTATTTTAAATAATATTTTGTGCAAATTATTGTTGCTGATTTGATCTGAAAACAGAGCCCCTAGAGAGGTCTGTTTGGAAATGAATAGGTCTATGGATAGTGTGTGTAGGTTTTTTTGTTTTGACTCCCTCTGTTAAAACCTAGATGAAGATAAACATAATTTGCAGCAAAGATATCTATTGATGTAGAAAGTAGTATGTATGCAGACTGCCACGCTACTTTGTGCATTACTGCACAGTTACTGGAGAATAACAGTTAAGATGATTGCTAAATCTAAATAATCTTCATCCTAGTTACTTGGAAAGTTCGTAGAAGTATTTGTGTGGTCCAGTACCTCTGTATGTGTGTGCTCTTTAAAATTCCAATACTGTCAAATTCCAAAGGCCACAATTTGCAAATCATGATAGAGTCCTAATTTTCTGCCATTTTTGGTGCCAGGTAAAATCTGTTAACATAAATGTGAAACTTCTAAATGATAAAATAATATTTGTCTATATTTACAAGGTTCTGTCTCCTAGAAAAACACAATTTATGCTGATAGGATGTAATGAAATATTTGTTGTCTTATAAAACCCAACGCTAGGAGATAAATTGCATTTGGCATGCCTCACTGTCCCACCTGCATTCAGTCCCGTCATTCACCTCTGACTGGACCACTAATGTGTCAAACCTTTTACAAGTTTAATACAGTGGCTCTTGAAATAGATACCAGCAAGTTTCCATTAATTTCCAAAGCCTTAGACTTGTTATTTTCATGCCAAGTACAAATTATTACCAAATATTATAGAGTGGTAGTAGACTGGTCTGTTAACTAGGCTTGTATTTCTGTTGCCTTAATGTCTTGTTTGCTTGTTTTTTTCTGATGTTGGAGTGCTCCTCAATGGGGTTAGTTTTAAAGAATATATGTCTT
This sequence comes from Falco punctatus, assembly GCF_963210335.1. Classification (NCBI taxonomy): domain Eukaryota; kingdom Metazoa; phylum Chordata; class Aves; order Falconiformes; family Falconidae; genus Falco; species Falco punctatus. The sequence continues at coordinate 20,254,885 of NC_137587.1, forward strand.
CTATTTGGTTATGTTAACACTCATTTTTACTTCAGATGCTCTATTTGTCCTTAAACACTGCTATTTTTAAGGTAAGGAATAATTCACTAGCAATTATAGTGGTGTGTTTCTCTTCTCAAGGACAAACAATTTGTACAGAAGGCTCTACTGTTTCTTCTTGGTGGTGGCAATTGAGTCCTTTGTCTGGATGCTACAAGTAAGGATTGCATGCTGGTGAATATGTAATGAATTGTTGGTACAATGACATAACTGCTGCCTTTTTTCTTAGAGCCTCCCAAATGTAAGGAGCTACTAAACAAAGGACATCTATGAATAGCCAGGAAATGAGACCAGTACCATTTACACAACTTGATTTGCTGTTACTGGAGTACAGTAAACAACTGGATCTCAGTAAACTTTACCAACTTGTTTGGAATTAGTGATGCAGCCTGAATGGTAGGTGCTGCTCAAAAATGTGAACCTGGCCCCAGTAGAGTTGTAGAGCCTTCTGGAGTTTTGAGAAAAAAACCCAAGAATTTGTAGCCAGGCTGAAGCATCTGCATCATCATGCAGACATTATAATTGATTCTATTAATTATAGCTTTAGTATTTATGTAAGTCTGGCTTTTTATAACTGTAATGTTCCTTAGATACTGAGGCTATCCAAAGAAATTCTAGGTAATTTAGAGCAATCAGTCATGTTACCCCAGTTCATCTGAAGGATAGACAACATTGTCTTGGCATGCAAACTGCCTTCTCTCTAGTAGTTGAATACCCAACACTTAAGATTCTGTTGTTTAAGAAATTATATAAGTCACTGGCATTTTTTAGGCAAAATATGATTTAGATTTGGTCCATATATTTTGCTATATGTGAACAGAAATACTGAAAGAAAATAAAATTTCTGTTGTACCAGGCAAAACTGTCTGCTTCATGATGCTCAGGTATCAGTGATATAAGTAATATAGGTTATATTCCCGAGCTCTGCACATACGCATGAACTCAATAAATATCATGTGCTTTTGTCAGAAACTATAGATGGGATTACGATGTTACAATTTTTTATCAATACCAGAGTTTTTCGGTAACCCATCTACTGACACAGTCTATGACCTCACAATGTTTTAATTACTTCAGCTTTTTTTTTCAGCTTTGGAAAATCTGCTTCCTAGTTCAGAGGTGTAACTGATGAAGTAAGGATAAAGTAAAGAAAGATTGATAGGGAGTGGTGTGAAAGTTTTTTATTAGCTCAGTTGATACAGTCAGGAAAAGGGAGAGCTTTTCACTGGAAACCTGAAGAAGGGCTTGGGAAAATAGTCAATCTAGTAAAGGAGAAATATTTCTGCTTGTAAACTTTCCCTCATCTAGTTTAGACTCTGTACAGTTATTGGCGAGCGGAGACATTAGGCTTTCCTAGTTTCTCTGTCATTTAACCTGATTTTTTTTTTTTAATTGTGGTTTTGTAATACACTGTAAGACACCAAATGCTTCTGGTCATTTGCATCCCTTTGTGTGTGACTTAGTAAAGTACTCGGTACTGATACGCTTAATCCTTTGGCATTAATGAGTTTTTTTTTTGGGGATCCACTCCTAGTACAGGCATGTAGAAGCTCTAGAAGAGCAATAAAGACAACAGAGTTTTTTGTTAAATAGAAATACTTGTAAAGACATTTTGTAGAGCAGGCAGCTTGTAGTTTGTTTTGATGGTACTGAAATGGAAGCAAAAAGCTGACACTCTTTTCCCTTCGTGCATTAAAATTTAAAGCAATTGGAAATGGATACTGACACTGTTCAGACCTTTATTGAGTTTTTGCAATCATCACTGTGGCTGATTATGTATCCTTGGTGTTTCATCTATTTTATGTAGCAGCTGGTAACATCTCTCTTACACTTAAAGGTTTTCTTTTTTCCTTAGCTTCAGCAGGTACCTCAAGTGAGAGATCTCCAAATGGAGTCCTGTTTTGCAGGGGATTATCCTTCATTGGTATGTTTGTTTCTTTCTCTTATCCCCTATAAATAGGTGATAAGAATCCAGTTTAAAGACACCTTAAAATTATGTCTTTTGTTATAACGATCAAAATATTAAATCTAATTTCAGTATTGGGAGTGAGTTTTCCTTGGAATCGGGGAAGAAAGTGGCAGCATAAATTAAAAGTTATACCCCTTTGTGTTAATTTCTGGCTAGTCTTCTTTTTTTCACTCCCTGCTTGTATATTCTTCATTTTAGCTGTTCCAGGCTAAAAGGATGTTATCTACATTCTTTACGACAGGAGTCTGTTTACAGTGCCTGTTTAGTCACTGTTGAATTTCTTGGCTTTTATGTTTCCTGAAACAAATAGACCACGTTCTCTTGGTCAGTTGGGACGAAGATGTGTGTAGCTGACAAATTCAGATTGTGCTCATCAGACTTTGAGTTACTAATAATTTATATTTGTGACTGAAGGTAAAATTTCACTGGTAACTTTTTAACAATGCTGTGGGCTTTTGTATGTGTGTATATATATATATGTACGTATTTATACACACTGAAATACAGACCTTATGTTACCTTTTCTGTTCTTACAGAAGCATTTGTGCAGCCATATAGTGAATTGGAGTGGGTAACTGATCCATCTGAAAAGTGGTCTTTCAGGTTTTTTTTCGTGAATAACTTTTCACTTGAATACAATATCTTTGCATCTTGACTTGTTCACTTGCATTCCAGTGTAGTCCCTACATCCTTTTATTAAGAACACCTGTGTTCTTAATAGGTCTTTATTTTTAAAGTTAGTTATTCTTGTAGCAGCTTGTGCTTGTACTTTCTTGCTTTCTTGAATTGCATCTCCTCCTCCTTTTTTTTGTTGGGCTTTTTTTTGTTTTTGCAAATACTTCTCCAGTCTTTTGAGGCTAATCCTGCCTTGTCATAGTTGGTTCCTTCTGTTTATAGTGCTGATGCACAGGCATTTTGGTGGAATGGTGGAGGGGACATTAGCGCTTCTACTGAATGGCATGCTGTGGTTTATCTGTTACTCTCACTAGAATGTACTAATTGGAAAAAAGATGTGTTTTTCAACTGTTAGTACATTTCATTATAGCCTTAACCCATAATCTTCTCAGGTTGGTTTTCTGTGTTAATATAATGAAATATAGAGATGGCAAGTGATTTGCGAGCAAATTATTTCATCCATGGTCTCTGATTATACTGAAACTACAGACCCTGACTTTTGAGTCATCGGAACTTGAATACAGAATTAATTCCCTGTGCTGTAAATCCCTGTGCTATAAGTCACTGTATTTCATTTTTTCTTCATAATTTTAGGCACTGAAATACTAGAATTTACATAAAAAATATTAACTATAGAAATATTTTCAAGAACTGCAAGCAGACTATATTCTTATGGGGTTTTGGTTGCTCGTTCTGTGTAAATTGCATAAATGCTCTGGCAATGTTGGTGGAATATTGAGATGATATATAAAAGAGTGGACTAGCTTTTAAAAGAAGAGAAATCATGGACATTTTCTGCTTTCCATACGCTCCAATTACAGAGTATATAGGTATTCTAAAGTGCATTATTTTAACTTTGTATTAATTCTGTGCATTGTCATTAATTTTGTGTTCCATCAATTGCTTTTCAGGATGTGTTTAGAGTCTTTTCATAGGAGGACTTATTTTCTAGTAGCTAGACATTGAGCTAGAGGTTCGTTAGATTATGTTCTTAGCTGTGTTGTCTGGTATTTCCCCTTGTCCAAGTCTAACATGCAAAGGGGAAAGAAGCTTTAATGAAAAGGCCTGTAGATGAAGGATTCTGTTTGTGGCAGATAGTTTGCTCACCAACTGAAGTAACTACAGTATTCTTACTCTAACTTCCAACATACTGTCCTATAGCAATGTTGGGTATTTAGAATCATAGAATCATTTAGGTTGGAAAAGACCTTTGAAATCAAGTCCAGCCCTTAACCTAGGACTGCCAAGTCCACCATTGAACTATGTCCCTAAGCACCGCATCTCCATGTCTTTTAAATACCTTCAGGGATGGTGATTCTACCACCTCCCTGGACAGCCTGTTCCAATGCTTAACCACCTTTTCAGTGAAGAATTTTTCCCTAATATCCAATGTAAACCTACTCTCATAACTTCAGGCATTTTCTTCTTGTCCTGTCACTTCTTATCAGGGGCAAGAGAAATACCCTTACCTGCCTACAGCCTCCTTTCAGGTAGTTCCAGAGAGCAACACGGTCTCCCCTGAGCCTTCTTTTCTCCAGGCTAATCACAACCCCAGTTCCCTCAGCAGCTCCTCATAAGACTTATGCTCCAGACCCTTCACCAGCTTCTTTGCCCTTCTCTGGACACGCTCCAGCACCTCTACATCCCTCTTGAAGTGAGGGGCCCAACACTGAACACTGCATTCAAGGTGTGGCCTCACCAGAGCCAAGTACAGGGGAACGATCGCTTCCCTTGTCCTTCTGGCCATGCTGTTGGCCTTCTTGGCCACCTGGGCACGCTGCTGGCCCACGTTCAGCCGGCCATCAACCAGCACCCCCAGGTCCTTTTCCCCCAGGCACTTTCCAGCTGCTCTGCCCCCAGCCCGTAGCGCTGTGTGGGGCTGCTGTGACCCACGTGCAGGACCCGGCACTGAGCCTTGTTGAACCTGGTACAACTGGCCTTGGCCCACGGGTCCAGCCTGTCCGGATGCCCCTGCAGAGCCTGCCTGCCCTCCAGCAGGTCAACACTCCCCCCAGCTCGGTGTCGCCTGCAAACTGGCTGAGGGTGCACTCGATCCCCTCGTCCAGATCGTCGATAAAGATACTAAGCAGAGCTGGCCCCAGCACTGAGCCCTGGGAACACCACTTGTGACCGGGCACCAGCTGGGTGTAACTCCATCCACCACCACTCCTTGGGCCCGGCCGTCCAGCAGCTTTTTACCCAGCGCAGAGTGCACCCGCCCAAGCCGTGAGCAGCCAGTGTCTCCAGGGAAAGCTGTGGGAGATGGTGCCAAAGGCTTTACTGAAGTCCAGGCAGACAACACCCACAGCCTTTCCTCCATCCACTAGGCAGGTCATCTTGTCACAGAAGGAGATCAGGTTTGTTGAGCAGGATCTGCCTTTCCTGAACCCATGCTGGCTGGGCCTGACCCCCTGGTTGTCCTGCACGCGCAGTGTGATGGCGCTCAGGCTGATCTGCTCCATAACCTTTCCTGGCACCGAGGTCAGGCTGACAGGCCTGTAGTTCCCCAGATCCTCCTTCTGGCCATTCTTGTAGATGGACATCACATTGGCTGACCTCGCAGTCCTCTGGGACCTCCCCAGTTAGCCGTGACTGTTCAGACAAAAGGCAGTAGCTGTATATTTTGCACTGTGCCTGGTTAAATTTGCTTTTGACTGTGACTGCTATTTGGCTATGGCTTATGGGAAAATTACGTTATTTCTACATGCAAATCAATTATGTTAAATTAGTTCCTTGCAGTAAGTTCCTAATCAATGCTTGCTGGAGGAATAGTAAATACAGCTGGGTTAGTGGAGAATCTTACTGATGCATGTTACATGTTAAATTCCTTCCCTTATTAATATTTTGCATAGTTAGTTTAGCTTAAGAACTTCAGCATTCACACTGAGATTAAATATAACAAAGCCTTAATTACCCACTTCAGTTAGGCAAAATGCTTTGTTAGCTGAAATATGCTTGATATTTTTTACTTAGTGGTAACTTTTTCATTACACAAACCTTTGATGCTCCCACTGACAGAACTGGGACTTGGCTGTACTGGCATTTTTTTTTGACACTTGGTGAAGCCTTTCTTTAAGAGCAACATCCACAAGGTGGTGCCTCTTTATCACCCGAAAGGGGAAGGAACTTTATAAAAGTTCATGTTGGCTTTTGGCCTGTTGCTTGGAAGAAGCGGGGAGCTCAGATACTGAGGTGAGAGTATGCTTTTCTCCCTGAATATAGTGAACAGTATAGTTCTCCATTCTTTCCAGCCTTAGTGGTTGGAAACTGACTATGATGCTCAGTTCAGAACTAGAAGAGAAAGGTGGTGTCTTGGAAGTCAAAACTGAGCTGTGTTGGCAGAATCATGAAAAGATTGGCCCTGGAATACTGAAGTTGTGCAGGCCAGGGAGGGCGTATAGTGCCAGAGCACCTTATGAAATCAGACCTAGAATTGCAACAACTTTTATGTCAGGCTGAGGCCACCTTGGTGGAGTTGTATTATACAGGAACCTGAAAGTAGAACAAGAAGTGCTTTAGGCAAGTGCTGTGCAGTTTGGAGGGTGGGTGAAGGGGAACTGCCATAGCATTGGCAATTCTTTATTTAGTTAACATCGTAGTTATCTTTGTAAGGTGAATTTGGTTGAAGATGAGGCAGTTGGAAAACGTTCTGAAATATTACCTGCTATTGCAGAATAAGACCTAAGAACAGAAGTATTATAAAGAAAGAGTTTTTCACATGACCTACGTGTAATTCCCAGCTGTGAACCCTCTGGCAGTGAGCATGAAATCCAAAACACAGCTGATGGGGGAAGGGGCTTTTGTCAGCTCAGACCAAACATTTGAATATTCATAGCAGGGTGCTTTTACAAACAGACATTGGAGTACATCAGAATAATTTGGTTTTGAGATCTGCGCAGGCACCTCCTAGCTATGTGCTTTCAGATACAGTGGCAATCAGTGTTGAAGGAAAACCAGGTGTGCATGATACTGTACTAGTTTTCCTCCAGAGTAGCAAGCAACCCCACCCCTCCCCCTCTTATACCTTTGTGCCAAATTTCCTGCTGTAAATTGGTCTTATGTTTGCCTTTATGTACCTTGTGACCCCTTCAGAATATTTGTGGTATTTTAAACCCTGCATTGTGAGCATGACACAGTGTTTAGTTTGGAAACAAAGTTTAATTTAATCACACATGCTGATTGTGGTGTTTGTTTTGGAACCAATAAATAGGAGGCAGCCTTTTATATTTTATTAGTCTGGATGAATTCTCCCTGTTACTTGATAACGATGTATAAGTTCAAACTAAAAAAGAAAAATAAAAATTCAAAGGAATGCTGAAACATGGATGGCACTTGCATACAGCCTGTCATAATCTCTGGGCTTGGATTCCGTTGGACACCTAAAATCTGGGTGATTGTGGTTTGCTGTGGTGATAGTGATGAAGTGGCTATTTTGTTTTTGAAGGATTGTGTATTATTCTTCTTTATGTGCCAGCAGAGCTGAAGAAGGAGCTGTTTTGGAAAGAGAAACATTCACATTATAGGAGAGGCTTTTTCTGTTTGTTTTTGCTGTCTATTACAAATGGAGCTGTGTCTGCAGAGGGAGGTTATAGCTCGGTGGCCCTGGCCTTGTTGCATTTGCTTCCCACGTGTCTGCATTTATAGCAGAATAAGCAAGTGTTAGAAGCTGATTTGTTACTCCTTGCAAATTGCACCCTACCCCTAATATCCCAGAAAAACTGCTGTCATGATCAGCTGTTAGCAGTGCATGTGGTGGTAATTCTAGCTGCAAGTCTTACCTGTCTCTGAGTGCTGAGGAGCTTGGGGAGAAAAAGGTGGTGAGTTTCTATGAGCCCTCTTAAATAGAATGTGATGGAAAGGGATGTAACAGAAAGCTGAAAGGTATCCACCAGCAAGCTTTAATGCAGCATTTCGAGGGCACCAGTTTTCAGCATCTTGACTGCTGAAGTGAAGCGATTTTGATAAAGTCCTGTATGTTATGAAATAGCAGATATGGTATGTGAGAGCTAAAGCTATGTGTTGTCTGAATAAATCCAAGCTGTATATTTCCTGTAATATTGTACTTGTGGTGTTCTGTTAGAAGCTTTCCTTCAAGAAAAGTGTTGGAACTCTCTACTGATAAAGCAATGCAGTTAAAAGACAAGATTTGATAATCCAGGGATTTTTGAGATAGTGTGTTTTCTATTCCGTATTCTATGTGTAGCAAAATGCAGTGTTGTTTCCATGACAGTTATCTGGTGGCTCTTGGCCAATGCTGTTTTTCTGGTGCTTGCTGTAATTTCCGCCCTGCCCCCCCCCCCCCCCCGCCCCCCGTATCTGTTTTCCTTGATCTTGTGAAAGAAAACGGGATGTTATAAGAGCATAATCAAGATGAGAGGAAAAACAGTTTAATTCTTTGTTGTCTTTGGCTTTTTTAATCTTTTTTTAATTAAGAATCTGAAGATCTGCTTTAGATCATTATATTAGCTTGGATTCCATAACTCAACGGTGACTGTCTAGTCTTCTGAGTGTAACATTTATGTTAATCTGTGTGAAGGACAGTACTTGAAGATATGGTATGAAAGTTGGCATAAAATTGATGAGTTATTTCTGTATGATGTTTTTGGCACTATCTTGCATTTGTTGTCTGTAGAAATACTGCACTTGAGTGCAGACACAGTAGATGGCACTTGAGTCATTAATTTTATGATGTAGGAAAGCAAGCCAAACTCTGTTATGGAGTTAGCTGTTTGTAGCAATAGGCACATTTTATTGAAAGAGCAGCTTCAAAGCTTTTGCTTTCAGTTAAATAGTCCTAGAAGAAAGTAAAACATGTACAAATTCTTTTTCACTAAAGGCAGGCCCTCTCCAAGTTCTTGAGTTTGTTCAATTTTTAGAAAGATAAATGGGCAGGACGTGATCAGCCTGAATCATAAACACATAGTGCCAGATTCTCTTTAAATACATTGCCAGTGTTTAGTTTTGTAATCTGTTGTTTACAGCATATTCTCTAATATAGTTTCTTAATTTTTTTTTTAATCCTGCTCCATCAGACCATTTGTGATGTGACCTCTGATAGCAGGCGAAGGATAAAAATCTGCTAACAAAGTGGATTTCTAACAATATTGTCTTACTATTGGAACAGTTTCAATACTGCATTCCTTACAGTGACTAAGTCTGACATCCAAGGCTAAGAGTATGCTGCTGGTTTTGCTAATCAAAATGTGAACATATGATTTAGGGGATTCCGAAGTGGTTACCTTATGCTATGTTGGGTGCTGTACGCTTGGACAGTACTGTTTGGTCATTTGTTTATTCTCAACATTATCAATACTAGCATTAGGTAGTGGATTGACAGTCCTGAAAGCTGAAGCTGCAATACAGACTTCCCCAATAATATCCTGTCACTATGATTCAGCACTAATGTTTATTGCTGAGTTGAGAAGGTGTAGTCAGACTTAGTTTGTGATTCATTCTTTGGCTTTTCTGCTGATGCTGTTATAATACTTATTTTAATCAGGGTGCTATCAGACTTGAACACAGGAACTAGCTTCATTTATGTTCTGTCTATATTATTTTATCACTGCCAATTCCAGGTTTTAAGGTTCACAAAAATGTTTGAAGGCCAAAAAAGGATGCTTATTTACTAGGGGGCAGAGTTCTAACTGTATCTTTCATTTTGTTTAACCAAGGTTTGTGAAATAGGTAGAGGTATTTATGTATGCTTTACTAACGTTTATGTGCTTGTTACTACATTTGGAAAAAAAATTTGCTGTGTGTTAAATGGGTGTTACCTGACACTGAGTTTGACCTGTGTGACTTTGCAGGGAGCTTACCCCATGGTTTATTTTGCTTTGAGTATTTGCCAGTGAGTTTCATCTCTCAGTACAGCTCTTTCTGACTGGTAATATGGATGTGTACTGGACAGAAACGTAAAAACTAAGGAAAGCGTAGAGAACTTTGAGGGTGTAAATGATTATAGCAGCCTACTAGTGTGGTCTCTTCATCTCATGATTAGGACAAGTGCTCAGATATTGTAGCTGCATCTGTCCCTAATTCAGGATGCTCCATTCAGGTTAGAGAGTAATGAAATCCTTTTAGCAGCTGGTCAGTTTTGTGTATGTTTTTTCCTTCCAAAAAGCCAGCTTTTTCCTCTTTGACTGAGACTCCCCAGCAGGAGAGTACCTTTTTGCTTTGCCAGTTGGAGAAAGCCCATATCCACTTACAAAGACTATACTGGAACTCGCAGACATTTAATTTTAATTCCAGGCAACCATCCCTTTGCTGCTGCCTTTGGAACAGCTCAGCTGTGGAAGAAGTGAGATAATCTGGAAATTTCAAAGTGAAGTACTTAGTGAAGCCCTGGGGTTTACAGTTAGAGTAATTAAGGAGAGGAATTGCACACCCTGTAGTTGATTTTTGTTTTAATTAGTCTAAGATTTAAGATTTGAATCAACAAGCTGCCACAGTTTATTGCTTAGTTCCTCTCTTTCTCAGCCTGTAGAGGAGATGTAGAATATTGATTATACTTTCTGTTTTGTATTTTGTTAGGGAAGGTTTTGGTTGTCACTCCTGCTTCCTATTTTCTACTGGGATTCTTTCAGTCTTTTCCATTCTCTCTTTTCCTCCATTCTCCCCTCTTCCCTCCCAATATACTTTCTTTATTCTCAAACATCTTCACCAACTTTCCGTTCACTTTAGGATGTAGTCGAGAATGGTTGTAACTTTTAGGAATCTGCCTCGGGCATCTGTAGATTTTCTCCTTCATTATAAATGAGTCCCACTCTTCTGTGTGACTTCTCATTTATTGGAAGAGCTGTCTCTGTTGCTGTTGCCAGTTGGAGTAGGCTTCCTGCACTTCTCTGCCTTGCTGGATGAACCACCTAATTTTATCTCTTATTAGAAAAATCATTTTTTTTATTTCTACCTTGGCATCTGAATTTCCCCTTTCGTATGTTAATATATTCTATGTCTCAGTTTATCACTGTGTTGCTCTTGTGATACAGCACAAGGGTATTTTCACATACGCTACCTGCAACTTAGGTGCTGAAGCATGCTCAGTCTATTGTGATCGCATTAATGATGAATATTCCTTGTTTTTCTAGCAGGTTTTGGTAAGTATAGCCTATGTTTGTTGTGCAGGTCGTCTTTGAAACGAAGGAAACAACTAGCTTTAGAAAGAGAATGGCAGTTTAAGTCAGAAGCGTCAGGAAAACCATGAATTCTTAAAGAAAAATCATGAAAACATTAATATCAGCATAAAACAAGTAAGACGTTAGTTTTTGAAGTCTTATCCAAAAAACTTTCCTGCCAAAAAGCTGCTGGGCAAATATAGTAAATGGCGTAGTAACCTGGTCTATCTGCTTTGAAAAAACAAAGCTTTATATTGACGTTACCAAGATTTGAACTTTGCTTCTAGGAGTTGGGTATTTTAGAATTAATCTAAGCTATGTTACTATTGAACTTTTGTTATCTCTGAGTGGACACATGCCCTTTAATATTTTATAAATAAGCAGAAAATGTTTGGAGCTTCTGATACAGTTCAGTGCACAAAAATGCTTACAGATACATGCTGTAGTTGTGATTTCTTTTTGGCAACCAGTCAGTCTCTTTTTTTTTTTTCTTTTTTTACTTCAGTGAAGGAGACTGTGCTACTGATTTTTCCATGACAATTTGCCTAATCAATGATACAGCTACCTTTTTTTCCCCTTCCTACTGCAGTGTGTGTATTCCTTTTATATGTTGCCTCCTTTGTGTTTTCTATTTTGTTAGTTCCCAAGAATCAACAATGCAGCTGCCCTGTGGCCAGCAGAATTGCTAGTAGATGGATGGAAGGTGACCTAGTTCAGTGCTTTGCCTTTTCTTGTGACTTTTAGCTAGTTGCTCTTTACTTTAATAGTAGCATTACAAGGTTAACATTAGTTTTGTGGGTTTCTTTAAAGTAGTTTGGTTATCTAGTCGCATCTGTTGCATTTTGAATTAATAAAATAGGAGGGAGTTGTGTAGGAATTCTTCTCAAATGTAGTAGAATCTAGCTTTCATAACTGGCGTTTACACTCTGATATGTCTCTTTCTCTGGAGACATTCAAAACCTGCCTGAGTGTGACTCTGTGCAACTTGCTCTGGGTGAACCTGCTTTAGCAGGAGGTTGGACTAGATGATCTCCAGAGGTCCCTTCCAACCCCAGCCATTCTGTGGTGGTTCATCTCTGCTTAGATAAATAAAATGAAAAGCCTAAGCAGTTCTAGTCTTACGTGATTTCATGGTATAGCAGGATGTTAAATTGAAATATATCAGGTATATTTTTCTCTTTCAAACCATGAAACTTGAAGTTTTTATAGCCCTTTAGTAAGCAAACAAAACCTAATGAAGATACACCTGAGAAGCAAGTGGGGAGAACCAATTATCCAGTATTTTCAAAATATGAGCGTGCACCTTAAATAGTATAACGTTTTTATGCTTCTTGTCTTTGATTAAGGTTGGGTTGGTTGGGTTTTTTTGAAAATTTTTTCTTGTTGTAGTTAGGTAAGGCATAAGACAGGAGGATGGTAAGAGTGGGAGGCCTTCCAGTTTTTCACGGTGTAAGAAATTTCTGCTCTGCTTTGTCTTATGTCTTGTCTTTTAAGTAAAACCTGATTAGATGAAATACAGGTGTGACAGCTTTTCTAATAAAACTGCATAGAAACACACCCCCTTAAGCCAGAGATCCTTGAACACAGTGCTGAAGAAGGGGCTAAAATATGGCCAGGATGTATTGTCTCTATTTTAACTTGAAATCAAGGAGTAAAGATAATAGTCAGATGATCAGGTTCAGCCCTGATAAACGAGTAAATATTTTATATTGTTGCCCATTCCATCACAGGAGGAGCTTAAGAAAATTTTTAAAAGCGCCTGTATTTGAAAGGTTTTTTTCCAGTTGCTCACCAATCCATTGATTCTGCTCTTGATACTTACAGTTACTCATCCCTGTTGTAAAGTTTAGTAGGCATAGTATTACAAAGGTTTGTAGTATATAAGAATTCTATTCACAGTTGTTCTTTTGATCTTGCAGTCAGCCGTAGGTTTGCCCTCAAGTACTTGAAGGACCTACAGTTTCTTTGAGTATGTTTTTGACTGTCTTACAAGTTTCCTAGAAGAAAGGAATGACATAAGAAGGAGGCTTGCAAGCAGAATGTGAGGACATAAGAAGGAGCTTCACCAAAGGCTATAATTTCTGGAAGAAATAAGAGTGATTAAACAATTAGTTATTTTCACAAAGATACAAATACAAAACTCATTTTGACTGCCTGGCTTTTGTAAGGTCTTTATTACATGCAGTGTTCCATATTCTAAGCACTAAAAGAGAAACAACCCTCCCATGATCCTGTCAATAAAATTAATTCTATCAGCACATTGGAAATGGAGAAAACAAGTAAAAATTGCTGCTGCTTTAGGTCTGAGGAGGTTGATTAAGTACTGCATTGTAAATTACATGTCATTGTCTTGATTACTTCATATTTAAGACATGCAGGATACTATTTTTCTGGTAATAACCTTTAAAAGTTCCTATTATTGCAACATTGAGTGAATTGATTTCATTCTAGGTTTTGAAAAAGCAAGGATGAGGAGTGGTTACGTTGCTGTTTTGTTTTGCCTTCAAAACAAATAACTTTAATATAACACAGAAGTCTGAACTGAATTCTGAGTGATTATGGAGATTCACCAAAAATACAAAGACTGGAGATTTTTCTCCAAAATACAGGGAAAATTCAGATTTTTTTTTTGGTTAAAGTGGTCAATCTCTCTCAAGCATGACATATATAAATTTCTATCTTCTCACTTTTGGATCTATTGTGGAATAAGAAGGAAATAAGAAAATGTAAAATAATTATTTAAGGAATAAGCTGTTTCCTCAGTAATTTGTCTACCTTTGTGTAATCTTGGAGAGCTATTAGTCTGTTTTCATGAATAAGCTGCAATATAGGATTCTGTGGACAAGAACGGCTTAAAAAAAAGTGTTTTTTTTAATAACGTAATGTGGAATTTTGAAGATTGTATGAGCAAAACAATTTAAGACAGGTTCCCTTTTCTGACTGGCTAAGAACAATACCCATATGTTACTTTTCCTACGAGTTCAATAGGCTTGAGAGCATTATGTTTTGGAATCAATGAGTGACAGTTTAACTTTCATAGGTTTTTCTTAGCTTCATGCAAATTAAGTGCAAAGCTTGTTTAATTAATGGAGGACAATGCAGTGGATTTGGGGGGATGGGGGGAGGAGATCATTCAGAATTGAAAGGAGCAAAACCTTAAACAGAGCTTTAAACTATTGTAAGGTTAATAATTTTAAGACTGAGGGGATGGAAGAGAGCCTCTTTAACAGAAAATTTGGGAGAGTTGATGTAAAAAAGCAGGAATTTCTCCATGGTTCCTTTTTATGGCATATTGTGGGTTTGGGTGTGTTTTTTTTCTTGGGGGTGGGTGGTAGGTGAAGGGGGGTAGGTTGTTTTTGGTTTTGTTTTGTTTTTCTTGTGCTCTTTCCCAGCCCTGGTCCTCTGATAGCTCATGCTATTAGCACACCTTCCAGTCTTTTGTTTTTGCTGGGTCTGGCAACTCTGGGATTAATCCTGTGCTATCCAACAAAATTTATTAGCTTAGGTTCTGCAATACACTTTTGCTTTGTAAGGTGGTATCACTAGTGAAGTTGTTTTGGTGGGGAACTAGTTGTTGATGTCAGCTTTTAGAAGCTTAGTATTTATGGAAAAGGAGTCCTATTTTTTCCCTTTAAATGCATAGTGTCTTTGAATGGATTTGCATTGTGCTACAACAGTAGATATACTGGTTGTGTCAAATAAATCACACTTATTTCTGTCATGCTGGCTTTATCAAGCCTAGCATGGGTACCTCCGTGACGTTAAAGGAGAAGCTTTTCAATTATCGAAAGATGCTATTGAGTAGATGCTTGTTTTCACTAGGCTATAAATGTTATTGACTTGTTGAAGTTTAATTGGCAAAAATAAGTGTATTTTCTCCACCCATTTGATCCGAGCTATAATTATACGGGTCAGCTTACACACATACTGTACAGTTACAGTAGTGCAATCATACCTCTCAAATCAGACAGCAGTCAAATAATATGCACAGAAATACGATTAATGATTTGGCCGCATCTATTGGTTTCATTAGAAATGCCATGAGATTGTTGTCCAGTCAGTGAGGAAATTTAGCTTTTTAAAGTCTCATCTGAGAGATATTCAGATAGTAAACTCTACTTGCTTTTGTCTGCATCCTGCTGTAGATTGAAGCTGTGGTTCCAGAGAGTCTTAAGTATTTGAAACCTGAAGCAGACACACACAGGTCATTCTCTGCAGCATTTAATGGAATGACAACATTTTGCTTGTAGAGTTAGATATCAGCTAATAAATGGAGAAGGAATGAAAGACAACGGATATTCTGTTTTCATTTTGAAGTATCATATACTCTTCTTGTTTTGAAATGCAAATACTGAAGGGAGAATTAAGAACAATAACGAAAAAGCACTGTATTTTCCCCGCTCCTCCTGCTGCTTTTTCCACTACAAAGCAGATCTTTTAGTATTTTGTCAAGTGCCTTGAGCCTTTCATATTCAAGCCATAAAGACTCGCTGACTGGAAGGTTTGGGAAGGATGGGTAAAGGGGTGGGAAACAAAATGAGGGTGTGTATTTACTTGTCAAAGATGTGGAATTTACAGATACTAAAGCAGAATCAGCCAAGGATTAAGACCTAAAGGAATGTACAAAAAGTTGCGCTGCTTTGAGTAGATGCTATTTTCCCTGTAGGCATTTGAATCTGAATGAGGTTGTTTTTGTATAGCTGAAGATGATTTATCATTTCAATATGCCCAATGGGCTAAACCCTGAAAATGTTTCATAACAAAAATAACCAGAATAATGTTATATGGATTTTCTATTCATTTGAAGGTGAACCTCAAAGCAAACATCACGGGTTTCCTGAATTTTAAGTGGTATTTTGCTATGTTTGACTAATGGCTGTTGTGAGTTTGAGAATTTCAAAAAGCAGGAGGAATTTAATAGAGAATAACACTGAGTGAAAGTGGTTTGTTCATCAAGATTTCTTTTAACATAACTTACATAGAGGTTATATAAGTGCTCATCTTGCAAGAAAATCAAGTCTCTAATACTGAAAAAGTGTGTTTGGATGCTTAGCATCAGTGTTTAATCTCTTAAAAATTGTGTCTTGCTTGAGCAAGAGCCCACATAAATGGTTGTTTATTTTTTAAAATACAAAATAATTTAAAGATTGGGGAGGGGGGGCGGGAAGTATGTACAAGACCAATGTGTGATCTTCAGTTTATATAACGGTAGGATATTCAGGAATAAAATTACTGGTGAATGGAATTTGGAATAGGGGAGAGGGCTTAAGAATTGTGACCTGCCCTGAAGTTACAGGGCAACGTAATTTCACTTCAACTCTGCGTACAATTTCCACCTTTTAGCAGCAAAGCAAAAGTGCAAGAATATTAAGATTTTTCCTGTAGATGGTACCAGATCCTTTAACTTAGCAGTTGATTGTTGAAAATTATCTATCTTCCTTTGCTAAAATAGCATCCCCTGGTAACTTGACCCTGGAGCTTAGGTTGTAGTTAGCTTTACATTGAAATACTTGCTTGGTTGTAATCCATTTGAGGCATTTATTTGTTGCAAGAAGCATGTATTCAGCTGCCATTGGTATATTTTATGAATGCTGAAGTAAAGGAAGACTATTTTTAAACTGGTAAATCTAATGTGGGTAGTCTGATTACAAGGTACACATCAGTCGGTATTATAAAGATAACAAATGTCTTGACCCCTCAGCACCTTAGATTCAAGTCCTGACACTACTGTGTGTAAGCCCCAAATGTTACTTCTGATTCATCCGTGAAAGTGTTATAATCACACCTGTGTCTTTTTTCAAAGCATTTATCTTCCCTTAAAAAAAAAAGTCAGACTAAGCCTCTCAGCTAGGACAACAGTATCACAGAGAACCCTTCTGTTACGATAGGGTTTTGGTTGACCCAAGTTGTGCTGAGTTTTGCCAGTGTGGATACCATTCCTTGTCTCAAGCTTCACTCAAGTGTGGGTATGATGAGTGGCTGCTTTCTTTCATGTTTCTGTGACTGGATGCACTGCATATAGTTTATGAAAGATCTAGGGATAGTTCTTTCATGTAAGGGTCTCAGTGGGACTACTGAAATTTCAAATTAGAATAAGGTGCCTGGTGGAGAATTAAAAACATGAATTCCTTTAGATTGTTTATGTGGAAATCCTAAAGCAGCCCAGGCAACCAAAGAAATAGGATGAGAGGACCAGAAACATGGTGTGAGTAGTTTACCGCATGCTTAGTTTGCTAGAATTTACTTGTAATGAATGGCTCTTAAAGCAAGCTTTGCATGCCCTTATGCACAAACTTCTGCTGCAATAGAGAACTTAGCAGCTGCACAGAACCTGCTGGGCTTGTTCTGGACTCAAAGCAACAAAATGATTATGTGGTGCTATGCAGCACTGTTATCCCTTGGGTATTTTCTGTGTGTACACTGTGCTGTGTAGGGTGTGATATACTGTATGTACCAATAAATCTATGTACCTATATTGAAGGAAAGGAGTTTTCTTGATTCTGAAGTCTGTCTGATTTTTATTTGAAGATACCTTTGGCTTGATGTGCTGTCTGTTAATATTTGTGTTAATAGTACTTTAGTCTTTCATAGCTGGGGTTAAACAGATCTGTACAATACTTTCTGCCTCACTGTGGTGCTGTTTTTCTCATGGCTCTTCCATGCAAAATACTCTAAATATGCAAACCAATTACTATAGTTTTCATCACAGAATCTGAACTGTCTTTACAAACCATGAATTTAGCTTCTAGCTCCTACCTCAGCAGACTGTTACCATCCCATTTGGTACAGTTGAAAACCACATGCAATGTTAAAATATATTTCAGGGGGATTTGTAGAGATGTTGGTTGACCAGGAGCTTCATCTGATCTTGATTTAACTGTGTTCAGTATGTATAGACATGAGGCCTAAAGTAAGTTGTTGAATGCCTTGGATTAAATTAGCAGGATGAAAATGAATGATGCGCAGTAAATACATCCATAAACATATTTAGATAGATGAGGCTAGCAGCAGCAGGGGTCCCAGTTACAATTAAGAAGTTGAGCAGCAGCTGTTCTCCAGTTTGTAGTCTGTTTGCAGTCTGTAGAAGAATAAACAGGAAGCTATTTCATTGTGAAGTAGTGCTAGAGTAACATGAACAGGTAGCATCAGGCCCATCTGGCACTGAAAGACTCTGACTTCTTTTTCTTACTAGCACACTGTTCTCTTAAGTTCTCATCAAATGAGAAGTGTCTTTCCACCTCTGATATGTTATTTGCTGTCAAGAGACTGTTTTTATTGCTTTATTATGCATTAAGATAATCTAAGTCATTACTTCACTACTTTCTATTACACTGAAAATGTGTGTTCCTATAAAAGAGTTGAAATTGTGCACAAGATACCAATAGTTTTATTTCTCAGAATAATGACATGAACATACTTGGAAACTAATATAATTTGAGGAAGTACTTAATTTTCAAATGTTAATACCAGCTCACTAACTTAGCAGTACTTTTGCATAAACTACTTCTGTATGAGAAATTAAAGTAAAGGAGCAAAATACATGCCTGCTGAAAGGTGTAGAGGGCAGAATCTGGCTTGAATTTACCAATGGTAAAGGGGCTTCTAAGTCAGTATCTTACACCAAGTCAGTATCTTTTAATGGAAATTTCTAAGAAGTACTTCTGTACAGATTTTTGGTGTTCCAAATTGCTCCTTCAGTCTTACTTAACTGTTACGTCTCTGTCCTTTATTATTCAGTACTATAAAGTTAGGAGCTACTACAAGATTTATAGTTTGCTGCAAGTACAACATCACCCTGACTGGCTTGCTTTCACTCACCATTGTTAAATTCTGTTTTTCAAGTTTTATTCTTACATAAAACCTTTCCACTTTTGTCTTGAGGCTTTCAGCATAATTTGTTTGCATCTAGCTTTTATTTTCTTGGATGTTTTTTTTTTTCCCACAGAAAGATCAAGTTTGCGTAACAGATGTTTTGATGGTGCTAGGGGACTTGAGTTGGCTTTCATTTTGCACTGTCAGAAATCTCAGTGTCTTTTTTCTCTTTCTCCCCCCCCCCCTTCTGTTGTAGCCTTTAACGTGGTTTCTACACCACCACCCAACACCACTCCCTGCCCTGAACTATTTCTTTACCACTCTAACATGTTAATTTCTAGAAATGGATGCAAGGTAACATTTTAGTTTCTGGATTAAACTATTTGTGGCTCATTTAAACCAACAGGTTGTCTTACCTATTTCAGAATACATAACACAGATGAATGCAGTGCTGTGGAAACTGGGATTTGTTATATTACTGTTCAGCATTAGTTGCATTGTTGTTCTGGCATCTGCATGCTAAATAAGGGCATGTAAATAGAAGTGTGATTTGGATAAACATAATCAGCACAGACTTTGGAGTTTGCTATTACTATCTTAACAGCTAATCAGCGTAATACTCTGTATTTCCATGTATGTCTAAAAATAAGCATGTTAAATTTTTACTGATGTTCTAATGCAAGTGTTGCCCATTTATGCATGTTTTGGAATGTGGTGGTGCTTGTTTTTCTGTCTTTTTTTGGTTGTTTTGTTTGAAGCTTTATTCTATAGCATGAACGTTGAGTGAACACTTCATAAAGCACCACAAGAAATATCTTCCTGGACATTTACCTCTTGCTGAAGGGAGGGAGGAGGAATGCATGTGCTGTGGATGGAGTTGAAATGGGCGTGATGCCATTGGCAACCAGTCACGAGATAGATATAATAGATATGCGTGTATATATATGTGTGTGTGTGCGCGCCTGCAGTTCTAAAGCATAACTTCTAAACTTTAAAGAAACTTCTCATGAGAAATCAATTAGTTACCAATTGTTGTTAATGCTGTGTATAGGAGAAGAGTCCTTGCTTTTCTCAAGTATTATACTGAAAAAGAACTGCATTTTGACCTGCTGCTGCATGATGATTCAGCCTGTTCTGATTGTGGTGTAAATATATTTGTTTGGTTGCTTATTTTTTCCGTAGTTACCAGCCTCACGTCCATTGAGAGGGAGGTATTTCTTAACACTCTGTTTTGGCAGAGAAGTTTCCTACCTTAATGTTGTATTTTCTGGAAAAGTTGCTGTGTGTTGTTGTTTTGGTAGATCAGAGGCATGTTGAATGCTCTGTTTTTGTTAAACAAGTACATATAACTGGGTATCTGTAACAGAGCAGGTTTCCTGCTTCTTTGGTAAGAAATATAATACGTTTCTATTTGTCTTGGCTTATGCAGGAACTTAAATACATTTATTTTTTGGCCTCACTGACCCAAAGTACATCAAATTAATGGTTCAGAATTATTATTGTCCTTTTCATAAAACCTCAGATAGACTAGAACTGCATCTTTTTGTAGTTACTCAACCTTATACGGTAAGTAGATGATAGTGACCTGGTAAAACGAAATCATTTCAGACCAGTAGTTGAAGCATTTAAAACTACCTTTGTTAAAAAGCCACCAGGTAAATGAGGTGTATGTAACATTAAACTCTTACAGATGTGCGCTTTCTCCATGATCACAAAAATAAGGATGAATTTAGTTCCCAGAGGAAATGTGGGAGCTGTATTTTATTTTCTCAGTGAGGAATAATGCCATGTGAAATTATTTATTCCAGAAGTGTTCCCTCCAGCAAGTTTGCAGGACAGACTCTAAGCCTGTAGCTTAGAAAGCAGAAAGTGTCAGAGGGTCCCAGAGCAGTACAGGTATTAAATAATGAGCAGTTCTTGTGGTGTGATCCCTACAGTCCTGCAGAGTTATGCTTGTAGCCAGTTTGACAAAAGTATGAGGATATGGAGGATATGTCTGTATTTTAGATGAGGAGTTTAGCAGACCTCGTATCCTTGCATGGTTCGACATCTTTAATATGTGTAAATGAAAATCTGTTTTAATTAACTATCATTTCAGAAATGAACACAGGGGAATACATTCCAATTTCGGGTTCTCCTAGGTCACAATATTGACTAACTTTTAAAAGCTATGTAACTTTATATTCTCAAACTGCATATGATACTAAGCAGGTTTTTTTTATGGAAAAAACATATATGCACACACGTTCATAGAAATATAAATATGGATGGTCATGTTATGTTTTCTGCTGTAACTTAATAACTTGAAGTTTTTTGGGTTTTGATTTAGTCTTTAGTCACTTTCCTTAGGTAATGAGTAGTAGTGCTTTTGAATATTCTTTACTAAAAGTGCTTACTTTATTGGTGAATACAAGGCTTCTTTCAGTTGTTTAGAGATTCTACTAGATGTATATAAAAATCACAAAGTTCATGGTATTTTCTTAGATAATCTGTTAAATTCTGAGAAAAGTACAGCTGTCAAAATCTTTACTGAAGAACAAAGGCTTCAAGGAAGAAAAAAATAAAAAAAGATGTCTTATGCTTCTTTCCAGGATTATTTGGCGTACTTAAATTCTGAACTGTTGAATGGGCAAATGTCTGGCTTTTGTGGCCCATACGCACCTCCGGTGTCACTTTCCAAAGACTACGCTGCTATCATATTGAATAGGAATTTAAAATATATGCTGTGGCTCTTTCCAGAAGGAGCTATTTTTGTGAGGTAGATGAGTTTTGATCACCTGGTCACCCCTTGTTAAGGGGATGCAGTTAAGATAAAGGTCATGGGTGTTGATCTCTAGTCTGGCTGAGTTGTGGAACAGCTTAGGCAGGGGAACATCACCTCATTGGCGAGGCATTGGTTATATAAGATATGATTTAGAATTTGTATGTGTTGAAAACGGGTAAGATCCCAGAATATGGCAGCAGACAATTATTTATGAGATATAATTTTAAGTAATTACTTCATGTTTGGTTTCCTTTTAAACTTGGAGGACAACTAATGAGTCAATGCAAAAATTTTATACCAATTCATAATCCATGTTAGTTTTTTTAATCAAAACCATAAGACTATACATACCAAAAAAGAATAATTCACTTTCTATTGAAATGGAAACAAAGAGGCAAAAAAATTTGGAAATAATGAGACAGGAGTCTAAAGTATATGTCAAGTTTTAAATGACCTGTACGTCTCTGTCAGACCAGCTCAGCATCACCTGGTTATGTTTTGCAGAAATGGTGCTATGTGTTACGCTTAAGTGTGCTGAGAATTTACTTGAAGCTTGTGTAGGTTTGAAAATTCTTCTGATGATGCTCTGCCAGTGGATATACTAATGTGAGAGTGATGTCAAATTAGTTACAGAAAACACAATCTTTTTATCAGAAGGCAAACAAACTTTTCAGACTTCCTGGTTAGTAGGAACATTGATAGATCTATTAGATTTTGGAGCTAGGATAGCCCTGGTTGTCATCTGATAGGCAGGTATCTCAGAAATAAGGTATTCTTTTCAAGAATTATTTTGATCTTGGCTGCTATGTTATATTTAAATATAAATGTCCTATGAAGACATGCTGAGAGGGTTAGGATAGTTTAGCTTGGAGAAGAGAAGGCTCTGGGGAAACCTTGGAGCAGGCTTCCTGTACCTAAAGGGAGCCTACAAGAAAACTGGAGAGGGACTTTTTACAAGGGCATTCAGTGATGGGACAGGGAGTAATGGCTTTAAGCTGAAAGAGGGTAGATTTAGATTAGATATAAGGAATAAAGTCTTTACCATGAGGGTGGTGAGGCACTGGCACAGGTTGCCCAGAACAGCTGTGGATGCCCCATCCCTGGAAGTGTTGAAGGCCAGGCTGGATGGGGCTTTGAGCAGCCTGGTGTAGCGGAAGGTGTCCCTGCCCATGGCAAGGGGTTTGGAACTAGATGACCTTTAAAGGTCCCTTCCAACCCAAACTGTTCTGTGAAATCAGAAGGGTTACCAGAACGATGCAGACCTTGACATCTGCCTACAGTTTCAGAAAAATGCTTGGTATTTACAATGTAGAATTGAGGTGGAAGATTCCTATTTTAGAAGTTACTAAAAGACATCTGTTAATAATGTGCTTTGTTTAGAGGATACAGAAGCAGCTCTGAAAACTTCACTTTTTAGAGACCAGTGGGGGTCTAATGAGGGAAAAATAATAGGTAACTTCAAACAGATTAATAAAAACCTCCTTTTTGTAGATGTTCCTTTATCCAACCGCTATCTCAAGCAAAATATGGTTATTTTCATCTGAGTCTGGAGTTAAACACTACTGGTTTTATTTATTTAAACCTAAATAAAGAACAGTGGTTAAATATATTAAATATATTTGTTGGACTTTCTTGGAAAAATTGGTTTGATTATTTGGTAAAAAATGCAGCACAATAGAGCTGTAAGAAAGTAAAATTTTATACTTCTAGTGCTTTGGGTTTTCAGGCAGCTAGGAAACATTTTTGTTGCATTTATTTTTTAGCTAACTTAGGAGCATTTGTTAGCTTGGACTTGGTGTGGTGTTGTGATCAGCTTGAGTTGTGCATAGAAGAGGCCTCCTGTCTGTTAAGGGCACAGCCTTGTCATCTGCCTGCAAAAGGTTATATAGATATATGTTGTTTTCAGCCTGATACAGCTTGCTTGTGCTGTTTCAAGCTAGCAGCCTGCCTGAAAGATATTCTTTGTCCTAAAATAGTGTTTCAAGTTCATTGGGATTCAAGTATTACCTCACAAGTGCTAAGGCTGTTTCAGGAAATGATGAGGTTCTTGGATCTCTTACCATGCTGGATAACTTAACATCCAAGGAAGATGTTTGCAAGTCCTTAATCCATGAAATGTGTAAAGAACCCTGCTTAATGAATCTCCTAATTTCCCAAAAGAAGGAGGTGAGCTCATTCTCTCAGATGTTTAGTGCCAGCAAAATCATGGAATAAAATGCCATTCACAGTAAAAGCCAGGAGACAGTCTAGGAGAAAGGCTTCCCTTTTAAGAGGTCCTCTGCAACATCTACTTCGTCTTGCCTTTCTGATCTTTATGGCTTTGAATCCAATTAAAATATATTTTTACTAGTATGAGATGGGACATCTGCCTGGGGTCTTATTGCCTTGTAACACACGATTAGCTTCTTGAGCTGGTGTCACTGTGTTGCCTTCTGCAGTCATCAGTAAGTATGCCTTTTGCTATTGCCACCTGAAGTAAGCGGGGTGGAAAGACCTCCTTTAGGCATTTTCCACCTTGAAAATACATTCTTAATGATAAGCCTTGGGTGTCTCAAATACAGAAATGAAATTTCTGAGAAACAGATCTCAAGCAAAACTTCATTCACTTGGGGTTTCACATGTCACTGCTGAAGGCATGTTCTATTCTTTTTCTTGTAAATGGCTGAATAATTAACATCACATGCTATCTTGGCTTATCACAGGTACAGTGAGTGAAGAGAAGGCTCAGGTAATCTCTTGCTGAAGTCTTTCTGAACCAGTCTGTGCTGGCATGAGTGTGAATTAAGCCATATCCTTGTTTTACTACTATGTTGCATATGTCTTTTCCTTTTAAGGTGCTTTCCCCTCTCCCCTGCCCGCACACAAAGTTCAAAGGCTGGCTTTATCTGAACATCTGTATCCTGAGCAGCTGTGTGGAGCTCCTTACATTCTCCCCAGGTGACATTATGTAGTTTCTGGGGCCTCCAGAAAATGCTTTCACTTTATTCTTTTGAGACTTCGGTGGCTGCCTTAGAGCTTCCCACAGGGGCGTGTGTGACACAGACAATAACTCGGGAGGAATGACATGTGTCTCAGTTGCTGGAGTTCTTTGAGTTGTGGTACCATGTATCCAGTCCTAAGTATAATCTCTCTTTTCTGCCTAGCTCTGTGTAGAGGGTGGTAGCTGAGCAGAAACCTGTGTCCCTTTCCTTGTCATAAAGACAGACAAAGCATAAGCACGTCATTTGGGTACCTCAGTCCAAAACCAAATCCCAGCACTCCCGTGAACAAATTGTCTGTCTGTGAATGACTTCTTGATGAGTTTCTTATCATTCAAAATAGTGCTTAGATGATCTTTTTAATCAACAGTAAATTTACCTGAGAGTACCTAATGTCATGAATGGCATCACATGATCAGATTCAGTATGTATTGAAATGTCTGCAACTGGCTCCGTTAAAAACACCTTACAGCTGAGCTCTGGTCTTGCTCTTTTGAATGATACAGTGCAGTTTGCTGTAATAGCCCCCTCAGTCTTTTTGGCCACTTTGTATTTTTTCTGGACTGTTTAGAGTTGTGTGTTTTCATGCTCTTGTATGTGTTGTTTTTTGTTGTTGTCTTTCAAGGGATGTACACCAAGTTGGAAAAGGAATCACTGGCATCTTCTAATTCCTGTGAATGGAAAGAAAAAACAAACTGTCCTAAAAATAGTAATTTGGGGTGAAGCTTCTTCTTTGGGACTCTAGATTTCCTTGGCAGTTGTCAGTTTGCTTCACAGGCTTAACATCAATTAAATGTAGCTTCTTTGATATTTAAATTGTATTTTTAATAAAGGGGAGGTATGAGAGGTCTTTAAAATACTGCCTTGTACTTGGGAAATGCAATGTTTTGACTTCTTAAATATGATGTTTGGCCATTTATGTAACAAAAAAAAATAGTGGCTGCTGTTTGGCAGGTGGTCGGAGAAGGAAAATACTCTGTCCCAACAAACTGGTTAATCTGTGTATATCTCATATCTTGGATGCTGGCCTGTTGTAATGGATCTGAAGCTTGTTGGGGGTACTGAGTTAGAAGCTCAGGTCTTGGTCTGTCACATCGTGCTGTGGTTCCTATTCCTGAATTACACCCATGTCTTCTCTCTTGAGATGCTGTATTCGTTCTATATCCCCAAGTGTTCCATAAGAAAATAGTTTATTTGCTAATATTTCAGAACTACTGTCAGTTAATCCTTACCCCTCAAAATTCTTTCTCTAGTAGTTCCAGACTCCTTTTCTGAAGTTTCTGAACTTCCTTTTCTGTTTATTTCTATATGCTGTTTTCTTCCATGTGAGTACATATACATACCTGTTCAAAACAGGAAATCATTTGAATTCCTTCCTGGATTTTCCTGAATCTTTAGTATTGAGCAGTGTTTATAAGCCTGTGATTGGTTTTAGATGACTTTTGCATAAAGCCTATCTGTGTCTTCTTAGTAGCTTAAAACGCAGGATATAATGCTAGACTTGAATGACATTTGATTAATTGGTTGCAATGAAACGAATATTTCACAATTATTTTTATTCTTATTGGAGCAGATGTGTCCACTTAAAAAGATGAAGGATTATTTTTTTTTTCCTCAGACTGCTGTAGACTCTGAATATCAGACAACTAGATTTCATTTCCTCTCACCTAGCTGGTAACAGCTGCCTTCAGAAAGCAGATCAAGGGATTCACATGTTGATGTGCAAACTAGAATAGTGTCCATGCCACTTTTCCAAAACTGACTGACTGCAATTGCAGTGTTTAAAATAATGCCTTTGTAACAGGATGATTTGCAGGCAGAACTAACAAATCTTCATGGTTTTACTAAAAATATGAGGTGCAAAATGGGATTTTTCTTACTTCAAAGTTACAAAAATGAAGCTTTTAAACTGTGATACCAGGAAAAATTTACAACTGAAATAACCTGATTAGCAGGGTCCCTTTTGACATCTGTATTGTTCAAAAATTCTCTGACAAAGTGGGAAAAGCGTTGTAAAAAAATTGCTTAGAAAATGTAAGCAGGTTGAGCTCGGCATAGAACTAATACTTTTTTTTGAGTGTGAGTATGCAGTGTAAACCTAAAGTCTTCTGTGCCCATGGACTTCTGTTATGTAAACCTCAGGTTTCTAGAGGATGTGGTGTATAATCTGTTAATATTACTTCCATTTAGCTGAAGTGCCTTTGAGTCAAGCTGGAAGCAATGCAATGAAGGCAGTAGTCTTTGTATGTAAAGTATTCAGTGTCTTCAAAATCAGCAAGACTTGTTTCTTAGTTTTGTAAGGTCAGTTGAAGGCAAAATGCAGTAGTTGTGAGATACTGATGTAACTATAAAATGTCTTTTATACCTTTTCATGGGTGATTGACCTGGTCCAGCAGCTACTTGCTTCCTTCAGCTCAGTGGTGGATGGGGGAGGGAACTGGAAGAGCAAAAATGAGAGAGAGAAAGTCATGGGTCAAGGTGAAGACTGTTTAATAAGTGAAGGGCGGAAAAAAAAAAAAAGAAACAAAGAATATGCAAAGGCAGCCACTCAACCCCTCTCATCAGCAGACCACTGCCCAGCCAGCATCCAAGCTACAGCCAGACCCAGTACACATACTGAAGCTCCAGGTGGCCTTAATGGGATGTTAGGAAGGATACCTCACTTCTCTGGTAATAGTGTGTGCAAATAATGAGAGTTAAGATTGGTCAGACTGAGTTGTTCATTTGACTGTACAGTCAAGCTTAAATTTTTATCTGTGTGGGACTTCAGAGGAGGTATATCGGGACAGGAGTCTACTGCCAAAGTCAAAAGGTTAAGTGTGGAGGGATTGACTTGTAGACCACTAATTTAAAAACAGATGTGATAGGTAGAAAGATGAATGTGTTTTGCTGTGTAAATGTTAAATCATTACAATATTTTGGGTAAGTTTCAGACTAATTTCTTTGTGGTTAGCATTCATACCACAGAGGTTTTTCAGCTTACATTGAGAAAAAGGCGTTGATTAGCTGAAGCAAGGTTGACTGCCTTTGGGCATTTGTTTCCTCTGAGGTATGTTAGTGGGACATCTATATGAAACACGTGATTTTGCTTTTGCAAAACATCATTTGGGAATGTCAGTCTTGAATTTGTGAGCACTTTAAGACAGGCATTTTCACATCTAAATATTTAAGGTCAGTTGTTGAATTAAGAGACTAAGTTAGTGCATGACTTGAAGCTTGTGTGTTCTCTGCTCAGAAAATCAAGATGCTGGTATTTATGTACCTAATGCTGTATTTTTGGTAACCTGACTTGTAATACAGATGTATGAAAATACTAGCCAGTTTTCACAGAGATTTCAAGGCAGTAAGGTGCTGTATTTTTATTAATCTGTTGTTTTCCTCCATAAAATATTTTGTAAAGTAACACCCCAACAGTAATTTCTGTAAAATATTTTACGTTGGGATCTCAAAATGTTTTATAAATGCTGATGAATAAACCCTCCTTTTACTTCTGTGAAGCACATGGTGGTATTTCCATTTAATGTATGGAATGGAACCCAGATGTATTAACTTACAGTCCTGTGCCATAAGCAGCAAATCATCTCCTCCCCTCTGGTTTTGCATGAATTGTCTCTGCTTTCCAACTCTTCACTTTATGAGACTTCTAAGTGCATAGTGCAGTGATTTACTGTTGATCACTTTTCTAACATTTTTTTCTAAATGGAACAGCCCTGCATGTTATGAGTTGCCAAATGACAAAAAACAGGAGCTCCTCCAAGTTCAAGCTGTTTTAAAGTCTGAAGATTTACAATAAAGAAAATAATTAAGTGAATGGTGTCAGAGAGGCCTGGATTTTACTGTTAAGCTGTCACCGACTCAGTTGTTAACATCTTTGTATTGACAAATTTGTGGTTCCTCATTTAAAAAAAACAAACAACTGTACTCCATCACTGTTGCACTTGCAACTAACATGAAGGCCTATCCTTTTTGGTTTTGTTTAATATCTCTTTCTTCAGTTGCAACATGCATGGCATGGCAATTTTTTGTCTGACAGTTGTAACATTGTTTCAGAACTACTGACTCCATAGGTCTGAATAAACTCAGCACATCTGTGATGTCCTTTAAAGCTGTAAGTAGGAGACAAATAACTGTTGCTGTAATTGTTCTTATTGTGTGATAAAGACACTTAAGAAAAAAAGCTTCAGATATTGAGATAACTGCTGTATTTCATGAAAGGTTCTTGTGGAAAGATCTTTTAGTGGTGACACTGCTGAGCGCCTGCTTGTCTCGAGTTTGGAGAGGTGCAGGTGTTTGGGAGATTCATCTCGATCTGCAGAAATACCAGATGTACATGGATATAATTTAATGAGTTGATCTCTGTATAGTGCCTCACTTTGTATATGCTACACAATTTCATTAGAAGTTTTGCATAATTTTAGAATAGATTTGGAAGCCCTTAGCACTTGGGATATTGGAAAGAAGTTGTAGATGCATCATCATGCACAAATTGCATTACATCCTGTTAGTGTACTCTCAAGACAAGTCAGCTGTCTTAACTGACACCAAAAGGAGACTAAGAGCTCTCTTGTTCAGGTACATAGTCTTTTTTCTTCTTCCAAGGAATGGATTTTTAAATGAATCTTTTCTGTTAACATATGCAAGGCTGAAGTGGAGAATTACTTCTACAAAGCATTTGTTAAATTTCATACTGCTATAAAAAGGCCTTCCCTCCTCCCCAACACTGCGAAGCAACTGTGCTTTTTTCAGAGTAAAGAATAGGGAAGAATGAGGAAAACACACACTTTTTATCTCCATGTAAATGAATGACTGCAAGTGCAGAAAGAATGAGGAGAAAAGCCAAAAGGTAAGGAAGAGGGTGAAAAGCAAAACTCTTCTGTAAAGACAACACTTGAGAGAGAGTGCATTTATTTGTGAATTTGCTCTGGAAACCAGTCTGGTAACAACCTTCAACAACCATCTCTCTATAGCTAAGATTATCTTCAATTTTTTGAAACTTGGTTGCTCCTATGGTACTATGCATCTCTATGGTACTAAAATGAATGTGTTGCCAGGAGTTTTGTGCACCAGGAAGTCTCACTTGTCTGAGTAGAAGCCCTAGAGATTAGGACACTTACCTGAATGCTCATGTCAGAATTATGAGCGTCACATTTGTATGGTGGTATTGATATGACTGCTAGCAAACGTTGCTCTGTGTGTGCCAGTGTAAGAGAATAATTTTGAAATGAGGGGACTGAGTGAGCTTGTGGCTAGTAACTTGTAGTTTTTAGCAGAAGAGTGGCTATAATTTTTATTTCTTGAGAAGAGTTGGAAGAAGAGAAAGGATACATCAGAGAAATTGGTAGTTTTCTAATGAAAACTGTATCTGCACAGGTTCAGTTGATAGACGATTCTGTCTTAACTTCCCTGACAGTACTTCAAGACATGTTTAAAGATAAACTATACCAGCAGTGTTGCATAAATAATTTAAATTGACTCTGCAGTATTTTTGCTGATACTTTCTCTGAAAAGAAATGTCAAAGTAACTGACTTGGTGACGAAAATAGTCTATAAGGAAGTAAGTCTTCCTATAATAGTCTATACAAAGGAAGACCTTAATGTGTTTTAAGTAGGCTTTGTAACTATTACTTTCTTTTCTGGCACATTGATAATACAGTGTGGCAATGATGGCATTGAGGCTCTCTGTAAATTACAAATTATGTGGCTGATCATGTATATGGATTTTCTGGTTCTGAGTAAACCTGGTCATCAACAGTTTTAAACTTGGAGATTTTTCTCAACTAGACAGTGTTCATGTTCCTTATCTCTCTTGATTTGCATGGGTTACCTAAGGGCAGACAATTCTTTGTGCTCCCCAGCTCATCTTAACTTCCTTAATTCAAGATTCAAATTTCAATTGAAGTGTTTCTGCAGTCTGCTCTAGTTTATTTGATTAACAATCATTAACAATCTAAAAATTGTTGTTCTTTTCTCTCCTTGGATTTTAAACTCTCCACTTGTTTCTTATTCAATTGTCCTTGTCTTCTTGAGGGTTTTTCATTGTGTCATAGGAAGACTTGAGATTTCCTTGTCTTGGGCTACATGACTATGCGAGTCAACTGAGGCTACATTTTCACTGTGCTTAGGTCAGGCCTTCGGCACTTGATATCAAGGTTTGTCCTTCCTGTTAAGAGCTATGCCAATTAAACGTGGGCAAAACATATTAAGCCACTGCTCCTGGGGATCGTAAGTTGCTGGGCTATGTCGTATTGGTAAATTGCTGAGTTTCTGATGGGGAAAGGCTAGTGTTTTTGCTAATAGTCTTTACTGCTTTTCACTTTTTCTTTTATCCCAGTATGCACAAGAAATACTACAAAATCTGAACTAGAGAATATTAGATTGTTGCAACTCTGATGATAACAGCCAAGATTTGACTGCATGTTTGGGCTTAGCTCCCAGGAAAATGTGTGTCCTTACAAACAACAAGTTATGAAATTGTTGGTACACTCAAATAAGATAAAGCTCAGCTGAGGAACAGGTGTGGCCAACGTGCAAAATCGTTAGTGGTAGGACATTTGAAATCTGAATGTGTTCAATGAAAAACTCACTTTTGCTTTAAAATAAACATAATGGACAGTAAATTTAATTGTGGTCAACAGCACGCTCAGGGTATGCAGGTAATGTGAAAATTTAAAATACAGGAATATACAAATATGCTAATTACATGCCACATAATTACCTTATTTTTAAAAAGGGGAGGAGGGGAATTTGTGAGAATAGAATACTAGAAAATACTGACTGCTCCTAAAAGACAAACTCTTACGAAGTATTACTTTTTTTTCCATTTTATTTAAGGCGAAAGACAGGTGGTATGTTGGTGGGGAAAAAAGCTGTATTGATGGACTGTTACATGAGTGTTGTGTGCATGCAAGGATGTTGTGTGCCTAGAGGGAGAAGGCATTAACAGGAGTGGAAATGACCAAGAAAGTCTTAAACTGCAGCAGCTCTAGAGCTAAACTATCCAGTTCGAATGTACAGTTTCATGGGCTGCCCATTCTGAGGAAAACCAGCTGTTACAAATAATGATGAACGTGCCAAAGCACCGTAATTGTGATAGAAGGTATCCTAATTCCTGGTCACAGAAGTGTCTAGGGGAGTGATCCATGGATGAGGTAGTTACGTAGCACTTGCTTCCTATTTACCATAGATGACTTTGTCAAGAAGGTTTCCTTTTTCTTGGAATTGTTTGTCTTAATATTCCTTTGCACTTGCATATTTCAATCCCCTAGTACTTCTGGGCCTCACTTACTTTTAATGTGCTCTTTCACTTTATTTCCTCCCCCTTGGAAACAGGATCTAGCCATTCAAATTCTATGCCTGGTTGCAGAAAATTAAGGGTTAAGTATAATGGGCCTTGTACCTGCTAATAGATTATCTGAAATAAAAATACAGGTGACTGGAGTTAGAGGAAATGTGTTCAAAGTAATGATTGTTTTGCAGTTTGGGTGTAGAGAAGCCAGCCTATGGTCTGGCTGTGTTTTCAGTCATGTTTATCCATATAACTTATTAAAAATAAATAGAAGGGGAAATTACTATTTCTATGTTAAAACAAAGATCAGCTTAGAAAGATGAGATACTGATAACAATTGTATCATAGGCAGGATGATTCTAGATTCAGGGTTTGGGTGCATGTCAAAAGTATTTTAACATATAGAGGACCTCAGAAGACTGTTCCAGGTTTTCCCTTTAAATTGTACCAGAAGTTTGCTGTTTTACTCAACATGGTTTTCCTGTGCCAGTGTTAGTGATGGATGTCTCCTTTAGTGCTTTGGGAGACTGCATAAATTCTGTTACTAAAAACTTTGACACTATCTAGATATCTTTGACACTGTCTTTCTCTTTGGAGGAGAAAAAAGTGACAGAGTTGCTTCCTTCTGATCATCTTAGTCAGATTGGTTCTGTAAACTGGCCTGTCACGTATGGGAAGAACACACCAGAGATCTTGTTGGGATGTGTACTTTTTCTTCTTATGTATATAAACATGGACTGATGTGACACTGATGAGCTAGTGTGACTTGTAAGGAAGAAGCAACATGACAGCTTCAAAGACAGAATGTCTTTACCACTGTTTGAAAGCAATAGAGTTGCACATCTGTTTTTCACCAAATTTGAAATCTTTTAGGGATTCACAGAACTGGAAGTACAAAAGAGGTTTCCTTATTCTAAAGATCCCAGCCTCGTGTATTTTTAAACTACATTCCTCAGAGTCTTTAGGTCATGTGGCTCTTAATGACCATTATAATCAACTATCAGTGACATTTCAAGGAACTTCTACCCTGCTAAGATGTTGTTGTTGGTTCCCTCTGTTGTTGTTCAATATATTTTCTTTATTTCTGAGTGTATCATAACCATGTTGTTTGGAAGAATGATTGTCTCTTGGTGAAATAGAGTGCAAAGGAGGAGTGCTTCCTAGATAGGAGCACATTCTGCAAGGGATGGACAAGTGGCTTCAGGAAAGTTGGAAAGAATATAAAATAGGGAGAGCATAAAATCTAGTTATAAATGCTTACTATGAATTGGGAAAACAGTTTGAGGTGTGATGAGGAGCTGTGTGCATATGCTTTACAGCGGAGTGGGGGGAGGAAGCTAAAAGTATCAAGAAAGCAGGTTTGAAAAGGATGCACCACTGAAGACAGCCAAACAGTAAAAATGGTCTACAAAAATATACTGCAGGACTCTCAGTACTTCTTATCCCTCTAATCTACTTTACAGGGAAAACCTTAAACACCTTCAGAATTCTGTACAAAAGTTACTTTCATTGTCCAACCAGTAGTACTTCTGTAATTACTAATCATCAGTGATTAAGAATGGACACTTAATGGATCAGGCTGTTGGCTGGGAGTTGGACTACATTTGTAGTTCTGTCACTGGTCTGGTGTGACCTCAGAGGTCATAGCAGCTGACCTGGTAATGCAGATGTCTCTTTCCACCTCTTGCACCAGCCCTATCCCTTACTTATTCTAATTTCAGCATTGGAGTTAGCAGGAGGGTTGCCGTTCTTACTTCACTGGTACTAATTAAGAATATAGTAGGCCTAAGACTTCCTTCTACTTTTATGTAGTACTGAAATGTACATTGTTAGTTGTTTGTTTTTAAAGTAGCATAGTTAATACAATTTTTTTTTCTCTGTAAAGATGAAGCTTCTTGTTGCTAAGATTATTCCGTTTACAACGTTGGGTATTCCTCTGGGACAGATGGTGTCATAGATGTGGGTCAGTTTTCAGCAATATGGTTAGTGCCAGCAGAGAGCTTGGTGATGCCACTGCCAATCAGAAACCTTGTAAAGTCCCTGCACTCAGGCAAAAGTACCTTCCTAAAAAGTTAAGAAAGCCCTACAGGCAAGTTTGTTCCTCTCCTGTCTTTTGAAAGATGGGGTGGAGGTTGCAGGCAATGAGAAATGCAAATAACAGAAAGTAAAGCCTCTGAAATGATCTGAAGCAACTTGCTGAAGCAACATCCTTTTTAAAGATATTTTGTGTACTGTGGCTATGCAGTGTATTCCAGTAAGGTTACAATAATTACCTCAGGTTTTGCTGAAAGTATCTTCTTAAAAGTGTTTCACCCACCATGAGCCAAATTAGTTGGCCCTAAATGAGGGGAAGTATGTTTCTCCTGAGATCAGGAAGCCTCCTGCAGCTCCTGCCGCTGTTGTCTGTGCAGTGTATGTGAGCAAAGCCGAGCAACCTCATCTACCCTTGTGCTTACACAGCCTCAAGTCAGAGGAAAGCAGTTTTCCTGTAACCTACACTTGATTGTACTTTTTTTGATGGGTAACTTCATTATTTATGCTATTTTTGTACCAAGTCCAATTAAAACAATAGCACTCTGAACCAGCTTCTGTCTTGATTAAGAAATGTATTTTATATGGGGTAGCATATGGAAGCACAACCTTTTAACAGCTGTGAATTCTGTTGATTAAACTAGGTGCAGACAAATTTACAAGAGAAACTGTTCTGTGAAAAATTCCAGTTCACTGACATACAAAGGGATCTTGACTGTTTTCTTAGGAGTTTCCACAGTTTCTTGCCAAGAATAATACAAAGGTTTTTTTCAAAGTGTTGATACTGGAGGTTCTAAATGCTAAATGTGTTATCAATCATTTTGAGTTGCCTTGAATCTCAGTAAACATGCATATCTGTGCAGATACCTGGAGATACTCTTAGCACTTGAAGACCACATTCTTTTCAAGCATGCTTTCAGGTCTCACGTGGCCACAGCAAAGTTTGTTTGCATTACCTGCTGAGATGCACCATGAAGTAATGGAAGTTACAGGACATCATGGCCTAATTTTTGTTCCTTAAAAGACTTCGGTGAAATTTAGGGATAATAATACTGCAATTCCTTTGGACAGGATGACCATATGATCCTGACCTTGTTAAGCAAGACTTTAAAATATTCTCAAAATTAAAGATATTTCATCTTACAGTCTCAAAGCACATGGTATACAAACATTCTTTTAAAAATCTGTTTGATATGAAAGAAATTAATTTACAAATAGGTAAACTAAAACATGGAGAGTATAAATGACTATTTTAAGATTACTAAGTGAGTCAATGGCAAATCCAGCATTGATGAAATAGTTGGCAATGTCAGAAGATTTGAATCAGGTTAGCAGTAAGACCAAATGCAATATGAAGTGATAGTGTCAAATATGGAATTTTTAAAATGAGACCAACTTTTTCACTTTTGCATAAATGTCTGTACTCATCTGTCGTTATTTGTTTTTTTGGTTTAAAGACAAATACATAAAACTTTCTTGTATTGTGTTGCTAGGAGCTTCGCAGTTTGCTTTAATGGCCTGAAGTGTGTTTGCAGTGCTCATACGTGAGTAAATTCAACTGCTGTACTGCTGTGTTCAGTTCTGGAGCCTCCAACAAAAAAAGAACATGGGCATGTTGGAATGAGTCCAGAGGAGGGCCACGCAGATGATCAGAGGGCTGGAGCACCTCTGCTGTGAAGACAGGCTGAGAGAGTTGGGGTAGTTGAGCCTGGAGAAGAGAAGGCTCTGGGGAGACCTTGGAGCAGCCACCTGGTACCTAAAGAGGGCCTACAAGAAAGCTGGGGAGGGACTTTTCAAAAGGGCATGTAGTGATAGGGTAGGGGGGAATGGCTTTAAGATGAAAGAGGGAAGATTTTGATCAGATATAAGGAAGAAAGTCTTCTCTGTCAGAGTGGTGAGGCACTGGAACAGGCTGCCCAGAGCAGCTGTGGATGCCCCATCCCTGGCAGTGTTCTAGGCCAGGCTGGATGGGGCTTTGAGCAACCTGGTGTAGCGGAAGGTGTCCCTGCCCATGGCAGGGGGGCTGGAACTAGATCATCTTTGAAGGTCCCTTCCAAATCCAAACCATTCCATGATTTGCTGCTTTGGACTCATAAATAAGCCTGCAGGAAAAAAAAATCTGAAGTACAGTGGTACAAAAGGAAACAAAACATTTTATGGTTTAATGTTTCTAATTCTCAAGGTGTGTGTGTATATATATATATATATATCTCTAAGCTTAAAAAAATTCCATACTCCTC
This sequence comes from Falco punctatus, assembly GCF_963210335.1. Taxonomy (NCBI): domain Eukaryota; kingdom Metazoa; phylum Chordata; class Aves; order Falconiformes; family Falconidae; genus Falco; species Falco punctatus. Next base: position 20,290,789 of record NC_137587.1, read on the forward strand.
AAGAATTTACTTAAGTATTTGGTAGTAATTAAAGTCATTATCTCCATACATAAAAAGAACAAGGATATACTGGAGAATAAGTATTAATGTTTTGAGTTAAATGTCAAATAAATGTAGTTCTTGTGTAAATGTTTTTTATTGTGATTTACAAATGGAATTTCTGTTATTAGGTGTGTCAGAAAGCAATACAGTTCAGTATTACAGAAGAAACAAGTGTGTTTCATGAGGAACACATTTCCTTTTCTGCTTGTGTTTTTGTTAATGTCTTGCAGCAGATGTATCTTTTTTTTTTTTTTTTTGTTCCAAGGCAGTAACTTTAGAGTACAAACACCCCCTCCTTTTTTTTTTTTTAAAGCAGAGAATAATCTAACTGGTGCAAACTGTAATTGTTAACTGGCAAATTTTTAAGGAGATAATTTAGAGAGCACCATGGAGCTCCCACACTAAGGTGGTCTTCTAGTTGCTGGTTAAAGATTATTGAGCTTTTCACCTGAAAGTCAGCCATTCATACCTAGAGCATGAGCTCAAATAAATCAGAATAATGGATAATGTTTAATAACCTTACTCGAACCCATGTGAAAACATAGAAAACTGTTTAAAGATATCAAAACATCATTGAAGGTAGTATGATGGCGAGTCAAGAACTGAAGAATTAGAGATTAAATTTTTCTATGCAACCTTATTTTTTCTCTTTTGGTATTATGAGATAATCTAATCTCACTGTTGTGTATTTTACATGGTATCTCTGCCTCAGTCTGTTCAGGGAATGGGTCTGTTTGCAGTGAAGGAGACTATTTGCAAGGTTATTGTCTTATTGGTTTCAAAAGTTGATTTTTCTGGAGTAAAACCTGATCAAGACATCTGATTCTTCAAGGAAGAATTGAGCTATGCCTTTGGTTATATAAACACATGCAAACATGCTTAAGGATGACAAAATCATTATATGCAATTTTTCACAGCTGATCATTAATAGTACATCTCATTTTCTGGATGCTTGGTTTGTGAGATTAAAAGTGAAGTGCTCACTTCTACAACTATGTTTAATGGAAGCTATCCTTTTAACAAATTAAATGTTACAGCATACCATATTAAACTGAACAATCAAGTCCTGAGTAGCTTAAAGCAGGCATCCAGAACTTTACATTAATCTGTTTGTGGCTCCATTCCCTATCTGTAAATGGGATTAATCTGTTTCTCAGGATAAAGGTGTTCTGAAGACAAAGCAGCTGTTAAGCAGTCAACGTAGGTTTTGGTTTCTAACGGCAAGAGTAATTTGGTGCTCAGAACAGGACTTTAGCAGTGTGCAGTAAGTGAGGGCTTGGATTACAAGCTTCGGAATGATGAGAAAACAAAATGAGTAATTTCTTGTTGAGAGCCATCCTGCACACATGCAATTGTCTTTTTATAGCCTTGTTTTAAGTCTGATGCTGGAAAATTAAAGCAAAGTAGGTTAAGTTTGGTAATGTTCTATGGGACTGAAAATTATAATGGGAAGATAGTAAAGGGGGCTGACACCCCCATCCATAATAACTTACAGATAGAGGATCCTAATACATATTGTGACTGGGACAGCATTTTCCTAAGTGGAACCCTTGTGGCATAAGCAGTCTTTTAACTCTGGCATCTTGCTTGAGTGCCAAAAAAAGGAATTAAAGTAAGCTTCCCCCTTTCTGAAAATGTTATGCATATAATGAACTTCGTGACAGAAGGTAGTTAGAACTGTTTATTTAGCAGCCTCCTATTACACTGAGTGTAACTTAGTCATATTTTCTAGTAGCTGTTAGGCTGAGGTTTGTAGGCAGTCAGCAACTTCTATTAAACCATCTAGGATGGATAAAGCACTGTAATGTTGGGGGTAGGAGAACTTGATTTAGGTGAAGATAGTAATGAAATGCAGCTTAAATGACTGTCTGCCTTCTGCAGCATGTAGGCTAATCTGTGTTTAGGGCTGCAAAAGAAATTTGTATGTTCCTTAACATCTCTTCTAAGTAGTCTTATTTTTTCAGTTTTCTGCTCTGCGGTGCTTGTGAAGCCTGGTGTTGAGACCGTTTTGATTTGCTTTTGCTTGAATCCTTAACAGATTTTAAAAATGCTTATGATTCTCCAGAGTTTGCAGTTCTCTCTTATTTAGGAGGTGGAAGGAGATATCATAAGGTGAACGGAAATGGAGGCTAGAAACTATGCAAGTTGATATTGCCTTGGGAACAAAAGAGAGGTGAAATGGAGTTGTTCTTGCCTCTAGAAATAATGCTGCCCCCATGGAACTTTGCATGTCCCTTGGCAAGAATTTTGTAGGTTATGTCACAGGTGATTTATTGCCTCAGAGTACAGATCAAAAAATAAAAATAAAAGCATCTTACAATAGCTTTATTTTTAATTATCCGTTGTTAACCCTCTGTTGAGGGGGAAAACATGGGAGAGGCTTCTTAAAACAGACTCTGTTCAGGTTTGGGTTTTGTTACTGCTGTTTTGGAGCAGAGAAGTATTTAATTTTGCTAATAATTGTGCCATATGAAAGAAATACCCTTTTTGAGAGCATCTCAACAGTCACATAATACACTGCAAGCCTCAGCTTTAAGTTATAATTAAAGCAAGAGTTTTGCTTCCTTATATATGAGAAATGGAGTGCCTGTCTTCTAAGACAAAATATTGTTTGCAATACAAGTTGTTTATTGAAAGCTTTTACTAATTTACTTATTTTCCCCAAATGATAGTGCTATTAAAATAATGTAGGCTCTTCTCAGAAATTCTTTGAAATAACATGAGTGTTGTAAATTATGCTGCTGTTGACCTTAACTTATTACTGATTTGTCTACATCTCATGATTTATTCTAAACTTATCCTAATATGCCTTTCACTGCATGTATTGGTACTTGCCAAAGCCAAATGCAGTGGCAGCCTAAGTCCTGTGCTTGCTTCGGGTTGGACAAGAGGATTTTTAGGAGAAGAGCTCAAGTATTTAGGCCTGATAGATCTTGCACACTGAGCGGTGGGACCACATCATGGTAGATACTGGATAACTGTAAACTTCCTGTGTTTGGAGATGTCATCTATGCTGGAGCTGCTCAAACAGCTTGCTCTGTTGGTTTTTTTGCGGGGGTTTGGTTTTTTTTCCTCCATGTCAGGTTGCTACAAATAAGGGAAGGGCCATACAAAAGCAGCTTTCTAGGGCCATCTGGGATCTGGCTGCTCCCAACTGCTGCAGGTCAGAGACTAACTGATCTTGCGTTGGCACATTAAATGTAATGTAGTGGTCTAAGAGAAAATAATTAATGCTCTTCCTGTACTTGTTTCACAAGCTTCATATACTGCCTGCTAATCAAGAATGCATTTAAGTGCTAAGAGAAAGGAAGTAGTCCAGCTGTTGCTGCAGTAATCAAAGTACACTAGGAATTCATAATCAGCTGTATAATAAATAGACTTTACAATGAAACCAATCAGTGTAGTGTCACAGGAAGTGGAATTGGATGCCATCTGTATTCTTTCCGTGTGAGTGCACAGGGTAGCATTACATTGTTACATCTGTTCCAGCATGTTTGCACCATGGAACTGTGAGCTACATGAAGGGAAGTCCACCTGAGATTGCAAGTGCTGGGATCTGTTGCCTTCTGTCCATTGGTCTTCAGTACCTGTTGGAACAGTTAATTTTGATCCTATTTATCTAACTCAGTCTGTTTTGCAGAATACTTGGCAATTCATGTATTCTTCTTCTCTCTTCTTCCCCATTCTGCTTTAACATACCAGGAGGTAACTCGTACTCACAGGCTTTTTGTGTCTTCTCTGGCAAGTTGCAGTCCTTGTCCCCCTCCTTGTCTTGCTCCAGAGCAGAAATGTCAAGCAATGGAAAATCACATTTTGCTCTAGAGGAAGGAAAACAATGTTCTGTATCACAGCAGAGGCAAAAGTTGCCTATTTTTCTTCTATGTACACGTATGTTCTGCCTCTATATTGTCTGTCTTAACTGATTCTGAAATTACCAGGCCACTGAAGGGAGTTCTAATTGCTTTGGTTATTGCATTATAGTTACTATGTTTACTGTCTCTGAAGATTCTCAGGGTAATAGGGTTGGGTGATTAGGACATGATCTATGGATCTTTTGTTTTGGTGATCTTATTGTTGTTTTAGGCAGTCAGGGCATTAAAAGATTTCAATTTGCCTAGCTTTCCAAACTGGAAGAGGTTGAAACTTGAAGCAGGTAGTTCTCTGACAGAAGCTCTCTCTACTAGTGACTGACTACTTAACAAAATTTAAGGTGTGCAATTCTACTAGATAGGAAAACATTAACTTAGTGACAATACTTAAACTTATATTTTATGTCATCTTGGGTTTTTCTCTCTCTTTTTTCTTTTTTTTTTTCTTCTCTCTTTTAGCTGCTTTCTTCTGTTCTTGGGCATTTTCTCAGATACCTTCATGAGGTACTACAGGTAACAACTAAACTGTGTCTCCCTTCTGTACTCTGGAATATGAATGAGATGAATGAGATGCCATTTCATATAATTATGTGCATTTGCTGTGCAGTGGACTCTACCAAATTTCACAGCTTTTAGTTTTTCCTTTTTTTTTTTTTAACTAAACTATGATCTTTAATGCCTGTTAATAATTTCAAATACCATTCATGAGTTCTTTTCTGCTATTATTTGTCATCTCTATCTTAACTGTGCTGGTGCTCATGGAGCTGCTATAACCTGATGATAGATAACACAGTATTGTTTCTTCTGAACTGCTATTTTTTCCAAGCCAGCCAGTATCTTTGTTAGGAATGTGAATCATACGGTTGTACTCTGTCATTCACCAAACTGCATGATTTTGACTTCACTTGGTGTACTTCTTGAGAAAGCTACTTGTTTCCTTGGTGACAGTGTTGTAGGCTGTGTTCTGGACACTGTTGATCATGCTTATGATCTGTTTGTGCTTTGAAGTTACACTCAGAGAAAATGAAGAAAAAACCCCTTGTGAATGTATAGCTTCATTTACACTATTACATTTTTTTACTGATGGTGTATGCTTTTTCAGGCAGTCTAACAGCTCTTCTAGGAAACAATTGAGATTACAACTCAGTTTCATAACTATATCTGAACAGCTTTCAGTGCTTAGTTTGAAGCATGTATAGAAAACATAGCCCCCTTTGCTGGGTAAATGTTAATTCTCTGGATGTCAGCAAGGCTTCAAATCTTTTAGGTCTTGTCCTCCATACTTTCCTTCATCTTTCAGAAGGTCTGCTCTGTGGTGGTGGTGGTGTTTCACTTGCAGAATTGGCTCTCAACTTGTAGAAAGACTTCTGAGAGAAGGTAAAGCAAAGCTTTTATACTACTTCAGAGCCTCCACGTGTATTTGGGTTTGCTCAGTTCTTGCAAATGGTCTCACCTAATTTAGGTAAGCCTTGTTGGGAATGTGTCCTCTTGCAGCCGTCTTGTCTCTGTTCTCAAGAAACAACACTTTAGTAATCATATCTGGAAAACAAAAAATAAAAATGATGAATCAGTTGGTACCCAGTTGTGTCTCCCTGCTTGTGAAGAGGATTCTAGTATGTGTAAATGGAAAGCTATGGCTTTCACTTTCCTTATAACAAAAGCTTTTCTTTGTTGCTTGGTCTGTATAGCTCTGTCTTAAAATCAATTATCTGGAAGTTTTTGATCTCGTCCTTCCATGCTCTGTGTTTTCCTTCTACTTTATTTTCTTTTGGCTCTCTTTTTCACTTAGATATATGCTTAATTTGTATTTGCACATAGACCATTCAGAAATACTTAATACTTAGTAAATTAATGGCCTCAGGGTAGCATCTTTCAATGCATGCATGGAAAAGGTTTTTCCTTTCTCCGTTGTAAATGAGATATGTATATATGCATTCATAATATATTACTCTGCTCTTTGTGATATAAATGTGAAATACTTGGGTCTTTTCTGTCTTTGCTTGAGTTCTGGATGTTTTCTAGATTTATATAGGTGCCACATCATGGTGTATGGGTCTTGGTGGGTTTTTTTTTGTGTCTGGTTTTCAAGCTTTACCTCTTTATCACCTCTATGCTTATTTTTACTTAACAAACACTGCAAAACAGCAAAGTTCTCTTCTCTGAGGCTTTTGTTTGTATTTGTATTCACTTGTGCCCTGCTGGCTGGCATATGAGTGCCTTTGCAATCATGTGGTGTGCCTTGCTGTAGTATTTATTCACATATATTTTTGTCAGATTTACTGGAATCTGGTTCCATACCTAGAATATACTTCTCCTAGGAATGTTACAATAACCAAGTTTTTCTTTGTTAATTCAATGCTCTCGTTCTCTTTCCACTCCAGTAACATGGAATGTGTTGTACTTGCATTGGGCTTATGCACCACCTGTCACCAACTGCAGGGCAAATGTTTACCCTGTTTCTACTTGTCCCTGTGCAACCTACTTAAACTTTAATTGCTGCATGAACTTTTCCCAAACTGAACTGACAGATTTATTTGTTGTAATTGGAAAAGCCTCACAATATGCATATTCCTTTTACTTTTTACCCTGTTTGTAGACAGGTAGTGCTTTGATCAAGTATTTGCAATCTAGTAGTTGCTCTCCTGGGTTCACATGTAATCTGTGGCTTGCCTTCTTGGCTATGTTTTGGTCATTACTTGAGCTGTCCTAAAATTTGTGTCAGCAATGATTCAAAATTATGCAGATACAATGCTGGCTTTTATAATCTAAAAACCAGACCAGGCTGTGGTCTTTTTATTTTATTCTCTGCAGCAGGTTCTTGCTGCTGAGTGAAAGTCAATGAGAGAGTGTATAAATATGCCTTTAAAGTTGGTTCTCTTAATGTTACGAGCTGCTTCATAGTGTGTGGGTCCCTCTCAAGTTTATACCACACGGTTCTGTTAAACAAGCCCATTACAGTCAGCAATATTTGGCACCTTCATTGGTAGCTTTTGGAGATCAGAAAATAAATAAAAATACATTTCACTATATAATCTGAACACTGTTTTTTTTCTTTTACTTTGTAAAGGTGGTTCTCTTGGGTAATGCGGAGACAGGGAGGGTTAGGTTGAGTAGCTTTAAAATTACCTCTGTTGTACCATATCATTTGTATGTACAAATTCATCTCCAGGAATGTCAGGCAAGTGAATTGTTTTTACTATAAACCCCTGCCTTGTGTCGTCTTTTTAAAAAGGTCCCAGCACTGGATCTGACATACCATAATCGTGGTAAAAGTGTAATGTAAACAAGTACAAAAATATCTAAAGGGAGTCATGGGAATAACATAATGTAAATCTTCCTTGGGTCACACTTTTAAATTTTTATTTAAATTTAGTGATTATTTTTTTTTCATAAATAGTACAAACCACAGCTGTAAAAAAAGGAGGAGAGCAGATGTAGTTTGCATCTTTTGGAATAGGCAGTCGATCTTGACAGACTGTAAGTTTTACAAGTTCTGACTCCTTGTAACATTGTGATCACAGTCAGTCACCGCTAATGCACCATCAGAGATCGCATCCATAATGGGTTTGCAGTTCAGAACTGTGTTACTGCAATAGAACAGTGCTCGGAAAGGGCAAGAACTTGATGCATGCTGCTGGTGCTCAGACCTGCAGAAAGCTAATGGGAGCAAGCAATAGGCTGAAATCAGAGGGAAGTTACTTTGTTTTAGGCTCCTGCTTACCCTGTCGCTTGAACACTACCACCTTGACATAGAATCAGAGTGGGAATTTGTTCATAGTTGAATGTATGAACTTTTTTATTTTTACATTCTCTATACATTTTGATATGGGAAGGAAGATCTTAAGGTATCCATAGGCAGATATTTTTGTTAAGTTGTTCAAACATTTTCATAAACGTAGGACATATGTTGATTTTGATTACATCAGTTCTCAGAAAACAGATGATGCAGTTTTATATAAGTGGTTGTCATAGAAATATAATTATAAATTGTGTTTCTGAAGTTTATTTGTTATGTTTTATTTCAAAGAGCATCCTGGATTTCAAATACAAGGAATAACCTCTGATTTTAAGTGTTTCAGTTTTGAATTGCTGCTTCTGTGATGCTTAAGCAAACAAGAATAGATTATATCGAGTATGTTCAAATGTTTTTGCCCTTCAGGTTATCTCCATGATTGTGTTACTGCCTCATCATGTTGTCCCTCCTTTTCCATTTTTTTCTCTTTCCTCTGGTATTGTTCTTTAGTAACTTTGAACAGTAGAGCTTTTGCACAGTAGGGATGGTCTCTCTAGAGTGGCTAAGAAAATTGTGGTTTAGTGGTGTAAAACATGCATTTTTAAGAATACAATCATCAGTGTGCCTGCCTTTGTTTCATCTTGGTTTTAATTTGGCTTGAGTAATGAAAATAAACTGACCTGTTTCAACTTTCTCTGTAGTCAGATTCCATTAACTTCGCTTTGTAATATCTCTCTCTGCTGTTGTATATAATGTAAAATTAAAACCAAGCATTTAAGTTAAAAATAACAAAGGCACCCTTCTATTAATAATTTTTACGGGAGCTATTGTGACCATCTTGCACAATATTATTATCTACTAGAATGAACTTGAACTTTTAAGTCCTTCCTTCTTGCTCCCATTGCAAATGTATTTGCAATGGTTTCCTGTGAATCTAACATTATCAATCCATTTATTCATGCTCTTATACATAAAACCCCCTCAACTGAAGTAATCCTGTAGCAATGTTTTGCCTTGCTTTTTTGTTGTGTTGTAGTTTTGGTTATTCCTGAAAATGTGTAATTAGAAACAAATATTTTCCAGAAATAGTGTGGAGCATTTGAAAAAGTACTTGATCATCTTTAATTTCTCTTGGGAATATTTGCTAATATAAATTACCAATGTAATACAAAATTTTGAGCCGATATCATGTCGTTAATAATTGGCATAACTGCATTAATACTTAAGATAAATAGTTGTTATATAAGTATGTAAATTTTTTTTAAAAAAAACCTGAAGATGCTTAATAAGAAGGAAATTTGTACTCCTGGGAGAGCAAGGCTTGAATGTTAGGGTAAACTTGGAGTATCCTGAGTTGGCTAAAGTAGAGTTTGACTGGTTTGACCCCCCACTGCTACTTGTCTGAGGACATAATTCAGTTTGTACATATAAGTTATACTATACAAAAAAGTTATTATACTCTGTTATAAACTCAAACAATCTCAGCTGTAATGACTGACAGATATCTAGGTTCTGGAATGATGTGCAGAATGGGTTTTCTCATTTGCAAAATGAGTAAGCACACAGCTGTGCATATTCAGTTTGTTAAAAGGTTATTTTTCAGACATTGTCTGGAGAAGTGACTAGATTGTCCATAATCCTTTAACTGACATTACCTTGTCTCATGGAAACAATTTTCTGTTTTGAAGTGCTCTGAATGTGTCATATACCTTTCAAAAGCACGTAATCTGTAAGTGTCAAAAATGTGTTTTGCTTTTCAGATAGAACAGCTGAAAGCTACGCTGACACAATCTGCCATATTGACACCTCCTGTGGAAAAACAGCTTAGTTTGCAGAACTTACATTAATCTGTGGTTGGCTCTTTCTTTTTTTAAAATAATTAGTAGTCAGTAGTATGTAGACATTGGAGTTTTCTCTCCCACACCTCTTACACTACTCTCTTTTATTCCTGCGGCTGAAGCAATCTATTGTGCTGAGTATAATAGTTGGGTGTGGCAAGGTAAAAGATACTGTAGAAGTCGTGCATACTGTAATATTCTAAAACTTGATTAAGATATTAATGTATATTTATACAAAATCAATGATATGCAACATTCTAAGCTACCTGGACACATTCTTTGTTTGCTGTCATGAATCCATGGCTGGTTAATTATACAGTAAGGTAAAAATGATAATATTTTATACAGTTGGCTGCTTTATGTTAACACAATCTTTTTCATCAGCACACATAAGCAGGAGGTATTCTTTAGAGGTTGGTATTCTGTGAAACCTAAAGACATTTTAATCTAGTCTGGTTTTAAAGAACGAGAGTCATTCAAATTCCAGTTTAATTTCTTTTATTGTCTATCGTTGCATACATGTGCCTATGGAGATCTTCCTGTTGCTCTGACATCTGTTTTCATGACAGTACTCCTCTGCTTTATGAATTGAGTAAACATTTTAATAACCATGACTTGGTTCTGCTCCTGGGGAAACTCAGACTTATCAGCATGGGTCTATTGGGAAAGGTCAGCAAAGGTCCTCTGGGTGTGCCAAGTCAGCAGTCTGCATGCCACGGCCAAGAAATGCATTAATGAGACTGCAAGTTTAACAAGTCAGAATATTTTCACTATTGCCATATTTATCAAACATGTCAAGGAATGTGACCACAAGGCCTTCCAGGGATTAACTGTGCTAGTATTTTTATTTTTTTAAAAAACTGTGACAAAAGCCAAATTCTCAATGTGCAGCAGTGCTTTCATATCTATGAATGTGAAGAATGACTGGCTGATCTTGGAGATCTGTTCTGAATGGCAGGCAGCGTTCTCTAAATGTTTAATCACACCCTGCAACTGATGGGGACTTATGCTTTGGGAGATGACTAGTATTTTGGCATGTTTCCCGTAACTGAAAGCCTGGAATGAATTTTCTGTAGTGTCTGTAAATATACTTATGTAGGTCAACCAGTCAATAATACTTGGAAACACACATGTGATGTGAGGGGTGAATTTAATCTCTTTAGGCCTGCGAACGTTACCAAAACATTTTGAATACACTGGCTTAGCAGTGAGCACAAGATTCTGAAAATTGCAGTGGATAGGTTCTCTTTCTTCCAATACTAACCAGGGAGAGCTAACCAGAAAAGGAGAACAAGAAATGAGGGGACTCAGCCACATGAGAGAGACCTGTAGTTAGAGGTCTTTTTGCAAAGTGGGTTTTATTTCATGACTAGCTTGCTGAAACACAGCTCTAGAGATTATTCAGCAGATTGATCTATCCCACTTACCAGTGCCATGTACTTCTGTTGTACCAAAATTTAGAACAGGGTGATGGTAAATGAAATTAAGTGAAAGTTGTGTATCAGGTATCTAAAGGTAAAAATATAAGTAAGCGGTGGAATAGGTGGAAGGATTTTCACTATTTTTTGATACCTTTTTGTTTTCCAGTAGTTACATTTCCCAAACTTCATAGTTTGAACTCATGTTCCTGTAATCAAAGAGACAGGGTCACATGTGTGTATGTGCACGTGCTCATGAATATGTGTGCAAAATTACCTTTGAACTTCTGGCCAGTTTCATACAGCTTTGAGAGAAGATTAAAAAAAGATTCTTATGAATGTAGTGAAAGTAGGTGACCAGCTTAAGAAGATTAAGAAAACCCGTGGATGCCCCTGGTGGTGCGAGAAGATTCAACAGGTCCTCAAAGTTCTTAACCTATTGCAAACAAACAAGCAAAATAGTCTTTGAGTATAGTATAGTTTGTTCTGGTTTTAAAACTTTTGGAAGAACAATGATGAATTCTGTTTGAAGAACTGATTTTATGCTCAGGGAGAAAAATGGTGGAGTAACCAGATTATTATTACTGCAATTATATATAGGAATATTGATCAAATATAGAAAGAGGTCATAAAAAAGTCCTTTTGATGTTAGTGAGTCTAGAAAAGTGTTGCATCTTGTTTTCATTTACAATGGTTAAAAAAATCACTCATTTTTTTGCCATAGGTTTATTGTGATGAAATAGAGATTTGATGCAAGCTGTTACTTGTTTTGAGTGTAGTGCCTTTGTTTTATTTTGGTGGTTATGTGTTTTTTTTTGTTTTGTCATATTTTTCTTGTTATTTTGTCATTTAGAGGGGTGGGTTTTTTCTTCAAACACTTGCATTTATGTGCGCCAGCTGGTAGTTTGTGGGCTAGGTCCATGGGACACTTTGTATCCCACTGGCTTTTCTTTGAGGAAGAATGGACCACGTATGAAGGCTGTACTTGCAACCCATGCTGATTCCCGCATGTGGGCAGCAGTTGTAGCCTGAGTCACCTGCATGTCAGCGTATAAGAAAGAGTAAGGTGGAGGTGAGCTTCTCAGTCATGCATTTGGCTTTCTTCTTTCAGTTGCTTGCTTCTGCTGCAAGGTTGAACAAGCTTAATTAGAGAAAGAGGTATTTTGTTCTTAAGTCATTGTCTGAAAGCTGTATAACAACATGCATGAACAGTGAGTGTTGAAATACTGTTTGGATACTCCTTGGTAAACATGGGAGGGATGGTTTGGTAGCAGTTTTGAAAGAGAACAGATTTGGTCAATTTTGGTCAGAACTGTGGCTATTAATGAAATCATCAAATATGATTTAATATTTATTAGTCCAGAAGGTGCTAATGTAACTTTCCAAATTAAGGTAGGAAGGAGAACTTAAGTGTGTTATAGATTGCTCTAGGTTAGCTTACCTATTGATAGGATTTAATAAAAAACCCAACTGTTCATATACAGTGAAAGCTGTCTGCACTGGCTAAATATTTTAGCATCTTCTGAGCTGAACCTGTAGCTGTATATGGTTCTTGCTGAGGCAGATCTCTAGTATATACAGGGCATGAGGGTGAAAGAAATAATTGCTATTAAAATCTGCTAGAGAAATGAAAATAGCAATAATGCTATTTCACTCTTATGTAGCACCTTTCATCTAAACATATTGGAGCACTTTAATACAGCTTAATTGAGCTTTAAAAGGTCCCTCTGTTATAGGTTGATTATATTCCTTGTTTACAGATGGGAAAAATATGATTAAGTCCAGTACAAAACATTGCAAGAGAGCTCTTAATAAAAGCCAGGAATAAAACCCCAAGAATCTTAAATTCCAGTTTTCTGCTTTATGCTTAGATCCAGCAAACACTTCTGCAGGTGTTTTAATTCCTGCACTGCAAATGCTTTGCAGGTGATGCACCGTTTAATTGTCTAAATATTAATGTGGAAACAGACACAATATTATCTTTTCTCAGTTGCAGAGATGTTGTATACTACTTAATATTTACGTTGTGGCATGAGAAAGGAAGGAAAAACTTGTTTATAAAGTTCTGTTAAGTTTACAAAAAGCAAAAATTTAGTGTGTGATTATTTAATCATTGTCTATTTGATGATCATAATACAACTAATTTATTCCCAGTTGGGCTGATAATTTAAAATGCAGGAAAGAGGAATATTTTTGTTTGGTGTTGCAGCAGTGAGGAATGACAGACTTGCTTGTGTTTGGCCCAGCCAAAAGGGCTGCTATCCTGCATATAGGCATCCAGACACAGCAGTGTATATGATGCCACTGGCAAGCTATAAGTATAGAAACCTGTCTTTCTGTTATTTTGTGAGGTGTCAGGTAAAAAAATAAATATTTTTGATAAAACATTAGTTTTCCTCTGCTACTGGTAACCACTTACAGTGAAATATTGTTTAATTATTTACAATAATTTTATCTGCATAGGACTTTCTTGTGCTTTTCTCCATTTGGTTTTAGTTTCAGACTAGTACACAGAAACAAACATCTGTGATGTTTGGATTGCTCATACTGAGAGTTAAACTTTACTTATATGTCATGTACATCACACAGAAGCACCATATTCTACTTTTCCCTTTGACTAGGATCTCAAGTGATTGATAAGATGGTAAAGACAGTTGTTTTTCCTTGAAAATGTTCTTTGATGGTAGGTGTTGTTAAGGTACCAGATGCAAAGGCATCCAGACTTCTGTTGCATACCTGTATTAGTTTGTAACCTTCAGGCATACTCTACAGCATGAAAGAGGAAGAATCATAAAATCATTTAGGTTGGAAAAGACCTTTAAGATCGAGTCTAACCATAAGAAATAAAAGGTACCCCTACTCCTTGTCGGGTTGTGTGGCAGTACAGGACATGGAATGGTCTGACGGTCACCTTATTTCCCCGACTACTTAGGTGGCTGAGCATCATGTTACTGTGACAGTAGTGCTGGTACTATCTACCTGTGCTAGCCAGACGTAAGTATGAGTTACCTACTGTGTTTGAGGGTCTTGCAGTCAGACACTTAAGTGGTTTGAAAACTCTCCCTTCTCTTGTCTCGTCTGCCCAATGGGTTACATGCCATTATTTATCCATGTAAGTTTAAATATTCAGGTATAGTCACTACTCAGTGTCAAATGCATTTTCAACTCCTTATTTCTCCTATTTGTTATTCTGTCAGTTTGAAACTGAGGGGCCATTAAATGTGTATCACTTCAGTAAACTTGGGGATGTGCCCCTGATACTTGGAGGCTGTGAGAAGTTGGAGACAGAAGCTGTATCACATGGTATGACAGGACAGAAAGAGAATGTAGCTGATGGAGTAGGGTGCAGGCATACCAAGTAAAGCCCCAAAGGTGCACCAAACTTTTCAAATTCACTTTAACACCCCTGATCCCACTCTGTCCCTTCTGTACAGAAAATTTAATGCAGATTCCCACATCTAATTTTAATTTTCTTTGGCTCTAACTGGTTCTTGCCACATCTGAGAAATTCAGAACATAACGTACTGTCTCCCTAGTACCTATGTTTGAAAGAAATACTGATTGCTTATCACTAATGAGTAATATAACACACAGAGTTATGCTGCAGTGTGCAGGTGTGTGTGCACGGTTTTTTGTAAAAGCCATTCTTAGCTTTTTTTTTTTAAAGCAACAGTAGTGAGGACAGTTAGTAGTCTTGCCAAACCTGTGTTCTGAGGCAAAACTGCCTTAATTAAGCTACAGTAGGACCAACAATTTGAATAGCAGCAGTGACTTGGTGAGAAAACATGGTTGTAGTTGAAATAAGGGAACGAGAGACCATAGAGTCTAGCATGGGAGAGAAAGTATTTTCCGCGTAGAGTGTATCCAGCAACAACAACAACTAATCTATTTTAGTTTTCCTTCTCTGGGGTAACATGATTGGAAACGTAAGCAACAGAAGTATGGACAAGTATAGAGCAGAAAGGTACAAAGCTGGTATGACCATGTCTGTAGTAATTTGTGCAATCAAGTCAGTCATAGGTTTCCCTGCCTCATCCCCTTCACTTGCTGATGGAGCCAGATTTCTTTACGGCTTTGAGAGTTGTGTTTGCAGAAGCAGCAGCCACCTCCCTGATTCTGTGGGAGATCATCTTCCAGGAAGCTGACAGCAGATCTGTTTACCAGCAGCAACCAGGGACAGGGTAAATCGAAGCAAGATTGTTTTTCTTTTGTCTGTATGAGTGAATGAAGTGTTGAGAATTGGACTTCATCCAGAGGAAATTGTAAACCATCTGACTTTGTTTTGGTCGTGGTGACTAAAAAGTTGTGCTGGTTTCTTACTTAAAATATTGCATTTGTGTTAGTGAAATTGATGTGTGTGTTTGAAAATACTTTAAAAAAAATTGGTAATGCCAAGTAGACTGACTGTACCTAGTTTTATATTTAAACTTCTTTACCCCAGGAGTATGTAGGGTGGTAGAATGTGACTAAGGCTGGAAACCCATTAGGCTAATGTATGTACAGTCTATATGCACAAGATGAGATTGTTTGAGCCACAGGATGCTTACAGTCTAAATGCACATTGAAATTTGGGCTTGTTTTGAAATCTCAGGAGGAAACAATACTTGGTTAAAAATAGTCAGGATTAGAATGTATACAACCTTAACAGATGGGTATATGTGTTTCAGGATGCGTGCTTTTAACTTTTCATTCCTTTGATTAGAGATTTGCATGCTGAATTAATTAGTCCATAGCTGTTTCCTGCATAATTTCTTACACTTACACGTCCTGTGTAAGTGGTACCAGCCATTGTAGAGATGGGAAACTAGATTCTGTCAGAGAGAGTAGTTGGGTTTAGTAAGCCTCTCTTCTCCTGTTTGTGGGCTGGCTCATGACTTAGAGTGTGGGAGGTGTAACGCCCATAACGCTACAGACTGCATACTCTGTCTTCATTTTATTTAAGTTCATCTTGCCCAGTCCTTGTCCAAACTTTCTGTCTGGTCTGAGGGTCCTATTAATGTTTCGCAAATATTCAAAAAGTGAATGTAGGGCTTCTACATGAAGTAGTAAGACATGATGACTAAAACTTTCTAGAATATTTTAGTCAATTTTAAAATTGAATTTAGTTTCTTAGGCCATTCCCCCCCGACAAACCTAAAGTAGTGCTGGAAACGCGTATACTGTGATAGAGACGGCAGTCTGTAGAAATAAATCTCTTAAGTTTCCATTTGAGTGGAAACTTAACTGGCGAAAAAAACTTTCACTCCATATTGAGTGATTCCCAAAAGGCCTTTAGTATATTAACTTTAACTATAGATGTTTCACATACCACTTCATTAACATTGCATCCTGGTGAGTCTTCCTATTTGTGACTTCCAAAGCTGGAATTTCTAGGGATGTGGCAGCAGCTATCAAAAATACAATTAGATCTAATTGTTGTGAAATAAGTATTTTATTGGCACAGATGACAAGAGTTGAGAAATATACACTATCTTTCATCTGTGCATTTCAAGTCACTTTCCAGATGAGCTAATTAGGCCTTCTAGATAATTAGATGTAATTTATAAATAAATAATGGGAGGTTACTTGCCTAGTATTGTGTAGCAAATCAAAAGCTGCCTAAAATGAAACCTGGGAGACCTGGCTCCAAACTTCCTGCCATCAGCACAGTCAGTCTATAGCTCCCAATGTTCCATCCAAGTAAGATGCATTTGCACAAGACCGAGACCATGGAAGTTGAGGGCTCAAATTTTCAGATCTCTGCTGCAGCTCATACTTCATTGTACAGTATTTTACAGGGCTGTTGCGGAAGAAGAGCAGAGCTCCTTTGCTGAATGAAGTAATGCTTATTTAAAAAGGCAGGCTGTGGCGAAAGCGTGGGGAATACCAGCATATTCCTGTAACAAGGTGGAAGCTTTGACTTTGTTAAATTGAGCCCTGCTTTGGGAACAGACAGGTTAAATAAACAAGAGCTTGATGTTCCTCTTAACACAAAGGATTGCTTTATTTGAGGCACTGCATGTGTTTGAATGTTTTTTGTTGGTGGTTTTATGTTTCTTGGTGTGGGGTTTTTTTTGTTTTTGATTTTTTTTTTTTAAACTGAAGATCACATTAATCCTGAAATTTTAGTATTTATTTTTCCTGCCAGTGTTGTTAACCTTCATTATCTTGGTGAAAAAAATGGGCTGGTATTTTGTCAGTACATTACCCCCTTTGTTTGCTCTGAACTTCCTCCTGTGAACTCAAATTGAAACTATTATTCTTGAAGTACTGATGATATCGATAGCCTTCTTTTTATGCTCTCTCTAGTGAAGAATCATGTACCTATTTAGAACTCTGTGCGTGTGTTTTGTGAACCAAGGAGGGCTCAATTGCTTCATGTGTAACGAATTAAGGTGCCTGTAGCTCTTACCTCGGAAATTCCAGTGTGAAAAGCACGCTACTGACTGTACGAAACCCACCGGTGTACTGGAGTGTGTAGTGACACTCAAAAGCAGTAGGTGTTACTTTGAGTTTCTTTGCTTATATTAGAAATGAACTTCTTAGTGTCTTAGAAGTTTTTTGCCTTAGTCGTTTGCTTTGATGCATGTGCTGGTGGGACCCTCTGGCGGGACCCAGATACAGTGGGCAGGGCTGACATGCTGTATTGAGCCCCCCTGGTTCAGAAAGAGACTTCCAGCTTGTCAAATTTTATCCAGTCTCTGAAGTTTTTCTGGGGGGGAAGTTTTGAAGTCTTTGGGGGGAATGTTCAGGAAACTTGAGTACACTTCTGTTCAGAAATTGATGAGTCTAGGTCCTTGTGGAAGAACAGAATTCATGTTTTCATTTTACAAGGATCACAAAGAAAATATTAAGATGGAATTTTTCCTATAACAAGACTTCATAATGTTGATATTTTTGAGGATAATATTTTGGCATAGTCTGATCTCATTATGCAAGGAATAACCATACAAGTTTTCTCTGTGAATAACAATACATCTTTTTGGTATACTTTCTACTTTCCCTGAGATTAAATAATAGCATGAGAAAGACTCTTTCAAATCATACTGCAGCATTGATAACTTTTTTAAATTAATAGGAGTTACGTGTTTTGCATACATAAGCATAAACTTTATTTGGCAAGAATTACTTCTTACCATATTGCTCTTAAGATGCAAGTAGAAAGGCAAATCAATTTCTCATGGGAAAAGTGATGTTGATGAAAGTATGCAGCAAATCAGGGTATTATTTTAAATAATGTGTTGTTAACCAAACTGAGTGATGAAGCAACATGAACCATAACAAACAATGATAAATTAGTTTATCCTGAAGACAAATTCATTATAATTAAGTTACAGACACTGTAGGAAAAATGGCAACAAAATAGCTACAAATTACCAAGCAGCTCTTCTGCCTTCTGTGCATTCTTTATATGGAAACACTAGGATTCTACAATTCTATGACTTAGGTAGAAGAGTTAAAATAGCAGTTGTATTAGAGAGAGGTGGTTGTTGAATCCACGTTTTATACCAAGACCAAATTCTGCTACCTTACCATGTTCTGAAAACAGTTCTATCAGCTTCACTGGTGCTACTTGCAGAAAAAAAATTACTACTTAACTTGAGTAAGGATCACAGATCGTGAATATACAGCATTCTTCTTACATCGACAGAATCAATACAGTTGCAGAATCTCTAGCTGAGTTTTGATATAGGATGGAATCTTGTAAGGTAACCAAATACATTAATAACTTAACTAATTATGAAAGTTGCTGTCTGATGTTCATGAGAGATTTAAGATCAGATCTGAAGAGACAGCCAAGCCAAATTAGATTTTTGTTGCTGCTGAGAGCGCTCCTGCTTCTTTTTCCTCCCTCTCTTGTTCTGATGTTCATCTGATCCCTTGGTAAGTTGATTGAGGTTACCAACATGCAGAAGGCTTGTTCTGGATAGATTAGCTTTCTGCCAGTGAATTGATTCACTGAAGAATCACATGAATATCAGAGCTGATACAGGGAAAGCATCAGGCATGTGGCTGGAAAGGGAATGCTAAGAGGAGAATGGAGTATGAGACCTGTTTTTGGCAGCAGTTACATCATCTCAGTGGAGTTCCTCTTGTTGCATCTTAGCATCTGGCAGCTTTAAATTGGTCTAATTTTTAAAATGCCAGTCTGTAAAATAATCAGTATATTCAGAGAGGCAGTGGGGCGACCTGAGAAAAGTAGTGACTAGAAAATAATTCAGTCCTTCCAACAATGAATTACTCTTTCAGCTGGGAATAATGGACTTTCTGCTGGTATGGTGAATGACTTTGACTTTTTGAATGAAGTCTTATTAGTAAACAGGAGAAAACTATCACTTTCAAAGCTTATATTTGTCATTTACTGGTATTCAACTGTTTATGAAATTAATTCAGTTTGTCAGCAATATTGATATCGTGTTGCAGTACAGAAACAATGTACATGTTGAGATGCTGGTCTTTGCAGAGTCATTCAATGATGCAGTCCCTCCTGGACTGGGATAAATCGCAAAGTTCTGCTGCATGTGCTGTAACTGTACCAAAGAAATACAGAGTCATCTGCAGGCACAGACTTTCTATGCTTTCAGAAAAATACATATGCTTAGAATCATTTAAAATACAGCATTGGGTATGTTGTGTTTATCCTAAAGCTCTTCAGCTGAAAATAAAGAGCGCAGAAAGCCTCAAGAGACTTGCTGTTCTTTAATGCATCTGAGTAACAGGTGTTCTTAGTGCTATTGACGGCCTTCTGCAGTGTGCCAGAGGAGTACTTGAGCTTATGCTGCCAGGCATAGTTTTTCCTTTTTATTCCAAGGGAAGATACAAAGGGATCAAGAGAGTCTGCCTTTTATTGACCTTCTAATTTTTTATGGATAGGCAAGAAGTCGCATATTTCCCTTTCAAGGTTGCAAAAATTGCCTTTTTGACTATCATTAAGCCAGGATCTTTATATATTCCTCCATCTTTATAGTTCAAACGTCATGCCTGCACTATGCTGGATGCCTTACTGCTGTGACCTTGTCTTTTCATTACCACATTACTGGTTTTCTTGTATGGCCAAGTATAGAGGACTTCGTATTCCAGTTATGTGCTTCATAATAAGCATTTACACAAATGAGAAGGCATGATAAATAATCTTTTGGGGTGAGTATTTAAATTTAACAGATTTATGCATGTGATTAAACATAAGCATATGAAATTAGTCTTTGTGTATGACTTCTATCAAAAACTTCCTTCAAACAAGTCACAGGTTTGTCAAAGTTCCACAGAACAGGATCAAGAATGAACAATGTAGTGTCAATAGTGCATGCCAGCAATGCAATGTTAACTCTCCCTGCAGTGGCTGTCCTATGGATATCCAGTTAGGGATGATTCTTCTTTTTTTCTTTTTTTTAATTGGAAAAACTGTGGATTTTAGTTTGCTAAAACTTCTCTATATGACTATTCATGTTTCCTGCCTACACATGTCCTGTGAAGTCTGTCTCAGTTCCTTAAATCTTTGATTAGAGGTAGATTTAGGTATTGTCTCAGAATAACAATTCTGGGGGGATTCCACAGGTAATATCTGTATTTACAGTGAGTAGAGGTAGCCTTGTGGTGACAGTCTAAGAGTAGAAATCATGAGGTCTGAAATCTGTTCCTGCCTTCATCCTAGACTTACTTCTTAATATAAACAAGTCACAGCAGGTGTCTGCTGTGAAATAGGGATTATACCTGCCTACTTAACAACAGTGTAAGTTTGCTGCCGTCAAAAAGTGTTGTTTCAACTCTGTATTTCATTTGAACTCTGGATTTCCAGGGTGCAGGAAAATGAGTATTTGTGCTATTGTCTCATACCTCTTTGGATCTAAAGTACTACAGCTGGAAAAAGGCTTTTTTCTCACCCAGAAATTCCAATTATTTTTCTTCTTTCTCATGTGTTTTGAAAGCTTTCTCATGTTGCTGCGTCTGCGTTTGTCAGTTTTGACAATAAATTATTTGCATGCTGGCACTTTTGAATTTTTGTCTAATATAATTATTTTTTCTTTCTGATGCTTTGGTTTCTTCAGAGCTGAACCTTTGCTACTCTGCATGTGCAGCAGTAGAAGCTGTGAGGGCAACTAAAACCATGAACCATTTGACTAATCGGCAACTAGCTTTATCTTGTTCTGAATTAAAATATGAAAATGGGAGAGATACCCATGTTAGTGTCGCTTTCTCATTGTATTTCTGCTTGGTGGTGACCTTTGATTCTAGAGATTGAAGTGATTTTTTGGCTTTATACCATTTTTGATATTGGTGTAGAGATTTTGAAGCCAGCAGGTATTTTTTTCTTTTTATTGAAATACTCCTTGGTTTGGCTTTTATGAACTTTCCTGCCCAACCTCTGTTTTATTTAGTGCTTCAGTGCTGCTTCACTTTGCTCTTTGTATTGGTTAGGAAGTAAAGACAACAAGCAAAAATAGTGTTCAAAACATGGAAGTGTTGGTTGTATGTTTGATGCCTGTTGGAACATATAACACACTTGCGGTTTCTGGCTCATCTTTAATGACACATTATCACATTTTCATAAAAGGTAACTCCTGCTAGGCAAGGGAGGAGGGGGAATCTCTCATTAGCCTTTTCATGTATTTTGTTTTAGTCCTCTGTATTTATAATGGCCTGGCTTGAAGGCTAGCACTTTCCTGTGGGTGCCACTACTTGTACCATGCGTCCTTCCTTGCATTGAAGACTTAAAACTTCATGCTCTGAGATTCCTTTCGATAAACAAATCTGTTCAGGCACCTTTACACAGTTAGTCAATTGCTGGAAGCTTGCTTCTTATGCTTTATTTTTTCTGCTTTCTTTGGAATATCTTGGTAAGTTACCTGTTTCTGGAGTAACAGACAGATTAAAAAATGACATAAATATGTAAAATACTACATTGCCGTTTTGTTTTGTTTAGCTTGGGGTGCCTGGTAGGAATTTAAAATAACTAAAATCTATCAATGTTGTTTTCCTGGTTCAAATACAACTGTTTGAAATATCTGCTGTCTAACAGTGCATGGGTAACGTACTTTATTGGAAGTCACGTCTGGAGAGTTTTATCTGAGCCATTGTTTTAATTTTTTTTTTTTTTTTTTTTTTTTTTTTACAACAAGCTGTGCTGCTAATCTTTGCTCAAAACCTAGGCTTTTGACTGATATTCCTCAACCTCAAAGCATGTAATTTGGCTAAAGGAGGTATTTTATTCTTCAACATTTGTAAAAAGCAACAAACCCTGGTATAAGCAATCTGTCATGTTATTCAGTCCTGTTTTGAGCTAAAGCTTATTGCTGTTACAAAGCACTCCTAGATCTTGGCTATGTCTGCTTTCAGAAATGGAGTTCAGCACAATACAGATTTTGATCTTGTTTCTAACGTCTTTGTTTATGTTTATTTTTTCTGCCTCCTCTGTTGGTGTATTAGTATAAATCACTATAACTTGCTTGAAGGAAATGAAGCAATACTGAGTAACAACTGCTAAGTTGGACCTTATTTTTTTTCTAATGTGTTTGTTTAGACAATAAAAGATCTCATTGTGAGAGAGAGGTAATATTTAAGCATCTAGTTTAGCATTTAAAAGGAAAGGAATAATAACATGTAGAAACAGACTCTTTTTTTTTTTTTTACTGTGAGAGCCAACCTCAACAGTAGATCCAATGCTTAAAAGTTTGATGTAGCAAATGGTGAGCTGTACTTTGCCGAGATTCCAGTTCCTATAATTGCACCAATTGAACTGTTAAGGAATGAAAAGTCTGTCTGAAAAATTTTCACAAAACTTCAAATTGTGAAGAGACAAATATAAATATTTGTGATTGTGAGGAACTTTGTATGCTTCAGTGGGGTAAAATGGAATAATAAGGCCTCTTGTTTGCCACTTTCAGTGGTTTTGAAGAACCACAGAAATGTAAGTATTCATCATAATTTAACACAAGGCAATATCAGTTTTCCACCTAAGTCCAGATCCTAGTCAGAATGAGCTGAATTCAGATGAGGAGAAAGATTCATGGGGAGAATGGTTTTCAGCTGTCCTTATGTTGCCTAGGGCTGGTTTGGGGTGTAGGTTTTTTTGGATGTTTTTTTGGTTTATTTGTTTTGTTTGTTTGTGTCCTCAGTCTGTGATATTGCAGCAAACGTTGGCCTCTAGCCAAAAGGTGATTGTGCTGCTCAGAGATAATATTCCCACTTCACTGATAATACACTTCATCTCCCTTCAGCTTCCCCTTGAGCATCAGAAGGCAGTAACACTCTGATGGTGAAGTGTCTTGCAACCAGATTGCCACAACTCAGCAGAATCTTTCCAGGTGATTGCTGCTTTGGTGAACTTGCCAGTTATGATTCACCTTTGCTCCTTAAGCCTGTGCCTTCTGTTTATTGTCAGGTACTTCTGTGGCTGAGAATAAAAGAGAGGAAGAATGTGGAGCTGAAATTAATTCTCACTCCCTGTATGTGAACATTCAGCCCTTGTCCTGACCTCTCTGGAGGCATTGGCATTACTCTCATAGGTTAGTCCTAATGATGCTAAATATTTATAGATTAAATAACAGTCTACAGGATTGTTAATGCAGGTTCATTTGCATGAGGCATCACCTTTCCATTTTGTCTACAACATGTACCTGTTACTTCAACACTTGGAATATTTGCCTCCCAGTTGGTGACTGAGCTCTTCAGCTCATAGGATAGCAGACTGTTACATTGAGAGGCTTGTGGCGATATTTGCTGTCAGCTGTCTTTGGAGAAATACTTCGGTTTGCATTGAGAATTTAGTTCATGAGGCTAACAGGTGTAGTAGGCATGACAAGCACATTTTCCCCCAAGGTTTTCCAACTGAGCCCTGAGAATCCTTCTCCCTGGTTGTTAAGAGGCTCCAGTTTGAACTGATTATCCCTCTGGCAGAACGTATATTTGGGCTAACCAGGGGAATTGCTAGAAAAAGAAGTGCTCAGTCCACTGCAACTCTATCAAGCTAGGCTTTACAACGTTACTGGCAGAGGCCATATAATGGATAGCTCTGTAACAGCATTGCTTTTATATTACACTGCTTTCATATTTTGAATGTGCATAACCCAGAAATGTAGTTTTTTGAGTTAATTTCATTTGTACTTGCTGTGTGTTAGAACATGTTCAATGACAGAATAATATTTTGCCCACAGACAGCTGATTAATTTTGCTGCATCGAGACTTTTCTATCTTCCCCAGTATTATGTGCAGACTTAAGATTTTCCTTCTTTTTTAGCATAGGCCATATGGATGTTAGTGCCATTTACCAAATCATTTTAGGCAGCACTATTTCCTTCTGCCATTTTGTGTGCAGTGTAAAGCTACCGAACTGTAATCTGTGGAGCAGCACTGTATATGATCTATCAACTTTGGTAGTGAGTATTCGAATTTTCCCTCCCAATAAGGTTGCTGCCCTATTACAGACTCTGTTACTTAACACAAGCCTGGAGAAGGACTCTGTGGTCAGACTTTACAGTTGGAGGCTGGGAAAGAATTGGGATTGAAGCTTCTGGCAGAGTGGATGTATAGATCCAACTGTGTTAGGATTGTGCATGGCACTGTCTTAGGTGGGACTTGTAGAACCACAGTTCTTCTTCATGACCTACAACAGTCTGCCAGATGTCCACCAGGACATCCATGATATTAGTAGTAGCCTTTGTGTACTCTTTTCAGGAGAGAAAGTACCTTTGAAGGCTTAATTGTATGCTTCTTCCACTATTGTGGTGGATTGGCCCCAGCTGGCAGCTCACTCATTCCCTCAGCAGAGGGATGGGGGAGAGAATTGGAAGGGCAAAAGCAAGATACGTGGATCAAGATTGAGACAGTTTAAGCGAAGGCAGGGCCACCACAACAAACACCACCTCACACCCTCCCTCCCTACAAGTGACGCAAGGGCAGTCACCACCAGCAGCCAGTATCTGCGCAATGGCTACTTTGGAAAAACTTACCCCCTGCCCTCCACACCAGACCCCTATCCCATTTTATGGCTGAGCACGTTAGGTTAGATTCAAGTCAGCTGCCCCAGCAGTGTCCCCACCCTGACAGGAGTGGCAGAGTGAGAAACAGAGGTGGCCTTGATGCTGTGTAAGCAGTGTTCAGTAGTGGCTAAAACACTGGTGTGTTTTGGTCACCAGTCTAAAGCACAGCACAATCTAGGCTGTTATGAAGAAAATGAACTCCGTCCCAGCCAGACCTAGTACAACTGTGTACTGTTACTGACTGTGAGGCTGCTTTATTTTGGAATTTCCCCTGTAACAGGTGCCTGAGTATATATTGCTGGTCAATAAGGTCCAAGCATTACTCAGCTACATCCAGTAGCTGAAATCAGATCAAATTCTTGAATTAAACTGGGATTAATTTCTAGCAGTCTATGCAGTAGCAAGGATCTGAAAACTAAGATTCTCAGTTCAGTGTTTTCCTTGTAGTTCAGTTATTATTCAAACCTGAGTGAAATATTTATTCTTTTAGTTTCAGTGTTTTCAACTGTGAAATGGAAATGTTGATAACACGGACTGAATTCTTAAGTGTGTGGTAATAGAAAGGTAGTAATGATAAAGGTAGGAATGTTTGTAAGGATCCTTTATTCCTTAGGAATACCAATAATTGGGGGGGGGGTGGGGGGGTGGTGGTGGTGAAGAAAGCACTGCATTGTTGTTATTCTTGGATTATTTTGTCCTGTATAAGAATACTGTCTTGGGAGATCTCCATGAATTCTCAAGTTTGTCTTCATCTTGAGACATTTGACAGCAATGCCAAATAACACTGGAGCTATTGTTAGAAGGGAACCTGATACTGTTATTGTTCCACTTAAATGGAGTTGTGTGAGGAAATGCCAGCTCTCCTATTGAGGAAACTCAATCAGCTGGAAGAGTTTTTGGTTTCTTGCATTACTAGCTGCCAGATGAATGAGAGGAACTGTTTTTATCCAAATATGACAGCTTACTCAACAAGCATCTGAAGGAATGAAATGTAAATGAATTGGCATTTGCAGGGGAGATTTCTGGAATGGAAGTCACAAAAGGGAAACCAGTTTTGAGCTGGTAGACTTTATACACATAGACAAAAGCCTATATCTTTTAAAAGACTATTTAATGAACATACATTGAGGCAATACAACAATTCACTTAAAGTGTTAACAGAGAGGAAGAGCAGTTAGTTTTGATCAACTGCATCTCATGGGATTCAAAATAAATTTTATTCTATTCCAGAAACCTCTCACTGTTCCTTTTACCAGATTTTTTTACTCACACATGTGCTGGGTAGATAGATAGTATATGGCTTAATTAGTTCAGAAAATCAGAGGAATTAGCAGCTTCGATTGACTTGAGTGACAAAACACCTTGACATTGAACTGCTTTTAAAATTTGGGTTTCTTAGAACTGTTAGCTTGACTTGTGTAATTCATTTACTTTAGTTGAATTTACTTTTTGAGCCAGGGACTTTAAAGCAAAAAAAAAAAAAAAGGAAGTGGTGCTAATGAAAACTCTGTGTGTGTGTGTGTGTAATCACTACGTAAATTTAGATGGTAGAAATTCACATAGACCAGTCTGTAGTTTTGAAGATTCACTGCAGTTGGGTGACATGAAATATCTCCTGTTTAATTCATACTGGCACAATTTTTAGATATGTTTCTGTTTATTTCTATAGCAGGTCTGAAATATTTGTCATTTAAAAGTAAATAAAGAACCTGGGAATATTTATGTAAAATCAGCAGTGTTTAAAATCTTGGTACTTTGTACAGGCTTTAGCTCTTCAAATTCTCTCTTCAGTTTAATTAAGTGTAATATGAAATTCTATCTGAAAGTACATGGTGGAGCTGCTTGTAAACAGAGCTTTGGGATGCATTGGCATGACAAATACTGTGGAATTAAAGGCAGTGTTATTTGGTTTAGACTTTTAAGAAACAAGTGCTTGGCTGACCTTGATTACAACTAAAAGTAAGTTTCACTACTTTTCATGTATGCCAGCTAGATGTAGTGTAAGAAGTGCAACAAAACAAATATAGATTTTTGTAATCTAAATTGATTGTTAATGTTGTAACACCATTCACTTGACTGTAGCCAGATTCCTGAGGATTAAGGACCAGATGGAGTTAATTGGCTCCTTCCAGTCACTCACTGATCTTCAGGGAGTTGTTTTCAGTGCTTATGCTTAATTTCATAGGATTCAGTGATTTTGTATTCTGTGTAGAGGGAGGAAGGATGAACACAATCTTGGCAAGATTTCAGTAATGTCAGCAATTATCTCCAAATATCTGTGTTCCAGTATCAGCAACTAATTAAACAAACACTGCTGTGTACCTTTCTTCCATAGTAGTCATGATATGCATTTTGTGGTGTGGCTGTATTTCTCTGCAGATGCAGTGTGTCTCATAGAGGGCAAGTGGTTCCTGCTTCTGGCTATTATAATTTATCATATTAAAAAATTTATGTATTTCCAGAAACTTTAACTGCAGATTTCATTGTGTGCCCCCTTTTTTGCTGCCGACAATACAGAACAGATTCCTCACCCAACCTGTCTTAAATCAGAATGAGCTAGGCAAGGCTTCCAGATTGCCTGGTCCATCACATGCTCATTGGACAACCAGTTCACGAAAACTGGGGCAAGTGTTCCATTAAAACTGAGACAGGTCCCAGAAACACAAGCTGATGATGTCAGCTGAATGAGACCATGCAATTTTGAGTTGGTGTTTTTAAGGTCAAGAAGTGTAGAAGTTCCAATATTTCTTGCCAGGTCCCATTTGGAGGGCAGGTTCTAGTTCTGTATGAATGGAATTTCTGGTAGATCTGCAGTCCTTAGTAGTAGACAGTGGGAGATTTGGGCCAACTTTGATAAACTGGTTGGAAGGAGGGAATTTCATCCAAGGGAAACTTGGTTTTATGGCTTCTTCACAAGCCTAATTGTGGTCACATTTAAGATAGATAATTATATAACTGTGCTACCCAAAATGTACTAAGTGCTTTGAAGTCCTCACTATGAAAAATAACAACCACGTGAAAGGTAGAGGAAATATAAACTTGTAGTGTGATGATAGTAAAAAATAAAATAAAATATTTATTTGATAGGTAGGTAACTGCATGAGGTGAAGCAGGCTTTATGGTTTTCTTGGGTTGGGGTTTTGATTGGGTTATGTTGTATATGAGAATGGCCAGATGGGGGAGAAACTTCAGGCATATCAACAAAAGAAAAGGGAGTTTTAAATGAGGCTTGGTTTGATAGAGATGAATAAGGGAGTTAGAGGGAAGAGGATTGTGTGAATGTTGATTCTGTACAGAGGACTGGCAGAGGAAATGTTCTTGGTTGGTTTGTCATCACTTCCTTCCTTTTCCCTCTTCCTTTTCTAGTCAGCAGCGATTTTCCTTCAGTCTTGCTGATCACTCACAGTGACTGGAAAGATGCTGTAAAAAGGCAGAAAGCTGCCTAATTTTTGCCTGGCAGTTGTCTTTAGCACTGAGCTTTCCTGGCCTCTCAATAAGGGTGCTGCTGTTGTCCAAGCAAGAACCAGGGCTTGGCAGGCTCCAGAACTGTCATGGAAGATTTCTAACAGGAGGAGAGAGCAGGGAGAGTGTGAATCTCTTCAGGATTTCTGGCCCCAGAAGCTACATGTTTTATGGAAGTAACTTGTCTAACGCTCTTCCTCTTTCCTTTATGGGCAGGATTTGCAAGTGACTTGACATATTTTGAAGTATTTCATTTTTCAGAGAAAACAGGAACTGTTTTATCTCTAGATAATATCACTGTTGACATCAGAGACAAGCTTCATTGCTGGTATAAGCAGGTGCAAATGTATTGGCTTGAGAGAAGTTGCACACATAACTTGCCAGGGGTGATGGTCTCCCATTTCCACCCACATAACAGTTGGGTAAATAATGATGCACACAGTTCTCATAAGGGGATTAGAGCAAAGCCACAATAGAGTTTATTCAGTTTTTATAGAATCAAGTGACTTCACTTTGTAGGCTGATAATATGATTTACTGCCATACCAAGAATTCAGGTCTGAACCAGATACAACTCGTTTCACGTGTGCATACAAAGCATTTAACTGAGTTCGAGATATGTGTTTTCTGTCAGCTCATTTATGAGTTATTTAGTGCAGGCGTGCTTAGGATCAGCCAGCCAAGGTCCTCTTGTGTCTAAAAGGGACTAAATTAAGAGCTTGTGATGCAGCAGTTTTTACTGGCATGGAATATATACACGGGTGAAAATAAAATAATAAACTTTTCTGCAAGCATGTCTTAAGTCATATTGGTGTGTTTATTTGAGAGTCAGTATGAGGGGGTAGGTAGGGGAGCTTGCCTTTCCCAGGCTCTGTACACACTTCATTAGGGTTACTTTATTTATATTACAAGGTCAAATGTGATCTTGGTGCACAGGCTTCCAACTTTAACAGACATTCCCTTGATTATTAGTGAGATTTTATTTTTTTCCCCTCCCAAGTCACTTTCTGATGTCTGGCCTGATTGAAAACAGGCAGAAACTGGCACGGAACAATATTATGTCATTCTTTGCTTATATTTCCTACCCACTCATTCTTTATTTTAATGTTATATGAGGTCTTCAGCAGAGTGTGACATACTGTTATAATTACATCATTTTGAAATGTGTTTATCCCCAAGAGTTGCAATTTGATTTAGGAACTGTTTTCCCTGCTTTTAGTCTGTTATTCATAGCATGGCATGACCATCAGGCTTCTGCAGCAGGGCTTCACACACCACTTTAAATATTTGCAAACCAAAACACAAGAGTCCATTCATGCATGTGGGGAGGAAAGAAGGAAGGGGACATGATTTAAGATTCGATAAAATTCTTACAGGTTGAATAAACTCTAATAACATTGTGTAGTTTCTGTGTAGAGTATTAGTTCATTCATATCTCTTTGCCATATAAACAAATGCATTTTTATGAGTGTTTTTATATGTTTCTGTAGGGTGCTTGTAATGGAATGGCACATCTGGCCCTTGGCCTTGTGCAATGGGAAGCAATAGCTCTTGAGCGTGTTTGTTAAGAAAATTGCTGTGACTTTTAGCCATGGGTTTTGATGCCTGCAGAAAAACATATTTAATTAGAACACAGAAGTTAAGGAAACTTCAGAGTAGTGTTCAAAAACATTTCAAGATCTGCCCTATGAATTGAACAGCTGTGTAAATGTGGGAAACTGCCATTTTTTATGGTGATAAGAAGCAGAGTCCCATGCTGTTTTCATCAGACCTGGATGAGCTGCCACCAGAGGTATCAAGACCCTCCAGAGATGTGAAGTTTGGACTCTGTCCACAGTTTTGAAGCTTGCTGTTACACAAAAGGTATGTATCATGAGAATATATCCAAAGACACAGAAAACAAGTATGAGATATGCCCTTATAAAGAGTAAACTAGAGCTCTTCCCACAGCATTATTTTGCTGTCTCTGATGATCATTAAGGATCATGAAACTGTTTGCTTTTGAACTTCCTGCTTAATAAATATTTGTTGGCTTTTATATTTACATATACAAAAGGAGAGAGAGCGAGCATCAAAACAAATACATGAATTAGGGCCCACTAATCTGATCTTTTGTAACTAGTTTGAGATTACTCATGTGAAAGGAACTTTGTAGGGCTGTACCCAGGACTGTGTTTTGTTTTGTGCCGGACTATTAGAGCACCATTTTGACATACATACATATTTTTACATATATATATAATGTATATATATTTCACTTACATTCTCCTTTGAAGAAGAAACATTTACTGCATTTCAATCAAAAGCTAGTGTTCATACATGGAAGAAAGGCGTATGGCTTAATTTCTTCCTGCATTTGATTCTTAACTGTAGCAGAATATATTTGCCTCAGTACTGAGCCTGGGCAGATGGCAGATGGACTCCTGACTTCCTGTTTTTGAAAGATACCAGACCTGATGTAAAGAAAAGTCATCTAGGGACTCTGCAGAGTGTTGTTAAAACACATACATCCCTCATGGGGAGTTTCGGCTGCTCTGCTGGCCTGACTCTGCTATCAGCCTGTGCAACTGTCAGTGAGAGTCCATCTCTTCACAAAAATGTATTCCTTAAGTCTAAGAGTAGTTGTTGCTGCTTTACACAAAAAGCAATTTATTGACAGTTTGCTACCTTTGTCCCGCTATACTCCGGGAACAGTAGTGTTTGTTGGGGTCTAAAGAATGGGCCCGTTGGAGAGAAATAAAGGTCACATTCATGGTTCAGATATGCATTTCCTCTTCTGAGTGCTAATTTTATCCATGGACTTGGGATGTGGAAGGGAACGCAACTGTTTGGTGTACTTGCACCATCCTTTCCAGCTCCCTGGCTGCCCTGTGTTCAGAATTGGGGAGTGAGGGAGACTTGTTTCAGCAGACCTTGCTGCTGCGATCTAACCTGCTGAATCCCATAAGCATAAAAGCATACGCGTTGGAGAACTTTAGGTCAATAATCTTAGTTTCTGCCATTTTCCAGTCTTTTAAACTACTAACAAATTGTATAAAAGTTTTTTTTATATTCTGTTTATTCTGCTTGGCAGGCACTTTGAACTTGTTTGATCATTTGATTTGCTGGATTCTTCATCGACTCAGGCACATGTTAAACTTGCTTTTACACTGTATCGGACTCCTTCTAATAGAGTATGGTTTTGCAGCTTGGATTTGTTTTATGCCTAATCATAGGAAACAAATTCAGGGACTTCTATTATCTCATTTGTTTTTCAGTGTACCCTTGCTTACAGTGCTTTGGCGATGGATTTCAGAATTTTGCTGGAGATACTTGTTCACAAGATTTCCAAATCATAAACCAATTGACTGAAGAATTTTGTCCCATATCTGTGTGGAGAAACCCCACACAGAATCCTGTTTGTCTTTTGTCAGAGCCTTGCAGTCCAGGTCAGGTGCATGTTTATGATTGGGCTTTGCTTTTGTATTTCTTGGAAAACGTACAAAAAGTGTTAGGGTAATAATTTTCTTTTTATTGTACTGATTGCTTCTAGGCACTTTCTGTGTTCTGGGGAAAAAAAATTTCTTGCCCTGTATTCATACATTACTCCTCTGGCATTTGTCCGTTCTTCACTGTCAGTTCAGACCAGTGCTGTAAATTACCTTTCATTCTTAAACTAGCATTTTGATTTTTTATTTTTCACTTGGGAGATTGGTGTGAAAAAGGCAACCGGTTTCAGACTAAAGCTTGATATGCTTGTATTAAATCTTGACTATACCTCTAAAGCCAGAGAAAATTAGTTATTCACAGTCATGCTCACAGGGAGAACTTTAAATTATTTTGAGAGTTACATAACAATGAAGTGCAGCACAGCTGCTGGAAAGAGCTGGCTGGAGGCTGGCATTAATAATTCGGATGTTATGTTGGGTGGGAGCAAGTGTGATACTTAATGAAGAAGTCTGTTTTGACACTGTGGAATGACATCGGTGTATATGAAAGTTAAAGAGAAATTGTCAAAATTAACTGTAGGTATCTTGAAATAAGTTTTTTTTACAATGGTAAATAATTAAATTGAAAATTAAAGTCTGTGTGATTGAAACTAACAACCCTAATATATTTGAGTTTATGTGCAATAGAAAACTTTTTGTAAATAATCCCCTGCTTCCCCCAAACTCTTAAGTAATTTTCTCCTCTGGCTTTGCAACTCCACCTGTTCTAAAAGGGTGACTGTTCAAGATTAGTGTAGTGATCTTTTAAGTATACTGATGCTTACAAGAGATATTTCAGCATGTTTGTTGTTTGGTTAATGACTGACTGCCACATGAAAATTATAGTAGTTCAGATCCTTGAGTTTAAACTCTCCCTCAGTCCTTGAGTTTAAACTCTCCCTCAGTTTTGTTTACAGGCTAAGGGACCATGAGCAGAAGAGTGAGTTTGAGGCTCGTTTTTTGTCTTGGGTAAAATGGGACACTGGTGTCCACTTTAAAAACTACGTTATTAAATAGCTATTAGCTAAATATACTCTGTAATGCGATAGTGCATTTGCTATGAGGTCATCAGACTTTTCTTGCTCCTTTACATAACAATGTGAAGTTCATTCTGCTCAGATCTTAAATCTGCCATAAATGTGTTTCATCTCAAAATATTTTTTCTAGATTATTTTCTTCTATGAAGTGGTGGTTTATATTAACATATGTAGAATTTGTCATTGTCACCTCATTTCTGCTGTACTTACTTGTGATAGAGTATTTAAAAATTACTTGCTGGGGAAGTTTAATGGATTTCATGGTCAGAGTTGGGTCAGTGAAAAGTGGGAGGGGGGTTGGTGTGGTTTTTTTTTTCTTGTCTCTGATTTCTGGAGTTGGATTCATGTTTATAGGTTGTAAAGTTGTAGCAAGTAATGCTGGATAATATATGGTTACAGGAAAAGATTACAAAGAATGTGAAGAAATGTTCAAGTCACAGAATGAGTTACAGATCTCACGTCTTCATTTTGAGATAGGTGCAGATACACTTTGGCTATAGTTAGCTTGTATGTATTGACCAAATTAATCTCCTGTGAAACAGTTCACTAAAATAAACTGGGGTTGTATGAAACTTGATCTCCTGAGCCTATTCAATAAATGCATGTCTCTGAGGAGAAAGATTGCATAAAATTAAGAAACCTTTTAGTTGGGTTTTTTTTAAAGTATTTCAAAGTAAACCTTTGTATTTCTCAATCTCAGCATATTTTCTATGTTTTGCATTAAGGCAGTGTATTTATTAGGTAGCAGAAGTGGGGGATGTCAGCTGCTTGCTGTTCATAAGTTACTATAGTTTCTAAAGGTAAAACAGCTACCCACTAGAAACTGAATTTTACTGCTTCTCAAAGTTAAGCCTAAGGCTCCCTTCAGCTTCAGATTATCACTTTTCATGTACATACCTACTTCACATTGAAGTGTTCTGGTATTTGCAAGTTTAGTTTTTTTGGGTTGTTGTTTGGGTTTTTTGTTGTTTTTTTTTTGAGGACAGTATTTCAAAAGCACTAAGGAATAACAAAGCATTAATGCTGTTCCTGAAATGTTTACCTCATGGAAGAGTGCACTGAAGTAACAAATAGTGAAGAGGAATGTGTCAAAACCCCCAGGCTTTTCAGCCTTGTGTTTATTGTCATCCTCAGGCTCTTAGCTAATTTCTAATTGTGTGTAATGTCTCAAACGCAGAGCTCTAATTCAGAGGCAATTATCATGTGATCAAGCTGTAGTTGTTATTTTAGTGCAGATTTGGGAAATAAAAGCTGACAGCTGTGTTCCAGCTGCATTTCAGCTGCACCTCATTTAAAAAATAGACTGGAGAAGCAGCATCAACTTTGCAATTTTTTCCATCTTTGCTGGGCTTGGTGAAGTTGCCTTATCTGGTTGCCCTGTGAAATATTTGCCATGTGTCTCTGGAGCCTAAATAAATAAAACAGGAAAAGAAGGTTCAGTAAATAGATGGAAAGATTGCAAGTAGTAGACTGAACACGCAAACTCATGTATATGCATTTGCCTCTACTGAATACATAAGAGATCAGCTACTAGTTCTTGCCAGACTTTTGTGTAGGGTGGCTCAGAGGTTAGTAGAGAGGTCAGTTCCCTTAAATAAACCAAATTCAAGATAATTCATTCAGTGACTTCCCTGTCATGTCTTGTTAAAAACTGTCATATATCCAATATATAGAAAACAGTTCTAAAGCTTTTACTAGGCTGTGATTTTTCTAAAAGGACAGTATCAGTTAGGTCATTAATTGCTAAAGCCAGAAACGCTCCTTGGGCATGAATGAAGTTCTTTAATGGTTGAGATACATGGGTGCATGTTTATATACCCTTAATACAGAGTCCTGAGAGAAACAAATCTTGGTGTGTTTTTGTTTTTTTTTTTTTTAAGTAAACACAAAGCTGAAAGTTGGAGCTGTAACTGATTGATCTGTAAAAATGCAGAATGTACAAGCTCTGCAGATGAAAGCTGAGATACACTGGTAACCTGGGCTTCCATTCTAAAACTTAACTTTTCGTTCCATTTAGAAATATTTGATCATTATGGGGACAATATTTTTCAAAGGTTACCAACTGATTAAGGAGCTACTGATGTTAAGACAGTGTCCTGTCGGCTGCAATTATTTTGATGCAAAGTTCTTAAATATTCTCTGGTTTGGTTTGCTGAATTTTTGTTTAGGTTGCTTAACAATTTCTTAGCATATATATGTGTTTTAATTGGAAAACAAACAACAACAAAAAAAACCACCCCAACAAACAACCAAACCAACCACCAGTGGTCATACCCTCTCAGTCCATCACTCAAATCTGAATTCATGCACATGGTGCAGTTGAAATTGCTGTTCCTTTGATAACTGGTTGAAGAGTTTGTGGTTTGTGTATTTGAGCTGTGAGTTGAAGTACTTGTGAGCTGACACTGCAGAACTGCCGTTTCTCAATTTTCAGTCTGATCTCTCCAGTGCAAAAGAATCTTCTTTTCTAGACAAAATAAAGATGACATTCCTTCTGTTCTTATGTAAGAACGAGCAGTCCAAAAGAACAGCGAGCAAGATGACCCAGCTTTGGGAAAATGGCTGATAAATGACTGTGCATCTCATTTTTCTTCTTGGTATCCTGTAATTTAGCATCAAAACTGCAGAATATTGAGGCTTGAATCAATGAAAGGTACAGTAAGTCTTCTAGTCATCTTCTAGCACCATCTTTAACTGATGTGCTGCTGCATTATGTGAGCTCAAGACTTTAAAACAAATGCTGCTCGTTGAAATCCAGGAGCAGTGGTGTGAGCAAGTGCTCTTAGGTTATGGAACAAGTAAACCACATTGATAGGAAGTACATGGTTGATGCTTTAGCAACTTTGAACTTTTCAGTGAGGTTGATGAATAATGTCCACAAATAGCATGTACATTAGTAATGTGGCTGGGATTCTTGGCAGCTGAATGGCTGCCTCTGTTGTCTGTCTTTGTTGGAGGTTGCAAGATGCACCTGCAGTGGTGCTAATGGATGAAAAAAAAAAAAAGTGGTATAGCTTAGTTTACTGTCATTTCCTAATGAATCACTCGTAACTAATGCCTGTTAACACAGAAAAACATGGCATCTTTGAAACTTGCATGGTTTAATAACAAATCTAATTTATTAAAGCAAAGATACTTTTCACAGAATTTAAACTGACTGGTTCCACAGTACATGAAGCTCCTTTTTTTCTGAGAATTTTTGCGTCTTTTTTTTCCACAAAATTGTTACATTTTTTTTCATAACTTGTAGCTTGAATTGCTAAAACGAATCTTAAGGGACTCACAGTTGGCTTTTTTCCATGTAAATCCTAGGGTTTTTCTGTAATGTGTATCATATTTACTAAGTTGTAACTGTATTTTTCTGACGAACATCTCTAGTCTCAAGCAAGAGAAGCTTTGTGGTGATCTCATCTTCTGAGCTGGATTTGTGATTGACCTGTTTGTCTTTCTCATGCTCATTATTTCCTGCCTAAAAGACTAATTAACTTATCATAGATAACATCATGTTGAATTAGAGTTTATTTCAACCAAAACTGAGATTTAGCTCTGTGTTGACAAATGTTTTGTATATGTATATATGTATTAGTAACAGCTGTTTTACTGCAAGAGAATAGGATTGGTTGGTGTCTGGGAGCGCTGTCATGCCTGCTCTTCTTTATAAATTGTCTTTTGAATGCCACCCAGAGGACAGAGTTAGTGATTAGAAAATTGATAGAGGGGGTTGTGCCCATCAAACTGAAAAATTAAAGAGCATACACATGGCTTTTAGTACAGAGTGTACCTATACCAGCATGATAAAGTTTGTGCTTCCATAAAATCATGTGAAAACATAGACTTTAGTGATGGAAAAAGGCTATAAGGCTTCATTCAGTTCTACTTTTTCCTTTTCCAATCCCAGTCAGTCCAAGACTACTCCCAAAACTGTGTTGCAAATGAAAATACAATTACAGATTGTAATGAAATCCTATCTAACTTTGTAGCCATTTTGGAATACTTCCAACAAAAGGTAGATTTCAGAAGTGAAACTAAATGGCTGTAGTTGAAAGGTTAGAGCCAGCTAGACTCAGTGCATTTGGGTGGAGGCAAAATGCATATTTGGATAGGAGACTCCCTTACGTGCAGTGGAAAAATACCAAAAGGGATAGCTGCAGGGCTTTTTGAAGGTAATTAGATGCTCTGCTTTTTAACAGCATGGCCTAGATATAATTTTCAAAAAGGATTCAGGTCAGATGGCCCAAATCTTTTAAGTCAGTGTGATGTTGCAAATTAAACACCTCAGTCACTTTTTAAGAGAGTTGAATTCTTCAGCTGTTTATGACCTAATCTCACTGAGTAGAGCAATGTCTGTCTGTAACCTCAGGGAAGTCTGTACTGAAAAGCCTTGCAACTTAAGCTAAGTCTATCAACTATGGAATCCAGTCTTATGACAGTCCATTAGTGACAAAATAATGCTGGAGTTCTTAAACAGCCCTCAGACTCCAGGCTGAAGTTCATAGTCAATGGATGCTATATTTCTTTGAACCTTTCATCATCTATGGCAGTTTCTCCTTTTGAAGACTTATGCATATTTCATGGTAGGTTAGCTGAAAAGCAGGAGCAGCTTGTCTGACCTGAAAGACAAGCTTGTTGTTGTGTTGGGATTTTAATGAATATGTTGCAGAACATTCTCCAGCTGTTGCCCTCAAGAGGAAAATCGTCAGGGTCTGTTAAGAAGGCAGAATTATTTTCTAAACCACCAAACTATGTGCTGTGATACCAAGCAGATGGGTAGACAGCTTATGTGTGAAGCTTAATAGAAACGATTGCAATACAACAGATTTGCAATCAGAAGGTGGAAAACTCCTTAAATTTGTTTAGATCGGATGTGACAGGACAGCTTTGTGGAGTAGAGGGATTCAGTTTCTTAGGACTTTCTTGAAACTTGTGATTTCACTGCAGCTTTGGGGAAAGTGTGTGATGATCAAGTCAGTCAATACAAGTGTTGGCAGTATTTTTGTCTGTTTATTGGGTACTGCAACATTTCTGTGGGTAAATTCTTGAAGCACAATCTAAGGAATTATCCCTGTAGTCTTGTCAACATACTTCATCCTACTTTTTCATCTTGCTGCATGTTGTCTGTTATGCTCATTTATTGTGTTTCATTTCTAATTAGGCTCTAAACTCATTGTGGATGACTCCTTATTTATATAGATGTTTAGATAACATCATAAAGCGATCTTGTTCCTTGTCAAGTTATTTTACTCAAGTACAATGTAGGTACTGCATTCTTCTTTTCAGATTACCTAAGTTCCAATACAGTTTTCAATTTCATCTGAACATAGACTGAGGCCTCCAAAACTGTTCTTTGGTGTCAACATGTGTAAAATGGAGTGTAAGGTTTAATTTCAAATGTCAAACGGTCAGTTGGGAAGCCAGTTCTTAAAAGATTGGTCTTTCTTATCACATGACAAGATGGTGCTGCTGTTTGTTTTATGAAAGTGCATAGAAGTCTGAAGGTTGGGATATTTTTGCATTTGGAATGAATGAGCATTAACCTCAAAAGAAAATACAGTTTAAGTAGTCAAGGTAAGCCGGGTGGAAAAATGGCAAAGCCACATGTACTGTGTAACAGCCCAACATAACCAAAGCAATTGCTCTTGTTCATAAAAGGACTTGTGACACTGGAGTTTTTACCAGGATATAGCTGATACTGCTGCTATTGTTGGAGAGTTAAAATGAGATCTAAGCTATCTGCTTGCATAACTTAAATCTTTGGTTCAGCGCTGATTCAGTTGAAAAATTGCCTAACATTGCCAACACCAAATAATCTCCACTAGCTATCAATGTCCACTCACCCACACATAAATATTTTTTATGTTTTAAAGTCCATACATCCTAAATTCCAAAGTTGTCAAAGAGATTGGTGGCGGGCTGGAGTGATTCAACACAGTGCTGTGAGGACTGAGACTAGAACGAAGGCATATGTCAGCATTCTGTGCAGAATTGGCATGTCAGATAGTGTTCTGTAGAAAATAACGTATGTGAGCATAGGGCTTAATAGTATGAGATGGTCCATGACTTGGTTTAGAAGCAGAGACAGCCTTAGCAAATGTTTGAAGCTGGTATATGAAGCAGCAAGCTAGGATATAGATCAACAGCACTAGTGTATTTTTTTCAGGGCATTAATTTAGGAAAAGGGATTATTGAGTCTAGTTTGACAAAGCTAAGAAGAAAAAAAGGTTCAGAAGAGAGAAATACATACAGATACTTCTGTCTGCTATAGTCTTTGCCATACCTTATGTATTCCATCCTTCTATTGATGTTTTAAAACATCAAAGAATTCCTTTAGATAATTATTTGTGGAGGGCTTTTTCCTTCTCATCTTCACAAACTAGATGACATAGTATCCTAGAGATGGCAGTGAATTTTCTTTAGGTGCAAATGAATCATAGTAATTAAAACAAAGATCCTTTAAAAAAAAACCCTGTCAAATAGCTAGTGGCGAATTTAAAAATATTTCAGTCAAGGTAATGTTTTCCATTTCAGTGGCTTTCTTAACAACTTTTTAACATGTGAGAGACTCCATTATCACAGGCATTGAAATTAGAGTTGTGAATGCTTTAGGTAGCAGATGAGATGAGTCGCTTTGTAAATTTGCTATAAAGCTTTATTAAATCATGAAAAATTATGAAAGCAGTGGATATATAACTAAGGAAGGACAGCTTAAGCTTTCTGTGAGTGTTGTTTAGCTTAATCTGCAATAATACTGCACTTGTGGGTGAGGAACCTGATCTACACCACCACCCGTCGGGTATTTTGGTAGTTTTGTCACACACCATTCAGATTTGCTCAGGCTGCAAACGTTGCACAATGTCAACAAAACTTCTTGCCTTACTGAAAAGTACTGAGGAGGGAAACTGGAATGGTTTCTCTAGAAATCTTTGGTGTACTTTTTACTTTAAAGGACACAGTACAACAACAGATAATGAAACATGATGACCTGAATACCAAAAACACTTCAGAGAAGCAGGTTGGATTTCTACATGGTTGGGGCCGTGGTCCAGCAATGCTTTGTTGAGATGGGTCACAGCAGCAGAGTCCCCTGGGCTGCTGCTCTTTTATGTAGTCCACAAATAGCTCTCCACCTGCTGCTTTTCTGAGGAGCTGAGTTGGAAGGGACTTGACCTCTCCTATTTTTATGCTTTTTGAAAGTATTATCTCAGAGATTTGGGTGTAAGCTGCTGTTACTCATTCTGTGAAGCTTTGTAGCTTTCCTCAGTCACTGTGTTTCCCTTATCTTCTGTTTCTGTGAGATCTTGATGGCATGGACAGTTGCTGCATATTTAGCAGGAGCAGTACAAGAAATTACCCCCAGTGCTGCTTGTTATGATCACCAAGTTGGCAAACAGATTGCATAAATACCCTTTGGACCATTCATCAGAAAGTCATCTGGGTTGGCTTAAACAGTTAATTCATGAGAGTTTGCACTGAAGCAGATGCAGAGCACTTATATCAGATGATCTGTTAAATCAGCTGTAGAGGTGTAACAGCCACAGACAAGGTTAAACTGCTTTCCTTTTTCCAAAAGACAGGATTTGTCTTTGTCCTAATCTAACACTGACCTGTGCCTCCTCAGCTATTTCTGACTTGTGAATGGTGTGTAGAGTAGAACAGTAAAAAACAATTCTTCTGTCATTTGTTTCTCTGTACCCTGTTGGAGTGCACCTATTTTATAAAGGGGAAGATTTTTTTCCCAGTTGTTGGACAACTTACTATATAATAAAATAGTGTAGAAATAATTCCTAGATTAGGAGTTTTTTCCTGAGTATTGAAAGCCATGTTATATTTTTAATTACAGCAAATATTTTAATGGTTCTCTAGTTAAAAGGCAGAGTTTATTTTAGTTTTAGGTATCTGGAAGAAGTATTATTGCTTATGCAGCTGAAGTTAAACTGTGATCTGTCCTGGAGAGAATGTGGGTACAAACCAAAGATTTCATGGGATTTCGTAAGAAGAGAGATGACCTCAGCCTGTTGCTCAGGACAAGCGTTACGGTGCCAGGTAATGTTAGTGATTGCTGTTCACAGAGCTCCTGCTGTACTTGTTTGGAGTATTCACGCAGTGTCTTCTGTCCCATTTAACAGATGGATTTGACAACCTGTGAGGAAATAAGGATATTTTTTTTTTATTGCCACTTGCTTCGTTCTTCGATACATTGTATAGTGCAGTTTGTTTTCTCAAAATAATGAGGAGGCTGTATATGTTACTCTAGTTTGGTAGCAAGCTTTTTCCTTTCACTATATTTTTGTAAAGCACAAAATTAAAATAAAATTGCATTTAAAGAATTTAAATTATTTTCCACACTTGTGTGCCTAGCAGTGGCTCAGCAATAGTAACAGCTTATTACTGGTTTTCCCCTTTTCATATTTTTTTTTCTTGCCAGCTATCCTTTCTTATGCTGAAAGGATAGCCAACTGGTGACCATTAGCTTGCAAAATTTGTTTCACTTGGAAGAAAGGATGAAATGGAAAGCATAGTGGTCATTTCTTAGCTTAGTAAAAAAAATAATAAAATCCTTTAGAGCTTATGATAAAAGGACATTACAATTTGAGGGATTCTAAGCACTCATTCTTAACTGTATTAACTTACAAATATGCTTCCATTGATACATTGAAAAGACTCTTGAATCAAATGTTACTGTTAGAGCAGCACAGACCATCTGCATGAGACCTGCTGCAGAACTCTTCCAAGAGCTTTTCTCCATTCCTTTTTAAAAATGTTCTCATTTCACATTTAGATTGCTATATTTTGTA
Organism: Falco punctatus; assembly: GCF_963210335.1. NCBI lineage: Eukaryota > Metazoa > Chordata > Aves > Falconiformes > Falconidae > Falco > Falco punctatus. Next base: position 20,332,401 of record NC_137587.1, read on the forward strand.
GCAGTGGGCTTGAAAGGTTCCCATTCTGCTGTATTATTTTTTTTTAACTCTTTCCTTGGGTTATTATCTTTGGTTCTACCTTCTTGAATTATGTACTCATGTCCCTCAAGGCTTTACCCTTTCTACTGCCCATTTTGTGGTCCTATGATATCCCCTTCGAATTTAACTGGTGTCTCAAAGCTGACAGCTTTTATGTCTGTCATGCTATTTTGTCTTGAATCTGAAACCATTCCTTGACCTTGTACTACAACTCAGACTCAGTTCAGTGTTGAAATCATTGAGACTCTTGACCTGGCTCCTTCCCAGCATTACACCTGTGCTGATGTGACATCTTCAAGAGACCTAAATGAATCTGGGAAATGAAATAGCTACAAAAGAGTTAACTCTTGTCATTTTTGGTCTGAAGTCCAGGGCTGCAGAGCTGCCCTAACCAGTATGTCTGGAGAACCCCTTGCTCTTGAATGTGATGTTGCTCTGGCTTGCCTTTACTCACTTCTTCCCATATGAGATTCAACATGTATTTAATTCCTAGAAGGGTTTACTCCCAACCATAAGCATATCTTTCTGAAAGACATGCTAAAATAAAATATAGTTCAGCTCATACTTACAGTTATGTGTTGCTCCTGAAAAGGCCTGTCTTGTCCAGTTTGACTAAAACAGTGCAATGACTTGTGTTTCAGAAAGTAATTCGTAAGCATTTTTTCTGTCAGGGAACCTTCAAAAAGTGTTTTCTTTGTTTCTTTCCTTTCAAGAGTCAGGGAAAAATTGACATAATAAATAATTACCTGCTGGCCATGTCTAGGCTCCATGTACTCTTTTCCAGAAGCCTTCCCTTGGGAGTATTACATTACAGTTTTGGCTTTTCATAGCAGAACATTATAACAGTTTTTCCCTGTCAACTGATATGGTTGTTTATACTATGGAATACATATACATGACAGGTTTTAGTGAATTTTTTAGGCCCTTATTGTAGCTGAGTGTGTGTGCTTATCTCAGTAATTTTATATCTTGGATTCAGTTACTGTTTTGTGCGTTCCTTTCCTACTTCCATGCATGTCCACTTTAGATGTTGTATTTTCAAGTAGACATTTTATGTGCATACATCAGTAATTCATGTTTTGCTAGAACTGTTCTGAATCCACTTTTTTCTCCCCTTATTTTGCTTAATTCTACTTTAATTTTACTTACTATTGTGACCCCTTTCTGCTTTGTTTAGTATCATTCTAAAACACTGCAGAATTTGTATTGCTCCAACCCTGAAAATTATGAATTTTGGCAGGATTTAAGAAAGGGATTTTCTTAAGGTCTCAGTCACGGAGTGCAGAAATTTATGAGGAAAAGCAACCAGAGACTGAACCTTGAAATATTATAGCTATAGGATGGAGTAAGAAGTTGCACACAGCTATATATTTTTCACTTTTTACTTGGACTGTTGTGTGCTGTTACTGTGAGCTGCAGAAGAGCTTCTGTGTTCGACTCCAAAGGTACTTAAGTATGTGTTTTCAGATCATTGGATGTGAAAGGCATGGCAAAACCAAAAATTGCTTTTCTAACTTTCACCCTCTGTATAATTAATTTCTCTTTAGGGAAGTAGAGCAAGATATGAATGTAGTTTGACCTCAACAGAAATGAGGCACAGGAACGTATGTCCCACTGGTCAGCATTACCCCGAACACAAATATTTGAAGGTGGTGGGAGCAGAGTAATAGCAAATTAACTGTGTGCCATTCTGTCCTCCGCTGCCTGAGAGCAAGCTGTGTGTTTATTGAAGGAAATGGTTCTGCTGAACTAGTCCTGATGCTGTTCCAAGCCAATTGGTGATTACCTTTTCCGTGGGGATTGAAATGAATGTGTGTTATTTTAAAATAAGCTTTCTTAACTGCTGCTGCTATTCAGAATTTGTCTGTTATTTGTTTGTTCAGCTGGACTTGACAGCTTCTGTCTTAACTGCACAGAGAGGCGCTAGCTCAGATGTAATTTGCCTTAGGTTCTCCTCTTCTTTTTCCTCTCGCATTAGTGTGCTTAGTTTCTTTCTGATCTTCAGAACTGTAATGTATAAGGAAGGATGTCTATAAATACTAAACTTAAGTATAAAAAGAATCGGTATTTGCTCTGCATGGCTGTAAAAGAAATAATGTGCTGATTTATTGCGATCTGGGAAGTTCTTCTAAATTTCTGACTATTTAGCCCAATCCTCAAAAATGTTGCTGGGCTGGAGCCAACTGGTTTGTAATCTGGAGAGGAGAGGAAAGGAAGGGAGAAAAAGTGGGGAGAAGATCAAAAAGGGGAAGTCACATTTCTTGAATGTTACTACATCTACAAGGTGGAAATTGCCCAAGTTGGATCTGGAATCAGATCAAAATCTGAGTTTCCTCAAACTATGGGGGAAATGGTGTTCTAAGATTCCCTTTCAAGTGAACAGACTTGGACATCTGAAGGAGAGTTGTAGGGTTCAAAGCTGAAATCAGAAATGCACTGTAAATATTTGGAAACTAACTTCTGCAGTTTGGTTCATGTGTCTCTTCATTTCATTATCAATTAGTGCAACAAAATATATTTAATCAATACTAACATCCACTCTGTGTTCCAGGTTTTTGGCTGTGCCTAGGTGGGCTGTGAATTCAGGTAATTTTGTCAAAAAAACGCATGTATAAGTGTATGGCATGTTTTCCTCGTGGTCCATGGAGGAAAAGCTGCTGTCCACAGTGATGAGTAAACTGCTGTCCATTGTTTAATTGAAGTGATCTCTGTGTACCCAAGACTATTTTCCTGCTTTTTCCGGACTGGTTAATTATCGTTATTTGTAGGGGGATGGACAACCTTTGTGGAAATTTTTCATTAGGTGACAGATCTTTTCTTTTATCCAGTGTCATCAGTTCATTCTTCTGTGTCCTTATTGTACCTTAGACGTAAATGTTGGTTTCATTTCCATAATCTAGGCAACATAACAGACCTCTGGCTGGGTGTGTACAACAATGTTTAAAAGTATTTAACATAAAAGTATTTTTGGTTTGAGTGTTCTGGTAGCTGAGGCATCAAAAGCAATAACGAATAACGCTTTAGGTAGGGATTTAGATATTCAGCCGGTATGTTTCCTCTAGCTTCTTGTTGCTCTCCTCTGGTTTTAGACAAAGGATAGGATTCTTTAGTGACTGTACATGCTGAATAAGTCATCCGGTGGAAGAACAGAAAAGGTCTAAAGTATACACAAAATTGTTCTAGCTTGTTTCAAAAAAAATTTATATCTCTCTAAATTCCCAGTGTAAACAAAGTAAAGTAGGTACCATGTGAATTGTTGCTTTCTGAACATAGAGCAGAGAAGACAACCAGCTAATCAAAATTCTGATTACGGTAATGTTAAAATATAAATGTCTCACTAGCATGTGGTCTTGGGTACTGTGTTGAGGATACATTTCTGAAGGAAATAATGAATGAGAATCTCATTGCTGCTAGACGCTCAGCAGATTGCCATGGTCATCTTTGTTTTCCAGACCTAAAGATTTATGCTTCTGATAAACTTACATCTTCTAACAAACTACATAAATTGGTAATATTAGGAACAACAGAAGGGTAGGAATTCCTTAATGTTATAATGTATACATCTGATTCCTTAGAGAATGGCCTTCTCGGGTAGAATTGCGTATCAGAGTTGATGAAGCCGATGTATTGAGGTGTGGAAAAAAAACAAGGAAGTGACTCTAGGTTTTATGAAACAGAGTATTTTCTTGTTTCTTTCTGTACTGTGGTAGGGTCTAAGAGTCTTAAGTGCTAAGATCTAAACATTGGTAGGTTGTTACACCCCAGAATTTTTTGCTGTTTAATTAAGACCTAACACAACATATCTTAGATGCAATATTAAAAATTATGATAAAGTTCATAAATTACAATAAAAGTAATGACAAAGTCAGTGCAAACTAGGTGCAGCTTCTTTGATCTTTGTAATATACATGTCTTCATGTTTATCTGTCATTTTTCTGCCGGAAAAGATCCACTTACGTGACATACACAGTAGTGACTGAATTAATGTCACAGTTCACTGTATGAGTATACTTTCTGAATGTGTGACTGACCATGGGATATCATCAACACTCAAGAGTTAGCCCCAGTTTTGTTAAATTGTATCCTTTCCAGATTCTAGAACTCGTTGTTCGGAAAGCCTCAGATCTTAGTTTCTTTCTGTATGTGGTCTGTATCTGCCTAATCTAGTGATTAATGTGTTATTCTGAACCCCTGCTTTATGGATATTCATGGATTCTTCTCAGCTGTTTGCTGTGCATCCTGTCTGAGTCCTAGTGGGAGCAGGAGGAGGCTAGCCTGGGAGCTAGCTGCCTTGATCTTGCAGGATTTTTAGGTTGTTGGACTGCAGATTTGTGGCAGAAGTTTTGCCTGTCTTTTTTTTTTTTTTTTTTTTAAATGTGCCAAGGAGCAATAACAGTGTCATCTGAAGGGGACAATATATTCCACTGAGCGTAGTAAAGCATCAGTACTAATATATTCAACAGTATTGCATATGCTAAGGCATATAACATGGAAAATACTGACTTTTCCACATGCTGATGTGGTAACAGTGATGGTGTTTGTGTTTTAAAATAACCAAACAGTGCCTTGGGATGACAACTTTTGTAAATTGAAATACATGAAAATCCACTTATATGTAAGGTGCTGCCAGTTCCCTCAGTTTAGCTACATGCTGTACAGCCAAATTCTTATTCTGGATAAGTGAGGCTGATGAAAGCATAAAGACATAGTCACAAAACTAGTACAATTTCCTAGTGTTTTTCAGTGTTAGAGATTTATTCTTCAGTGTTCAAGTGAACTCATGAATAGACTGAATGGTTGTGGAAATTGAATTGCATCTAAGTTACAGTATGTGAAAAAAATGCTAGGAACACAAAGGGACTTTAAATGGATTTAGATTTTTTGTTATTGAAGTGCCATTAAATGTATCAAAACAATATAAAAAACCACTAAAGATAAAATTTAATGTTGACCTTGAATCTTAAGTCTGACATGAGTAATTTGATAGTGATTAGGCTCTGTAAATGTCTTATTAGGCTTGTATTCTGTAAGGAATTATACAGATGTTCTGGAATTCACTAATGTTTCTCATGTTTATAGTTAGAAATGTGCATTTCAGTGTAAAGGACTGGGACCTTGTCATTACAGCAAATGTAGCAACATCGATTTTGTTGGCTGCTGCTATGCAGCTAGTTGCTGGAGGCAGTAAAGCTGCCATTTAAGAGGGCAGAGCAGGACTGCACAAGTCTGTGGGATGTGTCTAACATGAAATATCCCCTGTACAGTTAAAGCTTCACAAGAGTTTGAGATAAGCTGTGGTCAGATATCACTGGAATTTAACACAAACAGCGACAATATTTTTGGTCATGCCAGAAGTTCATGGAAGTGTTTGTGCACAGTGATACAGTTTTTTCATTTGTCTCCCACACACTGGCTTGCAAAACAGTGTATGTTTAATCACCACTACTATTTCCTTCAGCATCACAAGCCTAAATTTACTGGAAATTCATGGCCACAGGTAGCTTTCATCATCCCTGATGGCTGCAGTACAAAGCTCTGTGGGTGGTGGCATGGGAACCTGGAGCATACCTTTGTGGAGGGTTGTTCATGATCTTTAGTTCATGTAGCGGCACCTGCCCTGCAAAGTTTGATTAAATTTGGTTTGGGCAGCACAAAGGAGTGCAGTGTTAGAACTGGACAGAAGTAACAGATTGCTGACACCTCTAAGCCCTCTGTTTTATGTAGGGAAAGCAGCTCTTACTTTTAGCAGTTAAAGTAATCAAGGTGAAGAAAAAAAACCTGGCTCCCTAAGGTGTGTAGCAAATGTCTTTCTGAAATGCCAGAGTATAGCTTGCTCTTTATTAATACAAATCTGGCAGATTGTGAGCACATAACGCAAAATGATAGCTCTTGAAATGTAATTGCTCTGCTGTTTGTTACGCTAACTGGCAAAATTTGAACCATTTACAGTTTCCACATTCATAGTATTTTCGTTGGAGTGAACATACTTCCCTTAGGAAATAAGTGCTGCTCCACCTAAAGTTCTGGAGACACAAATATATAATGAAGATGATAGCAGGTTTTAGTAGTAAAGACTGGACTTGTTTTTTTAAAAAAACCAACAAAATCTTTGCCTGATTTCATAAAGTAAGTTCTGTAAGAACATAGGACATGCAGCTAAAGTAGTGTTTCTCAGTGATTTCACTCTCCGTGGACTTTAAAAGCTTTTCTTTATTAGAAAGTATAAAAAAATTCTCAAAACATTTAAGTCTCAATCATGTGACAAATGCACAAAGATTGTAAGAGTAATGATGGTAGTACTTAGAAGGTATGTATTGCAACATATGTGCCTCAATATTTAAGGGTTAAAATCTTCCCAGATATTTGGACTGCCTAACTTGAATTCATGTGAAGTACCGTACTGGGAGAGAGGAATTTGTCAGGCCTGCTCTGAAGACATTGATTTGGTAGTTCACACACTCTGGCATTCAGTTTTGTAAAAAGTTGGCTGATGGGTGCGTATATTGTTCCTGTATCATGGTAGTAGTCCTCCATATTATCATGCAGCAAGGCCCCCGGATTGGAAGCAGAGACTGTGGATGAGATTTGTCAGTAAGTTTCTGACTATTCTGTAGCACAAACTGGAGTATGCACTGTCTGGGTGTCCTGCTCTCTTCTTCTGCACAAAGGTCTGCATTCCTTCCAGTTCTGCTGAAGATACTTGCAGGTTCATGTCTGTGAGCCAGGATTTATCCCACACTTACTACATTCCTCTCAACTTCTGAGAGGTGCAGTTACAGCTGTCTGAGCTCTTGCTTACTGACAGTTACCTGGTTGTAATAGTATTGCTTGCTGCGTCTTAGTGGTGTTGGAAGGTTGTTGCTATATTCTGTCCTTTCAGACAGATGCTCTAAGAGTCTGTAATACAGATGTAGGACCTGGGGCTTAGCTGCTGTTTTGGCTGAGTTGAGCAAAACCAGCGCAGAGTTATCTTACCTGAGGGATAAGGGACCATAACATTATTAAGGTAAAAACACCTGGCACTAAAAGGAAGACAGTCCAAAAGAAAAGGGGACATCAAGTCAAAAGGGAAATTGATGACTCTCCAAAACACTGCAGACTGAAGGAAATTGACAAAGGTGGAGTGGACTTTTGGGAGTAGTGAGGCAATCAGTGATTTGTACACAAACATCTGTTAGTTTTCCATATAATAGCTCTCAGGGCCTGCGTTCTCAGCACTGATGGCCAAGTACTCCCCTTTTTGCTTGCCTGCCTTCCAGGAAGTGTAATTTTGCAGAACTAGCATGTCCTGGTCACAGAGGTAGAGATTGCATAAACTTAACTGTTTGATAATCATTACAACAATGATTACTCTGTCCTTCACCCATTTTAACAGTTAAGGAAACAAAGATGGAGAGAACAGTTTTTGTATTACAGCATATGCTGACTGAAAGCCTAAATCAGAGAAATGTAACAACAGGTTGCCAGTGAAAGAATTGTTTCTGACTGGAGAATAATGATTTACAAGTATGTACCAATTTTTGGCACAATTTTTTAACCTAAGAGTGTCCGTTATATATATTTTGTCAGTAAGGCTTTTTCCCCCCCAAAGTTAACCTTCTCTCTACAGAGAATACAGTATAGGTCTCTGAGACTTTCTTTCTGTGCTTGGCATGTTACTAGTTGTAGTAGGCCTCTATCAGCAAAGAAGAGAACTCAGTAAAGGAAGCTGATCTAAATTTTTGATGTAGCAATCCTCTCTGTATGGATGTTCTGATGTGAACAGAACCGACTGCATTGATTTCAAACTCATTCCCCGTTGATGGCAAAATAATAATCTCTACTGAGTTATGTTCTAAGAAAGTTTTCTCTTTTGTGGTGGTGCTTAATAAGAACTTGAAGTAGTCCTATATGAACTAGTGTCAGGAACTGATATGTGTTACAGTGCAAACATCTCCCCACACTTGTAATCTAATACTGCCTTTTTTAGTTTGTGCTAGGAATTACCTGCCCTAGTAGTGTGCGTGACACCACGGTATTCATGAAAATGTGATATCTAGCATTAATAAATAAAAAAGGAAAGTTGTTATTTTTTTCTTCTGTATATTGAATCTGAACCTTTTCTTCTTTTTTGTAGTCTTCAGTCTGGTATAATTACCATGATTTTTATTTTGGGCCTTGGGTTCATATGAACCCACTTTGATACTGCTGGTTGTGTAACGGTTGCCTGGGTGTATTGGGTTTACATGGCAAGGTTTTGGTAGCTGGGGTGGGCTGCAGGAGTAGGCTCTCTGAGTAGTAGTAGCTGCCCATGTGTCAGACAACTATTTAATAAGATCTGTAACGTATGCAGAACCTAAGTCCAAAACTCTAGTGTGCTGCTATTGGTAGATAGACTTTGCTGAATGGTTCCATGGGTGTCATTTACACGCTTTAATGCTGTCCATATAAAGGATAATATCTACCACCCTGTAGTGTTCAGGGTTTTCCTCTGTGTTCAGGGTGTAGCTCCATACTTTATTTCCTACAAACAGTGTGATGCCTGCTCTGAAGGTTGTTTGTGTCTTGACGGGATTTTACTCAATTACTATTGGATCTGTATGTTTCACAAACAGGTGGCTTTTCATGGTATCTCCATAGGAATGTAATATTTTTGTCAGCTTTTTAGAAAAAGAAACAAATTAGACATGTAAGGCAGGTAAGACAAACTGATATTGGAAAATTTATGTACCCTATTTTGAAATACCTTTGACCTGTTTGATTTGATTTAGTGTGAAATGTGTTACACTTCTGACAAACTGAACTGTGGGGTCTTGAGTTGAATGAGGAACAATAATTAGCAAATACTCAAATTTTGGTCCAGACAACTTTCAACAACAGATCTGAGGAACAAAAATACTAATTTCTCATTTACTAGGAACCAAGTCAGAAATTCCAGTTAAATTCTTGGGGTTTCATTTTACTCAGGTGATCTGCAAGTGTAGAGGATTTTGGCCAAGGTTTCGGTATGTGGAGACTACAGTAATTACTAAAACTCCAGGGCACACATTTCTGTTGGAATGCAGCTGATGTCATGGAAAAACAGGACCTTTGTGGTAACCCCTAACAACCAGAAGTATAGTAAGTAGTAAATGTTACCTAAATCAAGATACTCTATTTTAAAGAGACTTGTTGGGATGGTGCCTGTGTGCCAAGAAATATAAACTTTTACTGATTCAACTACAGTTTTCCTAAAAGCACCAGCCTACTGCTGGGGTTTAGCCATAATTTTGATATGCCTAATAAAACCAGAAATAGTTCTGTTTAAATCTTCAAATACCCAGAATTTACTGTTCTTTCCACCACCTAACAGTTTTATGGTCTTTCACATCAGAAATCAGTGATGGTATGTTAGTTACAAGGGAAATAGCACTGTAATTTTCATGATTTGCAAAACACAGTTTCTTTCCAACGTATATTTTCCCTCTAATTGAGTGAACTGCTTTTTCTTTTTTCTTGTAGAGTTGTGCAGAAATGTAGAATTGTAGAATTCATTTTCTTTATTGTTTTTATTTGTTTTTGAAAAGTCCATTCTCAGCTTCAAGCTGTGCATACTGTTTGGCTTTGATAGGGTTACTTATGACTTCCAAGCCAATTTAAAGGTCTGTCATCCAAGGGGTGTTCATTCTTTAGGTGATTTGTATGGTTTCATTTCTTTCTCCTCTGACAGAAATACAGATACCACGCCTGTGAAAGCCCTACCACCTCAACCTTGCAATATACAGCTTTACTTTCCTTTGTAAGCAGACAGTAATATGGGGAGAAGATTGAACAGCCTAACATACAGCAACATATTGTCGTCTTGAAGGCACCAGTACAGCTCCTAGTACACTCTCTATGACAGTTGACCATTAGCTGTTGTATATATTTAGTATTCTTTGGCTTAAACCTTGAGGTGGTTTTCAGTTGCGTTGTGCTTCTAAAGGAGATGTACCTGTCTATAATAATGTTGTTTAATGATACTTTTGGCAGGATAGAATTGATGTTTTTTTTTGCTGGTATCTCCTTAAGCCACTCTGAATGTTATTTCTAACTGAGGATTTTGCAGGTATTGCAGCTCACAAGATACTATATAGAATTCTAAAATAAAAATAAAAAGCTCCAAGAAACTATAGGTTCAGTAGTCGTCCATATCATTCAGCGTATATGTTAAAAGCACAACAGAATAAAAATAGTGCAAAACCCCATTGTATTTCAGTTCTGGGTTCTTTGTGCTACTGGTGAGCCTCAGTCTTATTTCTGCTTTGTTAAATAGTGGTCCAAAACAGGCTTTAGGAGTTCAATGTACTAACTTGGATATAAGTTTGATACTGAATTTGCCAGTACCCATTTATCCATGCTGACTCCTTGCTTGTGGATTTGAAATTCGGAGTAGCAGTCTTGGGAAACTGCAGTCTGCCCAGTTGAGTGTATGCATCTTGAATGCTTGTTGCTGTAGTGTGGTGATGTATTTACATGCATCACTTGGCTTGTGTGCAGTTTTAGGTACAGTCTTTGATTATCAGGTTAAGTAGAGATCTTACAGATCTTTGGAGTTGAAGCTTTTTACTGGAGAGGATTTTTCAGTCTGCTATTTGCTGTAAATGTCTTCATAGTGTTATGTCATCCACATCACTGGTCAACTGCCTGACAGCTGACACAAAGGAGGACCTGGTAATGCAAATGGTGGGAGATGTAAGGGGCTGCTCCTCTTGGCCGTGCTGTGGTCTAGTCAGTTTAGGCCAACTTTGAAACTGCACCTGAACAAGAACACTTGCAGAAAGAAAAGCAAAAGTACATGGATGTGACTTAAGCACTGGGGTGCTGTCTCCCACTCTCTGACTAGAGAGTTTGTCAGTGGTGAAAGATAGAGGCTTTTGGTTTGAGCTTTAGACTTCTTTCTCCAGTACCTTTCAGTAGGTAGGCAGTTTATAAAGCGTGCGGTACTTTCACCCTTGCATTTAGGCTAACTGGAACTATCTAGTGGAGATTTGCGGCTTTATTGCAGGCAGTGCCCATGATTGCAGATGTGATTCTTGGTCAGCTGGGAAAGAATAAATAAGGGAATATTTGGTTTGCATGTGGAATGACCAGCTGGACTGGTGACTCCATCTGCAATGACGTTAGTAGTCAGTATAGGCAGTATAACTGCAATAAAGCATGTAAAGGAAAGAAGTCTGCACTGTAGTTAGGCAGCTTTTAAGATAACATTACTGCTGATGTTCAAAGATTAACCACAGACTTTGTGTGCCAGCAGTTGATCACTTCCTGTGATAGTTAATGTTTTAATGTGTATTAAATAATACCAAAAGCAGTGGTTTCCACCACAAGAACACTGTGAACTCTCAGACTTTCTTACAGGCCATAAAAAAGAAAGAAATTTGGCATTTTCTCTTAGTGGTGGTTCCTGGCACTGGTTGCCAGATGCTGCCAATTTCCAGACAATGGTTTGGGAATTAGTGCTATAGGGAGTGATTGGAAAAATGTTAGAAAGATAGTGAGCCTGTCTGTAATCTGGAAATAAGAAAACAAATAACAGTCCTCAGGGCATTTGATCTAGAGAGGGATTCTGTGTTGTTGAGAATCGTAGGTGTTACTGGATGGCCAGAAGCATCAGCCCCTAGCTGCCCTGCTGACCTGGGTGCTGCCTGTCTCGTGAATTTGACAGCTCTAAGACTATACAACATAATTAGCAACTTCCCTATATGCAAGAATATATATTGCATATATATGCAAGAAGATGAGCAGATCTGTTTCTCCAGGCCCAAGGAGGACTCGGAAACACTCAATGCATTTGTTCTCTTTCGGAGTGAAGTTGAATCCTTTGGCAGAAACCCAGTGAAGTTTCAAAAATGATCACCTCCTGCACTGCCATCGGTGAATGCCCCTGGGGGCTTTTTTTTCCTGCAGGTTGTGATTTCAGAATCTGCCACAAGAAGCTTTTTCTTTTCTTCTGCCCTGCCAGCTTCTCTCTCAGCCTCTTCTAGGAAACACCTGGCGCTTTGCAGGGTGGGTTGGCTTTGCACTTTAAACCTTCTTATTCCTAGTTATGTGCTCTCAAAAAGGTGGATGAGAGGGAGAGAGTGTGAGCAAAATTACACGTATGTCCATATCTACCCTTTTGTAGAGACAGCCTCAGGCTAAGATGAAGGGCTTGGGAGGTTTGACATGCTTCCTGGATTCTTTTCCCACTCTGTCATTTCCTTTCAGCAATGTCTGGTTCTTCAGGCTTGCCTGGGTGTGTTCTGCAGGTAGCCAGACCTGTATTGTGAAAGAGAAATTAGACACTTAACCTTGACAATAATTATAGCCTTGTTTGATACCTCTTTGTTGTGCATTTTGTTTGCTTACTTCTAAGGATATTTTTGGCATTTTATCAGGTTTTCATGAATCTCAGCAAGTGAAGAATTAAGGTGTGAGGTTCAGGTGCATAGCAAGGGTTTCTTTCTTTCTTTCCTTGGCAATTCACCTGTATAAACATGCATTGGGGACGGGTGGAGCTCATCGTCAACGATAGCGGTGTGGAAATAAAATACAGGTTTTGTGTAGTGTTTCTAAGCAGCCCCTAATCATGTTTTCCAGACTGATAACCTTCTTGTCCTCAGTGGCAGGAGGAGGACTGGGTGAATTGCTCATTCTTTGTGTAATGTGTGCTGAGCCCTGCAAAAAGGTAACTGGAATCTCCCCTTGCCAATACTTACAAGGAGTCAGGGCAAATAACCACAAGAAGGACAAGCCTGGCTATTTAACTGTTGTGCTCCCTGGCAAAAAATGGTGAAAATCATCATCTTTAATGCAGGAATGTTCTTAATTATTTTAATCCATATTAAAAGTAGTGGCTTTCACAAGGTGACACTTTAACTCTGGCCTCTTGCTTTGCATGTCTTTTCCATGTACATGCAGTTCTTTGCAAAATGTTGGTGCCTGCTTAGCAAAGTATTGCTTGCCCACTAATAAAAGAAGAGTAATTAACAGTTGTTGAGGGATACTTAGTTAAGTATATGGGAGTGAGGCTTGATCTTTGCGATTTAAAAAAAAAAAAATAATTAAGTGGCATGTCATATATGCCTGGCTTTTTTATGTACACAAAAATATTTTTTTGTTGTTTTGCATTGGGGACTATATCAGAAGCCAGACTTGGGTCTCCGTTGAAGCACTCCAAATTGACTTTCCTATACAATCAAGTTGTCCTTATCTACTGCTGCATGTGCAGCAGTGAATTACTTCTGTGTAATTTCCCACAAAAACATTTGAAGACGTTACTTAGGCTGCGTTTCAAGGAGCAAAGCGAGCTGATGAGATACTAGTCCTTTCACCCAGTGCTTTGCTCCTGTGACATACCTTGCTCTAGTTTGTGCTCACTGTACCCGGGAAAAAAAAAACCCAAACAAAAAAATCCCATGACAGTTTTCTTGTCTTCTACCTTTGCACTGACTTCAGTGCTTACCTGATCTGCTGAGCAGCCATTTTATGCATGCAGTAATGCAGAAGAAAGTACATGCAACCAAACAAGCCGTTAACTTTCTGTAGAGTTAGCATACTGAAATGGCTCAGTGCAGGGTTCAGTGAACAGAGAACTTAATATGAGCAAGTGTGAAATCCCTCCCATTTAAGTAGGGATCATGGAAGGAAGATGTCCAGTATCAGTATTTACGGTGGCCTAAAAGTTGAAATTGATTCTTGGTGTGCCTGTTGATCAAAGATACAAGTTTGAGATTTCATTTTCCTGTGTGAACTTGACTTCCAGAAACTGCAGTCCAAGAGTCCTATCCTGTTTTGAAATGCACATTGCTCCAGATGGTATCTTATTGATGTCTTGCATAATAATATTTTAATTTCATTATTGCTGGCATTTTTCAGACACTGTCAGAGTATTTGGATGACTTGTAGCAGTAACCTTCTGTCATGGTTTAACCCCAGCCAGCAACTAAGCATCGTGCAGCTGCTCACCCACTTCTGCCCCGGCCCCCCACATGATAGGGAGGAGAATCAGGAAAATGGCAAAACTTTTTTTTAAAAAAAAAGAAAAGGTAAAACTTGAGAAAAGAACAATTTAATAATTGAAATAAAATATGCTACTACTAATAACAACAACGACTATTGAAATGAAAAGGAGAGAGGGGGAGAGAGGAATAAAATCCAAAAGGAAAAAACTCCAGCAATGCACAATACAACTGCTCACCACCTGCTGACCATTTCCCAACCAGTTCCTTGAGCAGTGATTGGCAGGCCCCAGCCCACTATCTCCATATATTCTGTGGTATGGAATGTCCCTTTGGCTGGTTTGGGTCAGCTGTCCTGGCTTTGCTCCCTCCCAGTTTCTTGTGCCCCTCCAGCCCTCTTGCTGGCAGGGTCTAAGAAACTGAAAAGTCCGTGACTTAGTATAAATATTACTTAGCAGTAACTAAAACCATCAGCGTGTTATCAACATTATTCTTACACTAAATCCAAACCACAGTACTGTACCAGCTACTGAGAAGAAAATTATCTATCCATCCCAGCTGAAACCAGGACACCTTCAAGATGAATAAATCTAATTAACTTATTCTACTGAAAAAAAAAAAAGATAACATTGATGTGAGTGTAGTCCATTTAGTTATCTTTTTTTGTCTCTGTACTTGTATCTTTTCACATTAGTGTGTACTGTTTGTTTAGGTTTTTTGTTCCCCAAAGGGTTATTTTGCTTCTGAATTTCCTGAAATGAATCGTGAATGAAATTGAAGACTCACCTTCTTGGTGTTGATTTGTGATGGTAGCAGGTTATCTGACTGGAATGTATGTCAGCAGTATAATGCAGTACAAATAATGACAAGGGACTAATTGAGTAATTCCTTGTTTTCTCTGATGTTTTCTCCTTATTGATGTTATCAAGGAGAAGTGATTTTTGAGCTTTAAAATGCTTTTCTTATTAGAGAAGTCAGATATTATTTTTTTTCAAAATTTTGTTTTCTTCCTTTATTCTCCTCCTGTACCTGTAAAGAGGGAATGTTGTTCTTAACAAGAATATAAATTTGAGCTAACTGAAGAAGGGCTTGCCAGAAAGTCTTTTTGTTTTTCTACTAACTACACCAGTTGGTCTAATGAAGGTAGAATTGCTGCTTTCTACAAACTTACCTTCTTTAAAGTATTGGTGAAAGGCGGACTTTTTTTTTATTTATGCATTGATGTAACGTGTTGAGATGTGAATATGGCTTTTGATTCAGGGTTTAAAAATGTATTATAAAAAACAACAGCCTCAAAATGCAAACTGAACATTGAACTTAGAAGTAGATATACTGACTTTAATGTATCAACCTAAGCTTCTTGTTAAACTGCCATCATGAGATGTTATCTACAGGTCTGGTATTTGTTATGGAGTCAACTAAAAAGGTGGATGTTAGCACCCTTCCCTGTGCTGCGCTTCACAGCCTCTTCAGTGCCAGTGTAAGGGTTTATGGTGTCATGCAGTGAAATAGTTCACTGAAATAATCCAGGCTAAAACTCACCTTCTGAAAAAATGTGGCAAGAGACAATAATGAGTAGCTGAGGGTAAGGAAAGCTGGCAATTTTTCAAGCCTGCTTTGATGCTGAAACAGAAGTACCCTGTAACTGCCCCCACAGTGATCATACCCATCCGTGAGCAGTACCGAAATGGCTGTGGCAGTTTTTGTGGTGTCTTCACCCAGTGCTTAGTGGTGTCTTCTAAAAGGTTACTTCTTACTTCTGTGATGCGCTTCTCCCCTTCTGGGTTCAGTTGGGTTGGTACAACTCTTCTGGAGGCCACCTATGAACTGGGTCAAGAAACAAATGAATTTTAAAAGCCTGTATAGAAAGGGAAAAAGGTAGAGCGAGTTTAAATTTTGGCCAGTTCCCTAGCTTGACATGTGGCACTGCAGAAATAATACTGATGTGAGGTGCTCAGGTTGTCAGTGCGGCACAGGGAAACATTGTGGAAGCACTGCCTGAGCCAGTGGGCATGTTTGATAAGTGAGAACGTCCTCAGTTGCTGGAAGCATATATTAAAACTTTCAAGTATTAAAAGCATATATGTGAAAAATTGCATATTTTACTGCATATAGTATGTAAGAAATTTTCTGGCAGACAAAATGCTGTACACCCAGTTTTACTTAAGAGTTGGGACTCTCTCTGTTTAAGAATGTTTAAGTATGATGATGTGGACACAGAGTACTGCAAAGCATCCAGCAAACCACCTCTTAATCTGTGGTGTGCAGCTCAGGATGTTTTACGTCCCCATTTAATATGGACATCCACTTGACTTCAGACTTTGTGCATACTGGATCCGTGGAAAATGAGCAGTGAATTTGAATTCAATTTCATTGAAAAAATGAAAAGACAGCCAACGTGTAGTAAAGAAATTAATTTCAATCATTAGGGTAGAAAAACAGGTTTTCACTTAAAACTCTTCTTTCACATCTGAAAAGTAATTCTGATTGGGTTTTTTTGTTGTTTTTATTTAGTAAAAAGTCATGTTTCCTTAAGTGCTGTAATTATTCTGTGTCCAAATTCTGCACTTGGTGAAACTAAAGTTTCCCATGAGAATGGCTGTTAATTGTCTTATATCCATGCTTTGACTTGCATTGCCTGCTGTACAAAGAAAAAAAACATTTTCTTGGAGTTCAGTCTATTTGCAGCATTCTTAATTTCTGCCCCAAACTGTGCTGTGGTGTTCATGACTAAAAATATGTAGTGCATTGGCTTCAGCTTTATTTCATGATAGTATCTATTGATTTCTGCTTAAAGTAATAAAGATTAACTATTGCTCTGGAAGTTATTGATGGTTTGTCTGTAGGCCATTACATCATGAAGAAACCAAAGCATGCTTTGAGAGCGCACACTTTTTTTCTCACAGGATTGCTGACATACAAAATACAGCTGTTCATCAGTGCACATAATATTTGCTAGCAGTACCAGATAAAAACAAACAGTACAGGAAAAATGCAACGCTGAGAAAAGCTTCAGGCTTTTTTAATAGAAAAAGAACTATTTGTATTTCTGAATACAGATTTTAATAAAAATTAGTAGTATTAGAATGGGATGAAGCTGTGCATCAGAACTTCATTAACTGTTCACAACCTGACAGTATTGTCATTTTCTAGTATTTTCTATGTAATAATTATTTCATGTGTGTCTGATCTTGAGTCAGTGTCACCAAATCCTATACTTAATACTTCATTTATGTGTCTGAATGTGCCGCACCCAGTTGATGCACATAGGATGTTCTCCATTGCTTTCCTATCCCACATCAGCTCCTTCCACATCTAGGTTAGATAAGCACATGGTGGGGTGGTAAATATAGGAGCTTCTTTTGCAGTTGGTAACTTGTGGACCTCTTTGTGAGTAATATAGGAACCAAAATTGCTTTTATCCAGATTAATTTTTAGAGATGTCTGTGAAAAATAAAATGGCAAATTATATCCTTCAGTTGACATAGTAATTAAAAATACCTTAAGCCACCAGAAGCTGAGCTTTTTTGAGAGGATTGCCTTTATTACTCTTCCAGGTCCAGTTGAATCAGCTGTGCTGTGCATTTGTTCTGAGTAATTGTCTCTTGTAGAGGAAGGTCTATTAAGGTTAGAAACCAAATGCTTCTCTACTACACTAAATGAATTGCTGCTTTCTGCTTGCCAGAGGCACTGCTTCAAAACAAAACCAAACCAACTCACAGGGAGTTAAAATATTTTTGTTCTAAGTCATCATGTCTGGCCGAGGAGTGACCTCAACCTTCTGCTTTGAATCATTGTTGAGAATCCACGTGCTCTAAGTAGACTGAGGTAGGTTTCAGTCCCAGAAACTGTCTTTTTATGTGTTGTGGATAGCTAAATAAGTACAACCTTGCCATTGTTAGAAAGGGTGCAGCTACACCCAGTTACTGTAGGTGTAGTAGCAGATCAACCACTCTAACTACTTTCATGTGTGTAGTCTTTCTAATCATGATCAGGTGTCCATGTTGCTTTTCTCCTGTGGCACGTAGGCAGAGCTTAACTGTGGTTTTAATCTTGAAGCTGTTTTTACAGTGGTAGGTGCAAACAAAAAAAGTTTCAAGTTGAAGTATCACATGTTATGTTGAGAAGGTTATGCTGTATTTATGTGAAAACAATATATTTGAATTAAAGGAAGTTATTATAAGTGATCCTTCAAGAAATGTCTGAGAGTAGTGCTTTTCATACTTACCCAAATTCTGTCAACTCAGATTAATGTAAGCTATGATGCAGTCAGTCTGACAAAACCAGCACATAGTTTCTGGCAGTAGTCAAATTAATACTTCAGAGGGAGAAAAGATGCTGGATGCAAAGAAATTCTTTCCTGATTGTTGTACTCTTGCATTTATGATCAAAACCATAAGTTGCACCATTTCAAAACTTATTGGTGAAAAAGCTGTTAATGCCTTCCCTTACCGTCACCCATTAGGGTATGAATGGGAGCTTGCTTTCTTTTAAAAGCAGAAAGGAGAGCTGGTCTCTCCTGGTACTTGTGAATTATAGTAATTCCAGTTAGGCTGTTTAGGCTTTGCGAGGTGTGTATATGTATATTTTGGGTTTTATTAGTTCTGTTTTCTGTTTTGGCAGCAAAGAAAGATCTTAAGAAATTGATTGGTACCTTCTTAGTTGCTTCCAGCTTTTTGTTTTCTTCTACAGGTTTGTGATACTCTGACTTATGTTTCATTACCTCTGAAAGGGAAGAACAGTTACTTTAACAGCTTTGCTTTTGTTAGATAGCTTTCCTGAGCTTACGGTTTCTTGTAATGGGGCTGTACTTTATTCTCCTTCACTTAGTACTTTCATTCACTTCATGACCTTAATCCAAAACATATCCAGGACCTGTGATGTCCTGTGAGCAATGCCAAGGTCTTGTGAAGGAGTATGTTGTAGCATAACATGAATATATTGACTGTAGCTCTGTACTGTGTTAAGTATGGCAATAAAACTACAGTTATATCATGCTTGTAGTTTAGAAGTATAAAGAAGCTGCCTTCAATTGAGAAAATAACTGAGATTGAGTACAGTAGCAGTTGCCATTGGAGCTGCATCCGTAAGCTGATTTTGTCACGTAGAACAGCTACCTTATTATGCTTTTTTGCTTTATATATGTCCTTGTACTTTTTTAATCCTTGTGATATCTCAGCATTAAATGATGTTAATATCAGCAAGCTGTTACTAACACCTGTTTCACTTATTCTCTTCTATATGTTATGCACAAAAATGGGTTTTCCAGTTTATTCCCCCCCCCGACAACATGTATTTGGAAGTAATCTAATACACTGTTTGCATTAGTTGATTTCTAGGAGATAGTCCTTATACATATTTAAGTGTAAAACATTCCTTAGTCTGAAATAGTAGAAGAAATTGCCACAACACCTGTAACCATACTGTGGCTCTTGTGTCTCACAGCCCTGTCACTTCTGCAGTAAAATGGACAGTAAGGAACGATAGAGAGAATTGGAAACACATCAGGATAGAAGGTATCACTGTGTAAGTGTACCTTTTTGCTCAGCTGGGGCTGAGAGGCCACAGTGCCGGCCAGCCAAAGGGCTGCCCTAATAGTGCTGGTGGAGGAGCTCCTAATGCCCTCTGACTCTGTCTGGTGGCATAATACGTTTGCAGTGCAGAGTGGGTATTTCTGGGAAGGGAATCTGCATTGAAATGCAGTAATGTGGATTATAAGAAGTTTGCATTTAGTTTCCCATAACCAAATAAAACACAGCATTCAGTGTCAGAGATAGTTAAGATAAAAGCTTTACGTGTATAAATAAAAGCGTAAAAGTGTTTATGTGTATAAATAAAATATCTGGCTTTGTTATGTGCTTTTTGGAAGATAATAATTGTGATTAACACTTAAGAACATTGTACTGTACATTTAATCTGTTAAATACGAGAGCACTGGGAGGAGAGGGGCTGGATAGGCAGATAAGTGAAATTCTGTCTGTTATGCTTCTCAAATAGCAGATCTCTTTAATGCAGTCCACATGTTCAGCCTCGCTTGCCTTAAGGTGGTAATGTTTTCATACTGGGGGAGGTAATAATTTGCAAATAACTATTATTTTGCAATTCAGTTACTAAGATGTATGTGTAGGGTTAGCTAGAAAGGACTCCTTGCCTTTACACAGGGAATAGAAATCTCTATTATTATTACTATTTGGTTTGATTTTAGTGCTGTCATTCTCTCAGTGACACAAACACCCTTGTTTCTATACAGTGTGTTAATGGAAATCTGAACAGGACCAAAAGCAGGAGGGGAATGTTACAACAATATTTAGAGGCTATTCATTTATTAAGTTATCTGAAGTTGTTGCATATGATATAAATTGAAGTAGAAAATAGCAGAAGCCCAGTTTCATCTAGAGAACTGGTATCAGCCCTGCTGCAAACCTGCACAATTAAATAGAGGTTCACAGGAGATTAATTATTTCTTTTTCGCCTATCAATTTTTAGCTTATTTGGAGTCTGATTCTGTCCCTTCCATACTACCTTGACTTCTGCCTGTAAATGTTAGTGATGAATGAGCATGGCTAGCTGGTAAATTGATTTGCTGTCTTTGCTTGTCCTGTACTAACTGTCCTGTATGGAAATACATGGGATGGTTGGCACTTTGGTTTGTTCTTTGTTGTTGTAATGCTCTGTCAGCTTATTCACTGAATATATGTGCCAGAGTGAACCTCTTCAGCTGGTGGTAACATAGGAAATGAGTGAATTTTTAACTGATGCATATGGTACAATGTGTATAGGAACTTCATTAGAAATATTTAATACTAGTCCTTCTCAACCAACAACTACATTCTGTCCCCAACTCCGTGCCTCCCGCCCTTTCCTGGAAGGAGATGTGTTTAAACTGTTGGTTTGGTATCAGAAAATTGACCAAAATTTATATTGGTTTATATATCATGATGGAAATTAGATATGCTTATTTTACCTACAGATATAAGTTTTCCTGTATCTTTCTTCAGGAGGACATGCACAGCTTTAAGAAAACAATAAAGCCAGGCTGTGTTCTCTTTCATGAATTAATGTTTAATTTTCAAGTGAAAATTTTTTTGATTACTGGTGTGGTGTCAGAGACATGACTCCATGTAGAATTTAAAGCCTGGTAGTATTTAGAAAGGTCACCTCCTGACTGCATGGATTTGTAAACGGAGTTATGTTAGACAGGAATCACCAAGGGAAAAAAGCTATGGAGCCTCCTCCATGTCACTTACCATTTGGTTTTCCAGTAGAAACAGTAGTTCTAGGATCGAGCTAGGTTCAAGAGGGGAAGAATTAGCCACCTTTCCCAAGAAGTAGCTTTTAAATTCTGAGAAGCACACCTACTTAAAGATGTGAAGAGAGGATTTATTATAATGCTATACATTTAATATAACTTACCAGTATAAAATTACATTTAAGAGGTTGTTTGGAAAGCTGGTTAGCAGTGCAGCATGTAATTTTAAAATATTCCTATGTGCTCTCATTTCCATGACACCATTCTTTAGGGACAGCACATTTGTTAAAGGAGGCTGAATTGTTTCCTTTCGTAAAGCCTTGCAGGCTCTGAATCTCCCACTGGCTGCTGTCCAGAAAGAAAGATTTGTGGGTTCTGCCCAGTGTCTGCAAATGTGTGATGATATTTATATCCATTGAGTTGTTTTCACTATAGCTAGATCTGGTAAAACACTTGTGGCTTTACCACAACTAAAAGACTTGTGGTAAGACTTAGAACTTTGAAATAAGAGTTCTGTGCTCGAAGACATGTTCAGACTTCCATTGCGTCACTGAGTACTGGGTGGGAAGAAGGATCATCCTAGTTAGACATCAGCCCTCTCAGAGTGGGGGAATGTCAGCAAACCTTTAAAGAAAGAAGTAAAACTTCATATTTTGAAAGCACAATGTTGTTTAAGTGTGGACAAAAAGCAGAATGTTGGCTCAACTGGGAGTTCAAAAGTGATTCACAATACATTTATTGGTAGTCCTTAAAACCCAGTTCATTCTGCACAGATGTACAGTCATGTTGACTTGAAAGTCTTTCACAGATGGGACTTGTAAAAGAAAAAACTGCATTTTTTTTCTTGTATTCTTTTAAACTAATGACAACAAAGAGAAGGGCAGACATTTCACTTCCATGTGTATTTTTGTGTCTGCTTTCTCTAAAAAGGGAGAGAGGGGAAAAAAAAAAAAGCCAGTGACAAAACCTCCTTGTTCTGGGGAAGCATTTCCAAACATGACAATAATACCAAAGTAATGATTTTAAAGAACAATTTTTGCTTAAATTTACAGTGATTCACTTGATCTTCATCAGAAATATCTTCTTTGTACCTCTTTCTCCAGATATGGTTTAAGAGAATGGTGCTCTCAGAATTTTCCATATGGTGGTCCTTTTTTTTTTTTTTTCTTACTTGTTTGTTTGTTTAAAATGAGGTAAAGTTTTGGCTCCATACTTGATATATCATAAAGAAAGGATGGTCATGGCCCCTTGAAACCTGTTTGCCACCTTTGAGCGTGAAAATCCACAATCTAATCGGTAGATTAGGGTACTGTGCAGGTTTCATTCTGTTCCTGGTTTTGCTCTACGTTTTCTGTGTAGGTTTCACTCTGTTCCTGGTTTTGCTCTACGTTTTCTGTATAGTCTTAAGTAATGACAGTGGTCAGTGTATCTGCAAGTTTCCTAATCTCTGAAACAAGACAGAAGGCTGCCTTAATATTTCCCAATTTCCATTTTTATTTGCAGCCAATAAAGACTGACTTAGAGATCCTTAGAAACATGCTTGTGTGTGGAAATAATTTTTCTTGAATATTCTCTTCTAACTTACACTTTTCAAATGACTGTATGGCTTTAGGTCTAGAAATAATTTGTATTGGATGAAGAATATGTAGCATAAAACTTTTTGGCTCAGTTCTGTACATCTGACTGTAACTGGCAGAAGATCCAAGTACCAGTGAAAGGATGTGGTAAATTTTCCCTGGAGCTGGCAAAAGTTCCTGTATTTGGAACTTTAAAAACCAGACTAGGCTGATATGCTGGAAAATACTGCAGAGAAGACAGTGCTTTGTTGGTAGAAAATAGGCTGGATATTCCTACAGGCCTCACTGAGTACAGCCGATAAAGCTGTAAATGATAGTTATTTTAATTCACCTTCGTTTTCCCAATTCTGCTGGATGTGGCCTACAGCATGAGCGAAGCCCTCAGCCTCAGGCCAATGAAAATGGCAATTAACATTTCCTTGTTTAGTTTCTCTTGTTAAGTGCAGAGTGAAACTTCAAGGGTGTAGCTAAGAAAATATTGATTTTTTTTTTTTCTTTTTCTTCCAGATGAGAACTTGTAGGCATTTGCCTAGTAGGGTGGAGTAGAAAAGTTACCTTGATTGTGTAATTCCAGCCTTTGGCTCTGCTCCCCTGAGAACACTTGAGCAATAGATGACTGCCATTTGCCGTTGGCTAGATAATGTTGTTTCTAGGCTGTGCGCTGTAGACTGACTTTCACACAAGCCAGTGGTGTGGGGCTTTCCCATGATTGCAACGTCACTGGTTTTCCAGCAGTACAACATCTTGTATACATGAGTTAAATTTCCATTGAAACACCTTCTGCTCAGGTCAGCCATCAGTTGGGCAAAGCTCTGCTCCTTACCCAAGTCAGCAGTGTCTGTCAGTGTGAGTGTGCAACGTGCAACAAAATCATTTTGAAACACACCATGGGGTTATGGCTGTTACTTTCTCTTAGCTGCTGATTTGTAACCTGCTCCTCTCCAGCTTGAATTTCTGGGACATCCTCCTGCTGCAGGTGTGGCTGAGGTGACATCTAGGAGCTGGAGGAACTGGAAACCTGGTGTAGTCTGCCGAAGGGATTTCAGTGGGCTTGGGTCAGATGCATGAAAACCATCAGGCACATGGGTACAAATGGACACAATTGTGCTTGGAGTGATATCTGGAATACATGGATGTTTGTGCTTTGAGACCTCCACTCTGAGAGTTTGCTGAGGGGCCTGCTGCGGAGGTCTGTGTGTACACACATGGTGTTTGCAGTGAGGTGTTTGGAACCTGTGTAGTTTGAAGCTAGAGGTGTGTTGTGTTTTTATTATTTGTGGTCCTTCACCCTTAGAAAAGGCAGATACAAGTCTTGAGGCTTTGATCATGTAGAAATTGATTTAATCCAATTTTTTTTATCATGGGTCAGTTTACATGGCAGCAGGCATGCTGGCAACAGATGGGGTTCACCTGTCTCAGAGGGGTGTCAGGGGTTAGCAGGGCTCATCGAGAGAGCTTTACACTAGATTCCAAGGGGGAAGGGAATAAACCCAAGCTCATTAGAGATGAGCCAGGTGGTGGCATGCCAGGGCTGGAGGTGAGATTGATAGCACAGCTGAAGTGCATCTGTGCCAGTGCCCAAAGCATGGGCAGCAAGCAGGAGGAGCTGGAAGCCAGCATGCAGCAGGGAGATGACATAGTTGCCATCATGGAAACACGGTGGGATAACTCGCATGACTGGAGTGCTGCAATGGATGGCTACAAACTCCTCAGAAGGGATAAGCAAGGAAGGAGAAGTGGTGGGGTAGCTCTGTATGTCAGGGAGTGTTTCGACTGCCTAGAGCTGAATGATGGTGACAACAGGGTTGAGTGTTCATGGGTAGAAATCAAGGGAAGCCAACAAGGCAGGATATCATGGTGGGAGTCCGTTACAGACCACCCAACTGGGATGAAGCATTCTACAAGCAGCTGAGAGAAGTTGCAAGATCACTAGCCCTTGTTCTTATGGGGGACTTCAACCTACCAGATATCCACTTGAAATACAACACAGTGGAGAGGAAACAGTCCAGGAGGTTCCTGGAGTGTGTGGAAGATAATGTCCTGACACAGCTGGTCAATGAGCCAGCCAGGGGAGATGCCCCATTGGACCTGCTGTTCACAAACAGGGAAGGAATTGGTGGGTGGTGTGGTGGGCAGAGGACGTCTTGGGCATAGTAATCATGAGACGCTACAGTTTTGGATTCTCAGAGAAGTAAGGATAGCATTTGTGCTTTGGAAGGAAAGGAATTTAAGGTCATATCTGCTGACCACTGAAGTTTTCTATTGTGCTGGCCTATGAGAACATTTACAAGACAATAGCTGAGATTTTAAGTTCTAGTTCTGTATTTTTGAGGGTTTTGTGTAAGAATGGATGTTCAAAAACCCGTTTCTACTTTTGTCAAACTCATGTAATATAGGATCAGTGCATATTACTAATGTTTGTTTTGACCTTTGAGGATGTGGACAAGTAAAATGACTAGTAGAATAGTTCACAACTATTTTCTTGACATAACTTGGAAGTATGTGGAATTGTTGGGAGACAGCAGGTCTCACTGCAGTCTGTGCTGCAGCAGAAACAAAGGTGAAGGTGATTGAACACCATTATTATTTGAAGTAGCATGAATTAAAATTGAGTGAATTTGTAAGACATGTGCCTGTGTAGGTATAGTTACAAAGGGCTAGAAGATAAGAAGTATTATGGAGTTGATGTTTTCAGTGCTTTAGTGCTGTCTCACTAAGTCTCAGCTCTCCAGACCTCATTGTGTGTCAATAACGTGTTTCAGGTAGTGATTGCATTATGTTAAGTTTTGTATGCTCATCCGGCCAAGGGATCAGAAATTTTAGTGGTCATTTTTCACCTGTAGCTTTGGAAAATATCCTGATGGGACAGAAGACAGTAATGCTGCTCTTTGTTTATACTAGCTGCTTTTCCTTTTTAATCATCAGTTCAGGAGGAAATGTTATGAATTAGCTGCATGGCAGAAGCAGAGGGATTAATTAAAGAAAGTAGAATGAGTTCTACTCAAGTTTGAAGCTTATGGGTTGGAGTCACAAAGCAGTAATCATCTTCTAGTTGGTTTTAATGATTTCTTTTTTGGCACTTTCCTCATCCATGAAACCAATTATATACTGTTATTGTGGGTGAGCCTGAGAAAATGAGCAATGTGACTGAGGCTTTGAGCAGTGTAAACATTGAGTACTTTTCTGTTGTCGTGTCTGATGTGTTTGTCAAGACCAAGGGGGAGAGAGTGGATTAATCAGGACGTTACATTGGGGCTGTGGGTCTTCATCTGTCATTGCCATTTCAAATACAACCCAGCCTGGCAGTGACTGCAGTACTTTACCAAGGGATGGCAGTTTTCTATAAAAGGTTATATAAAATGAGTAAATGTTTGACTTCACGCAAGGCTTTAGAGGGATTCCATGAGTCTTAGAGCAATATTAAGCTGTGGGGACCTTCTTTTATCTAATTAGAAGTTAGAGCAGGACATGAGTGTATGTATGCACAGCATGGCATCACACACAGTCTGTCTTATCTATTGCTCGTTTACTTCCCAGCTTGAAGTCTATGTGGCACATCCTTTTTATGTCAAACTTTACATGCACTGCACAGACATACATACACATTAGCCCCTGGTGTCTCTGCCCCCGCCCCAAGAAAGAATGTTCCCTTGCATCTATTTCCTCATAACTAAAGCAATCCTCAGAAGGGAGGGATCCCAAACCTATGCTGCTCACTTAACTACTTAGATGAGGTGAATCCAAGTTTTACTACTCTTGCCATATTTTGCTCGCTATCTGCAAGGTATTGTAATGTTTTATGACTATATAGGAATGGATGGCTGATTACTTAAGCTAACTGGCATTTGTGTAGTTGTTAGGTACACACGTGTGTGTACCTAAGGCTGATGAATAATGGGCCTGAAAAAAAATCTGAACATGTGCATATCAAACATGCATTTGAGCCATGGATTCACCAGGGTGACTGATGGGACTACAGATTATTACTGTTGCAGGATGTGCTGTCCATAGTCTAGAAGCAGCACACTTTGTACTAAAGCCTGCATGTCTACACAGTGTCTGGGATTGTTGTTTCTCTTCTGGAAATAATGACACTTTGTTATGAGGATCCACCTCTAATTTTATTGAATTAAGCAAGTGCCAAAGCTAAGTACAGTAAAATGTAGCAGCTGAGCCTTAGGGCTGACTTGTCCCTTACCAGTTTTTCTGACTTTGTTGTATTCATCCTGGCATCCATCTCTATAAGAACTTCAGTCACTCAAGGAATGCCTTAAATCTGATATTCAGTAGCTCCTTATTACAGATGAAGCTTCTACATGCACATCAGTGTTAAACTAAAGAGTTGGACAAATGGTGTCTTACCCAAGAGTACCTTGGAAGTCTGCAGAGGAGTCTGCAATTGGAGGTAGACTTGTGTTATTGAAAGCTAAAGAGTGTGCTTCTGTTAATTCCAGAAGAATTTTAAAATCAAATTTTCCTTTCTATTATTAAAAATAATAATAAAAAAAACCCAAGGAGAACCCATCCAGAAATCAGGTAAGAGATTTCTGAGATCAGGCAAATTCATGAATACATGCTATAAACAGATTCTAAAGGGAATTATTAGAGGTATACCCTCTAACATCACTAGTTTAATGACTGTAGTTGCTAAGGAAGTTCAAGAGGAATAGCTCAGCCACTTCCTACAGTACAATGTGCTCTCTTGTTGCTACGATCAGGGACAGAGTACTGGATTAGATAAACCATTGATCTGACCCTGCTGTGAAGAGAAACTACTTCCACATCCACTGCATGCAGTAGACACAGCTGCATTGGAGCTACCTGCATATTGTTCACTGAAGGTTGCTCGGGGCAGGAAAGGTGGGTTGAATGTCAGTGTATTCATCTGGGGTTGTACAGTGTAGGATGTACAGCGTAGGATGTACAGCACAGTCTTGACCCCTGAATAGAACTTATGGGCACTAATGTAACAAATGATAGTGGTGGTCTACAGATCTAGATATTGGACTCCTGTAACGGCTGGTGTGGCAGGAGCAGAGTCTGCTGCAGGCATTAGGCATTATTCTTGAGACCTGGGAGAGAACAGTGAAGAGTGATTTTAATCCATTAGAGCACGGTTTTGAAATAACAGTCCTAGATCCTGCTCAGAGTGGTGTTCAGTGCAGATGAACACTTCCATAATTAACATCTCTGTATAAACTGGTGCTTGGGCAAGAGGAGTACAGTCCTGACTGTATTGCAGAGACAGGATTGATATTTGTGTAGGCTTGAGCACTAAGAATTTTCCCAGTTTATTTTTTTTTGCTCTGCAGAGGCCAAAGATGAACGGAAGGTCATAGAGAGTCTGCATTACAGTTTAAGTCATAGTTTGACTAGGAGAACATTTTCTTCTTGAAGTGAGAGCTGTGAATTTGAATTCTCCTAATGCAGGGCAGGTGCTTTTTTAATCAGTTTCTGGGACAGACATCTGCCTTCTGGGTCATGTGTGTGGATTGGTACCTACTCCTGTACTGGGTTTATTTGACTAAGATCCACAGGGGCTTAGCAGCAGCCTGAACGTTAATCTACAGATCACAGTCTCTCATTTTGCATACTGTTCTCATGTTAGATTTGATTTACAGTGTTGTTGCTACATTTGTGTATTATACAAGCAGTTATTAAAATTTGTAATTGAATCATATATTGTGTTACAAGGCAGCTATGGATATGAAGAGACTTATTGCAAAATAGGTGATCTTTTCCAAAGTTTTCCTGAAGGCTTCAGTGATTCTGCAGATTTGGCAGTTCTGATAGTAGTTGGTTTTAATAGTTCCTGTAGCTGTACCAGAAAAATGCCTTATATTTACCAGTCACATCCTAGCAATCAGAGAGGCCTGCCTTATGGTTGGTGTTGAACTGCAGTAATATCTTAAGCATAAAGGATATTACAGTACACACAAATTAGACACTAAGAAAGTTTTCTTTTTCAAATGAACAGACCTAGGAGCAACTATCAATATTTTGTTGTTAGTGCCCTCACAGAAAATGTGATTAAAAAGTGACAAGGAAAACATTTCAACTGCTACTAAATATTTCTTCTCCCTATTAGCTTCCAAAATTTCAATCAAGCTTTTTTGTAACATGATATGATTTGCTGTTAAGATTGGTACGTCAGCATGTCCAGTATAATGTTGTGGAGGGAGAATACTTCTGTGGTCTATGCTTTATGTTTTAAATCCTGTTTTTCTAGAACCACAAACTCAAATCCTGGCAGGATTAACCCTCTGGCCTTCCATGGTCGGTCTGAGTTGTCCAGTGCTCTAAATACATGCAGGTCTTCCTCCACTCATTTTTCTTGAGTGTTGCTCTTCACCTTGATACTCCATTAGGGTCAGGTTTTTATGAAAAAAAGGTTAAAAACCCCAAACAAACAAGAAAGCTAACCAACCAACCAACCAAAAAAATTGGTAAACTTCACTCAGGCAAAGAGAATGCATTTTGGTTTGGAGCATATTTCTCTGGGGTAAGTATAGATGATTTCCTCCAAGGTACAATTAGTTGTAGAAGAATAAATATGTTTTCTGTTCATAACAATGTTTTTTACATACTTATATCGAGTGTCCTGCCTCCTATGCTTTGAATTGTTATTTAAAGAAACTATGCAGTTACTTCTTTAACTCTTTCCTTAATCTTTTCAGTCATTCAAGCTGACTTTTTTCCCTCTTTTGTAACTTTTCCTAACTAGCTGTCACTAACGTTTTCAGAGCTGACTGGGACTGGGTGTGCTGTCTGTGTTGGAGCAGCTTGCTTTGTGCTGGGGTCAGTCTGCAGTGCTGGCATTGCCGGTATCACGTTATGGCTTTCACAAATAGTCCAGGACTGTGTTTGGAAGACCAGTCTCCACAGAAGTGCTTGGTGTGTAGGTTATCCCTGTTACAATGGGAGAGTAGATCTTGGAATATAGTTTTGGAGAATCCTGAATGGTCTAAAGGCAACTTTTATGAAGAAGTATGAAGCCAAGGCCCATACTAGTTGCTATGATTAAAGTATTTCTTTTAGTTTTTCACAGTTTGTTACTCGCTAAATTGTTGTTATGTTGCTGAATTTTCCTTACTTATATTGTTCTTGCAATAAAAATTATGGCTTTTGGCTTTTTGTGATGAACAGTTGCATAACATATAGGCTGTTGTAAAAGCAGCTTTCTTCCAGTCTCAGGTGTTGCTACACTTCAGTGACATTACAGAACTTATGCCTACACACAGGAGTCATCCTATAACATGCAGGTGTTAAAAATTATAAAATGTCTATTTATTTTGCACACTGTTTTGAGGTTGTAATTTCACAGTGTCTTGAAGTGGACAGCTTTACTGGAAAAATCGGTGCCATCCTCTTTCCACAGGCTGCTCATGTTCTCTCTGCCTCTCTGTCTTGAACAGAATAGTGCTGTTGATCTAACACAAATGAAACCGGGAATCTTCCATATGGCATCAAGCATCATGTTACACTCATGTAAAATGTTAGTGGAAACCCAGCCTACAGGAAGCCTATGGAACTAGTTCTATATAGTTTCCTATTTTGAGATGAAAGACCTGTAGAAATTAAGACATCGGTATAACAGCTCTTGGCATACTGTATGTTTTACAAAGCAGTTTCCTTAACTAGTGTATATGAGCAACTGTAGATATTAAAATAGTTTTTGAAACTGCTTTCTCTCCACCTGGTGACAGTTGGAGTTACACTGTTTTGAGCAACCACAGATAATATGGGTGGCTTGTTAAAGTCAAGAAATACCTATCCTTAATTTATGCACATGTGCTTTAAGGGGGTAACAAGTCCCACAAACCAGAGCAGACAGCAGAGAACAGATCAGTGACCTTCCTTTACCTTTCTCTCGCTGAATAATGCTGGGTGTATATATCGGTAAGAGATTCAACAGCTTGGCCTTGCTGGGTTTTTGTTTTTGTGTTGGGTTGTGTTTTGGTTTTTTTGTGTTAGTGGTAGTTTTTTTCCCCCTGTTCTTCAGAACCTTATCAAGTTTTATGGTAATTATGCTGTACTCCTGCTTTGCTCACTGGTTAAAAATTGTGTATCGGCTAAGTCTGATGACTTAAGAAACACTGTATGTGCCATAAGCTGAGTTCTGTAGTATTCCATTATATATTTTTTTACTTATTTTAAAATATGTTTAGGCTTATGGCTGACCAGTCAGTCATGAAATCTTTTAATCTTGTCCGATGAGATTTGGAGAAATTCTTTTTGTAAGTAGGAAAAAACATTGTGCAAATGTGAATGCTGTTTTTTTTAATTGAATTGAGATAAATATATTTCTCAGGGCATTAGCAATATGTTTTCCATCTCTTCTTTAGAATTAATAGCTTCAAAGGAAAAACTGCTGCTTTTGAAATAGGTGACCCTAAAAGATCGATTTCCTGATCAGTACATTTATGGTAAGTGTACAATACTGCTGCAGGCATAGTAGCAGCATGCATACCTGAACCAGCAACCCACGTTTAGTACCCAGTGTTCCCAGCAAGCCTGAGGATGTGCCCTCCAGCCTCTGCCACTCACACTTTTCTGCTGTTGGAGTAAAGGTAGTACCAGCTGCCTGCCTGCAGCAGTCTGATGGCAGCAAAGATACAGCTTTAGAATTTGTTTAATGATGTATACCTGTTGTGTGTGTTATTCCTTGGTTTTGTTTGGGAAGTTTGTTTCTGAAAAGGAAGTGGGGGGGGAAATGTAAGTAAGCTAGGGTCTTCTTGCTGCTGGTCAGGCCTAGACAGGTTTCAACCAGCTTTGCCAGGGCTTCTGTTTGTCTGCTATTGCTAGACTAACTTAAGAATATGTATTGTTAAAATGTCAACGTATTTTAAGCACCTAGAAATACAGCATGTCCTCTGAGAGGTTTCGTCGTTGCTATGTATCATCAGATGGATGAAAGAGGTTTCCTGTTGATTCAAGACTATATTGCTATGCTGAAAAAAAAGAAAGCATAGCTAAGCAAACCACAGTAGTTTTTACCTTAATGCATCCTTGCCTTTGCTAATTTTTCATTAAAGGGTAGTCAAGTGTGTATTTGTACGTTACATTTCTGTGTAAATTTAACTGTTCTGCTGTGCTAGTAACTTTTCTTTCTTGCAACATTTAGAATTTTTCAGTACACATTTACTGTGATGACTCTAAATAGGTGGTTGTGTCCTAAAAAGCAATCACAAAAAATCATATAGACATGACTTTCTGTGTCAAATATGTACAGTCAGCAAGTCTCAAAATGCCCTTTTTTCCTGCTGGTATTACAAGCTCCCTCTGGGATCCTGAGAAGCCAGGTGTATCCCTGAAAACGGGGGAAGTAGAGGGGGACCATAAACAAAATCCTAACTTTGGTCTGTAAATGTTTATTCCACAGTCATTGCAAATAAAATCTAAGATTAAAATATTAAAGAGATTATAGGAAAAAATGTTTTTCTTTCTCTTATTAATATTCCAGATTTAGTCAGATTAATATTTTTGTCTGGATACTTTGACAGCGTTCCCATGTAAGTTTTGGTTTGTGAAAGGAAAGCTGTTGAGAACTTGCAGGATTATTTGTTCAGATCCTTTACTTCAAAATTATAAGCTACTAAGCAAATCCTTAAAAATTAATAAATATTATTTCAATCATTGTTCCCTGATGCTAGGAACAGAGCATAATCCATCTTGCCTTTTTGTAGTTGCTTTGGTGCTGTTTAAGCAAACAGGGTTTGCTTTTGTTGTTCAGCCATGGCTGAAGTACGATTTAAAGTTGCTCAGTGAGTTGGTATATTGAATTAAAAGGATCTAATTGTGCTGTTTCACACTGTTGCCATATGCTAAATGAGTGTTGTTCTTCGAAATAAAAGGGATGTTGTACACATCCACTCCTGAACCCTTTTTAACTTTTAAGTTCAGAATGAAAGCATTCCAGGTTGTTAAGGAAAAACAAGTCTGCTGTTACCATATGGTTTCCTTTAAAGTTATTTGTGCTTGAAAAGTCTGCATTGTGTTAAATTTGAAGCAACGTAAATGCTGTAGTATTTGGCTATTTATCAGCAGGATAACCTTTGAAACATGATTCCGTAATGTAGAAAACCTGCTGTTAAGCATTGTTGTTCATCTATAAATAAAATTTTATAAAAGACGTTTCACTTGCCACAGCTGTTATTAAAACAAATTCAAGGCTGGCAGCAGTGCCTCAGCTTGCATCCTGCATGTAATTTTTTACCCATCATGTTGTTGAGCCTGTTGTGCTAAGACATTTTTTTTTTCCCCTAGATAATAACCTTATATAATGCCATACTATGATTTTAGGATTAGATCTACCCAGAAAAAGAGATCAGAGCTGTAAATTTCACGTGCCTTTCATGGCTCCAAAGTTGATATTCATAGATGGGTTAATTATCGGAGCACAGAAGGTCAAGTCACTGGTTGTCCTTAGGGCTGAAATCTCTGCTTTCTGTATTTCAAACAGAATGACAGAACCAGAGGCATTGCAGACTTCCTCTCTTATATGATCTTAATTTTATCTCCTTATGAAATTGTGACCAGTTCTGTGGGAGGGAGTGGTTTAGTCTTCAGTTTTGTTTGGTCCTTTGCCTGTTGAAAGCCACTAACAAGAGCAGTGACTGGTGCCAATTGCAATGTTTTGTTTTGTTTTCCCATGATCCTGAAAAACGTTTGGTGCAAACTGGACCATGACCACCCACTCGTTTCACATGAGCCACGAATCATTTGCCAGATGGCAAAGACTAAGGAACATAAAATTTACTACAACAGACCTGTCTGTCTGTCTTCTATATTCTGTTTAGCTCAGAATAAGGTACCACCTCCTCTCCTGCCTTACCCTTGTCCATGCAAGGGAATGGTGAGTGGAGAAATACTCCCATGAGGACTGTGGCAACTGTTTATATTCTGATATATGAGATTTTGTTGTCCTTATTTGAGTTTGCATAAATACAGTGTTGGTTTTGGTTACAATTAATAAGCTCTTTTCCTAAAGGAACACTGCATTAAAATTTTGTCCCAAGTGGAGTTGTAGAAAATAAAAATCCCTAAGAAACTCCCCCCACCACCACCACCTTTGCAGGCCTCTTGTGAAAATAAATATTTTTTTTTTAATTTGCTGTGTAAAACCTCTATTGCAAAAGATGGTTTTAAGCAATGCCTCTTAAAGCAACATTGGTATGGAAAACTGTTATTAGTGATAATGTATGAAGGTGAACTGACTACTAATACATACAAATTCATCAAAGTACAGCTGTCTGCTCTGTTTCTGTCCAAGCTGAATGAAATACCTAAAGTAAGGCTGAAATCTAAGTTAAAATGAAACTTTAATATGCTGGGATAAGATCTCAGTGGACTACAATGCTGTTGTGGGAAGACTCACACTTTGAATTCAGTCAGCCTTAACATGGTCAAAGTCAATGCTTTAGGTTTTTTAAAATCATATTATCTGGCAATATGTTAGTAATTTTGCTTTGCATCTAGAAAACATAGAGAAGTAGAGTTAGCACAAAACTGGTACGTTATAAACTTGAGACATTATGAACGCCCTAATTTTTGCAGTTCACATTTGTTGGGGAAGGATTGGGTATGTTTTTCTCATCTCCTTATACTTGCCAAAAGTAGGTGAAAAAGAAAAAAGGAAAATTTTGAAATTATTCCAAAGAATCATATTTTCTACTATTTTGTCTTTGACTATTGTAAATGAAGGATTTTTAGTTTATTGGAAGAATGAGAGAGAGAGCAGTGTGTGTGATAAGCTCACAACTGACCCGAGATTTGTGTCCACAAGCCCTCCACAAAGAATATTGTGTCCTTTTTCCTTACCTATATTGCAGCTTCATCATTTGTAACACTCTGGGGACGTCTGTGTCTCAGTGATCATGTAGAGTGTTACAGACTTGAAAGCAAAACTTTGAAACACTCCACAGAAGTATTGGAGTATGTGGCACATTCATGTGGTGAGTTTTTCTAGTCTTACATTACAAACAGGCCAGTTGATAATTATAGTTGCTGTATATGAGTTTCAACTTCGCTTCTAAACAGAAAGAACTTGAGTGATGTCCCTGGAGCTGTTTAAAATGCAGATAAAAATTGGGACATCTTTGCCTAATAGGAATAGTTGCAGTAAAAGTTGCCTTTAATCAGTTGAGAGTACTGTTGCAGTTGATAAACCTGGAATTGGTGTTGAATCCAGCCAAGCTTGGAAACAGTCTTCGATGTTGATATGAGGGAAGGAACTCCCAGTAAAAGGTGAAATCAGCCTTTTGGCTAGCTGTTTCTTGTATGTGTTGCCTTTGTTAAGATCACCTATCCTGATCTAAGGCTAACTTTCATTTGGGTCTAGGAGGATTGCGTGCTGCTAAACAGAAGATGCAAGGCATGCAGGACACCTTGCAGCTTCCCCTGTGGGTCTTGCGTGTGTTCACAGAGAGTAAGCCTGAAGGGGACCGCAGGAAGCTGTATCACCCTGCTCTCCCAAATACAGGATGTTGTCATGTGTATGTGTACTTCTATCCAAGCGCTACTGGGGAGAAGAGATGGGATTGTTCTTTGCTGAATTTAATGTCATCTTGGAAGAGATTTCCCCACTGTGATTCTGTGTGAGCAGCTTGCGGGGGAAGTGGGAGCCAATAAAGCACTGCAGAATTTATCCTTCTAGGTCCTCTGCACTGATCAAAATCACATTGTAATTTGAGGTGATGAAAACTGCCAGGAGCTCTTTCATTATAAATTCAGCCTTCCTTAAAGTCTCTACGGAGACTATTTTATCAAGGTCAGCTAAAGAGAAGGATATAGGCCCAGTTTAAGTAAAATCATCACCACTGGTTTCTTACTGATTTTTTTTCCCCCTGGTAGATGACTTGATAAAGTAATGAGCACTGAGTATTCCTTTCTTTAAGGAGTGACCACAATGACCAGTGTTACGGATAGTATATTCCATACTCCCAAAACTGATATTGATATTCCTAATCTACTTTTGAGTCTTAGTTCCTCCACCTTTTGTGAGCTGTAAAGAGGGAGACTGCAAAGTCTGTAGGAGGTACTATTTTGAATCTGCTTAAGATTATGATCCCTGGCCATTTGTAAAGAGATTTGCTGAGTAAACAGAACTTGTATAACTCAATTTATGAAGGACACAAGGAGGAAGCAAAGGAGAGGGCAAGGAAGACATTTCATTTAGCTGAATTTAAATCAAGAGTCTAATCTTATCGGTGACTGTTCATTCAGCCAAAACATAGTACACTGCTCCACTGGATCACTGGTTATTGCCAGGTGATAGATGACCAGAAATTACTGTCATCTAGTTGTTCTTTCATATTCATGTGAAATGTATTGGAGATCTCAGACCTTTCTAGCTTGGCAAAAGGTTCAAATGCCATCATTTATTCAGCACTTAAAGATTTAATGTTAATAGACAAGGAACTCAGCCAGAGGTAGTTTAGGAGCTCTGTGATAAGGTGGCATGGAATTTTGCTCTGTCCCAGCTGTAATTAATTTCCATGGTGAAGCTCTCATTGTCTAAGGCTATAACAATGGTGGTATTTGGAAACAATACAGTTCCTTAAAAACTGGAAGGAATTCCATATATAAAGTCTATGTGTTTGTGTATGTATAAAAATGTGTTTTAACATTAACATGCATATTACAAAATAGATAAATATGCAACAGATAAAATGAGGGGAATTCTGAGTAAGTGCTGTCACCACTGCAGGCATATCATTGTAGCAAAGCAAATGTATTTTAATTGAGGAGCAGCAAAAACTTCTGACTTGTATTTACTTGTGCCTAGGTGTGTTGCTTTGTTTCATCCACGTTTTCACAGTAGAGTAGCTGAATGCCAGCTCTCAGAACTATTGACTTTGCCTCTTTCTCTTCTTTTTAAATAATGCAATGTTCCATAGCACCTTTTCATCTTAAGACACAGAAGCTAACTAAAATCTACCATAATTTTAGTACCATGCCTCTCTTAGAGCATTAATGCTTAGAATACTGCCAGGTGATTTGCACGGATGAGCACATGATGACTAACATCCTTTTTTTTGTTATTGACTAAGACTGTGTTTTAATTATCTTGAGGCTTCAGAAGGTACAGGAGTCGGGTACCAGCATGTTCCCTAGCTTGTTGTATTTCTTCTCAGCTAGGTGATGTAGGCTGGTGCAAGTTAGCTCTTTATTGCAGCAAAAGTAAATGTGTCTGATTTACTGCATTTATATGCTCTTTTCCTCCGTACCATCTCAGTATCAACAGTGGCTTGCAGGTAGATGTAGGTTTGCTTTGCTTCTGCTTTGGATTCTGACTAGATGCTCTGTGTGTTACCTTGGTCTTGGCATTGCACTAATGTTTTTCATTCTGCTTCGACCACAGGCACAGCATGATTGTATTTGTCTTCAAAAGGTCATATAGCTGTACCCTGTAGATTTCTTAGACTGAATGTAGCATCAGAGGTAAATAGCCATTGTCCATCTGTCTGCCACTCTTATCACAATGTTGAACGAGAAATAGCAAAGCATCCCAGTACAGGCTGATAAGCCTGTGGAAAGCCCTGACTTTCCGAATGCTGCAATCCTTGCCTTACAGAGGCTTTACCTAGAGCAGTTTCCTTGCAGCTTTTAAACTTCTTCATGTTGATTTATCATTTTCATGTCCTGACTCATTCAGTCTTAAGGAAATAGCTTCAGGTCCTGGCCGCATTGCATTATAGATCAGGCAAACTGGATAATAAATAGGGTTGTTGTTGGTGTGTAGGGGAATGGAGGCACTGCCAGAAGTGTCTAAGCATGCTCGGCTGAGATGTTGGCAGACTGTTGCCAGGGGCTGCTGTGGATCAGCAGTGTATTCAAAACAGGATGTTAATTGAAAAGCCCTTTAAGATGTATTATGAAATGTTTGTTTTCACATTTTTCAAGCCCTGCAAGATGTATTCATTAATAGGTTACTCCATTTACTCTTTCTTTAATGAAAGATGCATAATGTACAAGTCACAGAGCTACACCACCTCAGGCTGTGATTTTTGTCACAATTCGCAAATTAAATAAGATTGAGTCTGGACAATAAATGGGTCGGCAACCGCTTCCCCGTGAAGGGTGGGTGTGTGGGTAACAAACCTGTGCTCCAGGAGCAGTTTCTGGCAGCTTGTTTAGAGGCGTTTTTCCCTCTGAGTCAGGTCCAAGCCAGTGTCCTGGATAAAAGATTACTGCTGGAAAGGGTGTGAGATCAATAAGATGCAAACCCATGGTTTCAACATCTTGTGCTCACCAAAGCACTCTGCATTTTTTCCGTGGAGATCTAGGTGTTGCAGATAAATTCCAAAAGAGCATCTCTGTTTTCTTCCTTAAAATAATCTTCAGATTTGACTTGGCAGAAAGATTTTTTGCTTTTCCCTTCATATCTATTGCACTGTATTGTAGTTTAACAACACGTTCTTAGAGTGATGCATGGAGTTGAGTGGCAGTATAATTGATTTCTTGACAGTATACAGGAGTTGACACAGTATAATGCAATTTGTCAATACATGAGAAATTATACAATAAATTTGTATGTGGTCTTTGGATACTTTTGAATGTGCTGGACATTAATATTTCTGCTACTCCATCTTCATTAAGATCTTTTAGTGTATATATAAAAAAATGAATAAACTGATGGGTAAGAGATCTTAAGAGAAGTGTTTCTTCTGGATTTAGAAGCTGGTAACTACAGCACAGCCAAATCAAAGAGGAAGTGGAAGAATCATGATTTTCTTCCTGGTGGGACTTTGTTATGAATTATTTCACCGGACTCCAAAGGGGACAGTTGCATTGGATTTCCTTTTGTCTTGTTTCTGGGGGTCCTTTGTTTAACACTTATTTAAATGAGGACTGTGTCAAAAATGCATTTGCTCTTATAAGAGTATGTAATGTGTAACTTAGGTCATTATCAAATGCAAGATAATTAACATTTTAAATCATAGGGGAGACGGGGATGGGGACGACACATACACGACAGTCCAGCCATGATACAGCTCTGAGATGTCATCTTCTCGACCTCTCTTTTTTATGCACTGTCCAGGTGTGTTTCCTTTAAAAACTGAAGTCCCAAGTGTGATTAAAAACATGTCAGAGAACAAATTAATCAAATCATAGGGTGTGGCCTTGGTAGTACATCTTGTTTTATCAATAGATGATCTGGCTTCAGGGAAAAGTATCTAATAATCTGCCTTGTTGAAAGGGGCATGAATTATATGAACAGGGCACTACAAGGAATAACATTCCTTATGGGAATTCCTATGGGAAAATACCTTATGGGGGAAAAACCCCAAATTCATCATGTTAGAATGCAACAAGACAGGCTGGAAGCAATGTTAGTTGGCTTCCATCTATTGCACAGACAAGGAAATTAGCTTACTGTAAAAACTAAAACATCTGCATAAATTCTTAATGTAACAACTGCATATACACATGCAGCAAAGGATAACGAAATTCAGGAGCAGAAAAAATATTGAGTTTGTACAGTATGACCTGCCATTTTAGTACAGAAAACAGAACTCTGAAACCCGATCTAGTAAAAACACTTCTTTTTAAAATTGATTTTTATGCATGCATGTGCTTCTTTGCAGGTTTATTTAGTATTGATTACAAAAGAAAGAAAGGCCAATTTCTGTATTAGGTCTAGCTCTGCTACAGATTTACTTTGTCTTTTAATCACTTTTGCTATTCTACTGCAAAATACAGGGCTAATAATACTAAGCATATATAAATTATTTGATACAGATGGAGATCGAAGTCAATGGGTACATGTAAATCCCTCAAGATCTACTTAAAATCTCCTTGCCATGGTATGCAAATTAGAAATAGATTTTCATTTCGAAATGAAAAGCAGTAATTAATGTTGCAGGTCTTGCTCACTGGGCTCAGCAATGAGACAAATCTACTAGCGAATCAAGGAAGCAAGAGGCAAAACCACTGCTGACCTCCTCTAACTTGGCCAGCAAGTCCTTCCCCCCTTTCCCGCGTAGCAGAGAGAGTGCAGCTGTGTGTTGCTCCCTGCAGTGGGTGATGCTCTTTCATTCAGGGAGCTGCTGGAGCACTGCTCCAAGAAGCAGCAGTGGTGGGGCGCAGAACTCTTTGTCTTGAGAACTAATCTCTGTACTTGACCAAGGGGAAAAAACAGAAATTGCTAGGAGGCTTCATTTGAAAGAGTGTGAAGCTGCCGTGCATGTGCTGCTTGGCAAAAAAAGGGTGTATGCCTGTCTAATGTAGTAACAGGCAGTAGGATATCAAAGAGATGAAGAGCCTGAAGGAACAACTGAATATTCATTGTAAATGGCAGTGGGCAGCTGCCAAACTTTGCAAGGTGAAACAAGCTTTTAGTAGTGCTTTAAATGAAGAGTAGACCAAATGTCTGTTTAATGCAAAGAGTGGTTAACCATGCTGTCTTGTCTTCTGATCACCCTCCAGTCTCATGAGCTAAGCAAATTTACTCCAATAATGCTGGAATGAGAGGCCACGCATAGCTCTCTTGGCCTGTTAATACAAGGAAACCTTTGCAGGACAGGATAGGGGATGGAGCAGACTGTTGCATGGATGCTCATTTTGTGGAGTCTTGCCTTCTCCTGGAAGAGCTTTTTCTGTCCTGCAGCTTGGGTAACATTTAGAATGGTATTTCTCATGAATTGCAATAATTAAAAATCTGAAGGCATTTTTCAGGTGAGTGGATCGTCTTTCAGCAAGTCACTGTCCTGCCCCCAACTTCCCTCTGCAGTTTTATTGGGTGTCCCATTCTTTTCCAGTCTTTTCCCTAAACTCTTCTGATACTAATGCTATCTGCCTGCGCTAGAGACAAATATTTGAGTGTTCAAAGCGATGAGCAACATAAGGACACCGTATGATGTAGCCACTCTAGTTCTGTGAGAAGGTTTTGTGCGTGGCCTGACATGAGGTGGTGGCACTTGTTACTGCTGTCCTGAAAATAATTGGTGAGTGCTGCCAGCTGGCATGGACTACAGCAGTAAGGCTGGGATGACCACATTATTATCACTGGCTTGTTAGAAAAGAACTTTGTAAAATTTTTTACATCCTCAGCTGTATTACTGCTTGAACTGAAAGTGTGAGAGGTGTTACCTTTTCAGTATCACTTATTCTATTTTCTCTTTCCTCCACTCAGTGATGTAGACTAGTGAATGTCAGTATTTCTTTTAACCAGTTCTTTAATTGTTTTGATACTGTAATCTAGCAGTGTTTGGGATGACAATTTTCAGACTAAAAGACTTTTAGACAATTTTTCCTGTGTGAATTTTAGAAGATTCATGAAAATACTTTGTTTTATGAGGTTTTGTAAATTATTTTTTTTAAACCACCAGGCTTTTCCCTTGCACCAGGCTCTCCTCCTCACCCTCGGCCCCCTCCATCTTGGCCATAAGCATCCTTTGGATCACACACTTGAGATGTCAACGAGAGGAAAAGGTTGGAATATATTAGTGGTTTACAGTTAAAGATCAGATTTTTTTCTCCAGTTCAGAAATATCCCTCTTTTTCTATTAGGTTTTTTTTTTTTAATTGGAAAAAAAAATCCATTAAAATACCTAGTATATCCATAAAAGCATCAGCAGGTGGCAGAATAACTTCACTGGAAATTGGCTTCTTGGCCTGCTCGACTTTTTTCAATGAACTAGAGAGAAAAACAGATGCATCTGTGTGTGATGTGACCAATTACTACTCTAGATAGTTGTCTTAAGAGAGAATGTAGCAGGCAATTCCCAGACACATGGTACAAAGTTTTCTTCAGTTTTTAATGTGATTGTTTGCTTTTTACTTCTGTAGAATGGTTAAATGCTTACTAAGATGATTTCTGAAGAGTTTGTATGTGGTGCCTTGCTATTGCAGAACAGGCATGTGTATTAGTCACCAGCTGAAGTGTAGCAAATGGTATTTTTAGAGGAAGTACATCTGTGTAAATAATACATACATATAATTTTTCCCTTTAGAGAAGAGCATTTATGTAAACATACTGCTATGAAATGTATTGTTCTGAAGAGCAGTTTTGCTGTCATCTTTGAAGAAATAAGCTCTGTGGGAAATTATTAGCAAATCTTGACTAGGATTCTTAAACAGTCAAAGACTAAAGACTGTATCTTGCAGGTAGGGGAGTAGGGAGGGTGCAGCTGTGAATTGCATTTGATGTTTCATGCTCTGTTTAGCACTCCTTGACTTTCACCTCTGCATCTCCCTGGGAGAAGTTACACTGTTCAAAATCTTGAACACCTCCAAACAATACCATTTAGAATAAATAGGACAAATAGACAACTTATCAGGTAATGGCTTCCTTCACCTTTCTCAAACAGTATGATAGTTTGAGGTATACATTGGGCTATAGCCAGTTCTTCAGTCATGGCTGGCTGATCTAAAAATGTTGAGAACTACCAGAATGAGAAACAAGAATGTAATATAACGGTATTTTCCCTCATTGTAGCAATGGGAAAGAGCCTAACACAAGGGCAATTACAATTTTTTTTCTCCTTTAAAGGTCTGAGATCATAGTAGTGGTAGGATGTTATCCCCTTGGTTTTGGTCCTGACATGACCTCTGCATTAGGGCAGACTCTTTTATCCTGTAGTTCTGCAAACATTGCTCACATGCAGTAACGCAGTATGGCTGCTGAAAGTAGTCATCCCATCCTCCATCCATCCATACTGTGCAACTGCATCAGTTCTTTAATCCACTTTGGTTTGTGACCACACAGACATTTTCCTGCATGGAATGGGCAGTTCAGGGATAAAAATTAAGAGATGGGAGAGGGCAGGATAGCTGCTTCTTATTTCAGTGTCATCTTACACCATTTAAAACATATGTGAAGCTATACTCTCATATAGTGATAGTTCTATGTAATAAAAATACTAGAAATCATAAAGATTAGTTGTGGGTTGGTTTTTTTTTCCATAATGGATACCTATTAAGATGTCCCGAAGGGAGCACAGGAACAGTAGTTGTGCCAATACTGTGCTTTTTTTTTCTTTGAAATGTGTCTAAAATGGTTTTATGGGAAAATTACTTCCTAGTCAGATTGCATTTGGTATTATCAGCAGTGGCTGGAAATGTCCTACATACACAAATGACAAAATCTCAAAGGTTAATACAGCTATCTCAAACTTACACAAATTATCTTTATAATACAATGTGTGTATTTAAATGTAAGATGTTCACTCTAATAATACACTATACAAACTGACATTCTGAAGGAGAAGGAAAACTGTTAGCTTGCAGATACCTGGGATCTGATACCTAGGTCTGAATGACATCACATTGTGCATTTGGTGCATCAAATGGTGAGTTTGTGGAGTTCTAGCAAGGCTTGAGAAAAGGGGAGTTGAAGATTGGTGTTTCATGCCAGTGCATATGAGGAAATTTAATTTTGTGCTGTGAAAAACAATAATGGTACAGAGAGCAAGTCTACAGATGGGCAAAAATACAGAGTGAGAAGAGGAACTTGGGTGTGTTTGTGTATGGTGTGATGCAGCTGTTTTACAGTGGATTTTTTAAGCAGTTCGTCCATTTGAATGTCAGGTTTGCCAGAAATCTTAGGTGTGTTCAGGGCAATCCTGTTGATGCATTTCTCCTTACCTTGCCACTTCAGTATCTTTTTGATCACCTCTTTCCTGGCAATGCCTCATCTCTGTTATTCCAAAATAGCTGTGGGATCAGGACAAGTATTTGTGTAAGGTTTTTTTCAGTGAGGACTTACTTAACACAATCATTGTTTCTCTAAGTGGTCCTTTACCCCTTTGTCCTTTTTTGTCCCAGCAGGTTGTTTACTTGCTTTAGACATGCTTCAGGAATTTATTTGTTTTTATGTCTTTGTTTATTTGCTTTTCCAATTCCATCATAGCTCTCTAGATTTCATTCTTA
Organism: Falco punctatus; assembly: GCF_963210335.1. Classification (NCBI taxonomy): domain Eukaryota; kingdom Metazoa; phylum Chordata; class Aves; order Falconiformes; family Falconidae; genus Falco; species Falco punctatus. The sequence continues at coordinate 20,376,080 of NC_137587.1, forward strand.
TATATTGACTGCTGTAATTTATTTTCCCCTCCATCAGCTGTGTTAGTCTGTTCATTTTCTAAAGGTCTAGTTGTGATTTGAAATAATGCTTAAATCTTTCACTCTATTATTAGGACTGTCTGTGTTTTCTGAGATGTAGGCCTTCTGTAAAAACTGCAGGCTTTTAAATTTACTTTTGAACTGAAATGATTTTAACTTCACCTTTTCTGAATTTAGCATCACTAGGCTAGCTTCTGAAGTTTTCAAACTGTGGGCACTAGTGTCACTAGTTATGCATTTATGTTATTTCCTGGGTATGCCAGGTATCTCCAAAATGCTCAGTGCTGACCCTTGATTACAGTTCGTAAATGAAGCAATTAAAATAATAATCTTAATAGACTTAATACCTTTATTATTAGTAATCGTATTGGTAGTATTAGTCTCAGCTTTGTAAGCTCAGGGTCCTTCTTGTGAAGTGTGGAAGAGAAATATAACTCTGCTTGTAACCTCATTATATTCTAATGGCCTGGGTTTGTATTGATGAAGATTCAACAATATAGTACATTCTCTGCTGTTCTTCCAGTATAACATTACTTTGATCTACTAAAAGTGTAGTTCCTTCTCTATGGCCAGATACTGATTTTTGTTCAATAAACTTTTATTTTGCATATCTAGTTTGCCAAACTCCTGTTCTGTTGCTGCATCCTCTAGTTTGACACCTCATTTCTTTTAAGCTCTTAATACTGATGGTACATTTATATTTATTTTTGAAAATGTGCGTATTTAAAATATGTGCTTGCTTGAAACTTGTTTGAAAACACCTTGTTTCTGTGATCTCAACCTGTCCATCTTTGAGTTCAGCTATAATTTCTTTTTCTCCTTTAAGTACTAATTTTTATGACTGTGTACAATTTGGTAGTGCAGTAGCCAGGCTAGTTCCAAACACTTAAAGGAACATGCAGCCTCTGCCTCATCCAGCACTTTGTCTTTTAATAACTCTTTTGCATTGCAATATTAGGTAGAACGCTATGAATACTGCCAAATTTTGTCCATTAGCAGCTGATTGAATTCTTTGGCCTCGACTCAGGAAAGCGCTTAAACATATTTTAATTTGTGTTTTAAGTGTACATTTAAAATTGAGTGCATACTTAAGTGCTGCCTTGAGTAGGAATACTTTTTCAGATGGTTGTTTAGTTTTTTGTCTCTTCCTTCTGACATTTTGTTTTCCACAAATACATGTGAATGCTGTACTGTTAACTGTTCCTGGGCCTGACATTTTTTACCATCTCCAATGAACCAAGAAGAAATTCTAGAAAAGTTTGTTGCTAGACACTTCCTTTACAGTCTTCTGCTGCTTTTAGGTGAATATCGTGACCTTTTCAAAACTGAAAGACTGTCTTGAAGTTTCTGAAGGGAGGTAGCTTTTGTCTGGTTATTGTTTGCAGTGATATGCAAAAATTTACTGACTTACCAGTTGTAATTAAACCTATGTTAAAAGAATACTTCCAGTCCTGGTTGTGTGTTCTGAAATGTTTTGTCTCTTTCGATAATGTTTCTGAAAGCAGGTGTAGTTGAAAGAATGATTGATTGGAAGCAAAGTCTGTAAGGACCAAAATGTGCGTGCAAAACTGATCAGCTGAGAGGAGAAGGAAAGGAAGACAGATATACCCCTCTGGAATGTAGCTCTTGGAGCATTTATTACTATTCCCTGATCAATGGTTATTCTGGCAGTGTTTAAGTTAAACTTGGTTTGATCCAAAGATACATAAATACTTGTGAAAATTGGAATAATTTTCTAGTTTTGCTTGTCAGCTTGTTCCAGTATCTTCAGTGTCCAGTCTAAGGCAGGTGAAACGCAGTTGGGAGTAGAGATGTGCAAAATTTCTGCAGGGTTGTGATTTAGTTGGGTTTTCCCTAACGTGCTCTTTTTCTGACTTGAAACCTCTTAACTCTGAGGGAAAGAAGGAAATTGGGATATGCAGGATGTCTTAGCTGTCTAAGTTCCAACTAAATAGGCACTGCGTATACCAGACTTTATAGTGCATGCCCAATGTCCTAGACATGCCTAATTTGCTGTTTAAAAGCTGTAGAGCACATTCATACTTTTTGCCTATTAAGGGTGATTTGTAGGTCCGTTGTCTGCCTCTGGTGGTATTGCTTCCTCTCTGTTCAGCCCCATATTATGCACTTTTTTCCTTGGGCAGCTGAAAGTGTTAAGACAGACCTGTGCTACCGTAATTTCAAGGTATCTATAAGCTATTTCCATGGTATTAATGCACTTTTTATTACCCATTTGAGTTATATGAATTGCCTTTAAGTGTTCCTTTAGTTGCAATAATAGCGAACAAAGAAAGGTGAATCAGAACATGTTTATCTTTGTGAAACACGGATGTAGACTGTAGCGGTATATATAACCCTGCTTGTTTTTTGGCAGTCTGCACTTGCTTTTTTAAAGCTGTTTGACACTGAGCATTGTCACATGGCCTCTAACAGAGAATTATTTCAGAGATTGCTAAGCTACAAAAGTTCCGTGTAAGCTAACATTACCTCTGAGTGATGGATAAACCAAGTCATAAAAGCATAGAACTCATCCTTTATTCAGAGCCGTCATTCTTTCCTTCATTTTATTATGTGAAAACACTACTCAAAATTCATTTTGAAGGTTTAGATAAGAGTATACTGTGTTCTGCCTCGTCTTTTTGGTAAATGGATGTGGTGTTCTCCAGAAGTCCTTCCTTTCCTGCACAGCCACATAGTCCCAAATTTGCTAGACAGCAGCCTGAACAATTTAGGTCAGTCTGACTCTGAACTCTTTCCTCTGAAAATTCTCTTTCTTTGAATTTTAAAGCCATCAGCTAAAATACCTTCCTTCAGCATATTTTTCACTTTCTAACAGACTGTTGTGTAGTTTCATATTTTCTTTCTAGAAAAGAGTAGATAATAGCAAACCTGGGCTTTGTGTTTTATAAAACTCAGGCATTTTAGATCAGTGGGCACTTTGTAAAAACCTTTTGTTTCAATCCTGTGGATTTAATTTGAGTTTCATGTTCAAATAAAATTAGAAAGCTTAGTGCAAAGCCTAGGCAGAGCTAAGAGGTTTTGCTTAGCGGTATGCTGAAATAAAGGTTTCAGGTTGTTTTGGGAAAAAAAGAGGGTTACGTGTGCAGTTCCTCCAAACTCTTTTAACACTTTAGGCTTTACTCTGCTACAGCTTTTTTGGGTGATGTGCTTCTGTTTTCTGCCTTGCATTCTGTGAGACAGATAAGAGTTTCCTTCCATCTTGTGAGGCATTTTGAGGAGGGGAGGGAGGGTGGGTGGACATTAGGAAATGATGTACTTGTAGCTCTTCCAACTCCCTGCAAAATTCCCATTCAGTATCAGACAGTGTATCCCTGCTGTTGCTCCCTTTAACCATTCTTCAGTTCTTTGGATTTGCAGCCTTTTTATTGCCATTTATGAAGACCTGTCAGATACTGATGCCCTTTAATGCTGGCAAGGTCTCCCAGATCCCTGTCTCCGTTCTCTGCTCTGTAAAATGCATGGAGTAATTCCTGTCTATCTTTTATGAGATTGAGGATCTGATAATTTGTAGTGTTTTGAGAGCATCTTCTGAAAAATACCGTACAAGGGCATCGTGTTAATTTTTTTTTGTTTTGAGAAGCTGTCAAATATACGTGTGTGTGTTTGTCATGTGTCTCATATATATATATGTATTATTTGAATAACTGCTTGTATGACTGTATAGATAACATGTAATTATTACCATTCTGCATTAGTATTAGGATGTTAATATTATTGAGTACTTATGCAGTCTGAAGGTAGTTTCTGCTTTAATTAATACTTTCTCTATTTTTTGCACGGCTAGTTTTAGATGCAGGCAAAGAAAGCAGCTGTCCAGGATGGCAGAGTGGCAGAGTTAGTAAAACACTTCCAGTAATGGTCAAACATAACTCTGCTGCATTCTTCTGCCTGTCTGGATGTTGTGCCCCTGGTTTAAGGGGGAAGGCTGAAGGAAGAGTTGTGCTAGCATGGAGCTGAGTTGCACTGCCCTTCTCCAGCCTAAACTGTCACACTGCAAGACAGGTTTTTTGAGTTCTGTCTTGGCCTGGGATAGAGGAGGTCGAAAGGGAGTAATCTGAAGTAGCGTGCCTGGACAAGCCTTCTGACACGATCCAGATCTGGGGCAAGGAGCACTGAGCCTGTACATACGCATGTATAAATTTATGGTCATAGGCTTAAAAATTGAACTGTGTTGTTGCTGGATTTCTTGGTGAATTGGATTTGTAGTGCAATCAGACTCATAATCATTAGTTAACTTTTTCCTACTTTGTGTTACAAGTTCTCAAGATTTCATTATGAACCTCACAGTAGTGGCTGGCTGAGGTTTTCCACATGCGCTGCTGTTACCGTAGTTACTTCAATGTTATAGTAGCTTAAGAAAAAAACTTTAGTCTTCAAGACTGGAGAGGATCTGAATGCTTATGACACAAAACAGAAAGCAAATAAGAATATAATCCTATATAATGTCTTTGTAACCCCTTCTTTATATCCTCAATGTGCTGCAGGTTCAGGCTGCTGTTTGGCCTCGCTCATTTGCCTAAAACATCTTTCTGGTTTTCTGGTTGCCAAAAGATAATACTGCACACCGGTGAGGTGGAATCGGCCACTATCTGTATCTAGATTATCTTTTTATCACCCGAACACCATGCCCCACAGAACATCAGAAAAACATTTCACAAAAGCTGCTTGTTTAGTACTATCTGTGGACTTTGGGCTACTGTGACCTCCTCAGGTGCTGTTGAGTAGACAGGCTTGAACAATGAAGTTCATGTCCAGCCTTTTCTCAAGTGGAGAAGCGTTTAGGTCTGTGGGTCTGCATTTGTTCTTGAGGCTGGCTCTCGCTGTTTGCGATCAGAATAGAAACCGTGACAAAATGAGTGGTGGCTCTTTCTGGTGATGGTCATTGCAGGTGTATTTCAGTTTGTACTGCCGAGGCATGCTTTTTGGCAGTGAGAATGACTCTTCTATTTATGGCCTTGTTTCTTGAAGTATAATGAATCTCCAAGCACTTTCCTTGCCTCCAAAGCAGTAGTTTCCAGGTCTCTGTGCCCCACCATCTGCCAATTCTGTTCCTCCCATTTATAATTGCTGTTGGTATGCCAGGTACTTTGCATCCCTGGAAGAAGTTTTGTATTCATTATTTGTAAACTGTACTTTCTCTGTAGTTATTTGTGCCTCTTCCCCTTTCTGTTTGAAACTCAGTGCAGGCTCGGCTCTTGGTGAAGCCATTGCAGGCTGCAGTTTCCTCAGTAACAATCAATTCCTTTCTTGCTCAGAAGCCTGAAAAGCTGTTGAGATGGAGTCTGGACTGAAACTTAGGTAATCTGATGTTTCCTCCAGCCTGTTAAAAAGGTCAGCTTTTAGATCTGAGATGGAGTTTCTTATTTCAGCACACACCTGCTATTTTTTTTTTTGGTTGTTCTGTGTCTCACCCTGTGCTTTTGCAGAGGGGAGCAGAATATTTTTTCATGCTACTTATACAAATATATCCAGTTTCTTATTGAGCTTCATAAGTGCAAGGTCTGCATCTGTTGGTCTTGTAATGCCCTGAATAATAGCTGTTATTTCCCTTCTACTGGCATAAGAAAGATCTGAGTTACCCAGTTCAGAAAATAAATTGGCACAGGCCTGATTTGAAGCTGTGCTTCATTGCTATTATTTTGTTGTCTTCACTGCTCTGGAACTATTCAATACTCCTTGCTCTTTAAAACACTGTTGGTAAGCTCAGGGGAGTCCAGAAGTTGTTCACAAGGACAGAGTCCCAGCTAACATTTAAATAATAAGCTGACATCTATTTGTTCCTTTTCTTCTGTTTTAAATACAGTGCTAATACTTTACAGAATGTTGTACACTGTACCAAAAGTTGAGCCATGAGTAATTTTCCAGATTTATCCTTCCTAAACTTGCGGTGCAAACTAGTGATATTTTGTCCATTACCTGATTCAGCAAAGGGGAAGGATTAAAAACAAATAATGCAAAAAGACAAGGAAAAGCCCATGGGTTTCCTGGGGAGAAATGTTAAGAGTTCTGTTACATGACCTGCAGGCCCATACATAGAATGTATAGTGGTCAACTCTTACTGCTAAATAGTATCTAGAAATTGCCCAGCTGTACTGTTGGAAGACTCGGAACGCTTGGTAGTTTTAATCACCTTTCATGCCATAAGTTCAAAGCATTAGGAAAGCGAAGTACTGAATCCCACAACACTCTTACAGGGCAGGCATTATGCTTGCTTTGGGAATGAGGCACAAAGAATTTATTGTATCAGTAAGCGGTTGCAGCTACTTAGCATCAGAACCAGGATTAGAAAACATGCGACTGGACTTCTGCTCCCTCCTGTTCTCTCTTGAGAATGAATTGAGGTGAAGAGTTAATGTAAAAGAAAAACTCTGAACTGGTTCTCTGCAAATGTATTTAGGGACAATAGGATGAAGGTGGAAAGAGACAAGTCCATGATCATGATTCGCTTTGGTGACCTTTAGGGTCAATAAAACTAGACTTGCAGTAATCTTACTCAATCTGGAATAAAAACTTAGTAATATTAAAATTTAAAGTAAGAACTTACCTTTTCAGGCTACTGTCTACACTGAAGTAGATACCTAATGTTCTGGAGGAGAAGGAGGAGACAAGTCTAAGAGACAGCTGGAGTATAAGCCATCCATTACATGATATTCATGTCATACGTTCAATTTGGTCCAGCAGATAAGGCTTATGTAAAAACAAAACACAAAACCAAAACCCGACAAACAAAACAGGAAAAATAAACAAGCAAAATTAACATTTTTGAAGAGTAGTTTATTGCAAAATGAGCCATAGTCAGTTATCCTTAATTAGACTCAAGGAGTAGCCAATGGCAAAGGAATTTGATTGAATTAATAGCACTACTGCTGAAAATGCTTTTCTAGTTGATACATGTTTTGATGATTGCAGGAAGCAGACAACATAACTAAAGAGGTTTATGCCATATCTGTCATTCTGCCTGCAGAAGCTTTACATCTCCATACCACACAGGACATTTTGCAAATGAGCATCGATCTAAACATGAAAGTTTTTACCAAGATTTGGTATAATTGAGCAAGGATCTTTAACCTGCCACACACTCTGCTCTGCTACTGCACCTTGCTTTAAAGTCTAAGCATCTTGCTCTGAATTATTTTTATCTTTGTTTTAGGAACTCTACAAATATCCTGTCTTTCTCTAAGAAAGCCTCTGCTGCTGCACCATTGTTCCACCTTCAGCATTGCAGTCCTGGCATGTAGCATCCAGTAGCTCCTACTCTCTTGCCCCATGCCTACAGCTGAAGATGCACTTCCAGCTTGACCTGAATCAGCCTATTGCTTTTTTGCTCCTGATTTCCCACAGGAAATCATTCACCTCAATCCTATCTAGAAACACTTTTCTAATCTGGGCCTGGTTTCCCATGTGTTTGCCTGTGTATTTCACCCCTCACTAGAAGAAGCTGTTCCAGTCCTGGGGCTGCAGAAAGCTTACTAGCACACATCTGTTCTCTTGACTAAAACATAATTTGCTGTTCTTCAGTTTTTCTCTAAATTAAATCAATGAAATTAATTCCTAACACTAGTATCTTTGCAATTTATTACTGAAATCCATAGTGCAGACTTGGTTGTGGTTTCTTGACACAGTCTTTGGATGAAGCAGTTATTATGGAGTCCAAGGAAAATGCATGATCCTGTGAATTTTAATAGCAAGTCTAGGAGATGATGTAAAAAAAATTGCTAGCTGCAGTGAACAATTAATCTAAAACTGCTGTAAAATTTCAGATGGTTGTCCATAAGACATTAGCTGTTTTTTCTCTGCTGCCTATATATGTAGTTTTTAGGATGTGCAACAAATCTCAAAAGGTTTGACCCAGCTGTGTTAACTTGGGTTAATTTGAATGTGGTGTAAAATTTTTTTGACTTTTAAGTTTAATTCTTAAGGAGCAGATGCTTTCTATTTGTGAAATATCTGTAATCTTGTACCATTCCCAAGGTTTTCCTGAAGTTTAATATCACTGAAGATGCTACAGCCTATTTTTATTTAGCTGACATCAACTCTCAACTTTTTTGTAGTTCTACTAACAGTTGTAAATGTAATGGTGTACCAAAATAGCTGAATAAATTACTTTCTTTTTTTTAAAATATTTACAAATCTTTACATAAAAAGTGAGGTACCAGCAACAAAGAACAGTAATGCTGGTAGATCCAATGCCTTTCCAAGTGGAACCAGTGGAGCTATTCTCAGTGATCACCAGCTTCCCAAACAAATTGATACCAAAATTTAAAAAGAAACGGAGCACCTTTGGGTTTGAATTGATTTGCTTTTGCAGGGATTTCACTGTTACCAGTCTCTTAGTTTAATTTGGCTTAGTATTGGGAAAAGGTTTGCCGAAACAACCCTGTGGGACTGATGATCCCTGCAACACAGAAGAGAAAATACGCTTCTACAGTGGTGCCTTGTGCATGTATTTAAACAGTGACCTTGAGGACAGATAGGGTTGTTATCCCAAGAGGTGAGAATTTAGCTTGAGTATAGTTTCATGGGTCCATGATTTCTTTGGACAATCTCAAATGCTATTTTTCTGTATTGGGCAAAACCAAAGGGGGATGTGTCATACTGTGGTCTCAGCACAAAAATGTCTCCTTGCATTTTTCTGAGTTCATTTTCCATCTTGAGTCCTAACTTTCAAAGAGGTTTCTAACAGTTCATATTTCCAAGGAAAGTACACTCCCAATTTGAGCAAGTTAGGTAGATAAATAGAAATCTGTCATTCTAAGATGTGACATAAATGCCAATTTTATTGGGGAAGTATTGGCTAACTGTATTTCTTACTGAAAGGATTTTAGAAGTAGGATACAGAGGCTGAGACAATACCACTGAAATTCCAGAGCATCTTCAGCCACAAGATTGTTTTGGTTTTTTTGTTTTTTTTTTTTTTAATATATATATTTTTTCTCCCTGCCAAATATTGAAGAGATTTGGCCGATTTATGACCCCACCCCTCTTCTCTTCTCTGGGTAGTATCAGATCAGACATATTTGGAAAACAGTCATGCACATGTGTGTATTTTCTGTTTGTTTGTTTTATTATGGACTAGTTATCTGTAACTTGTGGACATTTTTTTTAATGTGGTTTTGTGGAAGTAGAACTTATAATAATCTAACTATTCAGTAGCAAGGGTTCCTAAAATACTGTAGCAGTTTTGAAAAAGTGCTTATAAAACTTCACAGCACAGTGCAGCATCATGCATTTTTTTATAGGTTGCTGCTTTTTTTTGGAAAAAATTCTTAGAATATTTTAGTTTATAAAAATGTACTGAACATTTTAAGTTAAAAGATGTTAAAGCTCTTATCATCCGACTTTGCAGGTTTAGGACACAGACAAAATAACACTCAAGTAATTTTCTTTTGCATAAAAATGCTATACTGTATTAGTGGTATGTTCATGTATTACAAATCTCAAAAGCTAGATGATAAAACTTTCACTTCCAGTCCAATCAGATTAAAAGATGTTGACTATTAAAACAGTCACTGACAGTCTACCCAACATTCAGATTCGTGAACCCAGCATCAACCTGGTTTATTTGGTATGCGTGTTGGGTTTTAAGGGAGGCTGAAGCTACTGATTGTTTTGAAATATTATATATATCGTTCTGGTAGAAACAGATTACTGGCTGAATTGCAGGTTAGGCTGAGAAGGGTGCAAATGTAATACATTTTAGACATTTTCAAATACTGTAATGTTAATATATACCTACAGCTTGTAGTACATATGATTCGCAGCTGTCCATTTTCACTTATTCTTTCGTACCTTTCTGAGCCCTGGGTCACAGGGAAGTGAAACTGATGGTGGCTTGGAAGGCTGTTTGTTTCAGCAGCTGGGTGTTTTGTTTTCTGCGTGATTCCTACTCTTATTTTACAACCATTGCAGCTATAGAGGATGATAACTGAATTTTGTTCATGATAACACTTCGAAATCACCAGGGGCATGGTGTTCGCTAAATGGGTCTTGGTTGCACTAAATAATGCCATCAGTGCCTAGTTTGTTCCTGCTTGCTAAATATCCTTCTCCTCATGTTGTAAGAATTATTGGTAAATCGGTTTGATTGTCAGGCTTCTGTGTGATGTCAGTTACTACCCCAATACTCTACAGACCTGTTAATTTGCCTTGAGCAAATTGCGGGATGGAGGTATATACCCAAATTCCCTGTTCCTGTTACCCTGTACTCAAAATCTACAGACCATTGCATGCACTGAAATAAAGCTACATGATTATCTAAGGATAGCCATTATAGATAAATGTAAAAATCCCATCCATGTCTGGAATGTACCCAGTGAAAGGCATTTTGACAAGCCCATCAGACAGACTGTTTATAGTAATACATACATGCAGGTCTGGAGCATATAAGGCACAACTCAATCTCAATATCATTAATTCTATTAATCCCTCAGATTCCTTCCAATTACTTTTTTTAAGGCAGTGGGTCACAAACACTTCTCTAACAAGCATTATGTAAAGCATGCTGTGATTTCTAACATCAATGTAGGCTCGAAAATACTTGCTCTGTTTCTGTGATGCTGATGAAAGTAAGCCATGTGATGCCGTCTGGTGGTGGTGTTAGTAGTTACCCGCCTGTAAAGGTTAAATGAATAGACAAGGGGAAGCAAATATTCCCGTAGTCCTCTGTTGCCTGCCTAAAAGTACACACAAAGGCTCCACTGCTGCAGGGAAGGCGGGAAAGTATGGTTTGCAGAGGAACTGAACAGTGAAATGTTGATGGGGATTTCTAGCACATCCTAAAACTGCTTTCTGCTGCTTCCACAAGACACTGAGGAGCAGCCTGCACTAACACTCTCCTCCCTCTAAAAATGTTGGCATAGGGGCACAATGTGGGATAAGGTGGAGGTAGGGAGAGTGTTTTAAAAACGGTTCAGCAAAGCTGTAAATTACAGTAGCCCATTGAGCTGTTCTAGTTTGCATCCAAGACCCAGCAAGTCTCCTGTGACCCACTGCCTTGAAATTAATTGGAAGGAATCTGAGGAATTAATGGAACTAATGACATTGAGATTGAGTTGTGCCTTATATGCGATACCTCTCCAGACCTGCATGTATATATTACTGTAAACAGTCTCTCTGACAGGCTTGTCAAAACATCAAAACCAAATAAAAATGCTGGTACACTAATTATCGGCTTGAAATAGGCCATGAGCCCTAAAGAGGCCTTTGTTAGGAGTACTTCATTAGTTTAGTTCATGTTCCTGTTTAGTTGTTAGGAAAAAACTAAATATAGGCAGGTGTAGAAAAAGAAAATAAGCCCCAAATATAGAAAGAATTATAAATATATAATTTTCTGGGTAGATATTAGATTGTCCTGAGATGTCCTAGAGTGCTTAGGTGAGTATAAGCCCTTCCAACTCTGAAATTAGGGTTTAGGAGTGATAGTAAAGATTTGTGGTACCTTTAGACAGTTTGCTTAGTGTCTGAGCATCTGTCTCTACAATAGGGGTAGCAATACATTTATTCCATCGAAAGGTAGTGAGATGTAATGTTACAGAATTTGTGTAGGTGGGGGTAAATTTGAAGTGCTGGATAAAGCCAGGTAGGTGCATGACAGAAGGTCTGAACTCAGCAAGCAAACGGAAGGACCTTCAGTCTGCTTTCAGATCTGGTAACGCAAGTTAGCGAGTGCCAATAAACTGAGCTAGGTTTTTCATTGAGAAAAAAAGTAAGCATAGTTTTATATTTCCTTGCAGTCTTATTAAAGAGTAGGAGACATACTCAGCTCTCCTCTCAGCCTGGAGCACATTGGAGCAGAACTGAAGTTCTGCACTACTTGCTAATGTTCCAGACAGCCCAGTTTCTTCCTCATTTCTTCCCCATCCTTCAAAACCGAACAAATTAAACCAGCCAAAAGCCCGGTTGCTGAGAACAGTGTGCAATCTAGGAGCAAACTGTGAATTCATAATTTTATTTATTCTTTCACAAGACAATTTGGCATTTGTCAGAAAACTCCCTTTTAATCAGTGGTATTTGCTGCTTTGAGAGTGCAGCAGGTTTTGGCTGTGAAAGTCCTGCAAGGTGCTCCGTGTTAGCTCAGCCGGTATCAGACTCATCTCTTACTGTGGTACATTGTTAGCTACACATAGGAGCAAGCTCAATTCAGAGAGCCATCATTATGCAGGGCTGGAGGGGAGGGTGGAGGAGAGGGAGGGTCTGCTGGAAACTAACTCAGCTCTGGGCAGCTGGCAGGGTATGGAGGTGGGTGGCAGTCCCTCCGGGGGTGTCTTACGCACATCTCTGCAGACAGGTTTGTGCAGGCTGCCGGATGTGAAGGCCTTCCAGGCACACAAACCTTTCTCGACGAGTAGCACAGCACGAGGGTGCTGCGGCGTGGATTTTGAAGGTTACGTTTGTGTTGGCTGTGTTCCCTCTTCACAGAGGAGGAAAGGCTAAAGACCTCAGGCTATCGCTGGGTGGTAGCTATTTCAACTTGAAGACGTGTAGCTGCCTGAGAACAGCATGCTTTTGTTTGTTTCTTTTTTTCTTCTGGTGGAAGTTTTATTAATTCATTGTGATTATTTTTAAGCAGTTGGCAGAGATGTGAATAGGCGCTTTACTTCTTCAGAAGGCTTATGGAATTGAATTGCATAACTTTTTTACTTTCCCTATGCAAAGCAGAATAAATTGGATGTAAATACAGTGGCCAGTCTCTGAAAGATTCCTTGCTTTCTTCTGACTCCTATTTATACTCAGTGACTATAAAATGACCTCTGTTACTCTGTATTGCCTGTCTGAGGGAGGAAAGAGGAGAAGCTTGTGTAGAGATACCATAGCAAAGCAGGAGCTGGAAGTCCTGTCCTGGGAGCTCTAATAAGGTTGCATTTAGCAAATGTGCCCTGAGTAACAGGTTTCTAATATTTTAAAAGGTGCTTGTGAGCCTTCCAGAGAGTCATTACTCTCTTGTTTCTGTGGTGTTAGACTTCTTGTTTTCCTGGATGTGATGAAAATAGGTACAGCTGAAAATAGGTACAAATGAAATTCCTCTGAAGCAAGGCCCACACTTGTTGCTAGATTGCTTATAGGATTAGGAAGTGTTTCTCAGTAGGTTTCCAGTGGTTTGCGTATATGTATCTGTTATTCAGGGAATTATGCCAAATTCTGGTGACATTGGTTGAGATGTGAATTCTAACAGCTCTTGGCACAGAGACCTCTTCTTTGCTTTCAGTCAGGTAGCTGCTATGCTTTTGTGTCTGAAAAAACACCCATCTACTTCCCTCTTATGTGAGCATGACCATTATAGCCTATGCCTCTATAGATAAACATGATAGCTGTAACAGGTACTTTTTCTCTCACTGGTTTGGATTAGCAACAGTTGTTAAAGGTGGGCACTTGTCTGTTGCTTATGCCTGCAGAGATAGAGCTTCGTGCTTTCTTTGTTAACTATAACCGGTTTAGTAGAACACGTAAAATTACTTTTTAGTATCTTAGTTAGGTCTTGATTAAATATCAAAATTGGTGTTTGACCTTGAGCATGGGGATTTCATTTATTATAAGCTTGTGGTGGCTGGGCTTTATGGAGTACTTGACATTACTTTCATTTTTCCCCACAGAAGCCTGAGATGCTAGAGCTGATGGCTGCTCAGCTTGGGGGTATGGGACATTTTAGTGGGATGAGTACTATGTGGGTGTGGTGATTTGCTTGGATTTGAGATGATAAACTGTTGGATTTTCTCTTCTCTATTTGGTTTGCATGAGCTAAATTAGTTTACATTTTCTAAGAATGAAGATATGTGTATATATTTAATCTCCTATGTTTGGTTTGGTCCTGGAGGCCAGAACTGTCTCGATTGTGCAGAGACTTTTCACCAGAGAAGCCCTCTCTCCTGCAAGGTGAGCCCCTGCAGAGTATCACTGCAGTAGCTAACTTCAAGTGCCCTGTAGCTGTGGGCACTTGAAAGTCTCTCTTTAAAACTCTTGGGGGTTTTAAAGAGCAATCAATATTGAAGTTCAGACTTTTGCTTTTTCTGTCTGCAACTCTGTGATTTCACTGGGGAAAAAAAGGTTTTCTTCCTTGTGAGTATTAAGTACAAGTCCTGCTGAGGTCTTTGACAACTTTTGACAGCTTTTGTGGCAAATGGCTGCTGATACTGAAGGAAATGTCCCCGAAGAAACACGAGTTGAACAAAAAGCTTAATTCAGTGTGTAGCTTGCTTAGATGAAGAGCACAAGTGCATGTTACTATGAGAGATGGCAGTAATTTAGGGTTCTTCCTGGAGCAGACCAATGCCAGTCTCAAGGAGCTGTAACAGGTTCCCAAGGAGAAGGCTGTGGTTCTCACAGCTGTTTGAAGCGTTCTGCTTCACCCCGGTTTTCTCACTGTTCCCTTTTTCTGTTTCCAGGATTGCTGCCTGCCCCATCTGGCTTTGTGGTATTGCTTGGTGCGCTTTCCTTTTGCTAATGCCTGAACAGTAGTCACCATTGTTTTGACCCCTTACTGACCACTTGAATGTCTCATTAGAAGCTCTGTGCTTCATGGAAAGGGAGAGGCACCTTCTCAGGGACTGGTATGAAGAATGGCTGGGGATGAGCAGAACTTTTCCTTCTCCTCCAGCATGCTGAGTCAGCATCCCAGCCCTGCTGATTGTCACTTGTACATGGTGCTCTCTAATAACATTGCCTGAGTACAGTGAAAACCACAAAGTACATGGACTAATAAGGGTGGAGTAATTTGGGATTATTGCAAGTGTCCTTGTGCTTGCTCTCCCAGCCCAATAGGAAGCCTTTAATAAGAGCTTTCCTAAATAGTGTTGCATGTGAAATGGGGAATTCTGCTCCATTCTTTTAACAAACAGCCATTTCATGAGACAGTTGGGGTGGTTTTTTGCCTCTTGGTACATTTATACCTTTGCTGGTTACTCATTGATAGTTTTGTGCTGAGCTGCCTTTAATTTTGCAATAAACTGACAAGGAGGCTGAGACCACAATTTTACAGAAGATGACTTATTTACTCAACTGGATTTACAAGGATGACAGAGTCAGATTTAGTAGTTTCAGTGTGGCCCTAGGAAGGGCAGGAGGAGTACTTGAAAAATTGTACTGTATAAATAACCAAACAAAAAATAGTTTGCTTATTTTTCTGTGTAAAGCAGTCATATTTCAGTTCTTAGGCCAGCTCTCTCCCAGGACCTGCAGGGGCTTTCCATATATGCAGGAACTGTGCTATTCCCAGCAAATGGGGGTGTTGGGAGTTTAGGCACCTTAAATAAGTATTTTTATTTCTCTAACGTGCTTCCAGAAAACTGACATCTGCTGAAGTCACATCAGTGGAAGGAGATTCTATTTTAACAACATGTAAAGATTTCAAGAGAAACAGTGGTGCTGGCTTCTGGATTAATCTTAGAAGTAGCAATGACCTGTCTAGAACATGAATGCTGTTTTTCTTAAGAATTTCTTATTTCCGTTTTTTTCCAGGTATCAGCACCTACAAAAATTGGGGAATTGATCAGAAGAATAGGCATTAAGGTGCCTAAAATTAGGAACTTGAACTGTTCCCTTACATTTATCTCCAGGTTTTCTAACTGTAAGGAAAAGGATCATTCTTACTGTCCTAACACTTCTAATGGTTAGAAGGGGTTATTTTACAGTCTGAGGTTGCTATACTGAAGTAAGAATCTTCATAGAATTGGGAAATTGTGTGGTCAGCCAGTTGTGTGGTTTTTTCCCAGAAATTATTTTGAAATTTGGATCTAAGTGAATTTCTGCAGCATTTGTAATTTTGTCAGTAATGGAAGGCTGAGTGAGGGCTGTAAATTTTCACTTGTTAAATAGCTAGTTTACCCAGTGCAAGTGAATGGGCTGAAAGGTTGAAGATAGTGGTTCATTGAACTCCATAGGAGTGCGTGGGGCAGGTTTCCAGTGTTACTGAGCTGTCTAGCTGACCTTTATGTGTGGTTTTTTCCCCCTCTTCTTTTAGCAGTGGAGGGTGTGTTTCGTTCTTGCACAGTCACTGGCTGAAGAAGCCCTATGCTCTTTGGTCATCACAAAGTAGAAACAGAAGCGGTAACACAACCTCCTTACCCGTTGCACATGTCAGGACACAGTTGTGTGTGGTGTAATGCTTTTCACTCTAAATGCCTTAGTGGTAATGAAAGTATCTCTAGTAATGAAAATAATCTGTTTCATTAGTTGATCCTGGAAATAGGAGCTCCTTTTAAAATACTGAGTACTTTATAAAATGCTGGGTATTTTAAAATACACTGTATTTAAAATTTCAATGCGATAACGTTAACATATGTAGCAATATTTTCACTGTTGAGTGTTCTGCTGGAAGATAATAAACTCATGCCTGGCATCGAACTTCTTAAGTGGAAGCCGTGCTTGGCTGGTAATAATACCCAGTATCTGTCAAAAGGAACCACAACAGAGGCAACTTTTTCTATACCTGCTTTGACTGAGAACTTGGCGGGTCTCCTGTACTAAACAGGCTAAATCTGATCTGTACGTTAATGGCACATCTCCAATGAAAAGTTGAGGAAGTGCTATTGGTTTCTTTCAAGTGTGGCACCTAGCAGACAGACAAAAGGGAGATACTCTAACCTTCTGGCTGGTGATTTGTAAGATATGGCTTCATTAAGATCAGGACTAGCGTTATATTCTCTGCACGCATGTATGAAGCAATATGTGAGACTTAGCCGATTCTGTCCATGCACAAATGCGATTACTCATCAGAAAGTCACACAGCTGTTTCACTCAGATCTCCTTTGTCTGCCTGTATGTTCTCTCCACATCACACTCAGGCTTAACTGTTCCCTCAGACACCTACTTGAAACTCTCTGAATACACTGAACTACTTCAAAGGATAGCAGAACAGAATATAGGCATGTATTGCAGGTTAATGAAGGAGACTTTGGGGAAAAGTTAGTACATTCTCTAGATGTGACACTGGAATTGCATGGTATCAACATTCAGGGCTTCAAGCTGGATGTCTGTAGGACTGGGGACTGCTGAAAATGTAGGGTCTTGTTTGGATGGCACTATTCACTGGCAAAGTATTAGTGACCAAGGTTTTACTCTGGGAAAAATAAAAGAAAATTTAACTGTTTCCAGTAAGGGCGTGTGATTGAAATTTTGGAGATAGATGTATGTATTACAGAGGAGTTCTCTAAATCTGAGTGCCTTAACTTTTTTTCTTTGGAACAGGAGCTGAGTAATGGCTGGCTTTTTTTTTCTTTTGTTAGTGACCCGTAGCTTGTTTGAGCCAGTGAGAGTTTGGAGTACTCTGCACACCTGCAGAGTGAGGTTCACGCTGTATTATGGTAGCTGCACGAAGATGAATATTGGGTTTTGGTAGCAACTGTACCTATACCCGATGGAAGACTTTTGCAGTAAGCAAGGCTGCACAAGTGTGACAGGGAATTTGATGCCAAATTTAGTGCTTAGCTAACAGCCTCTTGGCTTGTACTTATGGGAGAACCAAATCTCTGTGTTGGCTCAGCACGCTTGCAGAAATGAAGAATAATTTTCAGTTAATTCCAAAGTAAGCATTCTGTGCATGCACATGGCTTCATCTCAGAGGAAGTGTGCTTATTCAAGATAGTATTTAAACATGTATTTAAGCAAATGTTTAACTATCAGTGAAGTCATGGAACTAAGAATACATTTAATTCCCATCCTCAGAATAAGCCAGAGAAGAACATTCACTTGGGTGTAGGACTCTGTATTTTTAAACTGATTTTTTAAACAGTATAACAGGTTGTCTAGGATATTGTTAACATTGACTAGTTATTGCATAGTTACTGAAGGACACATCAGAAACTGAAATCTAAGTTCAAAGGCATAGCTTAAATTAAACATAAAGGGTAAAGAAGATTTTCAGTCCTACAGCTAACAATGCTGTAGAGTTCCTGGTTAAAGAGGAGGCCAAAAAATCTGAAAGATGAAAAAATAAATGCAGGTGCATTATTCTTGTTGTTAATTTTCCTTTTGATTTTTGAAGTCTTTAAATTTAGTTTCCTTTGAAGGAGAGCAATATGAAATATGGCGTGCTTAGGTCTTTTTCTTCTTTTTTAAAAGATCCTTAAACACGCATGGTAGCGTTTCTTTAAAATGTGGTGTATAAATAATAAAATAAGTGATGGCACAGTACAGAAATTATCTTGGCACAGGTCTGGGATGACTGAATTTCTTACAGAGCTTTTGACACTTGTGAATAATGTAATCATTGCAAAAGCATGCCAATGAAAACTTCATACCCCACCAATACACGCGTGTGTGTGTAAGTTTGTTAGTGCGTTCAGTTTCAGCACATTTTCTAGTACTGGATGGAGGAAAAGCTTCAGTGTTGTGCCATATTGTTGGTGTATCTTATGCTTGGTTGCCAGAGTAGCCTCTGGGGGTAAGTGAGGCTGTGGGTTTTGTGACATAGTGAATAGGAACTGAAAACAGTGTTAAGAAAGAAAGATCTCACATCCTGGTCCTTATCCCTCCTGACTCTTGGCTGCCTGTTCCTTTCATTTGCCTTGAACCAGTTTGGATGTTCATCCTATCACAAGGATAAACTCACTTAAATGGAAGTAAAGTATCCTGGCAAGAAGAAAGGAAAAAGTGACTTTTTTTCTTCTTTGTTATTAAATTGAATCATCTTACCTTGTAATCTGCTGAACAGGACCGCCATTGGCTGCAAGGGGTTGTGTGTACCAGGCCCTTTCCTGTCTGCTTTTGGGTGCTTACAGGTTCATGCAGCAGCTCTGGGCGAAGCAGCAGAAGTGGTGTGGTGCCTCTTTTACATGTTTGCTGTTGGCAGTATTGCAAGTTGTACCTTAAGAACCTTTGTCTAGATGTAAGACCAAACAAGGCTGTTACCTACCATATCTGTGTTCACTGTAGTGGTCGTAACATGCCCAGTCCCAAAAGGCGCACCTGTGGTTAAGCTGGGCAGAGGGGTGATAGCCAGCTGAAGTTTGTCTGGAGCTTGCAGTCAGTAGTAGAAGAGCATGAGGGACATCATTATGGAGCTGTGAAGGAATTGAACTTCTGATGAGTAGATGAACAGTTGACTTACAAACTTTAATTTGTGCTGTTGGTACAGTCTATAAAGCTCTCGGGCACCACTGTCGCTGTTTACAACCACAGGGCTGAGTGGGCTGATGTAAGCAGTGAGGAAGAGTTGTGGTCTTGGTAAAGGTCACAGCCTCCGTCACGTTGGTAGCTTACATCATGCTGCCTGAAGAAGACACATTGCCCTGCAGCACTACCAATGCGGTTACAACTCTGTTGATCTGATAACAGCCTATGTGGGATCTTGAAATGGAAAAAGAAAATGGAGAGTGTGATGTATCGCACTACTAAAAGTGTTAGAAAGCAGGAGGAAGCCATGATCAGAGGGAAGGAGGAGCAGTGGAGAGAAGAGCAGAGAAATCCCTCTTCCTTTTAGCAATGGCAAGCTGTTAATTTATTCCAGTAGCATCATGAAACCGCATCCAGAGTAGCATGTAGGATTCCTTTCTCCCTTCCTCCTGTGTCAAATACAGCTGAAGACAGGCCATTAATTCCAAAGAGATTTTGTTTGGAGTGGAGTCTGTTCTCAGTGCAAGCAGAAAGATAATTTTGATGTTTGTTTGTTTTTGTTTGTTTTTTTTTGAAGAAGTAATTTCTCAAGTTTTTGTCAGTGTGCAAAGTGGAGACCAATTGTAATTGCAGAACATGCAGCTGCTTAGAGATCCAAAGCATTAGGAGATAATTGTGTTTATACCTATGGTCTTCTCCCTGTGGTGTTTGCCATGTTTGCTTAATCCTTTCTGTTACTAGAAAAAAATACATGTTCAAAGGTGTGGGAAGTTATTCATCTCTTGCAAGACCATTGCTCATGTTTTTGGAGGAGAGGACGGTGTGCGTACTACAGTCTGTTTATCAGAATCTTGTGATCCTGAAAAACACTGAAAAATCCTCTTGTGTCGAGGTAGCCCTGTGAAATTTAGTACTCTTGTGCTTCACATCAGTGGGGATGTATCCCTATGTACCTTTCTCAGTGGAACTGTGTTTCAGCCAAAGGAAGGGAGTGTGGAAGTTGTGTGGAAATTACTAGGAAAACAGATTTCCAGTTTGTTTATGAAGAAAATTATGTTTTTTATAAGACTGTCAAGTTATTAATTGAAGAATGAAACTCTTCAGAACAGTAGTTTACTTTTAAGTGGCTGTATGTATTAACATACTGTTGTTTAGTGTTTCATCTTTTTAACAATATCCCTTTTCCCGCGCTTCTTACAACTATCTCTTTCAGTTTCTGCAGGTAGTTCAAAATTTTCTGAGTGCTGAATTTGCTGAAGGTCAGAGTAGAGGGCTGCTTGGATGCTGTGCCTGGAGGATTCCAGTCCTTGCTTGGGCTGCTCTCAGCCTTCCAGTAGCTGTAAAAATTAATTTCCCTTCCCCCTCTCCCTGTCTGTTTGCAGGTTATCTTGACAAATCAGATTACCACATCATTGAGCAATGGCTTCCCGATCCAGGCAGACCTGGTGTCTCCAGCTGATGATTTGTCCCTGTCTGAAGGTAAGAGATCCCTTCTATCAGAACTGAAACTCTACACTGACACAAATCCACGTTGTACCTCTTGCAGTCTTGCACAGGGGTCTGTAAGAGTTATCAAGTCTAACATAAAACACTCTGGGAACAAAATTATTTTTCAGCTTCTCTGAAAATCCATTTATAAATAAAAAAAGTAAGCATATTAACTAAAAGGATCTGACACTTTCTAAGGGCTGGGAATGAATTTTCAAGACATGTCAGTTCTATAACATATTCCTCAGTGTTGTGCTTGCATTTACAGCATTATTTTCTCAGTCTTCTGAAGCTGCTGCTGGAGTTAATATACAGGCTAGACCACAAATTTCATCTTATCTAATGATTACCAGTGATTCCAAAGAGAAACAGCTGGTCACAAATGAAGGCGATCAAATACTCAGTCCTGTCCCTTGCATTACGCTTGTCTGGTCATCAAGTGCAGTGCCTCAAACTGCAGCTCTCAGTGTTGTGTGAATGTAAGGTGAGGTTTTGTGTGATGCCATGTAATACTTTACATCTTCATGTTTCTTTTTTCTGCACAGAATTAGAGACAAGCACATGTTTTTGGGGTAATAGTGAGGACTTACTGTGCTAAGAAGAAAGATAATTCTGAGTCAAGGTTTGCAAAGTAATATAATTTCAGCTTTCTCCAGTTGCAAGGGATAGTCAGAATCCCCTCAGACAGGGACAGATGCCGAGATGTTTGCTATTTAGAGTTCAGTTCATGCACAGACCCAAATGTATGATGTAAAACAATGCTTATCTTCCCCACAAAGGTATGATAATCGCATGTAGACTTCTTACTTCGAATATGGGTGTTTCCCCTCTTTCAGCCCTCATTGCACTTTCTGGTGGTTCTGGTCAGCTTACACAGGCAGCCCTCCCAAGCTTATCTGACTTAATGCAAGAACAGGTTGGTGGCAAAAACAACTAAGCAATGGTTGAAACTGACATTATTTCTGCATTTCAATGGACAAGAGATTGAGATGTTGAAGACAGAGTAAATGGAATGTCAAAGGGTAGCAAAAAACGTGTAATGTCTTAACAGTGATTGATGTGTTTACACCATAATTTTGTCAATAGGAACTTGGGCAAAGCATGGCCAATTAAATAGTTTTGGAATTGTGCTTGTGGCTTTTGTTGCCTCCATCCATTGCTGAAGTATCTTTGAGGCTCATTGCTTGAATATCATGTCCCTACCTATGTCAGAAAGAGTTGAAATTTGCTAACTGGAATTGGAAGAGGAAGGCATCATTTTTCATCTTTATGATTTCTGTCTTGGCACAAAGTTGTTGCACATTGTGTTATTAAATCCTCTTGATCACAATGCTTGTGCTTTTGTTTGTCCTTTAGAATTGGTCTGTAGGAGCTTCCTCTGAAAAGAAAGTCCTAGCTGACTCTGAAGTGGAAGTAATAACAAAATGTGTTTTCAGTAAAACATTTTTTTTTCTTGTGATTAAAATATTTGAAGAGTGTTTGGGAAAAGCATGGAATAGTTGTAATCTTCCTAATTTTTCCTGCAAATATGAGATTTAGTGCTTTGTATGAGTCATAGTTCAATAGTATTCTGAAATCAGGACTACATAAGAGATGGCATGATGATTTTTGTAGCAGTTACAGCTTATTAATGAAGCTGATATGTTGTATCTAAACTCTCTACCACCATTATTTTCACCTTTTAATGCAAGATGGAGTTAAAATGTGTTGGTGCTCTCTCTGTGTATTGTTTTCCTTTGTTTCTCTCATTCCCTGTTTATAATTAAGGGTCTGAAGTGGTAAATGGGCCAGCATGACACTTGTTGAAAATGGAAACTGTTGTTTAGCCTCAGAACAAGAACAGCATAGGCAGCAGCAGTGTAAGCTCCTTCACTAATTCAAGTTTTATCAAGGGATGCAGGGGTGGTAATCTTCTTTCCTGCTCTCCCTTCCCTCTTCTGTTGACTAACATTGACACGGCATTTACATGCTGTGTTGTATAAGGGGAGAGTACAGCGCATATCAGACTACATGGTTTTTTCCTGTCTGTCTTATCCGTAACATGGCTGCTTCTGGATTTCCATTTTGCTTCGGATTTAACCTGTGCTGTCTACCTGTGAGGAAAAGCAGACTTTCAGGCCCATTCAACATTTGATTTCTATGTTTATCTCACTGTCAAAAGTTACAGGTGTGGCCAGTGTTTTTCTTTTTTTAACATTAAGGTTTTGACCTGTCCTGAGAAAGTTTCCCTCAGTTTATTTCATGTTAGCTATTGCACAGCCTGAAAGTAGCAATACTTTAATTTTCTGACAATCCTGGGTACTTTAAGATGCCTTAATGAATTAGTCTTCTAGGATTAGTGTGACACCCATAATACTTACTGCTATTCAACAATTGTAGAATTTGCGGGAAAGAGTAGTTAGGCGAGTAGCCCAAGTGCATAAAGTAGATATGTTGCAGAGGCAGGAATAGAGGCCAGATTCATGACTCTGTTCTTACCTCATTCTTCCTTTTCACTCATTACAAAGTAAAGCTGAATTTAAACCAGTGACCTAGATGTGAAAGGACCTATAACACATTATTAGTCCTGTAAGCAACTTGGAACCCTTGGTTTGTGTATGTCCAATAATGTTCTTTTAATCCTATCTGAAATCAGAGCCCTGTCACTGTAAATGGTTTGCTAAAAGGCTAGTCTTAGAGGCAGAAATGAAAATTTCAAACTGAACATGCTATTAGAAATAAGTGGAATGTTGTAGTGGCTTTTGGTTTTGCTTCGGATTGTGCTTTAGAATTGAATTGCTTGGGTTATGTGTAAGATTAGGCAAGAAACCAAGGAAGCTGTTCATCGGATGTGTGACAGAAAGTTAATCTGATGAACAAGCTGAAAGGACATTGACAAGCTGTTTCAGGCTCAAAGCTTGTCTTCTGTAAAATTGTAATCTAGTGCATGAAAATTTGTGTCCTAAAAATATGTTATATTTTTATAAGAATATTAAAGGCTTTACAAAAGCAGTGCTGGCTGTAAAATCCCAGCACTTACGTGGCAATGTAAGAATTCTTGAACTGTTTGTTGGTATTTCTTGTAGGAAATGGTTATAAGTCCAGCTAAATTCTCGGATCTGTGCATACTTTTGCTTCAAGACAGGGAAAACCCCCACCTTTGTTTGCTCCAAGTTAAAGTACTGAGTAAAATACAAAAATTTATCTACCTGTGGGATGAGCTCTTGTATTCATTTGGTCTTTACACACTTGCCAGGTTATCATCTGAAGGAGTTAATTAAGACTAATGATGTTTTTCTGCAGCTGTACAATTCTCAGGCACATAAGGCTGACACTTCTTCCCTAGGAGCCAAACTCAGTTTTTACCTGTAGCTGCACCATTCTCAGCCGTCTCACAAACCCTGTCATTGGAGCGGGCAGACTGGAGGATGACGGCAATACTGCTATTTCACTTGCATCCTTGCTTTATGGAATAGCCACTGCTTAGCTCTTCTAGTCAAAGACAACTTTGAGAGGCCTTAAAGTTGTTGTAGATTGCAAAGATGGTCAGATGAGCCCAGAGCTATCACTAGGCTTGAAGATGTGGCCTGAAGGATTAATGCCTTATTATGTAAGCATGTAAAAAGTAGCTCTTACTGCAATTAAAATAATTTATAATATTAAAAAACAGATTTAAGCTGCATTAGGCTAAGTGAACAGTAGAAATGGAGTGCAAATGTCTGCAAAAAAATACTTTATAAGACTCCTAATGGATGTTTTTAAGCAAGTTATCTGTGGCTGTGACTGTACTATTTTTACTGGTTTTACAAAGTTCACATGACTGGATTTTACCTAAACTAGAGAGTTGTTAGAAATTAATCCTAAGCCTGTGTGGCTGAGCACTAGCTGGATGGTGAAATTTGTGTGTTGCATTTGTAAGCTGTGAACAGATAGGGCAGTGTGACGTACTTGAGGTCCCTTATAGTCCACCAGTGCCTATCCTATTAATGTATCTGCCAGCTGCAAGCTCTAACTTCCTCTTGCAGACATCAAAGCCAAACTCCCATCTTTCTTGGAAAAAGCTCAGGGGTGTGTTGGTATGAACACAACAGGATCCCCCTCCCAGCATGCACAAAGTGTCAAGCAATAAAAGAAATGCTGTCTTGGGCTTCTTCAATCTCAGCTTGTACTTTCAAATATTTCTTTGGAAAAGTCAGAATTATTTTGTGTTTAAAACTAACTGTAAACTTGCACTAGTTCTGGGGAGGCCAGCATTCAATCTTCTGCCATTTATGTTCATCAAGTGGTTTGTCATAGCATTGTGTATTTTTAGTGCACAGTATGAGCAATGAGCTTAGTCTGAACTTTTCATCTTTGATGCTGTGATCTTGAATTCTTTTAAGCTGCTGAGCAGAAATAGGCTTTTGTGTTGTGGAGACTGGAGAAAAGTAAGCTACCATAGTATCTCTCACCCACAGGATTTTCCTACTTTGACTTACGGGCAGAAAATTTGAAGGTGGAATCTTTGGGTTCTCTTCTTTTGCTGTGCCCTTGATCTCCTGTCAGATTGCAGTTAAATAATTGTATTCTTCAAGCCTCAGTTTACTGGTTGTTTTAATAAGGGGATGTATTTTTATTTTGCAACTTTTTTTTTTCTTTCTTGATATTTCAAGATATTCCTATGGGGAAAATTAGTTGACCTGCTGTTCACCCCATCACCCCAGACCAGTTCTGTAGTTTATTGCTTCTCTCGCTTCAAATCCCTTTTTTTCAGTCCTGGTGCTGAAAGGAGAGAAAATGCTGAAGGAATTACCACAAGAACTGAGCTACCAGAGATCAGAGGCTGTTGGTTGGTTTTGGTTTGTTTATGGTATTGATTTATGTATACACTTATGCTTAAGGTTGGACCTGCAGGTGACCTAACAAACAGAAAAAAGAATATTCTGTGAGAACACAAACATACCTGTTTTGCAGGAACTGTGAACTT
This sequence comes from Falco punctatus, assembly GCF_963210335.1. Taxonomy (NCBI): domain Eukaryota; kingdom Metazoa; phylum Chordata; class Aves; order Falconiformes; family Falconidae; genus Falco; species Falco punctatus. The sequence continues at coordinate 20,401,617 of NC_137587.1, forward strand.
ATGAATGAAGCAGCTGTTAAACAAGTTTCTAGAGCACTTCCTCCTTTTAGTTTTAAGGCTAATGCAGAATAATGCATGTTCTAGTGACGTGCTTCAGCATGATACGAATTTAAATAGATTAGAAAGTATCATAACACTTTGGCATGTTTTAGGCCTTTAGTATTTTAGCTAAATGCTCTGTAAACCTATTGCAGGCTGATTTACACAGTTTTGCTTGAAAGAGGAGATAGTTTGTCTTGGATCATTGAAACAGTGCTGTTAATTATAATATTTTTTAAATAGGACAATTCATAAATTAATAACCTATCTTTTTAATATGAATCCACTGTGACTTTTTGAAACGCAAAGATTTGAGAATAGTTACTAAACCCCTTTTCTTGGTTACCATTATGGAATAATCTGTATGGAGATTACTGGGTCTGTCAGTTGGGATCTATGTGGCATGGTGTAAGAAAGATCTGTTGACTGTGACCCCTTATGCACATGCTATGAAGGTTAGTGAACTTTAGATGTGCAAAAAGGCAATGAGTGCAAATAATAGTAGTGGTATTGCCAGGTTATTTGGGAGGTGAATTCCAACAATTAGTCCATGTGTATGCATGGTAACTGAGACTGGAGTACAGGTGTGAATGCTGAAGACTAAAACAGATCCCTGAAAAGGTAATGGATTCCCTTCTTGTTTTATGGCTTATCGAGATAGCGAAGTGCCACAGTGTATCTTTTGCGATCTACAGTCATGATGATACAGGGAAGTGTAGTGAGATTTGCCTCTTTTTACTTTGATATGAATTGTTACTTCTCACCTGATGGTTTGGTTACCACTCCAAGCCCAAGGCTGACCACATTCCCATGATGGGACAGGAGAGCTCGGTGAGCCACAGGACTGTGCCTCTAGGTCTGAGCCCTGGGTACCTCTGACTGTAGCATAGGACTCGATAGAGGGTTACTCAGCTCACTGGTTCCTGTTCACGTGAGCTGTAATGGAACAGCTGAAGTTGCTTCTTTCTAATTCTTTATTTTGCTGCTGGACTTCATGTCTCAGCTGTCTTTTAAGAAACTACCAGAAATCCCCTGCACCAGCTAACAGTACTGTGAGAAGCCTTTTGTTCCTTTGGTCTGTTCTGTCTTTGAGTTACTTCTCCAGCTTAAGACCCTTCATGAAAAAAGGAGGGACCCTGATAAAACTCATTAATACATGTTGGAGGGAAAAATGAGCCTACTCAAAATAGGATTTTGTCCTTTTGTGCACTGTGTTTGTGTTTCTGGTAACTGCTTCTAGAAATAGTGGAGTCTGCATCTCAAGGCTTTGCTTGGTGGAAGGAAAACAGCCCTTCTGGCTGTTGAGAACACCTGAAGGAAGTGCACCATCACTTACAGGGCCTGGAACAAATGATATTGACCATTAGGGGAAATGATACTGTGATTTTTTTTCTGTATGATGCAGAGTTGCGGTGCAGTATGGAACAGTTAGATTTCATGATAACAGTGGTCATGTCAGCCTGTACTAATTTTGATGTTATATTTCAACAAGTGGGAAGTAGTGACATAATAACATCCACCCAAATTTTAACGGCTTTTTAATCAAAACATAAATCTCTCAGTAAAACAGCATTACAGAGACTGTACATGTCTATGGAAGTTTCAAGCTGAATGACATATGCATAATCACTTGGTCTGAACTACGAAGGGGTTGAAAACTGTCAGCAGAAGCATTAAGGCCTCTATAATATCAGTTTAAGAGGATCTCCGTTCCTCATTTCCTAATTGCTGCGATGACAGAATACAGTTTTACTGCTTTGTTGTGGGCTTTTTTCTAAAGACGTGGTTTGACTTAGAATCATTAATCAACAATTTGTAATCCAAAAACCCTTCAGGTACATTTGCTGGGAATCATTCATCTATATAATCAGAGGCATGATAACAGAAGTGCTTACAGTCATAGCTGAGTGGTTAGGAGTTTACCACCTCTCGGCTGCTAAGTAACTTACCTCAACTGAGAAAAAGTGCACGAGAGAAAAAGTTGCACGTTCCAATGCAAAGTAAAATGGGTTTGCATTAATCCTACTAGCCACACTAGTTTATTCCTATTTTCCTTTAACTGTAGTAGATTGAGAGCATAGTTCAGTCACCGAGTTTCAGCTGATGGCATATAGCTGTGAAGCATTGCAACAAGATTCAACATCTCCTTATGCCCTAAAAAAGTTTAAAAATAAGATTAACTCATATTTTAGTATGGGTGATTATAGAAACTATGTTCTCTCATACATTGGAATTTAGACTTTTGTTTACACCATAAAAGTAGCATTAAGAGACCTGGTTATTTAATGGTAGTAATTCCTTCTTTGCCCTTTCTTCCCATCCTGTGCAGAATTGAAAAGATTGACTTGTGTTTTTACTGTGGTCCTGCAAATCAGCGGTTTAAATCTGAAACACAAGACACTATTTGGCTCTAAGTTCCTTCTGCAGCCCTACATTGTACCGTAGTGTTGGTGGACCTGCTCCAAACTAACTAATCTTTTACATTGTAATTACATTGTAAAAAAATGACTTCAAAGGTAGGAAAGAGCTAAATGCCATTTGTCCCTGTGCACAACGGCCAATTAAATTCTGTCTTAACTTACTGTGGGTTATCCTTAAATCTTTACAAATAGAGGCTGACTAAAAAAACATTAATTGGATTTCATCATTCAGTAGCATTCAGTGCCATCTTTTGTCGAATTCTATAGTATCAACAGTGGAACTGGGATGGATCAGGAGGATTTCTATACCACTGTGAAAATTCCTCTTGGCTTGTGGCATTACGTGAAGCATATGGCTCACCTGCAGAAGTTGAACCAATTAGGAGTGACCCTAATGCAGGTGTTAGGCCAAAAGGGAAGACACGGACAAGGGTACAGAGGGTGACTGCAGAGTCTGATGCCTGTGTTCTTGTTGCAGTTTCCAGCTGGGTTTCCTCTGGGTTTACTGCAGGATGTTTGAAAAAGTGGCTCCTTGTTAATCTCAAGCAGCCTCTATGATTGATGATTCCCCTTAATCGTAAAAAGAGCACATTGGTGTTTCTGCTTAATCTCTGTGTATTTCCTGCTTTATTGTTGTAATAATGATTTATTGTCTTAAAAAATGGAAGTTTTATAACCTATTAGCCCTTTTTGGAGGTTGAAGCTGGGTGCTCTGACATGTGAATGAACTTCTTCCCAGTGACGGTATGCTCCTAAAATGTTATATTCAAACCCAAGCATAATACGATAATAAAAAGACAGTATATGGTTGATGTGTTATCTCTTACTTTAATGAAAATAGGCAGCTTGAGTATGAGCAGATTTTGCATGCTCCACATGGGCAAAATTCATCTAACCTGGGTTCTGCTTGTCTTCTCATGATATCAGTTATACCAAAAAAACAGAAATCAAGGAGCACAGAGAGAATAGAAAAAGAAGTTCTCATAGTGCAGTACAAAAAGATGGGTGAAGAAATGGTAGAAAGAGGAAAAGCCTGGAGCTTAACTAAAGGAAGGCTTTGTTTATACTAACTTCTGCTCTCCTAAAATGTCCTGCTGCTGCTCCAGTTTCCCGGCAACGTGTAGTGTACAGAAGATTTCTGCCTGAGCTGGTGCTTAACTAGGTACATCTCCCTTCTGAGGAAGGGTAAAGAAAACAGTGACTCAAGTATGAATAGCTCCGCTTTTAACGATGGAAAATTTGTCAGGAAAAAGCAATCCCCAAAGCAGATGCTTCTACTGGATAAGCAGCCATGACTCCTTGGGAGTAATCTGAGCCAGTCTGATACCTGGCAGGGGAGCTGTTGTTTCAGGCTGGCACATGGATATGTAAGGGAGTAGGTTGGGCACATTTTAGCTGAATACCAAGAAGTTGTTTCTGAGCGTGAAATCTGTTAGACCAGCTGTTCCCAAATGGTTTCTATTTGTGCCTCTGTTTCTGGTGGTGAACTCACCCCAGCCGAGCTTGCGACCCTAAATACTGACGTAAACAATCACATCTCTGTCAGGCTTGCGACCCCACTCTGTGACTGTGACCCTGCTGGAGGTTACAACCCCTGGTTTGGGAATTGTTGGGGTGGACTGTCAGTCCTGCTGGGGAAGCACTAATATGCCCCATCCAGGCCGGGATCATCACAACAAATGCCTTCAGATCTCACAGTAATTTGTAGGCCCCTGCCACCAGTTTGAGAGTGCAGCCTATTAGAGCTGACATGTCACTTTGGTACATCAGGAACATCTCAGAGATCAAAAGGTCATAGTCCTCCCACGCTGCTGCAGCCTTTCCTCATGGACTCGCCTTTTCATCTTACTTCCTCGTCAGTTGGCTGGCAGCAAGCCCCAGCTCCCTTGCGGCGTGGCTGATTCAGCCATGGCTGCTGAATGTGTACCAGCTGCAACTTCTGCCCTACTGCCTCTCCGTTTTGCTGCTCCTCCCAAGCCACCCTTTCCAAAACTGCTCTCCCTGAATACTCCTTGCCTTAATGCAGGGTTTGATGATGTCTCCTCAGCTGAAATAATTAAAAGTTATAGTCAAAGTAATTAAAAGCTATATAGGGCAGTGCTAGTGCAGGTGGGCTAACTCTTTCCCTGTATTTTGTAAAACTACTTCTGTTATTCATATATCTGTAGATATGAGCGCAATCTTACAGATGTGGGATGGTGACGGAGAAATAAACAGAAAAATGCCTCATGTGGTTGATTGCTGCTGTGGTCTGCAAAGCCTGGGGTCTTTGATAAGCTATGCAGACAGACTTTTTAATAGAAAATGCCAAGTTACAGATGTCCTAATTAGAGATTGGATTTTTAAGCTTTCTTCTGCCACAATCTTAAGTGGAGTTTATAAGCAGAAACAAAGTTAGATTTCAATTTTTTTAAAACATTCATTACCATAATGTAAACGAGTAACATTTTAATAGATAAATGACTTAGTCCAGGGCCATTGACTTCAGAATTTACAATCATGGAAGTTTGACTGTGACATCACTGTATGAATCCAACAAGGAGAGGAGCCTGCAACAGTTAGTTTATTTTTACTTATTTTTTTGTTGATAGATCCTAGAAATTGCCAGTGACAGCAGGAAGGAGAGAGGAGGAGATGGTGCAGAAAAATATGACAATTGCTTATCATTTGGATAAAAAACTGTATTGCATAAAATTAGCCTGAATTCAGTCTGTGCCAGTCTTGTTTCAAAGCTCTATGTGGAGTGCTTTGTTTAGAGATGTTGCTGGACTGGTGCTCTGTCAGGCAGGTGTGTAGAAAGCATTCAACTGAAAATGAGAACAACAAAGACAAGTTTTGGAGTGTGTAAGCCACATAAGGAAATAAAGTCAGAAAATCTTACATTATAGGCTGGTTACTGTACACACCACTCCCAAACAAAAAAATTGTTTGAAACTTTGTATCTGTAACTTGATCATCCCTTGAACACTAATTGTATGTCAGAAAATGGGGCATAAAGTCTCCTCCATCTGTCCAGGTTGGATATGGTGCACAAAGGAGCATATCTGATTCATAGTACCTCTTAGGTAATCAGATTAATATCTCCAAACTGAATTTACCCTTTTGATACTGAGTCTTTTATACGCCATGTTTCATATATCACATTCTGTTGAAGCTCTGTGGCTTTTCAGTAATTTCCTTGAAATCTATACGTGGTATGTCTGCGCTCTTTTGAGCTGTTCTTGGGACACACATCAATTAAATATGTTTCTGGCACTCTCTTAATGGCATAGTTTCCCCGGAGTAAAAAAACACTCCAAAAACTGAGATCATTTGTTTAATTTAAAAGCAAAAGGGTATGGAACTACAATTTCAGGCTTCAACAGCTATGCCCCTGTAGCTTTGAAGGAAGGGGGGAAAATCTTGATGTCTTACACACAAAGTAAATAAATTCTTGAGTTCTTAAAATATCTGATTTCATCCAGTTTTCTGCTTCCCTTGCTTATCTTTTAATTTTAATTTCTTTTTTTATATGGTAGATTTTCAACTTCTTATTGAATTTCACTGTTGGTTTTGCCTAATGAACCAGTGGGCTGGATTTTGACATCTGAATCTAAGGAAGAACTGTAAATGTTGCAGGATGGTTCTTAATTAAAATTACTGATAACTGATCTGAATCCGGAATTGTATTTTAAGTGGCTGAAGCTTTTGGCTCTAGGAGATTCTGGGAATATATACTGTATAGGAGTTGACTGCTGCTTTTTCAAATACATTGAGAGTAGAGGTACATAAATTCCCATATTCTACCAGATTCATCCAGTAGGATTCATTCTGTGCCTCAAATATCTCTTAGCCTGCATCTGCAGTGGTGTTTTCATTGAGATTTTAAAGCAAGTCCTCTATGATCTTTGTGTGCTGCATGTTTTTACATTATGTGGACTTGTTTAGGTGTGCTCCAACCACAGAACTTTTGCAGGAAATTAAACTGAGTTCCCCTCCATGCTAGTCAGTTGTGCTCAAGACCATCATGGAGGCAGAAGGATCTAAGCCAATGGCTGGTCCTAAAGCCACAGCCAGAGCAGGGATGCTCTCACCAGGGAGCCAGAGCAGGGATGCTCTCACCAGGGAGCCAGTGCAGGTGAGTCTGTAACAGAACAACGATGATAACGACAGGGTAGCCGTAAGGAGATCAACACCAACTCTTTTGGCCAGCTGACACTATTGTGCCAAATTATTCACTAATGTAGACTTGCTTCTTAAACAAACATATGACCTGTTTTCTCTTGCATGTTTTTAAGCAAGTCAGGCAATACAGACCACTTCCAAAGATCAGTAGGAGAGGTTAGTAATAAGCTGTAATACCTGTTGCCTGGCTGTGGTAACTTGCAGTTACTGAGCTCTGGTGATGCTTGATCACAAGAAATGACAGTATGTGTTTCAACAGGATACCAGCTCAAATCCTGGTAGGATTTGACAAGCTCATTTGTGCTGAAGCCTCAGCTGCCATGTCTTTCATTTACTGTTGTTTATGCTATGAAATATGACATTCTGCCTGCCTTTGGCCTATAGTCACATCTCAGCTGCAGTGAGCATATGCCCTGAGTACCAAGTCCAGGGTGCTCTCATCCTCAGCATCTGTTGCTGAATGATCTTTCATATGCCTCATCCAACTCCCTTTTTCCTTGCTGTTTCCTCAGTTTTTACCTTTAAACTGATAATGTTGATGTTTTGTTTTAAAAGTTGAAACAGCGGCTGTCATGTTTGAAAGTTAATGTTCTTAACTTGCTACCCACTGAAAGGCAAGTGACTAAGAAGATTGGCCTGCAATTTTTTTTTAAGCTTTAGAAGTCTGTAAACCTTTTCCGGTTTCTGTTCAGTAGCAATGAAGTTTAACATAAGCTTTGGTGCCTTCAAGCTAACGTAGTGCCTGTCAGTGACCAAATCAGAATCTCAAGAGGAAAAATTCATGGTGGATTCAGGTTAAATACCAAAACCATTGTGATCCTTGGAGCCTCTAGTTTGTTCTCTTGACTGTTCAATCAGAATAATGCAAACTGGCAAAGACTGGTCATGTTATTTTCCTCCAGGTTAGCATGAGGTAATTCTGAACAGCATGGGATCAACATGTCAAGTACTAGAGTTCATTGTCTTGGCTTATAGTCAACAGCTGCCCAGTTCTCCTTTTCCTGAGGGTTCATCTGCTTCTGAGTCACTGCTGTGATGGTCATGTGAGCTAGCGTGAAATGAACTGTTGGGATCCAGAGGGTTCCAGCAGCACATGAGTCACAGAGGCAGAGCGGTCAGCACATGCTAATCTTCCTAGTATTTGCTATGTGTGGTGTAGATATATCCTGAGATGAACTTGTCTTCTCTTAAAATGAAATGTCTTTTCTCTGAATGGGAAGCTTCTATGGGTGAGAGGAGGCTGTATCACCTTCATGCCATTCTGACTGTGTAAAAGACTTTGAAAACTTATTTTAATGATCTATGGGTTTCCCTTAGATAGGGATACCTTGCTTTCCTCACTTGTTGTAACAAGGTATTTGTGTCTAGCAGGCTGAATAGTAATTGCGAGCAAGTCAAATGGCATGTAATAAGTCTGCTCAGGCCATCCAATTTAGGGTAATTTTGAGTTTATTATAGCTTCAGCCCAGGATTTGGTGGTGGTTCTTTTGCATCAGTATTTAAGGTGGTAGAAATTCACCTGCAGTTTGGTGTAGTGCAGTTTTGAATCATAGGCATTTCAAACAAACAAGTAAATACATGAATACAACTTGCTGTGTCTGTAAACCAGTAGATTTTCAGAGGGTTTCAAGGTGATAAAGTATTTCTTATTTTGATTGTGCTGAAAACTGTCGTGACAACTGTGTTTTTGATGAAGAAATAGATGTTTTATCAGAAATTGATGTGTTCTGTGGAGATGTGTTGCTGATAATATAAAAATCTTGAAGACAAGAGGAGATGAGGCTGAGGTTCTTGATTAGAACTAGAGACATACTTACCAAAATAACATCTGGGTTATTGTCTGTGTGTTTCTTTTTTTCCTCTCTCACCATTCTTGCATCCTCCCACCCTAAAATGTTGTTTTGCAAGGTCTTGCTTTTGCTAAACCAGTGAAGAATAAAACAAAAATAAAATTGTTTACCAGTCAGCCCTACTTCCTAGCTCTATATGAAGTTATGTGGTGTTTCCTTTGGATTTTGCACAGGTACCTGTAGTAGTGGTGTACCGTATTCTAACCACTCCAATAAACAATTGCCTGCCAGTGGTCACCTTGCACATAGTGGTGAGCTATCCCTGCACTCAATGTGCCATTTAAAATGTTTGAGAGCTCTCTGCCCAGTTTCAACAGTTTAATTGCTGATGGTGTGTTATTGCTTCAGAGTTTAATAGCTGTTTCTGGTTATGATAAAGTTGGTTTAAACCGGCAAGCTTTTTAAAAACTGAATTTGTTGCTTCCTCTTTGCAGTGTGGTTTCCTCCTTTGGTACCTTCAGAACATTGTGGTTCAAGGGTATTGGGTGAGGTGACATGTCCTATTTACACTCGATTGGAAAAGACTGCGTCACGGGCACTTGAAGCTCTGTGGGGTTTTCTTTGTTCAGACACTTAGATGTGGCTTCCTGTCATCACCTGATTACTTTGAATGCTAACATCATCTTGCTAACTTTGTTGTTGTCTTAAGAAAATGACAGGCATAAATTTAATGTTATGTCTGTATGCTGCCTGTTGTGGAGTGAGCACAGTGATGATTAAAATATTACATGGCATACTTCTTCGGAGTTAACTTCAGAAGAAGGCCTCTTTCTTACTTGTCTCCTTGGTTGCTTCTGCTGCTTTTCCACTTTTCTCTCTATCTCCAGGGCCACAATTCTGTATTGATTGAATTATTGAGGCAATTGCACTTTGTTGACACACAGGCCAATATTAAATCAAGACCTAGTGATACCAACCCATGTCAATTAGAAAAGGATGGAGGGCCTGAAAGGAAAAATCTTTTTTTACCCCTTAGTCTTTTAGAATCATGCTGTGCCCTGACTGGTGGTGGTGGTCAGTATAAACTCTTCAGGCCAGGAACTTGTGCCTTCACTGCCTAAGCTTTTATAGCCCTGAGTGTCCTGTTACTATTAGCTAATAAAACAAATAATGATAATTTTGTTTGTCCATTTCTATCTTTATCTCGCTTGACCATGTAGTGGCAATAGGGTGGGATATTAATACAATAGCCTTCCTGCCCTGTCACAGACCACATTAAAGATGTCCCATGCTTGCAGGTTCTGTGATCAGAATGGTTGTAACAGAACAAATAGGCCAGGAAACAAAATTTAAAATGTTTATCCAAATCCCTTAATCCAGCAGCCACTAAAAATGCCCCTGCCATGCATTCCTGCCGTTCCCTAAATCCTTGCAAAGGAAAGCATTAAAGCAGCCATATGGTAGATGTGTTCAGTTAGAGGGCTCTCAGTCAGCTTCTTATCTGATATAACTACAGAGCTCGCCATACAAAATAGTGTAATTCATTATTTATACTTAAAATTTTAGCAGAAATGTGTCAAACCCTGCTCAACAGGCTTGGCTACAGCCTTCCTGTTTGAAAGTAGATGGTGATTTTGGTTACCTCAGGTTCTGGATTCGTTGTTGAGATTCTTTAAATGCCATAAATGTTTTCTGTTTTGTTTCGATTTTGGGTTGGTTTTTGGTTTTGTTTTTTTTTTTAATTTTACATATCAAGCCTTTAAGAATCAGGTCCTTCATGTTAGGTTCCTGAAAAATGTTTTCCTGTACTTCTTTTCTTCTTTTTAAAAGACCTTTGATTTCTTCCCTTATCCTTTCTTTTTCTTTCTATGACAGTCATTAATATAATTTCCAGGTTCAGGAAACATTTTGTGGTTCCTTCTGCATTTTTTTCTGTCTGCCTGTTTCTTTCTTTTTATCTACACTCTGAACTCTACAGGTTGCCCAGAGCAGTTGTGCTGTCTCTGTCGTTGGCAGTTTTAAAAACCTGACTGGATAAAGACCTGAGTAACCTGGTCTGACACTGTAGCTATCCCAGCTTTGGGCAGGAGGTAGGACTAGAGACTTCCTGAGTTCCCTTCCAGCTTTAAATATCCTATGAGCCTATGATGCTACTTTTTTGTCTGTTCTGTACTTTTTCTTTTTTGCTGTCATTTTCTGTATATACTCTTCTTTGTTATGCCATGTTTGTTATACTTACTTATTAATCTATACACAAGGTTGCATGTTTTGATGAATCTCTGATGTGTACTTAATCTATTTACTAGGGACTCTTTCAAAAGACAGGGATATTATTCTCCTAATAGCCAATTCCTTAATTATAAATCTACTTACTTTGTTGTTTTTAAGTGTGCTGATGGTTTGAAGATTATCTTTTCTGCCAACTCAGGTTAGTAAATACTTAATAAATTTTGAGATGGAATAGTCCTGCCTTCAGGCAAGGGGAGAAAAATATTTTCTCTTCTGGAACCTTCTGGCTGATTATAAGTTGTTTTGAACAGAGAAGAAACTCTGTTTTTTCCCAAAATCTGAACTCTGCAGATAGGATAATTCTGTTCTTCTTGAAATGAGCAATGCATTTTTTAATGGAAAAACTACTTTTGTTGGTATGCTTCAGCTAGTGATTAATAGCATACATACAGACCTAGGACATCCCAAGTTTGGGCCTAATGAGAGCCCTGGCCTGCCAAATCTCTTGCAGTACACATCCTCTCGTAACTCACAGCCCACTTCTCTCCTCTCATATTAATCCCAGGATAACATTAAACTACCAGTAAGTCACAGCCCTCAAATGTTGACATTCCTTGAAAAAGTAACTGGGTGTAACTTACTGTAAGTAACCAGATGTAACCAAGGTGTGTTTAAAGAGAGCGTTTTAAATCCCACCTTATAGTCAACATTAAAGTTTTCCTAACACCTAATATAGGCTAGATGAAAAGAATTTTGTTGCTTTCAGGGTACTGACACAAACAACTGTGCCTTCTACTTGCATCTGTAGTTAGGAAAATATTTGCTAAAAACAGGCTGTACTTTTTAATAGATTTTAGTGTTACTGTAAGGCACCAAGGTGAGAGCTCTGCAAACCGTAGTCTCTTTCCTCTTGTCCTTGGACCTTCGACCACAAGCGGTAGTGGCACAAGCTGTTCTGCTGGCTTATTGTTGTTCAGCTTTGATCTGGAGATGCCACATCCAATCAATTGGCATGGAAGCTTGGGCTCCCGTTTAGTCCTTTGCTGCATTTCTAAAGCTGTTGTGAAGGGCATCATGGTGTAGATAGTGGAGTATGTAGTGAAACTGGTAAGTTGGCAAATTCATTTTGCATCAGACTGTAAACATGTGCCTGATGGTGATGACGTTCAGCTACTACTAACCTGTGCTGGATCCAAACCAGTGACCTGAGGGTGAAACATAATTTCTTCTAGATCCAGGTAATTTCTTGACTTGGGCCAAACTAGTGACACAGCAGTGAAAACTATCTTAGTGCATGGCCAAAGACTGAGTCAGGGACTCCAAGTAACCACAGTTGATAGACCTCAGAGTTTTGAGCTTTAAGGCATGTGGGCAGAAAATGCTTGAAGAAGTTGCAGCCAAAAAACTGACAGTCCTGATTTTCTGACTACTTTTTACCAACAGTTCCCAGCTGCAGATTCCCTGTGGTTCTAGACTTAAGGGCCTGTGTATGATCTATGTAAGTACATGTGCGTAGATGTGTTTATACTAAACTGTTATGTTACTTATATTAGTTTGAGTTATTTCCTTGTTAGTGAAGGAGGAATGTGTATGTAAACAAAGGCTTTTGCTCTCCGTCCAGACTGTTGTCCCAGCAGCCTTACTGATAGTGTAATCCAGCGTCTGTGAAGTTAGCCAGTGGTGATGCCGGGGAACCTGCTTCTGGCCTCTGAATAAATCTTGGAGGAGACAGGTCACTGATAAGGGAGAATCATGCTGTTTACACTTTCATGCTTGTGCAACCGATGTTGCAAAAGGAAACAAAAGATAATGTAACGTAGTTTTTAAAGTTTGCCCTTTACAGCTCAATATCTGATGGACCACATAGGTGGACACGATAGGTCCTTGCATTACCCTTCTCCTGACTGTTTTAATTTCCAAGATACAATCTGTAACCCTAAAATGAAAGTTCCAATCTGTACTGAAGATGACTATAAATGCTCGTGACTAAAAACAATAAAATAGGTGTGTAGATTCTCAAAAATGTCCAAATTAATTAAACTGTTAGTGCTGCGACCCTAGGATGAAGGGGCACTTTCCTTTAAATACCAGCAGCAACTAGTAACTTTTTTGAAGATTAATTTTCACTTGCAAATTTAATGCTATGGAAAGGCGCCAGATCCATTCCATTGATGTGATGGTTTCCCAGGCAATTACCAAGATGGACAGTGGGACTGAATGCTTTCCCCTTTTTGACTCAACAGCATACTTGCACACAACTTATGGGACATCATGGCTTAATAGGTTATTCCATTTATCTCCTTGTCTGGTTTTTAGCTCCTTTTTAAAGATGAGCCATACTTCTGTGTAGTTCTACTACAGCCAAATAAAGGCAATGTAAATGAGAGGAAAGAACACAAGTTTGTGCATACAGCAGAAGAAACAGACTTAAACCATAATCCAGAGATTATGCTGGGGTGGGAAAGTAGCTGAAACTTCCTCAGCAGAAGCTGTCTTGCTAATCAGCTCTGGCAAAGAGCCTCTTGATGGGGTCCTGATATGCTTTAGCGGGATTGTCAAATAGAAAGGAGGAATGCTGTTTATTACTGTACCAAGGACTGGTAAACTTCTGCAGGAATTTGTGTCCAGTTCTGATTCTCAGAGTTTGGGGAGAATAGGGAAATACTGGAGGACAGTTCAGAAGAAGAACACAAAACCCAGTCCATGTTGTCAAAAGGCTCTTGTAAGGATTCAGGACTTCAGTGAGAATGTGAGGTTGCAGAGGTACTTATGCTTGGAATAGCTGTTTGGCCGTTCAGTCTTCTCAGTTGTATGGGCAAACGTGTGAGTGTGTACAGTGACTGGAAGAAGTAGTGGTAAACTTCAGCCTTAGAAGTTTCAGCTTACTAGCAGTATGGGTGACAGCTTTGGGGCAGTTCATCTGTGAGGCTGGTACACTAGTTATTGATATATTTAAGATCACATGAAACATCTGTATAGAAACAGTCTTTAATCCAGCTTCTTGAGGTGCAGACCAGGGCAGATGCTCACAGGAAACTCTTCTGGCTATGTGTACTGCCATGATTTTACTGTAAGGGAAAACAGGACTGGAAAATGAAAGGCCAGCTATACGCAGTCCATTTGTTATGTTTTATAGATAAAGGCACAAATTTTTTTTTGCACTGTAATCATCGGGTTTCAGAACAGCCTTGTCAGAACCTGGCAAAGAAGTGCATCTGTGGAAGAAATTAAGATATGAAGTCATCCTAAGGCATGAAAGAAAGTACATGCTTAAAACTCAGAGCTTCACTAACAATATTTATATGAGGTTTTCTGTGAGTTTTCTCGGAAAACTCTTCTTTTGTTTTTCTAGGCATTATGCCTAAGGATTAACTTATTCATGCTCACTCATAGCATGTGTGTATACTGTTAAATTCTGCATGCAGTGATATGTAAGCTTGGTGAGGTGTACGAACCAGCCTTGTATTTCTATGCTTGCTTTTGAAACATGCCCTCATGGAACTTAGGGGGTTTGAGAACAAGGATGGATGGATGCAAATTACAGTTTCCAAATATATGAAGTAGAATTTTTGTAGAAATAGTTTTGTGGAAAACTGTGTTGTGGAAAAGCTCACCTTTCTTTTTTACTGGCTCTATGGGCAGAAGTTTTCATAGCCTCTTTCTGGATGCTGCTTTTTCTGGCCACATGCTGCTCAGTCCTTTCTGTTTGTAGTGGAGATCAAAAGCGTAGAAGAGCTCCTTTGAGCTGTGGCCAGTAATATTTACCCCAAAAAAAGCAATCACTCACTGAGATGCTGGATGGCTCAGGAAGCTTTGCATGTTTGCCAGTGTGCTGGATGCAGAAGGCTTGGATGAAGACTGGAGGTCAAATTTGAAAGATGTGGCGTAAGGTGTGACTGCTGCCTTGTTTTTATGGGGAATATTCAAGCTGTTGATTGCTGTCTGTGTCATTATGCCAGTTGTTCACTTGTGATTTATAGGCATCAAAAATATGTCCAAAATATTACCTGCCACCAAACAAGTGGGATTTCTGAATTGTACTGAGGCCACGAGTGACTTCCATAGCAATCAGTAAATGTGTTAAGCATTAAGGATAAGCTGGTGTTAACCGGCTCTCTGGTTCTATATCGTTTGGTAGACTTAGATCATTGGTGTGGAAAGCACTGATCCAGTACAGAACAAGGTCCTGATGAGGTTAGCCACTTATATGAAGTGGTATTTTATTCCTTTGTTATAGTCCTTATTATGTGACTATCAATGAGTTATAAAAATTCACCTTTTCTGAGGGCTGAGTTCAGTTATCTTTTAAGCAGAGGCATAGTTGAAATGGAATAAACCTTTGAAACAGTGAAAGTAGGATGGCACTGTCTCCAAAATCTTTAAACGCTGACACTGTAAATTGACTCTGTTACTGCCTTGCTATATCCTGGTGAGGCGGGAAGGTAGGGAAGAGAAGAAGCTCCAATATTATAGTAGTTTTAAATTACTTGATCTTTGGGAAGTGCTAAGATACATGAGCAAAGCCTCTTAAGCCTCATGTGTTTCTGGTTTATTTTCAAGCTTGGAAGCTTGAGACTGTAAGCATGTGGAGGTCTCTGAATGGCACACAGAGGTGGCATTCCAGACTGATGCATGCCCTTCGTAAGTTCAGGGGTTTTGAAGAATATGACAATAGAACAGCATGTTCCGTGAACAGAGGGACTTAGAGGACTGAAATCAGGAAGATTTTGCTACTGATTGGCTGAAGAGATCCTGCAGGACACATATGTCAGCATCGCAAGCAGGGTGCTGCTGCATGTTATAATGTGTCGGTAAATATTATGTGAATAATGAGCATGGTCCAGCATCTCTTATCAATCTCAAGAGCTGGATCAGTTACAGGAGGAGGAAGAGGAGGAGGAGGACAAAGAATGGGTGGCCTGGGTTTCCATATAGAAGGCTTCAGATTTTGATCCTTTGAAGAAATGGTGGCTGCTGTAGATACTTTGACAATAAGAGCAGTGATTATGAAAACCGCTGCTGTAACTATAGCTCTTGAAACATTTACCAATGTGTGGGTCCTTGATGCCCCAGAATGGTTGACTGGCAGCCTAGAACGAGCAGGACTGGCTTGGCAGCCTGGAAGGTGATTTTTAGGTAAAAAGAAGGAATTAGTCCTTAGCACAATAAAGCAGTGTCCAGCTTCTAATGGACAGAGAACAGAATAAAGATGTGTTGATGAGACAGGAACAGGGGTTAATGGAAATGCCTGTGTGTAGGCCAAGCTCTTTCAATGGGCTACAGAGAAACTACAGCTTAAACTGGTAAAGAACTAACAGCAGCTGGGGCAATATGTACTCAAAAGGCAGTAGGTTCCCAGCTTATTAAGGTTAAGAGCTTTAGGACTAGATTAAGACCTCCTAGTCAAAGAATACTGCCCAAATGCACAAACATCTTTCAGAACAGGTAAACTCTGGTTTACACCTGTAGAGGAACATGTTGTGATACAATTCACAAATAGGCATATTCCTTGAGATCTCCATTTAGGATTTGGCTCTTATTATTTGAAAGTAGAATGTTAAGCTGATTTCTGGATGAAGACATTTGACAGAACTTGGAGGTGCAGAATAGAAATCTGTGTATTATGCCATATTATGTCATGTTGCATTAGGCCAAGGAATGTTTTTACCATGGAACTGCCATTGAAGACAACAGAAATGAGCCTTGAATCCTGCTTGCCAGCTGAAGAAGTACTCAGGATCTCACTTGGCGATCTGTGGCTCATATGAAGACTATTTACAGAAATGAAACCTTTTCAAATGAAGCACTGAAGTCATTAAATCACAAGATGGCAAGCATAAACCACTGGAGGGACCCTCTGGATTTGTCTTTCCTTTGGGTGACCAAACTTCATGTGTTTTGGATTAATGAAATGAAGCCTAAGGGAGGGTACTAAAAGAGAGAGGAAATTTTTGAAGTTGTTTCACCCAGTTCACTCTGAGAAAGCACAGCACAGTCCTTATGGCCTCTGCACAAGTGTTTATACATTCTGGCTTGTGTAAGAACAGTTTCTGCTTTCTGAATCAAGTATCAGCTACAATGTTATTAACCTTTAAAACAGTCTGTGAATGAAGATGCCTATTTTGGGGAGACAATTTTCTTATATCATCAAGCATTTTTGTATTATAGGGTTTTTTCCCAATAATTATGTCATAATAAAAGGCAGATCAAGCTTACTTAGCAGGAGGAAGTGAAGGATCACAAATGAGAAGAGCTGGAGAGATCTTCCACTTTCCACTCAAGGAATTGGATACTTGTTTCTCAATGCTTCTTCCCCAACATGCCCAAGCCCTGCTATGTTTGGAAATGGAATTCAGATTCGAAGTGACCTTTCTTTATGATTTTTCTGCCTTCAGAAGGAAGACGTTACTTGTCTTGCAAATGGCACATTCTTGCTACGTCTGGCAAGAAGGTGGGAGAGTCAGCAGACAGTGGCTGTCGCTTGTGTCTTACTGTGAATTAGCATATCATTTTTGGATTTGGTTTCCTGTTAGCTGTCAAAACTCTCTTGTGTAACTTCAGTTCCTCCAGAAATAACCGTCTCTCCTGAGTATCTCGTGGTGAAGTGGTGGTTTCAACTTCCTTTTGACTGAGTTCCAACTTGAAGGATAATGGATCGTTCTGTTCTCTTTGGTTGCTTCTCTCCCTACTCATCTTCGTAATCTTTTACTTCTGAAGTTGCAGAAAGTAGATTTATTTCCCAGTGCATGCAATGGTCTCCTATATTTCTGGGGGACAGCTTCAAATATCCAGTTGCTAGCCTAATTGTGTTACAGACTGCATTCAATGCAAGTGCTGTCCAGCTCTATTATTATTTCAAAATTGTTTATACCTTATCATGCTCTAAACAATTCCATATAGAAACATGTCATCCTTGTGCTGAAAGATCTTGTCAGGAAGTCAAGCAAGTGAAGCTGCAGAGGACAAAGCCATGCACCACGCAGAACAACATATGTATGTACTATCAGAGAACATGCTTAGTATAGGTAGTTTCTCCAAGTACGATTTTTTGTGTTTGTCCTGAACTGTTGAAAAATGGGAAGAAAAAAAAAAGAAAATCAAGCAAGTTATTTAGTAAATTAAAGCAAACTCTCATATTTGCACAGCCCTTTGGCTTAGCTGCTGTGGCTGATTTAAAACATTTTAAATCCCATTTCCTTACTTGCTTAAGTTACATTTCTTTGAAAGACAGGAGTATCAAATTCTAATGTGCAGTTTCCTTTCAGTATACATATTCTCTGGGAGGTGAATGTCTGAAACAGCTGTAACTTTAACATTCCACCTACCTCTCCTAAATAAACACAAAGACAATTCAGTATATAATCGAAGAGATACATAACTGTGTGTGTGTGCATATTTGTATACGTGTAGATGGATTTATTGATAACCACATACTCAGAAGTCTTTTACAAGCAATCTATTGGGGCAACTCAAATGAAGTCATTTGCTTTGTGTTTTTCTTTGGAGTTGTTATGATTATCAGATCTTTTTTCATCTAATAGTGAAATACTTCACTTTGGGAAATTGCAGAGTAGTCTTTGGTCAAGTGTTCTTTGAAGAATTGATTAAAAACCAACCAACCAAACAAAACAAATAAACAGGTCTTTAAAGCCGAAAGCTGGGTACCAGTAGCTTTAGGTGCATTTGCCCAGGGTAGAATTTGAAGATAGAGGCACTAGTCATAGTTCTGAGAGAATATGGGTACAAAATCTTGTATATGTAAGCGTTGGCAACATGGAAATTTCAGGCATTATCGATTGTTCTTTAGCTGAAACCGTCAACCAGTTTACATCTTGCCTCTTGTGATATTTGCAATATAGTGATATTGTCCTAGCATTAAACATAAAGCTTTTGAATGAGGTAGTTGAAAAACTTCCTAGGCCAATTAGTCCTGTATCATGGTATCTCAAAAAGCATGATGACTTTAAAATTTATTTTTATGGATTAAATATCAAAATCAGGATTCCTCTAAAACACAACACAGTAACAGGTTGGGGTTGGTGGTAAATTATATGTGGTAAATGTTGCTGAAGGAGTGACTTGCCTATTGTAAAGAATGTGAGGGCAGTAGATGATTTCCCTAATTGTTTGAGGCCTGGGGGGGAACCTTTAAAAGAGGAATAGTATTAGAGGATAGACCAATCAAAGTGACTGTCCTAAAGGAACTTTCTAATCTGATGAGGTTTTACTAGCCCCTATAGTATCAGGACTAGTGATACATCAGCACACAGCTTGTAGGGTATGAGATATAAAGCTACATCCCATACAAACATCTATCAGTGTAACAATTAATCCTTTGTACATGCCGGCTATTGTTTTGCTTTGTTGGATTATAAATGTTGGTAATGATAGCCTTTCTACCACTTTACAGTGAGTAATATTCACATACAAATGTTAGCTTGTATAAGCATCCCTCTTTTCTTCCCAGATGTGCCATTTTCCTCTTATTTTTTCTGCCTGCTTTTTTGTTTAATTTTGTAGTATCCTTGAATTGTGCATTACAGAAAGTATTTAAATACAGATTGTTTCTATTTAAGCACGATGGTCTGAAACCTCAGGCGATTAACATTTTTGTTCCTTACTGGTATAACAGACTGAATGTATCCAATCACAACAACCACTGTATCCTCTTCAGATAGATAATTCATCTATTCTTTTAGGGCACTGATTCAGCATTGAATGTCAGCAATGTTTAAAAACAGTGTCTCTGCTGAAAAGACAAACTAACAAAAGTGCCTAACCTTGAGGTATCTAAACTTCAGTTTTGAAATAAGTCAATATCATGTTGTGCAAAATGGCTGGAAGTTTTCTGTTGAACTTAGATCTGGTATTGTCTTTTTATGAGAGGTCATGAGGTCACACCTCCAGATGATAATGGTTGCGATATAATGTCTTCATACATATATTTGTCAGAGTACAAAGAAGACAGAGGGTAAAAATACTAGAGTTCATAATTACAGGTTTTTCTGGCACTGGCGTTGGATTTCTCTCTGACTCTGCTTGGCATCTTATCAAATACAAAATCAGGCCTGATACTAATCCTGAGAAACAAAAATCCCAAAGAATCCTCCATACGGGAGTTATTACACATTTTCTTTTTCTTTTTTTTCCTCACAGTTTAAGAATATCAGATTAGCTAAGAAGTTGGTCAAAATTCTAGAGTCCATCTTCTGAAAATGTAAAGGATAATTTAAAATGCTGACAGTCAGATGCTGGTAATGTTTCTGGTGCTACTTACAATTAATCCATCATAACAACTGTAGATTCTGTATCCCAGCCAGAGTTGTTGTGTGAGAGGAAAATGAGACAAAGCTCATTAAGGTCTCAAAAAGTTAAAAAGTGGCTTCTTTAATATACATGGTCTTCTGAGCACAAAGGGCATAAAAGTCAGCAGAAAAGAATATATATATTGTGAACTCTGAAGAAATCAGTGCTTTTGAAATTGTATCCCTTGCTTTGCCCTAAGTCTGACTGCAGCTTTTAGCTTCCACCGCATGTTTACATTGGAAATCTCTCTTTGTGCATATAGAGTTTGTTCTCTTATGAAATTGTGTCTCAGGGGAAGGATAATTTAAAGCCATTTCCATTTGTTATGTCTGTGCCAAACTAGGCTATTAGGGGCTGTTAATGCTGGATAAACTGAAAACCTACAACTACCTTCATCTGTGGATTATAGAATCTGTCCAACAAATTGCATGCTGATATTACCAGAATAAGGAACTATGGTCAGTTTCATGTTGTAGCCAGCACTGGGATCAGTATTTACATTTGTACTGTAGCCAATGTCAGGGTTGTGCTGATAATCACAGATGTGCGTCTGACTATACTTCAGGAAGGCTGAGCTTTTAAAGGTTAAGTCTGACGATAGCCGGTGTAATTTTAGGTTTCTAGGTTAGGAGCTCTTGCTGAATAGCCTTTGAGAAAGCATGGATTGTGTTTTTTGTGATTCTAGACCTAGTATTACCTTATTTTGCATAATTATAAGTTCAAGAACAGCCCTAAGCAGGGAAGAAGTTGTAAGCTGTGTTTGAGGAGTAGCCACAGATAGCACTGAGAGTTGGAAGGATATCACTAAGCTCAAGTTTTTCTTCTACGCTTTGGCAAGAGAATGGTCATGCAACAGTGTAACATTGGCTTATTTTAGATACAAATTACCATTCCTTTGTTTCAGGCAATACCTTAATGAATTTTATGGCTGTGAGCCAGGAATCAACCTATTCATCTTTACCTGCTCCTTCATTCACACTCACCAACAGCTTCTATCACAGTGGTAAGCATGATTGACCATTCACATGCTGGGATCCAAGAGACAGGGGCTGGTGGTAGCCTATTTGAAAGACACTCATTCCTGTCTGTGAGTGTGTAATCTTAGCCAGTTGTACCATTTTTTTACCAAGACTGGTAAGTTTAGGTACCCATTATCTGCCATATATAATTACAGGATACATTCAGAAGATTTATAGATTTGTTGCAGATGAATGCTTTTTTTAAGTGGAAGCTTGTCTTAGTCTTGTATCTAAAACATTAAGCTGCAAACGTCATAAAAACTTGTTTTCTGGTGAAATTCTTCAATGTTTCTTTTTGCTTTCTTTGATTAGGAGATGGAAAACCAAATCACTACTTTGGTATGTCCCAAATGACTCCAATGGTGCAGATGCATGAAGGTGAAAAAAGAATAGACAATGTTTTAATTCATGGACAGTATAAAATTTATATTCCTTAAAATTTCTCTGTCACACTCATACCCTAATTTTCTTAAAGCAGTGGTTTTGCATCACTGGATTTCTGACTGTCTTAAAAGGCCTTGGAAGTTTTAGCTCATTATGAATAACCAGGGCTAGAAGAAATGAAATAGTGTTCACAGTGGTTACTAATTATGGAAGTTTTAGAAGTTTGCATTGTTTTTAAGATAGTCTGATTTTAGCTTATCCAAATAGAGGTCAGAAGTTGCTTGACTCATTCACAGAGATTATCTGTCAGCAAAGCATGCAAAATCTGGCCTTTGTTTTTGTGATTCCAGAAATATCCTGTATGTAAAATACAGTAGGGAGGAAGAAGGGACTAGTAGTTTCATGTGCATAAGTTGGGTTTTTTTGTCAGAGTGACGGGGAAAAATTAATCTACTGATTTCCCGTCAGTGTTAAGACAGTGATTACCACTGATAATGGAGAATAGATTTTTGTCTGCCGGGGATGGCCGTTGATTTTGCACTACATGCTATTTGTAATACGTGTCGGCTGTGTTGTTTGCTGTGGGGTACTCTTCCACCTCAGACGGCTGTGTCCTGATCTTCACCTGAATGTCCACAAGAGAAATGGGGAGCTGCTCAGAAAGGCAGCATGGCTCCACTGCAGCAGCTGCAGGGTTTCACAGTGAGCAGGTGTATGGAGAAGATGAGGAAGGATAAATTCAAGACACTTCTCTAGCTGTCAGCCACAACCATTTGATGAGATAAAAAAGTGAATGAAGTCATGTATGTCTCTGTTAGAAGAAGGAAAAAACTAGTTGGGAAATGTGATTGTCAGTCTCAGTTTCTTCAGCTGCTCAATGGGAAAAATCACTGAACAGTGCAGATATTATCTAGGCCTTCATGTCACGAGGTGGATGCTTTTTGTTAAAATAGCTGTAAATTCTCTCAAGACCTGTACCTCATATTCATGCTGTGCTTTAATCCTTTGAATTTTGAGCATATCCTTTCAATAACATTCAGAGGAGAGCTGACATGCTGATGATCTCAGTGATGCTACATTTGTCTCTCTTGTTTGTAGGTGTTAGTTTAACAACACTTTGAGAAAAATTCTTGAAGAATTTGCATTTTAGTAATTTTGAAAGGATCACTAACAATTAGATGAGAAAGTATTTGCTTCTGTGTTGTTTTATTAATTTTCTTTTGGTTAATTTATTTTACTTTTATAATCATGCATTATTAAGTTTAAATTTCTTCCTTTTTTGAAGGTAAAGGCAATTTTGACAGTAAAGTTCAGTGTTGAATCTACTGGGGCTGGGTCAGGAGAAACTCATGCATTCTTCCTCCTACATCAACAACTGCAACATTAATTTCAACAGAAATGGGGTTCTCTTAATTATTTGAAAACATATATTAAACCTTTTTGAGTTGGATTACATGAAATACAGAAATCAGTATCAACTGTGATGTTTTTCTATAAAAGACATTTGAAAAACTCATGGAAGGCAGGGATTTAAAATTAAATAGAAAGTGTACGTAAAGTCCAACTGGAAAGGAATATTTAGTCCAATTGCCATACTCATTACTGGTTATTTGTAAGTTTTGAAAATAATTACATATTCAACTCCTGAAAGTGTGTCTTTTTAGGGACCAAAATAACAAATATATAAACAATGCTCTGTTCTTAGATTCTTTTCATTAAAGTCATTGTTTTTGTTTGCTGGTTTTCTAATCAATCCAATACAAACAGTGTGGTATGTCTGTATAAACTTACACACTTAACTTTTGGCATTCCTCTGTGTAATAAACTGCATTTGCCAGGGGAGGATAACCTAGATTATGAAACCCAGGGCTGCTTTTTGTATAAGGATGCTGTGTGTAATTTTAAACTTGTGTTCAAGGTAAAAGGCTCAAGAAGTTAATGAAGAGGGAATTAATCGTCTCTCATGCTCCCAGATAGACATTACAGACTTCAAGTTTTGAGGAGACAGAATAAAAAAGATCTTTGCTGCCGGTGGCCATAAGGCTGGAATGTGTGTATTCTCTAGAGAGCCAGAACTCATCTGCAGCTTCCCCTTATTTAAACTCAGGACACTTCAGTTTCCTGTTTAGTTTGCATCTAAGTGGATTTTCTTTTAGATTGTAGATAGTTGTTTGTGTATTCTTTGCTAAGGGTTATTATTTTTTCCTTTAGCTGCTGGCTTGAGAATTGCCTGAACAGTGTTGCTATATTGAAAAGGATTATGTGCTGCCTTGGCTAGGGAAACCTATAGGAAGCAGATACCATATAAAACCAAAACACAGTGTCTCCAGTTTGCCACTTGCTGAGTCTTTTAGCAGTGATCTACTTGAAGTAACGTTATGGTAAAACAAATTTTTAGTGGTTCTTAATGTCTGCAGCACCACTCACAATGACAGAACATACAGAATCTGTGTTCCTTTCGGAGGGACAATCGTAGTGAATCTTTGAGTCTGGCACCCAGCTGCTGCTGGTGATAGCAGTTTTTATTTTTTATTATTAGCTGGACTCACGTCCTCCATCAGTCTGTAGACAAGCTCAAGTGAGTGTTTACATTCCCTATGTGGCCTTCATCAGCTTTTTGTTACTTCAGTGAAGAATCTGTGAGACTATCTAGAATTTTTCTGAAGACATAAGTCTTCAAATTTCCCCTGGAATTCCTGGTGGAATGAGGAAGGCACCATTAACTAAACTGTCTCACGTTAACCTGGCTGCAAGAAAAGAGACTGTGCTCCTTTCAAGTTATAGCCTCTCTGATGCCTACTGCTGGGTTACTTCTAGTGGGTATTTCTAGTGTATTAGCTGTTTAAGCTCTGTGTGTGTTTCCTAGAAGAGAAAAAACGTCCTGATAGAATCCTGTTTTCATACCTCATATAGCCATTTCTTATGGAAACTTTGTGAACAGGAATGGCAAAGATTGCAGAACGTATTGTAAATGTTTCTTTCCAAAAAGGAAAGAAGGCAAGGGAATGGCTCAGAGATCCATGTTTCAAAATACAACAGGTAAGTATACTATCATTACTAGGCTATGATCAGGAGGAGGAGGGGCTAGGCAGTTGCTTCGCATTGAAATACACCTTTGTTTGCCTTTTCAAGTCCAGAGCTGCAGCATTTAAGCTCACCCGCTCCTCCTTTGCTAGTTGATTCCACACACCACTGCAAGAACACAGTAATCTTAGCCAGTATACATTTCAGTTTGACTCCTTATGAGGCACACCATTGATATTTGAGTGTTTAATTCACTTCTAGGAAATGAGCAGCTGCATGTATTATTATACCTTACACACTTTGTAAATGTCAGCAACAAATCCAAGCAGGCCAGCAGTAGGGGAAAGGTCTCTACAAAGCTAAAGTGAAATATAGAGAGGAACTCACACAATCTTTTTGACCTCTAAGCAAGTGCTATCACACAAGTGTTTGTACTGGAAAAATTGCTCTATTTATAAGTAAGGCAGTCTATTGCTAGGAAAAAATTGTCATCCTTTCTTGGATTGCCTTTTTTTATAGTAGTTCTAAGCTAAGATTTTGTTGTGTTTCTGCATATGCAGTGGGGGACAAAAGAAAGAGGATGTGGGTACATAAGGCAGAAAGAACAGGATTTGGAAAGAGAAGAAGAAAGAAAACTGTTCTGGGCTCTTTTGAGAGTTTGAAGTTTGCTACTGAGCCCAGTATATTGACCCAGGATGGAGAGCACTACAGACTATGAACCTGGTTTCTCAAAAAGCATGCCTCTCTAATCCCCTGCATCCGCTGAGGGCCTCTTAGTATTGTTGTAAAAGGCCTGTTTTCCAGAGTGATTTGATTCCCATAGCTGTGGGCAAAGGCACCCAAGCAGTTCTTGTTTGATTAAAAAGCGGAGTTGTTTGCTGGTGACTGTAAACACAAACAGCTGCTTTCTGAAACCACACAAAAATGAAAGCCAGATTGGTACCTTTGCTGCAGGACAGAGTTTTAAACAGCTTGCTCACTATCTGGGAATATTTTCTTTGGGAAAATAATTGAGAGTGATGTTAATAAATGCAGAATAAAATGTGTATGTATTTCACTCACCTTCACTCTGTCCTGATTATTTTTGATGCAACCTGATTTTCCAGTCTTAGAGCAGAACAAAAGCAATTTAGCTTGCCTCAAGTAATAATATTTACAGGGACTTGAAAATACAACCAAAAAGAAGAACCTTTCAGGATCAGTCAGTGCTGCCTGTTTTCTGTTTTGCAGTGACCTTGTTTGCATTTGTCCATGGAAAGAGAGAAGGGGTGTTGCTGGGGACCCTATGTGGCCTCACTGCACTGAAGTGATTCTCCTTAGACTGGTTTTGTTGATTTTTTTTCATCACGCATTTTATCCACAGAGTACACGAGCAATGTATAACTGTGCTTAGGGGTGTAGTCTCGTGGGTTTCAATGTTTATATTTAATCTATTTTATTGTTCTTTGCAACTAGATAGTCTGAAGGTTATGGACTGCCTTTCCCATATCACTGTGTAGCTACTGTCCTTAGCAAATATTGTTCTATATGTTTTGCAATCATTTTAATTAATTTTGTCATGTGTAGGTGCTTATTGAAAGGACCATCAGCAAGATAAATAGAAAACATTAGGTAATTCCCTACCTGAGACTACTAAAACCAAAAGGTTACAAACAATCCCGTTTACTAGGTCAATACTTTCTGTTCATGTGGTTTGTTATTTATTTTGTTCTGAATGGACAGTGAAAACCAGTTATGTAATTATTGTTTGCCAAGAACAGGCAACTTGAAAAGCAGTATGTAAAGCCAAGTTTTATTATAAAAGCTTAACTTCCTGCTTCTCAGATACTAAGTCAGACCTCTTCACTGAGGTTGAGCTCCCAAGCTTTCAGATAGTCCATATATTTAGTGACCCTTACGCATTTATTATGTATAGATATTGCTTACATATGCACACAAGTCTTTTGAGAAGTATTCTGAAATTATGGGACTAGGCATCTGGAGACCTGGCTTCTGTACATGGCTTTACCATTAACTTCCTGAGTGACTTAAGCAAAGTTGGAAAGTTGGGGTTTTTTTACACAATTATGCTAGACAGTACATAATCCTGTTCTGGGGAGTAACAAATGTCATTACGGATCTGTGCTGCATTACAGATTCTGCTCTCCCCTGATGGATTGTGAGAGTTAGGGCTGTTGGAGGGCTTTTCCAGCTTTTCACCTTCCTTACTACTTGACTGTGTGTCCTGGGAAGCATTTTACTACTTTTAATCAATGTTTTGTTGACTTGAATGTGTTTAGCCCTTGACCAGCTCTAAGGTCAGTGCTTCTCTCTCCATCTCTGTTTCTCACTTTGCAGTGTAACCTGTGGGTTATAACTACCCTAAAGCTGTCTTTTTGCTGATTCCCCTTTTATGTGCAGTGGGGATAATGCAGCTTTTCTAGGGAGACCACAAGGCTTGATTCATTGATGTTATAAGAACTGTCAAAATCTTGTGACAGAAGTGGAAAATTTTGTTGACATTGGAAAGAGAGGTGGCTAGAGCTGTAGTCTGGGTTCCAGCTGTAGGGGTATTTCTATTAACTAAAAATTGATTCAGAACCTTATACTGAGCTGTTTTTATGAACTTAAAATAATTGAGAACAGTTTTTGTTTAGCTCTGGGTAGTTCCTGAGTGCGTTTGCAATTCAGACATTGTAGTCCTGGGCTTAAAAGCCTGGCTCCAGCTTGAGACGTATTAAACAAAATAACCAAAGAGAATTTATCAAGGATGAGTTATACATACTTCTGAAAATTTTCATGTTATGATTAATGTTGCTGTTACTAACACAGCTATATACTTTTTAATTTAAAAATATCATGTATTTTAGAGTTGTCAAAGGAAAAAAACCCCTTATTCTGCATGTACAGTTATCTCCATGTACTACCAAAGTGCCTGAGCATCTCCTAAGTATTTAAATACAGAAATAAAGATAGTGATAGTACTCTCTTCTTTTTCAACCTGTAAAGAGGATCGTTAATTTAAAGGTTGTTTACTGCATGAACAATTTGGGATCAGTGCTGGGTCCAGTCCTGTTCAACTCACTCATCAGTGGCTGGGCATGTGAGGGCACGGAGCCTACCCTCAGCCAGTTTGCTGGTGGCACCAACCCGGGAGGAGCGGCCGATACCCCAGCAGGCTGCGCTGCCATCCAGCCAGAGCTGGGCAGGCTGGAGAGCTGGGCACAGAGGGACCTCACCAGGGTCAGCGAAGGCCCGTGCAGGGTCCTGCACCTGGGGAGGAACAGCCCCCCACACCAGTACAGGCTGGGGGGGACCTGCTGGGAGGCGGCTCTGCGGAGAAGGACCTGGGAGTTCGGGTGGGCAGCAAGATGCCCACGAGCCAGCAGTGTGCCCTGTGGCCACGAAGGCCAGTGGGACCCTGGGGGGCATTAGGGGCAGCGTGGCCAGCAGGTCGAGGGAGGCGATCCTGCTGCTCTGCTCTGCCCTGGGGAGGCCACATCTGGAGTGCTGGGCCCAGTGCTGGGCTCCCCAGTTCAACAGAAACAGGGAGCTACTGGGGACGGTCCAGCAGCGGGCTATGAAGACGATGAGGGGAGTGAAGCATCTCCCTGACGAGGGAAGGCTGAGGGAGCTGGGCCTGTGTGGCCTGGAGAAGGCTGAGAAGGGATCTTACCAATGGCTACAAATATCTTGAGGGCAAGTGTCAAGAGGACAGGGCCAGGCTCTTTTCGGTGGCGCCCAGCAACAGGACAAGGGGCAACGGGCACAAACCGCAACACAGAAGTTCCTCCTCAATATGACGAAAAAATTCTTTACTTTGAGGGTGACAGAGCACTGGGACAGGCTGCCCAGAGAGGCTGTGGGGTCTCCTGCTCTGGAGACATTCAGAACCCGCCTGGACACAATCCTGTGCAACCTGCTCTAGGTGAACCTGCCTTAGCGCAGGGAATTGGACTAGATGGTCTCCAGAGGTCCCTTCCAACTCCGACCGTTCTGTGATTCTGTGACATGGGATAAGCATCAGCTATAGATTTTCTTTTTCGTGCTACACCCATCCTTTCTCTCCCTTTTTCTCAGTGCTTCGTTTAGTACTTGTTGGTTTCTCTGGTTTTTGATTCCTGTCTACCCTTCTTCCAAGTGAAGCAGGACTTTTTGTTCCTTATTAACGGTATGAAAAAGTACAAATCAAAAGCAGGAGGTCTGGAGCATACTGTGAACTATTAAGCTCAAGTAACCATCTGTGTATCCAGGTGGGAAAACCCCTGGTGCTGGTGGGGAAGGGCATCTTCCTCTTCCCGCTGAGATTCAGTTTGGTTGCTGACTGGGCTGCAGCAGGAGCTGGAGGCTTGAGAAACACCTCAGTGCACAGGGATGGCATGGTGGGGATGTCATTGGAAGACTGGAAAACGAGGATGCTGGCCCTCCCACAAAAGCGTTCCCCCCTCCCCCTTCCTTTTCTTTTGCAGTTACACACAGCGCTGTGGCTCTGAGGTCATTTGTTTCCCACAGCTTCACAGACCACTGTAGCAGAAAAGGAGACAATGGTCCCTTACAAGAGGCGATATGAGGCCGCCTTTCATCTCTAATAAGCCCCTTCACTTGCACTGTGAAGCCTGGTGGGTGTGTGTGCGCGTGCGCGCGTACCACTCTGCAGCTTCCATTGATGTAAAGCATCCAGGGTTGTTTTTTTTTCAAATGGGCAACTCTTTGCATGTTCCAGCCTTAGGTGAGTTTTCTGTTCACCGCAAGCACATCAGCAGACATCCCTTCTCCTTTTCATATAGCTATTAAAATCTAAGGTCCATCTGGTCAGCATCAGTTGGCAGAAAGACCAAACTCAGAAAGCAAGGAGAGAGAGGGGGGCAACTACCTCTTCCTAATACAGGCTCTGCCTGTTGCTGTGTTTGGGCATGGTTGCTGACTGAGTGTGTCAGGAGAGCTCTGTGAGAACATCCACCCTGGCAAAGCAACCAACTGTCCTGCCACAGAGTTTGCAAGCAGAGGTGCAATTTGAAAACATTTTTCCTCCGTTACCCTGCTATAATGAGCAGAAAAGGAAAGGGAATAAACAGCATGATGAAATTTTAAGGTGCAGGAGTTTGGAGCAGTGGTCCTTCTAGTCTGGGATACCGTTTTTACTCCTGTCTTCTGTCTGACCCTTTGAAATCCCACACCCTAAGCCACCCAATGAGTCTGGAGAACTTTCCTTCCTGTGTGAAACAAAATTTTTAGCTGCCTTCTGCACAACAGTGAGTTTGTGCTCCAAGGTAGGAAACGGATTATTCCCTGTTTTGGTGGGCTCAGAGTAAGTATGTATGTTGATGGTGGTCATGAAACTTTTCCTACGCTCTGCCCTCTTTCAAAGCCCGTGTTTCACCTGGACTGCCTTTTACTACAGTTGGTTCCAATGGCTCACTGTGAGGCCCCCTTTAAGCTCACTGCAGGCTTATCTTAGGAAACGTTTTTGGTAGTCCAGGGCCACTAAGGCTTTGTGTCTTTCTCCCTCAATACTGTATCCAGTTCCATTTGTACGCTGTATTACTTCAGCAAGGGAAACAAAATCCATCTTTTCACTTGTTTGGGTGGTTGTTGTTATTCTTGGCTAAATCAGCATCATGCAGCCTCATGTTTTGCTCAAGCATCTCTGTATGTTGTAAAGGTCCCAGCATGAACCTTCTGCTTAAGCTTGAGACCTGGCCTCACTTTCTTTAGGTTGCACAGGTTATTTGACATACCACACCTGGAAAAGATATCAAAGTACATTTTTTTTCCTCCTCACTGGCAGTGCATGGGAAACTAAAAGTCCTTGACTTGTTGCTAAGTAGTGCTTAGTAAAGCATCATTGTGCTATCAACATTATTCTCATACTAAATCCAAAACACAACACTGTACCAGCTCCTAGGAAGAAAATTAAGTTTATTCCAACCAAAACCAGGACAACAGTCTTTGGGGAAAGGGTGTCTTCCTGACATCTTATAAAAATAAGTGTCTATCATTAGTTACTTTCAGACAGATACGGAACACCGATTGATGAATAGATGAAGTTAGTATACATAAGGATGTTAGTATGTCTTTGGTTTTGGTAGATGTGGGATGAGAGATGATGTGTAACAGCTGGATATGTTTGAGCTGAAGTATGGACAGTATCTCTAAGACAAATCACATTTTTCTGAGTTCTCCGAACATTGATATTTTCAGCTTCACTGGACTTGCAAGTAAGATGCCACAGTAATTGGTTTGTAATTTGTTGTCTAGTTTCACTGTGATATCTGTAAATATCTTCCTTCCGCTCAAATGCTGTTTCATAACTTCTTGCAGCAAGTATTGTCTCATGGAGTGTATCACTTGACCTTTTTGCTTGCCTGAGCTGCAGAACACCAAATGTGCCCTTTTTTTCAGATTATAGAAATACAGCAGGTCCGTTAAGTGATGCTGCCATGGCAAGCATCTAGTAATTTCACAATTAAACTGCTTGTGAGCATGAAGCACATACCTCTAACAGAAGTAAAGAGAAGGGGGAAAAAGAAGGACCCCAATCCTTTAAAATCTGTTGATAGCTGTGGTTGCAGAGCTCAGCTAACAGGGATTTTAAATTGCTATGGCTGTACTATCTTTCTTCCAATGTAAAGACCCAGCAAGTCTTGTGTAGGCAGAGCATGTAACTACTTCTCCAGCTATCAGTACGTTTGTTTGCAAAACATAGAAAATACTTAACTAATACTCTCTTACATGAAATAACACTAAAGAAATGCCAGTAATGATGAGATTTAGATTTGGGAAACCAATAAATAGTTTGTTGCCTCAGACCCTGCCTGGACTTTCTGAAGTTTCTAATGTTGCCTCTGTTAAGTAGGAATTTAAGTGGGTCTCCTCTTGGTTTTGGCAGATACTAACCTCTTCCGTGGCCTTGAGTGATACAGAGTCATTGGTAGAACAGCATTTTATGGCCATGACCTTGTATAAAAGGACAACTCTCAGGGCTGGATAATTACATCACCATTATAACTGTTCTGTGGCTTATTAAAAGTGTGTAAGAGGATTAATAAAATCAGAATGTAAGCAGACCTCAGGTAGCCTCCAATTGTAACATTTACAGGAGCACTGGATAAAAAAAATCCAGGTTTCTGAGTGCTGGAGGGCTTTGTGGCGTGTACAGAGTGCATGTACAGATTTGTTGGCCTTCTCTGGTGCCCAGGTTGAGTCCTTGGGTATATGGGTGAAGTCTGTATAGTGAAGGTGTGAGGGGCTTCTGTGAACTAGCAGGCCAGAATTGGGGAAAGATCACTTGTATTTTGTTTTCAAAATCTCTTTACTGCTTTATTATGTGATAGATGAACTAGACCTGTGGAAAAGTTGTAATTATTTTACCAGAAAAACAAGCATTCCATCTAAGATAATAGGTTATTATTTGCTTTTAAGGTCAAGTAAGGAAGTAGTCTTGAAACTTGAGAATCTCCTGTGAGAACGTCTGTCTTTATGCAGAGGTATTCAGTGATGTACTAGGGTTTCCAACTGATCTCCATAGCCCTGTTAAAGCACAAAAAGATACTTCCCTAGGATTCAGAGCTGATAAAAACCTCCACAGTGGATTTTACAAAACATGATCAACACAGTGTAATAAAAAATTATCAGAAACTTATCAAGAGCTAGCATACTTTATGGAGTTACAGGTACAGTACATAAACTTGTCACTGTTCTCTGCTGTATGGAGTTTCAAGGGGTCTTTACCTGTTGTGCTTTTCAGCTGGCATCTTTTCCCCAGAAGGAAACTCTAAGAGCTGCTTAAAGCCATCTATGAATTATGTGGTCTCACCTGAGAGACATTTGGAGTTTTCTTTGGGCAGATGAGAGGTAAGAGATGTAATGACTTGTGGATCAGTACTTGGTTCATTTTTGCAATATTATTATTCTAGCCTAGTCCAATTTTCAAATATTTAAAAGACACTCTAAAGTCTATCCTGTGGCTTCCTCACATGACCCTGACTGCAGTGTGCGCATTGCTTTATGCTGTCCTGTCTCCTTCTCATGATGCTTTGCCAGCTCCAGCCAGTTTGCTGTTCCCTGCTGTGACAGCTCTCCCCACCCCGCTGTTGTTTCCTGCTGCTGACCCCATTTCAGTCTTGGCTCCCCTCCCCAATTTTTTTCTTTCTTCTTCCTTCCCTTGCCATTGGCGTATCTTCTTCCTTAAGCCATCCAAAAATAAAGTGGTTGGTTGTGCAAAATACGCATTCCTATGTAGTAACTGGCTATTAGCTACACTATGGAGAGCAACAAGATGTTCTCAGGGCAAAGCTAAATGCTAATCTGAACACTTTAAAAACTGGATTACAAAGGGGAAAAAATGAACCTGGTTTTAGTGAGCGAGTTTGAGATAAACTTGGGACAGCAATTTAATCGCAGAATAGTGACTTAATTTTTTTTTCTCTTTATGCATTGGGCTTGCATCTACAAACAGAATCTTCCCATTAAAAACCAGGGTGTTTTCCCTCTGGTCCACCCAAAAAGTCCCCTTCACTGAGGATGTGTTTATTCTGAACAGGGTGCATGATTCATCACCCCTGGGAGATGAGGCAAGGTTTGGTGCTGATCTCACATAATTTATCTCCCCCTTGCCCCACCCCCTGCCCCACACCCAAATGTGTGAGGCAGCTTTGTGCTAGGAGATTACATCACTGATAAAATCTTTTAAGGGGAGCATACACCTTGTTATTACTTTCTGTGCCATAGAGAATTTTTGCTGTTGGGTAATCGTGAAGTCAATTTATTAGAAGCTAGTTTGGACAAGGCAGCAGGCACAGTAGATGCTGGGAAACATTACTTTGGTGTGGAACCTTACTGAAGCTAATAAAATGTAGTCTTGCCCTGAGTGGGAGAGCTGTAGAAGAAAAGTGAAGATACTACTACAAGCATCTGAAAATTCAGTTGCACTTCAGATCCCTCGGGACTGCAGTTTCTTTACCTCTGGGAACCAGCTGCATAAGAAGAATCTAGATAGTCATTTTTGAAAGAAATGTAGCTCTTTACCTTGCAGAGAGAGTGGCATGTAGTTTTCCGCTGGGAAAATTAACACACGTAACAGATTTTCCTACTGTACTGGAGCAGGTGGGACTCACAAGTCCCACACATGTATATTTGATGTGATGTTAATCAATTAAATGAGGCCTATAAAGAGAATGAATAGTCAAGTCATTAACATTCCTTTCTGTTGTCCAACACTGTCCAGTATGAGAGGGAAATAGTTATAGCTGAGTTGATAAATATTTCGTGATTTGCTCAAATGGAGAACATGTGCATCCTAAACAACACATTCCTCCAAGCCAATGCTGAAATGGTGCATGTCCTCTACAGTGAGCCACTGCTGTGTAGCCACTAGCTATGCCAGCTTTAAAAAGGAGAGCAGAACTGAGCTACAAGAGCCTTTAAAATAATTTAAGAACAGGATTCTTCCATTCTGGAGTAATTATCCACATTGATATAAATATTAACACTAACGGTCTGATGTGTTTTGAGTTTGATATGTTGCTGTGTGGGGCCCAGAAAGCACTCATTTTTACATGGGAATGAGTCTGTTTCTGTGTATATCTCACTGCATAATTCTGTGCATTAAATGAACTCATATTTCTCCTTGTTTGTTCCTGGAAGTAGTGAGCTTGTAGTTGTAGACAGTGAAACAACAGACTGAGCGCACTAGGGTTCTGCTAGAAGCACTCTGGCTATTTGTTTTCTTTCTTTTTTCCATGACTTTTTTTCTCTCTGAGGAAGAAAAAAATCAGACTGTTCTTACTCTAGCCATTATACTATCTGGCTCTTTTGCAGCCAATACGTACCTTAGTCTCTAACATTATATTCCAAACTGATTCATAAACTGCATGTATTTTGCTTTGGATATGACAACACATTTATGGTCTGGCAAAGTCCTTTACAGTGCCTTATTTATTCTTCCATCTCTGTTTAAACTGAGAAGATACCATACAGCTATGTTAACCAAACTCAGCACTATTGCTATATGTTGTCAAGGGTAAGACTAAAGCTGGTGTGTGTTACACTAATAGCAGTGTCCTCATACAAGGCTGCATCAGCTACCTGCCTTTACATTTGTATGTAGGACATGCAGATGAGCACTGACCATGGCTTTCGAACCAGTCTCCATTCTGTAAATGAGAGTCTAACAGCAACTGTGCACTTACAAACTCAAAGCAAGGTATGTTGTATTATTTTAGGTTTAACCCCACAGTAATGCCTTTGGAGAGTGTACTAATACAAATGTATTACTGTAGTTTGAAAACTTTTTCTGTGACTTTTGCAATTTCATCAAAGTTGGAATGGCTATTGCTTAAATAAGTCACTACATCTAAAGAGAAAATCTAGAGAAGCCATAGAGAATGACTAATTTCAATTTTTCATGAATGTGTTCTTGCTATAGATAGCTGTGAGTGTTAATGGACAAATGACCATGGTGCCTCTGGCTCTAATCTTGCCATATCCTGTAAATAAAGTAGGACTGGGCTGAAACCAGCATGAAAAACTTTTATTGCTCACAGAACAGCGTTGGTTGTTCAGTAAGCATCTTATTTCCTGCTAGTTTAGCATTGAGACAGTCACTGGGAGTGACATAAAGAGGCACTGTTTTTGTTGAAATACTGTCTTTCATCTGAAGCATGTCTGTTATTTATACCTTTTGAATTCACTGAAATTCCTGTGGTGCTTCTCACAAGAGATAGGGTATAACATGTCTTGGCTAAATTCAAAAACCTGATCATACAAACCCAGCCTTTATTTTAGAATAGGTCAAGTAATCTATTTTTCTTTAGCAGTGCTTGCCTTTAGAAGAAGTATTATATTAACCTTGCCTGGTGAGATCCCAGGAACAGTCCTAGATGTGGTAAAGTTTGTTAGTATCCCTACAGAATTTGGGCAGCTTTTCCTAGGCATTATGTTGTCTTTGCTATTGCCTTTGCATGGCAACTAATGTTTGAGCCATAGCTGTCCCTATATTACATGTACAAAGTATGTCCACGTTTAGGGTCAAATACTATGGGAATATTAGTAAGTACCAGTTCTTTCTAAGGTACTCTAGAGGTACGTTATGTCAATACCTAAGCGAAAGTAAAGATTGATAAATTTGTCAGAGATGCAATACCACTGTTCCTCAGTTTCTGTCACACCTTTAATAATGTAAATTGGTCTTGCAAATGGCCTCGTCCCTCTTGAAAGCTATTTAGTTATAGCATTAGCAGTCTTTATGAATTGTCCCAGCCAACAATGATCAGATGTCAGAATAAGGAGACTGTCAAATGACCTGGGAGACACTTATATGGTAGTTTCTCAAACTAAAAGTTACAGTATGATTCCAGGTAACTATGAAGATTTAATAGTGGGGAGAAGAGATGGAAAGGGGAAGTGCAGTTGAGAGGCGTTTGATCTGCTTTCCAGTAGAGGATTAAGCCTGTGGTTCTTTGTAATAGGAGTGGCTGGTAAATTATATTTCTGTTGTGCAATAATTCCTGAGTTTTCAAAAAAAATTTCTAACTGGAATGGAAAGACAAAAATTTAAGTGTCTGCTTAGAGTTGCAACATATTATTTGAAAAATGTGTACATGGAATCTCTCCCACATTCTTAACATCTCCTAAGCTGTTCCCTTGGAAGTCCTGGGTCATTGATTTGAAGCCATCCTTTGGGCAGGCTGCCAGAGGGTGAGCTGAAAAGCAGCAGAGCTCTACAGGAAATCTGCTTGGCAGGTATTAACGTGAACTATGTCTGTCAGAAGATTTACTGGCATGTACGTGTTCCCACAAAACGTTTAGCAAATGGATTGATTTTAAAAATCAGATATTTTTGATTTTTTTTTTTAACTGGCTTTGGTTAGGGAATATTACCAGCATAGTCAGTGCTGGAATGTAGAGTATACAAGTTGTTCATTTGATTTGGTGGGTATGGATGTAGGTTATTTATGGCTCCAAGGTGTTGATATGCTTCTGTTCACCAGAAATGGCTGGAAACTAGAGATACAAAACTGTTTAAGCCACTAGGCCCAAATCTGTCACCAAGTGATGTCCCTACAAATCCTGTTGCCTGCCGGAACAGCTGAGTGCATGTACCTATTCACAGGTGCAAATTAGGAAGCTGTAATACAAATCTGCAGTTAGGAGCAAAGCTTTGAATCCAAATACCCCACTTTTGTAAAGTGAGCAAGTACAAGAGAGTGCTTTCAGTTTCTGGCTTTTGATTGCATGAGATGTCACTTTAACAACAAATTGTGTTTAACTAGTTGGATAAGTGCCTTTCTTGAGTTCTCAACAAATTCTGCTGTGTTTCCATACTAGCTTGATGTTGTTGGCTGACTTGTTGTTGCATGGAAGTGCATGGTGAAATTGTTACATGACCTCATTTTTGAGCTGACCA
Source organism: Falco punctatus (assembly GCF_963210335.1). NCBI lineage: Eukaryota > Metazoa > Chordata > Aves > Falconiformes > Falconidae > Falco > Falco punctatus. Next base: position 20,438,377 of record NC_137587.1, read on the forward strand.
CTTATTACGAGCTTTATTTTACCTATGTTGATGCTACTAGCAAGGTCAAAATTTATACCTGCATGTTTATTGTTCCAAAATAAATTACTAAAATCCTATTACTCATTTGCAGAACCAGTTATTTAATTTCATATGATTCATTTTCATTCAATATTTTTTACAGATTGTTTTAAGGATTAGTCTTCCTTACTGAAAAAAAAAATGTTAGAAGATAGGGAAAGAACAGTCCATTCTGGTTATCTAGTTCAAGAAATTATAAATCTCTTCCAGTAATTACTTTGGCTGAGAGAGCTGAAGCACATCCATTAGAACCAACATAAAAGACTTGGAAGAGTTGTTGGCCTCCAGGAGGTACTATACTGGGGTGGTTTAGCCTGGAGAGGAGGCCGCTCGGGGGACCTTATCACTCTCTGCAACTGCCTGAAAGGATGTTGTGGGCAGGTGGGGGTAGGTCTCTTCTGCCAGATAACAAGCAACAGGACAAGAAGAAATGGCTTCAAGTTACACCAGGGGAGGTTTAGATTGGATGTTAGGAAACATTTCTTCACTGAAAGGGTGTTCAAGCATTGGAACAGGCTGCCCAGGGAGTTGATGGAACTGCTTGGAACCCTTGGCAGTCCTGGGTTAACGGTTGGGCTTGATGATCTCAGATATCTTTTTCAACCTAAATGATTCTATGATTCTGTTCTATGTATATGGACATTCCTTTTTTTCTGGCTGAAAGATTTGTTTGTCTAAGTATATAAACATGCAAGATAATTCTCATCATGCGCACCACCACCGACAGTAATGGAGTTTACAGAATGTTGTAATGATCAACAGTATCCAGGAGGCACTTTCTTAACTAATACTTCCTAAATGGTTTTCTTTTTATCATGTTTATAGCATGATAATTAAATGAAGACTGTTGTTTTATTTAGAATTATAGAAGATGTAATGTATATTGCAAATGAATATATAGAGCACATTCCTATCTGAATGATGGCAAACCAGCCTCTTAAATTCACTAATGTGAGATTCATCCTCTATAAAGTGGTCATGGGCATTGCCCTTAGAAGAAAGGAACCAGTTTTTCCTATCTATTTATTTCAGAAACTCTACATAGTGTCACTGCCACTGTTACACTTTGCAGGTCTCCTGCCACCTACTTTCCAGGTCTCCTGTGGTTTGGTGGTAGGTTAGTTGTATTTCTTCATGCAGCATCCTCAAAGAGCAATTCTACATATGCTTTTGTATTTTTCTCCTGGGTTGAAAATGTGCAGATATTAAATATATCTTTCCACTTCTCCAGACTCTGTTTTACAGGGGAAATTAAGCTTTCTACATTAATCAGGCCTTCAACTTTTTGTTGACACTTTTGCTTCACGCATGAGATTGCATGTAAGCTTCTGTGAGATGGCTCTGTGCCGTTGTGGGTTAGCTCTGAATCTGACATTCAGTTCACCTAGACCACCTTTTAAGTTACAGAAACTTCCTACCAACGTAGAGCTTTTCTGAGAGCTTATGTAAGGGCAAAATTTGAAGTTGGTTTCACAAAGAATAAAATCAAGTCGTTTAGCCACATTCACTAAGACGCTACATAGTCCATGCTTAGCCCTTTCTTATATATGTCACATTGATATTATCTTTAATTGCGCTGTTGTTTGGTAACAAAGTTAATATCGTGATTGTTCTACTTTTCAGTGTTCTCGTTCATTTGCTTTTCAAAGTCAGGAGCTCAGAACCATGGTGCAAGTTCTGCTGGTACAGGTTCTGCTTGAGAGCATACATGGAATTTCCCTGGGATTGTACTCCCATCATAGTGCTCAAGTTATTTGTTTTACATACTCCTAACCTCAGTCTGCAGAAATTTGAATTGTTTCAAAGTGTGATATAATCAAATCCTGGAGTTTATGCCTAAGGCAGAATAGTTAGCTCCAGAAGAGGTGGTAAAGCAGCAGTTACCTGTTTTTGTTATGTGAGATGGATGGTCTTCACATTGTGTTTCTCTTTTGTCACATTAGGCAGAATGAACTTGCTTGTCAGAAGCTGAAGTTGGTTGGCTTCACTGATTCCAAGACAGATGGTGAAGTCACAGTGCTGCTTTTTGGAGAGGATGGGTTAAAAGTATATATGAGGGAGGAATGCCTGGAATGACAGCATTGGTCAATGACTAAACTTCCTTTACTTTCTGGCAATTATGTTGTACTGACAGTCACATGCTTCAGACCACTGGATGTGCAGCTTAGTAAGTCACCTCCAATTCTGTTTTTTGAATCTTCAGAAGTTCCAGTGCAACACTAGTATAGAAAGGATAGTGATATATCACAACCTAGGGAACAGTCCTTGCAGGGTGCTAGTGGCATAGTTGTCAGCCAAGTAGCCATTTCCCTGGTGAAAGCAACAGACCAAATCAGTGTATTATTTTTTTCACATGGTATATAGTACTATTTTCATGTGTCTTGTGGTACTATTCATTACCAGCTTAGGCTGGTGTGACATGGTACTTTCAGCAAGCCTTTTTCACCATCTTTCATTTACATGAACACAGCTACTTTTCAACCCAAGTTGCAGGTTTTTTAAATTTTGTGTGAGCAGACTGACTTCCAGTTGTGTGCTAGGTAGTGTTTCTCTTTTGTAAGTTACTCTTTCTTCCCATTTTCTACAAAAGAACAACTGTCTGTACAATGTGGAGTCTACCTATGGTGAGGTTTTAATATAAATGTACATACTGCTCGCTGTCTACATTAAAAAGTATTTCTGTCCAAAGCAATGTTCTTTGCATTTGGCCTAGAAGGTGGTGAAACTGTGAAGTCCAGGGTTTAATTTTGAAGTCTCAAAGTCAAGAAGGATGAAGTTGCACAGATGAATTTTAGTGTAGAGGATATAGTTTACCTCTGGAGTGGGGCTGCTAAACGGTGTTTTCATTCTGGACCTCGGAAGTTGTTTCAGACACACTGGATTATGGATACAGGCCTGCTTGAAAATAAGGACAGTGAACTTCAGTGCTCACTGGAAAGCCAGTGTAGTGAGTGAGGAAGCTGTCAGCAGGCTCCGCTGCTGGGGAGAAGTACTGCAGGACTGTGTGCATCCAGTGGCTTGACACCCAGCTATAGTGAATTGCTGCCAGCTGGGCAGAAAGTGGGAAAGGCAAGTGCTGCAATCTCTTGTGGAACAGCTCAGCAGAAATAGTGGAAGTAGTGTATGTGGAGCCTGCTCTTGGAGGCTAAGCAGCTGTGAAATCTAAATGCATTTCTAACCTGTGGATAGCACAAATCCTGCTTGGTAGAGTTAGGAGAGAAACGCTGTAGATACATGTGCAGTCAGTGCCTCCAGCTCAGAATTGTGTGGTCACCTGAAGCTCTGTTGTGGAACTAATTTAGCAAAGTCTTTTGCAGTTTGCAAAGAACTGAATAGGTGGATCACCATGTTTGTGGAGGTGGGATTTTCAGCTCCAGGATTCACTTTAGTGGAGCACTGGCAATAACATCCATACCAGGGAACATGCTCCGTTAGTGGGAGGACTTGCTGACTTCTGTCACTTCCTCTCTGGAATCAAGCGTATCTCTCAAAGGTCCCTTGCTGCTGCCCTGTAGACACTCTCACTAGAAGTGAGCAATGAGAATGCCACTGAAACTCCAGAGGACATTATGTAAGTCCTTAAAGAAAAACATTTTAGACTGAGGCCTTTTCTTAGGCCAGTCTCTTCTATGTTATTTTGAGTGATGGTGTGCGGTGGTTTGACACTGGCTGAATGCCAGGTGCCCACCAAAACAGCTCTATCACTCCCCTCCTCAACTGGACAGGGGAGAGAAACTATAACGAAAGGCTCGTGGTTGAGATAAGGACAGGGAGATCACTCGGCAATTACCGTCATGGGCGCAGACTTGACTTGGGGAAATTAGTTTAATTTATTACCAATCAAATCAGAAAAACACTCTCACCCCACCCCTCCCTTCTTCCCCGGTTTAACTTAATTTCTGATTCCTCTGCCTCCTTCTCCTGAGCAGCTCAGGGGAATGGGGGTTACAGCCAGTTCATCACAAGCTGTTTCTGCTGCTGCTTCCTCCTCACACTCTTCCCCTGCTCTGCTGTAGCGTCCCTCCCACGGGAGACATTTCCACATGAACTTCTGCAATGTGAGTCCTTCTTATGGGCTGCAGTTCTTCACAAACTGCTCCAGCATGGGTCCCTTCCATGCAGTGCAGTGCAGTCCTTCAGGAACAGACTGCTCCAGCCTGGGTCCTCTGCAGGGTCACCAGTCCTGTCAGCAAACCTGTTCCAAGTGCAGGCTTCCCATGGAGTCGCCGCCTCCTTCAGGCATCCACCTACTCTGGCATGGTGTCATCCACGGCTGCAGGTGGATATCTGCTTCACTGTTAACCTTCGTGGGCTGAGGGGCACAGACTGCCTCACCATCGTCTTCACCACGGGCTGCAGGGGAATCTCTGCTCCAGTGCCTGGAGCATCTTCTCCCCTCTTTCTGCACTGACCTGGGGGTCTGCACACTTGTTGCTCTTACATAGTCTCACTCCTTTCTCTTGCTGGCGCAGATACTTCCTCCCCCCCATTCCTTATATGCTATCCCAGGGGCACTACCACAGTCACTGACGGGCTCCACCTTGGTCAGCGGCAGATCCGTCTTGGAGCTGGCTGGCGTTGGCTCCATTGGACATGGGGGAAACTTCTGGCATCTTCTCACAGAAGCCACCCCTGTAGCCCCGTGACTACCAAAACCTTGCCATGCAAACCCACTACTTAATCCTTTATGCTCACTACCTACACTGTCCAATTTTTATGTGGGGTTGGAAAATTCAAAAATAACTGCTGTAGCTTGGGGCTTCTGTGGCTCTCCTCTCCACACTCTTTTTTAAAAGGAGAGGCCTCTAGTGAAAGGTAGGAGATTCTGAGCATTGCAGACCATATTATTAGCTATAAAGGAAAGTCTAAATCCTCACCAAAACATCACGTGCAGTTTGTCACATCGTTTGTCGCATCTACCAGTGCCAGGAACTGACCTAAGCATGGAAATTCAATCCCATCACAGCTCCTGAATTTGTTCAGAGGCTACAAAATCCTTGGCAGGATGAGCAGAAGGAAACCCGCATCAGAGCTGTCTGCTTAACATCTGGACCTGTCTATATAAAGTACTTAGTGTCTCAATGCAGAGCCAATTTTCTGGTACATGAGTGTGCAGAAATTCACACACCTGATCATCACTCTCAATCTTTTTATGCTTCTCAAATTATTAGTTTTTTTAAAGTACAGTATTCACAGAGAAAGGGATGGATAAGGTTATACAGTTAGTTCCCTTGACAAGTACATTAGTACCTCAGGAGGATTGCTAAAGGAGAATAAGCATGTGGGGTTTTTTTCCTCTGACTGTATGGACAGACAGTTGAATCCACTAACGTTTATCTACCCAGTCATCCTAAATACTGTCATAATATTCTCAGTTTTGGAGTGAACTTATTTATAACAAGATTTTTCTTCTTTCTTCTTTAAAAAAACACCTGTGTTTGCAGCTTGCTGTTTTACTTGCAAGTGTTGCCAATTTGTGCTTGAATAGTAGGGAATTGACATTATTTAGTTAAGCATCTATCAAACCTATCAGTATTTTAAACAGATGTTTAAGTTTAGCTGGAGTATAGGTGGGTTTTGTCTTTCTTTCTGTGTTAAGACACCAAACCCACAGAATTCTTCCAGAATTAATACAAGGACAAGTAATCTCATCTAAGGTTTCCAGACACGTGGAGGTAAGAAGGTGACTGGAAACAGCCAGCCTGGATTTACCAAGGGCAAATCATGCTTCACCAGTCTGATTGTCTTGTATGATGAGATGACTGGCCTGGTGGAGGTGGGCAGAGCAGCTGATGTGCTTTAATCTTGCATTTAGCAAGTCTCTGACATAGTCTGCTGTAGTGTCCTTGCAGTAAAATTAGAGAGAAGTAGACTGGAAGGATGACTGACCTACAAGGTAGTGGAAAAACAGCAGGACCTCTGAGCTCAGAGAGTAGCCGTCAGTCATTCAGATTCCACCTGGCAGCTCGTGGTCTCCATCGGTGGTCACTACTGGGGCCAATGCTGTTTAACATTTTCCTGGAAGACCTGGGAGAAGAGACAGAGTAGAGTGACAGACTAAGTTGGTTGCAAGTACTGTAGGCCCCAGACCAAACCATAATAACGTGCTTTTATGCTGAAAAAAAATGGGGAAACAATCCTTAATATTTGTAGATGCTATTTGTTTTTCCAGAGATCGTGTCAGGAGAGAACTTAGTAAAGTTACTATATGAGATGTCTGCCTTCAGTTCTGAGAAACCATATAGAAATGAAAATTGTAAGAACATTCATAGCTCGTCCTGGAGCTGCAGGAGGTTGGAGAATTGATGACTTTGCTATCTTTACAGCTGTTTATTGTCTGTCTTCTATAATAATAATTTTTAAAATTGTGAAAGTTTCTAGCATGGGAAATAAGACACAAGTTTGGAGTGCTCTGCCTGGTGTTATCTGCTGCCTTACCTGTTCTCAGCTGAAACATACAGAAAAAAATCTTAAAAGATTTACAGGAATTCATTGCAGCTAAGGAGAAACTGTGCATCTGTTGTGCTGCAGCTAGACAGAACCAAAATACATAGCAACCTCAGTTGACTACTTACAGTCACATGATAATTGATGCTACATTTGTATCATGCATTTTAAATTGAAATAGCAAATCAATGTATTACCTGAAGTTGTTAAAGTACATCAATACTGCCAGAAATACTAGGATTGGCCTTCCACATTAAGCTAAGAAAACTGAGATTTAAAAGATATATATTTGGGAGATCGTTTTACTTACTACTTCACTCCTAAGCTTTGGGGATGCAATCAGACTGTCTTCAAGCCACTCTCCAGCTTGCAGGCAGAGGAATGGATATATGCTGGGTGCAGGAGAGGGGAGAAGGCTGCATAGGAAACTATGGGGTTTTTTCCATAATCACTTGACTCCAGAAACTGAAATTTTAGGAACACCAAGTATTGCAAGGTGTGTAATTGAGTAATGAGAATGTGTGATGTTTCGAACTGTATTTATGTCTTGGATATTTCTCATATAATTTCTTTGGCAAGTTCTGGAGATTGCCAGGACTGCAGAGCAAATCTGAGAGGCCGAGCCTGCCCTGTTCCTTCTCCATCTCCTCCCACTGTTCAGATTCCAGTTTAAAATTCTTGATGTTGCTATGGGATCATCAGTGACTTAACATCACTGTGGCAATAGCATGCAAAGAAACAGGATCAAACCTAGTTTTCTGAGGAAAGACTGTCCCTTGCTTAGTAACCGCTGCTACTCTCTGCACCACTGGGCTTTTCGGAGGAGTTTGCTGTGGAAGTGAAAACAACTGGTTGAACAAGGAAGAGCTAGTGAAACCCTAGCCAGAAGATGATACCACCCAAAAGTTTGCGAGGGAACCCAGCTGATCTCTCAAGTATCAGAAATGATTTGTTGGTGCCAGGTGAATCCCCCTTGCTCTGAAGCCAGCTTAAGCTTACCTGTGAAGTCTCACACTGTTCATTAGAGAATGTCCCAGGTTTTACAATAATCATGTAATTGCATACAAGTGCTTCCTGACCAAGTGTTCGTTAGACTGTCTGAAGCACTCACAGTCTAAAGAGATCCTGAAAAGTAAGTTTTTTATGTGGACTGCAGAGAGAATAGGGCACTTTTGAGGAGCCAGCATATGCCTCTAAAGCTTTTCTGTTTTTGTAAAGTCATCCACTGACATGTTAATGCTTTATGTGCATACTGGAATATAGTCCAGGCCTTTCCAAACAAGAGAGAACAAGATTAAGAAGGATATTTTCTGTCCTGTAATACCAGTGAAAATACATTAAACTTTGCATGATTTTTTTTCTTTAAAGGAAATCAGTAGAGTTTAAAAATGTAGAAAGTGTATTCACAAGTACAAGACCTTGTTAGCAGGCATTTCACTGAAATCCACTGTATGAGCTCCTTTGGACACACTGAATTTTCTTCTAAAATTATCCTCTTGGCAGGTGAAATTCTTTCCACAACAAAAATGAAAAATAAATCTTTGTACATAATTGAAAGTAATTTTTATTCTAACTTCTCAGTGATCTTTCAGCCTTTGGCAGCCTCTTGCTTGGCAGAGTTAAGCATGCTAACATCTGTGCTGCAGAATTGCTTTTCAAAAGGTAGGATTTACAAGTCAAGTGAAACTCCCACAATTCTCATCTCTCAGGCTCCCATTGTGGTGCCCACTGATGCGCCTCAGCACAGCTGTCCCGCTTGTCTTTCTCTTGTCTTTCCACTTCTCACTATAGTACCAGGGTGGTGGAGGCCTCCTGGAGTTTATGGTGAGCAGGTCTGAGTTTAAGCTAAAATCCTCCCCTTCATGGATCTGTTCCACTTGCAATATATCCAGTTTTCGGTGAAGTTGTCTACATCCTCATTCATATCCAGCATCATGTTGCCGTTATGTACTGACGAGATACTGTGCCTTGCAGTCAGCATTGGTTTAGGGCTGGACAAAGGTAGTTGTCTTCCAAAATTAACTGAGGCAAGTTTGCTTAAAAGGCCCAAGTCCTGGCCCCAAGGGAAGTACCACGACATTTGCTGCATGTTCTGGTAGTGCTTTGTTTGAACACCGTTGCACAGTGGCATCATTTTCCCTGAGGCATATAGTCTTAGGTCTGTCCCACAGAGATCCCGTAACATTTCTCAGTAGCTCGAATGCAGGGTTTCTTTTTCATTTAAAAAATGAACCACCACTAGCAACAATAAAGAACTGTGCATTTGTTTATATTGCATAGCTATGGAGATCACATTTGTGCTGCTGGAATCTCATATGAGGAGGCATCAGCTCTCCTAGCTGTTGTTGTCATGCCGGCAAAGTACTGGAAGGAATGCCATTATGTTGTTGGAAATGACATTGGTCATGCAGCAGGGGACAGTCTCCTGTCACTGTCAGTAACAACGCCAGTACCCAGTGGAGCTGCAGGGCTGGTAAAGTGAGGCATGCCAGCTTCTGCACTGAGAAGCAAACCAGGTTCCCAACTCCTGGTAGCTGCTGCCACCTCACACCACTTTCAGCAGGAGCAGAAATGCTAGCCCTCACCACCTATCCCAGTTGCAGCCCAGGCAGTTTTTTTCTGCCTCCTAAGGATTGCTTAGTAGTTGAGGTGCAATTTTTGCTTGTAATTTCCTGGCCTCAAATCTTGACCAGTGGTTCTGTTTCATCAGCGAGAAGAATCACTTGCAGCCATATGTTTTTAAAGTATATCTGATCAGATTCGTTCCGGGGAGGGGGAGGAAGCATTTGTTTCCCTACCTGCTATGGGCCAACACTGAGCACTTATGAAAATTCCACCCAGATTGTTTATACATACATGGGAGATGTTTTGGTTGTTTTTTTTTTAAGTAGAGTGGTCAGAAAATGTGTAAGTCATGTTAATTCTTTAATTTTAAAAAATTTCCCATAGGTCAGCAGATACTGAAAAAAAAAAAAGCACATCTGCACTCAGGTTTATCATCTGGGCTATTAAAGCTGTCATAAGTTAATCTTCTCTGTGAGAACTTTTAATAGCTATATGGTATAACAAATAAAGGTTGAGCTCTTTTTTGATATTTATCATCTCATTGAAATGACAGAGTTTGTGTGGCATAAAATGTGTTATGACATTATACATACCTTTTTGTTATCATCTCCTACTGTTCTTGCAGGGAGATAAAAATGTTTTAGACAACAGATGTGGAACACTTAAAATATTTGGAATGTGTGGGAATGTGCTGAGGGACCACCTGTCCTGCAACACAAAAGACAGAATCGGTTTGTAACGCTGATGCTGATCGTTACACTGGCCGTGAACAGGAGGAGTTGTAAAGCAGAATGAAAACTACAGGGTAACTATACTAGGTTGACTCTGCTTAAGGAAACATAAAGGCAAATCAACAAGTTCAATGCTCATTAATACTTAGCCAATAATCCACGTTTGAGATTCCTTTAGTAAGTATAGCCTGGGGCAGTTAGTCTCAGGAAGCTTATGGTTAAGAAGAAAAGAAATGGGGTTTATCTGATTTAGCTTAAAATAAGGTATTTTATTTACTGTTTGACTACTACTAGTAGTCAGATCCTATCTATTTAGTTACAAATTAACAATTACAGCTAGTAATGACTACAGAGGTTATCCTTTGTGAAAACAAACAAAACAAAACAAATACCCGCAAAACCAAACCATTTACATACTGTAGAAAACCATGGTTTTGATAATAATTTGGATTTCTTTGGAGACGGAGGACGTTGAGGTTATTTGTTGCTGGTGTCTTTTTATATATATATACTATTTATTGACTAAAGGTAACAAATGCTGTTTCACAGATGAGGGAACAAAGGCGCAGATAGGATCAGTATGTAGCATTTGCATTTCTCCATTTGGAGCCCTGGCATGTGAGCACCCACAGTTCCTTATTATCTTTTTCCTTCAATGATTTTTAAAAAGGAGGATATTAAAATTGAGATGATAGCTACTTCCCTGCCTCAGGGAAGGATTGTGAAGATAGTTAATGTTTATAACAGTTGCCCCCTCTTTTTCTCCGTGCAACTGTTGCGTGAAACTACCATTGCTCGGGTCTAGATTACAGTGCAAAGGGAAGGTATCGCTCGGTGCCTATAGACAAGTGTTGGCTGGGAAACAATATATCGGGCTTTGCCCTAAAAGATGAAAATGGTACATAAATCAGAAAGAAATTGAGAAACTCAGATTCACCCCTTGCTATATGGACTTTGGAAACAGTGATGTCTGGTTACACTTAATGGCTTAGGTCTTTGGGTAAGGATGTGAAGCTGCCCTTCAAAACTGAAGTCTCTGTCTGATAGTATGTGCCCAGAATTGGTGAATGAAACAGCTGTTGATGCACTCTCTTGATTGGGAATGATAGAAAAAGTCAGGACACACATTAGCAGTGTTTCCCACAGTGAGTACAATTCTCCCTGCCTTGGATATAATGGCTTGCCTCTGTATACTATGCAAACAAATTACACGTACTGTGGGAGCCACAACTTTAAATTTCTCAACCTTTTTGCATGCAAAAATGCAGCATTAATTATGCTTTTTTACATTTAGAGTTCCTCTTCATTAGCTGGAGGGAGGTCTTTGTGATTAAAGGAAGCAGGTTCCATTGAGCCAGACGAGTTCTGCTCTGTCCTCTTTTTCACCTCCCCTCAGGGCAAAGACCAACAGCTTGAGGGTGACCCCTTCAAGAAGTTTCACTGAAAAGGAAGATGAGAAAGGCTGGACAGGCTCTTTCTAATGCTCTGCACTGGAGCCAGGAAAAGGCAGCTGTTTCTAGCCTTTCTGTGGGCTTTTTTTTTACTCCCTCCCCCCTTTCCTGGTGGCTGAGATCTGGGCTTGCTGCCATATCTGTTTGTCTGTCTGTCTCATGTTGTTTTTCTCAGAGAGCTTCAGAGGCCAGTTGCCCGTAGACAGTTGCTGGGAACAGAGGTTGTTCCTTATATCGTCTTAACTCTCCATGCCAGAGTGTTCATGCTTGAATAGGAAACAGCAAGATCTGTCAAAATAGCCCTTTTCTTTAGGGCTTTGAGGCCGCATTCTCCATGGCCATCTGTTCCCTTTCACCCTTTTGGACAATGTTGCTATTTGAAACCAACCACTCTTTGCTCTCTCCCTTTCCCCTTGCCCGCCCCCCTGCCCCCCCCCCCCCCCCCCCCCAAAAAAAAAAAAAAAAAAAAAAAATCTGGGAAAAAGGGGAAAAAAATTTTTTCTGGCCCTGACTGGCCTCGAGAGGATTCAACCATTTTGTAGTCCAAGGATTAAAACTGATATTTTGCAATTTTTTTATTTTTCACTGACTTTAAAAAATGTAATACATCTCAGGAGAGAAGACTCACTGCAGTCAAAAGATCATTTTGGATTTATATATTACTGTCCACAGAGGTGTCCTGTCGCTGCCTGATGCAGACTACAGTGAAAACTTGGCACATCTTGGAATATTTTGCATTATAGCAGGAATGGAAGGAACCTCCTATAGTTAAGGCTGTATAACTGTTTCCCTTCTAACCCTCTGTCTTCGGTCAGAAAAGCTTATCGGGATGAAATTTTCCAGTCTTGGTTGTTGTCCAAAATTGAATCTATTTGCTTAGTTTTGGATAAAGTGAGTCATTCCTTTTTGAGAATGAGTTGAAGAAAAAAGCGTGCACTGCCTCTGCTTCAGGTTCTGTGACTGCTCCATGAAGAGGACTGATTTGCTGAGAACCTCCTGGAAAGCCTGTGTCAGTCAGGGAGTGAATTCGGACCCCTGTAATCCTTGGACATTTTAACATTCTCCATGTCATATATTGGCTCTGTGTGTATGTGTGCCTAAGTGCATAAACATATATGTATTTTTAGCTTTGTAAATGAGTTGGTTCTGAACAGTGAGCCACTGTGGTGTCTGCATGTACTAAAATGTTTTTTCATTCATCTTACGAGAGGGAAGACATTTTATATGTGTGGCTATATTGGCTGTGCAATTTAAAAAAAAAATATGAAAGTGCCCAATTAACATATGTTGTGAAGGTACTCCAAGCTATGATTTTGAAGGTACTCTGAAGTGCTCACGTGCAACTGCTAGATGTATGTATATAGTTCACCAGGCCAGCCCAGAAGGCACTTCTTCAGAGGAGAGGTTGCATTCTTCAGCTTGTGTCACAGGCCCCTCTGCCCTGAGAAATGGATGCAGCCAGTGAGACCTATATTGGCAAATGCAGACTTGTGCTTAAGAAATGCCACAGTCAACGCTGATGATATTTGTTGTGACAAATAATTGAGCCCCTTGTTCTGCAGTTGATAAGCAGAGTTAAAGTTGCACATAGCATTTTTTACATTTAATGCTGCCTAACTTTTATGTTCCTAATCATACAACCAAAACATTCTTTAAGTTTAGTTTTTGTGATACATTAAGAGTTTGGCCAAATCTGAACTCCAGATGTGAACAGCTGTAATTTGCAAACAGTCATCTCTAGTCCTCAAATGTTTGGCTGACCTCTGTTTCCATGTTGCAGGCTGAAAGTGAAATGTTTCATCCTGGAATTTCAGTTTTGATAACTCTGGCTCATGATCCAAGCTTTACAGCTCTTAAGATTGTTGTTTCTATATACACCTGGAGGGAATTGTTGTAACTGTAATCTATGGAACCAGTGTTAAGAACACTGAAGGCTAAATTTTCAAAGAAATTACAATGGTCATTGTACAAAGTAAAGCAGTTTGCTTAGTTTGCATACAAAAAAAATCATCTCAATTTGAAGTGCAATTTAACACTGATTATTAAACATCGTCCTTGTGGTTAACAGCCCCACCCTGGACTCTTAATTATTGCATGTTTCAACCCTCCGTATCAAGAAACTGTCACTCAATAAATTTGAAAATGATCCAGAAAGAGGACCACTACTGAAATACTCCGATGTTCAGGAGTGAAAAGGACAGATAACTTAATTCACTAGTTCAAATTCATGGAACTAGGCTGTGATCAGAAATTGTAATTTGCTAAGGCTTTTTATGCTGAATGTATTGAGAAAGGTCCACCACCATGTAGGCTGAATATCAGTGCTGGCAGTGATCTGGCTATAGCAGGACAAAGCTTTCTGTGGCTTCTTAACAGAATATATTCACCAAGGCAGACCTCAGTGCTCATTTAAAACTAGCTACTGTCCTTTTCCATCTGCCATGTGGGCATACCATCAGCCTGGGAAATGGACAGCCATGTCAGAAACACCCCGGGTATGTTAGCACTAATTGGTGCTTTTATTGGCCACTTCCACGGAGAACTCCATGTGCACCAGAAACTCGACTCTCTCCCTCCTACTCCAGTCACCCTTCTGCGCCCTGACTCTGAAATGTAATTTAATTCATTTGCAGACTGGCTCCTACCTTGCCTGGAGTACTGCTGCTTTTACATGCACTGTATGCATTTTCTGGGTACAAGAGCTAAGTTGCCAAGACACTGTTTCTTTACCAGAACATATTTTATGGAAAAAAATGTAGACTATGATAATACAGTCCGTCTTGGACCACAGCATCCTAACATGACCATACTGCTGTGAGCTGTGTTCTGAAACTCGCTGCATTTGCAGGGCTACATCTCCCTCTCCTCCCCCAAAAGATGTATTTTTGTTGTGCCTTTCTGGGATTCAGCCATTTAGGCTGCCAGACTTCAGATTTTTATGTTGGGGGGGGGAGTCTGTCCCTGTCAAGGAGTGTGACAGCTGGCTTGTTGGGTTCTGGCCTGGAAAAGTTCGGAAGTGGCAAATCCAGATGATGGGTAAACACTAGCAGAAATTGATGAAGTTTAGCAGCTGAGATTAACCATCCTGGGAAAATCAGATATGATAATGCCATGGCTGTGTAGGTCAGAGGGCTGGGGCTTGCGGCATGCAAAGCTTCAGTTGCTCTGACAGCAGGATTCTAAATCTCAGTTCTTTATTCAAGCCTTAAGGGACCTACACGTGTAATTCTAGCATTCTGCCCCATCCCTCCTACATGCCTTCTGATTAATATCATGATCAGTTGAGTTCCCCGAGGGATCTTAACCAAAAAAATACAGCAGTAATGTGTAGCATGATTGGTGAGGTGATAATTAAAAGCATTTTCTGGTTCACAGGGCCTTAGCATTGCCAGATGCCATGATTGGGCAAGCTTTGTTTTTCAACCTATGCATCCTTTATATGTGCAGGCAGGCAAAATTCCAGATCTGGGTTGTTTGGGGTTTTTTTTCCCCTCCCTTATATCAATGGTTTGGGATTTTATTTTCTAGTCGTGGAGAGACAGGAAGAAGTGACTGCATAGAAGTTAGATGGAAGAAGCTGCTTTAAGTTTTAGTGGTGAGCAACGCAGGAAAGAACTCTGGATATTAAGAGAGTGGTATGAATTAGTACAATTCTAGATTTTAGAAAAAGAGGGAAATCCTCAAAAAGTGCCATTAGAAAGGGAAGGAGGGTGAGCTGAGGGGTAAAAAAATTATCCTGGTTACAAAAAGGAATTGACTTAACCACTGTCATCATCTTCACCTTTCACCATCCCTCCCACCAAAGCGCTATTCATTTGGTCATTCACACTAGAAGTGCAGCAGTGGCAGAGTGCCGGAAACTCATCGCTTTGTGGTGTGTTGTCAAGCTACAGAGGCAGAAGGTTTACACCAGTATAAATAAATTATCTGTTCCCAAGGATCTCAACTCCACAGTTCCCTGATTTGGGCCCTATTTCAGGTGCTGTAAACCACCAGCTGTCTTCCCACCTCGACAGATCTCCTGAGACCTGATCATTTTGGTCATGGCTGGTAGATTATCTGGCAAGAAGTCAGACCAGCTGGATATTCTCGTTTCTTAATGTCAATTCCTTTTTTAGGTCAGCAGACAGGAGTCTTAGTACTAGCACGTGTATGCTTCTCTCTCTGTCTGTCTCTCTTTCTCAATGCAAAACAGAATCGACGTAAACTCACTGATGTCAGGGAATGAGATCCTCTGGTGCAAAACACACTGGTAACAATGGATGTGCTGGTGTGGGATTAAAAGCAAACTAGCATCTGTCCAATTCTCTGAAGGACCCTTCTTACATCTTGACTTGGATGGAGGTCCCAGCTGATTTTTTGCCAGTAGAATGATGGTTAATATTTAAAAAAACTTACAATGTTTCACACAGAATACTGGAAAGTTCTTATTTATATATACACAGTTTTTCTGGCCTGTCACATATTTTGGCTTATTTTCCCTCACCCCTTTAGGGAAGATTCCTTTTAAGTGGGGAATAAGCACCAGCATCTAAAAGACTCTTAAACTGCAGTTCTCATGAAAAGGTCTTTAGGTCAGGAAAGATCTTTTTGTTCTGTGTTTGTATAGTGGTTTGCATATTGCACATGAGAGCTCTAAGAGTTGTCACAATAGAAATAATGAATGGCTGGAAAAAAGACAGCAGAAAGGACCTTAGCCTTGATCTAATATCAGATTAACACTGTAAAAATCAGCCAGAATGTGTACACAGATAGACATAAATATAATGATAAACAAAAAAGTGTGAAAACTCACCTAGTTGGGGCACATGAGATAACTCTGTTGTCCAAAATGAGAAGTGAGCTCATTCCCTTTCTGTCACATTTACTGCTGTCTCTATCAGAACTTTGCAGCTGGAGTCTATAAATGGCAATTTTCAGTGTCTTGATGATGATGACTGAATCAGAACAGTCTTTTCAGTGTAATCTCTAGTAGGCACTTCAGTGGTGCAGCAATAGCATAGCTACAAACTAGGTGGGCAAAAAATTTCCATTGAAACTAGTTTTTTTACTTAATAGGGGTTTGCACTTAATGGGTTCATTTGCGAAGTATATTTTTATGACTCTACTATTAAAAAAAAGGAAAACTAAATTACACATCATTGATTAAGAAACAATTTCAGCTTCCAGCTAAAATATTTGTACTTATTTTTAATTACAATTTGAAGTAAGGTGGAATACGGGGGGGGGGGGGCGGGCGGCAGCGCAAGGGAGGGGGTTGTTGCACAGATTTAGAACTAGGTGGTTTTTGGGAGTAGGATTGCCAGATTTCCTCTCTTAATAAAAGGAGGAGAATAATAACTTAAAAGTTAGAATTTTTTACCTGGTTAGTTTTGTGGCCAAGTTTGATTTCTTATAACAGCAACTGGTTTTCCTGCCATATGTCCTAAATAATAAAGGACTGTATGAAGGGAATGCTGTGCTCTAGGAAGTTTTGGGTTTTCCCCTAAGACTCGGTTGTTGATACGCCTGCGTAACCCATTAACTGAAGAAGATTTGTACAGTTGGAATGGGGAGAAACATTTGCTTTAGTATCTGTACAAATGAGTAATGTGTGTTTGGTAATTACCTGGACATGTGTATATATGCATTTTGGTGCGTGCTTTGTCTCAAGTGGGTGATACCAAATGGTGATCTAAGTAGCTGCCTACTGCTAGGGCCATGGCTTTAATGTAAAGGACCTCACCCTGTTTTCATCCTTACTCATTTTCTGTTAGTTTTGTCAAGGTAGAGTATATTGACAGGAAGAGTTTGGGATATACCTTGGCTGGCCAATGCAGAGAGTGAGACGGTCGTCACTGTAGCGTAAGAGAATCAGTCACCTTCTGCCTGAAGAAGAAGCTGTGGAGAAGGGCTTGAAAATGGCAGAAGTCAGTGTGTGGGCGTTTGAAGGGTGCTGTGGTTAGTTACTTCACAGATGAGTTTGTCATGTGGGTTGTTTTTTTTTACTGTGTGGTGGTTTTTTCCACCAATGGGTATTTTTATACTTGTACTTTCTGAGTAGGTGAAGATGGAAAAATAGATTGGGGGTTGAGGTCTTTTTCTCTTTCTCTTTTTCTTCCCTTTTCTCTCCCCTTTCTGGTGTCATTGTTAGAGATCTGCACCAAAAATACAGACTAAATGCAATGCAGGTGAGAAGCAGTGAACTTCATGAGCTCTGCCAGTGAACCAGAAAGCTGCACGGCCTGAGCAAGAGGCAGAGTACTTTCATTCTTATTGCATGGTGTGCTGGTTTTTTTGAGCTCAGTAGTTTAATTCTTTACAAATATTTTCTCTGTACTTTTGGAGAGGTTTTTCCTCCTTTTTGATAAATTAGACTTTTATCAAGATGATTTGATGTTAAGATTTGAAAGATTTGGGGACTTGTTGTTTCTCTATTTTGTTATTTTACTGCCTGTTATTTCACTGTTATATTGTGCATTGATCCATTCTTTGCATTCAATGAGAAAATATTTTTGAATTACCAACTTGATAGAGATTGCAAAGGGGCCCAGTGGTGGGGATGAATCTGCCAGGCAATGACTCTTTTTTTCTGCAAAGTCAAAATCCATATGAGAATGTGGAAAGCGCGAAATTCATTGCTCTGTGCAGTTATACCAACAAAGAACAGATGATGTTTTTTAACCAAGACTATAATCATGTTCTGCCTGCAAGGACTCCTTGCATTTGAAAATGTTTTAAGAAGTCTGTTTCATTTCATTCAAAACATTGGTCTAGTTATCCTAATTTTCATAGAATGAGACACTAATGAAACTAAAGTTCCTTTATGCTTAAATCCCATTCAACCACATTTGTACCAACTGGGACTTGGTTACATGAGGATTTAGTCTTTAAAATGGTGCTTCTTTATATGTAGGGGCCGAGAAGGTCTTTGAGACCGTGTCTGTACTTTTAATTCTCTAGTTGGACATAATAGAATAATCACAGAATCAGTATTGAGCTGAATAGCTTTGATCCTACTGTTTCCTCCAGTGAAAAATGGAAGGTGTAATAAACCCACTTTTCCAATCCTGCCTGTATGTGGTATTCATCTCAGTGATAAGGAAGGTACTTATGGATGGTTTGTTTTAATTGCGTTGATGGGGAGAAACAAACAAAATTAATCTAGACCTTGTGTGTAAGTAGAGCCAAGTGTTGTTACCCAGTTCCTCAGACAACTCCTTTCAGAGCAGTGGAGGTCAGAGAGTGAACCTATTCTGCTTGGAAGCAGGACTGTGGGCCTCAGTTTAAGAATCTACCCTTTCTTCTTCGGTTTGTTTTTCCCCTGGTTGTAGAGAGGCATTTATTTTGCATTTGACTTAGACCACAAGAAGCTTTATTTTCACTTGTGAGAGCTGTTCTGCAAGAGTGAAGGAGCCAGTTCCTCCTTTATGCTTGCAATCCAGAACAGATACAGTCTGGGGTGTCTCTGCTGGTACCCTGAAGGGCTCAGTTTCACAGGAGACAGTAGAACAGGTACCTCCTGGAGTTCTTGGCCTGTCTGCTGATATGCCCTTTGAAGCTCAGTTTAATGCTAGTTCTTTTTGTGTGAGGAAGGAAGAAATGTTTACAGGAATTGAAATGAACACTTCATTTTACCTGAGCTGAGTCTGAAAAATACAAAGCAGGGAGTTGTTCAGAGGTCTTCTCCCACCTTTCTAACGTGTACCTTCATCTCCCCCTGCTAGAATCCCATCTCTGAGCTTCTGGACACCCACTCCCTTTTCCCACACACTGCATCCGTAAACTGAGATCTGCCACTTTTCTCTCATCTGTCAGCCTTGTTTTCTTACTCTCCCTGGTCCCTGTGCTCCTTGTATCACCTGTGTCCTGGCTAGAAACCATCACATCAGCGCAGTGACTGGAGTGCTCTAAACAGGCTGGAGAGATGGGAACTGCTGCCCGTCAGCTGACTGCACATTGCTGGCCCTGTGGAAGCATCCAGCCCACAGCATGGATAAGTGCCTTCATGTCTCAGCTGGGAGCTGTTGCTCCATACCACTCTGAAGTGGTTCAGGTTGGACAGTTTGGGGACCTCTGAGCAGAGACCAAAGTCCCTTTATGAGCATGTTTTTTCTTGGGCCAAGGTTGATCTGAACTCCCATCTCTTAAGTATGAAAATACCAGGGTTTGGAAGAACAAGGCAATATGTGCTGAAAAATACCACTCTCTCTTTCAAAAGTTTTATTTATCCACTTCTTTGTCCAGTTTGTTAATGACTAAGTAGAGGTTGAAATAACAGAAAAGATAAGTCTGAGGGGGTGTTTTGAGGCCATGTTTAAATATAAATCTGTTTTCCTAACATATCCTCTTTCCTTCCTCTGAGACGTTTACTATCTTTTTTTGTTTAGAGCAAGGAGAAGGAATGAAGTGTGTGCCATCACAGCCCTTGAACTTCTTTGCAAAGCTGGCGCTGCTTTCCCCCTTCAGTTCACTTCTTGTTGGTTTGCCTCTCTGTCTGCCTAATGCATCAGCTTGCAGGAGGATCCCTTATAAAATGGAAACCTTTCCTGTGAGGCATTCCTTTCCACCCTGTAAAAAGTCTCCGCTGTAAATTTGCTGCAGTCTTACTAACCACTTTGCACCAAAGTCATAAATTTAAATAACTTCACAGAAGAGGATTTGCCTGAAAGTGGGTCACACGAACAGCTCTCTTCAGACAGGGGCTGGCACAGTATGGTACAGTGGGCTTTCTCCTCTGTAATAAAATAACATAAATGACAGCAATTAACTTGCTTGTTCGGCCACAAGGCTTACACCTCTAGCACTTCTGTTCACTTTGGGACAGGTTTTAGGCATGGAAGGAGTGCAGAATATGGAGTGCTATCTCCATAATACCCGAAGGCTCCAGACATTTAACCGTTTAAACACCTAGCTCAGGATTGCAACAGCAAGATGTTACTCCTTCTGTTAGCTAATAACAGACACTTAACTTGAGGGAAGTTTGGATGTGAATTTTGTGGCTGACTTCTCCTAACAGCAGTTACTTCTGGAACATCTGGGCTTTTTGTCTGTATTCAGAGGCCCCCAAGCAGCAGTGGGGGAATTGCTTCTTGGTGGTTTGGAGCAGTGGCTTCCAGCTGCATACAGGGGTGCACTTACAGCAGCTGTGAGGGAAACACCTCCACACCCACCAGAACTCACACTTAGCTGCCTCACTTGAATTTTGATTCCTACCTATTTCTAGCAGGTGGGAAAGAAGGATGATGTTGGCTACAGGAGGAACTCGCAGCTTATTGCACATGACAAAGAGAGGATTACAAAACTTTAAAGCTGCTTGAATGTCATTTATTCTCCCTTAGCCTCTTTGAACAGTAATGATGTTTTATTATCACAGAATCATAGAATCATTTAGGTTGGAAAGGATCTTTAAGATCTCCAAGTCCAACTGTTAATCCAGGACTGCCAAGTCCATCACTAAACCATGTCCCTAAGCAGCACATCTACACGTTTTTTAAATACCTCCAGGGATGGTGATTCCACCACCTCCCTAGGCAGCCTGTTCCAATGCTTGACCACCCTTTCAGTGACAAAATTTTTCCTAATATCCAATGTAAATCTCTCCTGGCATCACTTGAGGCCCTTTCCTCTTGACCTGTATCTGGGTATTGGTACCTGTATTGGTATCTGGGCAGCGCGTGGGAGGTTTGGGGTCTTCAGCTGAGTCCTGTAGCACACTGCAGTCATTCCAGGCCCTTCTCTCCAGCCTGCTGCTCTGCTTGGTCTAATGCAGTCTAATAAGGTGTCCTTCTCATTGCTTGCAAGCTACCGGCAGTGATACAAATAATGATTATTACTGCATGCCGCCACTTTTGGCCTTACCTTTTACTGGATAATTTTCCAAAAGAAAAGCTTCAGTGAATGAAGAAATCATGTTTCTTCACTGAATAGTTGCGGGGGGAGGGAAAGTGGCAAACCTACAACCTTGCACATGTAAAAGCAATGAACAGTTTTAAACCTGAATCTTCCAGAAGCTCTGCTGGGCCATGAGATGACTGTGTCATCTCAGTACAATATTGCTTCTGAAACCTAGTACTTATAATTTAAGTTTCAACATTAACTGTTGCATGACTGATCATTTTGACAGAAACATAAGGCTTCTCTGAAGTTTGCATTGCAGAGTAAGTGTCTGGTCTAAGTTTAATTGACTTAGTTGACAAGTATTTTGTGACTGTCCTGGGGAATCAGTTTTCTTGCCTGAGAGATGACAGGAAGTTCCCCGACTTTAAATCTAACTTTCTATCTGTCATTCACTCCTGGCTTTTTAACAGTATGGACTGTCTGCCTCAAACAGTTCAATTTTCAACTTGCACATGATCATTTATACCCACATAACAATTGGGATTTTGTTTCTGAATTTCTTTGATTTGTCTGGCTTGCTCTGTTCTTGCAGTGTCATTTGAGGTACAAACAAGTCATCCATCTATCTGTTCATCTTGCACAGAACTTGTCGTAAGCAGAGATGAAGGTCTTGGGCACCTGCCTGCATATGTATATGTGTGTATATGTATGGGTCTCTGGTTTTAATATGAGAAAGCTCAGGTTAAGTGATAGTTCAGAAAACTGGATCATGCGGCATTACTGGAAACACTTCTTTATGTTGTCATTGCTGATTGCAGCAAAATACATTTTCCTTCAGGGTTATATAAATTTTCTCCCATTTCAAAGACACCAGAATGGTATTTACAGCTAAGGGGCTCCCTTCTTTTCAAATCTTAGAAAATGTGTAGGATGCCTGATGGCATGAAGCACTATTCTGATTTTTAGATCTGGATATTGTGGCATCCTATTCTGCTCCTTTAGTTTCCCTTTTTGTTACTATACACTGTCACTCTGCTGGCCTGCTTCCCTCTCCTCTGTGCCCATAGAAAGCTGGTTTGCTTGGGGATAGAATATCTAAGAAAAGAAGAAAAGGCATGTGTTCCCCATATATGGTGAACCTACACATATTTAGGAAATGTACTGGTCTCTTCAGGAAGGTGGATACTACTTTGGAAGGAATCCTTAATTCTTGGCACTTTGTCTAGGTATCACGAGGGTGAGAGCTCACACTGCAGTTGTATAAATACATTGGGAAGGTAGGAAATAAATGTGATAGTGCCATCTGTTACATACCAGTTGTGATTACCTAGCTTATGGAATGATCTGAGATGGCCAATTAATATTTCCGGGCTGAACCCTTCTCTGTGGCACAATCTTGATGCAATTTCTTTCATATTTATCTTCAGGAGCTTCTGGAAGTGAGAAAAGGGAATCTGGTTGTGTGACAGCAGCCCTTGGCAACACATGGAGTCACAGTGTCAACACCAGGCTCATACTACAATATCATGACTTTCCAACAAGACAGGTGAGAACTTAACAACAAAGAGAATTTAAATAAAGCTACGCGAGTAGTGCTCAGTCAGATGGGCTAACTGTGTCCTTCAGCCTCTGTGGTTATGCCACCTATGAGAACCTGGCACTCTGCAGCCAGTTGCTTCTTTGGGGTGGAGGGCAGTCAGTATCCTTTGTTTTTCAGGGATGATCAGTCCTGCAGTACCTTCCTGTGTTAGGGTGGTTTTATCTGAGTCACAGGACCTAGCATTGGCCTGTTGGCACAGGCATACAAGTTCCTTGAGCTTTTAGTGCATTTCATGTTGTGGAGATGAAGGGTAATCCTTAAAGTACTTTCCTGCGCAAGGATTTTGGGGCTGGAGTAGGAAGCTAGCCCTTTCACTGCTACGATTGTTTTGCTGTTGTCCTTTCCACTCTTTCTGCCAAATTTCAGCTGTGGCTTTTAGGACAGGGAGCACTCTATGTTCTGCAGGTACTGTTTGTAAGGGGAGGCTTGCTGCCTGCACCAGCAAGCTTAACTTTGAGCAGAAGCAGTTTTCCATAAGTATGCCTGCAAAAAGGAGAATGCTTACCCTTTTCACTAAGAGACTTCATGCTTTTGAGTGAAATGCAGTAACAGTTTTGACTGCAATCTTCACCTCTTAATTAAAAAAAAAAACTGTGAAAAACTAGGAAGCAAGACATTTGGGGTATGATTGAGGGAGTAATTTTTTTAAAAAAAACAACCCATGATTTCATCTGTCCCTTGGGATATCTGCAGTTATAATCTCTTTTGGCTTTGTCTGTTCTGTTTTTGCATTCCTGTAACTCTTTCCAGAGGCTGTGACCCTCAGTCCTAATGTTATTGATTTTCTGCCCATTAAAGTAGAGAGCTGTCAGAAAAATAGCTATGCAAAATTTGTACCATCTTACTCCTGTAGCATTACTACCCACATGCGTTCAAATTGGTGCTCCTGATTTTACTGCCACAATGTGAGGTTTCTGACTTTCAGGTTCCAGACTTTAGAGCCAGAGGGAGAGGAAGCCATCCTGTTTTATTCTGCTTTTTAGAAGTAAAATTATAAGAATGGCACTTCCATTCTTGCAAGTGGTGGGCACTGTGAAGCAGTGGTAGTCCTCTGGGCTCTAAGGTAGCAGGTTAAGTGTGTCAAATGCAGGTAGAAAAGGCATCTTCTGGACTCGCTTCTAAAGACCATGCACATTTGCATAGAAACATACTCTTACTGCTGCTGTTCTTCTAAGTTATCTATGTTCTGCTTCTTACTCTGGTCTGTAATGAGTTCTCCTTTTCTACATGTATGTGCAGAATACGAAGCTATTCACAAATTTCCTGGATGGCTTTGGAGATACATGAGAGGTGGAGTTGGCAAAGGGAAAAGGGCAGAAACTGGGCTCTGTGCTGCTTCATGTTGCACAAAGTCGGCTAAAAAGGATTAAGAACATTCTTCTGCGGGAGGAAGGAGGGAGCAGTTTTCCTAAAGAACATTCAGGTATTAAATGTAGTTTTTCCTGATTCTGTTTGAGAAGTAATAGATCACAAGTATATGAAATGGTGTTTTCAAGCCTTTAAAATTCCATTATAAAAAATATGTCACGATCCAATTAACAAACAGTAGAATTTTGCTCTGTTCCTAACTGGGTTTATGTGTGCTGCATTGCTTGCATATGAAGCCATGGGCTCATTCTGTTTTAATTAATCAGAAGAACTAAATCTACAGTGAGGAAAAAAACCCTTGAAGTAAACATCAGTATATATTATTAAAGTCAAATTAATTTGAAACAGAAGTGTGATATAAATAGTGATATGTTGGTGAAGTTCATAAATGAAATGGGATATGTTCATAATATCCTGTAATTATTTTCCTGTTGCTGTTAATCTGTGTCCTTTTTTAAGATAAATTCTCTTTCCTTAAAGTCATAGAAATCTTTCAGCTAGATGTGCAGTTTCCAGTTAGAGGAAGGCATCTGGAATTACCCTACCTGTAGCAGCAGTGTATTGATTAAATTACTGTAGTTTTACACACATATGTTCTTTTATAATTGCTTTATACCCACTTTCAGAAATGAATTGTGAATAAAGGTGCCTCAGTTCTTGAGATGCCATTTCAGTCATCGTGAGGTGGTTCTGCCAGCACGTGTTGAATATCAGTGCTTTGAAACCCAACACTTCTTAAGGAAGCTTAACTTGGAGGTCCAAAAATTCCCAAGTCAGTAATCACTTTTACAAATTCTTATATTACTTTATTAAAAAAAAGAGAAAAAAGGCCTGTGATTATCTATGTAGTCTTGGTATTAAAGTGAAATTCTGCCTCAGGAAATTACTCAAAGCACACAGTTGTTCCAGAGATTTGGGTAAAAAGTAGTGGAAAACCAAGTTTTCCCTGCTTTTCAAAATTTGTAACCCTGCAGAATCAATACTGTTGAAACAGTAACCTGTGTTTTGTTACAACTTGCACAGTGGACACAATTTTTTCTTTCTTCAGTCACTTGACCTCCTGAAGATGCTCTTCTGGCTCTGCTTTCTCTCCTTCTTTCCCTGGAGGAGCTGGGGCAATGGTGACAGTCTGGGGGATCTTCCTTTACATCCTACTTCCATGGTAGTAGAGGCAGTGTGCTGATCTTCTGTGGGAAATCCAACCCATCAAGAGAGAAAGCAATCTCTTGAGATGCGCTGGGCCATGAGGCCCAAGGGTGGTATTCTTCAAAACGTGAAGTGATAATGTAATAGTTAAGGAGGATTCAGGCAAGTAGCTTTCCAGAACCATTGTATCTTCTGAACAGGCCAGGCCACTGGGCTGCTAGGTACTTGTTCTCAGTCATGCGGTATTAATTTCTGGGAAAACTCGGGGACATAAGTCACTGTTCATGCAACTTTGGGGAATGCCAGGGCAGCAGGTGGCAGAAAGAGTATGCAACAAACCTAGGGAAATTAAACACAGAATTCCTACACAGGATTTTTTATGTATATTAGGTAAAAGATTCCTTCATTTTGTTTGTCCAGCAGACATTTTTTCAGCCAACTATCCCTTTTTCCACCCCACCCTCCGTATGTCTGCTGAACATTAGTAAGAGCAGCCAACAGCAAAGTAATGAAATTTCTGGACATCCTGCCTGCCTTAAAATCAATTAAGTTTGCTTTATTGCTTGGATAGGAACAGTTTTCTGAACAAACAGATGTACTTTCCTCTTTTGCCCCCTTCTAGAAGCCAGTGTTCTGGTTTTTGTTTCCTCCAGAAGCAGTGCCAATGGGGGAGGGCAGAAGAAGGTTTCCAGTCTGCATTTAAATTCATTATGCCGCTAAAACCCACAGGCATGGACAACAGTAGGAGTCTCTTAACTTCTGAGGTGGGACTGAGCTGCATGACTTCCACAGGAGCACGGTGGCATAAGAGCTTGAGAGAATGTGGGTAAAGTTGTTTCACACAAATGGGTTAATGAAGGAAATCTCCTGTTATCTTTATGGATACTGATACTTGGTTCTCCCTGAGCATTCTTGTAAGTGGTTAACCATGACATTGTTCTCCTGAAATCCACACAGAAACATGCAGACCCTTTGAGTTTGGGCTAAAACCAGCGGGGCTGCGCTAGAAACTGTCAGACTCCTCAGTTACCCCTGTGTGTATAACTATCCTTCTTTCCTGAACTGGAGTCAGCAGGCTTCAAGGTTACTGTTTTCATGTATGCTCCTGCCTTTGGGGGACAGCATGGTAGGGTTTAATATGTTTACATACTATATTTAACATTTTATTCCTGTCTGTTGAACACAGGGTACTGGATTAAGTGAGACACTGGCCAGGTCTGGTATGGCCACTTGTACAGGCCTGGTGTGTTTTATAGTTTTCAAGGGATTTGTGAGACTCATAGTATTGTGTTAATGTCTGTAACATGTTTTGAAATTCTCACATAGGAAGTACACATAGAGGTGTTACTTTATAACAAATCAGTGTTTTCTTGTGGTATTTTCAAGAAATCATTTAGATTGAAAAGGATCTTTAAGATCACCAAGTCCAACTGTTAACTCAGGACTGCCAAGTCCATCGCTAAAACATGTCCCTAAGCAGCACATCTACGTGTTTTTTGAATACCTCCAGGATTGGTGATTCTACAGGGCGCAGCCTGTTCCAATGCTTGACCACCTTTTCAGTGAAGAAATTTTTCCTAATATCCAATGTAAATCTCCCCTGACATCACTTGAGGCCCTTTCCTCTTGTCCTGTCACTTGTAACGTGGGAGAAGAAGCCTACAGCTTCCTTTCAGGCAGTTGTAGAGAGTGATAAGGTCTCCCTGGAGCCTCCTTTTCTTTGGACTAAACAACCCCAGTTCCCTCAGCAGCTCCTCATAAGACTTGTGCTCCAGACCCTTCACCAGCTCCGTTGCCCTTCTCTGGACACGCTCCAGCACCTCAATGTCCCTCTTGCAGTGAGGGGCTCAAAACTCAACACAGTGTTTGAGGTGCAGCCCCACCAGTGCCCAGTACAGGGGGACGATCACTCCCTTGCCCTGCTGGCCACAGTATTTCTGATACAAGCCAGGATGCTCTTGGCCACCTGGGCACGCTGCTGGCCCACGTTCAGCCGGCCGTCAGCCAGCACCCCCAGGCCCTTTTCCCCCAGGTACTTTCCAGCCGCTCTGCCCCCAGCCCGTAGCGCTGTGTGGGGCTGCTGTGACCCACGTGCAGGACCCGGCACTGAGCCTTGTTGAACCTGGTACAACCAGCCTCGGCCCACGGGTCCAGCCTGTCCGGATGCCCCTGCAGAGCCTGCCTGCCCTCCAGCAGGTCAACACTCCCCCCAGCTCGGTGTCGCCTGCAAACTGGCTGAGGGTGCACTCGATCCCCTCGTCCAGATCGTCGATAAAGATACTAAGCAGAGCTGGCCCCAGCACTGAGCCCTGGGAACACCACTTGTGACCGGGCACCAGCTGGGTGTAACTCCATCCACCACCACTCCCTGGGCCCGGCCGTCCAGCAGCTTTTTACCCAGCGCAGAGTGCACCCGCCCAAGCCGTGAGCAGCCAGTGTCTCCAGGGAAAGCTGTGGGAGATGGTGCCAAAGGCTTTACTAAGGTCCAGGCAGACACCACCCACAGCCTTTCCCTCATCCACTAATCAGGTCACCTTGTCACAGAAGGAGATCAGTTCTGTCAGGCAGGACCTGCTTTTCCTAAACCCACGCTGGCTGGGCCTGACCCCCTGGTTGTCCTTCATGTGCTGTGTGATGGCGCTCAGGCTGATCTGCTCCACAACCTTCCCTGGCACCGAGGTCAGGCTGACAGGCCTGTAGTTCCCCAGATCCTCCTTCTGGTCCTTCTTGTAGATGGATGTCACATTGGCAGACCTCCAGTCCTCTGGGACCTCGCCAGTTAGCCAGGACTGCTGATAAATGATGGAGAACAGCTTGGTGAGCTCCTCTGCCAGCTCCTTTTGTGCCCTTGGGTGGATCCCACCAGGCCCTATTGACTTGTGTGTGTCTAAGTGGTGTAGCAGGTCACTGACCTTTTCCCTTTGGATTATGGGGGCTTTATTCTGCTCCTTGAGTCTTCCAGCTCAGGGGGCTGGGTACCCAGAGAACAACTGGTCTTAGGATTGAGGTATGGGCTGGAGCTTTCAGGCCATGGCAGGTGACTTGTCGTGCTGCAATTTTCCTTCTTCAGGTGAAGTGTTTTGAATACTTAAGTATATGGTGACTCATTCTTGAAAAAACAATAAAACAAAAACCTCTTCTCTCATTCAGATTAATGCCAGGCATAACTTTTGTTGTGTCCTTGGTTACAGACCAGCTGTTTTGTCTTGCTCTGCTTAGTATCATATGAATAGACCCTGAATAAGCATTCCAAAGTTGCAATGGTGAAGTAACCATGATACTCGCTGGAGTGGGGAAGGGCTGGGAGAGAGCCAAGGGTAGTGGGGATGAAGCTTTATGTTTATGTGACTTGCTAAGGCCAATTGCCATGATCCTTTATCTTAATTTTGTTACAATTCTAGTGAAGCAGTTCTTTCAAATTCTGCAGATGTTTGGCTGTCACTGTACCAGTCATTGAGAAGTTATATTAAAAATAGAAATAATGTAACTTGTTGCAGTCATGATGGCTTCAGAGCATAAGTGAGACCAGATTTCTCTCTCCCTGTAAAACATTGAAGGTAGTTGTTATGTGTACTCTGTAGCTGTTGGATAGCTGTCCCATTTTAAAGATTAACACCAGGTAAGGTTTTCATCCATAAAAAAAGGAAGCAAATAAACCAATTTCAAACAAAGCAAGTAGGCTATGGAGAAGAAACATATACCAAGTACTGCTATCTGGGATTAACACTTCTAAATTTTGATTTAGTAATCTGGAGGATAGCAAGTACAGTAATGAAGCTTGGAAATGTTATCCTGTTTTTATTTTGTAAACAGCATGGATGTGTTTTCTTCTATTAACTTTGTAGCAGTTATAGCTACCTAGTAAAGTTGATGAAGAAGAAGAAAATGCAATGGAAAAAATGTATTTTTGATAGTCTTAAACATGGTTTTGGAGTCAGATGAGGAGGATGGAGATAGTTACTGGTGCTGAGAAATGCAGACAGAAAGCTTTTCATCTAGTTCAGTCTTTGACACAGTAGGGCAAGAAAGAGCCTATAGAGAACGGGACAGTGAAATCAGTGAGCGGCCAAAGGAAGTGACCGAAGATGTATGAAGGTTGCCCAGTTTTACCTGTGAGGCAGGAAGCATTACTCTTTACATTGTTGTCTGCTGAGCTAGAATTTGGGGGGATGCAGAAAGAGAAGTCCTGGTATCCTAAACAAGTACAGAGGAAAGCTCTGTGTGTGGGTTTTTAGCAGAAGTATTAAGACAAATGGAGTGCCATTTAACAGCTGCAATCCATGTTGGGAAAACCTGTCTCTATATGCTACATGAATCATGTGCATTGTACAGTAATGCAGATTATGTACACAGTACAATACTTTTTTTCAAGTGTTTAGACATGAGAAGATCTGCAGATGGCAGTGGATAATGAGGTCCAGTAAGCAGTGACAGAGAAGGGATTTGGCTATCGGGTTGTTTCAAAATGGAAGTGATGTAAACTGTATATCTGTTCTAAGCCATCTTATTATATAATGTGCTTATCATATGGAAAATCAGCTCTGTGAAAACATGAAGATAGAGGGGGGGTAATTTTTATATTTTTTTTTTGTAAGGCAAGAATGATGGTATGGAGTCATGCAAGGGATATGAAATTCTGCAAGAAAGTAGTTTTTTTCAGGTTCTCCATTACGGAGTATGCTGCTTTTGAAGAAATAGCTGTGGAAAGACTGTAGGAACATGTATTTGAGTTGTGCAAACCCTTCCATTTAAATAAGTGCTTTTTTCTAGGCAACACAGTTTACTTCAGAGACTTCTGCATCACCTCTGCTATTATTTGAATACTTTTAATCAAGACACAATGAAAGGTTGTTATAGCCTCAAATTTCTATGCATGTGTACAAACCACATCCTTTAAAATACAGAAATAAGAAACTCACGGGTTTTCTCTGATTAAAAAGCCTCTAGACTGATAACCCTTATGACAGAAATCTTTTGCTTGTCCACAGATCGTATACAAGCATAAGCAGCAATATGAACTTGAGTTGCATGTGAACAGGATGAAACTGGACACAGTGCACAACCCCAGCATAAACAGATTATTATCGACACAGTGTGATACTGACTTAATCCAGCAAAAGTGCCAAATGAAAGGGTGCCATAGAAATAGAGACAGTTCATTAACAAGTATTTGGAGCTCAAACATCACTAGGTCACTCACTTTCCCGACTTGCGTGTTTGTTCATGTCTCTGTTTGCAGTAAGCTTCCTTCTTAATGGACTAGTGGGGGATGGTCATAAAATATAAACATCACTGTAGCCCTGTCTGCATTAAGTGGGACTGGATTTATGGCCTTCTCCTCTTAACAGGACGCTTTTATACAGAGAAAAATGTTTCCATCATTCTTAAACAAGAAGTCATTTACTCAGGTGCTTATATAACACTAATCAATTTGTTATCAATGAACCTAAATAGAAATGAAAGGACCCTAGATAAAATGGAAAAGAAAACCTTTAGTTCATCTTTTTGTCTGTCCTTTTTTGAATAAGCATTGCAAGTTTTCTTAATGAAGATTATTCTGATGTCAGATTATTAATGACAAAATATAGCAGCAGGTTTGCAAACTGCAAACTCATAAATCTGTAGTTCAAAGTACCCTAAACAGAGAAGGAGGAACATTTCTGAGGCAGAGAGGCAAAGTCAGTCACTAAGTTATACCAAGTCTTTCTACCAAGGCTGGTGGCAGAGGTGGCTACTTTCTGTTAGTTATCCTTGACTGATAGGCCAGTCAGCTCTCAGAGGAGACTCTGGTTGCTGCTAACCTGCACCAGTTACACGTTAACCATCTTATACTATATTTTCAAATTACTATCCATTTACTGACTGATCTCTGCAATGCCTGTGCTGGGTGCTAATAACCGAGGAAACTGAGGCATAAGTAAGTAACTGGCCAGAGTAAATCCTTTGCAGCCGGGAGCAGAGCTGGAATCTCTTCACTGCCACTTATGTGCCACTAAGGTTGATCTTGCTCAACCTTTACTGCCTCTGTTTCAGGCACTTAAAAAGCCTTTGTACTTCCTTTTAGTATGTAGTTCCTCAGCTGTGAAGGTACTCCATCTCCCCTCTCCAGTTTACTCTGTAGATTAACTCACCCACTGAACTGGTTTTAACTGTGGTCACTGACTTCTCTCCTGAGTGTTTCTCCTTAGCATGCCATAAACTTTACTCCAGCAGTGTTCGCCATTAATAAAATGTTAATGAAACTGAGGCTGTGGCTTGACCTTTATGGCAAAATTCTCTCTCTGCTTCCTTGTTTCCAGTTTCTGTTGATACCACAGCTGATTTTTCTAAGCCTCTGCTCTAGAAGCCACTTTGCATTCCTATGTCTCCTCTTTGCAGACATCAGAACTGTTCCAAGCTGCAAGTTTCCAACAAAGTCAGTAGCTAGCACTTAAATTTTTAGATGATTAAAATGCTTGTCCAGCCTCTTATCTTCCATATTGGTTAATGCAACATCTTCATTTCTAGTATTATCAACTTCTTTTTTTTTTTTGTCCTCTTCCAAACATACCACAGAAAATAGGTTTGTTACTTTGGTGAGACCTACTTAGTCACAGTGACACTGTTGTTTTAATTTTTACATATTTACTCAGTTCTGTAACTGAGGAGAAGGCCTTTTGCCGTGGTCTAATTGGTAGTTGTGCACCTTCATGTTAATCAGATAGCAATTCTCAGAAATCGGGGCTATGTCTCCTGTTCTTTATTGGGAACCACTTAGAGATCAGGATAGGAGGGGTTAGATTTCTATAACAAAATCTGTTCTGAATATAAACTGAGAACTTCAGTCTGTGACACTTAATCCAACACCCTTTACAAACACTGTATTTACAGTTCACTAAAACAGCATAAAAATGGGAGAGAGAAAGAACCAGATATGACTTTCAGTCTCTGGTCTGAATTGTATGAAAAATGCTCTGTTTGTAAGCTTAAGCCCCTTTGCACAGTGGGAATGAACACAAATTCCCATCCTGTTTATACAGAATCACTTTTCTGATTTTGATTGGACTTCAGAGTGAGTTTTCCCTTCAAAACAGAGTGGAATTAACCTAGGGCAGATTCTCTCATCAATATCTAAAGTGTCATTGCTCCTCACATCAGAATGGCAATGTCCAAAGTTGTTTATCTTTGGAATGCCTTGGCAAATCCCACTGCCTCCTGTCTTCTACCAGATCCTCTCTTTTTCTGTCCTTTTTTTCTTCTTTGTAATTGAAAACAAACACATTAAAATGCCTAACTCAAATTTTAAGTATTTATTATTTAGAAAAGTTCAGCAAAGTCTGTCTTGGAATATGGTATGCTTAAAGCTTGAAGACATTCTTCATAGTGAAAAAGATCAGGGTATCATTATGAAAGAACTGGACAACCTTAAGTAGTGAAAATATAGTGGAATATAAGATTGATAATAGAAATAATCTGTAAAATAATATTCAGCATTACAGATGAATTTCTGCTTTACATAAGGAGCATACATGATGAAAATGAAGCTAATATTGGAGTGGTCTAGTTTATCACAAAAAACCTAATTCAGCAGTGTGATGTAATCATGACAAGGGTCTGTGCTATCCTAGAATAGACTAGGCAAGCTATTTTCAAAGGAAAGAGAAAAGTGTTGATACCATTGTGGAAAGGCACTGGGGACATCTCTGGAATACTGTATACAGCCTGAACATTTATGTTCAACCTACTTTCTTCTTCTCTCTTCTCTTTCTACTTACTTTCTTCCCAGGTGAGGTCTGTGCTAAATAGAATATGTTTATTGACATAGCAACAAGTTTGAGCTGCACTGGTAAAAAAAATAAACCTCAGATAAAGTTTTAAAACCAGACAAACTTTGACATATTGACCTCAGCAGGCAAAATGCATTGCATCTTCTGTGAAGAGGTAGGGATCAGATGTGATCCCCATGTTCAGCCATTACAACTTTTGCGATGCTCTAAACATAATAAGGAAGAATCATCTCAGGAGTTTGTATAGCTAGGATATTATACTTTGAACTTGAATTTTTTCTTGTTTTATGAATCTAATGTCATTGAACTGTTCTAGATTGACAACACAGCAGAATGACAGCCAGTGAGTGGCGTTCAAAATCTGCTGTACAGAATATTTTGTGTTTTCTTTGGTTCAGCCTTATCAACATATCTACCCTGGGTAGGATCAATTAGTCTAGAAGGGTTTGCTCTACGCAGACCTTTTGATCTTTGATCTCTGTAATTCCTGTCTATGGTATCAGTGCCCTTGGCTGTGATGTAAAAACAGGCTGAAAAAAAAAAAAGAAACCCTCTTAACTGCTCAGAAACTGAATACAGACTACTGACCCACTTTAAAGAATAAAAACAATGTTGACAGACCACTGCCTGAGATGGATGACACCGTATAATGGAGTGGGTTTTCATGGTCTCCAATGTTAGTGACCTGTTGGGAGCTGCCTGGCCAACTTTATCATGTCTACCCATCGTATTGCCTCAAGAAGATAATAAACCATGTAATTTTCACAATATTATCTTCCCCTGAACTGGATGTTGTAACTGTTGAAAAAATATGATGGGATTTTAGGACATCTGCTCAATCCTGAATGGAAAGAATGTGTCCAGGAGATGGTAGTGTATTATACTTACATTGTGGAAACATTGGAAGATACCTGTGACTAAAAGGTAAAAGGCAGTATCGATAGCTACCTGAGCCATCCTATTTCCAGTTCTCACATGTAGTACTTATGCTGTACTTCGATTAGAGAGAGGTGTGTCCTCTGGATACATATTAACAGAAAACAGTAAATCCATCAATTCATGTTGAAGTTCAGTGTTTCTGACAGACTTGTGATTGATGGATAAGTTCAACTTCTTAAATACTGGTAGGATGTATTGTAAAGTGCAGCTTGGTTAATGAATGTCTTCTTCCTTGAGTATTCATATTGGAGCGACACTAAATGGAAATAACTAACCAGGTCACTTGTCAATAAAAGCCCCATTTTCATCAAAAAATGTGACAGACCTAGGCTGCAGTGTAGTGCATGAGGCACTATTGAGGTTCACCACTGGAAAGAGCTCATTTGATTTATCTTGGGTTTGTAAGGCCCTTTCACATTTGTGTCACAGTGGTGGTTCATGGTCTCCCTTATCAGTCATTTCCTACAAGTAAGCCCTGAGCCTCTGGCAGAAGTTCTTGCACTAGTCCTGAGTGAGCAATCAACCTTGACTTTTTCTGCTATTTGACTTAATTTGGCTGTGCAGATGTCTCTGCAGTTCAGGGTGTTTACGTGCTCCACAGCACTGAACTAGAAGCTGTGGAGTTTAGGTTGCAAAGACACCTGAGCTGGCCATGTACAGAGCTGAGAGTGATCCAGGAGGTTTGGCTTGGAGTCTGAGCCAATAAAGCCTTATCAATCCTGAGCCAGCAGTGCAGCAAATTGATGTTTCTGGTCCAAACTGTGTGTTTGCTCTTCATTGTATGTCAAGTGAAGTTCTTTTTCTTCTTATCACTATTTATTTATCTATCTAATAATAATAAAAAACTCTGTACCCATAGTCATCTCAAGCTACAGATAGAAAGTCACCTAATCCCCTCTTAAGTTGTGTTGATGTTTCCAGCTGGACGTGGTACATCAATATCAAAACCAAGAGGAAACTACTTTTTTCTCCTTTCTTATACATTTTGTCTTACTTCTCACTTGTGATCTTATAATGGCTGTCTCAGTCTCCATTTGAAATAACTGAGCAGGTTAAAAATAGAAAATGAAAGTGTAAATTAGCACACACACACAAAAAAAAAAACAACCCAAGGAGTTTCTTACTCATCTAAAATAATTGGTATTAAATACAGAAAAAAAAAAAACGCTAAACAATTTCCCTGTAAGAAA
Source organism: Falco punctatus (assembly GCF_963210335.1). Taxonomy (NCBI): domain Eukaryota; kingdom Metazoa; phylum Chordata; class Aves; order Falconiformes; family Falconidae; genus Falco; species Falco punctatus. The sequence goes on from NC_137587.1 coordinate 20,473,459, forward strand.
TGGTTACCATTGGGGTGCTGTTGCAGGAAAGAAGAGGTTAAGAGATTTTTTCCATCTTTTTTCTACAGTTGTGCATTTTCTTTGCTAGGGCTATGTTTTTGTCCTTTGAACATAATAAACGTAACTTTTCAAAAGTTCACATGTAGTTAATATCCCTGATGCACACAAACCAATACGAATTTCTTAAGCATAATGCCCATGCAAGATAATATCTAAGAGCTGTAAATGTTACTCCCAGTAATTTTGTGAAAACAGTTACCGTTACGTCTGATCTTTGCTTCTGCTTCTTCTCACAGAATCACAGAATGGTCAGGGTCGGAAGTGACCTCTGGACCCTGCTAAAGCAGGTTCACCTAGAGCTGGTTGCACAGGATTGCGTCCAGGCGGGTTCTGAATGTCTCCAGAGCAGGAGACCCCACAGCCTCTCTGGGCAGCCTGTCCCAGTGCTCTGTCACCCTCAAAGTAAAGAATTTCTTCCTCATATTGAGGAGGAACTTCTGTGTTGCGGTTTGTGCCTGTTGCCCCTTATCCTGTCGCTGGGCACCACTGGAAAGAGCCTGGCCCTGTCCTCTTGGCACTCATCCTTAAGCTATTTGTAGCAGCTGATAAGATCCCCTCTCAGTCTTCTCTTCTCCAGGCCACACAGGCCCAGCTCCCTCAGCCTTCCCTCGTCAGGGAGATGCTTCACTCCCCTCATCGTCTTCATAGCCTGCTGCTGGACCGTCCCCAGTAGCTCCCTGTTTCTGTTGAACTGGGGAGCCCAGCACTGGGCCCAGCACTCCAGATGCACCTCCCCAGGGCAGAGCAGAGGGGCAGGATCGCCTCCCTCGACCTGCTGGCCACGCTGCCCCTAATGCCCCCCAGGGTCCCACTGGCCTTCGTGGCCACAGGGCACACTGCTGGCTCGTGGGCATCTTGCTGCCCACCCGAACTCCCAGGTCCTTCTCCGCAGAGCCGCCTCCCAGCAGGTCCCCCCCAGCCTGTACTGGTGTGGGGGGCTGTTCCTCCCCAGGTGCAGGACCCTGCACGGGCCTTCGCTGACCCTGGTGAGGTCCCTCTGTGCCCAGCTCTCCAGCCTGCCCAGCTCTGGCTGGATGGCAGCGCAGCCTGCTGGGGTATCGGCCGCTCCTCCCGGGTTGGTGCCACCAGCAAACTGGCTGAGGGTAGGCTCCGTGCCCTCACATGCCCAGCCACTGATGAGTGAGTTGAACAGGACTGGACCCAGCACTGACCCCAGGGGAACACCACTAGCTACAGGCCTCCAGCTAGAGTCTGTGCCATGGACGACAACCTTCTGAGCTCTGCCATCCGGCCAGTTCTCAGTCCACCTCACTGACCACTCACCTAACCCACGATTCCTGAGCTTGCCTAAGAGGATGTTATGGGACATGGTGTCAGAAGCCTTGCTGAAGTCAAGGTAGACAGCATCCACCACTCTCCCCTCTTCTCCAACATGAAAACGTTTATTAACTGCTGATTGTTATGTGGGACATGCTGTCATCAAAAATTTCTGATCTGACAGGTTATAAAGCAATGTTTCAGGTCCTAAAGGGCTGCCCAGCCTTTAGTGCATCTATGCCATGCATTGGAATAAGGATGTTTCCCTTTACCTGGTGGGGACTGGTGGGGATCCGCTACCCTCTAGAAATGTGAACGAAGTCTCCTGAAACATTTCATGGTTGTTACGGAAAGATTTTTCTAGGACTTTGTTATTCAACAGTTGTACATTCAGCAATACAGGTTGATATTTATAAAGCTGTTAAGCTTTCTTTGAGTATGTTCTCTACTTCCTTGTAAAATCTCTCCCAATAATGTTCTTGCTAGTCTTGTAGAAAGCTTGAAATTAAATTTGAATTAAATCTGTCACCTTTTCTCAACACCCGTAAAGCATGACAGTACTCCAAAAGCACATGCATTGCATCTGTATGTATTAACTCACAGATCTCTTAGCTAATTTTTTTCTTGTCCTTGTTATGTGATGACCAGTGGACTCTAAAATACATTTTGCTGAGGGCTTACGTAAGATAATATTGCTGTCTCTTGCATATGAATTTAGCAGTGTTGTGTTAGTTTGTCTCCAGGGACTTTACTTTTAGGAACAGAACAAAGTGAACACGCAAAAGTTGGAAGGGATTTTTGTTTGTTTCATGTCAAAGGCATTTTGCAGCCACTAGTGTGGATAAAAAATATTTATGCTGTAGTCTAGGACCTGGTTGAATCCCAATCTTTTTGACCCAGGTCTGGGAATTTAGGCTTATGCCTTTACATCAAGGAAGTATGAAGGACACTGTTGTTTTTTGTGATGTCCAAACCCAGTGAATGCAGGATGGGGAGAACACACTGGTGGTGCTCTTTTGCAATGGATTAATTTTATTTCAATTTATAAACAATAATGTTGAGCTTTTTCATCATCTGGAAAGCCAAAAGAAAGTGAAAGAAGGAATGAGGATTGGCTAAATAAAGGTTTGAGACATATTAGAAATAGGCATCAGGGCTGAATTTTTAGTGCATACTTTTATATCTGTTGAAGATAAGTATGTTGCTAAAACTTATGAAGAAGGTTTGTAGAGATCTGAAGAATAATAGAAGTAATAAATCATGATGGCAATGCATACGCTAATTACATACTTAAGAATGTATATTCCTTATGTTGTGCTGTTGAGTTACACTGAACTGATTTACTCCATCCAGTGATGAGGGATGGATGCTGTTTTGATCCCTACCTCTGCAGCCGTGGGCGGAGGAGCCAATGGCATATCTGAGTGTGTGGTTCTGTGCAGGAGAAGGTGCGCAGCTGCTGAGCTTCTATGCTGTCCTCCCCGCTGGTGCCGTCTCTTCCAGGCAAGTCTGGCAGGCTGGGTGGAAGCAGCCATGTGTTCTGAGAAGAACTGCTCTGGTGCTATTGTACTGGTACTCCCTTAGGAAGTCCTTCCCAATTCAGGATGCATGATCCCAGGGATGAGGCAGTGTTCCAATATGTGTCATAAATAAGAATTGTATCCTTCAGCGTTTTTCATATTTCCAGAACCAAAATCAAATGGAACAGTATGGAAGGCTCTGAAAAGCTACATGAACTTTATTTTCTGTTCTTCTCACTACCAGTGTGCTATAAGTCTGATGAGTGACCACAAGCTGCCACATAGGAGAATTCTCCTAGGAGGCTGTGTTTATGCTACCCGGCTACTTTATCCAGCCACAGCATCATCCTCAGATCCTTTTCTCAGTACTGTTTCATAGTGGTAGCCAGGACATGCTTGCTGGCTGGCTGTCCACTTTCCTGCTTAGTAAAAACTACAAGCATTTTCTCCTGAATTACCCTTCACATTGGACAATTACCAGGGCTTTGGGCCTCAAAAGTATTATAGCATAGGAAACCATCATAGCCGAGCTCTTGTGAAGTTTCCTGGCCTCTATAGGACTCTCCACTGGGAAAATTAGGAGAGACTCAGAAACAGAAAAGACAACAAAATTCATTTTACAAACCAGGGAATAAGGCACATGGCAGTGAGACAGAAGTGCTTCTGGGAAGAGCAATTTCACAGAATCTGGTGTTACATGAGCAGAAGAGGGCCGACTGGCCCTGCATACTCCATATTTCATGCTGGGGAACTTGCACCAGAAGTCTGGCTTAAGTGGAAGTATACTGGAGGCAGCCTGGTTTTGTGCACTTCCGTGTCCAGGTTGCAGCAGTTCAGACACAGTTTGGATAAACATCTGGGATTGCATTTTCTTTTCTGGTTAAAACTTGAAGTCACGCAATGCTTGCCTGGGCAACGCAGTTCCCTGCTACTGAAGTTATTGTTAAGTTACATACCCAGGCAGGAAAAGGCACTCTGGGTTAGAGGGATCAGGGGTGTGTTTACAGTGTGGGAGAGGGCAGCTAAGCCAATGCAGCATTTTGTTAGATTTGGCCTATTGCATTCAGGACAGTCTTTGCTCTGGAGCACATCAGGGCAGTTCACCTTGGAAAGTTTTGCTTTTGTTGTCTGATTGTCTTTGATGCTCATTTGAGGTTTTGATGGTTTCCTTCCACTGAAGTTATGTTTACTCAGTCCAAGGATATTCAGAGCTCCTCATTATAGTGCCTGAAGCTAAACCCATGTCCAAATGGCAGTGCATATTACATGCTGATCTCTCTCACTTGAAATCCAGTGTTTGGCACACCGCAATGGCTGAAACAAATTGCAGACTGGTCATCTGTTGCTAGTAACTGCCTGGGTAGGCACAGACAAAACACGTGACCCTGTTCTGCTTTTATGAGAGGGGAAGGAATTGAGCCCACTGAGTATTTGACAAACCAGACAGCAGAGCTGTTGCTTATTGATCCTTCTGCTATACTCCCTGGGCAGGGGAAAGCAGGGTATCTCTGGAGCTATGCCTACGTAGCAGAAAATCATTATAGTGAAGTTGCTACAGATGTCTATCTCAATGCCTAATTTTGGACTGAAACAAGGGAATGCTACATGATTTTCATGTAATTGCTCAATAAACGAGTGGCAAAGTTTTCTTCCTAACTCATGAATCCTGATTCCCAGATCCTGGCATTATGCATTATGAAAAAGTCCTTTATATATGTATTGCTCTTCAGAACAAGATCTGAAGCCAGCCAGGTATAGCAGGACTTGACATTTAGAGAGTGTCCTCTTTCCTGGAGTTGTCCACTCCTCTGTTTCTCTATTCTTAAAAGAGTCTTGGTTTTCATTTCTATCTCCTCCTTTTGTTTGTTTTCCTTCCATTTCTTTCCTTTGCAAGTATTGAATGTCTCCTCTGGGAGTAAGCCTAGCCACATGTGCATGCAATGATGGTTTATTTTTATTGGAGTCATTGCCTGTGACTGTTATTCATTACTATAGGAAGAACTGCACTAACAAACTGGTCTGAGGGCTTTCTTTTTTCCTGTTGTAAAAAGTCCCATTTTGTCCATAGCCATTGTGAGCATCTACTGGCATTGTTAAGACATTGAGAGTTTGGAGCTCAGACACTGGTACTGCCTCTTGAATGTCCTGTTGTGTCTGGTGTTGCAAAGCAGAATCTCAACTTCTCTCAGCTTCCTTGCATATTGTCCCTTTAGATCAACTTTTCAACCATCTGTCTACCTCTCTGCTACCTAAGCAACTCAGTTGGCTTCTTCTAGGGGAATAATTTGTGGATGCACAAAGCTAGTGCAGTCACTGACTGCTCTTATAGCCTTTTATGATAATAAAGGATATGGCCAGAACACCAACACACTATGCCTGCCTAGGATGAAATAGCTGATTCAGAAAAGGCAAGTCAAAAGTAGTATAAAATGCTTTTATCTCACTTGCACTTGTAGTCTTGACACTGGGTAAGTAATCAGCAACCGTATTTCCTTACTTTTATTCTCAAGTTATCACTCATTTCTGTGTCACCATGGGCAAGACCTGTAAGGAACCTGTAGCATAAATAATAAAATTATTGGTAGTTAAATTAGTAAAGTAGGAGCATATGCTTAGCATAAATATAAGTCAGAGCTTAGAGATGTAAGCAACTTAAACAATTTCATATCAGAAATACAATGATGCAAAGCCAATATTAATTAACCACTTCTGAGGTCAGAGGAGCACAGTGAGAAAAGGTGAGTGGTCTGCCTAGGCTTGCCCAAAAGAGCATAGGACCTTTCCCTAAAAATTACTGCTAGGATAAAACGAAAAGGAAAGAAGCAGTTCATCTGAAATTTGGCTGATATCACATAGGGTCGTGATTTCTAGAGATTTATTTTAAATATTTCAGAATCTATGCTTCCCACTAGTGCTGACTTCTAAAATCAAAGGTAATCTGTCAGAATTCAGCTGAGAAGGTTTGATCTCTTTGATATCAATTTACAATTGTTAATATAAGTGTCATGCTGATATTTCAGTATTGAGATCTCTTTGAATTCTTTATCCCATGCTGAATCTATCTCATGTTTTCCCTTGAGCTTTTGAAGGTTTTCCCTTCATTATTTTTTTTACCCCTATCAGTGTCCACTGTTGCTGTTTCCCCTGCAAAACTCTCTTAAATGCATCTGCGTTCCTCCCTCCATCGCTTTTTCTTAAGATGAGAAACAGGGACTTTTTGGCTTTGCAGTCTTAGCAAAGTTTTTTTTAATATGTGGAATTTGTATGCATTGCACTAAAAGGAAATAAACAGATGTGCTGCTGCATTTGGGGGATGAGACAACACCAGGATGGTCAGCAGCCTTTTGAATCTGTTCATTTTGCTATTGTTTCCAGATGAGTGCTAATGGATGTTTTTAGGATGTACACACAAATGCTGCTTGCCTACTTTTCTACACTAATTGGTTTGGATTTATGGAGTGCCTTCCATAAAGTGTCTCTAGCTGCCATAGCTGCTTTTCTATAAAGTAGTAGAAAGGAAACTAATTCCTGAACAGTTTCCTCTGGACAGGATTTTGTTGTGGAGGAAGGAGAGATACAGTCCATTTAAACTGCTCTGTAAAGAGTTTTATTGAGTTGTGGCCCATTAACCTGGCCTTGATGAAATCCTTTTCAAACAACTGGACTTCAGGGAACCACATCTCTCAGGAACTGTGCATGGCAAAAATGAAATTACAGTTTCCTAAGAAATAATTTTGATCCAAACTGAGTTTGTATTTTTGTTTTGTTTTGGGTTTTTTTTTACATGTGTGAAAGTGGTAGGGACTCTAACACTGGGGTATGTCTGTAGCCCCACCTCTCATTGTTTTCTCTTGTGCTCAAGACATCTTAAATTTCCCTTGTGTCAATCCAACAAGTTTGGGTTTATCAGGGAGAATATATGTGTGGGGTCTAGATGACCAAGAAGGCTGAAGAATGACTGCACATGCCTCTCTTCCCTCAACCTGTCTGTTCTTCTTCTTTATTCCTAATCATTGCCCAGCCTGCCCAGCCTGTAGCCTTTTCTATGTTGCATGACGTGTGTGTTCTATGACAAGCATACAGGTGCAGACAGTACTGCTCGGGTGGTGGAGCTTTCTTCTGCTTGAAAGGGGAAAATCTGTTCATAGAAAGGTTTTCCTTGCAGTGGGATTTGAAGGAAGATAGAAACCAGGGGATGATAATTTCCGTAAGAAAACACAGGTCCCTAATAAAGTCAAACGAATTCTTCAGTGATTTGCTTGTGAAGGCAATGTGGTTTGGTAATGTATTATTCAGATTTTGATACCAATATCAGCTATACAATCTTTAGGAATTTATTGAATTTCTGAAATTTTATTTACCCAAATGCATAATGGGGTTATTTTTTCCCCATTCTTGTAAAGCCTTTTTAAAATCTCCAGATTAAGCACCATATACAAGCAAAATGTTGTTATCCCAAGAATCATGTGCGGTGGGAGATCAGTAAATTGTTTATAGGTATGTCCTGCAAGCTTAGAAAATGATTGCAGGATACCTGAACTACATTTTTTTTCACCAGAACGCTGAAAATGTACTAGGCTCGCTTTTTGTTTCTGCAACAAGGAGCAGTTATCTCCCAAGGTAAATCAGAACCCATTGTGAGACTGAAGCCTCAGAGAGCTCCAAGGGCTGATGACCGCTAGTGTTTGGTGTGACTTGGCAGAAAGCACAACCATTTTTTCTCCTATCTTGTGAAAAGCCATCCCATTACCCTGGAGGATGCTTCAGTGTGAAGAGGGAGCAGGGAACAACTGGTATACTGCTGTGTGAAACCTTGATTCCACTGTGGCATTAGTGCCTGTTAGGGAACTCTTGGTTCTCTCCTCAGGCACCTTTCCAGTGGGCTGGAGGCAGCATGACCTGTGGGATTGGGAAAGAGAGCTGGCCCTGGGAACTGGGTTGCAGCTCTTGCTCAGAAGTAAATGATCTACAGAATAAGGACTGCCACTTCGGTTTCTGGAATATATCAAATTCCTGCACATAGGGCCCATGAAGAACCAGAAGGCAGGGCAGAAAAAACAGTTATGAGGTCTGCTGGGATATCTGATGCAAAATCAACTTCGTTGTTTTCCTTACTGGCTTTTTCCTGGGCTCTGTTGCAGCTGAAAAAACAACCCTTCTAATCTACAATAAGAAGGGAAATTCTGGCATGAAGATTGTCCACTCAAACAATTTGGCACAATTAGGGGAAAGATTTGTTTAGCTTAGCACTGATCTTATTAGTACATGAGTCTAACTGAACCTTGAGAGATTGGCTTTTCCCTGTTGAATGACACTGTCAGTGGTGTAGGTTTCCTTCTTAATTCTCAGCCATGTCCTTCCAAGTAAATATGGTGTCACTGAAGAGTTCTCCTGAAATGAACTATTAACAATGATTGTGTACTGCAATAGGAAAACAATGTGAATTAGCCAAAAATCCCAGCAAGCTAGTGTCGTTTCAGTAAGGCCAGAAAGCATAGCGAGTGCCAGACTGCTTTCACAGATCTCATGTATTTGGTCAGTGCGTCTGAATTCTAAAATACGTGTTGGCTGTAAATGTGGTTTTGTTATTCATTCGGTCCTTAGTGCACGTATGTGCGTTTTGTCAGTATGCAAGATGAGATAAGGTAAATCTAGCAGAAAAGGAAATCTAAGGAAAAGTTTAACACAGAACAAAATAGAATCATCGAATCATGGAATGGTTTGGTTTGGAAGGGACCTTAAAGATCTAATTCCAACGGCCCTGCCGTAGGCAGGAACATCCTCCTCTAGACCAGGTTGCTCAAAGCCCCATCCAGCCTGGCCTTGAACACTGCCAGGGATGGGGCATCCACAGCTGCTCTGGGCAGCCTGTTCCAGTGCCTCACCACTCTGACAGAGAAGACTTTCTTCCTTATATCTGATCTAAATCTTCCCTCTTTCTTCTTAAAGCCATTCCCCCCTACCCTATCACCACATGCCCTTTTGAAAGTCCATGTGCAGCTTTCTTGTAGGCCCCCTTTAGGTACCAGGTGGCTGCTCCAGGGTCTCCCCAGAGCCTTCTCTTCTCCAGGCTCAACTACCCCAACTCTCTCAGCACACAGGAGAGGTGCTCGAGCCCTCTGATCATCTTTGTGGCCCTCCTCTGGACTTGCAGCAACAGGTCCATGTCCTTTTTATGTTGGGGGCCCCAGAGCTGGACACAGTACTCCAGACAGGGTCTCACAAGAGCCAAGCAGAGGGAGAGAATCACCTCCCTCGACCTGCTGGTCACACCTCTTTTGATGCAGCCCAGGGTACGGTTGGCTTTCTGGGCTGCAAGCGCACATTGCCAGGACATGTTGAGCTTCTTGTCTACCAACACCCTCAAGTCTTTCTCATCAGGGCTGCTCTCAGCCCATTCTTTGTCCAGCCTGTATTTGTGCTCGGGATTGCCCTGACCCACGTGTAGAACCTTGCACTTGGCCTTGTTGAACTTCATGAGGTTTGCACAGGCCCAACTGTCAAGCCTGTTGAGGTCCCTGTGGATGGCATCCCTTCCTTCCAGCATGTTGACTGCACCACACAGCAAATTTGCTGAAGGTGCACTCAATTCCACTGTCCATGTTACCAACAAAAATATTAAACAGTGCTGGTCCCACCCACTACTAACACCTGCGGAGTGCCACTCGTCACTGGCCTCCACTGGGACATTGAGCCACTGACCGCAATGATCTGTTTGAGTGCAACCATCCAGCCAATTTCTTATCCAGTGAGTTGTCCATTCATAAAATCCATGTCTCTCCAGTTTAGGGACAAGGGTGTTGTGTGGGACAATGTCAAATGCTTTTGCACAAGTCCAGGTAGATGACGTTGGTTGCTCTTCCCTTATCCACCAGTGCTGTAGCCCCATTGTTGAAGGCCACCAGATTTGTCAGGCACAGTTCACACTAGTGAAGCCATGGTGTCTGTCACCAATTGCCTCCTTATTTTCCATGTGCCTCAGCATAATTTCCCAGAGGATCTGCTCCATGATCTTTCTGAGCTTAAAGGTGAGAATGACCATCTTGTAGTTTCCTGGGACCTCCTTATTTCCTTTTTTAAAAATGGGGGTTATGTTTCCCCTTTTCCAGTCAGTGAGAACTCTAACTGGACTGCCACGACATCTCAAATACAATGGATAGCAGCTTAGCCACTTCATCTGCCAGTGTCCTCAGGACCCATGGATGAATCTCATTGGGTTTCATGGACTTGTGCACCTTTAGATTCCTTAGATGTTCTCGAACCTGAGAAGATGAAGTGAAGGTGAAGACTGAGGGGAAAAAAGTCATTGAGTACCTCAACCTTCTCCATGTCCCTGGTAACCAAGTCTCCCGTATCCTTCTGGAGGGGGTTCCATGTTTTCCCTAGTCTTCCTTTTATCACTGATGTACCTATAGAAGCTTTTTGTGTTGCCCTTGGTGTCCCTAATCATATTTAATTCTATCGGGGCTTTAGCATTTCTAATCTGATCTCTAGCTGCTCTGACAGTTCCTCTGTATTCCTCCCAGGCTACCTGTCCTTGCTTCCACCCTCTGTAGGCTGCTTTTTTGTGTATGAGTTTGTCCAGGAGCTCCTTGTTCATCCATGCAGGCCTCGTGGCATTTTTGCCTGACTTCTTTTTTGGGACACATCGCTCCTGAGCTTGAAGGAGGTGACCCTTGAATATTAACCAGCTTTCTTGGGCTCCTCTTCCCTCCAGGGCTTTAATAAAAAGAGAGTAAAAGAGAAGACTGTTCACTAATAAGGAGAAACTGACATACTAAAAGAGGCTTCAAATGGTTTCACTCATGTTCCTCAGTCATTGCTAAGAACCAGTTTCTGCTAACAGTCTCAGTAAAAAAATGGAGAAGAAACTGGATGTCTTTCAGGTCTAAACAGAAATAACATATTAAATGTTAATACAGCTGATTTTCTCAAATATTTCATTGAAACATCTTAGTCCATTTCTTTTGTTAAAATAATTAATTTGCCATTATGCAATCATATCTTTTTTTACCATGTGAGAGCTTATAGCTCAGTCAAAATCATCTTATTATTTCACTATTTAGGAGTTTATCATCCTGGCATTTTGATAACTAGTTTGATATAAGACTGTCCCCTTCTTCTTTATTTTTTTTGGCAGGATGTGATTTCTGGTTATCAGACTACTGCTGCAAGTCCATCCAATACATTTTCCAATTCATCACTTTCCTTGCTGTTGATGGGGGATGTTGCCCCAATAATAAGTATTTTCTGCTGGGCTTCTGCAATGAATTTCTGCGATTCACCTCTTCCATAAAGCTTATAAACTATAAACTGTATTGATAAAAATGCTTTCCCTACTTAAAAAACAAACTTTAATGTTCAGTTTTTCTGCTGTCATCATCAGTGCTCACTAAGCCTTTTGTTTCTCGACTGTTCTGCCTGTCTCCCATTTATCTTCCTTTATCTAATCTAATGGCATCTATCCAGTTTCTATTCACTTTTCATCAAGGTGATGTATTTCCTCTTCCATAGTACTTTTGTGTTCTTAATGTGCCTCATGGTAGAAATAATTTTTCAGTTGTTTTATGTTTATTCTACATTGTGTTCAAATAATAAATAGTTATTACAAACCTCCTGACAGGGAAATGTGATGCTAGAAAGAAAAGAAAGGAAACTTAAGATTTGACCATTTTGTAAAATTAAGATTTTAAAAAACTTAAAATAGCTTTGATTTTTACTTCTTTCATCCATCTTTCTCATGCATAATTTAGTACGACAGAAGAGTAAGAATAGCTGCATCTGGATTTTATAGTCCATTCCAGAAGCTCATGGATAGCACATAAGATTCCAGAAGCACCATGGATAGGATAAATTAGAAAGACTCAGTACTCTTTCATCAGTTTTCTATGTCTATTTTCTATTCATTTCACCATTTAAAAAGTCATTTTTGTAATCTAAATGCCTGTTAACATCTTTAGACTATTACTTACTATTGCTATTTACTAATCTCAAAATGTGTACCCCTTTTGGTACAACTTTAACTGCACTGAAGTGTCAATAGGAAAAAAATTCTGATGGGGCCCAGATCTCATCTTTGATTCCTTGATTAAATAGTGCTCATCATAAAAGGTGTTTCTTTCACTTATCTGGTAAGGAAACAAAGCAATAGATTTCTTTACATACATCAAGAACATAAATAGAATTGTATTTTCCTTTCTTTTCCTGAAGCGAAAGAGGAACGAAGGAAATTTTTTATGTTGGGCTGAAAATTTAGGTTCTTAATCTTAAATTTGGGAAATTGAGATTGTGGAAAGAGGTTTCTGTTTCAGCTTGCTAATAAAGAATTCTGTTTCAGATCCAGGTTCAGATAAAAATAAACCTTTCTGTACTCTCTCCAGTTTTTGGCCAGGACTGGCATAGAATTTGAACAAGACATTTATTGAAATATATGTGTGTTTTAGAAATGCCTGTTCTGCCTGAACTGTCTGCTTCTGAGTTATCCTGGAAGACCCCTTGTGTTCTCCACATCCTCAGGTGGCTTCTTGGAATCATAGGGAGAGGAGCAGATGCTCACCAGAAGACAGAGATGAGAAGACTTTAAATTATAAATTCTGTATTTGAAACCCATCAACTTTTTATTGGTTTATTGACCACAAAGATCCTTAGTTGCATATGGACCATCAAGGGACATTGTTAGTATGTATTGTTCCAACTCTGTCAGTTCTGTCAGCATGAAAGATGAGTTGGCAGGGCTTTGATGTTTCTCGGGAAGCCCACAGGACTTGAAGAGACTTCTTAGGTCATGGAGTACATCCCAGACACTGCTTTGTATCCCTTTCATAAATATTTTAATCTGAATCCTAAAAGCAAAGATTTGGGTTTTTTCAGCCGTGCCTGTTTAAGTTGAAGGCTCTTCCACAATCTCAGTTTACTGATGGTTATAAACTTTACAATTTCCAGCCAAAATGTCTTCATGGCTGCACGTTTGTTCTTGTGCCAGTGTTGTCAGTTGGAGAAGCTCTTCTCTTCCTTCCTGCTCCATTCTCTTTATTTCCCCTCTCCCCATTCACTTACATACATAGACAACAGTCAGCCTTCCTTTTTGCTAGCTTTATTGAGTTAATTTTCTCTAGCGGCCTCTCAGATGAGCACTCCATTCTCCTCACTAGCATACAGCCCGTCTCTTTCAGTTTGAGTTCATGAGTGACCTGTACAGAACATGGTATTCCAGATTAAAGCTTGCTAGTGGCTTGTACACATCAGTGTATCCCTGGTTTTGCCAGATGTATGTAGTGATGCACTGTACAATTGGGTCTGCCGTTAGCCTGGCTACATAACCCTGTGGGTCAGTAATCTTGTGAGGTACTAATACAGCTGGGAAGTGTTTCCTTTTCAATAACTGACTGTTTCCCCTTTTGTTGTACAGCTTCTGTGCTTATCCTTGTTTTGTTATCAGTTCCCAATTTAGCACTGTTAAAAGCTTTACAGAGATCCAAATAGATGAGGTCAAATGTATTTCAGATTTCTAATAAATTCAAAAGATGGTGTCAGCTATGTCTGGTATGACATCCATGTTTTGTTTTATCCCATTTTCCAAGTCTTTAGTTACTCTTCCCTTCAAAATTTCTTCTAAAGTCCTGTGTGATACTGAAATCAGATTACAGGCCTCAACTCACCAGTTTACTTCTTTCTCTTCCCTTTGAGGACTATGTTTGCTACTTCTCAGTTACATTGCATCATCTTCAATTTCACAGATGTATGACAAACACTAGCTATCAGACCTAAATTCACATGCTGAATTCTTACAGTGTTTTAATGAAAGAGAATATCTATTTTCTACTGACTGTGCTAAGCTCCTGGAGTTTTCTTTGCACTCAGTTGTTATTTCTGTATCTATATGATATAGATAATTCCCATTATTTGCCTTTTCCTTTTATTCAGCATCTCTGTGTGTTGAAAACAATTATTTTTTCACTCTTATCTAGAATATATTTAATCATTATCCCAATGTCATTTCATTATAATTCCAATTTTTATTTCCTTTTTGATATTGTTATAATCTTTCCAGGGTCAACTTCACCTTGATTTTGGTGATCCCTGATTTATACTTCCACTTCTTGGCCTCCAAAACTTCATTTTCTTTTTTTGATATTTATTTCTTTCTATGTTTTACAAGTTCCTTGTGTATACATAAAAAGCTACTCTGTGTTGGCTATTCCAACCAAAGGATGGCTTGCAATGACCTTTTACAGTTCTTTCTCTTCGGTTGAAACACAAATCTAAATATGTATGTACTTTTTTTTAAAGAGTTTGCGTTATAAAAAAAAAATTCTGTGTACTCTTATCTGGTTGTGAAATATGCAATCATACTTCAAAGGTTATACTTCTCATTTGGGGTGGATTGACCTTGGCTGGATGCCAGGTGCCCACCAAGCCGCTCTGTCACTCGCCTCCTCAGCAGAACAGGGTAAGGGGAGAAAATAAGATGAAAAAAAACACTTGTGGGTCAAGATAAAGGCAGTTTAATGAAGCAATAGCAATAGCAAAAGTCGCACACGCAGAAGCAATGGGAAACAAAAGATGTTATGCTCTACTTCCCATCAGCAGGCGATGTTCGGCCACTTCCCAGGAAGCAGGGCTTCAGTACGTGTAGCAGTTGCTCTGGAAGACAAGTGTTGTAAATAACGAATGCCACCCCCTTCCTCCTCCTTTCTGTTAGCTTTTATATCTGAGCAGACGTCATATGGTATGGAATATCCCATTGGTCTGTTTGGGTCAGCTGTCCTGGCTCTGTCCCCTCCCAAGACCCTGCCCACCCCCAGCCTGCTGGTGATGGGGGGATGTTGGAGAGCCAGCCTTGGTGCTGTGCGAGCGCTGCTCAGCAGCAGCCAAACACCGGTGTGTTAGCAGCACCCTTCTGGCTACCAGTACAAGCACAGCACTGGGAGGGCTGCTGTGGGGCTCAGCCAGAGCCAATACATCAGTAAGCAAACTTTCAAACTAAAGCAATACCTTTAAATATTCTGAGCTGTTCCTGTTTCACTAAAAGAGAAGCTAATTCTGAGCCTCAGATGTAACAGTGCAGCAGCAGCTTTTCGGAGGAGCCACATGATGTGCTACTGAAAGGATGTGATTTATTATATTTTTTCATTGCTATACTTAGTTATGCACATATTGTAACTGTGTAAAAATGCAGTAACAGAATGTACATAGGGCTGTTTGAATGTCTATCCATTTGCACGTACAACTGTGTCTAGAGCATATATAGGTTAGCCTTTATGTGCATAGTACTGCACAGAATGCCAAAAATGTGACCTTAGATGTCAGATTTATAACTGTTTTACTTTGGGCCTTTCCAGTTAAACATCCAGCTGTTGTGGGAGACTGTAGTTGAGCGTTTGCAGTTTTTCCACCCCATCCTCTTGCTCATGTTCTCAGAGCTGAGGGGGTGTGCGAAGCACCAGGAGCTACTGTGCCTTCCTCCTGGCAGAGTCCCCCTTCTGCCACATCTGTGGGAAGTGCTGGCTCTGGGGATAATTATGGGCAAGGGAATTCAGGTTTGTCAAGGTGCGTCACGGACATGGGATGTGACGTGCCCCTCCTTTCTCCAGAAGTTAGTTCCAGAGAGAATGGTAATTAACATGGAAGAGGGGAAAGTGCTACCACAGCAGTTTTCCTATTTGGAGTAGTTCAGAAAGGTTGTATTGCATCCTGAGGTGGTTTTGCCAGCTTCATATGAGTGAAAGGAAAACATTGACATTTGGACTGGTCTGATGTTCTTCGGCTGTATTTGTGGTCTTTATGTGCCTGCCTTAAATCTTTTACTGTCTGAAGAAGAAGAAGGGAGACTACGTTTGGTTTAAATTCCAAAAGCCGTAAAAATGTCAGGTAGCTGTGCATCATAATGGTTGTGTTTGAAGAACCAGATATGAGGATTTTGTTTCTTTAGCCTGTATCATAATCAGATGAGGAGAAGCTGCAAGACATCTAAGCGTGGTCCTGCCTGCAGACTACTTACAACTACAAATGAAACCTACCTACTAAACAGACATCTTTAGCATTTAAGGTGCTACAGGAAAGCCACACGAGCCTTTATTCTGCAGCAGAATTTGCTGCCAAGTCATCTGGTTACATAAGGACACCGCAGAGCTCAAAATTCTAGTGCTTGATATTGTTAATCTTCAATTTAGGAATCAATGTCCCAGTCCTGTATATCGATGAAGCTATTCAATACTGTCCTGACTTTTCAGTGAAATGTGAGCTGTTTTGGTGAGCGTGAACTTCCTCGTTTTTCTGTAGTCTCTCTTGGCTTTTATAAAACCTGCTCACTGTTTCCCTGCTGGTCGTTAGGCACCGCCAACCGAAATTCATATGCAGTGACCCTTAAAGAGTGCTTGAATGTTTGGCAGAACTAGGGCATGACCTTTGGAAATAATGGGGTTTTTTTACTCCATTTGAAATCGGCAGGACCTGTTGTGCCCCACACCTCTAAATATAAGATTGCTACTGTCTGTGGTTCTAAGAAATCTGCATTTGGATGTGTCTGACTGAGGGGCTGCCTGTCTTGGGCTGAGAGGGTGCAGTATCTGTCAGGGGTTTGGACACTGAGGCGCCGAGGTGTGTGACGTTTCCACAGCAGGCTGCTAGGCAGGGCTCACGGACAGGTGAGGTGAAATTGGTGCACTGAAGGAAAGGAAGCCGGCATCCCTGCTTCGTGTCCTGAGCAGTTACTGCTCGGGCCCTGCGGTGCTGCTCTGCGTGGAGCAGATCCCCGCAGAGGGTCAGCACGGGCTGAGGGGGGACCACCTGCCCAGACCGAGTCCTTAGGGGCCGGGAGGGCAGGAGGACTCTTGCAGGATGCACAGCTGCCACTGAGAGGGCTGGTTTCCAGTTCCCAGCCTTCCCTAGCTGTTGAAGAAGTGAGCGGAGAAACATGTTTCAGCTCTGTTCAGCAGCCCTGTGCCGGAGGCAGAGCAGCAGCACAGTCTCTGCTGTCAGTATCTTCTGCAGGGCCCACATGGGGACCGTTAGATTAGTGTTTATGTGCTGTACACCTCAAGGAAATTCCAGTTCATATGTTCATACTCCAAGGAAAAGACCCTTGAATAAAGCTTGACTCAGTCACTACTCCTTTTGCAAAAAAGGACATCCAGGTGCTTCCATGGCACATTACCGTCCCTGGTGTGGTGGTGGACCACACTGCTTCCAGGGGCTGGAGGAAGACAACGGGTGGAGTTCTTGGAGAAGCTGAGGGGGTGTATGTGTGGAATGGCTAATGGCAATTAAAATTGTGTTACACAGTGACAGTTGCAGTTGTGTTCAAAATTGTCTCTATCTGAGTGCAACTGCCTGAACCAGCAGGAACGATTAAGCTTAATAGGATGCCAGTAAGACAAGCAAAACCTGCTGCTTTCATGACAGTGTTTTTTTAGGACCTATGCTCCTTTTAAAAATGCAGCAGGATCTATACATGTGCATGAGAAGACCTCTACTTAGAAGTGACAGGGCTAGAACAATAACTGCCTTGTTATTTGTGCAATATGCTTTACTACTTCTGGAAGTTAAGTCCAGTGGGATTATTCTACGGATTTTGAGTTCTGATCAGTATGTTATGAAGAGGAGTACTTATATATTACTTGTTTGTTTTGCAGCTTCTGGTTGCTAAATCCCCTGTTGCTCCATTCTCCGCTTTTCTCTACACCATTGAGAAATCAGGCTTGGTTCTGCAAGGTAAGACCAGAGCATTGACTGCTTTGCCTTTTTAGTTAGTATTTTAAGCAGGCTGAATGTAGGTAACAGCAACTATTGTTGAAAATGGTGCTGTTTGTGCCTAATTAAAAACCCACACATTTAAACAGTCTGGTTAACAAAGGCAGTCCTTCTGCTGCGTTCACTGGTTTGTCTTGGATTATACTACATTAGTTTTTTCATATTCCCCTGGATCTAAGAATGGGCTCTGAAATTATTAATCGAGGCTCCCTGTTTTCCTTCAAGGTAAAGTAGAATGGTTCTGGCAACATTGCTCCTGTGGGATAGGTTTCTCCGGGAGAAGCATACCCATCTATCATTAATAACCTGCTCTCATAAATGGTTCTTCTTTAGCAAATGGCTTGACAACAATAAAAATCCAGGAAATTAATATCTGTTCTCTATTTTTTGTGATAATTTTATTGCTAATTCCCCATGGTCTTAAATAATCCTCAGATTCTCTAGGAGATGAGGTAGTATACTGAAAAGCTGGATATTACTACCATGATGGCAGGGAACTAGGGTTCCTTGTGGCCATGTCCTAAATCATGTACTTTCAGACCACAGCAAAAAGGGAACTTCAGCTCTTCCTTTCTTTCCCCATTTATCCCAACAACTCTTCCTTTAATGTCCTTACTTTTTGGCAGACATTCATAGATCAATTTGGTTGAGTTACTGTCTGTTGATACACACCTGGCTCCTGATCGCTGCATCAGTTTAGCAGACTAAATAAAACTAGTTAGTGCCTGTCACTTTTTGTTCAAAAGGTACACTCTGATACGCAGCCATGGCATTAAGACGAGTGAATATAGCTGTTTCACAGGTTCCAGTGATTGAGAATCACTGATCCCATACAGCACTATGAACATTTTAAGGTATGTGAACAATTCTCTTCCGATTGCCCATTTCTCACCTTCAAACAGGCTGTACCAGACCAACGACATACTTACATTTACTAATGACTAAATACACTTACATCTCTAATGATACACAATGTAGGAAAAAAAATAAAAAACAAACCAAAAATGTTTTATCATACATTTTTTCTTCCATTTGATACAGCTCCATAATGATAACATGGGGTTCCATCTGCTGTTTCCTAAGCCTTTGAATATTATACCCCGTGTATTCTTGATAGCATTTTGGGCATTTGATCTGCTTTATTTGGTAAAAGTAATTTTTAAAAGGCTACAGAAACTAGAAACTATTTTTATTAGTTTAAACAGAGATGACTTGCAAGAGTTTGTCTAGACATGTTTTAGTTCAGTATAGGGCAAAAGGCAAGCTACTTCTCTATCTTGAATGTCTTCTGAGTTGCAGAGATGTTTCTGGTCATTACAAAAAAAGGCAGACAATTTCCTGCTCTGTCCTTAGGCACTAATGTAGTGAAACTTTGGGAAAGATTTCCCATTTCAGAAATGGGAAGCGTTTATTCAGAGAGAATCTTTATTTAGGTTCTTTTCTGTGAGCCAGGAATACAGCTTTCCAAGGAGTGAACCTACCTTTAAAGAACAAATGGGCCTGGTAACACATAATGATGATGGTGCAGGACTCTCTGATAGAAGCATAGCACTGTATTATGAGTATGACAATTGCCTTTTTCCCTGTATCCTTATGTTTCTGGGGTACACATTTTTCTGGGGTACACAACATTATTCACAATTTTTCTAAAAATGGATGAGATACCAGTTTGAATTTCTCTAAGTAAATGCTGTTTCAATATCAGGTGCTCTTAGTATATTTTGGAAGGCAACTTGAAGCTCTTCCTTCTGTAAGCCTTTTCTTACTTTCTAACTACACCATTATGTTTCCCCTGGTGATGTGCCCCAGACTACTTTTAGACACTTGTAAGCACTTAACACGCAAGCCATCTTTCTGAGTTGTACAAAGTAAATATTGCATGTTCTCATCCCACACTCCAGTGATCATTATTTCTGTGGAAAGAGGAAGCAAGCAAATCACCTGGAAATGCCTGTTTTGGGTAAGATGCAGAAAGTGGCACCAGGCTGCCTCATGCAAGAGGGGCTAGAGTTTTTATGAGAGTTGTAGCTGGTGCTTCTTTCCAAAGTGAAGCTGTATGTAAGGTAAGAAGATGTCAGTAAGGCAACCGGCCATAGGTCAGACGGTGAGGGAATGTCCCTGCATTGCTGCTTGAGGGACATTATATAGCACTAACAAGTCGGATCTGTCCCACAGCCGGATTGCAAAAGCAGCTTTCCCATTCAAGCTTTGTTGTTTAATTCAGTTGGTGTCAGGAGGTGAGCACGTTCAGGGTGGCTGATGGGAACAAGTGGATGGGTGTGGGAACTGGCGAGAAGCAGCAGCTGGCTAAAGTGCCCAGGATTCTTTCTTTTTACTCAGGGGGTCCCATCCCAGGACCGTTAACCAATAGGCCATAAACAAATTGATATCGGAAAATGTGGCTGGAAACTCCTTGATTAGCAAGGGTGAATGGGGAATGAAAGACAAGTGAAAGTGTGATTTAACAGTTCCACAAGCAATTTCCATTGCCACCTCTGAGGGATTAGGATGTGTGGAATAGGTTAAAAATGAGGAGGAGCTCCCCCCCTTTTGTTCTGTGGGCCAGAGGATAATAAAACGGCAGGAGAGGCAGTGTGGCTAGTTAGGGATTTCACAGGCTGCTATTTGATGCAGTTTAAGGAGCCCTTCTGCTATTGTTGCAGTTAAAATGGGAAGCGGAACTGTTCTCCATTTGCAAAAAATCTCCAGCGTCCTCAGGAAGAAGGCTGAGAGCAAAAGGCTATTAAGATGGTAATGCTGCCCCATTTGGAGGAGTGTATCAAAATCCTCTTTGTCAATGTAAATCGCTGCTCTGTTTCCCTGGTATCTTTACATCTCATGGCCTCAGTGCAAGCACAGAAGTGTTCCGAGGAGACCCTAGTGAAGGCAGAACTGCTTCTCTTTTATTGTCAAAGGAAGGCCCAAGGGTGCCACAGAGAAAATTCTCCGCTTTTATAAACTTGAATTGTTCAGGGATGAAAATAATCCATTTATTCACTTACTCTTTTATTTCCACTTGCAGACTAGAGAAATGAAATTTGATGATTGGAAAGCAAGATTGGCCAGTCAGAGATTTAGCAAGGGAAGTCAGTCTTCAGTCTCCTCCTTTCTTTGCTTCAGCATGCTCCATGCTGTGGAGGGGGTAGAATGCAAACCCAAAAAAAGCCTCAGTTGCCTTTACATTGCAATACAATGTCATGTAATGTACTGCCATGCTGTACAGTGGGACTCTGTGATAAACCTGACTTGTGAGTACAAAATCCAGTCTGACAGCAGATCTCTGTTTTGTAGAGATCTTAAACGGAGAGGCAGAAGCATGGATCTATGCACCGCAAAAGCTGGGAGTTTTACTGTCTGTTTGTGTATTCTGTTTAAGGACTTGCTCTTGCTTCTCTCATTCAATGTAGTAGTTAAAGTGAATGAAGTGATACTGTTAAAAAGATGAACAACAGTAAAAAAGTCCAGAACTACTTGATTAAAGGTACAAGTCACAAGATTATTTTTCTCATTGACAGTGATATAATTTCTGGTTTGGATTGGAAATTATTAGCTGGTAATTCTGTTCCTGGTGTATCAATTAGAACAGATTTTGGGCTGTTCTTGCCTAGCAGTTTCATTGAAGCTGAATGTAGCGCATACTGGATTAGGTCAGCTGAACTAGAAGATGCCACTTAGCCATGCACACACATATGCAAAAAGAACATAGGCTAAATAACCTCATGTCAGTTTTAAGCTGTATTCTGTGGTCGACTGTCAATGTCTAGCTTTAGAAGCAGCAGCATTCTGGGGCATAAATACGAGCTAGCAACAGAGCCTAGCTAATAGCAACTGGTAGCTCAGCTGTTTGTGGAAGTAAGTTTCATTCCATCTCACCTAAGTAAATGCCAAGAGGATGGTGCTGCAAAGAAGACAGGGATCATGGTGGCTGGTTGCCAACTGGGGAGTCTGTTGGGACTTTTTGCTGAATGCTTTAACCAAGTGATTAACGTTGCTCTTCACTGAAAGAGCTCAGAAGCACTGAAAACATAAGGCAAGTAATACTAGTGAGCTAGGACTTGTTTCTGAGTAATGATTTATTTTCAATTTCATAGAGTTTAAGGATGGGTGGAATCAGCAGTTCATCCAAACCGACCTCCCATATATCATACATGTTTCCTTCAAGTACTTGATAACTTACGTTACTCTGAATCATGTCTTCTAGAAAGGCATTCACTTTTATTCGAAGGCGTCAAGAAATGTGAGTTCCTGGTTTGGCTTGAGAGTGTTTTCAAGTTTTAGCTACCTTGATGCTAAATATTTGTTCTATATTTCAGATTAGAATTTGCCTGTCTTCAGCTTTTGACCTCAGTTCTTGTCATGACCTTCAGTGCTAAACAAAGCACTGTTGCTATTAAATGGTTGCCGTTTTGCATGAGTGTACTTGACATTAAGATTTATCCTGCTATGTTTTATTCTTCCTTTTGGAAGAAAGCTATAATTAGCTGCAGGTTTAACCTCAGAACTTTTGTCTCATGCTGACTGGCTCCCCTCACTACCCAAGAAAAGGGCAGTATACCTTGTGCTGCTAAAGAGAAGAGTTTGATTTTTGTGCCAGCAGAACTGGATGCTCAGTTAATTGATCAATCCACCAGTTCTCCTGCCCTCTTTTCCACTGCACCCATGTCTGTGTGCGCGCAACCACGCTTACCTTACCTGTGATGTCTTATTGAGGCAGGTAACTTCTGATAAGTAGAAACAAAAGATATGTGGCCCTCAGAAGAGAATGTCTTAAAGTTTCACTGTACTAAGAGGGAAGAGATCTAGGAAGAGCTAAATCTAGGGAAACCTTTGTACATTATATTTCATCTGTCATTAATGTAATAAAAGAGGCTTATTTGATCTCAAAATAATATAGGGCCTGGGTTTGTAGTGCAGCATGGCAAACTATCTCTGAAGTGCTATAACTAATTTATATGGCTGAAGCAAGTGAAAAGTGCCTCATTTTATTTTGTAAAGAAATGAGTAGTGAGGTAGAAAGGGAATTCTCAAAGAAAGGGCAGCATTATTTGTATTGTATTGTGTGAGTTTGAACAGTGCGAGACAATGATTTACTACATCAAAAGCTTTTATTCAATTGAAGAACTGTAACTATAAAGTGAGCTTTGTCTGGAGCAACATGGATATAATCTGTAAAATGAAGCAGGGTTGTACTTGATGTGTGAATGGATGGAAGACAGATTAATGGGAATAAAGTTGTGCATTGCTATTGAGATGGTAACAGATTTGCAGTGCCACTGGTGATTTCCAGCCCTGTTGGAGGGATAAAGATGAACTGATCATTGTTAGGATCTCTGTGGGGTGGAACCGTTTTTGCTGTATTCCCCACAGGACACTGAAAGCCTCATGCTATTTCTAACAGGTTTGTAATAATGAGAGCAAAAAAGCATGATTGGTTTGTAGGCTAGGTCTATCCTGGGAGTAAGGAATGTGAAAAAAGTAAGACTCCCATCATCCCATGCCAGAAAAGTCACAGCTGACATCAACAAAAATGTCCTTTTGTCCAACCAGTTCATGGCATTTTGAGGAATGGGTTACTAAACCTGACCCAGGAATGGTATTTGCTTGGGTACGGGTGTACTCACTAGGTGGTTTTGTGGGAGTTGCTCTACTGCTCTGCAGCAGCGTTGGCAAAGCCTTGCTAGTGTAATCAGACTCCATGGCTGCCAAATAAAGGAGTCCAGAGAAACAAAGTACAGATGCAAAACCAAATAAAAATGGTAATGAGGAGAGATAGAGGGAGAATATTTTAATTGTGAACGAAGACTAGAGGCATCTTGGGTTTACATCCAGTAGAAACAAAATAAACTGTCATGTCAATAAAAATAAATGCTTCTGTCTGAAAACATGATCTTTCTAGTGGTATAGTAGGCAACAGATTGGTAAAGTTTCTGGCTATGCTTTTTGCTGTGAGCTTAACTTGTGGGAGTATATTATGCTGGATAAATCCAGTTTTGCACAAAGTATTGAATTACCTGCTTATTTCTGAACGCATATGTAGAGACACTAAAGATACAGTACTGCTTTCTTGCACTGAAAGCCAAACATGTCCATGAATGCTTTGGTAGATTGCAACTGAATGCCAGCATTTATTTTTTCTTAAGTTTTACTAAATGTAATATGAAAAAAACTTAGTGCAGGCGGTGTGCCAAGTCTGTTCTCATTACATAAGTGTGAATCAAAACTATTTTTTTTTAATCTAGTATTGTTAAAACAATGAGCTGAAGAGTAAAAGTCCGTATTTGCAAAGACATTTCCCTCTTTTTGAGGCTGGCATAGATTTCCTGGGACAAAATGGTCTCACTTCAGAGAAATCCTCTCCTTACCAGAGTCTCTGTAATGAATTCCTGATCAAAGTGGGCTGCTCCCCTGTGTTTTCAGCACAGTGCTAAAGCAAATGGCCTTTTTTCCAAAAGGCTTTTAACATAAAGAGTGAAGTTGTCTGTTGATTTGAGGTGGTATCTGTGATTTATGACAGTATATCATTCTGGGAACTAAATGTTGTCATAGGAGACCAGGACTCTATTAGGAGTTGCATGGATTTAATGTAGGTGACATTACATTTTTCAAGTTGCAGATCTGTAGAATAAGGTCAAGTGTACCTAAAATGGACTTAATGATCTTCAGTGAACACATTCATGAGTAGGACCAAAAAAATGTCTGTCCAGAACATGTTTTTCAGACAGAATAAAGTCTCATGCTTTTGTGTGCAGCTTATGAAAGGCAACAATTAAGTCACACTGTGATTTATCCCTTTCTCACATAGGCACAAGTAGACTTTTGCTATCCTCAAAGGTTATGTCTGTTGTGGCTTCACCACTAGCATGTTTAGTAAAGCCATCACTATTGCCATTTTATCTTGTAAGACGACAATTAACAATGAGCTTAGCCTTTGTAGCACACACAATTTAGCTATAGGACCTTTATATATTCTCCATGTTAAGATCTTGTAAAATCTCTGAGCATATAACCAGGCTGCCAAAGAGAAATGCTGGATGCTTTATTGTTCCTTGTGCTGGGTAGGTGAGAGTGGTTCAGAGATCCAACAGTTAGCTACAGTCTAAACCTGGAAGTCTCCAGAATGCAATCCTATGTAGATAGGCACATTTGAATAGCACTTCATCTAAACTAGAAAACTTTGCCTAGGGCTGGGGTGGGGGGTGGGGCGTGGGAGCATAATAGCAGAGGATTAACACTTTGCAAATAGGGTTCTCACTGCTTTGGCCCCAGTGCTGTTTTTCTTTGAAACTTTCTGTATGATTCCAGAATTAACACACCTAGAACAACCTCAGGTATCTCTGCATCTGATGTGTAGACTTGCCCTGTCTTTAAAGCGGGACTAACCACAAACATAAATGATCTTATCATATAAGTTTAAATCTGTCTTGATAAGATGTAACAGGAATATGTAGCACTTTCATAGAAACAGACACACACGTGATAAACCCTCCCAACAAACAGGTTTTTACTTCAAAAGGTTTTCCTCGTTACAGTCATTCCCTAAATTTAATAACATTGGGTTGTTACTGTAAAGTATTTTCTGTAATGTTCATTTGAACTTTTAACATAGCGTTAATGATTGTTGTAGCACTTCTCATTCTGTGTGTTCTAATGAAACCAGAATCTGGTTCTTTGACATTCAGTTCTGTGAAGACCCCTGAAAAATTTGTGACATTGAATTTCAGGGCCGAATTGAGTTAACCAAGGGCTACAGAGATGAGAGAGGCAACAACTTTAGCCAACGGTTTGTTAGAGCATGGTGTATCAACCCCAGCTGTTCCTTGGTTTGCCACCTGAATAATCCTAGAGCATCTGCCTTAGGGCTCAACTGAGGGAAGACAGTGCACGCATGACTGCATGGGTGAAGAGGAAGCATAGGCAGATGATGCTACAATTAACAGTTCAACAAGAGATGTCGTTGTCGGAAAGATTTTACTTTATTGTCCACTGATTCTCATTTTCATTTAAACTTCTTAGCTTTTCCATTACAGAAACAATCTTCCATATAGTCCAATGCCCTGTGAAGGTGCGCTCTCCAAAAGCAGAAGGAGAGATGTGAAGAGTGATATTTCTAGAAAATGTTGTGGGACTATTAAGAGTACTATCAAGCAGTTTGCAGTGGAGTGATTTCTCAGAGTGCTGTGTGCTGTTGTGGAGACCTCAGCGTGAAGATGTTTTGAGTGAGTTTAGGGATGAGACTTTTTTGCTTAGTAGCATATAGAAGACATCACATTCTTCCTTCAGGCTGCATGTGTTTGATGAAGGACTTCAGTCTTGAGGTATGTTGGGTGGGAACTGCACATTACACCTTTTACTTTTTTGATGCTGTTTTTGTGCTGCAAGTGAATTACCCAGGACAAGGTACTGGGCAGCCAGGCACATCCATTGCAGCTGCAAGTCTGTAGGCTGTATCCTGTCTGCCATGGCCGTTTGCTGAAGTTCACAGAGGAGCAGAACATCCTGTTTGCTTAGTTTTCTTTTGTCTGCCTTGTACCAGCACAGGGAGAGTATTCCTATATATCTTTTCTTTTCTGCTCTGAAACTGGATCACAGTACTCACGATTGTGTTCAATAGCTGGAAATGCTGAGGATATCCGATTGCTGAGGTCTCTTATTTTAAACACCACATGCCAGGAAAAGTATGTGGGATCCCACCAGCTTAGCACTGGAGGGTGCAGGAATCATCAACAGGAAAACCAAACAAAACATGAAGTGAAATTCATTTGAAAAGGGAAGGGACTCATATACCACCCATCAGCAGTGTTTAAACTCTTCGTATCCACACAATAGGCCTTTTATTTTCCTTCAGTTCTTCTCAATATGCAAACTATCCTAAATTGATTTTTAGAGCTGCAGCTGTCACTAAAGTCAGTGGGAACTTACTACCTTTGAAAATCAAGCCAATGTATTCTAATGTGGTAGCAAAAGCTAAAACCGCTAAATTAGGGTGGTTAAAGCATAACTCTGATACTTCTGTAATGTGATCCCAGCCACCTTCATCTCTGATACAGAGGCAAGGCCTCATGCTGCGCACGCCAGAGCTCAAAGGTATGTTGTTTCTTCTTTGCCTTTCAGCCCTCTTTCCCCTACAACTTTGTGGTCTGGCTTCGTCGCTGCAGGCCTTCCAGCTGAATAATACTGACTGGGACTCTATTAACAGAGCTAACTTTGTATTCATCCGGAATGCTTTCTTTTCCTTGAGAAACAGATTTCCTCCCTCTTTTTCTCTCGAATGTGCATTAAGCTGCACTGGGGAATGAGTGGTCACACAGCTGACACGTAGCCTTCACCTACTGTAACGGCAGCCAGGGGAGCAGCCACCTGAGGCACTGTTTATTTTCATTTGGAAGATTTGTCATGCCCTAGGAAAGGTTCTTAAGCAGTGGCCAGAAGTCAGAGCAAGGCCCGATTTCTCCGGTGTAGGATGAACTAAATTCCACTGTCACATCTGAACACAAGGGGAGAAAGTCATCCCTCCAGCTAGTCTCAGCTCCCTGGGCTTAGGAAGGACACGTTACTGCCGCATCCCTCAAGGGCACAGGAAACGTCAGCACACAAACTGAATCTGCAAACTTAGGTCCTGTTCTGGCGGAGGGGGTAAATGGGAGTTTAAAAAGGAGCTGGCCCACCTGAGGGCTGGTGGTTGACAGCGTGGCACTGATTGAGGCCAGCTTGCCTCACAGTTCAAGAGTGTGTCTTTTGTGGACAGACCTTTCCAGAAAAAGAGCCTTGGCTCAGGATGAAGCTGTCTGCCCCCATTTGCTCCCCTTCCCACTGGAACAACTGCGTCCACTGACACCTATTTTCAGTATAGCTTCTTGACTATGCCTGGGTTGATGATCCAGAGAGGACTGTACAATTGTCATCATATTTGTTCACCTGTCCTTCCTGTAATGTGAAAAGTGAGTGATAATTTAGTAACTTGTCCAAGAAGATTCAAAGTCTGCAGGAATGCACAAGTGATAAGTCTGTGGTAAATTGGGTTTGCCACCTGTCAGTTATGGATCAGAGGGTATGGATTTTGCTGAATGACTTAAAGGCCTTTTTGTCTATAAAGTAGGAGAATGTGACAGGGAGGGGTCTGCTGCTGCTGTCGATTTCAGGAAGTGTGATCAGATGTCTAGATGTTTTCAAATAAAACCTGTTCCAAGCCTAAACTATGTTCCTCATGTGCACTTCCTTCAGTAGTTGCCACGGATTAAGTTGGTTTGGCTTTCTTTGGTTTTGGTTTTCTTCCCCCACCCCCCAATGCTCAGAATCAGTAGCTTAACTGGTTCAGAGAAAGCTAGTTGAAGTGGCTGCCTGTTACTGCTTGCTTCATAGACTGGCAGTTTTCTCAGTTTATTGGTTGTGTCATTTTTATATTTTTTTTTAGTACCATATATTGTTAGTAAAATAAGGAGACCTGAAAACAGAGGAAGTAGAGGTAATGTTGATCTTGAAATACCAGCAATTGAAAGGACTATTCATGGTTTCCTTCAAAACAAAACCAAGTGGTAAGATAATGCTAACCAGGGCTGGGTGCCCAGGAGCATCATAATGAAGCATCCACTGTTATTGTTCAACTCAGTGTTTGTTCTTCATGTGAACAAAAGGAAGGAAGAACTCTGCTATCAGGCTAGAGAGGAAGGAGTCTTTGTTGCCCTTGGCTGCCCTAACTTTAAATGTGAGGAAGCACGGGGCACTGCAGCATAACCTTTCTGCTGTATCAGACAGGAAAAATTGATAGTTCAGAAGGTTAAGAGTGGACACACTGTTTATCAAAGACTAGGCTTCCCTTGCATGACAGCCCCAATTCAGATATGTCAGTGCTAGTATTTGTTTAGGTCATGTGAGGTTTTAAACCCCTAGTTTTAAACCCTGGTTTCTCTGCTTTGCTGCTCCTCTGCCATTTGATTCCTTCTGTGTATTGTGGCTCATCATCAGGAACAGTAAGGGATGCCGTTTCCTTATTGAGTGTGACAGGCACCGGGTGTCCTGAGTGTAAAGTTCAGTCAAGTCGCTGAAGCATCAGGAATGTATGTGCTGGAGACTGAGTCAGGCTTACTGTAGTTTTCTGCTCCTGCTCCACCCATTGAGTTGTCCGCTGAAGTGGCAGAATCCGTGCTGTCCCCCTCCCCATCCTTCATGTCATGAGGCTGACACACTGTCAGATTAATGACAAAGTTTACCATGCTCAGAGCCATTGTTTTGGATTTTCAGATGACTCAGACAATGACTGTGTCATCAGCTAAGCTCAGGTTATGGTTTAAATATATTCCTTGCAATCATGTGAGTTTGTCTAGCCTGCCTGTGCATTAGTCTTATTCTGCCTTTGTCTAGTCCATGTACCGTCTCTATGTATTAAGAGATACTGGTGAAACAGATTTACACCACATTAGAGGTAATGCTGTGTTGCGGGGGTGTTTGAAAACAGTGGGTGCATATTTTGGTTCTGATAAATAAAGTTCATTCCTTGTATATGATGCTTTGAAATTTCTGGACACAAAATGAAAGCCCACAAATACTTACGAGCTTTGTCTTCACATTCAATTGATTTCTTGTTAATTCACAGGTTACCGTAGCGTGTGATGTATGAAATGACACTTTCACACATTTATGGCAGGGTCATTTCCATAATTCCAAAATCTAATTGCGCTCACAACGCTATCCTATTGGTTAGCTCAGATAAGAGATTTGCTTTCACCAGTAAGACACGAGTTTCAGAAGACTGCTAGCAAATTTTTTGTAATACAGTGGCTTCATAGATTATGTCTTGTGAAAACTCTACTGACATTACTGTAGACAGAACAAGAACTTCAGTTAGAGAAAATGGCTTTGTTACGTTTAATGCAAGTATTCTAAGGGCATGTTGATTTGGCAGAATGAAAGCATTTGGTATGAATACAAAGAGAATGGAGATGATCCTGTGAAACTATTGAGAGGGTCAGGTGTAAGGAATATTCTTCAAGCAGTCATAGTAGGTAAACTATATACACAACCAGTGAAGGCAGGAGAACTAGGGCCAAGCTCAAATTAGATATGCTTCTTGTGGTTCTGGAAGTGATCACCTTGTGTGTAAAACCATGCTGGATACAGGAGGAAATAAAACAAATACTCCATATTATGTTATTGGTATTGTGGCTCTGTAAAACCACCAAGTTCAACACAGAAAATGGAAGGAAAACTCTGAACGTCTTGATTAAGAAATAGAATGAAGTCAGACCACCCACCAAAGTAGCCTTCTGGAAACAGATTGATCTTTACTTCACACAGTAGATGTGAAAGCACAGTAAAATGCTGAAAACCCAGATGAAGCAGTGGGGGAATGACTTAGATTTTTACGTTGCTAGCATCTTGAACTGTCGTGGCTCTTTGCAGAAAAAAATCCAAGATTACATTTAGCATATCTTAATCTAGACACAGCGAGTATACCTAGCCTACAAATACAAATGTTTTGGGTTTGTTTTGTTTTCCTAATTGCTAACCCTAGAAATTAATTTGTTTCCTGAAAGCTAAAAGAACTTCTTTCCTTCTCACATATCATCATGACCAGTTTTGATGGAATAAATTGTGTTTTCTGTGCCAGCTAAAACAGTTGTCTTCAGTTATGCCAGTCATGGAGGTTTATGTATGCAGTTACAGTTTTTGTACATGGCTGTGAAAACAAAACTGAAGAAGCACAGAAGAAGTAGAATTTACTTAGGGTTTTGGTGGCCCATTTGCTGAACCGAACTAGCAAGGCTGAGTGAGTAACTAAGATTCATTAGTGCAATTGAAGACAATAGATGAGCTTCTGAGTACTGTCAGGGAACAATTATCTTGAGTAAAAGTAGGTGCTGGTTTGATGCATCTGTAATTAGAGCTGCCTAGCACTGTGGAAGGGGTTTCCTTTCCCTCCCAGGGCTAGAGGGCTTGGCAAAACCTCCTTTGGGATGAAACTTCAGAGCATTTCTCTGAAAGGCTTCTTGGGGAAATGACAACCCTATGACTTTTTTTATAGAAACTGTTTCTATGACTGTCTGTCTGTCTATCATTGTTTCAACTTGCAAAGGGTGTAAAAGACCATGTGGCAGATTGTTGACACGGAAGGCTCGGACACAACTTATACGACCAATGTGATCAAGTTAGGGCCACTTTATTAAAAGACTTACAGCAATTTATACTCTCGGCAAAAGATACACATGCAACGTGGGCTTTGCTATGCAAAAGGTGACAGGTTAAAACTACTTGTTCACATGCTTCCACCTCCCCTATGATTGGTCCCAGTGTGGTGCCCACACGCTGCTCCCCTCTTGTGCAGGCATCCTGTTTTTTCTCATCTTTCTGTCCAATTCTCTTACCTCTCTGTGAATACACAGTTTCTTTATCTCCCTTGGCCTTGCATATGTCCTTCATAACACCTGCAGCTTGTTAGAGCTGCGGCCTACTTGGCCTGCTATTACAACCAAGTTATTTGGTCTGGATTGCTCATAATATGCCCATTTTCTTCCAGCCACTCCACAGCAGATATCAGAGAACTGGGAGTCTGGTATCAAAGCCATGCCTAATGGAATTCCTTCTCGTTGATGGAGTATCTCTGACAGACAAGCAGAGGTTTTACTTGAGAGTGAGGGTCCCACTATAATAGATATGAGGAATGGGGTTGGATATGACCATGGTCTAACCTGAAAGAAGGGAGGGAGAGCTGTGCAGAGCACAGCTGTGTGTTGCACTGCAACAGCACATGTCTTGTGGGCCATCAGTGGAATGGGGGTAGACTAAGCCCTTGCAGCATTCCTTTACCCACTGCCTTACCTTTCCACCTGCTTGGAAGGGGAAAGCTATTTCAGTACCAGTTTAGAATATAAATCAAAAGGCATCTCTTTGATATAATGAAATTGGGTGTGTTTTATTCCTTTTTACTGGATAGAGGCTTACTGGAGCTTGCAGGGAGCTAGCTAGCTACCCTGGACACAGGGGGAGTGATGCAGTCTTCTTGTGGCTGCTCTAAAGGGGTTTCTAATCAAGGGACTGGACTTAGTAACAGAATAGTTTGCTGTGGGAGGTTATCTGAAACCTGTGTGCAGACAGGTAGAAGACTTTTCTAAAAGAATCGTAGTAAAAAGATTAAACCTCTTACCAGGATGCAACTTTTTGAAGTGAATTGATCTGACAAAAGAAACAAGAATAAATGAGGCAGTGTTCCTGCAAAACAGTGTTTCTTAAAGAAGCAAAATGGCTTTGTTTCCACAAGCCAGCAAGAGGGATATTGGTTGCTACAAGCATGAGTCTAATGGCATCAGATTGACCAGCCTGGTCGTTTACTCGTAGGAGAAGGTTCACTGAACATTTCAAGCACTCCAGGAAGAAAGAGGAGACTGAGGACTTCACTACGCTTTATTAACATTCTTTTTCCAACACAAATAACACTGAAGAAGACAACAGATAAATTCTGATTTCACTTTATTATTAGTTGTTGAGATTCACATTTATTACAAGAAATGGGAAACAGATTACACCAGCAAACACATCTGGCCTTAGACTGGCCTTCAAGTCATACAAAAAGAAGCACGAAATATGGCGTTGTTTACAGCCAGGCCTTACAATCCCACACAGCTGCAGGGGTGAGAGGCAGCAGAATAAACTCTCAAGACAAGCTGACAACAGCTCTACTGCTGGGGTGCCCCTTTTGCAGACGAGACAACAACAGATGAAGAAATCTTGAGAATGACCCAGAGCAGTGCTCATTAGTGAATGAAGCGCAGGCAGGAAATGGGACAAGATTCCTTTTGTCATAGTTTTTCACCCAGCTGTCCGCCCGTCTCACAGCCACCCACATGCAATCAAATATAGTCATAGTCAAAGTCCAGAAAAGTTATACAAATAAAACCTCCAGGGATTGCATACAGACCTCTTCCAAGTTACTTTTACCCCATTAGCAAAGAATGAAAAATTGCTGGGTTTAATCCAGGCACTTTTGTCATTGCAACTGAGACTTATTACAAGGGGTTGTATTCAGGTAAAGCTGATAGGATCATGTAATTTCTGTTACTCATGTCTGTCTGTCCGTCTGTTTCTCTGCATATCTGCAGTTTATCATTGATTACTAACACTTTTACTACGTCTGTTGTATTTCTTTTTTGATCGCAAAAGCCGTGATTTTTACTTTATGAAGGTATCTACTCTCTTTGTGTAAAACAGTTGTGTGTGATTCCCAAAACGACAGCATTAGCAAGCAGAGAAAAACATTTCTGGACTTCTGAAATGGAGTCTCTGAGGAATCAAATGCTATTTTGAGATTTAAAAGTTATCATAATGACATCAAGACTCCATGTTCTTGAGAACTATTGTTTTTGAGTACAGCTCACTTAAAATTTTGCTCATAGGTTATTAAAAACTTTTTTTTCCTTGTAGATTGAAAGCAGTTTTTAATTGATATTTTAAAGCTGGAGTTAAAGAGCAGAAGTCTGTCACAGACAACTTTGTAACTCTCCTTCCAAGTGGCTGCCATCCTACTGCTCTCCACCAGGACTGTGACTGCAGGGTGCTGTGAGTAGTTACACTGTACTCGCTTGCTGCTCATGGTCCCTTTATGTTTGGCTTTGCTCCTCAGTGGCCAGTTTTAAACAGAGCAGTTGTGTATGAACTGTTCATGAGATTCCTTTAAAGAAAAACTTATAGTGCATCAGCACTAAGGTTGAACATCAAGAAAAATGAGCATCACATTTGCAGTTTATTGCAATTATTTAAATAATCATGGATTCACGCAATCCACAGTCTTGAACCATCCAGTGTCCTGTGGCTGTGTGTAGAGTTCCAGAGTAACATAAAGCAGCCAGAGAATTCAGGCTGGTGTAAAAAAAAAACCAAAAAGCCCAGCCCCTGCCCACCCAAAATTAAAACAATATAAGATTGGCATTCCCAATTTTCAGATCCTTACAGTATCATATGATAGCATTCTCTAAGTGTTTAAATATGTTATTTTTAAAAATCAGCACACAATTAATAAAGGAAACTGATGCTGGAAGATCTGGGGCTGAAAGCACATAACATTAGGGTGAGGTACAGAAACCACACTGCACTAAGTGAACAAGAATAAACCTAGGTAGTTCAGAAAGTTGAAGAGATTGCCTTTTCTGAGATAGAAGAGGATTATGACACGCAGTTCTCCTTCCTTCTGTGTGACTGGAGGAGAAGAAACAAATATGTCTACACGGAGTGGTTTAATACCGGTAAGACAAAAGCGTTTTGACCATAATCAGATTAGTACTAGTGTATAGCAGTACTGACAGCCTTGTTGACATCCCTCTAAAACTGCGGTCATTAAGAAACAGCACTACAGGGAAGCAATTTTCTTATGTCATCCTTTACCGTGGTAAGAAGACTGTTGTGTTAAAGCCTCTGAGCTGTTGTATCATACCAAAAATAATTCTTCTATTTACCTTTTGTAGCAGACTAGTTTGCCTTTTCTTTTTGTACTTGTTATAGCTAATCTAGAATAGGTATTGTGGACAAAAGGAGAAATAATTTTGCGTTACACTGGCATGGGCTTTGTTTCTTCCTTCACTTGCCCCGAGGAACCTAGAACGAGTTCTTTAGAGGACAACATACCCATACACCTTCTTTATCACTTGTTCTCCCAAGTTACCTCAGCACTGATCTGAGGCAGCTCTCTCTAGGTTCAGAAGCCCTTTTTAGAGATCCCACTTGAATCAGTCCACATGGATATCGCAGCATTCTTTCATACTCAAAAGTATCTACCAGGAGCTAGTCTGAGACCAACTTATTCTACCTTAGCTACCAGAGAGACATGAGATACAAAGAGGTCATAGTTACTAATCAAAGTGATTTTAACTGGGAGGGGGTGCTGCAGACTATCAGAACAGTCTTTGAGACATCTGGTTTGCCACTTTTGGAGTCTCATTAATATCTCTTCTGTGTTGTTACGATGGTAATGGTAGCTATCAGACATTACTGCATCTCCTCTTACCAGCATGTCTGGGTGCAGTATCACTAGAGCTTTTACTTGTGTTTTTTTCCCCCCACAATTCTCATTTCTCATCTTTATTTGAATCACAGGCTTGTTCAGCAGGTCAGCTAATGGAGAGCAGATTTTCTACTCATTCTGGTTCTTTTTTTCCCCTTTCCCCTCTATTTATATAACACACAATTTGTAATCTTTTTAAAACCAAAGAAGAGAGGAGTCTTGAGTTCATCTAGATTAAAATCAGCTGCAGCCTATTAATGGACTCAGCCCAAGACTGAGACTTTAGGAAACAAAAACACTGGACTAAATTAGACTGAACTGGCCTCTGTCTCCTGGTGAGGGGATTCATATAGCGAAAGGAAAGGGGAAAAAGGGGGATAAAGGGAGAGGATCTCCATGTGGTTTTGATTCATTTTGATTCTCTTCCTGAAGCTAATTTACCTAACACAAAGGCTCTGTAGTGGGCAGCGAGCTTTTTAGTAGTTTGGCTTTCACTGATAAACAACTCAATTCCTGTTCTGAAGGTCTGAGATAGCTCAGACCTGCATGTAATCAGCTGAGGTTTAATGTGAGTATTTTGGTACAGGGTATTTCAATTACATATTAGAGTTCTTTCATCATCTGTCAGAGTACATCCTAAAGACTCTCAGATAATTGATCTAACTTCTCCATTCATTCTGTCCCCAGAAACAGACAGTGAATTGTCTCATTGAGGAATCAGATCAGCAGACACATGGGCATGTTGAGCCAAAGTACTTCCACGCTCTCAGAAAGCAGCTTCTTCTGTGCATAGGAGCCTTTGCCAGCAAAGTAGCAAGATACTGTTTTCTCCTGAAGGGAAAATACTCCAATGTTCTATTCATCCCCTTTGCCATTAAATCTTTTTTATTGGGTTCTTAGCCTCATTGGTGTGTGTAGGCCTCTAGCAACATGCAAGAAATTATGTCTTTGCCCTAAAAAAGCAAGACAGTGGGTGGAGAAATGAAGCAAACAGTAAATCATGAGCTGGAAATTATTTAAGTGATAGTGTTAGGCATAGATAGTCTTTGGTTACCGTTCTCATGTACTTAGTGAAGATAACCTGTAATCTAAGCAAAACTAAAAGGCAAATGGGGAGGTTAATAGAGGGACTGAGATGGAGGAGGGAGTGGAACTGGGCCTTGAAAGGAAGGGTTGACTGAGACAATATCTGTGGGTGTATGGTTTCCCAGTGCTTCAATCCCATGTGCAAATTTTTGTTACAGTAAAGGAGTATATACAGCGCACGTCTCCATCACAGACTGGCTAATGAGCCACAACAATCAGCATCAGTTGTTCACTGCTCTTTTAAATGTGCCTTAGGAGTGAGTAATATCAAAGGAAATATGGTTTAAAGATTGAGGTCTGAAGATATCTGGCTTCAGCTGCTAATTCTTACCAGTTTTGGGTAGTAGTGGACAAAAAAATTTCTCCATGTCCTGTTTTCCATCTTCGTTTCTAATTTATAGAGATACTGAAATGTTCAGCATTATATGTAGGATGTTCCATTTGTACAGTGTTAAAGGCCATATATATATACACACAGAAATCAGGTATTGCACATTTATCCAGAAAGCCTTATGTATCTCTATCTGGGCATATTTTTCCAAAATTAATTTTGCATTTTTATGGCTTTTCCACTTTATGAGTCAATTCAAGCAAAGGTTCAAATACACATATAATCCCTTATATTTTGCTTGACAGGTCATCTGGAGACTAGGTTGAGCAGGACATGGTTTTTCCATGGGATTCTCGTTTAGTCCTTCCTTCTCCTGAACACATGCTGTACCTCCCACTCAGCAC
The DNA here is from genome assembly GCF_963210335.1 of Falco punctatus. Taxonomy (NCBI): domain Eukaryota; kingdom Metazoa; phylum Chordata; class Aves; order Falconiformes; family Falconidae; genus Falco; species Falco punctatus. Next base: position 20,509,873 of record NC_137587.1, read on the forward strand.
CCAGTCCACCTCCTGTGTGCTGCAGTGCTCTGAAAACAGGCCAGAGATGATGCAGAGCTTTGGGGAATTAGATCATTTTTTAAGGATAAGTCAAGTTTGGTTTGATGCACTGATGCTGTAAGAAAGACTGAATATCAGGGTGAAGGACTGGAAACCTTCTTAGTATTTCCTGCCCATATTTCTTCTTAACAAAACTTAGGGTATGATGCAGCTGAAATAAAGTGACCCAAAGGCTTTTGGATACTATTGTGTGTCTCACTTTCTTCTAGGCCTTCCTCAAATGCTGCTGTAAGTCAGTTGGTCTGCTGTCCTTTTCAGTTACTTTGTTTTGGGTTTTTTTGTTTTTATTCTGTCAGTCAGTCTAATGCTCAGACAGATCATTTCCTCCCCTCTCCCCAACACATGATAGAAAATGATGACTCCAACACAGGTGGTCAAAACTTTATTCAGAAATAACCGGAAGTAATTAGCCATCTAGGACTTGGCCAAGGATAAGGTGTGGTTTAAAGGATGAAACTAAAGTTGTTTTCACCTGCTTAATGGGTTTCAGAGATTTATTTTATGGCTGGAAGTAACTTGTCAGTATTCTGAGAGAGTAAACTCAGTTTGGGTGGCTTTTGATGGCTTGTTTTTGGTATTCTTTACCTCCCCCCAAAATAGACAGTTTTACTGTTCCACGTGCTTTGAGTGACAGCTAGAAAAATACCAAATAATTAATTGCAGTAGTTTGATGTAGTTAAAATGATGTACTTAATATTGTCTTACAGCAAGCCTCACATGTTAGGGTCTGCTTCGTATATCGACAAAGATACCATATTCATCCCCAACACTTTCAGGAGCAGAGCTGCACTATTCAGTGCCCTAATCTCCGTGTTTGGGGCATCTGTTCCCATGATTCTCTTTGTCTTCTGAGGTCCAGACCCTGTTCAGCCTGTGGATTTTTTTGCAATCTTTTGTTTTTAGCAATTACTAAACAAAGAGGTATTTAACTGTAGCCTTATATAGCTTGAAAGGAAATGTAGTGCTAGATCTACCAGTTTCAATAGGTTTTAACCCAAGTTGTAACAAAAAGCCACAGTCTTTTTCTTCCATTGATTCAAACCAGAAGAAACCAGATAAAAAAACTCTGGGGAGAAGGATGGTTTTTGGACAGTCATTTCAAGGCGTCAAGCTATGATGTGGAAGTTATTTTCGAGAAACCTGTTTGAGTGTGTTTGCAAGCTTGGGCAACTTACTATATTGCTTACTCTCAGTTCACAATGTAAAACGTCGTCTTCACAATGATAAAGGTAGAAATATGCTTTTGAAAAGGAGAGAAAAGATTTGAAAGCAAAATATTCAGTTACAATTTAAAAAGTTATCTTGATACTGTACCCTGACCCTGTCCAATCTGGTCCTTCCCTGTCATAGAAAATGGTACAGTGGTAAGGTCTTGATCCTGGGAATTCCCAGGAGTGTGACACAGCAGAGATGATGTGTTAACTCTTGAGTACCGGTACCAGACTGAGCTGTAGTTACCCATGCACTATTAAGGCTCTGCAAGACCTGCTCATGTTTTACCTGTTGAGAGGGAAAAGCCCTCAATTTTTCAATTTTCAACTATATGCAGTTCTCTGCAGAGAGGAAGGAAATGGAGAGAGACACATCCTGCTTTCACATTCTTCTCGTGGTCCAGTAGCTGGCTGCACAAGAGTATGTGCAACCACACATGCCTAGGCACCCAGAGCTTAGTGCTCTTGTGCACACATGCATTTACGTGACTCGGAGTAAGCTCGACTCCTCTGGTCCGGTGGCTGTTAAGAGAACAGGAAGCAGGGCCTGTTGGGAGGATTTATTTTAAGAAGCTGTCGTACAATTTTCGTTCTTTTCTGCTGCAGTGTTTGTTGTCAGCATATGGCTGCTCTCTGGAGGATGCTCTGAGTGAGCTGTATGGCCATCATTGTTTCTCATTTGCCTTGCTGTGCTCCAGATTTAGTGTGGTTTCAGAGTGCTGTCATCTGTCAGGTCAAGCTCATTTGGTGCCGCTTCTCGGATGGTGACCAGCAGTAATTCACCCTGGCTGCTGTTAAACCTGTTCAGCTTTCTTTAAAACTATTCCTGCTAGTGTAACAGTCTATCAGTATTTTACCATGAAATATATATCCTTCAGGGAGCTCCTGCCTGTACAGTGCTCTGGGGAAACTGTACAGTGTTCTGGAGAAACTATGGGCAGAAGCTGCTGTATAAGGTGTACATTTCCTCACAGTCTGAAACTAGGTTTAAGATGAAAAGGCAGAATGATACAGAAAAGCATACTGTAATATGATAGATTTTTTACAGAAATACCATTAGGAGGCTCTTTACAGTCATTGCAATACTTTACCCGTGGTGCTTTGTAATACTTTCTGAAATGGCATGGCTTCATTATTTAGAGCGCTCCAAGCAGTAGAATTGTTTTTAGCCTAGGAGTTTTGCTGCTGGTCTCTCTAGCAGCTGTTGGGGAACAGGCCATGAGTCCTTCCTTATTACCACTGCCTGGTGGGTGAACAATGCATTTGGAGTTATTTCAGTTTGCTTTTTTGCCTGTTGGTGAACATTGCAATAGAGCATGAAGCAAAATGGTGGAGGAAGAATGAAGTTATTTGCTTCAGTCATCAGCAGTTTTAAAGGAAACTAAGATGGCTCAGTCTGGTGCGTTTTCCAGGAGCTGGATGTATTGTGCATTGCTCTCAAGATTTTCATGCTGGGCAGCACTTAACTTTCTGAATCTTTTGTACCCACAGGCTTCCAAGCAATATAGGCTTCCTAGCGTGGGTCAAATTCACTTACACTCTGTCTTCTTGCTTGGAGCACTTTCCACAAGTCTCCTAATAGTATCAGGTTACCTGTTTATCTTCCTTAATTACTAGTTCTAAAAAATCTGTCTTACACTGTTCTGAGAGAAAACAGGCTAGTCAATAAAGGCAAAAATTGAAGAACAGCTGGCTGCGTTAGTAGAGCTCTGAAAATCCAGTCATGCTGGTTTTCTGAGTGTACTTAGAATTTTGCTTTGATGCTGTGAGTCCTGTGCAGTAAAGGGTGAATACAAAAGTGGAATGTTGGTACTAGTCCAAAACTTCAGATGTTTATCATTCATTATCTGAATTTCACATACCTGCAAAACTGGGCTTGAGGTTCCACAAGAGAAGTTTTCTTTTGAGGTTTTTGCTTTGATTTGGGTTGGATCTATCCAGAAAATGTCATGGCATATTATTTGAGTTTTTGCAATTTTTTCTCCATCAGTAAGTAAAGTTCCTGAAGTTCTGAGCCAGCGGAAGAGGGTGAAATAAGATAAAAGATGCCTCATGTAGACAATTTCACACATGTTCAGAGGTTTAGTCTTCAGATTTTTGCAAGGTTTTGTATAAAAGTTTGGTCTGTCTCTGATATCCAAAGTGATTCATCTGCTTCTCACTATCTCCAAGATGCCCTGTCAGCATACAGAGACAGAGGCAGAAAACATACTGTCCTGATCAAACCCTTTCCATGTAAGTGACAACTAGCAGATATATGGAAATGTCCTTTCCTGGTTTTCTTGATAGTCCACTTTTATTCCTGCTGCCTAGAAAAAAGTGTGGCTGAGAAGGAGGCAAGCTTGCCTTTCAGAAGAAGTTTCTTTCCTGGTATCAAGCACCATAGTTGGGAAGATTATTTTCTCCTTCCTGCTAAGTCCCCTGGCACTTCTGGTTTTTCCTCAAATATTGCTTGGCAGCATCCACTGGAAGCAATGGTCCTGTTTGGGACAAAACCTCATTTATTTCCCCTACCCCCACTTTCTTTTTTTTTGTACTAAACAAGAAAACAGCTTCGTTTGAGGAATAAAAATCAAGTTTGTATTTCTACAACTGCTTTTCTCCCCAACCTTTTATCTGCTGATTTGCCTGATTTGTAGCCCTTCCTTCCCCCCTTGCTGTTAACTAATGGACTTTGGTATTAAGCCAGCCTTTCAGTGCACGCACCACCATGCCAACAAGAGTGTGTGCAGCTATTCTGTGTGCTTTGGAAGGCTACAGATGCAGCCAGAGCTAGAACAATTCCTGTATTGATCCCGCACTTGTCAGTTAATCCGTCATAAGGCATGGGAATCCTAGCCCCTTCCACATCTGCCTGCATAACTGCAGGGGGAAAACCAATTCTCTGAAGCTCTCACCAGGGAACAAGAAAGCAAAGAGAAATGGGAGCTGGCTGGGAGAGAGGGCTATAAGCTGCTGGGCCAGAGGGCCGTGAGATCACCTACCTGCTCCACCCTTTCCCCCGGCTCCTTTTCATCCTCCTGCAGGTCAGCAGGATCAGGTTTATGTTAGCGAACCATGAAGCTTATCAAATAAATGCTGCAGCAGCAGGTGTTTGGCTGTCTCCACAGGCCAAGTCTAACAAGGTTGATATTGTTTCTGTGGCCAAAGTAATGCAGTAATTACTTTTCTAGGCTTGGAACCCCCAAGAGGTTTCTGGGAACCAGTTAGAAAAACAAACCTTGCGAAGAGCAGGGGATTTTTAAAAAGGAACAGTGGTGCTCTCTGTGCCAGAAGGAGAGGACAGGCGTTTCGAGTGCAGCATCCAGTGTGGTGCCCCGTCCCCCTGTGGCTCGCTGGCGTTACAGGGTGCCTGGAATGGAGGCAGAGTGCTTGAGTCTGGTCGCTCATGTTGGGGCAGGCAGCTTGCTTTGGCCCATGGTGGCATGTGAAAGGCAGTGCCTTCTTAATGATGTTAATGTGGTACTGCAAGAAGAGCGAAGCCCGGATTAGGGGGGCCTTTCAGTGTTTGCAATTCCTTCTATGTAATTGAATTTGACTTACAAATCAGGCCTCGCATAGCATAGTGTTCCCAATGCTGTCAGTTTCTTGCTTTTGAACATTTCTTTTGTAAGCTGTGGGCACGGAATTGTAATGCACAGACTGTAATGCAGGCTAATTACATCAAGGGAAGAAGAAGATCTCAGAGCACAATTCCTCTGTGCTGTGCCCCTTTAGCTCAGGTAGTCTATTTCAGGCTACAGCGGGGAAAGTTAAAACAGGTCTGTAACAGTGATGGCATTTTAAGGCAGCAATCTTCGCTGTTCTTTTTTGAAAGAATATTGATCATTTATGGCAAAGTTTTTCCCTGTAACTGATTATTGCACACAATAATGCATATTGTTGTAAGGTCATTTAAACCAGGTTTAGTAATTACAAAAATGTCCTGAACTACTAGGAATTTCTGCTGCTGCTGTGTAGTTGTCCAGGAGACCAGAATTGGAAAGCGAGAAGAGGAAGAAAGCAAAACTGATTAGACATTCATAGGATTGCACATTACATTTGAACCTGGTACGTTTAAAAAAATACTTTTTTAATAAAGAATCTATAAATTCCTTACTGCCTGTAAGGAATTCTTTAGGCATCCTTCTCTGCTGTTGAATAAAGCTACAAAGCAATGGCTTTGTAGTGATGCGGTAATTTTCCCAAGCTAGGAAAGTTAGCATTTCATTAATGTCTGGCAGTGTTTTCCCATTCCTACTGTTTATGTTAAGCTCTATTTTTGCATATTACCTTGTATTATGTTGACCTGGTGCTTTGGTGATGGTCCAAAGATACCATGCCATTCACTCAGTGTTCTTCAGTGTTTCTTGCTAAAGCATTTTGTTCTCGGTATGTTGTTGTACTGAACATACTCTAACTGCGTGTGCTGTAAAGCCGCACAGTGAATGCCACGGCGTGCTAGTCCCCAGGGCTTAATTTTGTGCTAGGAATACTGTGCACTTGGAGGCGAATACTATGGTAGGTCAGACACTTGCTTCTTCAAGGTACTCAGTGACTTTCTACAAACACTGCCTGAGTGTAGCAAGTAGCGAAGAACCTGCTGTACTAGGACTGCTGGCAGAGAAGATATTGTGATTTGCCTCAGTGTTATTGCTTCAAAGCCCAGCCTTGGTCTACTCTTGAAAAATGGTGCTAGGGTTGCTTCCACAGTAATTTCCCCATGCTGTAAACACAATACAGATCAGCCAAAAATCAGGCAGGGTATGTACATCCTAAGATGGCTGAGATGGTGCTTATAGAGCTCACTTTTTTGTTTTGGGACACAGTTGCCCAATATAGACAGTTTTGTTTAATGTGATGCTTTACTTTGATTTTATATATGTATTGTTGAACCACTTGTGTGATGTTTAGGAGGACACACAAAACAGCTTAACTGGGACAGATCTTTTTTCATCATGTATTCTGCAAATATTCAGGAATGACGTCTGAAAGTTTTCATTTGGAGGAAGCATTGCTGCAGAATTTGGCATACTTGCCTATCTGTACTGAAATCTCAGGTTCTGGGGGAAGATGAAGGCCCATGTATTTATTTTTCTGTTAAGAAGCAACTACCAACTATATGGTGCCAACTATAATAGATCATGTGCATCATTAATACTGGAGAGGACTGGATCAGCAAGAGACCATTCAGAACTGAGCTGTATGGCAATGTTAAAAAGAGGCATGTTAGGATTGGTGATGCAGTGGCAGAGCTGTGTATGAGAACCACACACATGACTTATCAGTGTTCACCCGAGTGTAACCAGACATGAACCAGAATATATTTGCTATTAATACTGCAGCTGTGATTTTTTTTTTAATTATTTTTGTGATTAGAAGAACGTGCCAAGTCGTGTGCATGTGTGTGTTCTGGCAGTGGAAGGACGAAAGTCCTTAGTTTCCATAGGAAAGTAAGAGCATGCCTTCTCTAGGCCCAGAACAGTTACAAAAGTACTTCATAAAGCTCAAAAAAAAATGGCAAAGAGGAAAACAAGTGGCAGTGGATTAGACCAAGGTATTTTATGTACTGTGATGTTTTGTGTAGTGGTCTGGAAAGAAATGGAAGAGACCTTTTGAAGATTGGAAACAATCTTTATTACTGATCAAGTTCACCTTTGTCAAAAAACTGATTATTTAAATATTAGGCAACTTTTACTCCCATGGCACAAAACTGATTCAAAGACTTGACCTGATAGATCAACTGTTAAACGGCTCATTAGATGAGATAAGGGAGTTGGAATGCATTTGATGTTAATATTACATCCCTACATACTGTATGAAATCTCTCTTCATCTATCGTCTAGTGAAATGTATTAACGGAGTATAGGATGTCACCTGCATGTTGTGTAGCCTTCTGAAGCTTGGGGACTGGCTTGGATATTACTTTTGCTTTTACTGCTTTTTATCCCCAGTAGGAAAAAATGTTGGTATTGGCTATAAAGAGATTAAATCGTGTTGAAGTTTTCAGGAATTGGTAATAGATAACAGAGTTCTCACCTAATAGTCAGTTTACATTTAAATCTGGGCTATAACAAAGAAGAAAAAGGGACTCTGCTAACCATCTTGTAGAGAGTGGATTTTGTTCCATTCTTTAATGGAACAGATTATTGCTGGCCTTTTAATATAGAAATTGCCAACATGAATGAAGTGATATGGACCCCTGCAAAGACTCTTCTCTAATATAAAATACCTAATATTATCATTTCTCACCAGATTCCTGAAACAAGGTAATGGTTTGATCTACTTGGCAGGGTGCTAAAAGCACATCTATCACTTAAATTAACTCACTATTTTTTCCTTGGATTAACAAGTTCTATTACTCCATATCCCAGATTCATCAAACACTTTTTTTTTTTTTTTAGCCCGTTTCCATTCATGGCTTATGGGCAAAACAGGAGTTTAAATCTCCAGAATTAATCATAAACCCTTAATACACCATGTGATTTGTGATCCAGCAAGGACTTGGATCTCACAGTAATATATACATCAAGAAAGTGATCTTAGCCTTCCCATTTCTTTTCAGAACCTGCTGAGAGCCACTGTGCAAACACATCAGAGCAATAGTGATGTAGTTGCTGAAGATGCCATCAGTGTTTCAATGGGACTCCTAACAAAACAAAACAAAACAAAACAAAACAAAACAAAAAACAAAACCACCTATCTTGAACTGTTGATAAATTGACTATGAGAGTTAACATATTGTAGATGTAATTTAGTTTTTCATGATATTTTCTAAGCCTGTGATGAGTAACAATAGCCATTAATCGGTTACTAGCATGGTTTATCCACATATTCTGTATTTGGGAGCCAGTCCTGATGTGACTGTGAAGTATGCACAGAGTTTGCCTAAACAGAGTTTCTCTTCTGTGCAGCATTATCTATTGAGCTTTTAAGCATCATTTGAACACTCAGTGTTGCTTGAATGACTTGTCCTATCCCTCCCAAATGCTTTTGCATTCTCAACATGGACAAGTAATTTTTTTAGTGACCTGCTTTAAATTAAAAAGTGATAAAATGAGCCCTTGACAAGTTTATCATGAACTAATTTCAAGTGCTTGTATATTCCAAAATGTGAGTCTGAGGCAATGGTTGGAGGCTCTTACTAAAACATGCAGATACGAACTCTTAGAAGAATTAACTGGGGAGGCTCTCTTAAACAAATGCCTGTGCAGAACTGCTTCTTGTCATCCCCAAGACAACTGGTTACCACTATGATTTAAAATCTCTGGAAATAGTGAGAAAATTTTTAGGAAATAAATTCAGCTGAAATGAAATAGTACTCAGGCCTTTTTGTAGGTTAGTCTAATTAGCCTTGCAAACACACTCAAAACTATACGGTGCTTACTGTGAACAGTATGAGGCTCTGTATGAATTTGAATTTAAAAAATTCAAATAAAATTTCAGAAACTTCTAGCTGAAATGCTGAATTTTTTCCTGTTGACTTTTTGGAGTTTGAGCCATCTTATAAATGGTTCATGCTGTTAATGCTAAATAAATAAGATTTTTGAGATCTATTGCTTGGGAAACATGTAAGCCTTTAGTATCAGAAAGAAGACCAGTCTGGAAATCGTAGACTCCAATTTTCGCTATTTAGCTATTGAATTTGTCATATTTTCCTCTCTTCCTGAAGTTGTCTTGCTCAAAAGTCCTACTTTAGTCCGTTTTTCCTTACATGTATCTTTTCTGTGCTAGTTTTTGAGGAAGTGGCAAGAGTATGAACCTATATAGATATATATGTATTAGTAAGATACATGTAAATAAATATTTTTTTTTTTTGGAATATGGTTTTAAGATTCCTATTTCCCAATCATGTAATATACTGGAAGTTTAATCAAGGGGTATCAAAGGATATACCGTTTGCCAGGGGAATATAGTTTGCCAAACAAAAGGTAGGAATGGTAGAGACGGGAGGTCTTTTAATATGTTTCCATGAGGCAGGACAGAAAGCAAGCAAATGCAAAAGAAGACCAAAGGAAAGAAAAGAACCATAAGGGAGAAAAAATTAAAGGTTAGTACCCGAACTGAAAAGCTACTGGGGAGAGAGAATCATCTGAGAATCTCCAAAGGATGAAGAATGGAAAACTGGAATTAGGAGGGGACCTTGAAAAAAAATCAAGCCTAAAGCTTTGTCCATGCTGCCAAAAAAATCTATTTTACTCAATTTTGGCTAAGCAAGATAAACATTTTTTCTGGCATGTGTAGGTGGTGGCCCAAATTTGTTTGTTACAAGTAGGTTGAAAAAAACCTTCCAAAAATGCTTTTGCCTAGTCTGGTGAATTGTGCTAAATCATATTTTTACTTTAAGTCAAAAAAATATGGCCCTGCAGAGGCCAGCCAAACACCCAAGGCAGATCAGACACAGTTGGATTTCACAGCTGTTTTTAAATTCTGTGGGTTTTGCTGTGTGGATGTGGCTTAATTGCAACATCCCGCCAGAGCTCCCAGAGAAGGAGCACCCCGAGGTAGCATTCTCCAGCTCTGCCAAACATCAGGAACAGCGTAAGCAAGGGAGAGTCAGCGCTCAGTGGTCTTGATGTCTGTAGTGTAAAGTCACAACAAAAACGCCTGCAGCAGACTGTAACAGACAGAAACCAAGGACACAGATAATTAGTGTGTGTGCTTGTTGTACACAGCGTGCCATGTGTTTGGCTCAGATTTGTACAACTGCAGTGGGGCTGGGGTCTGAGATGCATCAGAGACCTGCTTCGAGAGGAGGGAAAATGTGGCTTAATAATATAACCTTTGTCTTGGGTTTCACTGAGTTTTATTACTCACTTGGAGTTGGCCTAAATGGTGCTGCTGGGTGTGTCTTCCCAAGGAGCCATTCTGCTGGGTGGGGATCACCAGGTGCAGAAATTTGACTGTGGCCATGTAAGACTGTAGGCAGGTTTCAGACTGTAGTAATGCTCATCTCTCAACTCAAGGTCACCAGCCTTGGTGACCAAAGGCCAACTTCTGCATCAGTACCGGTGCTCATCAGACCCCTCAGTGAGTTGTCTAAGGGAGCTCAGAAATGTGTTCAGTCTGTATTTGTTAGCCTTTTGCCACTTTTGGTCCCTGAACTGACTTCTTGCAAAGTTGAGCACTAGTGCAAGGGAGTTGGCAAGGCTGGATGAAAGAGAGCTGGAGGACAGCACAGGACCGTCTCTTTTGCTAGTTATTCACAGTTACAGCGATTTGGCTCCAATGCCAAACCATGCGAGGCAGAGAAGTAAAGCTGCTTGTTTCAGGACACAGTTTCAGATACGCAGCTGCAGGTGTTGCAGTGGTGGAAAAGACTGGTAGAATAATCCCAAAGAAAGCTGTATGTTTCCACTTTTTCCTATGAAACAGACAGTTTCAGGGTTTTTTGGAAGCTCTGACAAAGCTGTGAGTGTACTAAACTAATAAAATGTGGCTTGGTGTAGATCTGTGCCTTGTAGTTAGCTGACGATCTACAAGTTTTTCCTGCAGCTGTCATATGTAGAAGTCCTCTTTGTGGATTTAATGGAATCTAATAATGGGAAACTTAATAAAACAACCAGGGACATTTACAGGAGCTCTCTTCTGTACTCGGTCATCTCTTTTCACTGAATTTGTGAACCTCACACGTGTTTGAGAACCCCTATCTTTTGTCAGACTTCGTTGGAAAAGTTTTACATTGGGATACAGAATGTGATTGCAAAAGTGTTGCCTGTGTAGAAAACCAGACTAAAAAAGAACCCAATAAACAGTATTAGGAGGAAAATTACACAACTGTATTGTTTGACTTTAGTGATTGCAAACATGACTTTAACATTTCTTCCTTCAAGCAATGTCTAAAGTCCTACTGCTTCTATTCAACAGAATGTTGCAACTTGAACCTGCCTGTTTTAGTGGAGCTGAGGAAAGGCTGGACTCGTAAATGCTAGTGTAACTCTTTTTATGTCAGTTCCAGCACATGCAGAAGAGCTAATAAGGGCTTGTTAAACTGATTCTGGCCGTTAGAAGTATGATCTATATCCCTGGTCCTTAGACAGCTTTTGAGGCTCATGGTGTTCCATGGGATGTAGGGCATTAGTTTTGGGCAGCTAGCTAAAGGCATCTTCATCTTATTCAGCACCATTTTCTCTGGCGTGCCTCCATTGAGAGATAATTGAAAGAACAATGGTGAATTGAGCCACTCAGCTTGATTTTTCTGACAGTCTGAGTACCTAAAGATCTTTGTGCTGTTACTGGTTGTTTTGCGATAGCATCTGTGACCCTTATTCAGTATCCAGAGCTCCACAATGTAAGGCACTGTGTACATGCAAAGAATAAAAAGATGGGCCTTGCCCTTAATGACCTCAGATATGGCTTACAGTTCATCCAGCAACTCAGTATGTCTAACTGAACACCGCAACTCATGGCCAAGAAAATCATAAACCATTTGAAAACAAACTCAACTAAAAAAGATGACATGTATCACCACGTCCTGTTGTACACTGGAAACATTTCTGACTTCTGATTGGCATGTTGATAAATTCCTGCAACCAACATCATGTGTCAAAAGGGCTAACCCAATATCCAGCTTTTCCTAAGTGGTCGTAAATAAGATCACACTTCTTTACGACATCTCAGAAAGGGAAAAGATATTTTTATATTGCCGTATTGGCAAATAGGAAGGGCAGATGGGGAAAACCAAGAACAACATATTTAGTTGCAGTAAGAGCCCAAAACCATAGAACGAATACCAGTGCCTTATGAAAGAGTGCTGCAAACAATTTAAGCAGTCCATTTTTCTTACAGAATTATCTAGCCATAAGCCATTCCCAGTAGATGAACAGTGCCCACCAGTCTTTACCAGCCGAAGAGGAAAGGGGAAAACCACTGCACTTAAGTTGCTATGGTCCTTTTTGGACTTGCAGTAGTTTTGCAAAGCAGTGTTCACAGTCATTCATTCTGTTTTCAGCAGTGTCCTTGACCATACCCCCTGCCAGTAACAGGACCTTTAAGTCCAAGGGAGAGAGAAACAACTTTTTCTTTTTTTTTTTTTAACTAACTAGCAGAGGATGTGCTGAGCCAAAATAGAAATAGCAAGGTCAGGTCAGGGCAAGGCCCTGCATTTCATTAGCCAGGCCTGGCTAGGAGTGATTAAATATGTACAAGAGGCTTTGAATAGATCCAGTGAGGAGGGATGACATTGTGGAATACAGAAAAATCATTCTTTGATGCTGTCAACTGACTAAATGCAGGATGATACTTAATTAAAGAGATAAAAGGCATTTATTTTAATGTTGTAGAAGAGTTGTTTGGGGTTTTTTTTTATTATTTTCTGTTTCTAAGAGGGGGAGGAGGGTCTGGACAAAAAGTGTGAGCTTGGTTTAACAGAATCTAGATAGCCTTGAAGTACATGTTGACCTAGCCTGCAGTTCTCATGAGTATAACTTGATGAAGACCCAGTAAAAAGGAAAAAATTATACTGGCAATGGAATCAAGGCTCTGTTAAATTTTAGAGGGGCTCCAGTTAGAAACTGATGACCTTCTGAGCACATTGCACTGTCTGTTTCATTAGACATGTTAGAGAGAGAATATGAAAAGAATGGAGCTTTGAAGGCGAGTAAAGTACTGTGTCAAGTGGTGCTTTGGCTATCCAGCTTGAATTTGCTATTGGGCCGCCTGACTTCACTGACTTTTTATAGCCGTATTGTAATTCTTGTATGATAATCACATTGTTGCATAGGCACCTAGGCACTGAATGCCCACGGTTTGTAGTCCTTTTCCATAGAAACTACCAGCCCAGCTGGTCGAAACTAGAATACATTTACATTTGTCTAGAGCACCAACAATAATGTCTTTGCAAAATTTCTAGGCACTACTTTCTTAAACCAGCCCATAGGAATTTGGATCTCTTCTGAAAGACGATTCCTGCAGCACTCCTTAGCGTGCTTCATGTTGGAAGGTTGATTCTGTCAGCTGGGGATTTCTGTATACTCATTTTTGCATTAATATAACTTAAAACATTGTGAAAGCCTAAATGCAATCTCTGTGTCTAGATACTAGTGTATTTACACTAGGATAAAGATATTTATATCGTACTGGTTCTTGTTACCTAAATACTCTATTCTTCCTTCTAGTCCAGTATGTCTCGACTACCTAAGAATTGTTTTCTTGGGCAGTGTTGTATCTTCTTTGCTCTATTACAGTAAATATAAAGCTTATAAAAACTCTTTTGCTCTTCTAAAAGTCATTTGACAGGGGAGCCGACATTAATGGTCAGTTCACTGGCAGAGGAATACGTGTTGATTTATATGTTTTCTTGCTAAGATGTCAGATTGACAGCCCTGGGAACAGAAATACTCGGTTAATTGTCCAAACACGCAGCATACTGCAAACTTTGCCAACCTTCCACAGCGATAGTATCTTGATTCTTGAGCGTGAGAGCATATCTAAGCCTTCAGAGGGCGTTCAGTGCTGAACCCGATAGGGCCCAAGAAGTACTTTGTGTTAGATCTCTTCATGATTCACTAAGGTAAACAATGACCGTGAGTTTCTTTTGTGTAAAGCAATTGAACAGCCAGCCTGGCAATAACAGCTCTGAGTCAGAATTAACAAGAGCTATGTTTCAAGCTAGCGTAACTTTATCCTGAAAGGTTGCAGATCCCACTTTCCATCCCTTGAGTGAGCACTGGCCCCTGGTTGTTGTATCTCTCCCTGCTGTTCCACTACCAGGAATGACCAGCTGTGGGCCTGCAAGTTTAGGTCACACATTCTTCGAGCTTTCTAAATTAGCACTAGGGTAAATTTAGTCTCTGAGGCTTGGTCAGAAGCAGTATTTGTCAATAGACGGTTGCTGAATCAACACTGCTGTTCCCGTGTACCCATCACAGCAAGTGCTAACTGCTGACTGATTGTGAAACTTCTTGCTCTTTCCCTGACCCTTCCCACATCTGCTCTTCTCCTCCTTTTCTGGTTTTCCCCTTCCCATTTCTCTCATCCCTGCCCTTCCCCATTTCCCTTCACCTTCTCTCCATCCACTCCTTTTCCATTTTTTCCTTCCTGCTCTTGTCAATTCCAGTCCTCCTGTGTGTATCACTATTCCTGCTGCTCTCCCTTTCTTGCACTGCATTTTTTCCTTCGTCTGTCTCCACTTTTTTTTCATTTATTCATCTTCCTACTGCTTCCTATTGCCCTCCCCTCATTGTCACATGGGATGAGCGGCAGCACTATTAAAAGGGATTGCTATTAGGAGCATTGTGTTAATCTATCGTGCATCATTCCTCAGTCTTGTCCTCATAGTTTCTTGTAAACAGTATGCTTATTAGTGACATAATTAATATGTCAAATTTTATTCTTTTCCTTCCTTTTTATTAGAAGTCTAGGAGAAGGAGGGGAGGTGATAGGAATGTTTATTTGTCCTTTTTGCATCATGGGAAGCCAGTGTGATGTGACTGTGGCCTTTTTCTGTGCATAAGAAGGGGTAGAGGCCCTGCCTTGAAAAACTTGGCTTTTTCTTCCCTTGAGGTTTTCTTCCAGGCCCTTTTTTAAGTGAATGGAGAGAGGTGATTTTTCTTGTATCGCCGGCATTCTTTTCTTTCCCTCCTCCCCTCAGCGCAGTCACGTCCCTAATTAATTGAATTCCCTACTAGACCTTTTGTGAGTCATTTCAATTACCCATTAGTGAAGCAGCCTGGGATTTCTGCTGTGTTTTCACTCATCTTCCTGGAATTTCTCTTCTTCTCCCTCCCTCCCCCCCCCTTCCCCTTTTAGTCACTCTGGTCTGTGAAAAGCATTAGATGGACTTCAGTGCCGAGTGCCTATATTGTTTGCAGACCCAGCTGCATACTTCCACACTCTGCCTTGTGCGTCACAGCTATTCATCTTGTTTTGTACTTGGCTCTGCTGCAGATGCTGTAAATATGGTAATTTTAGATTCCCTGATTGGAAAGGCTTGCATGGTGGGTCTAAGTGGGAAGAGCACTGTTTGTTTTACACTAGTTCATTCTAGTTTCACAGAGTTTGGGGGTTTAAGCATACAGCTGAAATGAAACGTGGTTTTAAGGGCAGTTTCCTTTTTAAGGTTAGGAGTGGGATAAATGTGAGGTTATCTTTGTGTACTGACATGCAAAAATGCTGCCCCATAAACTCTAGGGAGACTGGAAAGAAATAAAACATGAGTGGGAGGTACCTCCTCAGATTCTTATGTAGGATGCCTTCACACATAGCTGCAAAATGTGGATGGATCTGAAAATTGCAAAAATGGAAAAGTTCCAAGACAGAGAACTGCAAAAAGCAAATCTGGAATATGACAGAAATATCATCAGTACTGAAGTACTGAAGAAAAAAATCAATGAGTAGCTTATTTCTAGAAAATTTTGGAAATACTGGGTAGGACTGAAACAGGTAACATGCATTTTATTTCAGAGGAGAGTAGGACAGTGATAAAGCCAGCTTGCTGAAATTATGATGGATGCAGTGAGTGTCTGAAATCTGATGTCTGGAGAATCACATTTTTGTTCTGAAAGTGAATTTGTACAGCAGATGAATCTTTCAGGCTTGAAGTAATTCTCAAGTGATACAGAGATGCAAACAGCATCACTGGGAACCAACCTGCCGGAAATGTGCCCCACATGTCCCAAGTTACAAAAGCAATTTACAGTGCTGAAGTTATTATGATACTTCAACACTATTATGATACTTATCCCTGCGAGGTTAGAGTATTTCACGAGAGAACTGACTTTTGATAATCAGGCTGTTGTGAGAAGGCTCTCTCTCATGGCTTCCCAGGGGGCGCCTCATTTGTTGGACTGATGGGGAGCGAATTTATGAGGGTTCCCTGCACATCAGTATTCATAGGTGCTTTTTTTTTTTTTTTTCTTCCTAGGTCTTTATCCAGTCAAAGGAGAGAGGAGGGGAGCAATGTGAAAATACTGCTCAGTACAGACACATTAAGATGTTTGTAGGAGACCTACTGGGAATTATTTTACCTTTTAGTGTCTTGAAATCTTGGGCTCCTGGTATGCAGCAATGAATTTCAGAGGTTCATTAGATGACTCTGGAGTTCTGCTGCTTCACAGGGTGACATTACTCAAGTTGAAATCAAGACACTGTAAAAGAGATAAAGGAGATACTGAAGGGTTGCATATAGGAGTCCCCTTTTTTGTCATGGGGCACACAGCAGCAGGGCCTGTATCATTTTATCTGAAGTTATCAGGTCATGGCAACACCTTTTTTAGCTGTCTGTGGTGTTGCTGTGTTTTCTTCCACATATACCATTGCTAGTATCATGTCACAAGGTTTTGTGATTTTGGCAGGTCTTACACCTTGTTCTTTCTTACGTATCCTCTTAGGTGAAGCCTTCCACTGCAGAGCTGCCTGGTCAGCACTGCTACCCAACTTCTGGGCCAAGTGGCAGCAGTGTCTGAAATGGAGCCTTGGTCCTGCTGTCACTTTACCTGATAAGCTGTCCAGTGTGTGCTGGAGGATGCCAGCTGTGCCAGGGGTACTGATGGAATTGCCCAAGCTCTGGGCGGTTTTCTGTGCCTTTCCATAGTAACTTTTCCTGAGTACCCATCAGGACAAAGGAAATCTGCAGTAGACCGAAAAAAAGAAGCCATTTGTCACAGCACAGAGTTGGCCTCTAGCGCTGGGAGCATAGCACCTATATTATAGGTGAAAACCCTGTTAGCCTTTCCATGCCAAAATGTATCTAATGTTCATTTACTTTACATGGGGCCTAAATTCTTCTCCTGTAATGTTAATAGATTGCTTTATGTGTTTTTTGCTGCTGCGTAACACCGCTTGCCTCGTACAAAGTACTGTTGTTTTGCTCCAGAGCTGTTTGCATCTTAGCAGATAAAAACCGGATGCTGACTTAAACGTAGTTAGTTCAGTTGGTTAGCCAAGGAGCTACAGAAATTTAAGTTTATTGATTCCTAACCTCTCTCGGAGTTTTCACAGATAGGTCTGCATGTGTTAATGTATCCACAGTTTCTGGAAGATACGGTCCATTGTGGAGCTATTTTGAACTTCCAGAGTTCTGGGCTGTAAAGTGCCCTAGAGCTTGGTAGGTTCCCAATTACAGGCTATTTTCATTACTGTATCTTTTCTGAGAGAGCAGCAAGAAAAACGTTGATTTCTTGAACATTTGAACAGTAATGGAGTTTTCTATTTTTACTTCTCTTTTGGTACACAAAAACTAGATCTAGAATAAGTTCACTAAATCCCACTACACTGCAAAGAGCGAATGATAAAAGATGATTTTAATTCCCTTTGTCTCAGGACTATCCAAGGGATTGGCTCAATCTCTGTACATGTAACACATGCTAGTCGATGCTCCATTATATGCCCATTTATAGCATTTCTCTAACAGCACCTTCTTCCTCGACTGTCTGTCACTGCTTGTGCTCTAGAGGAGGTGCACTGTTGGGAAAGGGAGTGTAACATGCATGACGTGAGAATCACAGTGTGCCAACACAGTTTTCAAGGAGCTTTAGTGGTTTTCAAAGTTACAGCTATCTAATACTAAGGTGATGGAAGCACACCCCTAAGATGTAAATAGATCATTAAATATCATCTGCCCAATCTTTTCCATTCCATGCTGGCAGATTACTTGCAAGTTTTGAAGGAGAAATGGTCCTTTGGATGGGATTTGCTGGGAGAAAAGGAAGGGTACCCATATGTGCAGCCATAAGGTTTGTAATTTATCTGTGCTCTGTGCAAATGGTTGGTTACTCCTCAGAGCTATGGACAGGATAGCCCTATGGTAAGTGAATAAGTGGGTAGGGAGAAGATGTGTAGGGTTAGCAAAAGATGTAAGGGACATCAGGGAGAAAAGAATGAATAAAAAGGGGAAATTCTAGGAAAGAAATTACAGTGTAATGATGTGGAAGGTAAGACCTTAGTAGCTGTATTATTTTTGGAAGAAGGAGAAGGGATCAGGTTAGGATAATCAGAGAGATCAGGGAGGAAGAGATGGATAGTAAGGACCAGGCATCTAAGCATGACTCTTCAGGTGTTCTGTTGCCAGGTTTGAGATCAAATGAGGTTGGATATATTATCCATTTAAGTGACATTTTACATGCATGTAAAATAAATGTTCAAAAATACTTTGCAGAGCTGGACTCAATACTGTGTAGTGCAGAGAATCATCAACTCTTCCTGACCTCCCTAGCACCTTTCAGGAACTGCTCGATACTTTGTTTTGCTCCAAAATTCATTTTGCTTAAGCACTACCCTCAGCCCTACTGGCAACTCAGCTCAGCTCCGAGTTGCTTAGTACACATGGCAGCTTTCAGGGGTTCAGGCTTCATTCACATGCCACTAGCAAGTAATCTGGCATGTAACTTCACAGGGTGAGCTCATGGCCAACTTTTGTCCTTCCCCTGCCTGTTGCTGCATTGCCATTTGATGCATGAGAATGATGTTGGAAAGTGTCTCTTACCCAGTGTCCTTAACTCGGTTAGTATTTGAGCGTGCGTTAGTATTTGAGCCAGTTTAATCCAGAATTTCCTAGGTCCCAATTCTGTATCTATTTCTTCTGCAGAACAGATGTCTAATCTAGTCCAGTCCATCTGTTGGGTTGCAAATGGCAGGTTAAATTGCACAAAACACACTGCCTTTAACGGGGCACACAGTTTACAGGGTGAAGATGGGGAAAAATCTCCTTTGAATTGACTCCCTTCCTCACAAATAACTTGTAAACAAATTATTTCTTTAAAAAAATAAAGTGTTAATCATGCCACTGCTTTGATATCTCAGCAGCTTGATGGCAAAGGTGTGGCATAGTCATCCGTTTCTCCTTGGGGTTTGTATTTGATTTTTCAAACACTTGGCACTTGGAGAGGGTCAGTTTGCATTCCTCCCTCTCTCCATCATGTTGTGTGCTCAGAGGGGTTTGTGTGGGCTATCATGCTTGGCTCCCACAAGATCCCACATCTGGTAAAGGATAGAGTGTATGACCCCACTCCCAGCCTCTTCCTTACCTCCAGTCTCCCCCCCATCGTCTGAGAAGGTTAAACTAAAAGCAACATCTATGATGGCAAAGGTCCAAGTTTGAAATGTGTCCATTGTATGTGTTCAGTTCAAAAACAACATATCAAGGCGAGTACAGTCCTTACAAGTAGCACCCCTGGGCCTTCTTTTATTCCAAAGCAGAGATATTTACCCAAGGAAAAGAGGGAAGTGACGGGCTAACAGAGTACACATGTTGTGAAAATATGCAGGCAGAGACTGAAGGAAAAAAAACATTCTGCCACAAGTAGCTGCCTTGTTCCTCAACTTTTTTTTTTCCTTCAGATTAGAACCAGCCATTTCTTGTGCTCTTTCAAGCACCTTCTGTGGTTTCCTGACAGCTGGCTGGAGAGCATTGAAATCTGGCTTGAAAAATGGGCCATGGGTCATGTTATTTTCAACAGAGGAGAAACAAAAATTCCCATAATGGTCAAAATTCACAGTTTTGGCTTTTGGTGCCTTCCCCCCACCCCCCAGAAAATCAGTGGTGGATATTTTAATATATAATGTTACTTTAAACTAACGTTACTAAACAGCTACAGAATCAGCTCTTCTCTTCCCTCTGATTGATTTATAATGGCAAGCAATATTTTGTGTGAAGTTGCAGCCTGTCCTTTTACTCTGGAGTGTGAGAGAGAAATGTTCAGCTTCATAAAAGAGTATGCTGGGGTTTTCTGGAAGTATTTTGTTGGGGTTTTTAATGATGTGATAACACTTCTCTTGCAAAAACTGTTTCATTAACAGAAAGATAAGTCTGAGCAACAGCCTGCAGGCTGGTATTCTTGCTCCTGGCTCTCCTGAGCCTGAATTGAAAATACCAGTACGTTCCCAGCTTTATGTTCAAGCAGATGGTTTCTGTTAGGAGTTATAAACCTTTCTGGTCTTTTGTTCTTTGGTGAACAAGTGTGCTTTTTTAAGTATTTTTAAAAAGAGAATACTTAGTTCACAGAAGTGCTGACTTATTTGACCTGCATTTTAGAGCATGAGGCTTCCTCTTGGGAACAGGGTTCACTACCCCTGCAGCCAAAGGGCACAGCCCAGAAAGGTTGTGCTGTCAACTGGGTTTAAGGAAAGAAAGGAAAGAAGGCAGGAGCAGGGCAAGAGGTGCAAGGGAAAAATATCAGCAGGAGGCAGCAAGTAGAGAATTTCAACTATCGTGCCCTGCTATAAGGAGAAAGTCAAGAAGTCCAGCAAAAGTCCTACTGTCTGTGGAGCATGAAGCATGAGGAAGGTGGGTGAAAGTGTTGACTGACTCTTGACTCCTGAACAAACAACCCCAGGCAGTGGCAGAGCACGCTTGGGGCAGGTACAGCAGCACTGGGAGTGGAAAGACTGCATGAGTGGAGAACTGAGAACACATCACCCGACCAGGGCATACTCTGCATCAGCAACTCTGCATCCTCCAGGATGTCTTCCAGAACATCTTTCTTCTCTTTGCTTTAATAATGTGTTACGGTCCCTTCTGCAGAAAAACTAGAATGGGGTCAAAGGAGAGTGCTGTCAGTATGGTCCAGTCCATCCATAACACTTCTAGAGACTCATTTAATGGTAATTTTAATAAGGATGGGTTTTTTTGTGATATGAACAAGACATTCTCTAAGAATTGGAATGGAAGCTCATACAGTTCACTGAATAGAGGGGATTTTAGTGGGTAACTCAGATAAAAGTGATCATCTATTCTTACTCACGGTTAACTCCTTTAGAATGAGAATAAGCCGCAGTCTAATGGGTAGAAGATGTTGGTGGAAACTAGGAGCTCCTTAGTTCTAATGTTTGCTCAACTCTGTATCGGTTGAGTGACAATGGATAACATGGGTAAACACTTTCAGGTGGTAGTTAATAATATGGAACTACTTGGTGAAAATGTGTGAGATAATTAGCATCTGCAAAATGTTTGGAAGATAGTAATTTCCATATTTCTGCTAATTATTTGTGACAGTGCATCATACTGTGTGGTGTGAAAGAATCTGTTAAATTACTAAACAGGTGAATGTGTTTCTTCAGATCCCCTCATGTCCATGCTACAAATGATAAAAACCCACCAGTAAAAGATTAAACTGATTGAATGAAATTTTCTCATCACACCACTGAGTTACACTGTTTTATATGAAGTTATGCCCTTCATTAATGATTTGGCTTACTGTGTCAAATATATTTATAAACAAAATTTTTAAGTATGAAATTTATCAAGTGAGAGGGTCTGCTGTCATAACCAATTCTATTTTCATTAGGAATTTCTGCACCAGAGGTACAAAAATAATTGTGAAAGGGTACATTTTATAGTCTTCAGCTGTAGAATGAGCCCTTTCAGTGGTATTAACTCTCCCACATTCACATCAGAAAGTTGACTTGGCTTCTGGAAGTAGTATTGAGTGCCAAAACAGATTACTCCTACTGTGTAACCAGTTTTCACCTGTTTTTGTATACAAAGGCATTAATGAAAGAATACTTCTTGGAATGGTTTAATGGTTAGAGGAAGGTAGCGCAATTCAAGGCTTTGCTAGGCTGTAGCTTAGGTACACTCGGGGACTGTTTGCAAACCACAGCAAACCACTTTATCTGTAAAGCACCTTCCCTGTCAGAGAAATGGGTGTAAGAATATTACGACTTTGCAGGCTTTGATACTCATAAGCTGTTTGCAGACACTAAATGTTCTGAATCGCTAGCTATTCTTATTGTAGCATGATTTTTTAAAAAGTCTCTTTTTTCCCTAGTTTCAGTATAATTTGCTATCATAGCAATAGCCCTGTTTTTTATATGACATACTGTACTCACAATTGTTTGACATTGCCATTAGAACACTTGACAATTACGTTTTCTTTCCGAACTGGCTTGTGTTTTTTCCAGCACTGATTTTTTTTTCTTTTCCTTTCCTGTTTATCTAAAGTAGCTTAAGGAAAAGGACGCATTGCGTCAAGGCTGATAGGACAAGAATTAGACCTACTGTATGTGCTGGTTGTATTCAGGCCTACGAGCACTTCCTTTCTCCTCCCTCATATCCAAAGCCAGCTCTGCTCTATTCTTTGGGACGGGTAGGATACTGAGATTTACAAGACCCTTTGAAGTACTGGGCAACCACGGCTCTTTCACATTTCTTTACAAAGCCTGAGCCTGAGGAAAATAGGTACAGGGATCATGAGGTTGGAAAACTTTGTATTCCCTGCATTTCAGGTAGTGTGTTTGCCCTGGGAATAATAGTAAAGGAATATGAGGTTTGCTGTGATTTCATGCTTGAGATCAGTTACAATTTAGAACTTGGTCTGGGCTTAGTGCAGAGCCAAATTCTGAAGTGATTCAGTCCTACTGCATACATGCTTACTCCTGTGTGGGTATGGACTTAATGGGAGAATTTTCCCTCGTGGATTTTTTTTTTGTTGACACACAAAAATCCCACCAGTTTCATTTAAACAAGTGTAACAGATTTACTGAAACTCTTGCCACACCCATGTTCCTCGTCTGTTTAAGCTACATTTCAGTAAGTGCTTACAGAAGGGATTGCAATGGTTTAAATTGTGTATAAACTGTGAATTTACTTAAAGCAGTGTAATTTCCCTGCATGAACAAGAATGAAGTCAAAACCTATGGACAACCCCCTTCCTCCAGACCCAGCTGGAAGGCATCACTGAGCCCACTTACTTACTACAGTCCTCCACCTCCAACCACTCAGCCAAGGACAGGGTTTGTGTGTACACTCCCCAATGAGTTTTAGGGTGGAGGGTAAAGGTGCATTAGCTCAAACCACTTGTTTAAACTGATGTGACACCTCCTGCCTGAAGTGTATTAGGGAGCGCTCACACCAGCAGCTGTGCCGGCTGCCAGGGAGACAGCAGCCCTGAGCAGGGTGGCAGTTAGAGGCAGCTGGAGGGCAGCAAGATCTTGGACTAGGACAGCTGTTTGCAGAATAAGCATCTGCCCATCGCCTAACTTGCACACAGGCTAGGTTCCCTTCAACCGGCTTATTCACACTTTACCCCTCACTAAAGAATTCATAGTTGATTTAATTTACAAGTCAAGGAGCATCAACCACTACTGTGCCAATATTCAGTCTGTCACATGTCAGGAGATTTGTCTACTGTAAATCATTTCCATTTCCCAGTTTGTGCAGAATATTCAAGAGAGCAGGTTTCAGTTCAAAATCCAAAGGGACCCCACTTGCCGTTTTTCTTCAGGGTAGTTTACTGTCTGTAATTCTAACTCTGGAATACCTTTGCACAGCTACTTTTCAGTTTCACTCTTTGTTTGGTTTTGCTTTGTTTGCCATTGCTGACCAAAAGCAGCCTGTTTTCTTTCCAGTCTCTTCAGTGGAAGTAAGTGGGGCAGGGTCCAAGTTGCCTCCGTAGTAACCAGCGAAGAGCTTTTATAAATATCTGAAAAAGCTCTTTAGCATTAAGGAGCGAACATGTAGGAGCTCGTGGACTACATTCAGTAGCAATTGAAAAGTGGATCAAATAGTTTCTTTCTGCATTTCCCCAGGGTTCAGCTCCATAGCAGTTTAAACTGCTCAGTCTGCTGTGCTCCTTATTATTCAGATCCCAGCTGTGTGTTCCCCTCTCCTTGTCTTGCACTGGCACCAGCACTTCCCTGACCTGAATAGTTGCATGAACTGGCTTAAACTGGCTGAAAAACAATCCGGAGGGATTTTTTTGAGGCCACTCAGCTGAGACTGGTTGAAGGTGCCATGGAACTGCATCTTCAGATAATCATTCATCAGTTCCTCTGAGCTTTCCCATTAAATAAGGGAGCACTGGCAGGTGCTGTTTCCAGGATGGTTTCTGAATTTGATGGCCTGTGTTTCATAGCTGACTTACAAATGCAGTTCTCCATGCAGCTAGGACCTTCCATAAAGATGAAGCAGTATACGTTCTTAAAACTGCTCTAAAGCGTGTTCCAAGTCAATTGCTGTATAGGCTGTTTAACATCATGGAGGGTTCGATTTCAGTGGGATGGTACAATCTGCAGACTTACATTAGGCATTTTGCTCTGTAAGATTGGGCCTACTTTATCTCTAATAGTTACTACCAGTAAACTAACAGTTTGAAGCCATTTGCCTTTCAGAAGAAGTCTGTAGTAAGGTTACAAGAGCAGGGGTTAGAGCTCTGCTTGCTGTAGCCTTGCTTCTTTCCCCTCCCGGCGGAGAGAGCTGTTGATCACCTTGATTGCTTCTCCTTAAGGGACCCTCACTCTGTGTTGACATACAGGACTGCAGAGCAGCATACGCATCCAGGACAGGACCTAGAACTTTTCTCCTCCTTCTCATCTTTAGTCTTCTGATAAGAATCAGCAGTCCTCCTTGCAGTTAACTAGGGAAAGAGCACAGTCAGGCCTGGAAGCTTTGGTGGTGGTGTCAGCAGAGATGTTGCAGACGGAATGGTCAGAGCCCATAAACCATTCCTGCCCTTAGCCTTCCTCTGCCTGATTCAGTGGCCACGCACTGGCAGACAGTGGGGAAACTTGTGCTGCTGCTCATCCATCATGTGTGTTTTGTAGTTGAGAGCTCCTCATCCCAGCATTCTTAAGGCTTTTTATTTTTTAGCAACACAATTAATTTTCAGGCAAACCATGATGAGAAAACTTTGATCAGGCAATCCTGGTTTGGTTTTGCTGTGTTTTCTCCATCTATTGAGTAACCCCTGGCAAAAGGAGGGTGATAAGGACTTCGTGGATGGCTGTGTTAGTAAGCACAGAAGCACATATCGCTGCACCTGCAATACCAGAAAGCATTCACAGTAAAGGCATTGTAGACACATGAAAGCCCAGGCAGCGACCTCCAAAGGAAGCCTACAGGTTAAGACCAGTGCAGATGAAGGCATGGAATTGCCCTGTTATCCAGTGAGCAGGGAGCAGCTGGGTCTATCAAGGAGTCCCAAGTGATCTGTTAAGGAGTTTAAGGTTCTTCTGATGTGTTTGGTCATTCAGACATTTAGAATTGCTGTCATCTTATTACTGATGGACAGGCACAGCTAGTCACACCATGATTGTTGCAGTTGTCTTAGACCTTCTGTTATAAAATCTTGTTTTCATTGACTTTTTATTTACCACAGCATTTGAGCCAAAAAAATACTTATATAAGGAACTTGTTTCTGAGTAGTTCTGATGAAAAGTTTCTTCGAAAAGTTTGTATTGAGTTAGGGAAAAAAGTGTTTGACTTACAAGTAATTGAAAGCAAATATTTTCTTTTTTCTTTTTTCTTTTTTTTTTTTAAGAAGCTCTATGGCCTCCATTTTAAATACCGATTGCACATGACTGATGGATGAACAGGGTGTTTGGAGAAAAAAAGGGGAATCATTTTTTTTTCACATGAAAATTTACACAGATAGTGATACTCCAAGCATGCTCCAGCACAAAGTTGAGTCCACTTTCTTTTGAAATTCCTTTTTGTGGGATACAGTAACTGTTGGGTTACTGGAAGATAGTACTAGGGAATGGGTAGTTAAGCTGTATGCTCCAGTTCACAGTACTCCTCTGAGATTCTTGAAGGAACAAGAATGGGAAGCAACAAGGGACTAGAACCACAACAGTGATGGGCTGGGAAGCTATTGAAGGAGACGAGCGTGTGAGTGACAGCCACAGTGAGGTTTAAGATTGGGGTGGGATAAGAAAGACATCCACATAGGAAGATATAGCTTAAAGGGACTCATCTCCAGACCTTAAATGTATGCTGAGGTTTCTGAATCCCACTATTTCACTGTTACGTAGCAATTGGCTGACAAGATACATGCTTCATTCCCCTCTTGGCTTTAGAAAGAACAGAGTGGTTACTATTTGTGCAAGCAGCTAAAAGTAAACAACTTTGATCTAATGGTATCTGAACTCTAAAAACACCAGCATTTTTCTGTGATGTAGTGTTGGGGGCAATGCAATTTGACATTTTAAATTAGTAAGTGACAACACTAAACCAAAACCTGGTATTTTGGCTCTAGGATTTTCCATCTAATACAGCTGGAACTCAGTCAATTTTGCAAAATCTATCATGTACAGCAACAAGTCCAAATCCTGACATCTTTTCACTGATGGGCCCATTCTGTGGAAACATTAAGGGCATCTCCTTTATGAGTCCTCTGGAAAATGCAGTTCAGTAGTTCAATCCAGAGCAAAGAGGACTTTGGTGAACTATAAGGCA
Source organism: Falco punctatus (assembly GCF_963210335.1). Lineage (NCBI taxonomy): Eukaryota > Metazoa > Chordata > Aves > Falconiformes > Falconidae > Falco > Falco punctatus. Next base: position 20,536,234 of record NC_137587.1, read on the forward strand.
AGAATTCTGTCTAAGTAACGATTTAAATTTTAAAGATCCTTTTGGTAAAATTCTATCTACTTCTTCAGTACAAATGAGTTCATGGTAAGGGCATCTTTTTACTTTGGTAATAACTATGTTTGTTTCTTTCCCGAAGTTTCTTTAAATTTGGAGTACTCATCTATATAATTAGAATTTGACCTATTTCTAGCAATCACAGAACTTGCTTCAAAATCTGGCTATTCTGAAATGCTCTGTTTTGATATTGGCAGCATTTAAACCCTTCTCAGCTTTCCCCTAAAACTGGAAACTATCTCTTGATTTGTGAGGGGTAAGGAGTGGCCTGAATGATAAAATCGTCTTAGGAGACTATAAAATTTATCATGAGACAGAGATCTATTAGCATGTAAAATTTTCTTTGGCTTGATTGCATCTCCAAGTTTACCAGAACATACACAAATAGTTTCTAGTTCTAAGAAGTGCGTAGACCTCAGTTTTGCATACGGCTGTCTCTCCAAACCACAAGTCACTAAAGAATGTCAGTGTGATGTTTGGCTGGTTAAAGGAGGGCAGCACTCCTAAAGCAGGCTTGTGGTTCTATCCCTGCAGTAAAAAGACTGAAACGTTGGAGAGATTATTTTCTTTCACATGTATTATAATTTATTTTTTTTCCACAGTCTGAAGTAGCAGCACCTGTGTAACCTTATTTAACTGCCTTCACACATTTTTCTTTCCCTCAGCTAATACTCTGCCAATTTGACAAACTTTCCTCTCTTTGAACTGCAGAACACCGTGAAAGCTGGTATTTCTCAGTCTTGTCCAATAATGTGAATGTCTTCTATGTGCTGTTCATTGGAAGCTGTCATTTTACTCATACTGCAAGAACATGGCCACTATCAAACAAGAATAAATCTCACGGGGAAGCTGTTACAACTTTCTAAAAAAAAAAAAAAAAAATAGGTTGATACATATAAGGATCTATTGTTTGCTTAGCCTTGAGCCTTTCCCGAGCATGGATCGTTAAGATACTTTGCTGCTGCTCTTTGATTAAGAATTTTACCTCCAGTAGAGGCTGAGGAATGTATATCCGTAGACTTGAATTCGATATTAACAAGAGGAGCTTGCAGTTATGTTTCCTTACCCATATGTTGATGGAAGTAAAAAAGTTTGGTTTACAACCTTTAAGCCCTTTCCCATCCTCTGAGGGCCTGAGGGACGTTCATTCAGTTTTGGGCTTTGCAGTTCATTCTGCTAAGGAGAATGCCAGTTAGGCTGGGGTATTTGAAACCTGTATATAAGTTCACCAGGGACTACAGAGTGCTGAGATTGTCACATAGTTAATTTCTATTCACCAGAACACTACAAAAAAATTATGATAGTCCCAATTTGCACCCAAACCAAGAAATACTGTCTTCATTCCAGTTTATTTTTCATTCACAAGAATATATCCTTTTCTATCTCTACAGTGATGGTAGTTCACAGCATATTATCTGCCATGTGGGTAAGTGGCATTCAGTTCCTCACTTGCTGCTCTCTGCCATCTGGTGCGATTGCTTTGCTCTCTGTTACTTCTTATCCAGCCTAACAGAGCTGACTGTCCCTGGAATGGTCTAGAATTGATTTCAAAGAAGTGCAGTCTGTAAAAAGATAGATGCAAGTTTCTAGCAAGAGGAGGCAAATCATAGCTGAATTCATTCTTCTTTTGAGTCCAAAATACCTGCCTTCCACTGACCAGAAAGTCTTATTTTTACGGTGAACAGCCCTTTTGTTAGAGCTCTTAGTAGCATAGGGAAGGGAATTTATTAAAATACTAATTTTATTTCCACACTGTCACTTTAAACATGAGCCAACTCTATGTTTTCCTGAGAACCAATGAGGCTTGAGATTTTTTTTTAATTAAAAACCAGCAAAGGTGGAGTTTGTATTTCCTTTCCCGTAGAATGCATTTGAATCACCTCTGTCTCCAGCTGGCTATGGGAGCAGAGCCAGCTCATAATGGTTTCAAGCCCAGTGTGTGCATAGGGAAAAGGGTTTTCGCCTGATTGATGACTCTGTAAGTGTTTGCAGCACAGAGTGTCGAAGCTGGTAGCACTGAAGTTGTTTAGAAGAGAAGAGAGAGGAGGTGGATGTGTTTTTCAAAACCTGGCAATTCTTCCCTGTCAAGTGCAGTAAATGATGCATGAAGGGTCTCATTTCATCTGCTTGTGGGCACTCTGCTCCATGAAACCTTTTGAAGTGGTTGCCAGAGGATGTAGCTGAGATTGGTTGAACTTCCTCAGAGTCCTTTTCCCTGGCCCTACAACCATTCTTTCAGCTGGGCTGTCAAAAGTTTTGTTGTTGGGGCTATCCATTAGGACTTTGTAGGAGTAGGCCTGAAAATAAGTTGTTCACCGTGATATTGCTTGAGACTACAAAGCCAAAGCAGTGTGACATTGAAACATCTTCCACAATCTCGGTATCCTTTCCAACTTTACATAACATTTACTGCTTGCTAGGCATCATATTGCTCCAGTTTTAATCTGTGCTTCTTAGGAAATTCATAGTATCTCTACGTGATCTGTTACACAATGGCCCCATTGTCGTTTCCTTAGGTATGATAACAGCGTTATTGTCCAGAGTGACTTAATCTTTGCTTTAGGGTTTTGTGATCTTGCAGTCATCTTTATAGCACCTCACTAATGGGAATGCTTCCAGCATTATGCTGGATGGGGGAAAAGGAAACATCTGTGTAAAGGAGTCTCCTCTCAGTCATCACCTGTGGGTAGGAGTGAGGTGTATTATGTTCAAGGTTCACAGGTTCAAGGGCAGGAAATAAGATAGAGTATTAAGCAGAATGTGAAACAGCCCCCAGGATTGGATTGCACTTTGGAGGAGTTGACTTCTTTTTGAGTGGGGAGGAGAAGACATCCTCAGGAGCACTTAGAAGTATGAAAAAGGTAGAAGAAATATGGAGACTAGAAAGAGGGGAAGGTGACTGAGGAAAGAGCAAAGGGCAAGGCAGAGCAGACCTTGCTCATTGGGAAGTGTGTCTGTAAAAATGGGCTGGATATCTGAAAATGTACTTTTCTGCAGGTTTTCATGTTCCTGCTTCTCACCAGCTCACAAACTGTGTGCGTGGACTGTTCCATGATAGATTAGTGTTTCCATGTAAAACCGTAAAGTGCAGACATGCTTGAAGATGGGCAGGTGGCAAGAGAAATTATCTGAACTTTATCAAAAGCCAAAAATTCAGGGAGACAGACGTTTGGTTTCAGTTCTGGGCAGATGCTTAGGTCAAGTCTTATTTTGTCCAAACCACTTCCCCTACCCTTAGGCATGATATTTTCAGAGTGAAAGGATGGGCAAAGCCCAGGGAGATTCCAGAGCACAGCTTGTTTTGCAGCTGGCTGGACATGGAATTCATCAGTGACAAAGCAAGACTCGCTCTTCTCCTGCGGATATAGCAAGAGCTTGGACTTGTGCACGCACACAGAAGCATGCACACGCATGCATGTGCACACACCAGAACAAACCAGTTCTCTCCTGTCTGCTGAGGAGGCTTCAGTTATAGTATCTGAAGCCAGAGATTTCATTTAAGCCATTTGGACTCTGAGCACTGTAGCCCTGCCTGCCTCCTTCCTCTCTCAGCACCCAGCCAGAAAAATCATCCCCCTCTCCTCCCTCCCTTTCCAGCACACACAACACAAAAAGCAAAAACCAACCCAAGCTTGCCTTTGCAGCTGGGACTTATCAGCCAGAACACACACATGTAGGTCATCCATGGGAACTCAGCTAAGTGTTGGATCAACGAGAGCACTGGAGGGGGGGGCAGGGTGGGGGAAGGCGGTGCAGGGCAGCGGGAGGAGCAGGGCTGGATTCTTTTTTTATCATTATTATTATTGTCTGCTCTTTCAGAAAGGAAAAGGAAGAAAGATTACAGCAGCTTTTCTATTAAATGAAAAGATTAGCATGCCGTGGATGCTTTGCTGGGGCGTGATGAGATTTGCAGCAGATGAGTTGGTTGCTAGGCAATGCTAATGAAAAGCAGGCTTTCAAAACTTCTGTGCTGTGTGGGCCCAAAAGTTATCTAGCCTCCCTCCTGCAGCACCCCCTGCCCCGTGCAACCTCCCAAATATTTATAAAATCCTCACCAGGAACAAGAAAGCCAGATGCTGGGCTGGGCTTTTGACAATTTGCTCTTCCTGAGCTGCCTGGGAGACACACACGCATGCACGCGTGCATGCAGATACACACAACTTCGCTGATTTTCTTTTCCTCCTTATGAAGGAGGAGGTAATTGAAAAGAAAACAACAAACTTTAACAAAAAATAAAAAAATAAAAAATAAAAAATAAAAAATAAAGAAGAAAAGGGATCAGTGGCTCCCAAACAGCTCCGTCTCCAATTTCGGAGTTCAGTCAGAGTTTAGGGCTTGCATGTGTGCGTGTGTGCATGTTGGGGGTAGGTACATGTTTGGTTTTGATTTCTCTCCATGCGTTTTCAAGCTGGGCTCCAGCTCTTCCCCTCCTCCCATCCTGCTGCAAGCCTCCTTTCCCTTTCAAGGCCTTCCGACACAATGAGCTTATTTTCCCATGCTCCCTGTGAAAGCTGGGGTATGTGCATGAAAGCTGCTGCCTTGGAGGACCCTTTCAAATACAGAAATTGGACGTTGCTGAAGTTACAGACAGGGTTTCTGCTATTTTTACAAATGACCCATGTCTTGCTCCCCTTCTCAGAAGTATCAGCATTCTTAGATATCTTACCATCTGTCTCTCTCAATTGTTTTTTTAAGTGAGTTTAGTGTTGGTATGTCAGCCTTGAAGACTGATGTTTGCTGCTTGCTCCATGTTCTCCTTATTGCTCTGGCTAGTGTGCCTCAATCCTAAAGCAAAGTCCTTTCACATCAGCAAAAATGGTATTTCCACAGTCAGTTTTTGGCTAAAACTGCCAAAGAGGCAGCATTTAACAAGGTCTAATTCAAAGTAATCCAATCAAGTCATATAGCCTGTCATGAAAAAGCAACATTTTGAAGTTACTGAGCTACCTTGGGCCTTTAGATTGGGCTGGGGAACCTGCAGCAGCAGTGCCTCACTGCGCTGCCCTCTTCGAGTCTCACCCATCCCCTGCCCCAGTATATCACTCTGGATGAGAAGGGCTATAGTCTTCCTTTAATGCCAGTGTTTATTTTTCACGAATGCTTTTGGGGAGGTAAGAGGTTAGCATGAATTGGAAACAGAATTCAAAATTACTGTGAAGAATGAATATGAGTCTCATATGGTGGTCCCATAAAGGTAGTCCAAATATGGCCATTAACGATCTTGGCTGAGGTCTGCAGAAGCCAGTGGCACTTGGCTTAATGAAAACAAGAGCCTGTGGGGGTTTTGTGGGATTTTTTTGTTTTGTTTTGTTTTAGAACACACTGGAGCAGCTCTGTTTTTCCTGGACTCTTTCTCACTGATGCCAGTATGAATTGTTAATCAGTAAGAAATTCCTTGGGCAGCCAGATTTTGTGGGGCTGCTGCAGTGATCTCTTTACACTGTATTTCAGATGGCAGAGGCCTATATGTTATTTTCTTTCCTTTTCTTCTTTTTTCTACCATCAGCACTGTTTTAGTCAGTACTACGTGGATAGATGAGAAATTAAACCACTGTCCTGATTGTGTGTGGTCATTAAAAATCTCAATGCATTGCCTCCAGAAGTTAATCTTTCAATTATCAGTTAGGGGAATTCAATTTCGCTTCCATAAATTCTCCTGCTGTTTCAATTAAATAGGGATGGCCAGTTTCTAAATGCTTGGGAATACAGCCAGCTGCTGTGTGCAGACTGTGGGATGACTATTCAGGTAATGCTCCGTTATTTGAAGTATTTGAATTTTGGTCCTGCAGGACATGTTACAGGACATGTTAGGGAGTGTGGTAAGGGCAAAGCAACCACATGCCCTCCCTCCTGTCCATTGTCAGGCCAAGCAAAATGCCTGGAAGGCTCCACTTTTTTGAAGCCTGGCTCCAGGCATTCCAAGGCTGCACATATATGCCTGCAAGGTATTATTGACCATTTTAAAGGGAAACTTATTTTCCACCTTTTTCCTAAGTGGTTGTGTAGTATTGTCTGGGGTGACCAACTGCTGCGTCTGGCTCCATTTTAGTCATGGATATAGGCATTCCTTTGTGTAGCTTGCTTTTCTTTACTTTGATATGTTCTAGAATGAAAAGTGATGTACAAATGCGAAATAGGGGTATCTCTGGAAATTAACATTATCTGATGTTCTATACTCTGAAATCAAAACTCAGCGTATGCCTTTCCCACATGGTTTTGCCCCCGCCAGAGTGGTGTCCTGAAAGCCTTGCATGCACATGCCTGCTGGGGTCACCCCTTGTACTGCAGGTCTTTGCAGTCAACCAAACTGCTACAAAAATACTTTGGTTTGTGATGTTAACAGAATTAGGCGATGAATGTAAAACATGGCCAATTTTCATTCATATGCAACTGCATTTTTCACTTTTACACTAGGAACTACTGAATTTTGACCAGTTAGGTCTTACCAACGTGCCAATCAATCAGAAGCCCATTTGATGGTCACCTCTGTGGCGTCTGTGCATGCTATAGCTTGTATTCATATATACAATAATTTATAAAGGAAGTGTTAACTCCTCCAGGAAAAAGGAGCTAGACCATGTGATTTATCTACATTTACTTGTGGGAGATAGAGTTGGGATAAATCTGGTGAAACATATTATCCTGCAGGGTTCAAGGTGTTTTGATTTGTTTAAAAAGTAGCTGACAGCACTTCAAGTGTGCAACTGAAAGCATTCCTGATAGCAGACTTACCTTCATATAAGGCTTGCTGTGTGCCCACTGGAGTCAGTGGACTTTCCAGGGAGTAAGATAGGGTGCATAATGGATTTGGGGGTGAGTACTAGCAGATGTACACAAGAAGAGTGGTATTTGTTGACCGAGAGGTGGCAAAATGTTTAATTTTTCCCTACAAGAAATGCTGTGTAACTGAAATTTGCTTTGCTGGATTTCTGGTTCCACAACTGCCACTACCATCCCTACTGATTGTTTGGAGAAGGTCCTCTGCAGATTCACACACACTCAATTGATCATGAATGAAGCTAAGAGCAGTTATTAATCTTACTGCCTGGTTGCACTCTAAACCCCCTTCTAATCCCGCCTCTGTTCTCTTAGACAATGAATGCAGTGAGATGAAGGCAGGATCAATGCCAGCATGGAGCAGCCCTTTTTAGTAGTTTTCGTGGTAGGGTTTTATACAGCAGCAACAGTGAGTGGTTCTCAGTGTACTGGGGGGAGAAGGGAGTGAAGATGAATTAAAAGGGTCAGACGTCGTGCTCCTGAAGGGATGGCAGAGTCCCATCCTGACTGTCGGTCTCTGGTGAATTTTTGGATTCCTTGTATTTAATGACTGACCTAATGGGACATTACAGCCCTACTGCCCTTTGGAGATCCATGAGGAGCTCAACACAAGCTAAGAAAGGGTGCATTGTGTCTTTGATCCACTGGGCAGTATTTCACAGGCTGGCAGATTTAATAAAATCTCAGAGAAACCTCAGCTCATTTTTTTAAGAGGCTTAACATTGAGTTAAAAGTTCCCTTTACTCCTGCATTGTTGGAGACCATTCCCTTCTTGTGTGCTGCCAGAGGACCTGCAGGGAAATGGGGCTTCATGAGTCGGGACTGGATGTAGGCAGCTGGTTGAGACTGGTTAGAAATCTGCAGGAGGAATAGCGGGAGGCAAGAAGCCTCCTAAGCCTTTTTGTGTTTCTCAGTCTTTGAAGTCATCCGGTGACTCGCATGCAGTGTGAAAACTTCGCTCCACACCTGAAAGGAAAACCAAGCTACTGATAAGACCCTTTGGTCAGTCATTTTGATCTGCATGATGTGAAAAAGCTATGTCTAGTACCACTACTTCTAGTAACGTTATTTGTACCACCATCAACATTAATGATAACTGACTCCACAGCTAGAAACACAAATGAGTTCAATATCAAGAAGTCCTCCCGTGTTACAGTGTTTATAGAAATAGCCAGAACACAAGTATGAAGGTGGAGAAGATCTTACAAAGATAAACAGATCTTTGGATCTTCAGATAGTGCCATAGCGTCTTGTTCAAAGCTGCTAATCTAATGAAAAAAGCAATAGGTGGGGAAGAAGAGCAGAGAGCCAGGCAGGCTGGAACAGATCCACTCAAGCAGCAAGCTGTCTTTGATGTTGAATGCTGAGGACTGGGAGCATCTGGGCCAGGAAGCAAATCGCTACGTGCCATTTTGGAGTGCAGGCCTAGAGCAGGTCAAAAACTGAAAACTGGTGAGTACTGAAAACTGCAGAGTTTGTTTTTGAACATCTGATCACTTCAGCCACCACTCTGCTCACGTCCATTATTGTTATGAAGGTGCTGGTTGTGGACTGTATGGATAATTTCACAGCAAGAGTTCCAATATAAGCCATATGCTGACTCTTCAGTCTAACTTTACATAGAACAACTATTGTTAGGAAATTGTTAGTGATTAGTTTAAGGGAAGGAAAGAATTTTGCTTAGATTTCCAAAAGTGCAGGCTAAATACTTTTGAAGTCCCAAGCACTCAAATATTACCCTTTTTTTTGAGAAACGAAATACAGTTCTCATGGTATTTCGGTCACTGCCAATGCTAAAATAGAATCCTTTACAACTCAGAAATTCACTGCTAGGTTGCTGCCCACTGTCATGGATAATACAGGCTGCTGGAGTTTTGTATTTGAAACAAAAATGGAATCTCCACCCAAGGACTAGTAGTTAAATTTTTTATTGTCATTGATTGAAGTGTGACTTTCTTGGTGGATAAAGGTTTGCATACTTTCAGAAGCTTTAACATAAGCAATTAGTCAAAACTGGCACCTGAAATGACTGGAGACGGGGAAGGGTAGGCTCCAAACCCTGCTTTATAAGAACTTTTGCCAATTTAGTCTCTCATAATAGAGTAGCTGAGGCCCCCCAGTCATTGATCCTTGCAAGGTCCAGCAGAACCATGCTCCCTTCCTGCTGTCAGATGCAGATCCTGCAGAGACAAACAAAATACAACCCCCACAGATATTTTTAAGATAATCCCTTTCTCAAGAGAAGACAGCAGAGGGGAACAAATGTTTTGAGGAAGAAGAAACTGCTGTTTCGAACTGATATGTCTAGGGGCACTGTTGAATATCGAGAGAAAACAAAATTAAATGAACTATCACAAAGGAAGAGGCAGTCATGTAAAAGGCAAAGATGATTTGTGAGCTTTTGCAATAGCTTCCCAAGGGGAGCAAGGCCTTTTGCTTGAGACATTTAGACATTTAAAATTAGACTGGACAGAGCAATGGAAATTCAGCATACAGGCCCCCTTGGGACAGAGTGGATAAGCCACTGGGTCTCCCTTTGCATGTTCCCTTACTCTTTTGTAACTCTTTCTGAATACCTCCATTCCAAAAAATGGTTTGTCTTCCCCAGACGCCCATTCTGGCTCTCTGTTCCTCCCCTTTTCCCCTTTAAGAAAGGAGCTGTGTTTGATTCATGGTGTCAGTTATCTTCCAAGCTCCACTCTGATCCCAGGGGTAGGAGCTCATGGGGCTGATGAGGGTAGGAGTGATCAACTGCAGGCTTTCCTGTTGCTGAGCTTGCTGCAGGCCTGACCATTTTTTAAGACTTCAACAGATGTTTCTGCTTAGAAACTATTGGCATCTTTATGGACTGTTTTTTCCATTCTTCCCTCCCAGCCTGTGTCCCAGCAGCAATGAATTATGTAAGAGTACATTCTAGCCTTTTCTTTATTAATATTTCTTCAGACACATCTCTAAGAAGTACATCTACAGTTCTCTCTTGTAGTTTTAGGTACGTCGGCTTTCTCTTTGACCAAAATACCCACCTACCCTTAAAAATGCCTATATAACTTTTCATCCTCTTGCAGATAGAGATGCCAGAAATACAAATGCTAGAATCCTGGCTCCTGACTTCAGGTTCAAGAGGTCTCTCACTGTTCATACTGTGATCTTAATCGATATGCCTTGTGCTTGAAGGTTAACCCCATGCTACAGAGTAGCCTTTATTTGTCTTACTGCTGGTGCTTCATGAACAGTAATTAATAATATATAATGGAAGGAGATTTAGGAACTGCTGCTAGAACTCAAAACCACTCCAGTAAGCACTGTCCCCACCTGGCTTAGTGGTTTATCTGACAGTTGTTAGAAATTAATAAGTTTCAGACGGTCTTGAGTGGAATAAATGCGCTGGGCTGGTTTATTTGCACTGTTGATAAGCACTTGTAATCCCACAAAATACATGGTGTAATGCGTGCAGGGCACCTGATGCAGTCTGGGCGACTTAACCCTTTTACATTGTACAGCAAAACTTCAAAGCTCAAAAACTGGCTAGGTTAAGTCTCTTAAAAAGATGATGTAAGTAATATGTGTAAGACCACATGCAGGTTACTTTTAACTCAGGACACAGAAAAACTTTCTGCACTGGAAAATCTGGCATGGCACCACCAGACTACTGCTTGATTTCAGGCATACTATAGTAGCAGAAATAAGCTGTTTCCTTCTTTGGGAACACACTACTAGAAGGAGACAGAATAGTCTTAGCCAGCGTGCCACAGCCAAATGTGGGATTTTCATGCAGGACTATGTCTAGTTATTACAGCAAAGGGTTGCTGTAAATCCTCTTGATGCACTTAGCAACTGAATTCCCACTGGAAGCCAAGCACATCTTTGCCAATATAATACTCTCATTGTTCACCACCTCAAACTCTCTTCGTAACTGTGCTGCTCTGACAAGGCACCATGTCATTGGAAGTGGTCCTCTTGGCATTTTACCCTTTCATGAATTTAGTGCTGATATAAAGTTGCTGAGTAGATTACTTCCTTTTATTTATAGTATAAGTATAGCGCTCCAGTAACAGCCAAGCAAGTTTGGTTGTCCTTCCCAGGTGCCTCTGCACTGGCTTTGCAGGATTGTGAGGACTAGAGAAAGACTCAGTCCTTTCTTGGCACCTTGTCTGATACTGCCTAGCAAGAGAGGCAGCGGTACTCGTGGGTGTGATGTGGCTTTGGATTACTGAGGAGTCAAGCTGGACTGATCATCTCACCACAGGAGCCCCCTTCAAAGAGGGCAGGTGTGGTATTGTCACTGTAGGCACTGGATGCATCTCAGCTGGCCTGGGTGGCCTGGACTCACAAGTTCAGACCCCACTGAAGTCCCCTGCACTTTCCTTCCTGGAAGCAGAGTGGTGAATCTCACCTGGTGTGAGCTGAAACATATATGTAGTAGGAGAACAGGAGCTAAACTTCAATTGTCTCAGCCTTTTCTGTATTTCAGTAGAAAACCATACTATAAGGATTGCCACATCAGCCAGTCCAGCGTCTTTTGTCAGTAATTGTATTTGTGAGAGAATTACATACAGTAGTCACTGTGGTAGACAGGGATTTCTTTTAAGACTTCTTAGTATTTACTGGAAGATAAGGCATTGCTGACGTGAGCAGGTATTTACCCGGTTTTGAACAGGGAGTGCAGTTGTAGTTGTCAACATTTTGTCGACTGATGTAAAGAAGAGACAAGCTCTGTGCCCTAATGTCTTCAGAGAGCTTGACACACAAGCGTCTTTGATGTACATCCTCACTGCTGCCTGGTTTCGCTGTTGCTGTTATTTTTAAGACCTAGTGCTTTACTGGTGAAGAAGTTCACATAGCAAAATGGAGAGACAAGGTCTGAACTCAAAAATTCCTGTGCTTGCTCCTTTATACCGTGCTGTTTTTCTTAGGAGAGTTTAATTCACTTCGGGATCCAGGAGAGCTATGAGCCAAGCTATGAGCCATTATCCACTAACAAAAATCTGCAATAATAGCAAATGGAGCATGTAAGCTGCCTTGCCAAGGAACTTGATGCTTTCTTTTCTCAGAGGTCTCTGTGCTGAAGGTCTCCCCAGATCTCTCCCTGTTAAATATGAACTGTCGTAGCTCCCCGGGGCCCGTGACTGACCCCCTGGCTAATGGCTTTTTGCCAGTCCTGTTTTGTGTGGTTATATTGTTGGCTGACACTGCATTTTTACAGTTCAGTTTTGTTTCTCATAGTCTTAGAAGTGGCCATTTTTATTGTCAATAAATACATCTCTTTGCCCAGGACACAGTATTCTCCTGGCAGCTTGGTGCTCACGGACTGTAGGGAGCTGTAAACAACACTGTTTATACTTTCTGCTGATACCAGAACATTAGCATATAAATAGGGGAGAGATTTAAACAGGCTAAAACAACCTCAGCCTGGACTGTTGGGAAGGGCGGACAAGCTGCTTTTCAATCTCCTTGCCAAGGATGTCAACTTTTCTGTGGGACTATTGCAAGAATGAAGGGCTTAAAGAGATGGGAAGCTTTTATCTGACAAAAGGTCGATGAGCCTTAGAAATGCAGAAATGGACTGAATAACAGTCTGCCTGTTGGGATTTCCTTGTGAGCCCTGTTGGCGTTAGTGTGGGGATGTAGAGAGAGGGAGATTACTTAAAAATCACCACTGAGCTGTTGGATAAGGGCTTCCTTTAAAGGGGGACTTACAGTAAAGTGTTAAAAATACAATAATTGCACCTGGAATGAGCATATTGCTTTAGAAAAAGTTACTTCATTTACCTAAAGAAACTTATCGTGTGACCTTTTGCATTTTTTTAGCTGCACAGTATTTCAGAAACATGGTACAACCAAATACTAAATCAAATAACCTCCCCTATCTTATCTATCTATTGAATTACTAAAATTCCTCTCACCTTTGGCACCAGTGAGAGATAGGCATAAATGCTGCAGTTACTGTCAAATGGCTTGAGTCCTTTTTTCATTCACTTGAGGTTTGATTTTATTTTTTGTAATAGAATATGTAAAGCAGGGTTAACAGAAGCATAGAGGCAAGGTAGAAAAGACGTTCTCACTTAACAGTCCTTTGGAAACCAGAGACTAAGACAAGGAGAAAGAAAAGCCAGAGATGATGTTTCCAAGTGAGAAAGAGGTACTGTGGGATTTTAAAGAAAGCTGTCACATGAAGAGTGGGGGTGAAACTGTGAAACAGAACTTACCTGTGCTTGGGATTTGTTGTGGGCTTTGCAGATGTGCCTCAGCAGAACATAGACCTTTGGAGATACTTCCATTTCAGGGCTGGAGATCCTGGGGTGGAGCAGCCACTTGACCCATTCTCCTTCCTTCTGATAGGAGGGGGAATGTTTGTGGTGTTGATTTTCCTCTTCAGAAGCAGTGAAATTCTGTGCCAAACCAAGAAATTCCCATGATTGTTTTGTACCATCAGTACCACCAGCTTTCTGCTGTCTCTGAAAAAAAAAAAATGGTTTCAAAGTTACATTCCCAAAACTGGAAGAAACGCTATGATGTGCACAGTGTTTACTACACAAAGGACTGTCTTGCATAGCCACCGTATATGTGGCAGTGGGAAGGGTGCATGAAAAAGAGGAGGAGATGGAAACTGAACCAGCTTTTACTCTAGGCCTCTTCCTAGAGCTCTTCATTTGGTCTTCCCAGTGCCTTGACTCATGGGCCAAAACTAAGCTCAAGTCCTGGAATAACCGTCAGTGGTGGTAAAACACAAGTCAAAAGGCATTTTCCAAAACAAACTGCAGTTTGCATGCAAACTTGTGCCTCTGCGGTCCAGAGCTTGTGCAAGCAGGAGGCAAACCTGTTCTTTGTTTGGGATGCAGGCTGCAGCAGGTACGTCACTGCCTTTGTGGGGGCAGGAATGCCTGATGGCACACTGCTGGGGTGGCTCTGTGAGAAAAGGAGACATTTCTGTGCTGGGGGGCAGTGGATGTCCCAGAAGGGGAGAGGAGTTAGGGGTCGAGTGCTGCAGGAGAATCCTGTATTTCAGAAAAGGCCTTGATCACAGAGCCACCATGTTCTCCCACAGGATTAGTTGCCCTTAGATTAACCTCATTAGCAGTAATTATAAAGTCTGACACATTCCCCTGTCATTATCTCCCCTGTATCATGCCATAGGACGTCTTCCTCTTGCTTCTGCCTTTTTATCTGTCATCTGGTAGATTAGAGATCGTTTTTTTCATTGTGTTATCTCTCAAGCTTTTTTCCTCCAATGTAAACTGGTGAGCTTTAGCACAGGATACATTGCAGTGATCAAAGTTTAGTATCTCTCTTTTGTCAGGCAAATATGAAATGAAAAGAACAGCTAGTTGTTGTTCAGATAGTAACCTTAATACCACTGGGGATAAAGCTGTGCTTTGTCTTTGGGTTGGGTTTCCAGTCCCATGGGCTTTTCCCAGTATTTAGTGAGTGTGTGCCTGGCAAAATGCTCTCCATCTTGTGGTATTCCTGGGCCTCTGTTGGGAACAAGATGGATACAGCACCACTGTCCTGGTGGCTTGAGGCAAAGGTTAGTAAAGTACCAAGGGCCCTGTGTTCAAGGCAGGATGGTCAGCCAAAGACTAAGCAGGAGAGAGGAGCTAGGAAGTGCATATACAGTTCTCAAAGTTAGTTTATTTAAAAGATGTGTGTACTCAAAAGGCAGAGGAAAGATTCTGTTCAAACCTGGCAAATATGGAAGCTAAGCTGAGATGCTCTTTGCTAGTGTGGATCTCTAGCATTGGAACAAGAGTGAAAAAAAAACAGGGATCATGGTAGTGGAACTAAGAAAACTGACTGACCATGCAGTCCCCATGCTAGATTTAAACATCTTCTGTATCACAGTGGACATTGTTTCTTCTTGCGCCCAAACACCAAGAAGTGGAGGTAAACCAGAGCAACACTGCAAGCATTAGAAGCCCAGGATGGAGAGATGATGTCTCAAGCTGTGCTATTTTAAATGTTCCCTTCTGCTCCATACACTCAGCTTAGGTTATATGCAACAAGATTTACTGGAGGTTTGCCCTTCCTTAGTCTGGTTGCCATTTGTAACCCAGGCAGGTCCCATTTGGTCTCCCTTAAAAAAAAACCAAAATGTTGATAGGCCCTGTTGTGTATACTCCTCTCACCAGAGGGCAGGCAGTGACGTCAAGTCTCTTAGTGCAGGACTGTCCGGTATCCCATGAAGCGATGCCCCCTGTGTGCTGAAACCCAAAGAACACCACCTGACTCGGCAACAGTATTTGAATAGAAAGGTGGCACTGGGTCAGGGTGACTCTGGCACAACAGGTGGAACACAGATAAGCAGGCTGCCCCAATTGTCCATAAACCAGCATGGGATACCAGTGGAAGGATTTGGCAACAGTCACAGCTGGAGGAACTGGCATTCACACCTACTCTGTGGCAGATAAACTTATCTGCATCTCAGTAAATCTGCTTCCAAAGTGGCTTTAATAGCCTGCATTAATAAGCCAGATGCATTGCAAAAACAATGGGGATTGGAGGCAAGACACTTCAATTCAAAGCAATTGAAGTCAATCTGCAGCACAGCTCAAGAGCAGAAAAGCCGTGATGGACAGAAGGCCTGCAGGAAGTGAAAGGGGAAGAGAGTAGAGCATGAGCTGCTGCCAGTCCTTGGAGGGTTTTCAAGAGGGCTGATGTGAATTCATTGAATCCAAAGTGAATGAGAGAGGCTAACCAATGCAAAGAACTGCATTTGTAATGTCTTCATTTTTCAGTTACCTTTCCTTATTCTCTCTAGAGCGCTGCTATTGCATCTCACAGCAATAAGCAGCTCAGCCAAGGACTGTCATTTGTATTCCAGTCTGACCCAGTATCTTGCAGGGTGCCAAATAGCCACAGTGTAGATGCCTCAACCCTCCCCCCAACTCCAACACACAGAGAAGCATCTATGCAAAGCCTTACAAAGCCTTTCAAATGCCCTGCAAGTGGGACAAAGGTAGGAGGAAATGAGATCTCTTCTCAGATTTCAAGAGTCCATTTAAAAATTATACTGTGTGGGTGAACTGGGGTTCTCACCAGCAGACTTTGGGAAATTAAACTTTTGCTTTTGGGTACTAGCTTGACTTTGATCCAGGAGGCCCATCACAGCTACTATTTGACATTTGATTCGGATACTGTTGGAGGAGAAAGTGTTTGGAGGGTGTTTTGTGGTAGTGACTTTCTGTGAAAGTCTCATGGCCAGGTTGCAGCTAAACGCAAGCCTGTTCAAACAGGTGGTCACATTCCTGATCAGAGAGGGTTTAGGGCAGGATAGGCTATGGAGGATCAGCTCCCACTCCCACCTGGAGCAACTGAGCAGTGTGCTGTCTTGCTGCTCTTGCTCGTGCCTGTGCTGTGGTAAGGGATTTCAGGCTCTCGAGCTATGAGGCCATCACCGTGCATGAACACAAGAAGTGTATTTGCTACAAGAGTGCTGGCCTGGGAAAATGGCGGCTTGGCCAGGCTGAGCTTGGGTGCACCCGCTGTGCCTTCCCTCCCTTGCCACTTGATAAATGCCCCGCTCCTTCCCCCACCCTCCTGCCCATTTTCCACAGCAGAGAGCAGACACAAGGGAACCCTTTCATCTTGGTACATCCCCTTGCTGATTAATGTGATGCAATGTTCCCACAACACCACCACTATGCTGGCCATGTAATTAGGCGAGAGATAATGAATGCTTCAGAGGCTATTCAGGCAGCAGTGCCCGCCTCCCCACCGAACAAGCTCCTTTCTCAGCAGTGAAGCCAAGTGGAAGGAGAGGCAGCAGAAATGCCATTGGTGCCGTGCTTAATTGTGCAGGAATCGGGGGCTCTCCCAGTAGAAAAGAGAGTAAGGGCCGGTGTGGGAGAGATGGGCAAGTGGATCTACTCTGGTATCTTGGGGCCAAACTTTTTGTTGTGTCTTTTCATGTGTTTGACCTTGTGGCAGGAGAAGCCTTAAATGTGCACATCTCTGGCTTTGTATGTGTGCCCTTTTTGTTTCAAATCATTAGGGAAAGCCATCATTTAATAAGCATAAGAGTCTGTCTTCTCAGTAACCCAGAGGCAAAGATGCTGGTGCTACTTAGTGGCCTTTGAAATGTGGGAAACACACTGGGGACACAATAGGCTTATTCTCTTTTAGGGGGCTTTACAGTTAAGCTGCCATTGTCTGGCTAAAGTTAGCAAGAAAGATACTCCCCTTTCTCCCCGACCCCTGTGTAGACTCTGAGAAAACAACCAATTGGTTTAAAATGCACTATCCAAATGTCTTCAGATCACGCGAGAATAAAGCCAGCAAGGAGCTGAAAATCTGTCTGATCAGCTGGAAGCCAATGAATCTACTGTCAAAGGTCTTAGCAGAAATTCAGTCCTCTGCTCAAATTGGTTTCTGCATTTTTTTGTCATTTGTTTGTTGATGCAAAATCTTTTTAAACTTCATACCAGACCATACTATGTACTAAACGTAGGCAGTGCAGCCTGGTGTAAGCAACTGATAAAACTCATCATAAACTGGCTTCAGTAGTTATAAAAATAGAAAGGTAACGGAAGTTTTGCATTTGGTGCAAATAGACAGAAAAGAGCTGTTGGTGATAGCAATGAAGCCGGAGGCTCAGTTTGTGCATGGATTAGGTTAATTTCTGATCGAAAGGCCGCTGGAGGGTGAAGTATATCAGAAAGAGCAACTTAGAAGTTATAAAATAGAACACTTCATATGTACACTCGTATTTAAGCCTGCTTCACTCCAACAAGCTCTAAAGCCATAATGTGCCCTTTTGTAAATAAGTACGTTCCCAGACAGACCCCCTGATTACCCCACTGAACTAAGTGACAGACTCTTTTGTGCATTCTTTCTTGAAAGGCAAATGGATGCAACTTATATTATTCTATTGCCTAAAACCATTTTCTAATCAATTTAATATATCATGTGCACTGCATGTCACTGCTGGACATTTTGACTCCGTATCAGACCGTACACAGAAAATTCTTAAGCTTTCCTCGTATCTACAGTGTAAAAAAAAAAACAAAAACAAAAACAAAACAGATTTCACTGAGAATCTTTCCACGTTGCAAAGCAGTAGTAGAGCTGTGACCAAAAAAAAAAAAAATCTGGCAGGGAGAACAGTTTTTACAAAAGAAAATCAGTTGCACTGACATCCTCACAGAGCTACCCAGTGGTATGCATAGTCATGTGCCTCCGTGTCATACGAACACGCTGCATTTGTTCGTGCTGTACCATTGTGTCCCAAACCAGTTGCATGTAGTCTCACTGTAACCCTCAGATCATGTGTCATCTCTTTCCCCTCCCTCTGTCACATGCACAAACACAGCCTACAGGCTTTATGTGTAAATGGAGAAAGGAAATAAATAACACATGATGTGAGGGTTGTAGTGCTTCTGAAATGGATGGTCAGCATTTTATTGGTGTCAAGGACTCAAAGGTTAAGAGGCAAAAGAATTGATACTGGAACTAGGGAGCCTAGTCGTGACTGCCCAAAACTGAGAAAACTCTGTACTGAAAGGAGATTCAAATGTTTCCCTTCTGTCTATGCTATTTGTTTGCTGCAAGGAATGCTCTAGCATGAACTTCGGTTAGCACTTCACTCAGCAGCATGACATCCTCCAAAGTCAGTGTCAGCATTGATCTGATTTGTAAACTGTATCTATATTGATGAGTGCCGTTCCTATAAACTGACCCTGCTCGGTAAAATACCTGAGGTGAAGGTATTTTATTATCTTACTGACAGCTTGAGGCAGCATCCTGTAGCAGCAAACATGTTCAACCGGGTTTCCAGAAGAATGAGCACGAGCACAACTCATGCGGGATCTAAGAGACCAGCTTGTTTTCATAAAGTAGGATATCTCCTTGTGATCTTTCTCCTCTGCCTAATCTGATAGGAAAGCAAATAGCATCAAACTCCAGCATGCACTGCAGATCTGGGAGTGGATTTTCCAGTACAAAAGCCGTTCAGTTACCAGAAGTTCAGTGACATGACCTTTCTCAGGGTAACCCACAACGAGATTGGCACTTCTAGAATTATGTGATGTTGACAACATCTGGAGTTCAGTTGTCTCTGGTAAAAAAACAGATGCGTTGCTTCTGCTGGTCACAAATTTCTCCCCATGTTCACCATTATAATTTCTGTTCTAAAGTTGGATTCCACCAAGAAATGAACATGAATTCTTGGCAACTGTCCCAAAGAATCTACCATCTGAACTTCAGAATGTTTTGCTCCTTTGCTTGCTCTTGACAGCCTCTGAAACCCATCCAGATCTCTGGCTGGGATGGAATTTCTTTTGCATCTTTTCTATTGGCCCAGGTGATGTGAGGAGCATCCCAGTGAAACCCTGATACTGTAGTAGCAAAGAACAATGTAAGGAAAGAGGCTGTCACAGAATCACAGAATGGTTGAGGTTGGAAGGGACCTCTAGAGTCATCTAGCCCAACCCCCTGCTAAAGCAGGTCCACCTAGAGCAGGTTGTGTTGTCTATGTGTCCATTGCTGCGACTGTAATAAGGGAAGAGTAATGCAGCCACCTACACTCCCAAATTATGCTAAACCTGGACCATGTTTTTGTCTCGTGTGGCTGTTGCAGAATAAATCAAAGGAAAAGTTAGGCAAGGATAATGATGCTAAGTAGCACCAAGATCACAGAGCCTTTGCTGACCAGCTGACTTGTTTTTTCATAACTCATGCAGCAGCTTGTGTAGACTGATAGGCTCATGCAGACAGAATATAGAGTATTAAGAAGTCAATAGGGTAACAGTTCATATTCACTTTTCATTTGCTGTGCAAGCCCTTTACTCTTAGCTGTTCTGGCAGAGCAAAAGGTGTTCACCAACTTTTTCTGGACTGTTTCAGAGTTGAGGAATACCAAGATGGGCACAAGAAATCAAACCAAGAGAAGGGTCATGGCCAAAGTACTGTTCTCCAGCAAACCTCAGCATCTAGGACAGTCTCTGCACAGCTCAGAGCAGGTGTGGGAATATGTGTCATTTGTGCCAGACACACAGTCCCAGAGTGCCGTGGCTATAGGATGACAATTTTGTTGGGAAATGGGAGAGAGAAGGGGGAGCAGCAGGAGGCCGGACACGGTGCTGAGTTCAGTCCTGACTCTGCACACCAGCTCTGGCATCGGTATGGTTCTGGCTTTGTGCTCTCTGCCCTTCCATGCCCAGTGCAGTACTAGCCACATGTGAAACTCCTGCTGACTCACACCCGTGGCCTGGAACGGTCTTGGCTTTGCCTGTGTTGAGTTCTCCATGCAGCACAGTATGGTCGTGTTCTGGTACAAAATCCTCTCTGCTAAGTGTCGCTGCCTGTCACTGTTCTAGGTTTGTATGCATGTCCATTCTCCAGCTGAAAAACACATTTCTGGCCTACCTACTACTAACTTCTTCCCAGTATAAAACTTCCCCACTTTAAAAACAAGTTTGAGTATTCTGGACCAGGAAGAGGGCTGTGGGAAAACAGCACAATGGCTTTAGATAAGCAACCAAGTAACCAGCTCTCAGGGAGGGTACAAAAGGGAGGCGAAAGCAAACCTATAGCTGTCTTCTGTGCCTGCAGCCACACCAGGCAGCTGTTTGGCCAGCGCTGAGAGCTCAGAAATAAGGGAGCACTGTGGAGTTTAAAAGGTTTTCAGGAAAGGCAGGCTGGTGAGAGAAGGAGAGAAAGAGGAGGAGCAGTCCTCTTGTGCACACTTTCCAGAGCCTCCAGAGATCAGTAAGCCCCAGGGAACTACAGGCCTATGCATAGGATGCTTTTTTTGTTTTGTTTGGGATCTAAATAGATAATGATTTACCCTAAAATTGATGTATGGTGACAGGATATAACTTGTCATAGCAAACAGAACTGCAAAGAATGAATGAAATTCAACCCTCAAATTCAGCCTAAAATTGAGCCTGATAGCATGGGAATCACAGTCATATTCAGAGACAAGCAGTTGTTTGCTGTGAGTCATTAAAATACTTGAGATCTGAGAACGTACAAAAATAGCTCAGGCATGCACCTATATGTGTCACACTTACCCACGTCTTACTGGTCCCTGTTAGCCAGCCTTTCTCCAGTTTAATTTCATCTCATTACCCAAAGATACACCCCTTGTGCATTTATTTTGTTAATGAAATGCTGGCTCTATTGGAATATCAACTCTGTAGGGGTTGCCAGGACATATAAAGAACAGCTATAAACTGTGTTCATTATTATTGCAGTGTAATGCGAGGTCTAGTGCTGCTTCCAGAAAGCAGGAGAGGGAGAACAGAACTTAACATGTCCCTGACCTGTCCAGAGGGACAAAACAGAGAGCTTTTATTTTATTTGTTTCCTCAGTGACTCAGTCTGTAGTAACTGGGTTAAAGTCCACTTAGAAACGAATAGAACAAAAGGCCTCCTGTTAGTGCTGGACATTTTCCCTCTTCAGATATCACCAGAAGGATTAAAAAAAAAAAATAGAAAAAAGAAAAAAAAAAGCCCTTCAGCAGAATGCAGGAAACCACAAGCTTATGGGAATGTAGCAGCACTTTGGAAAGGAAAACACTGCCTCAGATTTTCATCTGCAGGGCTTGTGCTTTTTTTTGCCCCATTTTTTCCTTACCTTCTTTTCATCTCCTTACAGCTAGAAGCGTTTGCCAGGTCAACACAGAGCCTGGAGAAAAGGCTGGTGGGGAGAGCGGTTAGGTTGCAGGAGGTCATTGCCAGATCCCAGACTGAAAGAAAAAAATTGGCTTGTGCAGATCGCTGTAGTCTGCAAGGGGGCTCTAGCACAGAGGGAGTGAGCTTCGGTGCACATGGAGCTTGCAACTGAAAGTCCCATAGTTGCTTGCCAGATTGAGGGTCTTACTGAGGTCAGAACCCTGGATCCTATAGGGCATGCTAAGGGGGGAGGAAACGGCATTTTCATAATTTTTATTTGGTATGTCTGGTCTTTTTTTTCTTTTTATGCAGCTTAGTGACATCTAAGTAACAAATTACATAATGTTCTCTCAGATGCAAAAAATATCCAAAATGCTTCCTGCCTTCCATGTTAAGTATTGTCATGGCATGCCTGTGTTTTCATTATAAAGCAAATATTTTCCAGTAAGCATTCACTGAATTTCCTTAATTATCACTTCAACTTTTTCCTAAGGAATGTGAACTGACAGTAACAGAAAAAGTACATTGAAATTGTATTTTACATATAAGAATGAGCAACTTACTGAATTTTCCAAAACTTCCCTTTCCCCTCTCTCAAAAAAAAAGAGGGAAAAAAAAGAAAAAGAAAAAAAGAGGCAACTGCAAACCTGAGGAAAATTGCAGCTGTCTAAAATGAAATGGAAAAGCAGAGTTAAATGTTACTTCTTATCTATAGCTTTAGCTATTGTGATCCTGGTTTGTACAAAAGGATGTTACTTTTTGTTAGGTGATCTTTATGTTGACCTAGATCAGGGGAAACAGCTGAGTGAATGGTGTAATGAGCAATGTGTTGGGTGTAAGTGAGGAATGGGAGAGCCAGAGCTAGACCACATAAACCAACTGTTAGTTTAATTTAGACTGCTGCAGAACCATAATCTCAAGTGGTAAGCTTTTGAGTGACTTGACCAAGACCGCTTAGCACACAAGCGGTTCCTTTATTTAGTTAGATGACTGATTCCATACTGAGTTATAGAAGTTTGTCTTTTGTCTGTTCAGAATAGGTAAACAGAGTCGACCTTGCCATTCCTATTTCACTGAGAACTGATGACACCATGCAAAAGAATTGGTCTTTAAAACAGATTTCCATCCTTAATACTAAGTGAATCAGTTGCTTGTAGTAGCTAGTACCCTGATATATACAGTGTCTCCTCTCTGGGTCGTTGGGGCTGGTTTCCATTTCAGATAGTGATGAGAATCAAAAAAATGGCTGGGTTTCGCTCATGTGAGGTGAGTTATTCCAGATCCTAGTGGACAGATTTTCTTCTGTAAAACCTCTAAGTTTGGCTTCTTTATCAGCATTTTCATTAAAATAATAAAATTCAAATACTCTTACCTTCTTATACAAAGCCTTTTGCCTTAACCTTCTTTAGGCTGAAGAATTTGTGTTCTCCCAGCCTCCCTTCCTATGTCACCTGCTCCAGCCCCTAACCATTTTAGGGTCCTTCCACTGGACTTCACTTCAGGTTGCCATTGTCTTTCTTGCACTGTATGCCTTAAGACTGGACACAATATTCCAGTATTTGTTAACTAACACATGGTTAAAAGCTATTTTGTCCTTAGTGTGATCACAGCTAGTCACAGTTAAAAGCATGTTTTAAAACCCTGTCCAGAGCTAGAAAATGAATCCTGACTAGCCAGGATGTTTTAAAACCCACTTGGGACTACTTACACGGAAAAATTCCAATATCTTACAACATGTGCTAACCAACACACTGTTTGGCACTCATAGTAGGTAAGAATGGTAAGTCTTCCTACCTGGATAGTTTTAAGTCTGGATCTTCGAAGTTTTCTGTTTTCAGACATAATTTTAAATGTAACAGTTATATTTAGCATCATCCCAGTAAACAGATGTTCTAACAGAAAACCATCTTCTAGCATAAATGTGCCGATTTGGAGCATGTTTGGTAGCTAGTGCAGTTTCTTACATGATGCACTTTGATCTCATCCTTATGCATCAGCTGTCCAGATGGAAATGGAAACATGCCGCTGGTTCATAAGGGAGAAGGCTTGCACAGCGCTGGCTAACAGGGGTAACTGGATTATGTCAGCCTCTGCTGTGTCACTGTAAAAGCATTGCATTGCCACACACAGAACGGCACATTTTTTGCTTTTTAACATCCAGACCATCCTTGATAACCAGCACTGCTGATACCAGTGTTCACAGGGGACAGCAAATGTAGAACATTCCCTGAAATTTGCTTCACGTTCAGAGCTTCTAACTCCACCTTCCTGAGCCTCGAGAGAGAAGCGTTCTTCCTCTGCTCCATCTGATACGGCGCTCTGGAAAACTTCAGCTGGGCCCACGCCCTCCTCGGCCCGTGAACTTTGTAATTTTTCAGCTGCCAGAATCACTAACTGCCCAGTTTTATGTAACACCAAATATCTGCAGCAGAGCTGGAGAATACACACATGGAGGAAGTTTTGTGGCTTTTAAGCTATGCCCAGAAGTTTGCTTTTTTTTTTTTTCTTGCTGGGAGGGGGAAGAGGAGGAATCTAGTGGGGCTACACACAGAATTTTTCAAAATAAAACGGAAATTCTGTCTGCTGCGAGGATACGTGTAGGTTTACGTTTGAAATCCACCTCTTTTTGGAAGAGGCCCAAAACAAATTTGAGGGGTGTAGGGGTGTGCTGTTATATTTGATAAGAGTAAATACATCAATAATAATTTTTAGAAGTTTTCAGTTCTTCACGTTTGTTGCCTGTTGCTGTAAGGAGCCAGGTCTAATTTGTAGCAACTACTGCCGATGTCTCTGTAGCCAAAAGGGACCAGTGGTTTTCCCCAACCCCAGCTAACAGCTTCCCAGATGAATATGCTGTGCCTGGGCTTCTGCAGCCAAGCAAAGCAAATGGACATGCAGTTTTTGTGGCACTTGAAGTTTTATATTCCAGTACCACAGAAAAAATGGCAAACACTCAGAGAAGTCAGGCAGGACAGGGAGGCTGGCCTTTCAGGTGCCCGTAACCCCCTTTTCCCTCATTCCCTTTCAAATTGTTTGCAAAGCCCAAGTCATTTTTTCTGTTTGCCTTTTCAAAATAAATATGTTGTGGTGCTTTGTGTGTGTATGTGAAAGAGCAAACTGGAAGAATGAGGCTTAAGCACTGTAATAACAAAACAGCAAACAGCCTATCAAGCCAGGGACAAGCCTGCAATAAACTAGCATATCCAGACCTGTAATCACAAGTGACCTAGCAATAACAAATCAGTGCATGCCTATGGGTGTGGGAGAGAGATGAGCAGAAGTGAGATACATTCCCAGAAGAGCAGAGAAAGAGAACAGAAAAAATTGAGGTGTGGAGGAGATGAACAGGAGGAGCACGCACTTTAAGTGTGTTGTTTGTGCATGTACATCCTAAGCAGTTGAAGTTAAACTTTCTTCCTGTTTCCTACAACATGTGAAATGTTACGCTTCTGCCAAATGTTGAAGCAGGAGCAAAAATCAGCATCAGTTCCTCCTGAAAAAAAAAAAAAACCAACAAAAAAAAAAACCCTGAATGAAAACAGCAAACTGTTAACAGAGAATCCATGTCAGAGTTGTTCTGTGCAGGCCAGTTGTGCCAGTGGTCCGTAGCCAGAGGAGCCAGAGGTGGGAGCCACCGCAGTCATAGGGGGATGAAACTAAATAGCAAAATGGAAGCTTACAGAAGCAAGCTGTCAGTAAGGTCAGTTTTAAAAGGATGTAGTTAAAGATAAATATCAAAGTGTGCATAGTAGAGCTATGCTGAAGAATTGCAGTCTTTCTAGTGACAGAATTGGAGTCCTTACTCAAGTCAGATTGTAGATGTGGAGGTATGATGCCCTTGCCGTGTAACTGAAAGGTGTCAGTCTTCTCCCAGGTTGCAAGGCTACCTTCTCAGATGTGAATAAATCTGAGCTTTTGGTTAGGACAGCTGTGTCTCTCCCAGGGACAAGGATTGACTGAAACAGCAAGAGAAGAGTGCATGTGCTTACAAATGCAGTGATTCATGACCATGTATATCCTATCCTTCGTCCGTGGGAGAGAGAAATGTATCAGTGCAAACAGAATTACTACTTCACGGTCCTTAGTGAGACTTTTTTTCTGCAGCCCCTTTGGGACCTTGTTGATGCACAGCCTGTGTGCTGCAGGCTGAATTGGTTCCTGAGTGCACTTAGTATTTAAAGACATTAATAATTTAGGGCTGTCTGCCACAGCTTCATTTGGTGTGATTGGAGCTTCTGACCTCTCCAGGCTCTAAATCCCAAAAAGCAAGGGACTGGGGCACCGGCACAGAGAGTGCCCAGCTGTGGAACACCCTACACATCAGTGTATGACCCTGGACTCCAGGGAGAGATTTCCAAAGGGACTGAGATTAATGCTTGGCAAGGAAAGGAGTTATTTTACCCAAGTCCCACTTTTTTATCAGATGTCTTCACTGTGTTGATAGTGTAGAGCCAGAGAGGTTAGGAGTCTGAACAATGTTGTTACTGCACCACTCCTACTCGCTTACTGTGTCTTCTCCTGGCTTTAAGGGGCTTGATGAGTTCTTGGGTCTCTGGCATGTAACCAGAGCCCCTCACTCGGTGCTGTTTGGTGCGCCCTTAGCCAGTGCCAGGCTCAGAGGATGATAGACCGAACTCAGGAGGCTCTTAAGAGATAACAACGATGCTGGCGTTTACAGCCAAGGTCAGGAGTAAGAGAGCAGCCCACCTTTGAGAGGGTCATAAATGGTTGTCAAGTTCAGACTGGAGAAAGCAGCAAATGGATGTGTCCGGTTTTTTCTTTTCTTCCAGGGCTGACTTGGGAGGCTGAGTGACTGAAGTCTGACCATACACTGAACTTTGCACATTCCAGCCAGGGCACTGATCAAAGCAGGCCAGAGACATTGGTTCTGAGGAAATGGGAGGTGGTGCCCTGTGTGTGTTGTCACGTTAAAAGGCTTTTTTCTCTCAAATCAAATTTGGGCAGTGCATTGGCATTAGGCTCCTTCCCACTCCACCTTGCCCAGGCCATCTGGCTTAAGGTTCTAGAGCTTGGCAGATACAATCTGGGCTGGGTACATATCAGCAGTGTTCTCCCTCTCTTGAAATTCTCTGTTTTACTTGAACTGCTGTTGAAAGAGTGGAGTTATTTGTGCAGAGGATGAGGAGAACAGAAAAGGAAGAGGAGGTTGAGAAGTGCTCAAGAAGTCCAGCATTACTCCATGAGGGTTGGCTGGAATGACAGAAATGACAAGGGTGGCAGGTGTGGCTCGTGGTGCTGCCAAGGGGCAGAGGGTCAGAGCCCTTGACTCTCCCTGAAATTGCAAAGGAGAGATGAGCCCAGGATCCCACTTACCGTCCAGTATAGGGTGGCTGTGTGAGGGTGGGAGAGGTGGGTCCTGGTGAGGCACATCATTACCCTATACTTTTGAGGCTGAAGTTGCCCCATGTCCCCTGTGGCGGGGGAGAGGTGCCTACAGTGATTGCTCCCAGCATAGCAGAGGGCACTCTCTGCACCACCGCAGCCTGCACCCAAAGGCTTTCACTAACTGCCAAGCGGATGGAGCCAAAATGGTCTTTGTTTATGGTGCCAGGCCCAGGCTCAGAGGATGTGCATATATTTTTCTAAGCTACACAAATTGACAGGGCAAATAGTCCCAGCATGGGAGGAAAAGGTAAAATACTGTGACCTCATTTCAACAAAAATCTCATCCATCATGCAGAGAAGTAATTAAAAAGTATGGCAATTAAATAGCTGCCAGCAAATATCTTCAAATCCTAAGTCACTTGTGCCCAAAATAAGGAATGCCTGTGCACATTCTGAGGAAAAGATGGTGCTTCGTGTTTTCCTCTTTTGGCTCGTGCAGTCTCCAAGTCCTATGCAGCCAACTAGCTTCTTTGGGCTTCCTCATCAGAGGTAAAGGGTTAATTTCAGGAAAAAGGACACGTTCTCTCTCTCTGGGTGACAAAAATTATAGGGGAAAAGTCACAGTGTGCTTGGCAGTATTGGGAATGAAGTTGTGTCCCAACTTTGCACCCTGGAAATTAGCACTTTCATAACCAGGACTTGTAGTACCTTAAGTGGAGAGAAGATATCCCAGAACTGCACATAGCATGTTCTTAGGAGATTTAGCAGCTGCCCTCAGGAAGGTGTTGGGTAAATTTTGGTTTTTATTCCCTTCTCCTTATTTTTATTTGGTTTCTGTTTCTTTTTCTGCTAAAGATGAAACAACAGATTCAGAGCTCTTTACATCTTGAGACAGTCAGGCATGTATTCAGATTTTTAATTGGATTCATGTAGCATAATAATTAGTTAAGTCAAAACATACACAAAACCAAACATCCCTGTGTTCTGATAAAGTTTGTTTCCAGATCCAAACATCATACCTAAATTAAATTCTTGTTTCCCTGCTACTATCCAGAAAACCATGGTGAGATAAGTGAGATCAGATGGCGAAAAAAGGAGGCTCAAATTTAAGGGAGGAAAGTTCTCAATGTAACAGTGTATCTTTGGCTGCCTTGTCGAAGAAGGAAAGAGAGGAGTATTTCTGCCTACTCCCATTTTACAGCTGGCTAGGTACACTGACTTTTTTTTGATTCTTCTGAATGAGTTGATTTTTGCTGGAAGCAGAGTACTGGCATGATGTGGTACAAGAAGCCTATGTTTCCATCTGCCTGGCCTCTTCTACTGGATGGATCAAACATAGCTTTCAGGTAAAAAGCTACCTGCCTTCTCTGTCTTCTGCTCAATTACTAGCAGTGGTGGGCTAGTGTAGGAGCTGTTAGAAAGACCATGACCAAAGTCTTATGCGGTTGTGGAAAGCAGACTGTATGACAGGGTATATGGCAAGGCCAAACAGTGGCCTGATGGAAGGAGTGGATGGTAAGGGAGAGGGAGGATGAATCTGCTGTGTGCTTGGCCTGTGCAAACTCATGTAATCACAGCCAGGAAGTTCAATTACAGAGTTATTTATGTTTCACTGAAAAGGAAAGAGAAAATCTGGTGGCAGAGAGGGGAGAGTACCACACATCGTACTGGAGTTGGAAAGGAATATGTTAAGTGATTCCCGCCTGAGGCCTTGGTATGCGTATGGGGTGCTACAAACTGCTCTGCTCCCTCAGCTCCCCTAGTGCCTTCTCAGGGTCTCAGCAAGCCTGAAGGAGTGCTGGGAGTGCACCTTCAGCCTGAGGGGACATAGGTGGTGGTCTTTATCCCCATTACAGGAACAGCAAGACCAAGACCTGGAGTCACATGGTGGGTCTGGTTGTCTCTTGTGACTGTTGTACAGGGGTGCGATTCCCATTAACTGCAGACGATCTGCTCTGACTTTTGACTATGTGTGAAAGAGGAATTAAGCTGAGTAAGCCCATGGCAGAGCAGAACACACAGGTGATGACTTCTGGTGGCTTGGTGCAATTTTATGTTGTAGCTTTGCATTGTTTCTTTCATCTGTATTGTAAAAGGTACACGCATGGGTTGCAGTGAGCAAAACCTTGACAGTGTTTTCGCTTCCCTTGCACTGCTTCAGCCGGCATCTCCTCTCTCTGTATCTGGGCACCGCTTCTCCTTGCACAAGAAACCACAAGCGTGTTGAGACTGCACTGTCACAAACAGAACAACACACAGTCGCATCAGCGAGTATGAAGCACAGAGCCCTCTCCTCCCCCTGCTCCTGCTCCCAGGACAGATGCCGTCAGCTGTCCATTATGCCATGTTACTATGAGCCCCATCCCTGGCTCTCCCAAAGTGCATCTTAAGTTTCGGGCAGGAGGGCTTGGAGGACCCAGAAACAGACCTTCTGCCTGCTCCAGTAGCTCTGCACCATGCCTGCCTGGCGCTGACCTTCCCTGCCCTTCGGCCTCTGCCCTTTCCTCCTGACCTTGTGGGATTATTCCGGCTGTGTCTGCTCCAGGAGAAAGCCCCTCGGCTGCTGCTTTAGTGTCGAGGGTGACCTTGAGAGGAAAGAAGAAAATACCCTTCAGATAACTTGCTTTTGTGGAGGGCAGTAATCAATACCTCTGGGCACCCTGAAGTGGAAACCCACGTTAACCCTCCATGCGCTGGCCTCCCCCAAGCCGCCGTCTTCCCCCACAGCACGCTGAGCTGTGTCCAGACAGGGGGGCCCTTCTCTGTCCTTAAGATACCAAACCATGCCCATCCTGCCCCGTTTTCTAGTTTTGGCTTGAAGAACAAGGCTGGTGGTGGGATTTTTGTTGGAGTTTATCCTTGCCCTGTCGTCGCCTGCTGGAAAGGTTGGCTGCCAGTAATGGGAAGAGCCGCTTCCTTGGTTACGGCACCACAGGCCACAGGTGCTGGAAGGGGGAAGGAGGAGTGGATTTTTTGTTTATTTGTTTGCTTTTCCCTGAACTGTGAAGCTCTGGGCAGTGCTGAAGGCAGGATCCCAGACCTGACAGGCAGGATCTGGTTCTGCACATTCTCCCTGCCCTCTCCTGGAGGAGTGGGGCTGGTGGCCCTGGCAGCCTTTTCAGACCCTGCCAGCGGGGGAGTGAGAACTAGGCCCACAGATTGCATCAGGGCTTTTCTTCTGGTCATGCTGGTTGGTTATAATGAGAAAATACTCCAAATTCCTAGTGAAAAATCCATTCTTCCTTTCATTATTACTGGGCCAGACAAGCCAAGCTAGCACAGGAGCACTGAATGGTGGCTGGGTCGCAATGCACACAGCATGCCAGGCTGGGAGGCAGGAACCCTGAATCCTCATCCTAGCTTCCCTCTGCGGTGTTTTGTATAAACCTCAAAAACTCCGTTAACTTGGGGTACATTCTGTCTGAATCTATCTGGGCATGAAACAGGATC
The DNA here is from genome assembly GCF_963210335.1 of Falco punctatus. NCBI lineage: Eukaryota > Metazoa > Chordata > Aves > Falconiformes > Falconidae > Falco > Falco punctatus. The sequence continues at coordinate 20,566,471 of NC_137587.1, forward strand.
AGTGATACAATCCCAAAATATTTTTAAAAGCTCAGTTAGCTAATGTGAGTAAAAAAGATCTTGCAGTGAAAGACACTGAAATGCAAAGTGGTGGGGCTGTCTCAGACTTGATTTCTGAGCAAAGCTGCTTTCAGATGCAGCACGAGGTACCTTAAAAATGTGCATCCATTTTTTGATTTCTGTTCCTCATCTTTCACAGAAATTTAACATATGTTCCCAACAGTAGGTTGGATCCAAAATAGATGAAGACTTCCAATTCAAGGTGCCTTGCCTCATCACTGAGGCATTAGCAGCAAGGTGTGACTGGAGATAGTCAGCAGTGCAAGTTGTTGTGGAGAATGTACTGGTTAAATCTCGTTGGTGGACTGTGAAATGCAAATGAATTAAAATTTAGAAAATATTTTATGATTTTTCAGCTGCAAACCTGAGTATATGTTCAGTTGTTAACAGGTTAGTGATTGAGGCATGAAGACACCCTGTCAAGTCCTCACAGTCTGTGAACTGGGAAGATTTATCTTGGTTTATGTCTGAGTTGATTTCTCTTTGCTACTTTCTTGGGGCTTTTTTTCTGTATTTGTTTTTGTTGGGGTTTTTTTTTGTGATTTGGATCATTGCTTTAACTCCTGGGAACTCTGAGAAGCATGTTTTCTTCTTTCTTGGGAGATGGACACTAAATTTATTAGAGAATTTATTTGATCAATATGAAATGAACAGGGAAGTTAAAGTGCTCATTTTCACTATAGGTGCACTCCATCTGTGGGGGGTTACTTAAGAGCAGAATGAAGAATAGGAGAAGTTTGAGGATCCAAGATTTGTGTATATCCTACATTGTCAATCTGTCCTATTATATGGAGATAACCTTCAATTCCTTCCCTGTGTTTCCCATTTCGTCTTTTGTGTTTCAAATCACAATTTTCCCATGCTTTTCTTTAGCCTTCTTTAAATATTTTAAAAATATTAATTATCCTCATAGTAGTCCTTCTAGGTAAGTAAATGCCTTTTAACAATAAACTCTTTTACTGGTAGGAAAACTGAGGTCCAGAGTATTAAATAATATAATTGCTTAATGAATTCAAAAATATTTCAAAACTTTTAAGTACCATTCCTTGTCAGCCTATATTTTATACTTTAATATCAGAGAAACATCTGTGACTATTCTTTAAATGAGGAACGTTAACTGTGTGACGGTGGGCAAGGAGCAGATAGTGAGCATAATCATTTTGGAGGAAATCCTTGGGAATTCCAAGTACCCATTGTATCTCCAGATGGCTTGAAGCCCATGTTTTGTATTGCAGTATTTCCATTGGTTTTTGAAATAGTTTTGAGACATTTCCAGATGTCTTGATTGGAAAAGGTGCTGCCAAAGATTGAAGCCCAGATTACCACTATAAAGGTGTAAGAATTTCATGGGAAAAAGCCCTTCTTTCTCTTGGTGCTTATGTAGCCCCTATCAGCATAGTATCTGAGCATTTCTTATGTATTTAAAAATAGAAATAACAATGACAAACCCTCTGTCTCTCTCTTCCTTCCCAGCCTTTAAGGGAAACAGCTTGATTTGTTCAAAGGACTTTTTCCTTGTGGGCTCTAAATATTTAGCTGTGGTTTTGTGCAGTTTATCTACTGTTCCATTACTCCACTGAGAGGGGGGAAAAAAGATGTTATTTATTTCCATTATTTCATAGAACTCCAAAAGCCACAGTATTACATTCCCTCTACTGATTCCCATGTAGAGCTTAACCAACACCATTCCCAGAGCTGTGCATTTGTTACTTTATTTATGTACAACCAGGGATGTTTTGGCAGGATTCGGTGATGTGTAAGCCAGTGTGATGTTAAAGGACAGCTGCTATGTATGTTAATTGCAGCCATTCCCAGGATGGGTATGAAGATTTAGTATTTGCTTGTAGAATGTGTTTGAGAAATCATTATGGTTTTTTATTAATACCCTGTAAACCTGATAAAGTAACATTGTGTTAAACGAGGGTCATTTTTCTGTTTTGTCTATCTTTCTGGCCTCAGTATAAAGCACACTGATTGTTTTAATGATCAGCTTGATTTCTCATTGAAATTTCTGCTTTCTGCTTTGAGATAGCAGTGTGTGTACAGGTCCATGTTTTCCACATTAATTATTGTTTTAAAAGCACTGTACAGGATTGCAAAGGAGTTTCCTGAAGACACTAGAATTTATGTCCACTCTTAGCCCATATCCTACAGGAGTTCTGAAGATTCATCCCTTTCATGTGTCAAATTTCTTCTATTTCTCTCCCTGAAAAGATCTGGAGGCCTTAAACTGAACCAGGTAATCTTCACAGTTGCTTGTGCTGAGGGAGGTGGCTTGTTATTTAGTAAGCAAGACGCTGCATAGAAAGTGAACTCACACCTCTTTGAATCCTCCCAAATGCAGTGACTACCACAAGTAAAGCCTGAGGCCACAAAGATGCACATCACACTGTGATCCCAGTCCTCAGAGTTGGGTGCTTATGTCTGTGGCCTTTGACATCAGAATGTGGACACGTTCCTTAAGAGTCACCATCTAGATCAGCTTTTTTTTGGCTGTCAAAGTTGTTTGCATATCCTGCATCAGGGAGGCATGCAGACCTTGATGCTCTGTGCCACTATAACATTAGTCTATTCTTTGATACAGTATGATAATTGCTAGTTTGTCTAAAATTTTGCCTCTTCTGCCAGCATCACTTCTATTTTTCTGTGTTTGACTAAGCAGCAGCATTTTTCTTTGGCTTTTATTCGAGCTGAGGAATTCAGATGGCTGGGTAACAGTGCTATCAGTTTGTAAAGTGAAGGCAATATATAGTTAGGTGTCATAAATGCTCTCCTGGCATCCAAGGGTGCTGTCTTACACATTTATACATGTCTGATGGTATGGGGAAGATAACTGAGCCATGTGGGCCTCTGTGGTTGCAGAAGTGTCTCTGTGACAGTTACAGAAGTGACCCTTTAGGAGGAGAAGGAATGTGAGACAAGTTACATTCACACAAGAGCAATGTTAAACTGAGGCAGCAGCATTTTGTGTACATTAGAGCTAAAGACTGCTGAGAAATACTATCATCTGAGTACTTCCTGCCCCTTTCCTCTTAGTACAAAATAAATTTACATAATAGAAAATATTTCTCTTTCAGAAATGTCACATTATTGTCAAGTTACACAATCTTAACAGTAGGAAAAAGTAATTAAGAATAATACACAGTTCCAGAAACAGGATACAGATACTTGCCTGAATGTCATCTGCAGTATGCTTTATGAAACATCTGACTTTTCCATAAGAACCTCTGTGATGCTTCCAGTTCCTTTATACCATTAGAAATGTAACATTTTCTTCTGTTGGCTAAAGAGGGGTCTCACAGCTAATAATAGTTTTAAAGAACATCAGTGTTTAAGTGGAATCTTCAAAAAGTGCTTTCCTTTTGTAAATTAGTTCTGCTAATATGCCAAATTTTCTGTCATTCTTTACTGAAAATACCATTAGTTTGGAAACAAGATATCTGCCGCTTCTTGTCTGTGTCTTTTGGTTAACCTGCTTGTGATCTAATCATGCAATTTCTGGTTTGGGAAATTATTCTCCTTCTTCTTTACAAATTCAAGCACATACAAATATTCTAGCAAGAGTCTGCCTGCTTATGTGTACAAAAATGCAGAACCACTCCCATCTTTCTCTTAAGTCCTTTATGTACACACATCTGTTTTGGGACCTATTTTGAAATCACTCTCACTATGGTTAAGAACCTCTGAGTGACTTATGGAAGCTTAGGTCAGTGTCTTGGTTTGCCTTTATTCTGGCCCACTCCTCACTCATCTTGCACTAGCCTTCTTTGCCCATGTGTACTCTTTTCCACTGTTGCAATAACCTTCCCCTTCCTTTACATTCCTTTCTTTCTGTCCATCTGATTCTAAGTGCCAGCCCCAAACATTTCCTGTCTACCTACGAGGCAAACCCTGCTTTGTTAAGTACTTGAGTATGGGAGCAGGAACCTCATGAATTATAATAATGCCTCTGACACCCAAATGTTGGGCAAGATGCTTTAACTTTCATCTCCTGATTGTTTCCCTGGGTGGCTAAGCAGGAAAATAATTCCTAATTAAATGCTTTGCGGAGGTTCTGTGGGCTTAATTAGATGTTGGTCTATGAGCTACCAACATGAAAAGTACAGGCAACAGTACGGGTACTGAGGAGTTTAACCACGAACATCTCTGTCAGTGTCTCGCTTATTCTTTTAACTTGGTTAACAGAAGTTAATCTTTTAACTTTATAACTTAACAGTTTTGCACTTAGAGTTTATGAAAAGCACCACAGCAGATCTTCTGAAAATGTAGTTGTGTATTATTATAGTTATGGCTAAGACATTTACTTTGTGCGTTAGCAGAACAGGAAAGTAAGAATACTTTGCCCTTCTCAACTACTTGGCACTAAAGCACCCAAATGCCTGCAATTTAGGCCTTAGTGCTGTACTCCATCTATATGCTTCACATCCTCTGAATGAGAGGTTCTTCTTCCTGAATGCATAGAACATTGCATGGTTACAAACAACATGCTTTAGCCATAGATCTCAAAAGAACTTCACCAAGATGGGCACGTATGGTTATCCTCATTTTTACAGTAGAAATCATGTAATAAAGTACATGGTAGAATGTGGCATTAGCCAGCCAGGGGTTCCTGGCTCCCTTCTCCCTGGTCTAACAAGTGGGAGCTGTAATAGCAGTCTCTGCATCCATCATTTTACCATATGGAGAGAGAATGATAATGGTCCTTTAAACAAGGACTCTACTGACTGCTTCAATCAAGGGAGATGCAGAAAACTATAGCATCAGTAAGGAGAGAATTAAATTTCTAATTCTTTCATGCTTAGTTACTTCTGCTGTTTCTAGCAACATAGATAAGAGTACTTTTAACATACACATCAGTTGCCCACAGCACATGCTCAGCCTTCCATGACTGCAGTTGCATGCAAGTACAAGACCAGAAGTGAAACCACTGTGAGTCTCTTTAAGATTTATAGATGGGGGAGGGCTGAAAGGGTTAAGAACCCCACCACCCCACCACCCCCACCCCTGCATATACCTGGTATATAAAACTGTCATGTAATCAAATGAGAGGAATGCACTCCACTGTGTACATTAGCAAACACTCTGTGCAAGCTGGCTGGCAGAGGCTCAGGGTTTTCAGTGCTGCCTTGCACTACAAAGCCCTTCTTTGTTCTCTCAGCTCCGTTTTAAATATCTGATGACTATTCCACACCATGTCAGTGCCAAATCCCTCAGTGCCAAATCCCCAGCTTCACTGCAAACTCTTTACAACAGCACATTGTGGGCAGATTGGATGGGGATGGGCTGGTAGAGTGTGGGTATCTCCCCTTTCTTTGCTTCTCAGGCAGGTCCTCTGCCATCTCCCTGTAATTTCTGTAGCCCCTTGTGCAGCCACCTGGATAGTGTTCAAAGCCAGAAGGAGTAACTTGGGAGTGTAGAAATTGAACTTGGACCCTGACATGGCAACAGCACCCCGCAAGTGTGTACAGGATGGGTGTAGTCGAGGTTCAGCCAAGGAAGGGCAAATGAATCAAAGAGTGTTCTTGCAACAAATATTTTTGTTGAAACTTGTTGTGCCTATACCGTTGTTGGCTGGATCTTGCCTGAGCTTGCTAGCCAACTGAGATTGGGCTTTGAAAAAAATTAGATGAAAGATTTCCTATGAACATGCACACAGAAAGGCAGGAAGTGATGCTGATGACTCAGGAGATGGCGATGTTCCTTCTTGATTTGGAATTAAAGTACTTCCCTGTAAGAATATTAACACAGCAGCACACATCCCAGCCTCTGTTAGATGAGATGTTAAGCGAGAGTCTCAACTCCTCGTACTTGTTAAAGATGCTTTTTCATATGAATTCTACTTATATTTTAGTTAGAAGGTGATGTTCCAGCTTTTTGTGCAAGGCACTTAATGTGGTGTTGCCTTAACTGCTACATTGATGCTCATTCTGCACAAGGGATGTTTTTTCATTCTAGGAAAAAAGCATTGCTTGAATACGTGAAGACGTACAATAGTAATATGGCAACTTCTTGGTCCAAAACCTACTAATTATGTTAATGGACAATACTTCTTTTTTTTTTTTTTTATAAATGTAGAGTTAATGTTGTTTCCTGCAATGTTTTAAGATTTCTGTGCATAGACACTGGAGTATGAAATAAACAGTAAGCTTTCTGAGTTAAGAGAAGATTTTATACAGTATTATTTCAGTGGTGCTGCCCACTTTTGGCGATTAATGTCAAAAGAAGCTAAGCTGCTCAGTTTCCCATTCTGTTTCTTGTTTCCCTTCCTGAAGCTCCTTGGCATCCAGTACTGGTGTGCTGGAAACTCAGCCATGCGGTGGGTGGCTGCAGTGCCTTCTAAAATAAACAAACCATTCAATCATTCAAATTTCTTCATTTCACATGCAAATATTTCTTGGTAGACTCAGTAAGAAACCCATTCTAAAGTAAAACCTATTTATTAAGGGCCATTTGAAGGTGCATTGTAACACTTTTGCTTAATCACTTAAAATCCATGAAAGCTAAAATCATTGAAAGCAAGATTTACAGCACTGCAGAAGCTTGTGCAAGGCCATATTTGCCACTAAAGCTCTTTGGCTTAAATAATCCCATTCAGTGCACACTCTGTAATTGATTGGGTATCAGAAACCTTCAGGGGACTTGCAGTGACTGTTTAGGCTATACAAGTGCAGACACTCTCGTCTTTGCCATGTTTGCTTGCCTAGTACAGGACTGAGTACAAGCAGGAATGAATTTCTACATGGTAAAGTATTACTATGTGGTGAGGAGGTGTTACTGTCTTTTAACTCAGAAGGAATATAGTGAAAGAGTGAAGGGACTCTCTTAGTGGTATATAGAAGTCTGTACCAGAGTCAGAAATTGAATCCACATGTTGCGTGATCCAGTCTGATGCCTTATTTGTTAAGCTATTGGTTCCCATTTTGTACAGTACCTCCCATCCCACACAGAGTCCCAGGAATGTTCACAAACAAGACCCTGTCCCATGAGGCAGAGTGACCAGCCAGTGAGTATCTCCCTTTTTAATACTGTAGCAGGGTCTATGAACAGTGTACAGGTCCCTTTTAAAAAAGAAGAAAATACCATGGGGCATTTTGAGTTTGGTGGAGACCAGTTTAATGACTAGTATTTTCCCAAAGGGGAATCAGTTAGCCTTTTTATGATACTTTCAAGAGATTCCTGCTTCCTTTCCTTGCTCTGACCTCTTCACTGTCACCCTGCAGAGATGGTCCTTGGGCAGAGTGTGGCCATCCAGTTGGTCTTGGTCAGTTCACCACAGATGAATGATCAAGAGCACCAAAAGGGATTGACACTAGAGAAAACTTTCCTGTGTGCACCAGATGCTTTTTTTTCAGGATTTTCCAGACCTCCTCCCTCTTTCCCCATCTTTACATGCCACTATAACTGCTCAAACTCCTGCTTCAAAGCCCTTGCATATACATGGTGCCCACCTAGCTGTTAGCATAGCAGTGCTCTAGCAGAGGGACGCACACTTCTGGCAGGGAAGTAAAAACTCTCTCATTTACTGCTGTTTGGTTTTTAAAGTCCATTATCAGTGTACTTACATGGCAACTCCGACTATCTTCAACGCAGTGAGATAGTTACTTTGCTCATCCAGCTTTATCATTCACTAGAAGAGATTACAGAAAGTCAGGGGTTTGAGAGACAAAGCTAAAACCAGTACCTTGCCTGGCAGGTGGCGGCCTGTGTCCTGTCATGCAGGCTGCCAGGAAAAAAAAGTAAAGTCAGAGGACTCGGGAAATGCTCCAGCTGTAAAATGCTCCAAATGTAAAATTATTTGTTCCTCCTAAGAAGCAAGTTGCTCTCCAGAGGAGGACTGCAGCTGGCATAAACCAGGGGAATCTACAAAGTTCTGCACCAAAAAAGAAGCAGTTAAACTGAGTAAAAATAAGGCTGTGTGTTGAAGAGCTAACTGTATTTTGTTAGGAATGACTGAAGTAAGCTGTTTTCCTGGCAGTCATTGTTTGGTGGAGCTGAAAGAATGAGCCAGGTATTATGCCATTACTTTGAGATGGAACATTTGGGAGAAATTAGATTTGCTCACTCCCCAAATACTTCTGGACCGTAGCTCCAGAGTAGGGAGCTCACCAGTGCATGCAGAGCCAGGGCAACCAGGAAGGTCAAGAGGGATTCATGATTCAATGCAATTCGAGCTGAGTAGTTCAAGCTGAGTGAGGTGATCTCTTCATGCAGAAGTTCTCTTTTTACCACTAGCGAGGGCTGCACTTCTGTGTCCCACAGCAAGTGTGCAGGTCCCATTTTCTGTCAGGCAGGTTGAATGTCATGTGGGTTTTGCTTCCCTCTCTCATCCAGTTGTGTCTGCAAACAGCTCCTTGTTGCCATTCATAAGAAGATGTACCCCTGATTAAATCCAGTTGTATCTGTCCAGCACCATACTGATAATGTGTCATCTGCTTCCTTCCAAACCAGAACCTCCCTCTTTGCTTTCAGACTTTACCTGTCACAGTGGCAGATGCTCTTGTAACTAGATATCTCAGCTTCCAAACCTCCTGGCACCTGATTTCTTTGGCTTTCCTGTGACTTACTGAATCTTTGGGCCCAATCCTTCAGTCCCATGAGCTGCCACATAAATCAGTCATTTTGCATAGTGTGAGCACAGCCAGGCTCCCTCTTGCCTTTTCTCCAAACTGCAGATCTTTTATAAACCGGTAGAAGTTTAACTGTGGATTGAAAGAAGAGCAAATGAATCAACAATTCCCACTACGTACGTGTAATGGAAGGGCGCCACAGTGCAATCCCAACAAAGAACCCCAGCTGACCGCAGAAGAAAAAATTCACTCAACTATTTAAAGTGGCAAAATTCTTCTCTTCTTTCCAGTGTAAAATACATGCTTGCTAGTACATGAATGGTGTTGGGGAGATGTACCGTGTGAAGATTTGTTTTCTCTGAGAGTATGACCATACCTCCCTGAGGAAGAAAAAGATTTCAAGTGGCCTTTCTCCACTTTGTTGGCAAGTCAGCCACTATATCTCCCAGGATAACGGGAGTGCCTGATAACACTGAGCAGATGAGCCTTGAAGGATGTGAGGAAAGCTACTGTACTGGGATCAATAGCATACTTTTCCCTTCTGTAGCATGTAAACATTTGACCTGATAAATACTGGAACTTCCTCGTCTGCTTGTTCCTTTTTACTTGTCTTTAATGAACATCTAAATCCCCATCCTTATGGAGAAGTCTATCTGTGTATGTTTCCTTGGGAAGTCCCATCTATATTTGCTAGGGAAATCAGAGAAGAATTTAGGTGTAACAGCGTTGGTGGAATTTACCTTTAAATTTAGCTGAAATTCATTGAATTAGATTGCCTACTGCAGTCAGAAGAGATAGTTTTACAGTGATATGTGAGTTACGGTGGGCTCCAGGCTGTGCTGAGGGGACCTAAAAGGGACCTAGAAGAATATTTTTAATGTGTTTTTAGTATTTTGAGGGACTGCTAGAGACTAATGCTTCCAACAACAATCTATTTAAATGTTTTGTTCTCTGAGGTGTACATATTCACAAAGAGAGTGAGTGGGGGGATGTATTCAATTGTTTCTTATTTTAAACAGGAATGGTTTTCATTTGATCAAAATTGGAAGGAAGCATCATTTGACAAATGAATCTGTAAGGGTGCTGCTTTTTCAGAAGAGCTAATGTTTTGTTCCTGACACATACTCTCTGTATGTACTGCTAATGTCATGCTGAGTCAAACAGCATCCATCTGTAGGAGCAGGAGAGCTGAAGGTCAAGGAAGAGACTCTGCAGGTGTCTTCCCCCAGGGAACTTTTCATACCTGTTGTTTGGTGCAACCTAACTTATTACGTAAGTGAGAGGTTTGCTCTTCTGACAAATGTTAATGATCCTCAAAGATCGTATTGTGTTGGCAGGGGTGATTTAGAAGGACTTAGAGTGAATGTGAGAGGCAAAAGGCAGCCTTCATCTACTGCCATATGGTGGATGATGCTGTTTGACTACGAAGGTGTCTGATCCTTCTCTAAAATATCACTGATACAACTGCTCTCCAGTATTAATAGATAAATCAGCAAGGAGTATGTGTTTTCTTTTCCCTTTTGTGCCTGTTTTAAGTAGGCTTGAACCTGATGAAAAGCACTGGAGTAACAGCCCTGGTGATTTCACTCTTCTGCTCCAGACCCAAGATGAGTAGAAACCATGGGAATGCAGACTGCACTGACATGGGTGGAAGGACATGCCTTTTCAGATGGCTGGTACTCAAAGAGACACGGTCTGGAGCAGACCTGGCTTATGATTTGCTCATCTGTCACTGGGAACAAGAGGAGGGAAGGAAAGACTGTGCTGTTGTACTTGGCAGTGGGACAACACACCAGCCTTTGAAGAACTGACTGCAGTTACAAAAAAAAAAATACCTAAGATGGTTATATAGTATCTTTTTTCATCTTCTCTCAGTAATGCTAAAGAATCAAAACACACAGTAAGTGAAGTCCGATATTAGCTGGGAGTGATTTGGACACATGAGGCCTCCTGATTTTGAAAGAATAACTGTAGTGTGTTGTAGGGACAAATTCATTGCAGGGAGCTGCCTGAAATCCATGGAGTTTCAGCCAGGACTAATCTGGCACTTAACTTTGATTCAGCTTGTACAGTCATACAGTCTATTACATATTTAGAAAACTTTCTGCTCTTCCAGAAATCCCTCAGGATCTGTCAGTGACTATTTCTAAGGTCTACCCTACCTGTTCCTGCTAGGAACAAAGAACTGTACTACTGACAGCTCAGTACATCCCATACAAAGTATAATTTTCACCCACCCTACCTTTTTTTTTTTTTTTTTTTGCTTCTGCTGCTGGAATAACATCCTACAGAACCTATCTTTCTGGAGCAGAGAGGTAGTGCTGACCTTCTGACCCAGAAACCCACCCCAGTCTTACAATACAGTCTATAAAAGGTGCCATAGACAGCCCCAGAGTGCACACAAGGCATTAATTCACTGGAGCAGTTGTGCTGACATCCTGGACCGTGAGAGCGCAGCTGGGGCAGTTTAAGAGCAGCAGTCAGGTTCCAAGACGCAAGCCAGGCTTTTATTATTCACACTACAGTCACCTATTGTTTTGCTTCTTGTTTTTCTCAAGATATTTAGACATGTCTGGTGGGCAGGAAAGTGAAAGAGCAGGAGTGCCAGCTCTAGGCAGCTGCAGCACTCTCAGGTACTCCGCAAACTTCCTTCTCACAGCTCTGTTCCTGCCGTTTCACAACAAAGCTGTAGCTCCTGCCTGCACATTTGGTCCTGAATCTCACAACCAAAGCACCTCCAGCCTGGCCTGCACACATTCAGCTAATTTCAGCGTGTAATCCCACACAATGCTGCCAAATCATCTCAAGTTTAGTCAAGAGCAGCCAGGTCAGGATGTGTTTTAAAATGCAACTGCAAATAGGGCTTAATTATACAATGTTCTGTAATGATTTTATGATAACAGCTGAAGGCTGGCGTGATCCTTTTGACTTTCATTTCAGCTGGGATCTTGGGCAGAAGTGAATACATAAGTCATTAAATGACTCTTCACAGCTTCAAAAGGATACTATTAATGAAACCAGAATCCTTAATATTTGTTAGCTTAATTTGGTACAATTACAATCCAACAATTCTGATTCTTTGGTCTATTAAGCCACGTGAAAGTATAAAATGGCCTTAGAGCAGTCAGCTAGCCAGTAGAGAATTCCTCCTGCTTAAGGTTTCATTGATTACAATAACTGGCTGCCTGTTCCCTCCCCTGTAGATGAGTATAAGAAAACAATCTGAAATAAATCTGTGTGTACTTTATCTTCTGCTGGATTAATTCTTTGGTGTAGTTCTGTTACAAATGAGAGCTTGGCACCTCAGGGCCAAATATCTGTAATTAGCTTCTCTCCCTGTGCCCTAACTTCTCCTCCAAGCCACTGTCAAAGAGAGTGGAGAAAGAATTTTTACCATATTGAAAACACGTGAATAATTTCTGTTACACAGAACTCATGCCAGTTCCGCCAAGATCCAGCAGCTGATGTTATGCTATCATAGAAGTCTTGGGACCCCCTTTTTCACTGGTATAATCCACAGCAAGGAATTTGGGCTGTAGCGTGGATTATGGTTTAGAGAATCTAAATTCACGTGCCAAAAATTCCTTTTATACCACTCAAGGTGACACCTTTCTTCCAGGTTCCAGACTACCCAGAGCAGATTGGTTGCATAGAGTAAAACCTGTGCACTCAGTTTCCCATGCTAAATAAAGGTAATCTAATGGTAAATAATAAACCCACCTGAGGATGGAGTTAAGGGTTATTGGTGTTTACACAGGAGACACAGACAGAAGAAAGTTTTGGTTTGCTTTTTAGAAGCATTCTAGATTGGTATCTCCAGCTTTCTGAACATAACCTGCAGTTGGAGGCTTCTCCACAGCCTCACCAAGTCCAGGCCCCTAATTGTGCCTTGCTTCTTCCTGTGCAAAACCACTGTGATAGATTTTTATTTGGGAATTTACTGAGAAGCTGGAGTGATTCGTGCAAACTGCTGGGTGCAACAACGTGTATGTTTCTTCTTCCTGCTGCTAGTTGTGATCTTCTCGTCCATGAAATAGGACTCTGCGGCTGGTAGTGACCAGCGGAGTCACAGTGCAGTAAAAGAATGACTTATCTTTGCAAGGATAAAAATACATTTTTATGCACCTACACCTTCTCCATATTAGGAAAATTGCTGGCTGCTGCTGGTGGAGAGTAGCAATGGGTGTGGATGAGCCACTGGTGAAAAGGGTTTCCATTCAAGAGCAGATTGGGAGAAGCAGTGTTTGGCACTACTCAAACCTGAGACAAATCTGCAGGGCTGCAGCAGAACAGTGTCTGGTGCTAGCATGTGCGATTGGCATCCCTTAACAATAGCGGGTACACTTCCTAGCATGCAGAAGGTCTTGGCTATGCCAAAGCAAGGGTGCTCCAGTCCTGCTTTTCTGCCAATCACTATCAATACTATAAATAGGTGCTTTGGGAGTTTGTTTCTGGGAATATTTTGCAGTTAGGTGCCACGTTATTAAAACCAGGGATTAAAGTTTGTAGCCACAGACTAAGGCCAAGATTTCAGGGTACATTTTTGTCAGTGGAAAGTTACTGCTGTCCTACCTACTCCTCTGCCTGTGCATGTTGCTGTGTAAGCTGTGACCGTACATCTGTGTGATCATGGTGTGAGCCATATCAGGGAATATGAGGGTTTTGGACAGTGTGTTGAATTCCCAGGACTGCTGGTACCAGCTCTTAGCAAAACCAGTGGGAGTTTTTACAAACAGCAAGTATACCCAATACTATAGGAATACTTAAAAGTAATTGTATTTATTATTCCATTCTTGGAGAATCATGAACAAGGATACAACCTACCAAAGATAATTGTTTCGAAATGTGTGAGAGTTCACTTTGTACTCACGTCTTTCTGTCCTTGTCACATTATTGCTGGTTCACAAAGGTGCTGCTCATAGATGAGAGATGCTTTTCACTTCCTGCATGCCAGTATCTCTGTCATGAATTTAGGTGACATGTTGATGGAGCACATTACATTTTTATTCCTAGCTAAATAATACCAAATATAAAAATGGATATCTAATCTGTCAGTATCACCTTGCTAACAATGCCTGATGGAGTTAGATAAGTTGATCTGGAAATGTTATACCCCCATTTTTCTCTAAGTACAGGTTGTAGTCAGTGCCTGGATAAGCTGATCCTGCAGTGTTTTGGCCAGTTCAGTCTTACATGCCCAAAGCAACAGGGTTTTTTTGCTTTTTCCTCTGCAAAGAGTTTATGCTTTTTGAGCTCTGGCTGTGCATACTGTCTGTGGGAAGTGTCTGCTCACACCTGGGGGAAATAACACAAAGCAAAGTGCCTTTAATTGCTTCTGGAACAGTACAGAGAATTGTTTAGACTAGATTTACTTTTCTGATTTGTGCTTAGAGACAGAGCTGACCTCTGTCAGAACTACAAAGAGCACCCAGCTGAGGCTGTTAACATCTCTTAGGAAACAGTTCAGGAACGAGCCTAGTTCACTGCCCAGTGCTGTAGTGATTACAGTAAATCCTCATCTTCTGCTGACTTCAGCGGGGTGTTTGCAGACAGCACTTCTGATTTGAACAGGACCTCAGAGCCCAAAGAATGCAAAACGTGTATCAAAATCTACCTGGTCATAATAGCAGGGGTTTTTACCAGCTTTCATTTATAATACCTCAAACGGATATGTTTTTCCTTGAAAACAGGACATGTGTGAGTGCTCTGCTTGAGGGGAATGTGAGGAAGAAAAAGCTCCTTGTCACCTTTAATGAGAGCAGCAGCGTCTTCTTGTGTTTTGTCTTAGGCACTGTAATCTCACCTCGTAGGACAAGTCAGATCCCACTGCAGAGCTCTGCTCCAGTCTCTGTACTTCGCAAGTCAAGTGTCCTTATCTCCCCAGTTCCCTCAATGTAAGGATTGATACAATGATTTACATGACTTTCTAACATCGCCCTTGCACACTGCATCACAGGCATTGCTACAGTTTATTGTTAAGTCTCTGTAGCTGTTACCTCAATCTCTGCCTCATTTGATTCGTCATCCTTGTCTTCTGGTTCTGTGAATCCTGTATGTTGCCCTGTTTCCGCTTTGCTCCCAAGGTACCAAAGGTACCTACTCCCCCATCCTTTCTGCTGCTGGATAGGCATGGCTCTAAAAAGAGATACAGTGCTTCTGTCACTCCTTGTTCTGCATTGAAAAAGTGCTCATTGTTTTAAATTACACACATTTATTGTATTACTAGTGAAAAGCATGTAAGGACAGTGTAAAATAGGTACCTCAGTTACAGCTGAGCACCTTCTGTGGGTAGATTTGGTCTTGCTCCAGTTCATATACATATATACCACAAACACTGGTACGTTAGCTGGCAGAGTCTAGCCTAGAAACTACGTATTTAATACAAGGAATAAAATCTCTTCTTTCACCTCAGGGACAGCCCTGTAGGACATATGAGTACACAGAAAGCAAGCAAGAGTGCATCTGCAAAGCAGCCTTTACCTGTACATGAGGCACATGAAAGCACTAATTTAAAGAAAACCACAACCTGAAGTTTACAATTAAGAGGATATACAGGTCCCTACAAATGTTAGCCGATCCTGAAGCCAGATGGAAAATGGCTGCTGGTTGGTGACTTCCTTCCAAACTTCCCATTGCAGAAAGACGTCTTTTTTTTTTTTTCTCTGTTGTTTGTAAATACAAGTGAAGTGAAGACTAATGACTAAAACAGCCAAATCTTAGAAGCACTCCCAGCTTCTTCTCAAAATGGGTGCTGCTCTGGCCTGTGGTTCGAAGGAGATAGGCTGCTCTTTGCCTGGCACCACAGGCAGCACCAGCTTCTCCTCCCCACTCACAGGCCCCAGGTATCTGCTGTCTTGCACCAAGTGTAAGGGTGTGGTGGCTGTGCAGAGGCAGCACTTTCTGCTCACTTTTTTAAATCTCATGGCAGCATACTGCTGCCTAGAAGCTGAAAGCTAGATTAATTTGAACACCAGAAAATACTTTGGCATTTATGGATATGACCATTTTTGTACAGTTTTGCCAGTAGTACTGTTTACTTTCATCTTTGTTATCCTTTACACAGCATCAGTGTGCCTGAGATCAGCACCTCAGCTTTAATGAAAGTATGTTTCATTTGTTACTTGGATATCCTTTGAAGTGCTGAAGATGGAGGCTCTGGGATCCTGGGATCTCAGGTCTGAGAAACTGCCTGGAAACAAGAGTGAACTGAAGAGCTGTTGAAATGTTTAAATCAAGCGAAAGGCAGAACAAAAACTGTGCAAGCAATGGAAGGGGAACTTGGTTTTTCAGCACCCTGCTTTTACAACAGCAGTAAGGGATTTGGAAAGTGTTAAACCATTTTTATTTTGAATGTACCACATCTATAAAAGGTAGTCTTTTACTTGGTGCTTGTGCTGTTTACAAGTAGGTGTAGGAGAATGCATGGTAACCTACACGTGCTTTGCAAAGGGTTCGTAACATGTTCATAACCAAGTACAGTTACGCCATGGAGTACCCATGCAGATGCAGTTAGTTACCTTATGGAAAAAGTTTCCCATGCCTAACTAAGGAATGCATTTAGGCCATTTCAGCCACATAAAGGAAATGAATGTACAGCAGAGTTCAATGCCCTAACTGTTCTGTGCCAGAAATTCTTTGAGGTGGTATTTATACTGAAGTATGCATTATCTGTAGCATGTTTATAAATATGTCTGGTAACTCTATACAAGCATTTTTGCTCATATAAGTTCTTATAATAACATATACCCCAGGGTTTCATTTATCCTTCTCCCAGCCTGATTGTTCTTTTTTCTTTATAATTCATTTAATTGCCTAACACTGGCAACTTAAGTTTTGTTCTTTTTTCTTGCTCTTTTTTTGTTCCTGTCCCCCCACCCCCCCCACCCCCAATTATTGCAAGTCACTGTGCACTAAATATAGTTCTGCTTTCTGCTTTCCAGATGCTGAGAGCTTGGCTTACATCCTTATAGCATTCCAACCTAATTCTCTCTCTCTGTGTCACACACATACAACTATTCAAAGCAAATTTATTGAGTGTAATGCATCAAGAAAATCTTGGTAGTTCTCTTTGTAGAATGGAGATTAAGTTTTAGTAAAACTTACTCATGTTAGATTTTTACCAGCTTTATACTCAATTGCTGTACCCTGTATTCATTGTTGTGATGGCCCAATATATATTTCTTGCTGCCTCGCGTATTTCATAAAAGGTCTCATCTCTGCACACATCTCACTGTGTGTTTTAATTACTTAGGTCTCAAGTTTTACATTCTGATCTAGCGAGGCAAATTTCACTTCTGGTGCAGCTGAAGTACACTGGAATATCAGGGCCAGCTTCAGGGATGTTTCAGCTCAAAATATGAAGTTCCACAGCAGAAGTCAGTAGAGTGGAAAAGTATATACACGTTTAAGCCACAGCTGCAGAGTCAGTTTGGACGTGATTAGAAACTTATTACAGCTATCCAAAGCAATACTAATTTTCAGGAAAATTAACTTTCTGCTCTATTTCTTTTGTGAGCTGGTGCTGGTATCCTCATAAGAGCTGCCCACCAGGCAAATGGCTGTTTTGGTAATGATCAAGTAGTTCCTATAAAGGGTATGTAATATTCCTAGCTTATAAAGCAATTTGGACTAGCAAAAGGCACAGAACAAATCTTTAGTTTTTATTTATCAACAATTAGTAGTGCCTCGCACCAGTGCAGTATTTTTTTAATTGGAAGGATCCCAAGTTAAGATCTGTATTTACACTGAGATTCGCTAGCACCAATGTATTTTGACCCTTTATCCACTATTGAAATGCAGCTGTGGTACAACATGGCAGCTGTTCAGGGCAGGAAGCAAGAAAAATGTTGTGTCTGATCAAAATTGCAGTGGGAATTGATTGGCAGAACATATTTACCCTGAAGATCGGGCCGTGCCGCCAAACACAGTGGGTAATCCTGACTGGGGGTTTGGCACGCTACTTTAATACAAATGCAAAGACATATTCATTTTGACACTTGGTTGATGCACCAGGATTAAATTTCTCTGCAGTCTTTCATAAACTGCCTCAAATGTGTGTTGGCCATGGCCTCTTCTCACTCTGGACAGCACTCTGTTCCCCCTCAGAATATTGCCTGGGAGAAGACTGAGCCCTGTCCCACCACTAACCCCCTTCCTGCAGCATCTGCTCCTGAGAATTGCAACAGCCTAGCTAGCTGTGAGATGGGCTGGGAAAAATGACAACTCCGGCTCTGTGCCATTGCTGATTTTCATAATGCTTACTTAAGTACAAAGCCTACAAAACATCAGCAAAGTTGTGAGGCCAGATAAAATCTGGTTCCTGGGATGGAGCTGTGCAATGCACAGAGTGCTCTGCGGGGCTGATGAGAAGCAGCTTCCCAGGAGGTTTCCAGCCCTGGGGATTTCAGGGGAACTGTGGTCCCAGGTGCTGCTGCCGGGGCTGCCCTGTAGCAGCTTGCACATAAATATTAGTATCAGCTGTGGCTTGCTGTGCATCCACTTCCAAAGAGGCTGCAGCAACCCCCACCCAAAGTCTCTCACAACACAAGGAGCATGTCATTCAAAACAGAAAATAGCTGTAGTTCAGCACAGGGTTAGTGGGAAAGGATCATACAGGGTGTTATGGAAGCCCTCCTGGCATCCTGCTCTCCTGAAAGCTGGCTGGGGGCTGCTGAAGGCAATGACCATTCTTGAAGCCTAACAAGGGGCCACATTGTTCCTGGGGCTATCACTTGGTTTCTGATTCACCCATAGCCAACGCACCATGATCAGATCACAGCTGGCCCAAGGATACACTTTCCAGTGCATTTAGTGCTTGGAACAGCCCCAGGTTTCAGGACCACATGGTGAGAAGGAGAGGACAGCTGTGAGACAGAGAAGGGAGCTGATTTTTGCCTTCCCTCAAGACGAGCTTTTCTTCCATAGTTTGGTTGTGTTAGCAGCATTCCAGGTTGTAAAATTAATTTGGAGCCTATCTAGATCTGGGTGAAGGGCAGCCAGAGGGAGAGTGGAACAGGCAGTGGGTGCTTGCATGGCTGCATGCCTCTCGCCGGTCAGCTGTTCAACTGCTCGTGACAGATCACAGATGGATCCCAAGCACTCAGCCTGTGTTTCTTTCAGCTCAAAGCTTTAAGATAGCTTTGTTTGTGTCTAACCTGGGCACTATGTAGCTGCTACATCCCAGTGGGGTGTATCTGGCAGTAGCTGAGCTTCTTTGTAAGTAAGCAGTGGCTGGCTTCATGGCAGGAAGGGGGAATGCCCTGAGAGTGACTGGGGACTGAGCTGGACTTCAGTTCCAGGCGGACCTTTTCCTTTATCTTTGCAGCACAGTGCTTCTGAGTGATTCCTGACTTTTTTGTTCCAGTTTCCTGTTAGACAATAACATACCGTTCCTCGCCTCCTATCCTAAGCTTCCCTGTTTTGGAAACGGTTTTGCTGTTTCACCTAGGAGTGGCTGCAATTCAGGGATGAATGAAGTGGTGCCTGCCTGTTTGCAGGTCCCTAAAGCAAATCTGGAATCTCCTTGTCATCCAAGTCCTTCACTTCCCAGCAGGAATTTTCGTCTCTCCTTCCCTTTCTTCCAGAGCTGATCGGAGAAAGGCAGCTGCAAGCGGCATGTGCTGCCATCCGCTTCTCTGCACCGCTGCAGACAGAACATGCGTAATAAACTACAGCTTGTCAGGGAAATCTGCAGTTCCCTACCTACGGCCTATACTTTGTAGGCCTATAAAGTACTTTATTGCTTGAGAAAGTCAATCTGTTAATCAACAAAGGTAATAAGCCCGCTTTTTTCTTTCCCCTTACAGGGCCCCAGTTCTATAAGGAGTCATAGAAGTTAAACATTGAAAAAGACCTGCAGTGTAATTGAGTCCATCTCCTAGTAGTGTGGGGGTGTTTTCTATTACAGATTTTTATTGTTATGTCAGCCTGGTTTTAAACAATCTCTGCTGCATGATTTATGCATTCTCTTGAAATATCATGCTCAGCCCAACACATCTCAACATCTCCAAGATTTTCCTGATACAATTATTTAACCGGTTCCTCTAAAAATGGATCTGATTTCTCTCAGTTAAACCTTTCCTGTTCTGCAACATGGTTCATTCTACTGAAAAAACAATTCCCTTTCACTTTAAAGGTGCTAGTGGGACAGCCAGTCTGCTGTTTGGCCCAGCTGCACTCGGATCTCATTTCTCAACCCTACCCTTCCCCTTCTTTGAGGAGGAGGGGCAGTCTTCATATTTTCCCTTTAAGCTGGGCTGTGAAAAATAACTGTTTGCCAAAATCTTTCACCTTGGCCCTATACCCTCACAGATGTTTTCTACAGCATAAACAAAGCAGCAAAGAATGTCGGGGCACAGGGGGAGGGGGTAGAGATCAGTCTGGAGAATTACAGCTCCAGCCGCTCGGCTGTAGTCTGCCTTTCAGAAATGCACAAGAGCTGCTCCCAGTGCTCAAGGAGCAGAGCCAGCTGTAAAATCATCTGCAGCTTGATATAACATGAGCATTCAGCCATGCAGTCTAAGCATATGTAATGAACACGTCACTGTAGCATGTATGCAAATTAAGAATAGTGATAAATCTGGCTGGTAAGACCAAGTCCTCAGCTGTTCTTCAGCCATCTTTCTGATCAAAGAGAGATGGTGCCAGCCGTTGCATTTGGGAGAGTAGGAGGAATTGCAGGAAGAATTGTGTAGTACGTTATGCCCTTCAAATGGCAAAATTTGGCTTCACACCCCAGGGCTGAAGTTGTAAAGAGTTTTGTCATGGGCTTTGCCAGCTCTATTGACTACAGTTGTGTCAACAAATCGGAGTATAGGTCTGGAGTTCCACAACCTCATGGCATAACAGAATTTGCTGAAGGAAGTGAAACAACCTGAATTTTGCTGAGGCACAGTGTCACTTTGTCTATTGTGCTACATTGTGGACCAAATAAAACATCCAGATGACTGTGAGGTAGATTCCAGCTGCTGATTTTGAATGGAAAGTATTTGGAGGAAAGGAAGGCGGGAACCGTTGGGACTGACAACTTATGTGAAAAGAAGGAGATGCTCTTCCTAAAGCAAGTATTTCTAACTCTTGCTGCTGATGGAACGCAAGTAATAGCCGTGAGTCCAGTAAGGTCCTGATGAGATTCTGACAGCAGGAAGTGGTGGCAGTGATGTGGTTGTTCACCTAAGCCTCTGTGTTGTTTCAGAATACTGCTTTGGGCCAGTGGAAAAGTTTTTACTGTAAACAAAGTCAGTTCTTGTTTAGGAGCCTTGAAAGGAAATTCATAATGACCACTGTAAACCACCTGGTACAGATGAAAGGGGTCAGGAATCTGGGCAATACTTAAGCAATTTGAGGCTTGGGAGCAAACCTCAAAATCTCTCCTATCATCACATACAAATCACAAAGAACATTGGTCACGTATGAATATATCACGGAGAATCCGTTTGTGAGCCTTCCTGCATATGCTGGTGGGTTGAGAGGCACCAAAACAAAGGGGACTATGGTTGGAAAGATTTGCATATTAAGGAAAAGAATGTGGAATGTATGTATTATGTGTAGTAAGAGTGTGGAACTAATGGCTTATGACAGGGATACAACTATGGAATTAATGTGATTTGGCAGCTAGGCATTAATATGGAATGGACAATTCTGGAGGAACCAGAACAGGAGCGCATAAGACTGTAGTTGGAGCTACGCCCTTGCATAGGAGCTGTATCAAGAGAAGGTTTCTTACATATATGCAAGACTGGACAGAGTTTATCCTGGTGTCATTATTAGGAAGCAGATAAAGTTCTTTCTTTGTATTTGTAGGGTGTGAGAAGCTTTTAGTCTCTGTTGACTTGACATGAAGAATCCTTTTGAGCATATATCCTGCTATTTTGTGTGATTATGATTTAACTGCCATCATAGTTTCATTGTTTAGGCTTCTGTTAAATATATTTAGAATTCTCTATGGAGAAAACAGATGAATATATTTATGGCTATCAAACATATGTTGTTTAGAGATAGATATAATGATTGTGTATAGCGGAGCACAAGATCTACTGCCCTAAATAATCTCAAACATTCTTGCCAGCTAAGAGCATGATGAAGTTGCCTCGTGCTTCTTGAGGGTCCCAGGAAGTGTTGATAGTCCTGGTACTAGGGTTGTGTCAGCAAAAAGTTCCTGAGAAACAGCCCCCATTAAAAGCATTACAGCATTTTCCAAAATTGTCTCATTCTTCAAATATTTTTCTGTGCCTATGTAAAGTATCATGTTAAGATTCAGACTCTCACCAAAGCATTCTCAGCTGCTCAATATTTGTTCAAGCCAGTAAACAAGAGAACATAATCGCTGAAATGTTATTTGTAGTCATTTGAAAGTCCGTATCAGTACATGTCATGCTGTCGTATACTGTGGTTAGGGCTCTGTTCAAGGAAAAGATTTTCTATATCACATTGGTAGCTCCAAGTGATACGCTGTGGTCATTAGATTGAGCTCCATTTGTTCACTGTGAGTTGAGCCACACTACTCGCAGTTTTCAGAGAAAATTTGTTCAGAGACATGTTCACATCTCATCTTGGCTTTGTTAATGGAGGAGTTCTCACCTGGGGCCAGCACTCTCTTGGCTTTCCCTATGACTAACTGGTATATGAATTTCTCAGGCCCTGTCAAATCTGCTTGACATTTCTGTGCTGAAAGAGGGGAGTATGTTGGCGTTATGAGAGGGATTAAAGGAATGGCAGAGATGAGGGTGCTGCAGCAAACTGGCTTTGAATGGGTGGGGAGAAACGTGTGCCAGGAACAAACAAGCAAAGAGCTGTGGATGAATGAAGCGTGGCAGAACTGTGCAAAGGATGTTTTTGTAGAAAGGATTTTGTCTGTTCTGTGCCTATTTCTACTATGTCTGTCAGTCTGAATAGAGGCGTCCCCACTGAATATCAGCTTTTGCATGACTCCAGCATGTTCCTGCAGCCAGTCCAATCTGGAATCTGTCTCTCTATGTGGTGGCAAGAATACAGTCTCTTCTGGTCCCTTTAATGTGGGAAGCAGCTAGATATAATTGTCTTAAAACCAGGAAACAAGAAGTTAAGGTATATGCCAGCCTGTAACTCAGCCATAAGCCTCTTTGAGCAATGCCTCAGCATGCCAGTAGCACACACTAACACTATTGCTCTCACCACTGCTACAAAAGGGTGTCACAAGAGCACTGCAGGAGGCTAACACCTTTTCTTTTGCTGAACCCTTGGCTGCATAAGGGAATTGAGCAGCATCACTGTTGCATAAGTACTGCTACCTCATAAGCAGAATTTCACAGTATCTCTGCCATTCAGTTTCCATTCAAGAGGAGGTGTTACACGTAGGTGTAGGAGGTCTACACTCAGACACTTAGCTTGCTCTGCATAAACCATTCCAACCATCCCAGGCTTGGTAGATGTTACCAGCCATGGCCTCTTGCCCTACAGAGTCCTTCCAAAACATGGTTTGTCAGCTCAGCTCTGGGATCTGAGACACACATAGCATCATAGAAACATTGGTTAGAATGGACCTCTGGAGGTCTGTAGTCCAACATCCTGCTCAGAGCACTGCTGTTGCCAGCACTTAACAGGTCAGTTGTGACTTTGTCCAGCCAAGTCATGAAAACATCCAAGGATGGAGATTGCACCACCTCTCTGGGTAACCCGTTCCAGTACTGTACTACTCTCCCAGTGAAAAGTTTTTTTCTGATGTTTAATGCTAACCTTAATATGAGGTCCTACACACTTATACCAACATATCTGAAACACCCAAAGGTGGAATCACAGAATCACAGGTCATCACACAATTGTCGCGGTTGGAAGGGACCTCTGGAGATAGTCCAACCCACCACTAAAGCAGGTTCACCTAGATCGAGTTGCACATGATGGAGTGAGACATACCTGATCCTCTGAAGTTCACATCCATCTCTCACCATCACTGCTTTGCCATGTTGCTTCTGGTTTTGCTTCCAACAGTCATTGCAGTTACATGTCACATAGCAAATGGAGCGCTGGCACAGGCAACTAAAAGCTGGAGCTGAAAGCTGATGAGCACTATCCAGATAGTAGTTTGTTCCCTTGGACATTTTTTGCATCTACTAATTGTAGAGTCACATTATCTAAAAGACCCACTACAGAACCAAGGATGACCTGTGTAATACTGACCACAGCCTATTCTCTGGTCACTCTGCCTTAAGCATAATGCCTTATACTTGGCCAAGGGAATTCCGATGAAGCTGTGATTTTAAGATGTCAAGAAATGGAGAATATGAGAGTACTTTGGCATTGCATTACTTTAACTTGGCAGCAGCCTTTCTGAGGAGCCAGATGCAGTATTGGGATAGGACAGAACTCATATTGCTTGTGGCTGCTGTGAACCTTCACTTGTAATTTTATGGCTTTGGGGGAAAGGTGTTAAACTTCAGCCACTCCTCACAGTACAGAATGGCACAAAGCAGCACTGCATAGCCCTAGGGGTATACTCCTAAAGGTTTGCAGTACCATAATACAAAAGCCAGCAATGAGTCTTTTTCATTCCTCTAATTGCATGTGCAGACATTGATTAAAGTCACTCCTGTGCTGTCTTTTTGTGTGCTGAAATTTCAGAATTATTTTCCTTGCAACTCTGGTTTCTTACTAGAGAGAAAGATTGTCTTCAGAGCTGGAAGTGGGTTTGTGTTCTTGTCACCTGTCCCACTCCACTGTTAGACACTATAAGCTGTCATCGTAAAATCTATGATGAATGAATCAGTTGTTTCCCTACTTCCTAAATAAAGAGTCCTTCCCACTTTCATTTTTCTACCAGAATGTTTTCCCTTTCTGTACTCCTAGAAATAAGATCACTTTCCTTTCACATCCAAAACTTAATTCTGAAGAAACAACAAATGTCTTCAAGATGATCCCTGGTTGAATCATCAGCACCGCTTCCTGCTTCACCCTCCACCCTCCCTGGAGTTCTCTCAGTCACATACCTGACCTGAACCTAATTAATTTGTGAGAGCTAGAAAGTTTGCTGGCTCGTGGTGTGGCTGTGGGCCAAGCAGGCAGAATTCTCTGTGCCTGGTACTGTAATTGTGAAATCTTGCTTGATGGACAGGAGGTTATTCTGTTTGGGAAATTTTTTTTTAAGCAAATGTCCTGGAAATCTGCAGCAGCACAATTTGGAGTTCAGAGAGTTGACTCCTTAGAGACTGTGGTGCCAGGAAGATCCCCATCTCCTTAATGCTGTGGAGAGCCAAAGAGGGTCAAGAGCACTTTCATTTCAAAGAATATTTTAAAAAAAACCTATAACACATTTTTTCCTGCTTTTACAAAAGTCCTTATTATTTTGTAAGGTCTGTTCATGACTCTTGTCACACAGCAGCGCCTTTATTAGGTCCTCAATAGCCGTGCCTATATTGCTAGAACAATAGGGCTTGTTACTATGCTTCTCTTCCCTAAAATAAGGGGCTGGTTTTGAATTATGAGCTCTTATAAACAGCCCTGCTGAACAGTCCTGTTGACTTTGTCAAGGCTGCTGGTGTTCATAAGGATTATGGCATTGAGTGCTGCTCCTTGTATGGCCCTAGGAATCAAGCGTGGTAAGGAAGAATCCTCCTGCCATCATAGGAGGTATGGAATGGGCCACCAGTCTTTCCCATGCCATTATACTGTTTTGCACAGCAGAGGAACAAAGAGCAGCCTGGTGATGTAGGCCACCATTCATTTGTATCTTGCTTAACTATGTATTTTTCCTCCTCTGTACTAATGGCCCTGTAGATTTTTCAAGGGACGTACTACTCAACAGTAAATATGTCCACTTGTTTGCGTGCATATTGTGGTGATGTAATCTTCTCTCCCTCCTGAATCATCGGTTTCAGTATCATTCTACATTTCTGTTGGGGCAGTGCAGCACTCTGAAAGCAAGGTCCTGGCCAGCATGTAAGAGCAGGCATTGTGTGGGCAGGGTCTATGCAGCATCCATGGTGTAACTCTGCCAGTTCATCTCAGACCTAGCTAGACTTGGTCTTACAGCCTGGGGTTCTCAGCTCTGCTATTAATGTATCCTGGTCCCAGCTTACAGTATACTTTTTATTCCAGTCCTTATGTTCTATCAAGCTGATACCCAGTCCACAGTCTTCTGAATCTACTGGTTTCTGCTTGTTCCTAGTCCTAAAGATCTTCCAGAATCTCCATCCAGTTCACTCTGTCAGACTGTTAAATCTTTTATCAGTCAGCCCCTTACCTGAGGCTCCAAAAATAGCCCATGTATTTTACAATGACTTGGACTGACTACTGGTCTGAAAGTTCTGCTTTGGAAATTGAATCTTTAAACAACTGAAGCTGAAAGCAACTGTTTGAAAGTTGTGCCCATATGTTTTTAACAAACATGGCCCACAGATAGCTGTAGTTAAGAGTACAGTTCCACATCCATTCCAGCCAATCTGAATCAGGGCTGCTATTGCCCAGCTATGCTTCTGTGTTTCCTCAACAGAAACAATAGTTTGTATCTGACCCTGCAACAGTATAGTTCAGGGAGCTAAACTGGCTGAAAATTAACACTACAAAAAACTAGTTTTCACCATCCTCTGGACCAATTTATTGCTAGGCTAGATGAGCACCAGTGCAGGTACAAGGAAGGAGATGGGGGATTGTGATCAGGGGCTATAGGAGGCAGAGCTGATGTAGCCACGGTTTAGGTCAGATTATACTGTTGCGGAATCACAGCCTTTCTTACTTGTTTTTTACTCGTGTCTGTTCTCAATGTAAGAAGCACTAAAAGTGCATCAAGGTTTGGTTGTAGGACAGTAAACAGATAGTCAGATTATTTGATTTTTTGATAAGTAATCTCAAACACAACCAGAATTAGAAATTATACTCATGAGGCGCATGTGTGCCCTGATTGAATTTTCAAGATTAAGGGTTCAATGCTAATCCAAGTCTTAAATCCAGCCTACTAATAAAATAAAAATCTAGAATAAATCAGCATAATTCCTAGGGAGCCAGCGAGAATTATTTCCACTACTGAGCTGAATGTAGTCTTGAGGGTTTTCTGGACTTTAGGAAAGCTGGCAAATAATTTTGCTTATACTTGATTAAATCCTAGTTCTGTTTTCAGCGTAAGAAAGTGTTAATAACTAACATTAAAACCACTATATCAGTAATTTTCATCCCATCGTCCATGGATCCATCAGGGTCCACTGACTTCTAAGCAGTCTGCAAAAGATAAATGAAGACAGCAAAACCACTGTCAGGAGACTTAAATTCACAACACAGTGGTCAGGCACTCCTTTGGAAAATGGCCCCTGTTCCAGGTAATTTCTGCCAATGAGTAGAGACCTGAACAGCAGGGAAGAAATGCTCAGGTGCAGATCACTATCGTGTGTCCAACCTCAGGCTGTAGGGATGTATGGGAATCGGTCCCATCTGATAGCAATTTAGGCACCATTATAAATGAGTTGTTTCTGTCAAGGTCCTTGAGAATGGATGGCTGCATCACAAAAACGAGCTTTACATTTTGGATTAAATGGATTGATGATGGCAATCCCAACAGCAAAAAGAGTAAGAGGAGAACTGTAATGGGAGCTCAGCAAGCCTCTCAGCTCTGGAATTGATCCATTGCTTGTGAGAGTGGTAGGAGAAGTTTGAACTGGTCTTGAGCTTTCTCTATAAAGAATATTCAACTTTTTATCAACATTTAGTTTTATTTAAAAATGAAAGCTGCAAAAGTTAGTTGCTTTAGAAGATCTCCAGTTATAGAAATGTGCTCCTACCTTTTCTCCTATCTTTGGAAATTCTTGTTTATCCAGCATAGAAAATTCATGGACAAATTCTGCCTTCAAGATCTATAAGCCTGATCAGTGTTTTAAAACCCCTGGAAGCAACAGCTTTGTTTATCTCCAGAAGTCCAAGAATAAGCTGATTTTGCTATTTTTAATCTATCCGGAAATATGCAAAGAAGAGAGCTTAATTGCAAACAGACCAAACCTTATATAGGAAATGGGTACGTCCCTTGGGGGCACCTAAAAAGTGAATGTCTGAAATTAAATTCATATACTCTTCTCCCTCGCTCCCTGAAGCACGTACTCTTGGATTGAAAGGGAAGGCTGTGGGCTAGCATCATATCCCAGTAGTTTCTATCCATTATAACACTCTGGCTATCTTAATATTCAATTAACAGATGTTTCCCAGCATGTATGAGCTCGAGGTGACTAGTTGTATGTGTTTGTAATGAAACCCATTAAAGAGAACAGAATAAAATTAGAAAAATAATGGCTCCATTGCTAGGATCTTAATTTGGCTACCAGAGAAAAATAAAGCAGGAGTACTGTGATTCCCGAATTTCACCCACACTTTTCTCAAGAGAGTGCTACCACACCCAGCCAACAATGGCGAAACCTCATATCATGAAAGCAGTTCCCATCACCTGCACAGTGATTCTGAAATCAGGATTGTCTTTTTCTCCATTTCCAAATATTACACTCTGTAATCGGTAACTTATAAGGTCCTAAGGTGGACCAAATGCATTTAGCTTAACTAAAAATCTCCCCACCCATGGAAAAAAGGAAACAGCATTGTTTTCTTATAGGCACAGTAGCAGACTGTGACTGCCAGTGCCATTTTGGTGTTAGCTCTTCCACTAGTTATTGCATGACCATTGAGCACATCACACGGTATTCTCTGTATGTGCCCTGTGCTGTATCATGGACCTTGGATAGAGCACTGGCCCGAAACTGTGTTCCTGCAAGTCTGGAAGCAAGCACATACCAAAGCTCCTCAGGCATCTGCACTGATGCACGTCTATCAGTCAAGCATGTTTTGCTGCGCTGCCACAAATGGCAGTGGCACGGCTGGGGTCCCTCAGTTAGCCCACAGTCTTGCAGCTGCAGCCCCTGCCCCGCTTCGTCAGGCAATGCTGCATGCCAGGAGCAAATTGCTGCTAACTTCCATGCTAACTCCCTGGCCACCTGAAGAGTGTGCCACGCAGCTCATGTGCGGTGCCTGCTTGCCTTCAGTGCAAAAATATTCGCCATGCCCCACGCTATCAGTAGCCACTGCCATGTTCTCTGGGCCACAGTGTCTCTTGGATCTGAATTCTAGCCTCCATGTTCGGTGATCTAATAGCCAAAATGGTCTGGGTAACATCCTAAATGCTGAGTGGCCTGCCGGCAAGAGTGCACACAGGGGACCCAAGAGCTGTAGATTTATTGCTTGTAAACCAAAAAGTATATTAAAAAAAGAAGAGATAAAAATAGATGGGGAGCTTGGGGACCGGAAAGGCAGCCGGTAGAGATTAGATGCACTGCTGGTTGACTCATCCAGCTTGTTTTATTGTAGCACAGTTCCAATAACGGCTGTATTATTTCAGCTTTTGTGCAGTGAGCAGACATTTGTTTTACATCGAAACTTTTTCACATAAATGTGCTCCGTCTTTCATTTCTTCTAGCATTTCCCAGAGTTTCTACTGGCAGTTACGAATGGGAGAGGTGGTGGCTCCAGAAGAATATTAGCCAACTTCTCAGCTGGTATAAATCAGCAACACCCCCTGGTATTTAATAGGGCCATGCAGCTTTATACCACTTGAATCTGGACCAACTGTTTTCTTTTAAAACGTGTCCCACCTTATAAAGAGCTGTGTTTTCTTCAGTGGTGGATTCTGAAATTAATGAGAAGTATTGGACTGACTGCCTCACAGAGCGTGTGCAGTGCACGTCTTGGCAGGATCTGCTTCCTAACGTGTGGCAGTGTTCAGTCCGAGGGACGACTTTGCAGGGGCCGCCAAAGAACAACAGCCGGTTGTGTCCTGTCTGCTGGACCGTGGCTGTGACCTGCCGCCTTGCAGAAGGCCTGCACACAGGCCATGCGCTGCCTGCTAGCTCAGTCTGTCAGTGCTTTTAGCCCCTTCTTCACTGCAATCCATTAAAACCCTTCTGTGCCTGCGTGGAAGTGGCTGTGAAGGCCAGTTATAGTGAAAATGTGTGGAATGCGTGTCAGGCTTTGTTAGCTGTTCACAGCTTGCTTCACGGCTTGGAAAGTGCTGCCCTGGCAACTTGGGCTCCATTCAGAGTCAGAGGAGTTCTGTGGAGACAGAAACAACCACAGAGACGGAGGAGAAGTATTTACCTGAAATGAGATCAGGTGGATCTACATGTGCGGTGGAGGCTGTGCATTTGTTACAGGGTGGTGGTGTGTTGTGGCTCCTACAGTGTGTACAGACTGAAGGAACACTTGAATAGGTCATTTAAAGGTGATTTCATGAGGCAGAACCTGGTGATCAGGGGGTCACTTTCCACCCGTGTTCCTGTGCATCTTATTATCAGCTCTTGAGCAAGCCAGCCTGCGCCGTGGACTAGATAGTTGTAGATTTTTACTGGGATTTTGCTATGGTTTTAGTTGAGATGTTTATTTGCATGTTGCCTTCATCAGTTTCTCTACACAAATTACACAGAGTAAGTGCTATGGACTAGGTAGCTGTGCTAACCAGAAAAAATGCTTTTCTCTCTTCCATTTTTTTCTTAGCAGTGTGGAAGTGGGAGGGAGAATCTGCCAAAATGTGACTTTGTTTCATCAGAACCTGCTCCCTTATAGTGGAAGCCATATGATAAAAGGCTTTTTCATGGTCAGCTTGTGAGTGCTGTGTGTAGCTTGAACATACACAGATCCTATAAAAAAATCCAGTTGAAACCCCTATTTTGAGACTTAGGCAGCTGTATAACCAAAAAGAAGGTCTAAGTTGATCCACAATCAATTTCTGTAAGTGCGTATGAATAAAGTTGCATTGTAAGTATGTGAGGTATCATCGATTATTTTCTACAACACAAAAAAAAGGCGCTTTTTTTTTTCATAAACTTTTCAAGCTCATGAATTTGTGATAGCAGTCACAGGAATAAATGGTGAGGTAACAGCAGTGTTTTGTAGGATTGAGATAAATTTGGGTCTGAAATGAATTAAGACCTCCATAAGAGGTAAAGTTAGAAAATAAGTGTGTGGGAAAATTGGAGTGAGTGAGAAGGCAGCAGGGAAAAGGAAGCCACAGTACAAATTAAAGATTGCAAGTAACAGGGCTGGGTGCCAAGAGCCTCAGAAAAGAAAAGAAAAAAAAATCCTTGATTAGCTAAACTGTTTGCTTTACTATATAAAACCTGACCTCCTTGAGGAGCCCTCAGCCCTGGCCTCCTGGGAGTCTGAGTACGTGCGGACGAGCTGCTGCCCTGCTGATGGCAACACAAATGCTCCAGCACCAATCTTCTGCCCTGTGGATTTCCAGGTGCAAATGCTTCATCTGGCAGGAGCTCTGCCCCCATCAAGCCAACACTGCCTTAATGTTTTATCCAGCCTGGTAATATATATTTTTCTTCTTTTCCAAACTGCTGCAATAATCCCAGTTCCATTGGGATTATTGAGCATGTGTTGAAGGGAACCACTACCTCTGAGCAGCTATAATGGTTAGGCCAAGCATGACTTTTGAGGGGACAGATGAAGGACAGAGGAGGCATGACAAGCCCATGCCTCCAGCCAAGCTCAGACCCCAGGTCTGACTGCAGCAGCCAGTGGGGCTCCCCAGCTGCCCACACCCCTCCTGTGTACAGAGCACTGTCTGATGTAGGTTGCCCTCATCATAAGTCCCCGATCCCCAAGGAAGATCCCCATGCACCTGCCTCAAGGCTTCTGCTCTGCACAGGAGATGCACAGAGATCCTTACAGAAAACCCCCAACTAGACCTGACACTTGCTGTCTTGGTGCAAATGATCATTAATATCATCATTTGTGTTACTTGCTGTTCTTGATATTGATATTGATACTAATATTATTGTCTTTCTTCCCCTGATCCATTCACCATACCATCACCAAGTTGAATCATTGCTGCAGAGGGGGAAATTCAAGAGCTACAGGGAATGTGCTTGAGCACCTAACGCTTGTGTGGGTGTGTGTGTTCCATGCCTGCTGATGCTTTCTGAATGTGAGTTGTTCTGTCCTAGACACAACCTGAAAAAGGAGCTATCACAGACAACTGCTTTGAGAGTACAGACAGGGAGAGTTATATATGGAAACCTTTTGTCAGTGGTTCCTTCACTTTTACTCGCAAAATTGTTACTTGCTGTCTAAACACTCATCTTCCTGCACTTTGTAACTGCAAAAAGCCATAAGGGACCTTACCTCATTAAACTTACCTTGTACAATTTAATAAAGTAATGTAAAGACTGCAAGAGAAGAGCTCTTTTTTTAACAGCAGAGGATGGAAGAATTGCAGGGCTACTTTGTAATCATAGAATCATTTAGATTGGAAAAGGCTTTTGAGATCATCAAGTCCAACCATTAACTAAGGACTGCCAAGTCCATCACTAAACCATGACCCTAAGCCCCACATCTACTTTTCTTTTTAAATACCTCCAGGGATGGTGATTCCATCACCTTAACAGAACAAGACTGAAACAACTGATATTTAACATTTGTAAAAGCTTCTAGAAATGAACTTTTCTAAACCCCTCTATTATAAGAGAGTATTATAAAATGGGGAAACAAAGATGTTCCTGTATTCAGAAGGCCTCTTGAAGGCACGTAGACATAGAGATCAGTTCCTGGAGCAGAAATCTGTATCCAGGCTTGGGACTATACCTCACTATCAAGAGCTTAGAAGTTATGCTTTTTCTTGTAAAACTGCAGTCACATGAGCATCTAGTTGCAGGTTTTTTCTATAAACCAAAGCTTCTCATCTATGCAAGATCATTTACTGTGGCAGAGAATGCTCTTTCTGGCCTTCAAAATGCATGGGGCTGCAGGAGGTGCAAAACATGCATGTATTAAACTGGTCTCCCCTTCCTTGTTTGAGTGTATTAAGAAAGACAAGGAAGGTCAGATGGACGCAGTTTGTAAGGGCCTTGTGTGCAAAGTTTCTGGATGTGTGAAATTTGCTGTGCTTAAAGGTGTATTCCAGCATCCTCTTTGAGGAAGGAAACAAAGAGTTCAAGCCCAAGTGAAATCAAATCCCTCAAGCAAGCTTAACTAAGGAATGTGAGAGCACAATACAACAGCAGAGGGATGTCACTAAAAAAGGAAGCGACAATATCAACTAGTTTCTGTTCATACTGCACAGTTCATCCAAGAATCTTTGAAGCCTTCAGTAATGCTGATGAACTCTCAATACATCCCTTTGGATGGCTGGGTGCTTCTGTAGGCATGTCCCAGAATGTGAAACTGTTGATATACAGGTTGGTTGTTTCTGCTGATGAGGTGAGCTGTTGTGGAGTCAGGAGAGCATCAGAGTAGAAAGTGAAGGCAGCTGGGAGCTCGAATGGAAGATGACCGTCATGCAACAGAACACAATATTCAAAAACATGTTAATGCCATCAGATTACTGGTAGCCATTTGTTAACGGAGAAATGGAACATGAACAGCTTTTGAGCATGAGCAGGCTGCATACACAGCAACAATTTCCTTCACAAGTTTTTTTTTATTTTGTTGGCTTTTTTGAATGTAGCGGACTGCTGTTCCAGCATAGTGAAGACATTTAGAATTGCAGTGTGATTGGTGTAGCAAAACCAGGAAAACAATAACATGAAACGAGAGTTTGTCACAGAAGTAGAGTGAATTGTAACTGATTCTGTATAGGGTGTTCATCCCAAAATGCTTGAGAAGTTTGTTTATAAATGGATTACTTCCCTGTGGTTCAAATGCAGCCACCTTTGAGCTGAAATGTAGTTGTCTGCATTGCACATCCAGTGCTTAAGCTGCTTGTGAAAGATTTTCTTTGTTATGCATCTCGTTTCATCCATCTCTGTTCATAATAAAATGAGAACTTTGCAGCACCTCGTTCATATTCTCAGACTGGAAAGGGCAGTTGTTAATGCCAGCGATCCTAAAGTCACTGAGTTTTCCAAGACCAAATTCAGAGAAGTTGTGCAATTGCAGATGGTTACAACCAGCATTACATAAACTGTGCTCGGTGAATCCCGAGGACCAGGCAGTGTTGCTTACATCTGTGGAACTGGAACGTTACAGCCATAGTAGTCAGGGCAGCAGGTTATGATATTCTCAGGTTTTGCATCTTGACTCTGGTTCTTTAGTCTTCTTCAGGACCCCCATGATTCTGATGACACCCTTGAAGACGGCAGGGAATTGAAAGACTGCAAGAATGAAATGAAATTAATTTTATTTTATTTTTTTGTCAAGCAAAATGTCAGTAGTTGACTTACTTCCTTCATGGGTTCCATGTTGATGTAACAGACCTAAAACCATATCACAGCCTAATTCCACACTTTTTGTGAATACATTTTGGCACTGTTTCATACCAACTTGTTGATTAGGAGTAACGGAACTAGAATGGTAGAACTGAATCTATATTTACTATATAAGGTGTATCTACCTTACGCTTATTCCTGCCACTTTGTCAGATCTTACCTTAGCAGGTACAGGGTGTGTAGTAATTTTAAGCTTCATGTAACCTGCCACCTGTTTAGTTGTACTACATTATAGTAAGCTTACCTCAGGGAAGCAGAAATAACAGTCAAGAGAGGTTATTTAATTTTTCCTAGCCAGGATGCACTATTTGTACTTCACCTGAAGTCAGCAACAAGGCTGAGAATATTCTCAGTGATAGGCTTTTATACTTTCCACTGGGTCTTATCCCCATCATCAGCAAAATTTCTAAGCAAATCATCACGTACAAAATCTAGCTCTGGACTTTGCATCATTGCTTTTTCATCAAATGCTCTAGGGATTAAGTTTGAACCCGCCAAATCCCTCCCAGTCTGCAAATCATAAATTCATAACTGAAAAAAAAAAATCCTTGTTTCATGAGGAGAGGGGGCTTTGCCAGGCCATTTTGGCAATTGCAATAAGTGGGTTATGGTCAGTTTTCTAACACAGGCTTCTCATTAAAAAAAAAAGACAGGAAACTTTTTACATTCATGGATAAATGCCAAATCCTTCCTCTCTGTCTGAATGCACTGACACTCAGCTTTTGTTAGCATCCATTGCACAGAAATTACTGACCTTCAGTTTTGACCATATAGCTGCAAGAGGATTAGGCTAGTTCTCTTCTGGGGACAACTGTCTCATGTGTAGTGTTAAGATACCTCAAGGCCACATCCTCTTTAACAACCTCCTTCAGTCTCTGGAATTGTTAAGCTTTGTAGTCAAAGTCTGTCTTTTTATAGCGGTTCCCTGAGGTTGGCGGGTCACACAGCCTGGTTATACACACAAAGTTCTCATTCCAGTGAGTCCTTGTGCCCACCACTTCTGCACCCAGTCCAACTCCTCTGTAACCTTGCTTTATAGCTTACTATGATAATGTCTCTCCCCAGCATTTTGTAGCTGTTGTAAGAAATGAACATTTCTGTCTGTCTAGCCCAGCTTAGTGTTTTTTTCAGGACAGCTCTGAAGCCTTTTACTGTGTTATTCTGTTATTTTTTTCTGCTGATCTTAACATCATCTGATCTGTGTAAATGCTGAAAACTTGGTACATCATCAAACATCTGCTGTATTTTTGGAGAAACATCTCAAGTTTGGTGAAGCAATCCAAATCACCAGAAATTGTGATTCTCAATTTGCACAAAATGCGTGCTCTGTTTTTTAAGGGCTTCTGCCAGACCCTGCTGACACATGAAGCATAAGAAAATACTTGGCATCAGCCACTTCCCCAGAGATTTTTCCTCTTGTAGGTAGTGGAAAATGATCCCTCTGTACACATGTATTCAATTCTTTTAGGTCTATTCATAAGCAAAGGTTTCATCTCTTTTTTTAGAATACCCGTTCTGATGGTTCCTCTGTGCAGTTTATGGTAATGAATATATTCACCTCCTTTTTTAGCCTCTGCTACAGGGCACAGGGAACTATGCCAATGTTGTAGATTGTGGAGCAGCCCTCAAACTCTCTTTCAATGACTTGATCCCCCAGCTTTCCAAAGAGAAGGGCCTCTTGAGAAAGCTGAAGAATGGCTCCCACTTCTCTTAG
This sequence comes from Falco punctatus, assembly GCF_963210335.1. Taxonomy (NCBI): domain Eukaryota; kingdom Metazoa; phylum Chordata; class Aves; order Falconiformes; family Falconidae; genus Falco; species Falco punctatus. The sequence goes on from NC_137587.1 coordinate 20,602,017, forward strand.
ATGATGATATTCGAGGCTATTGTTTACCTGTCTGGCTAAGCTTCTAACCCCCTTGCAGGAATAAACCCTGCTATTAGTTTCAGAGCATTAATACTAAACTATGAGTCCACAGTTTTACCTGTTTCCTCTGTGGTATGGCTGGTGCTGGCACTGCTGCTAGAAGCACAGAGGCTCCTGTGTCAGTGCCCACCTTCACGCCAGTAAACATCGTGTTTGCTTTATTGGGCACTTGTTCTTGAAAGCCTTTCACAGCTCAGGCACTTCCATCAGCCCACTGTGCCCCTCCACAGGGCTCAGTACGTCTGTCCTTCAGGGCATGCATCTCCTGTTGACACCTTCAAAAGGATCATAGAATGATAGAGTGGTTTGGGTTGGAAGGGGCCTTAAAGATCATCTAGTTCCAACCCCTCTGCCATGGGCAGGGACACCTTCCACTTGACTAGGTTGCTCAAAGTCCCATCCAACTTGGCCCTGAACACTTGCAGGGATGGGGCATCCACAACTTCTCTGGACAACCTGTTCCAGTGCCTCACCACCCTCACAGTGAAGAATTTCTTCCTAATTTCTAATCTAAATCTACCCTCTTTCATCTTAAAGCCATTCTCCCTTGTCCTATCACCACATGCCCTTTTGAAAAATCCCTCTCCAGCTTTCTTGTAGGCCCCCTTTAGTTACAGTAAGGCTGCTCTAAGGTCTCCCCGGAGCCTTCTCTTCCCCAGGCTGGACAACCCCAATTCTTTCAGCCCGTCTTCATAGGAGAGGTGCTTAAGACTTCTGACCATCTTTGTGGCCCTCCTCTGAACTTGCAGCAACAGGTTCACGTCCTTTTCATGTTGGGGGCAAGTGCACATTGCCAGGACATGTTGAGCTTCTTGTCTACCAACACTCCCAAGTCTTTCTCATCAGGGCTGCTCTCAGCCCATTCTTTGTCCAGCCTGTATTTGTGCTCGGGATTGCCCTGACCCACGTGTAGAACCTTGCACTTGGCCTTGTTGAACTTCATGAGGTTTGCACAGGCCCAACTGTCAAGCCTGTTGAGGTCCCTGTGGATGGCATCCCTTCCTTCCAGCATGTTGACTGCACCACACAGCAAATTTGCTGAAGGTGCACTCAATTCCACTGTCCATGTTACCAACAAAAATATTAAACAGTGCTGGTCCCACCCACTACTAACACCTGCGGAGTGCCACTCGTCACTGGCCTCCACTGGGACATTGAGCCACTGACCGCAATGATCTGTTTGAGTGCAACCATCCAGCCAATTTCTTATCCAGTGAGTTGTCCATTCATAAAATCCATGTCTCTCCAGTTTAGGGACAAGGGTGTTGTGTGGGACAATGTCAAATGCTTTTGCACAAGTCCAGGTAGATGACGTTGGTTGCTCTTCCCTTATCCACCAGTGCTGTAACCCCATTGTTGAAGGCCACCAGATTTGTCAGGCACGATTCACACTAGTGAAGCCATGGTGTCTGTCACCAATTGCCTCCTTATTTTCCATGTGCCTCAGCATAATTTCCAGGAGGATCTGCTCCATGTTCTTGCCAGGCACAGATGACAAGACCCTGCTTGTTTAGATACTCTATCCAACCATATGCCCAACACCCCCCATTACTGAGAGGGAGCTCAGGGTTTCATTGCACTGAACTATAGGGATAAGGGCCTGCTGTGAAGCTTGGATGCATGGTTCCTGTTCCTTTCCAGTTCAGGGGATGTTCAGGTCCTGGCCTACCTGCTATTACCTAGGAAGCTCAACAAAGCAGACTTACAAAGTAGGCCAAATGCGAACATTTAAAGCTCCATGGCCCCTTACTAATGGACTGTGCTGTTTCAAATCTCAATAGCTGCCATTTAACAGCCATGTCATTGTGGAGTATGGGCACACAACTGCTGTTAAAAAGAAAGAATGAGGAAAAATAATTAAAAAAAAGACAAAATGCAAGAGGCTTAGGAGGCCCCGGGTTTCCTTAATGGAATTAGTCCTTCCTTTATGTATTCCAGGGTTAGATGCTGTAAATGTGCTTCGCATAATCCCTCCCCTCACCAAAGCAGAAAGATCTGCTAGACACATGTTCGAACCGGAGCGGGGGAAGATATGACGTGACTCAAGCCTGGAAGGCTAAAAGGAGTAGATGGGGGAGAGCTCTGTAGCCCTTGATCTTTGTAAGATTTACTGCCTTTGCCTCTTGCAAAGATCTTTTTTTTTTTTTTCCTGGAAAATTGCTAGCTTCTAGCAATTTAAAAAAAAAAATTGGCTGGGGCAGTAAACAAGATCTTTGAAGGGGGAAGGAAGCCAAAAGAAAGTCAGGTCCATTAGTCACGCAGCTGCATTTCCTGTCACAAAGGACCCCAGTTGAGTAATCACTCAAAATATGCTTGTTATTTTTCCTATTTTATTTCAACTTTCAGCCTGCCAATATCTACTGTAAGAAAAAATTAAAACAAGAAGAAAAAAGTCTTTTAACCTCAGAGGGGAAAACAATGTAGAATCAGACATTGATTTACATTATTTTTCCTTTTCTTTAATTTTCATAGCCTAAAAACACTTTAGTCATATGAGAGGAATGCTGGTAGTGCAGAGTGGGTCTGAGACAGTCCCAATGTTTTCAGGGCATATAATTTCAGTAGGAGTGTGGGTGTCAAAGTTCCTAGGCAACACTTCCAGATGCTGCCCTTAATTCACTGTACAACCTTGATGGAGTCATTTATTAATTTATCTGTAATTTATTATGAAAAGTAAAGAATATAATAGCTTCTGCATAATTGTTTTGTTGGGCTTCATTAACAGTGCTTGTAAGTAATGTTGGGTCTTCTGATGAAAGCTTTGTAGAAGTATTTTTCAAAAGGAAAATACAGTCAAGACTGAAAAGAAATAAACTTGTAATTTAAAGCAGAACTTTCTTATGAATAGATTTTAAGAGAATTTATATTAAAAGAGATGAAAATAGGAGCAAGACTATGAAATAGAAAAATTTTGCTGACACTCTGTGTTGATACACTTGGAGGAAGAAAAATAGGGCAAACCTGTTACAGGGAACAACCACCTATTAATGCTGGAAAACACCATGTGACTGGTTGACTATACCACCTCCCTACTTCTAGATCTTGGGATTATACAATGCTGGCTCTGGCTGATCTGGTAACAACTTCAAAAAGAAGCTACAGATACATGACGAAAGTAAAGCTGAAAAACCTCTGCTCTTCCAGATTGCTATAAAAAACCCACCTCTTTTATCAACAAACACAACTCCAAAGTACAACCCCCCACCTTTACTTACTCAAAAGTAATGAGTATGGTGACCAGGCCACCTATAAAGAATGGCCATAAGCATGCTTCAGGGCACGTAACAGTTTGTAACTTACATTCCTGACTGGGGTACCTGATTATATGGCTATTTGAAAATTATTGCAAAGGCATTGCAAATCCCTGTTTGGATTGCTATCTAAGTAGAGAGTAGATGATTGTAGTTTATGCTGCATAATAACATGACTTCAAATATTGCACAAAAAATGAAGTTTACATTTGCATGTAAGTGACTGATAATGGCATATAATTCTCTATTTGCACACATTTGATACCACACGTGCAGTGTTTTCAAACCACAGCTTATGAGCAGATGTGATTTACACAGCAATGTAAATCACAGCTTCCTAAAGCTAAAGGGTGCAAACTCAAACAAATGCAATTTCTATCCCAATTTGGTTTAAGAGAGACTTTGAAAAGATATTTACAAAGCAATTCAGAGTGATTATTTACGCATATTTACACTGAGTCGAAAAGTTGTGAGTCATGACTCAAATATGAAAGATCTTTATAAATTATGTTAATCCTTTGTCTTTCCAAATGGCCAATGAGGCAAGCTGTGCTCCTCAACAGGCACACAAGTGTGCACTCCCTGGTTTGTGGTCAGAGCTAGCGCTAGGTCATAGGGGCTGTCTGCTGCTCTCACACCAGATGACTTTCACTGCTACATGTCCCAGTCTACTGGATCCCCACATCGTATAACATTCTATGCAGTAGTGATAGTTTTATGTCCCTAAAACTAGCTGTGCCACAATGTGGGTTTATAAAGGCCATTTCCAATGATTATTGATATCTAAACAGTTTTGAAATCATATACTGGTATGTATGTATGAACAGAAATGATTTGTTTACAAGAGCAACACAAACTTTGTGCTTTTCCTTTTATGAGTACCACAGTATGCGATAATATCTCCTAGACTAGTGTTGTAGGGATGTATTAGTATAAATCACACCGGTATCTAATACATCAGACTGTATAATAAATAATAACGACCTATAGAATTAAATATACCTGACCAGTATTTGGGTAGCACAGATGGAGTATGATGACTGGGCCACCTATAAAGAATGGCCATAAGAATGCTTGAGGACACATAACAGTTTGTAACTTAAATTCCTGACTGCATTTAGGTTAGCTGAATTAAGTTCCTATGATACAACTCAAAAATCTTACTCTTCAAACAAGAGTGGCTGGTAAGAACATTTTCATTGTAAGTTATACGTTGCCAGCGGATACATGGATGCAGGGCTGTTGTGCTAGGGAGGGTGTGGAGTTTGCAGCTGTGCTTTAGAGGGTCTGTACACCTTGCTGATCAGCGCTGGACGGACTCCCCGGGGTCGGTCTCAGAGTGGGTTCCACAATGTAGGACTGTGGAACTGGGCTATGTGTAGCAGGCATAACTTCATTTTCAAAGCAAAACTGACTATGAAAGCGTTAACCCAAATAATGGCAACACTTCAATAAAATTGGGGGAGGTGGAACTTAAGTCCCAAGTCTTAATAAAATGCAGGTGGTTTATTGTTAGGTTAAAAACTCCTCATCTTAAGACTCCAGCAGGCATTTAAAAACAAGGAAAAAATGTGCTATTGAATAAGAAACTTGGAAAGGCAGCAACAGGCTGTGACAGGCATTTACTGAGAATGCAGCATTCACTGGCTAAGGCCTACCTTAAAGTTTGTGGAGGGAAAACAAAACATAAATATTAGATGAACAACACCTTTCACAACATTGCATCTGACTTCTGAGGTATTACACCTGGGATTAACTTTTGACATTCTCCTTTCCACCATCATTACTTTGCTGTCTTACCAGATCCCTGCGGAGTATTTATACTCTCATTTTTCAACCTTTCTGTCTTCTTGTTTCCTAGTCTGTTTGGGGACTCAACAGGGTGACAGGCAGCATGAACACTGCAGTCGAGTGAACGGATGGCTCTCTACACTTGCAGCTGCTTTTTTGTCAGGGATGACTTTTTCAGGAGAAAAAAAAAAAACAACACCCTACTTTAGAACTAGCTAGTAAAAGGAAGTTGTAAAGAATTCACTAATCACTGTTCTCTCCTCTTTCACTTCCCTTCCTTATCCCAAGGAAATAGAAAATTTAGGGAAGCATTTTTCAGTAATTTGCACTTTTTAAGTCACAGAGTTAAGGGACTGCACTGAACTTTGAGCTTTAGCTTCAAGTTGCTTATATATTTGAAGAATAAAAGTAGTTATTTCTTGCTAAAGTGAAGTTGAACTTTACTACTGCTAAAGGGAAGAAGAACCAAAGAAGTCTAAGTGCACTTACGGTGGCCCAAGACCTAAGATTACTGCATCATCATCCCCATGGGCCTTAATTAGTGTTGCAGAGATGGGCTGGGTATTTTTCGTACCTGTATAGTGAAAATAGTTAACTAACTGCCATCCATAAAAACTCATCCCCGTGGGAGAAAGTTGGGCATCAATTTCCCTGGCCTTAGCCTTGGTGATATAAATCAGCTGTCACTGCTAGAGGAGAAGGACAGAAATAGTCCATGGAGTACCTGATAGGATGGGAAGCAAAAAAATAACTTGGGTTTTGATGCAAGAGATTCACAACTGCAATTTACTAGGAGACAGAGAAGCAACAGTGAACTGAAGATGGTCAATCTGCCAGTCATTTCATGTAGAAGACTGACAGATGAGGTACAACAGGCTGGAATATAGGCATCAGGCAGACATGGCAGAGATGAAGGAGGAGGATGAAATGTAGATCCAACCTCTTCTTCACACAGCTCTGAGAATAAACCTCTTGACTCCCAGCCATCATCAAAACCAGGTGTATTTTTAAGAAGCATCTTGTGAAGATGCAGTGGAAATGCAGATGGCAGATTAAGAGAGGGGCAAAGAGTAGAAATCTTCATTAAAAATATCTCAGAAATCCTTGTAGGAATATTTGTCTTGGCTTGAATATGCTCAGGATCAAGCCCTTGAGGAAAGAGGAAAAGTCTCTGTCAGCATTTGTTAGCTGCTCCCAATTTTAGATCTTCCCTGGCCGCCTTTCCTCCTTGCTTTGTAAGACTGCTTTTCATCCCACTCCTACTCTCCTTTGCAGCTGCCAGTTCCTGTTACTAGTGTCAGCAGTTCTCAATCTTCTCAGACAGCCCTGCTGTCATTTGTGCCTTTCTACGTGAGGGAAACAACCCATGCTTTCTGTTCCCTCTCACTGCGGCTCAAGTTCCAGCAAAGCTATGCCAGCCTCTGCTCAGCACAACCCCTGCCCAAATCTCACGTGTCAGACTGCAAAAACTGGCAATGCCTCTGGTCTCAGTGCAGGGAAATAGCCAAGGTCAAAGTTAGAAGCACAGTTTCTTTATTCTCTCATCAAACTGGCCTTTAATTTTTCTTTCCAGTCTTATTCTTATCTTTTCTGATGTATGTTATCACTGGGAGTCACTGAGAAGTAGTGGATGGACTTGCAGTAAAGTATGTACAGCCAGGCCAAAGTGTTTTCAAATTAGCTTGTGTCGACTTTGAAGTAATAATGATGTCAGTCATTGAAAAATTGAAAACAAGTACTTTATACTAGTACTAAGTATTAACACTAATCACTAGTGTTAGCCTCATGCCTATCCTTGCAGATACTGTTAACTCTTCCATATCATAGAAAAGAAAGATTCTTCCTCTAAACAAACTCACTACTTTCTGTGCTGTAGAATTGTCTTGTATTTGACTTAAAGAACTGACTGATAACCTTTGCATCCTGTTTCTTATTCCTCCGTCTTTGTATGATGAAAGTTCCCTTTGCACATTTCACTTCCCTTATGTATATTTGTTTTATATGTCTGAAATTAAAACAAAAATACTTTGCAGCTTTCTTTTATACATACAAAATGATGTAGTTAACTCCTCGTAAAAGAAGCAAAGATCCCCATTTAAAAGAGGAATAAATAGGTAACTCATTGTGGAGGGTGGCACCAAGACTGAGATTGTGCCAATGGCACAGAGAACACAAAATACTAATTTCAGAATACTGAAGAAGATCAAAACTTGTGCTTTTGTGCTGTTCTCCCTATAGCATCTTAGTGATTTTAAAAAATTATTAAAGACACTTTTAACCTTATTCTCCAATGTTTAAAGTGAAGAATGTCTACCCTAATTTATTTATTTTTCCTCATAGCCTAGCCTGAAAAGTTTCAGCAGGGTGCCTTTCACAGGTGATCTTTTTAAATGGGAGTGAAATACCCAAAGTGCTTACATGCAGAGCAGCAGGACCCAAAAGCCTTCATTTCACAACATGTTAGAAGTGGACTTACAGGGCAGTAGTGCAGATGCTTCCACCCAACCCAGGGCTCAGAAGAGATAGGTACAAGTGAGAGCAATGTTTGCTTTCCCTTTCCCTTGCATTACTGTGGGATACTTGCAAATATTTAATTAAAGCTATTGTATGCATGCTTAACTTGGAGATATCTGTGGTTCCTTGAAACCATTACACAGGAGCACCAAAGAAAATACAAGGGAGTCACTGAAGGAAAAATACAAATGAATTAGAAAAGCATAGCAACCAGAGAATACATTTCCCATAATACAACAGTCAAAGGTCATGAGATCACAGATGCTCAGTTGCTCATGCATATCTTCTATTCTCTCCACGTGCATGCTTGCTCCACAGAGGGCAAAGATTTAATGAGGATGGGGCTAGCTTTAGCAGTTCTCACCCTTCCTCACACCCTACATCTGAAAGAGCATTGAAAGCCTCTTTGAAGTTGGAATAGACACACATGGAGCTGTCCCAGTGCACACATACAATCTAGGGTTTTCTCAGCAGGTACAAAAATACAAGGTGACTGTTCTCTTCTGGCTGCCCTGGATGTGAACAAAGCTGTTAAGTCAAAGACTTATTGAATTTAGGGGTGGAAAGAAGGTTTTCCTTTGCATCTGTCTTTTCAACATGTAGTAGCAGCCCTTCTCAGTGTCTCACGGTTTCTATTAGTCAGTTCATTTTTCCTAGCTCCTTAAGAAGGAATCCTGTTCAGACAAAACAGTGCACTATTTACAGGAAGCTTGGCAGGGTCAAAAAGTGACTGTAAAACTGATCTCTTGTTAAAACACATATAGTATCTGCTCTGATGTAGATACTATTAGAACTCAGCAGTCTCTGATTTGCTATCAAGGCCTGTAAGGTGATTTCAGAGTCAGATTCATTAAACTTGGTGACATTGTAAGTGTTATCACTTGTCCTTAGCAGGGCTAACTTGGTTGCTCCAAGTCCCACTTAATCTATCCAGCTCAGTACCCGCAGCTCCTGACCTACTTAGTCACTTCCTGTCTTTGATTTTCGCCTTAAAGCCCCTTTTCTGTGTTGGCCTGTGACTGCATTTAATCTTAATCAAGCTTCCTTGGACTTCCATTAGTGTCAAGTACAACTCCTCTCACTGTAATACCCACCCTTCTGAGTGCAAGGAAACTGATTTACAGCTAACACTCTACCTCTTCTCTTACACTCAAAGTTCATCTTTGCTTTGTTTTTCTTCCTGTATGAGTCACTCCTTCCCCCTCTCTGAGACGCTGTGCTACAGTTTCTGTTCCCCTCGATCTGTCGGTGGCTGAGAAGCTGCCATGCATGCCTTTACTGCAGAGCAGAGATCTGGTACTACCATGTGCAGAATCGGAAAAAGCTGAACACAAAAGAAATTGAGTTGGCCACAGGCTGCTACAGAAAGTCAGCTCCTTTAATATGCTTTCATCTCTGACCAGAAATGATGACCTACTCTATTCCTTTATGTCTTTCTTAAGAGCTACTTATGCAAAACACAGTGGTTTAGCCTATGCCCCCCAAACCTGGCATCTTCCCTGCTACTTCAGGGCATTTGTTAACTATATGGATGCTGGAAGGTGGGTACCAGATTGAGGACTTTGCCAGTTCTCACTGGTTTGCTCATGCTACAGCAACATGCCTTTGAAATAAACTTCTTCAGTCAGTTTCCTTCCATGACCAGAATCCAGTTTAAAGATATTAATCCAGTTCTATGGTGACTTTTGCCTGCACAGGGGCAATCCTGAGCTGGTGAGGTCTGTTCTTTCTCAAGCTGCTTTCACCAGCACAGAGAAGTCCAGAGTTGTGGCCCTGTGCTCTTTGAATGTCAAATACAAAACATTTGATGGCAATGCCAGCTGCATCTAACATGTAGGAGAGATTTGTGCAGTCTCTCCTTACATGTATGCTCTCTCCTGGCCCTTTTTTCAATATACCCAGTTCTGCTTTTCCCTCTTCCTCCTCCTGTGCTCATCAGCACTCATACTCTTGTTTTTCGATGTTAACATATGGAGGTTATATGATCCATCACTGAATGCAGCCTTGTCCTCTTAGTAAGCAGAAAATACCATACGTTTTGGAAGGAGCAATTAGCTACAGGCCATTCTCATTAAGCCTCTCCTTCAACTTATCTCAGTTTAAATTGTATTTTTGAGCTGCAGTCGCTATGCAGCATTGTAAGTTGAAAACAACTACTTGAGTCCTTACCAGCTAGACTTTGAGTGCTCCTGATACTAGGCACGGAGGAGAGATAAGCAACGCATTGAAGTTGTAGTATGGCTGTAGCTGAGGGCAAGGAGTGAATGGAAACATACCCTCCCTCTGGCACTGCCTGGCTCGGGACGAGGGGAGAGGAATGAGCGGAGCAGCTTGGGTTCACACGCGCGGCAGGAGCCAGCGGCCTCGCAGCTGATGACAGATTAGACTCAGGGCCTGGTTAGTGGGAAGACTGTGATTAGACCTCAGCAGCATCTGTCTCTAGTACTAAAGGAATTACTGCTGCAGGCTGCGATTTTCTCAGCAAACTGTAATTATAGCAGAAACCTCATTCCTGCCGTTTTTCTCAACGACTTAAGAGCAAAAAAAATGTGGGTGAGGGTGCAGGGAAGCAGAAACTGTGAAAGGAGCGGGAAAGAAACACCTGTTTATTTTTGTCCAGGTCATTGCAATTACTTTCTCTCAGTTACTTAGATGCATATGAATCACAGACTGGTTTTTCCCAAAGGTCAGTGCCAAGGCTTAACTCCCTGAAACTGTCCTGCCATCCACCTGAAGTTGTTGGGATGCATCCTCTCTGTGCACTTAGGCCCCATGACATCTTAGATGAGTGTGGTGGCACTTGCAGAAAGTGCCACACCAACCTCTGCCCTGGCAGTGCCCCCTCCCTCCTCCCACGGGAGCAGTGGTGTGGGATGCCAGACTCTGATCACGACTGTTCTCAGGGTACCCCTGGGAAGGTGTGGCCTGGGCAGTGTGAGATACTGAGACCGGGCAGGGTGAGTTTGAACCTTACTCCCAAAGGCTAGGATTTAAGAGCTTGAACTTAAAAAGTGTGAGGTTGTATATAGTAATTGTGTTTTAAAAGATGTAGAAAAGGCAGCAGAAGTTTGAGCTCCCAATAACACCTGGGAACTTTTGCCAAAATAACAATGTCAAAAAAGAGAAAGATTTCTCTACCAGAAAAAACTTTGTGCAATTATAACTCCATAGAAGCCCATTTGCCATGAGTGTTTTATTTGCTCAGAATATAAGAAGAAACAGATTTTTTTTCAATTTAAATCTAGGAGATCAGGAGAAATATCCAAGAGTAGTCTGCCAGCATAGCTTTACCAACTAATACTTCAAACGTAGACAAGGTCAAAATTATTCAAACTAACCTATGTGCTCCTTTCTTAACCTTCCGCAGGGCTTTAATGTGACTGTTTAGTATACTTTGAAGGCAAGAGTGTCTTGTCTATGTTAAACAATTTTAGATCAACATTATACTCATCTAGAAGAAAACAGACTTGTTCCTTACCAACATGTCTGCCCTCCATCCCACAGCATGTCCGGCAGCACAGCCCGGGATGAGTGTGGCAGCAGGAACTTGACCCTTGGGGCTGAAGGCACCAGGAGGCGGTATGCTGGCAAGCAGATCCCCGTCTCCAGAGCCAAGTCTCTGCAGATACTGGTGGGAAAGACACACATCTGGAGTTGTCTGGAATTGGCACAAATTCCTGTGGACAAAGAGGAGAGAAAGGAAGGGTTAGAAGGAAAGTGGAAAGAACGCTTCTTACACATTTCGCTTTCTTTTCCATCTGCTTGTGTGATGTTGCTGTGAGCTATTAAACAGCTGCAGTGCTCTGCCCCAGAAGAGACAGTGTTTCAGTAGAGATGGAGAATGATTCCTACAGCTAAGTGCTTTGCTAAGCCCCTAGAATGAATGGGGCCATAGGAATAATGTTTCTGTGATTGACTGTTATGCTAAATACACTTGGGACCACAGCAGCTGGGGCAGTAGCCAGAGACACTGTTCTGGCTCCTGGGACCTGAAGCTCCTGGCAGGCAGTGGGTGCTGCTGGCTGCTTCTGATTCATCCTTTGTGCCATAGGTGAGTCCCTCTTGTCTTTTACCATCCAGGCAGAACCTCTCAACTTTCCTGTGATGATTCTGAAATTTAAGGAGGACAGATTACTCAAGCAAAAGGTGTTTGCAGGCTTCGAGACTCTGTAGCTTGGGGAGATAAGGGTAGTGAAGGAGGACCAGGAGAAGGAGGGGCGGGAGTATTGTGACTGCCAAGGACTGAGCAGAAGAGCATTTTTTTTGCATCCATTCAGAGCTCAGCTATTTCCTGCGTTGTTCCTGCAGTCAGCATGCTCCACCTGCTTTTACTTAACCATTTCCTGTTTACGGCTTCCAAAAACTTTCTGGTGAAATCGCTAATCTGCCACAAGATCACTCTTTACAGGCCCTTTTGGGCAGGCTTCACTCATTTTTTCTCTCTCTCCTCGGTACACAGACCTTTCAGACTGAGGAGCTGTGTGCAGTGTTGTATGTCTGCATGCATGTGTGTGTCCACGCAGTCAGGAGTTATGTCAGGAAAGTATGTGCTCGTTCAGTAGTTCTTTCTGTCTCCATATGCCCTTTTTTAAATTCTCCTAGTGCTTGCTGCTTTTTGCAAACTTGAGCAAAGGAACAGGTAGTAGCACCGAAGGCAGGTTCCCCTTTCTGTAGAGAGTTCCAGATATTTAAGGGAAAGACTTTTCCCATTACTTTCAAGCATATGAGAGCTGTCCTACAAATGAGTGGTCTGTTCCCTGGATAGTTTGCCCAAGCTTCAGTTTATTTTCTAGCTTCAAAAACAGCAAGGCAATTTATTCTACTCTGCTGTTCAGTTTCTCAGATGTGGAAGGCAAGGTGTGAGGAGCAGGAAGGATCAACCAAAGAAAAATAAATCTCTTTCTTACAGTGTAGATGGCTCCCACGAGTCCCCATCTCACATTTAGTAACACATCTTGTAGAAATCAGTGGAAAAGCATGCATGCTTCAAGTCTAGTCTCCTTAGCCATACTGTAGATAACACTGCAGCCACCACTAAAATCAGATCTATTTGTCACTGCTTCTGCTGTTTGTTTACTTTTTATAGTTGTCTTCTGGAGCAGTGAAAATAGATTCTTCAATTTCCTCTGTGATTCTCATGCTCTTGCACAGTGCTGCAATGTTTGGGTTGTGGTGAGCACTGCAGGGGAATGTTCCCTTCTTAAAATAAATCATGGAAACATTTCTGTTGGAATCAAGGCTTGTAGAAGTTTGTTGGTTTTTTTAATAAGAATGTCGGGCCAACTTTGACCTGACACCATATCCCTTTAAAGAGAACAAGCATGTTATGCAAGTCAGTGTCTATGTACTGACATTTATATATATATGTGCATATGTGTGTGTGTGTGTGTGTGTGTATGCACACACGCCAGTACATGTGCCAGTTATACTGGTATAACTGAGCACTGAAATCGTCCTCTAAGAATGCTGGACAGGTTGGCCCTGTCTCTGTCGGGCAGATCTGCAAATTCCTTAACTAGCCCTGTTGCAAGTCAGCATAAATGAGGATGCTTAGGCTGCTGACTTAAGCATAGAAGGCATAGGTCTACAATGTACGGGCACTGTACATTCAGACTTGTGTAATTATGTTGATACGCTTACACTCACACACATTTCTGAGTATTTTAAGAAGAATGCTAGACCCCCGCTGTTTTAACTGTAACATAAATACGCACAGGTAGCACTTCTGTATAGGCCAGGAGGTGTGGTCTGGGCATCACTGATGTCCAGGCAGCTGTCTGCTGTAGGCATAGCACACCCCTACTTAGATCAGAGTTTGCTGAAGTATCCTTCAAGCTGTCTGTGAGCAGCTTTTGAAATTTCTTTTTGATCAGGAAAAGGAAGCAGTTGTTTTCTGCACAGAAGTGTCTTTCACAGTATGTAAAATGGTTACTTTGGTTCCCATCCAGCCCAATTAATTCAGTAGTTTGTGTCAGGGTCCTTGCCATCAGTGGCATTTGCCCAGGGTGAGTCACACCGGCCTTCAAGTGCTTTTCATCTGCATTTTACAGCATACAGCCCTGATAAATTCATGACCATACCATACCACACAGCTCTTCCTACAGCAGCTCCTTCTAAACCAGCTTTCAGCCCAAGAGGCAGCTACTTCCAAAAGAAACCCTCTAGTTCAGTGCCCATCTTTGTTTTCGAGATGTTTCTTTCACCACTCCACTTTCCTGTTACACTGCAAATTTGGGCGCACTCAAGGTATTTTTGGCTCCCTCCTCCACCCCAAAAATGGAGGAAAGCTGAACTACATTAAAAAATAGCAAGAATAAGACCCTTGAGGAAAATGGCAGGGAGATGTAGAGGACAGCACAGGACTCTTTCCAGGAAATGGATAGAAGGTTCATCACATGAGTCACTGAAACCGTAGATGACTAAATTCTTGAAGAATAAACTGTTAGGAATATGATACTGGGCAGGACAGTTGCAGGGGGAGAAGAAAACTTCATAAATAGCTCCTGCTTGGGTTTTTGTTCGTGATTCATTCCTGAGGAAATTGCTGCGTCTCTGGCCAGGGACTGGGGCAGCATGCGGGCAGTGCCAGCCCTCCCACGCAGGGGCAGCAGGCGAGGCGTGCCGGGGTGCACAGTCACTCCAGGCTGCAGCGCTCCTGCCAGAGGGGCTGAGAGGGGATCGGGAGCACTCCATGGCTGTCCTGCCCAAGTGAGTACAGTAAGACAGGGTCACTAGTGCACATATGCCATCTGAATCAACTCACCTCTTTTTTTGTATACCAGCAGGTATGAGACCAAGAGGAAATGAAGGTATTAAAACTCTAATTCTAAGCTCCTTTTAAAAATTTTCTTCCTCTACCTGATCCAACCAGTAAACCAAGTTGTATCAATAAAATTGGCCCAAAGCTTTGAATTTGGATTTCAGAGAAGGTCTTAAGATTTTAAGTGCCAGTAACAACAGAAGCAGTCAGACTCCCTCCACAGCTACCTCCAGAGGAGCTGAACCAGCATTAGCAGCAGCGGGAAATGTTTGCAGTAGTATCTGAGTGTGGAGAAACCCCAATGTTCCAGCACGGGCGCTGCCAGTTCCCATTTTAGTGAGTTTGACCCAGAGCGTTTAACATTTCAACATTAGCTCTGTGTCTCATAATGCCATTTACGTAATGATTGCTCATTTGGTTCCCATTAAAAGCATGGTATTTCTTCTACAAACCACTGCTTGTAAAAAACAAGCCACCCAGTTTTTCATTAGATTGTAATACAGGAAATAAATAGTCTGTCTGTAGGATGCACACTGTAATTCTTAAACAGAGAATAGGGGTGGGTTCCCCCTCTTAGATATACAAATTTCAGATCTCCAAAGTAGGAATGTGAAAGATCTGTTATGGGCTACTGAATCGATCCCCTGCAAAAACACAATGTAGTTACTCCCCAGAAGATGTTCCTCAGGTACTATACTGATAAACAGAGTGTCTGCAACTCTTCATAGTGACAGTGGCAAGAATCTTTTTAAAATTGTAGAAATGGTAGGTGTAGCTCTCACAGGTCGTCCCAGTGCCGCTAACCTTCCAAGGCAATGCATAACGGTTCCTTGTATTATATATACCAGCACTTTGAAGAATTCAGTTTCAAATGTCTCAAACAATGGGGGTTTCACCTCTTCCTGTGGGAGCCTGCTCTGCAGCCTAACTCGTTTCACCATCTGGAACGTTTTCCTGAGTGTCTGCCCGCTTTTAACTTTCTTTTAATTGTGCACCCACTATTTCTTCTTAAAGGTGGCTTGCCAAAAGTTTTGTGTTGTGTGAAATTCACATTACGTGGTGCTTTTTTATTTTTTATGAGGACCAAGAAAACCCTGAAAGATGGATGGCTTCTTCTTTTTGCATTTTCTTCCTCAGAAATAATAATAAGTAATTAATAATGTATTACTGCTTTTCTAGCCATTCATCTCAGCAATTTACCAGGAAGGTCAACATCGTTGTACTGTTTTTACAGATGGGAAAAACTGAAGCACAGGGCAGGAAACAACTTGCCCGGGATCATTCAATGAGCCTGTGGCAAGACTGGGATTTTTAACCAGGTCTCCACAATAGTGCCCTGCTATTATTTTTTTTTTACTCTTTTTTTGTATGTGTGTCTGCCTGTCTGTCCCCACTCCAGTTCCCTTTGCCTTTGTTGGAGTACCTAGGAAGGACAAGCTTTCCATGAACTTTATTCAGACTTGTCATATTGTAACTGAAAGGTCAGCTTGTTGAATATTTAACAGTTACTATCTTTCCAATGTGTTGGTTGAGCATCCTAATTAAGTAGTGATAAATAAAACCAACAAAACATTTTAACAGACTGGTTCAGTCCCTAGGGCCTCCAAGCTGAATTTCCTTCAGCTAGCCTGTGTTTTCCCTGTTGTGGATTGTCCACATTGAGCACAGCATATATCAAGCACACTCTTATCAGTGCACTGCAGGGAGATTTCCTTCCTCCTCACTGCCACCAAGCTTGCTTCACCTGTCGTATTTCCCTTAGCTGTGGGTTTTGGTAAGTGTATTTCTCAGAATCTGGATAGCTGCTGAATTATAAATCTTCCCGTTTTGAACAATAGCACCGCAATCTGTACAGCACAATGCACTGGGTAGAGCGCGATACCCAGCACTGAACAGGCTCACCTGGGTATCAGCAGCAGTCTGGCCTTAGCGGCACAGAGCTTTCCACGGGCTGCTAGCAGGCAGGCTGTTTCTCATACCTGCCTTAAACCTTCTGCTTGTCCAGGCTGTCATTTCAGTGAATAGCTTTCCTGGGACTAGATCAGCCTGAGCACATGGTACGACAAGTTTTGTTCCTTACCTCCCCATGGGAATGGTCGGGAAAGGCAGCCAAAGCTGTGTGCTCACGGTCTGATCTGCAGTGGTCTTGAAACTGCCCCACACTGACTGGACACTGAACTGACAGCACCCATCAGGTGCAAGGTGCAGCACTCTGTATGCGTTGACATATGTAAAATTAGAGATACGGGCAGGCCAGAGCTGTATATGAGGGGCAGCGCTTTACTTAGATCTGCCTGGCTGCCGACCACTTTCAAAGTATGCCAGTAAGTGAAGCTCTTACCATGCGAGTTATTCCCCCCACTGCTCCTTCAGGCCTCCTTATTCCGGATATCATTGAGCCAGCATCTGAGGACACTGCTGTAGGTCACTGAACACATTGTCTTTGCTTTCAGATTGAGCTTGAGAAATTACCAGCAGTGTCATGCTTATGCCTCCTGGCCATGTGAATAGAGGAAGCTAAGAAGCAACAATAGATTACATAAAGCAGGGAAATTCCCCTCAAACTTCTCCCAGACTACCTCAAACTGAAGTTGATTTGCATACATACACTACAAATAACTTTGCAATGGCTCCTCGCCCCATTAAAGGGTTCCATGTGCTTGCCTATAATCATTTAGGCCAGTTCCACCAGTTGAATCACTCAGAGAAAATAAAAAAGACTGAATCAGAGTCTGTATAAAAAATTAAGCAGTTTTATGTAGCATCACCCTACTTCAGTAAGGGTACAACTGGGTAATGATATTCCACACAAAATCAATGGAAATAGTCAATATCTATTAATAACTAACAGTTATTCTAGAAAAACAGTGCTAAAAAACTATGTTAAGCTTCATAATTTGTAATTGTGGATGAGTAGTATCATTCTTCAGCTAAACTTGGAACTAAGCTTCCTACACAAACCTTGTTTGGTGGAAAATGGGCTTTACTGAAAACCAGAAAAAAGCAGTATAGTATCCTGTAGCTGAAACCTATGGCCAACTGCTTTACAAAATCTGAGACTCATTAGGCCTGGAATTCCTGAGTGACGCTGTTCAAAAAGTAGTGGTGTTAAACAAACTTCCAAAATTCCTTTGATTTTTTTAAATATGGTTTAACAGAAACAAACAAGTGAGCAAAAATGAGATAGAATATTGAAAATGCATATTTACTGGGTTATCTCAGGCTCAAAAAATGTAGTTGGCTAATACAACAGTACAAAAATTCTCTATATTGACTTTGATGCACTAAGAATGACAGTGTTTATATGTCTAGCATATTATGACTACAGAATGCCTAAATCCTTGTTGAAGACAGGCAGTATTTTCTCTTCCCTTGCAGAGAGAGTGGACTTTTGGGGTCTGAGGGGTTGGTTGGTTGGTTTTTTTGTTTTAATAGTGTAAGAATATGAAGTTCCTGAAGGCTTGCTTAGAGATGTTTCCTTGGAAAGAATTTGCTCACATAGTCCCTTTCCTAGCTTTCTCTTGAAACAAGTTTTCAGATAAATTTCTTGCCAGCCCTTTCTCAAAGCCAGAGTATAAACAATTGCACTGATTCTCTAGGCTCTCCCAGGAAATTCACAGAAGGATTTTCTGTACGTTTCTGGGTTGTCAGGCTAGCTCTACATTAAAATTAAGTATAGTCGGGTAGGGATATAATTTTAAACAAAGTTGTAGTTGCCTTGCAGTAAATACCGAAGCTGTTTTAAATAGTATTAGAGGAGCTTTTGTTGATATAGCGTATTTCCCTCGAGGAATCCATCAGCGGTGTGTCGGCGAAAGGGGGGTTTCCTCTACCGGCATTAGGCTTACCATCACTGTCAGTATAGTTGTATCAGGACAGCTATATAAGCAACTTTTCTAGTGTAGTTGCTTTTCATATAGTTAACAAACAAGGCTAGAGAGGAAGAGGAAAACTGAGACAGCTTCCCTTGACAACCTGTGTGAGCCTTGTTTCTTCCACAATATTACCTTTGTTAATGTGAATAATGTCATGGCCAGTTGCAGTGAAATACCTTGCCTTTCACCATCCTCCTTTCAGTCTTACTGACTTTCTTCAAAGCTTTGATACAGAACAACAGGAATGGGCCCAGAACTGGCTGTTCTGCAGAGTCCTTCAGGCAGCTGAGGTCTCCCTGTGCTACGATGGAGCTTGTCTCAACGGGTCAGCTGTAGCGATCAGAAAAGGAGACATACATATTTGAATAGGCCTGGGACACCTTGCAACACAGTTAACAGCAGCAGACATGAGGATGTTACATGATCTGACCGATTATTCATTAGTTTGTTGGATATTTTGGTCCTGATAACAGCGTATATTTCTTCAGCTTGTGTTCTTTGCATCAGCTTGCAGGGTTGGTCAGGAAGGCTTTAATTTTGTTTTTTAATATCTCCTCTCACAAACAACAGTCCATTTTCTACATGAAGTGTCTAATCACAGTAATATAATATCCTGTATTTACGTAGAAAACTTCATCCCAAAGTGCTTTACAGGCTGGCACTGACATGGTACTAAGATTAGAAGAGGAGCAGCTCATACTGGTTAGAAAGCAGGCTGTGCTCTCAGCCTAGGTATTAGTAAAGCATAGAGGGTGGAGCCATAATATTTTATCTGAATCCAAGGCGATTTTCTAATAGTTGGAAAATATATTGGTATAAGCTGTGCTCCATTTAACTCTAGGAAATGTGTTTAAATTGTAGAAAATAAGCTGTGGTAGAGAATGTCAGTCCTCTTGCACATCCCATTTTCTGTTCATAGGCACTGGCTTCCAAAAAACAGGTTTATTGGAAAATCTGGGTGATGCAAAGGTCCTCAGCAAGTGTATGTTGGCCTTTGGAGAGCTCTACCGAAGGACAGCAGAGGGGCCTGCACTAGTCTAAGGTTTGGCTTCAAGGCACAGAAGTAGCATCCAAAACTGGGCCACCCAGAATGAGGAGAGCCTGGACACTGGAAACTAGAAGGACAGCCAGGCAGGCAGCAGAAAGAGGATCATTACATGTAAAGTAATCAATTTTCAGCAACTCTGTGGAATCAGTTCATACTGAACTAATTACTTTGATTTGTTTCATGGAGTCATCAGGTTTCCAAGTGGTTGTTTGCTGCAGGAAATGGTAACTGTGATCTCATTCTGACATGTTGGTATTGAGGTGTCTGTCCTTATTGTGCGTTTCAGATGGAGAGGATCAAACCTGGGAAGGAACCGATCCTGCCCTGCAGACCATACGAGTGAGGAATACTGCCTTGAAAGATACTTGATGCTGCTTTACACAGCACTACTGGTGAGACTGAGCAATACATCCAATCTGTAGAAAGGACAAATGAAACCTCCACTAAGAAATGAATGAATGACAACACTGTTTTTCAGAAACCTGGTGAAGCAGATAGTGAGCATTTTTCTTCTTTTGTCTCTGTAAAGACTAACCTTAAAACCAAGCACTGTTCTTTGTATGTGTGGGGCCATACTTAACTCTGAAGTTATAAAAATCCTGTATTTTGTTCAGGGTAAGTGACATAGTAATAAAAGCCTCTGAACAACACACATGCTATTGAAGAAGCATAGGCCACACATGCCTTCCTAATTCAGCCCATCACCTCACCAATCTGGGGGAACCGACAGTCAAACACACAAGAGTGCCTGGTGCGCACAGCCCGTAACATAGCAAAATGTTTGCTTCTGCTTTTTATGAGAAATGATAAAGCCATTCATTGGCTTCATTAAGAAGCAATAGTTCAGTGAGCTCTTATTCCTGTAACTCACGTGAAAATGAGGTATTGTAACAGAGTTACTAATAGCCAGGCTCTGGCAGTTCAGAATGGAAGGAGAACAGGTAGCGATCCAGATGGTGGGAAGATCGATGTGTATTACAGCTGCTTAGCTTCCTCTGTCTTCAAAGCACTTTTAGAGTAATCACAACATGACTGCAAACCGCAGAACTATTTACTCACCTTACAGATTTAGAGAATGTATGACTTGCTCAAGGCCGCTGAAGGCATCGCTGGCTGTGCTGTGATCAGGATCACGTTGTTCCTGGCTCTCAAGCCTCCATGCCTAAGGGAAAGCCATGGCTGGGTTCAGTCAGTGCCGACGGCCGATGCAGTCGCCATTGACCTGAGAGGCTGGTTCTGTCCTCTGCAGTCACAGGGAAAGCCCCCCTGAGCAACCTCTTGAAAAGCAGAGTAACCAGTACAGAAATATGTGAGGTCTGGAGTGCTGCCGAAATGGCTGTAGGGAGCCCAGCAAGGAAACCAGCTGCGGTGGGGGCCACCTTCGGTACTGCGGTGGGCAGGTTGCTGCCGGCTGTTCGCTAGGCAGGCTCTGGGCGAGGAGGGAGTTGCTGAGGAGCATGTGGCCCCTATTGAAAAGTATTGCCCAGCCTTAAGGTGGCAGTGCTAGAGACTGGGAAGCTGATGGGATGTGGAAGCTTATGTCACATCACTCCCAGCCGCCCAACAGGATGGCACGGAGAAGGCTGCTCTGCAGCTATCTACTTACCTACCCGCTCAGACAGCTTTGGGCTCTCCTCTAACAAGGAAGTTTCCATCGCAAGAAGGAAGCTACTCCATTTCAATAAGCTACTTCTAAAAGCTAATACGTTTCACCCTGGGGAAGAGCAGTTCTCCAGCTTCAGTGTTACCAGTTTTGTGCTTTGAAGGGACCTTTGTAAAATTTAATTTTGATTCTGTTTTAACTGAAGTTTATATTTTCTTCTTGACAGTACTGCATTACTGGCCATTCAGTCCAACCCTGCTGAACTGGCTGTAGCCATTTTATCTGGGTATCTGGTAAATATTTGGTAGAGCACTCAGACACAGGAGTGTTTTTTGCTCTTACAGTCACATGCCTAGTTCCAGGACCTTTCAGAAGCACAAAAGGCTGAAGGCAGGGAAAATTCCACTGAGATGCATTCGAGTCTCCAGGGAGCAACTGTACTCTGTTTAGACTAAAATTTCTCATTGTTGCCTCTCCCTTTTTTAAAAAACACGGAAGGATAGAGAGGGGAAGCTGGAGGGTACATTCTTTTATTGCTATAAGCACCAAAATGGAAGCACTGTTTCACTCTCATGTTGCAGGACCACAGGCAGTTGAAGAGGGAGATAAGCTTTTTAATGCTCTCTGCGCTACCTGGGAAATTTCCATTCAAGTTCTAAAATGTTTTACAAACATTAATGAATTAAAGCTTAATCCCTTTCTTCTCAGTGTTGTAAAGCAAGTACTAAATACAAAGACGGGGCTAATGAGGCTAAGAAAGTTATGCCTTGCCTGAAGTCACATGGGCAGCATGGCAAGAGGATGTGGGTCTTTGAGCTTTGGCTTTCTACCTTACGCCACAGATAACACACTTTCCCTCTCTTTTCAAGGTTGCTGTACTTTCCCTTCTGGGATATACTTAAACATGCTGGCATCACATGTTGAGATAACCTTGGGCTTTTTCCCCTTGGAACAGAGAGACTACTCACAGCTGCTGTCCCATGGGATTAAGATGTTGAAAAGATCAGAAAGGGACAGGGGGATGTGAGGGGGGGTGGGGGTTGGGGGTTGGGAGAGTCACTGCTCTGTCTGCCTTGAGCATGTTCTGGCTCCACGGCTGGCAGTGGAGTTGGTGTACTATCGGGAGCAACCTCAAACATTTTTATATGTGATTCCATATAATGTTCAGATGGGACTGTGGTAAAAATGCCATAATCAAAGAGAGAACTTGGCTGACAAGAAAATTGGACAGATGAGCCAATGAGTCACTCCTGTATTGAATATACGTGATTTCATTATCCTTCTGTATGTGACCTGCATTTCTTACTGCTTCTTATTATCAGAATCCTATAACTACTGCTGCAGCCATCTCTCTCACCTCATCAGAAGAGAGGGCTAATCCATCAGCCAGTTCCTCTCCAGTGGTATGAGTCAGGTTTTTACCAGGGGGATTAATGGTCAGTGAAGAGAGTTGTTTCCAACAGGGCTGAGCAAAAAGCAAGTGCACATGAGTCATGCAGTGGAAAAGAAGGAAACAAATCTATAGATTTAAAGGTTTTGAATTATTTCTTTTCCCTTAGCTTCCCTTGTCCACACCAGTGAATAACCAGACGTGCAAAAGCTGGAGATGTATTGATGGTAGCTGGTGTGAACAGGACTGAGAGCTTCTCCCGCTGTGCAAATAACCCTGAAGTCAGTCAGCCCCCAAAACCAGATCAGTGTGTACCGACTATTCCAGCCCTTGAAGATGAGAGATGCTGGGAGAAAGATCTATCACAGTGCAGCAGCCTCCTCCTGTCTCCGTTGCAGCCTGCAGTGTACCCTGGCACCGATGCCTTTGGCCTCTTCAAGCTGCTACCTTCTACGACAAGGCCCCAGTGCTGGTCCTTGGGTACGCCTCTGTAGCACCCTTCCCTGCAGAGGATCCAGGCTCGCTGCAAATGCTGTGCACAGTGCTCATTTCATACCCCGCTGAAAGGCAGCCAGGCCAGAGGTGGAACATGGCAAGCACTTCACCATGCCTGGCAACTCCACGCAGCTGCTGAAAACAAGCAGGGAAGAAAGCAGTGTATGAACACAGGGGAATTTTCACATAGGCAGGATGTAATTAGCAGAGCTGGAATTTGGCCAGGACGCTGGGGTTAAAACGCTGGCTTGCAGGTAACACACTGGGATCTTTCATAATTCAAACGCTCAGGATCTCCCGTTTCCACCTTACCTGGAAGATGTCAGATGACTGTTCCTTATTTAATGTTCCTGGGCGGCTCTTGAACATCTGACACAAAGGAAAAAGTGTCTAATGGTGCTGCACCTGCAGTGCTTCTTCGCCAGCAACTGCCCTCCATGAACAGCAGCTGAGAGGATCACATCCTGACAGGGCTACAGCTGCATCGCAGTAAAACACGCCATAGCTGCCTCCATGCCCTGGGGTTCACTTCACCCTTAGCTGTCATTACTCACTTTTCAGGCCCCAAATCCCCACCAAACAGAAAGAAAGATGAGAAAATTAGGGCAGCCCCTCACACATAAAACACAAGGGAGAGAATATTACCATTAGTTGCTACTTCAACCTTATTCTGTGCCACTTGAAATGGTACCAAATCCGTATCGGACAACAGAGAATTAGATGAAGCACTGCTCCCCAGTGCAGATAAGTGAACTTTTCCAACTGGCCTTGCTGATAATACAGTGTTGAGCTTGTACCTCCTCCTTCCTCCCAGCAGAGAAATCACATTCAAAGCAGCGAAGCAATTTTTTCCCCTTCATGATCTCACTTTCCGTATAAGCAAGCTTTGTGTTTACTACGAGAATGTTGAATGTCCACAGAAGGTCAGGGAAGTCATTCACGAACCTCACGTGTGGAAAGTCCACATGATGTTTCTACCACGATGCAGCCCACAGTCTGAAATATAAATAATTGCAAATGTTTAACCCCTCATCTGTCAGACCTGCAGACCGCATACAGTTCGAAGAGCTGACTTCCTCCCTTTGGTGTAGTACGTGCAAGCAAAACCAGAGGTGTTCCTGCCATCTGAAGAAGCATAATCTCTGCATCAGTAAGTCATAAAAAAGGGACCCATCCTATGCCTGTGAGGGGTCCCCATGTCAGCTTTTGGGTTGTTTGGGGTTTTTGTATGCCCAGCCTGCCATGCAAGTCCGCCTCTTTGTCAAGCGTTGCTTAATACAACCACCAAGCAAACTTACTGAGAGCACCTCAGTCAGTGGGCTCACAAACCTGCAGACTGGCTTGAACAGCAAAGTGTGCTGAAGGGAGTAAAGTACGGGCAGCTGCAGGCAACAGGAAATCCAGCGCTAATAAATAAAACATCTTATAGCCAGAAAGAGGAAATAAACAGCAGCAGCACAAACTGAGAGGACAGAAGAGAGGAACACAGCATAACTGTGGCACGGGAATCACTGCATTACAGTGAGCTTATTTTTAGAGAGCATTGTCCCAGTTTGTTATGTGTTCAGATTGCAAAAAAAGAAGTGAGGGAGTGGGAGGACTGCTCAAAGAGAGGGTCTCTATCAGAAGAAGTTGTCAACAACCACTGTAATTAAGGAAGCAGCCAGAGCACACACAACCTGAGCTGCCGCCAAAATGAAATGAAAGCATTTTTTGTTTGTAGCTGTAGCCCCAAAGGATAATAAAAGATGGTTCTACTCTGCCAAGTGAGGAGCTGCAGGGACACCGTTTCTAGACGGCAAATGCCCTGCTCCCATCTTTCCAAAATTACATGCCGTGGGGAGGCAGCAAGTTGCTCTCCCTACGTGCACTTTCGAAGCACGTGCCCGCACGCCCCTGACTGCAGCAGCCGCCTCGGGAGGCCAGCCACCAGGCAGGTGAGCCCCAACCACCATGGCACCGATGGAGGCAGCACTGCCTGAGCTCTGCCCCGCAGCCGATGGGCTCTCTCGGTGCTGCTTGGTCCAGATTGCTGAATCGGCAACACTTAATGTTTCCCTCTCACACTCAGCCGTGAGTGTGCCAGGGCCCCACGGCATTGCCACCACCAGTGGGAGCTGCCGCATGCAGAAGAGCTGCACCCTGCTCTGCTCCCGAGGAGCCTCGTGGGTGCCTTGGCGTGGAGCTTCATGCACGGCGTGCCGAAACAGTACTCTTCTTGCTGCTGGTAGCATCTTTCACCTAACGGCCACATGGCCTGCACCCGTGCAGTGGCAAGTGCTGGGGACAGCAGATGGGCTGGCAGAGCCGAGGGGGCCGACGTGGACCTTCTCAGCTGTGGGACAGTATTGTGAGGCTTTCAGCAGCGACTGTAGAAACTCGTGTGCAGGTTCAGCAAAGGGAAAGTAGTCATTCACAAATTGCACGCATATTTCTGAATTCATTCATTGAGTGGCGTTTGCCTTTCATCTTACCCCCAAGCCCTGTGCACATTGCTGGCATTCTCTCCCAATCCCATATAATAATTCCCAGGTCTCCACATGCCACTGCCTGCCAATGGAGCCCACGGTCAGTGGACTGCCAGCCCAGTCACATGAAAAGTTACATGCAAAGGTTTAACACTTTCTCCTGACCCCAGCCCCTGTTCCCGTGAATCCCCTGCAGTGTTTTCCTAATCAGGTGCTTCTGCACCGGGCAGGGTGCTAAGAAGGTGGCCCACTCAGCTGCAGCATTTCCAGAGTCTTTGAGTTCTCTCCTAAACTGTAAATGCAAGCAGTGGGGCCAAGTGAAAGTCTGACAAGGCTGCCATTTAGACCTGAAGAAAAAAAAAGAACTGCTGCTTTCCAACCAAACACATATTGCTGTTGCCTCATTTTCTCTAGCCCAACAGC
Source organism: Falco punctatus (assembly GCF_963210335.1). Lineage (NCBI taxonomy): Eukaryota > Metazoa > Chordata > Aves > Falconiformes > Falconidae > Falco > Falco punctatus. Next base: position 20,627,695 of record NC_137587.1, read on the forward strand.
TGTACTAATGGTTAATTGCTTTGGTAGGATATGGAAAACACTTCTTAAAGCCTGTATACAAGGTACACAGCTATGACCGAGTATCATTTTAACCTTCACTGGACATTGCCAGTATGCTTGTTACTAAGGAATCAAAAAGAAAATACAGTCTTTTCCCTAAAGCTTTCCATTACCAAATTCTAAATAACAATGCAGGTATTTGATAAATCACAAAAATTGTGAAAATGACAGTATCTTTTCTTTCACGTCCCTCCTACTTGTGAGACATCAGAGAAAACACATGCTTTTGGAGAATCTCAAATGTAAGTGTTTTTTCATTAAATATGGTTGAAAAGCAGAAATTTTCAAAAGCTGTTTCTTATATATCAGCAGTGACAGTCATTTCCTTGCTGTCACTGTAATGCGAGGGAGTGCAGGTGTCTCCTGCAGAAAGAATTCTTGTTCTCCACCTGATGCTCCATATAGGATTTCATGCATGTGACATTCAATTCACAAATTGCAGCTTGGCTTTAGAAAGCACAGGAATTGTGTCTGGCTGTCAGGGCCCAGTGTTCATCTGGGTTTCACATGGCCCACAGAAAGATGTGCCAGTTACACCTTCGAGCAAACAGTTGGATAATCAAAGTGACCATTTGGCTTCAGTTTTGGTTCTTTTTTTTGGAGGGGAGATGGCAGGCTGGTTATGAACTCCAGCATAAATACACACATTTTTGTGGGTTTACGTGAAAAGACCATGGCAAAGTTTTAAGTTACAGTCTATTTATATTGTTCTGTTTTAATCTCCATCGTTACCAACATAACTTTCAAAAAAAATCCCAAATAAAATCGACAGTATTTTTCAATTTCTCTGCTTTGCTCATGCATTCAAAAGTGTAAGCCTGTTCTGCTTGATTGGCTGGCTGTTTGATCTTTGTTTTGTATTTTATTACATTATTTAATTCTTAATTGTAAGCCCCCAAAATCATAAAATTTGAGTTCTAGTCTCAGTCTCTATGCTCAAATGTAACTACTGAAAAGTGACTTGTCTAACTCTTTAGTATATATGGTGTTTAACATACTTTGCTTAAATTGGGTATTTCCAACCCAATCCAAACAGGAGACTTGAGAAATCCTGCTTCTCCCAGATGAGAGCATACCTGAATAATAGAGGAATGATGTTTCCCACTGAAAAACATTAACAAATACATGCATAAAAACTGGGGTATTGCTGGTACTGCCTGTTTATTTAAAGGAAAAACTTCTTTAACTCTTCAGGAGGGGTTCCAACGACTGTTGAGAATGGAGATAGTTCTGAGCACCCAAATGGTAACATGCTTGTAGAAGAAAATGCGATGTGGTGGTGTCTGTGCCTGTGATCAGCTGGCATTGCCCACCCTGCCACATGACGGCCAAGAGGCCAGAGAAGAGGATTTTCCATTTCTGGGAAGCGCAGTGAAACAGGAGCCCAGTGATCACCGAATTCTCTTTCCTTCTATGAAGTATTGTCTTCAGGATACTACTTGACATTCATTCAGTTCAATATTTTGACAATTTAAACAAACAAGCAGAAAATGGTTTTGATTTTTGGCCCCAGTGGACCATCTGTGAAGAAGAATAAGTAGCACAGCAGGTGCCATGTCTCTTAAGTACCCTTCCTTGCCAGAAACATGAGTGGCATGTTTCCCAGGCTGTGGAAAGGGTTATTGTTTCCCGTCCACCAAGGCATCCTTCTCTTTCCACACACCCCTCACCATCCCCAGCCGTGCTTCGGGCGGGGTGAAAGGAAACAGGACTGAATTACTGTGCTGTTACCTGTCGGGGGGGGAGAGGGAGCATGGGCACGTAATGCGTTATTTTGTGCCTGTTTCTGAGAAGTGTTGTATTTAGTCACTTTGCAGTGGAACACAAAGAGAAGCAGCAAGCCGAGGCGGCGCATACGCAGGCACACCTGCATGCCTGTGCTGTGCCCATTTGTGCTTGCGTGCTGCCACGACGTACCTTCAGGGGAGCCTTGGACCGGGGCGCCGCATGGCTTGGGAAGGTGCCAGAGGAGCTTTTGTCTGCACTTTCACTGCGGGGTTTCAGAAGGCTGATTAGCATTTGGGTCAGAGCATATGGAGCAGCCCCGGCTGGGATGGGAGAAGTCACACTGCGAGGCCACACTTGAACGTGGCTGCTTTACTGTACCGCCCAGGGTACAAAGCCTACTTGTGTGGGGCACGTCCCGTCGTGCGTCACGCTTTGGTTGTCAGCGGCAGTCATGGGTTCCTCGGGGGTGACACAATGACCTCTTTATGCCTAAGACAATAGCAGGGGAATTGCGGGAGGCCGTTGGAAACGTAGTGGTGAAGAAATGGTTTGGCTTCTCTCTGTCCCCAAGGTAAGGTGCCCAGGCAGTCACTGAGCTGCCCTGATGTGCTGGGGGGAGCGCGCGCGTCAGACAGCACCAAAGGTGAGTACAGGGCTTTGGGTGTTTGGGAAGCGGAGTTGGGGGAAACACCCAAAGAAGACCCTGTGTTACCTCTGTGTTTACAACACGATAGAACTGCTTATTTAGCGTAAAGTTTTACAGCAGCTCATTCTGAAGTCTGTGCTGCCACAGTCTTGTCGCCCCCACTGCCTTCAACAGTGCAGCCATGCAGGGAATCGCCTCAAAGAGCTGATCTGGCTGGAAATGAAACTGGGTTTTCTATTAAAAAAAAAAGAAAATACTTGCTTTACTAGAATGTCTCAAACTTCCATTCAAAGAAAACTGGATAAATAAAAATACTAGGAATTTAAAAGGGCCAGGATGGATAGATATTTGAAAAAATACTAGTACGGACTATTTTTAAATAAAAGCTAGTTAAGTCTCTCTTATTGTATCCATCAGTGTCTCCTTTGCCAGCCCCTCAGCCTTCCACTCCACAAAGCAGTAAGCCTAAAAACAATTCAGATATGCTAAGCAAAGCTATTCTGAATATGGCTTCTAGCCTAATAAGTCAGAGCCTTATCCAGTTCCCATGAAAAGCATAAGGAAGGTTTCCTCCAACACTAATAGACATAAGATTGGATTGCAAAACAACTGTGTAACTTTTGACCAAAGAGTGAAGTGAAGTTTTCTAAAGCGCTGATAAAAGATTCATGCAGGAGTACACAGAAACTCTTGACTGGAGCAGTCTCATTGCTAAATCATTTAAGCAAGCATAATAATTTTTGGAGCCACACTCATTCTCACTAGTGATGTGTGCTCTAAGAGGAAAATATAAATGAAAAATTTTTTTAAAAGAAAAAAGCATTTATAATTTATTATGGATGTACAAAAACACTACCCCTCTGCCGCTGGGAAAACCAGTTCCTGCTCCATAAGCATTAAAGCACATCCTAATTTTTGGAAGCATTTGTTAGGCAAAACAGGTTACTTTTTACAATGCTCTCTTTTTTTGCAATTGGAGTCTTTCTGTTGATGCCAGCTGCTTTAGTTACAGGTATCTTCTGGGAGGTGGTGTCTGTCAGTAAGTCCCACGTGGGTGTCCCCTTGGCTATCTCTCATAGCCGCCCTTCTATAAATCACAGCATATTAAAAAAAAGGGGATAACACTGACATGTGAACTAATCCCCACATCAAAGAGAGCAACTCTCCCTCCTCTAAACACCCGCCCCCTCTTTTGCTGGGAAAAGTCTAATGCCTAGAAGGTGATTTACACAAAACTTCATCCCAGTTGTTAGGAAACTTGCAGTGCCACTTACTCGCCAACTGCAGAAGAAACCTGGGAATCAGGGTAACCACAATAGCTAGCCTGCGGCTTCCAGCATTTGGCAATTCAGGAGAGAAAAAAAGCAATTGGGTTGTTGCAGCAAACTTGTGTATATGTTGATTGCATGGCAGGATAGGTATGTATATAGGCAGATGTAAACGTGACTGGTAATGTGGGTCTGTATGGGCACATGCATATCTGCATGTGTCTGCAAGTACTTGTGTAGGCACAGGAGACCTGTCCTAACGCATACATGAACGCACACAGATGCACACAGAAGTGCCTCTGTCTCTATCTGCTAGGAGCAAAGAGGGCCAACAGGAAATATATATGAAAAACATAAACCCGCATGGGCATACAACTGTGCGTCAGGTATCCTAGACGTGGAGAGGGGTAGCTACCTGTAGCATATGCTCTCTGAAAGTATTCACTCCTGCCATAGGCCTGTTTTGGAGCTAATATTTCAAATGCTAGGAATATATGGATAAGGAGATACTTCTCTGTAAGACGAGATTAAAACAACCCGCTCCTGCCCCTGCCTTCGCAAATGCTCCCTGTGCACTGACTAAGTGGACAAGATGCTTACAAATAATTGACTGTCTGGAATGCATCTGAAGGGAGGAAAAAAAACCTGTCTGGCTAGATAACTCTCTTTTTCCAAATCAGCACTGAGTCTGTGCCAGTGCCAGGCACACTCCTTCAGATGTACCAACAAAGTGTACATAACATGGACAAAAATTATACTGGAAGTTCTGTATTTGTAATCAATAAGCAAAAATACCCACCCTATGTGAAATAAGCTCTATTAAAGCGCACTTCTATGAATGTATAAATGGATGTTAACTGGATACCTCCACCGGCATCACTGCTTCTGGCTGGTGAATTCAGCTGTGCTTGCTGCTCTTCTCTCCTGCCACACACACAGGGAGCCAGAGATGCCCTGGGGCCAGCGTGCCCCCACCCTGCCTCGCCTCCAGGGCATCCCTTGCCCCAGGCCTGAGAGCCACACACACCCTGCCCACATAAGCCAGCGTCACTGCCAAAAGAAGCACATGAGGATAACTCTGGGTGCAAGAACGAACTGGAGTGGGGAACACGGCTTGTTCAAAATAAAGCACTTCGCTGTGATTGCACAAGAGCTGAGGGGTGGAAGCAGGTAGCCGGGGGGCAGTGGGACACCGAGGCAGCTCCCTTTGGTGGCAAGTGCTGGCTTAAAGCGTTCATGAAAATAAAGCCTGGGGGGAGAGTGCCAGGTGTGCCCAGAGTCCTGCACCTTGACATGGAGGGCACAGCATGCGTGCGGGGGAAAGGCAGAGACCAGAGCTTTTGTTCCAGTTACACGCTCACTTCGTGTAGATGTGCAGCTCTGCATGTATCTGTGCCTGTCCCCTGCCCTGTGTCAAGTGGAGAGGATGTGAAAGAAACCCCAGCATGGCTGCACCTTCACCTCCAGTACATGGAAAAACAAACACAGCCATTCTCTTGTTTGTTGATTTAGTGCAGGGTGCTCCTTCCATTACAAAACCATTTCCCTGCAGGCAACAGGCTAAAACCTATTTATTCTGCAAAAGAAAATGAGGGTTTCGAGATGGGTGCAATCTTCAAGCATCTCTTCCGTTGACAGAGGGAGTGATTGAAAGGGGAGAGCCCTCCCAGCTACCTCTCAGCAAATGTGCCATGCTTCCTTTGTTGTGCATAACTTTTCATGTTTTCTAGCTCAGAAACACATGCCACGTCTATGTCTCTCCTCTTCTTGAAATACAAATCTTGGTATGGGAGAGTTTTGTGCTTAGAAAATTAAGCATCTGCTTCATCACAGGTATTTATATAGAGATGAAAGTTGCATCCAGAGCCACAACTTGCAGACACACCACCACCACCCCCCGCAACCCCACATCTGTGATTTTCAGAGCAAAAAAACCCAAGGCACGAACATTTCTGAACAAGGGGGAGGTTTCCTCCAGCTGCTCAGGTTGATGGCTGCCCCAACGCACACTTAGGATGGTATAAAAACCACAGCAAATTTGGACTCTGGGTGTGAGATACATCTTTGTTTGAAGCAAATACATAGGAAACATACCACAAGTCTCTCCTAGCCTGTTTTTATTTATGAGGCGCTGCTGGAGGCAGGTCCTGGGGCTGACTAGGACAAGGCTAGATGAAAACTACAAGAAGAGCAGCAAAGTTTATCTACAGCTGGCACCAGTTTTGGTACTCGGCTGAATTAGTGGTTTCTACTGAGTCCAGAGCTCTTGGTGCCAACACCACCATCCCAAAATAATCAAACTACTCTCAACAGCTTTTATTGTCAGTTAAAATCACCTCTCTGCCAGCTCATCTTTTAGGTGGCAACTCTTCTGGCTGGCCTTTTAGGTGGCTGGCACTTTACCCTTCTCCCACATCCAAACCAACTGCATTAAATAGGAATGCATTTACATTGTGAGGGGAGGTTACGCCAGACAATGTCAAAGGAAAAGCAGACCAAAAAGAGCTGCTATAGTATTGGATACATAGGCTGTCCTTTCAGCTGCTTTGGGCAATGTCCTTTCAGCACAAGAAAAGCTCAAAAGAATTCTGTTAATCTGTTGTTAAACAGAGAGTCTGTGATGGGAGACAGGTCGTCTGGGCAGGGGACTGAGCCTGCCTGTCATGGCTGTGAGCTCCTTTGCCCTTTCCCAGCATTTCATATCCGTAGAGGCAGTAAGTTCAACTTGCACCTTGCTGGCCGGACACTGATCATCTCTCAGCCTTGTGACACCAGGACCCCTTCCCTCTGGCTGCTCTCAGGAGGGGCAGCAGCCCTGGCGCTGCATAGTACAGCACACCCGAAGGCTGCCACCACCAGAAGTCTCTCCACAGCTCTTCTGTGTGAGGTTCTTTGGAGGAGCATGGAAGTGCCTCGCAGGGCACTGGTGGTGGCCAACCTGCTGCTGGTGGTGATTTCAAAGAGTTAGGAGGTCAACTTGAGTCCTGAAGCAAAAGCTTCAGCATGACTTCCAGTTACAAGTCTGAATATAGTCATGTAAGAGCAGCCTGACCCACATTAAGGTGTGGGGGCCCCCCAGTTTCCCACAGACGTGCTTTCCATAGCCTCTACTGCTCAGCACAACAGTGCGACTCTGAATATCAAACTGAAACAGTAAGTAACCCATAGGCATGCTAGCCAATATACCACAACATCAGAAATAGCTACAGCAGGTTGAGAGTTTAACACTAAAAATAAGTTTGTAGATTGTAGGAAATGTGGGAGTGATTTAATTTAGCAAAATGTAGTTGTGCAAGTTTGAACAAAGCCAAAAGGTAAGGAATAATGGTCTGCATTATGAGTTTGGTGACTCATGATGACCTCGGATGGACGCAACATGACAGCTCCCATCAGAGCCATTCCTCCCTTCTCAGAATCGGCTGTGGACATCAGAACTAGCAGGGAGGGATTGCTGCCACCAGAGCACCATAGTGTGCTCAGGGGGTTGGGGTGTTTTGAAGTCTCCCCCCTAATTTTTTCTTCTACATTATGTTCTACTATGAACATAGCACCCTGCTTAGGATTGTGTGGCACGTGCTTTGATTGCAACAGCTTACTGTTTCTTTCTTTGGCCATAGAGGGTGTGCATGTATATGCGTGTGTATGTATGCAAATATATATGTAAATATTCTAATTTTTAAAAAAGATATCTTAACCCAATGAAAATTTCCAATTTTGTAAATTGTTATTTCATTGCCTTCCTTCACTGCTTTTCAGCTTAGCACACTGGCAGTGTGCTGTAAGTAACGGGTTAATTCCCCTCTCTGTGACTCATTTCTAAGGTCTCCCAGGCAGGATTCAGTATGATGGTGTCAGTGGCTGCTGCAAGAGCTGTTTAAATGTCTGCACATACCGGGGAGCCAATCGTTGATTCTGGGCAGCAGCACTAGGAACGTCAGGCTTTGTTTAACATTTGCTGGGAATCTTCCTAAAAAGTCAATGTGCCTCCCTACAGTTTTGTGGACTGGCTGAGCATTACTGTGCAATTGCTTCAGCTTTTATTTTAGTGCATGAGGAGCATTGTCCTGTGAAAGAGAACCTTCTGGGTTTGGTTTAATGATAGACTGTGTCACTGTAATTTGATTTTAAATTATCTACTGTCGAGCCTTTCACAAGTGAATCCAACACACATGCATTTTTCTCCATAACAAATTTTACTGTCTGGAGAAACAAAGGTTGATAATTAAGCTCACAGTGGTTTATCAGGACGGGTCCTAGGCACGGCCTAAAACCTCAACAGGTTAGTGCCTTAATTTCTGGATACTTACCAAAACCAAATGTTCGACTTGGTTCAGCTTGCCCATTCTGGATAGTCTGGCTCTTTGAGTCCCCAGGTAGGCTGCCAAGCTCTACTGCGGGAAGTCGGCACCTCGGTACGCAAGGGAGGAACGCCAACGAGCAGGCACCACTCGAGGGTAAGCAGCCAGGCCAAGCCAAATGCATAATTCAGAAAGATTATGGTTAAATCTGGGAGATACATTTCTCTCCAGCCAATGCATGAGATGCCAGCACCTTTTGTACTTTGAAATACCATTAGTTAATATTTATCAGATGTAAAATGCAACACTAGCTACTTCATATAGTATGCCTTTAAGCATCGTATTACTATTCCTTTTCAAGCCACACTGCTACAGCCAGGCAGACTGAGGCAGGCAATCGCAAGTATCACCAACAGCAAACACCCAGCTTTTAAAATCCATCCAGGCTTTAAACTGGGCTGTCTGCGGAGCAAGGCAAGGCCCGTTAGCAGGAGGCCAGGGACCACCACCTTACCCATGGCTGCCTACACAGTCATGTGGTTTAGGAAACAAGAATAATCACAAAGTGATTTTTTTTCTGATGGCATCTTTGCTCTTAACTCACACAGGAGTTTGGAAAGCAGTTGTGCTCATCTCTCTCCACCATGACTGCTCTCGTGTTAGTGCTCAGCTGCCCGTGAGGAGGTGTGCCAGGTCAGGCAAGCCGTGCCGTGCCACACTGTGCTGTGCTGTGCCATGCCGTGCCTAGAGAGCACGGGCACCCTCACTCTTTGCTGCTGGGGTGTGCGTGGGGCACCCTACACTGACCCCCAGCTGCACTCGCTCTGTCACCGACAGGCAAATCGGTACGACCTCCGCCGGGGCGCAGCGGGGGGCAAGTCCAGCGTGTTCGGCAGCGCTGGTACCTCAAGACCACTGCAGCAGGGGCTGCCCAGCGGTTTGGCTCCCAAGGCCGCTGCCTCTGGATAACTTCCACCCCAAATGTATGTCACATTTCCTTCCAGCGAAAGCAAAATATTTACACAAAGCCAGAGTCACACGGCGGCCACCCCGCTATCGCAAGCTGGAAGCGGCTTTGATACTGTAAACCGAGGGGTGCGAGGGCAGAGGGATTGGCGTGGGCCTCCAAAATAAATGGTGCGGCTGGCTGGCAGCCGCTGCGGGGGGCGGGCGGCAGGGAAGGGGGTGCTGGGGGGTGCTCTCGTAGTGGGAGGGGGACGGGCTGGTGGCTGCTTGGCCAGGCTGGGAGCTCGGAGAGGGTGGGCCAGGGTGGGGGTGGTGGAGCAGAGCCAGTGCTGGCGCCGGTGCCCTGTGCAGACCATGTATACAGGTCGGTGGATAAAAAGGTTGGTGACTCCTGGCCACCTACCCATCAGATACCAGCACCTTCTCCTCAGCTCACACACTCCTGCGCCCTTCCATCCATTTGCCCAAAGCGGTGACCCACAGCTGGGCTTCACGTGCAACCATGGCATGTCAACACCAGAAAGGCTTCAGCAAAATGGTGCTCATTTTGTATGCCTTGAACCCACTGCGAGGGTGTGGGGACACTGAGCCTGCCAGTGCCTGGGCTGCTTCAGGCGGTCTTCACTCACCTGCTGAGATAGATGTGAATGTCAGGCGTGAGCCACAGTGGTGGAGATGGTTCCATCTCCAGCCCTTCTGATCAAACGAGCCCCCAAAGAGCAGCAGGTGGGTTTGAATGATCCCAAAACCTCTTCTGCTTTTGTTACGCTGCTGCCACTCTTCCAACAAGGTTCATGTGAAAGCGTGTGGAGTAACCAAAATATTAACAGGACGTTCCAGTTATTCTTGGCTGTCTAAGGGAGAGGTAACTGCCAGTCATTTTCCACTGGCACTTCTCGTAATGATGATCATGCTGTCAATATCCAAGATGTCAGTATGGGGCCAAAACTGAAGAGGGTGGCATTTGGCCACTCTACCACTTGTGATACATGGTTTTCCCCCGCTTTGCAGAGAAGTTGCTTTATGCTGACTGCTAAGCTATTAGGTATGCAAGGCATAACTATAGCAGAAGGGGATTTCTGTGTGGGAGGAACAGTATGATTCAGATTGTCTCATCAGCCTTGCGAAACAGAATGTCCAGTCAACAGAATACACTTTTGCAATGTAGCCACTCGTTTCTCTTGCCTTTATTTTGTATGCTTAGCCTTAACCCCGGTGCACTAGCAAGCTACGGAAGAATTGGTCAAGAAAAAGGGAGTTTATGGAAGCACGGAGATGACCTAATACTCTAATAGTGTTTTCCTCATTAGGAGAGATGTCCGGAGCATGGTGAGGGGAAGGAAGGAGTGAAAGCTCTCCTCAAGCACCTAATTACTACCTCTTGTAACAGCTCCTTGAGACAGCTGGCATGGGAAAGCGGTAATAGGAATGCTATCCCAGCTTTGGAGACTTGCCTGCTTCACAACTGACCCGGTATCTGGAGCACAGACACGTGGCTGAATATTGCTCACATAAGCACCTACTGCATTGCACTAGTGCTTTAAAGGGGTTCATTAATGCAGCTGAGGTAAGAAGTTGCCTGTTGCTGGATGATTGTTTTAGAGCAGCCCTCAGGAATGTACCACCCTACGTTTTCTGGGGTTGCAAAGGAGGATGGTAAGGGTAGGGAAAAGCACCAATTTCAAGAAAAGATATTCTAAGTTGAAGGTCCGCCTGGGAGTGTTAATCGCTATCTTACAAGTGAAAATACTTCTTAGAACACTGCACTTAGGCATTAAAAACAAAATTATATCAGGGCCCGTTTCCTCCCCAGAAAACTCAAATTTAAGGTAAAACAAAAGGATTCCTGATGTTTTAAGGTTCACGGTGTAGGTATCAGCCTGCCCTTCCCTATGATGCTCCTGAGAAAAATCCAAGCCATCCGTAACAGACAGTTCTGCCTTATCAGGGACCGCAAAAGCCAGAATGCCTTAATCTCACTTACATGGGACTGGGCCAACTCCAGTCATCACTAGAATATACAGTGATTTGTTTTTAGCACATTCCTGGCAAGACAAACAGCACACAGGAGGCAAACACTCTTCAGCCACCTTCTTCAAGGCTGGTTCAGAAAGCCAGAAGCTTGTTCGCTGCAGTAGTGTGCCAGCCTCGTGTCTCAGTATCATTAAACACAGGACTAATATGAGTCTTTGCATACTTTCCTAGGCTTCGCACATTCTTTTCATACGTGTTAATAATGTAACAATTACACTATTGTAGATATGGTTTTGTGAAGCCAGTTAAAGACAGTGTGCATGTGTCATATTTTCAGTACTTCAGCCACTCTCAAGAAAGGAAGGAGGGGGGGAAGAGGGCAGGCTGCAGTTTGCTTTCTTAATAACGTTCAAACCCTTTAAAGCTCAGGTTACAGTAAGTATTTTGGCTCTAAGCTCCAGCTATGAAGTAAATATCCCAAAGAGTCTCCTTAGAACTGTACTGGCAAACTCCGATAACATCTGAAGTGCAATGATGAGGGGCACCTGTGCCAAAAGAACCTGCTGGCTGCAAGATACCAAAAATAATGCTTTTTAAACAACGCATTTTAAGATCTCCTATCTCAAAAGCAATGTCACCAGTAGGCATCACCTAACCTCCTTCTGGAAGTGCCTTGGGGCTGAGACCCCATCGCTCTGTTACAGCATACAGGTCCTACCTGACGGTGCTTTGTGCTGTCCAGTGACACACACCAGCTCTGTGTGACAGGCTGGCTCTAGCCTGAGCTGGGCCTTTGGCCGGTTCTTCTGCCAGCCCCTGCAGCCCAAGGGAATACTTGGTGGAAGACCAGACTGACCAGTTCTGGGGTCTGACCCCGCAGGGTATGAGAAAGCCCTTGTAATGCAGCAAAGGGACTGCACTCTTGCAAAAGACCATGGAAAATATAACTCCCAAGGAAACATAAGAACACATGATAGATGATAAACCCCCCAAAACAAGTCTGAAGGTGTCAAGAGTTTTTCTACCAAGTTTCATAAGGGAGTGTAATTAAACCTTATATAGCCTGTCCCTGACCGTGCTGCAAGTGGTTTAATGGGGCAATATCCAGTAAACAGAGAAATTAAATTATGCCAGCATGAAGAGGCCATCATCTTCAGAGCCCCTAAACTCTCCTCCAAATGGTAGCACTTCCTTTCTCCAGATCTATACACAACATGAGGGTTCAGGGCCTTCCTAGAAATGAAAGGGACCATTCTTCCTCACCTTCCTCGTTCAGTGAAAACATATATGATGAGAAACCACAAGCACATGCACATGGGTTGGCGTGGGCACAGACGATGGTGTGTCTGAATGAATGGACACACAGAGCTCTCTGTGTAGGTAAGAATGTTTACCATGTGTGGTGCATGAGAGTCCAGCTAAAACCCACAAGATTGGCTGTAAGGTGCCGTAATCTAAATATCCCTTGTATATCAGAGCCTTAAAGTTCTGTGTTTGGGATTGTGTCAGTTGGAGTTCAAAGACGAGAAAGGCTGCAGGTAGGAAACAATTCCTAAATCAATTTATGCAGTGGATTTCTGCAAATATGATTCACGTGCCTGCAGCAGACAAGGCCATCAGATCTGAGTCCCTTTTTATCTGATTTTTCTAATTAATGCCTATTTTACAGAGCAGTAGACAAATCAACAGCTTGCCCTAACTGCGTATAAGCCCATGTCCTTGTTTTGGCCAAGGCAAAAATGCCTGCATTGCAATTTCAGGTAGGCAGTTCCAGCCATGGAAGTATTCAGTGCCTCACACCAAACTACAGACTGGCCACAGGGTTCAACGTGTTTTCTGTAAAATCAGCTTCAGCAGAGTTCTGTTGTCTCGGTGCTGTCTGTTGGGAGCACACTTGCAGAAATCACACAAGGGACTGTGTGGGTCACTTCCCCCATGCTGAGAAAGAAAGGCAGGCCAAGTTAGGTGAGCTGCATATGAACAGAAAACTAGGGGCATACGGTGCAAAAGGATAACTGATTCTTAAACTGACTTCACGTTTAATATTCTGCAGCTGTTTAAGGAGAAGGCAGCAGGAGTTTTGCCACTGATATGAGTGAAACATTATTTTAGGACATTTGTTTGAGAAAAAATGTCTGTTTGAAGACATTATCGAAATAAATTAATTCATTTAACATCAGCAGAATACCGCCATATTTTGCTTCATGTAGGGGCCCTTCTCCTATACCATTTCCACTCAGGGACAATATATTTTTGATGGGCGAGTAGTCATTTTTTCCACTTTTTCATTCTCTGGTGGACTCTTTAAGATCTCCCATTCTAGGCTGGCATCGGATTACTATCATGGTAACTTCTAGCTCAAGTAAAATCAGCAGACTTCCTCTCTTTTCTTCCCTTCTGGTCCTTAAGGCATTCTAGAAAGCCCAGGTGCCCTGATGGCCAGCCCCTTAGCCCCTGCTTTGTCTCCCAAAAGGCATTTCTTCATTTATTTGTTGTTAGCATTGTCCAAGGATTTTGTCTGCACTCCTCTGTGTATAAGTCAATAATTCTTGGTTCTTCCCAATCATTTCATCCCCTCTGCTCCTGTGATTTACACAAAGTTGGAAGGCAGATGGAGATGAGATCCACCCCAACTTTCCCTTTGGCAGGTTTTACTGCTTTTGAGGGTGCCACTGGTCTTTGATGTGGGGATGGGCACTCAGAATAAGGCTGAGAGAGACATTGTCCAAACTTGACCTGCATGGGGAAATACAATTCCCTCAGAGAAGTTTCTTTTTACAAGACTGTAGGCCTAGTTTTTGCCCAGGTTTCTTGCGCTGGGTGGTTCATGCACACTTATAAATTGTTGGTTGTATATAAGCCCCTATTTTTAGAATCATAGATTCATTTAGGTTGAAAAAGACCTTTGAGATCATGAAATCCAACCATTAACCCAGGACTGCCAAGTCCATCACCAAACCATGTCCCCAAGCACTGCATCTGATTTTTAAATATCATTTTTAAACACCTCCAGGGATGGTGATTCCACCACCTCCCTGGGCAGCCTGTTCCAATGCTTGACCACCCTTTCCAGTGAAGAGATTTTTCCTAACATTTTTCTGAAGCTCAGGTGACATTTACTGTTTAACTCCCCTCCTGAACTCTTTAGTGGGGAAAAAAATACCCCAAACCCAACAACCCACAAATCCTTGCCAGTTTTCACACCTTTGCCCTTATGATTGACACCTTCCCTCCACAGCTGGGTTAAGACCGCTGCAAGTGGGAATTCCTTCTCCTGAATTAATTAACTCTGTATTGTTATTGCCTTTGATCTACTGCCATAGGAACAGGAAAAGCACTGGAAAACCTCCATTTGTGTGCATTTCTTACGCAAATAGCTCTGGACAGAGTATTAAAGGGATCGTTTAGAAGATGGTGGGCAGAAAGAGTCCCCTCCCCAAAGCTGCCCTTGAGACCCGCTCACGGTGGAAACTGCATGGGAACGGTTACAGACCTCTAGTGGCTCTGTTTATATAGCTCGTCTAGCTTCCTAATTGCTCACCAGCACAGGATTTTGGAAGCCATATAGACATTTCCCATAAGGATTACAACACGGTCTCATTTCATCTTCTCTGCGTTTCCCATCCCGTTGTCTGTTTGTTTTATTTTTCCTCACCATAACATCTGTCCCACATCACTGAGAGATTTCACAATTGGAAACCTGCTATAAATTATGACACAGAGTTAAAGGACTCAGTGTTTGCTCTCTGCTATTTTTTTCAAGGGACATTGGGTTAGCCACCTCTTTAAAATAAGCCTTCTCTTTTTTTTCTATTTATATACTGATGTTTGTAGAAGCTGTCTTTAGAAACTGGAGAAAAAAAAAAAAAGAGTATTTCTGTCTTTCCTGCTTGTACCCTTTTCCACTTATCTTCCACTGAATTCCTAGAGAAACACAAACTTCTGGAAGTGCTTGCAGAAAATAATCTTTAGCAAGCTCTGTCCCTAATGGCCTGCGGGGACTCCAGATAAAACCCAATTGCTCACATTTCTATTCCCCAACTTCTAACGGAGACTGCAGCAGTTATAACATCGCTAGTGCCAGTCTGTGTCACCGGTGCCAGGGCTGCGGGCTGAACTGGCCTCTGGTTCCCACCAAAATGGAAGCGAGCAGTCTTGAATTATATAGAGCAGGACAGCCAGCTCTGCTTGGCTCTATAGGAGGCTGCAATTAGCATCTCATCCTAGGAACAGGCAGAGTGACAGAGTTTCAGCATAACAGACTGTTTCATACTGATCAATGCTTTCAAGGTTAGTGTCACATATCACCACCATGTAAGGACCAGAGACATTTAAATGTGAAATACAACACGCAGGACTATATTCTCATAATCCAAGGGGGTGTCAGTCTTTGGTGACTTCACCTCCTGCTACAACCTCTTTCCTTCAAACCAGAAAGCAGCGCACACAGCTCCTACAGGTGTGCTCTTGGCTCTCACTCACAAATGAGAGCATTACAAACCACAAACATGGAGCACTTGCAGTGCTCCACAACGGCAGCCTTGCTTTCTCTAGCAGCCAGGAGAGAATCAGAGATTTGTACGGCTGGAAGGGATCTCAGAAGGTCACTTAGTCAAGACTCCTGTCCCAAGGCAGGATTGTTATACTTACGTCACTCTTGGCAAATGCTTGTCTAACCTCTTCCTAAATGCAGGATGGCGATTCCACACCCTCTTCAGATATTTCTGTGTGTCATTGTCCTTACTGCTTGCCTTCTCCTAACATCCAACCTCATTCTCCTTTTCTGTGATTTAAGCTCACTACTTGTCCTATCCGTCATGGATACAGAGAACAATTTATTCCCCTTTTCTTCCCAGGCACCTTTCACATATTTGACAGTGGTAACCCTATCTCCCTTTGTCTTCTTCAGACTACTGAAAGTCAGTTTGTTCATTCTTCCCTCCTAGCTCTGGATTTCAAAATTTGTGATTATTCCCCAGCTGTCTTCTGGACCTTGCAGCCTCACAGAGAAATGAGCAGAGGGATTATTTGTAGGGTACATGCCTATGCACACATCCTAGGAGGGCATTTGCCCTTCTTCAATTAGAAATTACCTCATTTTTGGATTTTGACCGGGAGCAACTCTCAGACCTTTTTATGCAGAGTTGCTACTTGGGCAAAAATTCACCAGCCTATATAAAAAATCACTCCTGGTGACGCCCGTGTATAGAAACTGAGAACTGTCCTTACTGAAATTAACCCTATTTTTAAGACCATTTGTCTAAATACTTTTTAATCGTAGCTTTATATTTCAGTATACCCACAGTCCCCTTCCAGCTTTGTGGTAGCCAAGAATATGATATTCCCTACTCCATTGTCCAGGCTGTTCATAGTACCCTTCAATCAGACTGAACCAGTATGGACTCCCAAGCACTCTTCTTGATCCACTTTTCCCTTTTTGAAGTATAACTAATAACTATTCTTGCTATGCAGTTTTCCAATCAATATTGCATCATCCTAGACCAGCTCCGTCTACCACAGGTCCCCTTAATTAATTTGCTCAGGAATTACATGTTACACTGTAACGAAAGCCTCACCACCATCAAAATATAGGACTACTATTGCTTTTCCCTTATCAACAAGTATTTTTAGTCTGTATTGAAAGGAAATTTGACCCATTTTACACAATTTTTGTTTTACAAGTCTATGCTGGCCATTATTCATCTCTCTGTTTTGTTTTAGGTGCTTACCAAAGTTTGATTGTTTGTTCCAGTATTTTTCCGGGAATTGAAGTTAAACTGAACAATCTGTAATCCCTGGCTCCTCCTTTTTTCCCTTTTAAAGACAGGAACTACGTCTACACTTTTCCAGGCTTCCAAGTATGATCTTTGCACTCCATAACATCCCAGAAGCTAGGCAAGGTTACGCCTAGAGCTTTTGTGGTTAAATAACTGGCTGGAGCAAACACCCTAGGATAAAACTCATCTGGCCCAACTGACTTCTTGAACGCTCTCTGAAGTATCTTCTGATCTAGTCTTTGTTCTAGTTTTGTGATCTCACCCCCCTCTGTCATTGACATTGATTGTAATATCTGTCTGAAGCGACAACAAATGCAAAAAAGGTACAAAACACCCTGGGACTCTGGCCATGCTAGCCTCCAGCCCTTCTGGCCCACTGGAGAGCACATTTTCAGTCACCTGGGTCTTCTTCGTCTTACTGCTAAAGTAGTGATGGAAAAACTACTTGTTACTTTAAAGCCTCTTGCTAATTGGATCCCATTTTGCTGCTTGACCTTTGTGATTTTGTGCTCACGTATCTAGCCCAGCTTCTGCATGCTTTTTGCCCTGAGGCTGCGATCGAAGAAGAGCTGGTGATTTCTCCCAGCTGATCTAGTGTTACATCCCCTATGAACTCTCCTGTTTTTTGGATAGCCGATGCTCATTGCTGTTCTCTCCAAGGTGCCTTCTACACAATTAAAACTTCTCACTTGCCCAAGGTCCAAAATTACATGCCTTTAAGTACTAAGTGGCTTTAAAAGAATCACCGCTTGTTTATCTTGGTCTTGGAAAGATCAGAAGCCTGACCTGTTTCCACCTCTTACTGACTGTTAGGCTCCACCTGGGAACATTCAGTCTCTGCTGGTCAGTTTTTGTCTAACCTCCTGTCCTTACCATAAGTGATGGGTGAAAATCACAAAATCTTCCAACCCAGATCTGAATTTTACACGGTCTCAAGCACTAGAAATGCTAGAAATGTTTATAGCCAGAAGTATTCTTCAAGTTCATCTCAACTGCTCGTTAGAAAAGCATCTTTTCTCATTTCTCATTTGGGTCCTTTTTTTGGCTGGCTTCCCTCTCAGCTGGCCTGCCAAGCTTGAAGGCAGAACAGACTAGGCTGATGGAGTGGGAAACATGGTTTTGTTTTCATACGTATGAAAAACTCAAAATTCACGTGTAACGTAATCATACTAAACTCCTGCCCGCACAGGAACTCTAGCTCACCTTCTCTCATCACATACTCTTCTCATCAGTAAAGATACTCAAAAGCTTGCTCCCTGAGGAAGCCAAAGCTGTACCAGCACTGCTGTACATCCAGCAGTGCTACGCTGCTATAATGGTGCTCTTTCAAAAGAGCAGCGTAAGCAGCCAAAAGGGGAAGGAGTTTAGACAGTTTTTCTGTTGCCCAAGAGGAAGCGAATTTCAGATAGCACTTCGGTTCCCTTTAGCTATGATTAACCATAAATGAACAGCTAAAACATCAGTTGATAGTAAGGCCAGGCAAACAGGGACTTCCAGAAATGGAGACTCAAAGGAAAAAGCAGAGAAAGCTGGCCCCTTGCCTAGCTGTGAGTCGCCTTCCTTCCCATTCTGCTGCTTTTGGGTTTAGGGTTCCTGTGTTTTGCAGTGTCAGCCAGTTGTCAGAGAGAAGACAGCTTTGCATGAGTTTTAGTTGAGCCTGAGCCCCCGGGCACCTCCTAGACCCTAGGCTGGGACGTGTTCACTACTGCTAACTGCTGCTAAACCAAAGCAATGACCTAGATCGTAAAGCAAGTTACAGAATACCTTGCTGATAAACTGCGGTATATGGGTTGTTTGTTAGAGGTTAACACTACAAGGAGCAAACCATAAGGGCTGTGTTGGTCTCCTCTAACAGAGCTGTTGTCTAACCTTAGAATGACAATTTTCCATGGTAGAAAATTCCTTCCTTTCCTTCTCAGCCTGTGCAAATTGCACCAATAGCACAATATCCCCCTGTTCGGCCACTCTTAACATGCCTTCTGGTCAGAATTTGTTGTGCTTTTAGCCACTGGATCTTTTTTGTCTTGTCTTACTTCTTCCCCATGTCAATCCGCATAAATCACGTGTGACCCATGTGTAAAGAGACTGATGCACAGCAGCTCATAATGTATCACATCTAAAATGCAAGACAGCATGACAGAGACATTTCCAGTTTTTATAAGGACTCATTGGAGACTACTTGTCAAAAATCACTGTGCTTGGGAAGAAGGGAGAGAGGTGTGTTGTCAAGCTGGCAAAGGGGGGGGGGGAGGCATTAAATCCCCCCAACAACAGACAAGTCCTCCACTATCCTGCACGTTACCACTGTTAACACCAGGTACAAAATGGGTATAAAATTATATTAAACCAGATAGTGGTGCAGGGTAACAGATGAGATCTCTTCTGCCAGAAGACTACAATGGCCTATCTCTCCATCTGTTTTTTACAAATCCATATCACATTAGGCAAACAAAGCCTCACTGAACTTGCATTTGCCTGTTCTGCATGAGACCTTGAATCAGTGGAGATGGGTGGGGTGAACGAAGGGGCAGCATGCTACCATTTACACACCCACACACAGAGGAATATATGACGACCAACATTATTGAAAGTGAAAGGCCCCTAGCAAACGAAGTTTCTCCCTACCAGTACATCGCACTATCTAAAGCTAGGTTTAAGTGACTAATGCATTTACTGATTCAGATTATATTAGTAAAACCAGCCTTTTTGCTCACATGGCTCAGCCAGGCAAAGTAAGGGACAACTGTGACATCCCCCCACCCCACCATGTCTCATCGTACCTTTGGCTACCGTCCTGCTGGCAAAAGCTGTGATAGAAAGACTGGAGGATGGAGAAATGAGAGTGGGGGATGTGTTAGATGCCAAACACCTGATCCCTCTTCACAGGGAATCCCTAGACAAAAAAAGGGTTGTCTTACAACAGCCTGCAGAAGGATGGGCTGATACCTGAAAGAGATTAGAACAGTAAAGCTGTACTCAGGCTGAGCTGCCATGTGGAAAATCTGGTGCTCTCCATGCAGAAAGGGTCCCTGTGTGCTCCTATAGCTGGAGGGGAGGGGAAACTACTAGAAGTAGAAGGAGAGATTAATAAAACTTATTTGCACATTTAAAGGCTGGCCTTATCTTTGCAAATAGCAAGCTTTATCCCTTGCAGTAGAAGTGAGCAGTCCATGTGCCTCACCTGGACAGCAAGAGGGGAATTCTTGCCCAGAGCAAGGTATTAAGGTGGGGAGAAAGACCTCCAGGTGAGGGAAGTTAACATAATCATTTACAGTAATGGACTGCTTTTTAATAAGGACTGTGAGGTGGCTTTCCAAAAAAGCAGCCTCCTTCAGGGCCTATGGAGGAAAGCACCAAGTGAAACCAGCAAGAATCTGTGGAAATTTTCTAGCTAAAGCTGGCAGAGTTTTCCAGTGAAAATGTGTTGTTTGCCACCACTGCCCAGAGCTGGGCTGGCCGGCACGACTGTAGTCATGCCACCCCTTTCTGTCCCCACAAGAAGAGAAGCCTCACATCAAAGTGAGGGCACCTCATGACTCTCATCAGCAAGTGCATGCATGGGGGTGCTTGCTTCTGCTTTGGGATCTATCTATCATTCATGCGAACTCTCAAAATACAGCTCTGATAAGCAATCTGGCTAATTTTCAGATTAAAGGAAAAAAATGCACTGTCAGTTACTGTATTCTGCCACTGTCCTCATTGCCAGTGAGGGATTAAGCCCTACTCTGGTTTCTTCTGCTGGACACAGACCTTCTAAGAGGCTTCCCTATCAGCCAATAGCCTCCTGTATTCTCTAGCTCTTCAAGGTATCTGTGCTTACTGATACATGCTGTGGTGGGATCCCTGTTCTCCTGAAGCAGCAAGCACTGGCTGAGGAAAGGCACTTCTCAGAGACCCCAAGGAAAGAACTGTGTGAGGTTTTGCTAGGCAGCACTCCATTTGGATGGATGCATCTTTTCGAGTCATATGGTTGCTCTGGTGTTGTAAAGGCTGGTGCAGATCAAATAAAGCAAGTAACCCCATTTCCAAGGCAAACATTTTACGTTTACATTCAGATTTGGTTTTATCATCCCTAAGGTCCACGTGTCTTACTTAACTTTAATCTTGCTATTTCTCAGGAGGCTTGATGAGCTGAGAAAGAAATGGTAAATGGGCTATGGGACCTCTCACCTGCAGCCTTACACTTCTGTCAGGCAGCACCCTTCACCGAGGTTCCAGCTTGCTTTACAAATGTTTAAAGGGTTGATTTACAAAAACTCTCAGGAAAACAATTATACATTTCTTTTTATCAAACATTTTGTAAGGAAGTGATCCTGCCCCCCCACTTTGATAAAAGAGTTCTCCATCACAGGAGTGGCAGGAGAAAGGGAGTGAAATAAGATAACTCCGCTCAGCTTGCCTCAATTTAATGAGCTCCTTTAGGACTTATCATTCACTCTGTGCTTTCCCCCATTGTGAACTTCTCAGCCTCATCAAAAAGAGCTTCTTTTCTCTGCCCCCCCCCCTTTTTTTTTTATCAGACTCTGTTTGATCAGCCCTTTCCCCTTTCTTTCCACAATCCCCCACATCACGCTGGAACTGGTACCAGTGGAGCATGTCGGCATGCCCTAGCAACAGAGAGATTAAGGGAACTACCAGCTCCTGAGGACGGGCTGGCTTGGATTTACTAATTAACTGCAGTGAAAGAAGTGAATGAGAATGGCCCTTTCTTTGGGGCAGAGAAGGCACTAGAGGTGGATGAAGGAGTTCAGCTAAAAGAAGGTTTCCCTCCCCCAAAACATGTGTCAACATTCAGACCAATCCTTTCTTAATAAGACTTTGTGTACGTATGCATGGTGGTTTGTATGGATGGGAAAAGGCTGACGGCAGTCAAGCCTAATGCAGAAAATCACAGGTGGAACTGAAGTAAAATGATGGCAGCCCCTGCCCTGCGTCCGGCTCTCCCACAGGGCTGGGACTCTGTGCTGGATGCTGGTCGCTCCAGACAGGCAGGTCCCTGTGCCCCTGGCTATACCCCTCAGGCACTAGCCAGGTGCCACACCGCTGTCCCCGGGCACAAAGGGGCCCAGGGGAAGGTGGCAGCAGCAAGCTCCCAGCTGTGACCTCCAGGAGCACTCGGACAGGGCCGTGAGAGAGCACAGGGCAGCTCAGTGAGGGGGGTTGGGCAGGTCTGCAAACCTGCTGCAGAGGCAGGGCTCCCATGTGGGGCGCGGGGCTGGACCCTCCAAGGATCTGTAATGAAACACCAGCAGTCCTCCTGTCCCCTTCAAACCTAGGCACCCTTCTGGAGTCCATCTTCACCGACTACCCAAGGACGTCAAGGCTGCAGGTTCCTTTCACGCCAAATCCTTGTCAGAACCTGTCTATTTTTGGTCAGTTGTAGCCTCTGCCGATAAATCTTTTCTGAATTATGAAATACTTGTGACATGTCTCTCTTTTTTCTCCTTCTTTTTTTCCCCCCCCCCAAACCGTTACTTTGTGTTCTTGTGCTTATGGACATTTTGCCCTGGGCGGGCATGGAAGTGAAACTGCTGCAATCCCCGTGAGCCGGGCAGGGCAGCTGGTGGCCTGGCCCCAGCAGGACGCAGCGGACACCATGACAGGCAGCAGCTTCTGGTAATTCACCAGCCTGTTTCTCTCATCCATAAAGTCTCGGTCAAACCAGCTAAATTTTTAAAAATCTTTGCAGCTTGGTGGTTTATCCAGACTGAAGGGGTATCTCCTCGCACGCATTCCAGTAAGGCAGCTGGGACGGGGCCCCGCTCGTGCCCCACACCACTACCCGGCAGGCAGCAAAGGGGAAGCCTGGCCACCGGGGATGCCCCACCGTGCCATGGCTGCTGAGTCGGCCTCCAGCGCTGGCCTGTTCCCCATTTCACTCAGCAAACCCTGCACACCCTCCAGCAGGGAGCACCTTCCCAGAAAACAGCAAAACCTCCCGGAGGAGGCGAACCTGGACCTCAGGAGCTTTATTTCCCAGTTAAAACACAAAAATGCCAGCCCAGCATTCAGGATGCCCATCCCGCACCGCTGCCTGCCAAGCCCCATGGGGCTGGGGGTACCCACAAGGTTTTTCCCCACTGCCTGAAGCAGGTGGCGTGGCAGTGGCAGTGGGTAACTTATGGGAGGACGTGGCGGGCAGGCGATTTGTGGTGCCCGCCGCTCCCCTGGGACTTGCCATGTCATGTGTCGAGCACCAGGAGATGCAAGCAGGGTGCAGCGTGTTACTGGCCTGGGGAAAGGTTAGATGACTAATTAGCTCTTTTCCATCTCTGCCGTTAGCGATACACAAGCCCCCCCAGATATGTTGTAGACACTGAAAGATTTCTGAAATAAAATGCCACTGAAAAGGGAACTGTAAAATCCTACACCTCACTCTGAAAGTGTGTTTATTTGACTGAGAAAAGGCTGTGGAAAAATGGTACTGTCTTACAAAACAAAACTGCACCCTTGCATATTTAGCTTTGGATCCAGTGGTATTAGAGACAAAGTCAGATTTTATTACTTTTTATTTCTCCTAGCCCTGCAGCACCAGTACACAGACAAGCCATGTAATGAACTGCAGAATCTTTTCTTTCTTGAGCACCAGAAATTGTTTTGTTTTGTTTTTTCTTTACTGTACACTGGTTCAACCCTAACTTTGCTAACACACCATAAGCCATATATAGCATTTTGTAGCTTCATAAAACTTGCAATTTTTTTAATTCATACTGCTTTCCAGAGTTAATCTCTATGGACTTTAATTAAATTTGTGTGGCCTGCTGTTGATTTCACCCTCTTAAATTTTCCAGGACCTTGCCATATGTATTTGTACATAATCATTTTTCAGTGCAGACCCGTGCTTGAAATCCACCGCTGCCTGCAATGTTGTGGAGCCTGGGAAGGAAAGAAGCACTCCAGAGCTGCAGGTCTCCAATGGAAATACAAAAGGGTTAACTGGCTGCTGCCTGCAGAGGCTATTTCGTGGGACTCTTCAGATCTCAAATGCTGAGAAGGGACATGAAACAATAATACCTTAGAGAACAAGCTAAATAATTAAATGCTAGTTAAAAGAAAAGCAAAATAAATAAAACCAACTTTAACATATTTTGTTGTAACACTTTGGCCTTTCTTAATATAGCTTGGAGGACGAGGCTATCTGGCCACTTTCCGAAAGTCCTTATTATGGTATTTAATGAACCCTAGGGATCATTCCGCTATAAATATGCATCCTAATTGCAAAAATTCATTGGGCAACCTATTAAAACGCTGGGGGTTAAAAGTCATTTCCATGGATTCCCAACCAAGAGAAACTCATCCACACCCCCGAGGTGAGTAGTATTTAAACCTGTGTTTGTATAAAGAAGGCAGTCAGGCTTTCCAGCACTTGGAAAATGGGTAGGGTTATCTGTTAGTTATCTCTCACGTTCGGCTTTTATATGTAAATTTGTCTGCAGGAGCAGTAATCGATAGTCAATGTCCTCTCTGTCCCAGGGCTAGTCACCGCAGGCCGGCATCTCCCCCACCTTGCAGGCAGCGGCAGCTGCAGCCCAGCCCAGAGCTCCCTCTCCGTGGTGGGGGGGACCAGGCTGGGAGCAGCAACCATCTCATCGTGTCCCTCTTGAGGGAACTCTTCAGGCTGAGTCCCCTCAAACCACCAGGACCTGCCAGCCAGGGCTGGACAAAAGGTTAAACCCCTTTCGGACAGCATATGCATAGATGGTGAAGACCCATTTTGAACTGTTGCTCGGCTTAACTACACTAATACCCAGGTAATGGAATATTCTAAGAGTACCTGAATTAAGCAGGATATTTTTAACACATGTATGTGTGTATAAACACACCCACCTACCCATGGAAATATAGCTGGGGTGACTCTGTTAAGTTTTCTGAGAAAAGGACTGTGGCTTAAGACCAAACACGGAAAACATTACCCAGAAAGTGTTGGAGAAGGAAGGAACAAAAAACCCCTACGCCTCACGTGTAGTAAAAGTGGCTGCTACATCCGTCACAGATACACAAACAGGAACAGTTTCCCTGGTCGTGCCTCGGAGAGACCGCTGGAGAGAAACACAGCACCTCACAAGACTGAAAAAAACCGCAGTGGGATTTCAGACAAGAGCCCAATAATCTTGTTAGAACCTGCTGCAAGGCACGGGGGCAAAAGCTAACTGCTACGGCCAGTACAGTATGCCAGGGCAACAAACAACCCAGAAAGTCGGGGTTTAAGCATTGCAAGCGCTCAGGCCACCTTGTTTAAAGGTGTACCGTGCAATATAATCACTACAAACTTCAGACTGCTTTTCCTCCCTGATGGAACAAGTTGCTTCTTGCTTCCACCTTCTTGTATTTCCGCATAGCCCACGGGCAAACCGGAGTGCCTTTGCTTCAGAAAGCAGAGCATTCCTTCCCAGCATCAAAGGGGCACAGAGACCGTGTGGTGATAGCTCCACACACACCCCAAGGTGCATTACTTGTTAGCGGCTTCTAGAGCTGCCTGTGCAGCTACTTGCCCCTGCCTGCTCTGCTCATCAGCACACAGAGGTGTGTACAGCAGTTAAACTAACAATTACATCACCTGGGATGCTGGAAGTCAGCAGCCTGGTTCCTCACATGGGGGATGCGAGGCTCTGCCAAGCTCCTTGGGCGTTACTTTTCATTCTTCCTCATTTCATGTGCTGTGTTGTTTTATTTTCTCTTTCAATATTTGCTTCCAAGAAGGGATTAGGTGTGATGGGTGTGGGGTGGATTGCACCGGCACTGCTGTGTGAAGGAAAGGGATCCAGCCGTAGGAAAGAAATGGGTTGTTTATTAGCAGCTTGCAGGACTCCAGAAATCCCAAAGCAACATGCTGGACACCAGCAGCACAATGTGCAGAATTACCCTCCATGTAATGGCAGAGCAGACCCAGCTTTGGGCATTAACGTGGCTCCAAGGACAACACTTCATTTCACATCTCCGATGGAAAGATTTTACAAAGTCAAGTACCCACTTGGGATTAGAATAATAATCATAGTATCTTGCACTTCAGTATAAAAAATAGGGTGTGAAATCAAGCGGCTGATCAGTGGTCACCACTATTGCCACACCATGTCCTCAGCTGCTTTATTCTATTCAACAAACTGAAATATTTTGATGCAGGCCCTACAATACCAGAACATAGTGCTTCATCTTGCTTTTACCCACAGGAAATGTGGAACGTCAACAAAACCAGCATTTTTCTGTTAAAGACCTGTGGAAAATGCTTGTCCAGGCAGAGGGAGGTGTTAAAGGAAACCTGATCAGCCCCCAGCCCAGAGCCATGCCTGGAGCGGTGCGGCTCACCCTCAGCAAGCTGGGGAGCTCTGCAGGGCTCACTGGAGGAAACAGCTGCAAAAGCTCCTGTTTATCAGTGAACTCAGCAGCTGCACCTCCAGGTACACAGCTCTGACCTATTTCACCAGCCACACGCACCAGCTCTACACCAGTGTCAGCCCACTGATGTTCATGGGATCACTGCATTCCTGCACTAGACAAAACTTGGGCCCAGATAAGATTCACCGAGGGGGAAGATGCTCTTTTGACATACTTCCTAGCCCAGCCACCCTTGCAGGAGACCAAACTCAGTTTTTGCAACATGTGTGTTCGTTTTATACATCAAAGTATTTGTCTTTTGGAGCTCTCAGCACCAAGTCAGGATACTGCCCCTCAGTGTGCGTATTTACTGCCTCTCCTGCTAAGACATCCCAGTCCACAAGTGACTGAGTTGCAATGACTGACAAGTGGTACAAACACCAGCAGAAGAGCAGTGGATTAAGGGCTGCTGGGTTGTGAAGGGGGTGCCAGAGAGGCCAAGGCGCCCCGCTGGGAGCAGGGTCAGTGGCTTGGCTGCAGTATCCTGTAGCCATCACGCCTTGTCCCTTCCTGGTCAGTCCCCACAGGGCAATGCCAAGACCTGGTGGGATGACTCTCTGGGGTGCAGAGATGAAGCAGGGTATAGGTCCCAAGAGACCGGGCAGGAGGAATGCATCTGAAGCCTTTCTTGTTGGTGTTGTGTTGTGTGGTTTTCCTGCTTTCACCTCCTAATTGAGCTATTTTCTTTGTTTTCTCTGTTTTGTTTTCTTTCATCTGCTTTTCCTGCTTGTTACTCTCATGCCCTAACCTTTTCTTTCTGCTCTGGATGTTCCCGTTCCTCTGACCCTCTAGATCCTTTGCAGCTCCTTTACTCCCTTGCTTCTCTCCCTGTGCTTCCTGTCACTACCAAGGCCACACATGTCCTTTTCCTTCTAAGTTCACTTGTTCCCCCCTCTTCCATTTTTCACTGCTTCAGAATTTCCTTCCATATTCTTCCTCCATTCAAGCCTCCCGTTTTTCAGTGGGCATAAAGGTCTTCAGCCAGCCTTTTAGTTTAGGGGATGCTGGAAGGCAGGGTGGCAGAGCCTCTG
This sequence comes from Falco punctatus, assembly GCF_963210335.1. NCBI lineage: Eukaryota > Metazoa > Chordata > Aves > Falconiformes > Falconidae > Falco > Falco punctatus. Next base: position 20,654,815 of record NC_137587.1, read on the forward strand.
GAGCACACTAAATGAAGCAGAAGGTGAGATTGGAAAGATGGCCAGAAGCAGAGCAAGCCTGTGGTATCAGATCAGGGAGATACAAACCCTTTTGTTTTAACTGATAGTGCTGCCAACAGCAATCTGGTCTACTGCTGCCCGCAGACAGGTATGCCACCACACCTTGACAGGCAAGCCAAGGGATTTTCATACCTCCCGCAGAGAGGATGCTGATAGACTGTATAGGCAGTTTAAACCTAAAGCCATCATTGCTGTTGACTACCCCTTACACAGAGCTCAGAGCTCAGTAAGGTTGCAAAACCAAGCCTCTATATTTAGAAAAAGCCTGACTTTATGTCTGTGGTGAAACCTTAACTCAGGCCCTGCCACGCGCGTATTACAGTGCTTTCTTGCCCAAGACCCCACAGGAAGGCTGTTGCAGAGTGGTGCCCCAGGACGCAGGGTGACGCCATGGGGGCTGGAGAGAGCCCTTCTGCCCTTACCTCCCATCCTGTGCTTCAAATGATGCAGGTGTCTTGCAGAGCAAGTAGTATGTGATCACGTAATTACAGACTGTGCCATGATGCATGCTCACAAAAGAGCTGAATTAAGGCTGAACAGGCAGTTACAAGCACCATTACATCATTAGATTAATCTCTCCTTGGCTGGCCATGAAGGACCTCATCCTGTTCCCACTGAAGCCAAAAGACCATACCTCTATTGACTGGAGTGGAAGCTGGCTTGGGCTCACCCCAAGGCTCATTCATTTCTGTTAGCTGTTAGTTGTGGCGGTACCCTTGAACACATTAAACTTTTCATGCATAACTCATATACCACACCTAACACTTACACTTCCATTCAAGTAGAGGCTTTAGCCTGGGTGCTGTGGGTGGTGGAGTGTGAGGGGAACTTGCTCTGCTGCCACGCTCACCCTACCTGTTCAGCCTGTTGAGTTCTTAATCGCCTTCAGCAGCTGCTCAGGGCTGAACAGAAGGTGGAGAAGGGCTGCTCCTGCCCTGCACAGCCTGCAGACAAAGCACTCCCAGCCACGGCTGATTAAGTCTGTTTTCCCACCCTGGCGCATACGTGAGAGCTGTGCAGTCGGGGTCAGGATGTGGTGGCAGGTACACCCTTCCCTGCACCCACCAAGCCTCTGCCGCTCCAGGACAGCCGGCAGCCCCCGAGTGGCTGGGGAATGGCAGAGGTAGGGGGTGAACAGAGACATGCCCTGCCTCAGCATCGTGTCGCAAGGCCGGTGCCATGCTCCTTCGGGCTAAACGGCTGCTGCGCTGTGGGTTAGTTTCCCAGAGCAGATCTCCTTACCTTTACCACTTCCCCAACCTATCTGGCTTTTCTTGCAGGACACTTGCCTAAACCTATGCATTTTTTTCCACTTCTGCATGCTTCATTTCAACCCCAAAGTGTAATTTTTGAAAAGGGGCCAAATGTCTCAGATCTACAGAGGACCCTCAAGTGGGGGATAACAACCGAAAGGCGAGCAACCCTCACATGTGAACGTGTCTTAACCTCAACCCTCTTGTTTGTTTCTTCCAAATATTGCATGCAGTCATTGGAATTTTCCTTCACAACAACCTCACAGGTGGCCTTTTTATCACCTCAGGAAACCTCTTACCATTTCTGACATCTTTGCCCCGTGGCTTCCCGTGTTGCTGAGCTAGGAGTTGCACACATCAAAGCGATGAAGACACACCTCACTCTGGGGACAGAGCAGCATTATCACTCCCAAAAAGATCATGTGCAAACTGCCCAGTTCAGCCACTGTCCTTGGGAAACGAATTATTCTTCAATCTGACAGCCCAAGGATGCTTTTCTTGTTATTTCATCTAATGTTTTCCTTTGTTTAATTATAAATTATCTGGTTTAACTCTCTTTTTTTGTATCGTATAAAAGAACTCCCATCGTCTTTTTCTGTTTATCCATGAAGGAACAGATGAGGTCATTTTATATTGCTCTTCATACCATCTTTTTGAAAGATGACTGCAATTGTTTGTGGATCTGCTTTTCACACACGCAGAAGAGATGGGGAGAGGGCCAAACAAAAAACAAATAGAAGAAAATGAAAGGAAAAGGAGTGGAAAGGGCAAAAGAGAAAATCAAATTTAAAATAGATGAAGCATATGTACACACATGTGCAAGTTCGTGTACACTGGCACAGTCAGACATGCTCTCACCATCGCCCGAGAAGCCTGATATTAAGGCAGTTGTTCAGCTGTTTCTAATACATAACATAGAAAAACTCTAGCTGGAGAAACATTTTGTTTTAACAGTGAATCACTCATGAGAAAAATGTGGGTGTAGCTTTCAGGAAAGGGGCTGGGGGAGGTTTTATGAACCGTAATTCTGCAAACCCCCATATAAGAAGATGCATGAAGCTGATCAAGACACAAAAGGTGTCCCTCCCTCCCAGACCCGAGGGAAGATAATCAGCTCCCCTGGAGAGCCTGATTGCACCACTTGCTCCGTATAGACCTGTCCCACCCTCCAGGGACCCTCAGAGAGGGGCAGTGGGAAAGCTCTGGGTTGGCCCCACCAGGGTAGCCCCAGGCACAGCCACCACCATTTCTGGTACCAGCCCTGGGCAATGCCTAATGCAAGGACCAGCCTGTACCTGGCTTCCCCTTGGACACCACTGATCACCTGGGATGCTTTCCATCACTTCCCTCACCAAGTTTTTACACAGAGCTGACACATCAGTGCTTATGTTTGTGTTTTACCTAAGCATCAGCTGGACTTGAGGGCCAGACTTCTGCTGTTGGATGGACGACTTTAAATCTGGAGGAATTCAGATTTCCTTTGGTGTCAGTGAAACCTGGCCAGTGAGGCCAGCCCTCCAGGCCTGAGGCTGTCCTTCCAGCCTCTTCATCAGTCCAGGTACCAAACACATACCACGAGCCATTATCCCAGCACATCTGTAGGCAAGAGGCTTGCAACTGTAAACACCTTGTCAGGTTGTGAAATACCCATTGATTCTCCCAGAGCATAAACACCATGGGAAGAAAGGTGGCTATGGCTTGGGAGTGAGAGCCTGAAGATCAGGCTTTCTCCCTTGGCTATCCTGTAGCCTTTAAATTCAGATGTCCTGGTTTTCTTGCCAGTTAACTGGAGTGACTAATACAGACCAGTCTTCCTGGGAAGAGCTGAACACTGTTCATGGGTGCTGCACAGAGCACTCTTGATGGTTAACATTTTTCTGGTGAGCAAATCTGCTGGGACCCAGTTACCTTATTGTTAATTATTCCTTGGTGTGATTCAAGGGGCCACAGCCAAGAACAGCAGGAAAGTGAACAGCAGGCCACTTACTAGGACATAAAGTGTAATGGTAAAATCTATGACAGTGCCAAATTGCCTTCTGGGGAAAAGGTAAGGGCTCCATTTCTTGGGCTAATTAAAAAAGAACTGATGGATAGGCACCACCAACAATATTCACAGGCAGCAAGGCTTTTTGGCTGGTTTAAGATGGCCTATCTGGCTTAATGAAGGGGAAGGTGACTCCTGTAACTCTGTTATACCCCTGTGACTCTAGAAAAATGCTTTTCACTCTAATTATATTATTCCATATATACACCAGGGTGAGTGAGAATTTGTCTCTGGGTCTTTTCCATCTCTTAAGTTCCATGGTTTGTGATTCACTTTAGAAAAACAAGGGTGGTTGAAAAAAAAAAAGTTGTTTTCAGCTGTGTGGTGATGAAATACAGTAACTGAAAATGCTGTGGGTTTTGAGGTTGGATTTTGTGATTAAAATATTGTTAGGCTCAGGATAGTGTTGGTTGGTAAAATGAGTTACAGTAAGACATTGTGCTTTCACCTCTAGAAAGCTGAGTTCAAGCCCTGCTTAAGATCACAAAACCAGTAAGCAGCTCAGGATGATTAACAATTTCTGAATGGGCGTGAGGGAGGACAGGAACACCCAGGGGCCAGGGAGGTCGGGTTTGATTCCCACCACCAGCACTGCTGCTTTGGGGCCCCAGTCTCAAGCAGAGGAGGGTATGGTGGGCGAAGGAGACCTTTCCTGGTGTGGAGACAAAGATCAGCATTACAGGAGATGCTGTGGGTCTGGATGAAGGCTGTGCAGCCACATGGTTGTGGCAGGTGCCATGTGGAGCATGTGCTCTGCACAGGCCACCTGTGCCAGCGGTGCAGGCTTGATCCTGTTTTGTCCCAGCCACCTTGGTCAGTCTATGACAAGCAGGCATGGCCCTGCTACTTCTGAAAAGTGGTGCAACATCAGAGGTTCTTGGGCATTTCTTCCTACCTGAGGTATCCAGTTCAACCCTTGAAGCAATGACATTTCTCAAGACCATTTTGCAATTTGTTTACATCAAGCATCACAAGCTGCTGATTCAAACAGACAAGTTGCAGCAGAAACACTGCCAGGAACCCTCTTAAGTTCATTTTCACCACACGCTTTCAGTTTTAGCCTATCTTAACAAGACGTGTACTCTCATCAAATACACAGCTTACACACATGCAGGCCAGACAGCTGTAATCTGCTTCGGAGCCTTCCAGACTGCTAAATGCAAAGCAGTGCAGCAAGCAGATTTGCACCTCTGCTGTTGAGCTGCCACAGCCAACCCACTAGCCAAGTACCACTTGCACTTGAAATAAAGCATAGATGGGGTGTAAGTGGTGCATGTCTCTGGTCTGGTGCTCTGCAGTTACTCTAAGTGCAGTTAATGCTATTACTGTTAGCAGAGTTACAGATCTGCCCGTGAGTTGATAGCTGTGTTCAGAGCTTATGTAGTTATCCAAAAAGAAAACTGAGCATTTTTCATGACATATTCTGTATTTTCTGTTACTTCTGGGAATTTGTAAAGTACTGTCACAGGGTTTTTTTCTGCCATCATTTCAGTGATTCCTAGAACAAAACAATAATTTGATCTAATTTGAACTTGAGTACCCTTTTGTGCTAAAATGTTTTCTTTTAGCACTCAAAGATATTCCCTCAGTTTCTAAAGTTTATCTGTAAGCTTGGCTTGCACAGGGAGTTATAAACCCATTCAAAGCCACAATGTGCCTTCTTTAGGGAGCTGGATATTATTTGATCCATTTTTCAGACAGGTCCTCACAGCTGCATAGAGCAAACCCTGGCTCTAGCCCTGTGTCCCTTACAGTAACCACCAGCCCACAGCACCATTCATAGGAGCTCCTCTCAGCTTGGCTTAGCTAGTCAGTGTTGCAGAGGAACCGTATTTATTTACGGTATTTATTTTCTTCAGTAAAGAAAAACCTATTCAAGGCTCTGGATAACCCAAAATGCAGTTAACAAAACCATTCAATTTCTGCAATAAGAAAATATTGCGTTTGGTAGGACATCAGTCAAGTGGCACTGCCAGAAATCCCTTTCAGAGTTTCCCTTGTCCTGGGGAGCAGACTAATTTCCCCCACAAAACTTCAATCACTCCAAAATTTGGCTTTAAGAGCAGACCTGGAAAACCAGTAAATTCAGACCAGTCCTGGCAGGGGTTTCCAGCATCCCAGCATGTCCCAGTGCCCCTACAGAGACCACCTTCTTTCTAGAAAAGGGGCTCCAGCACAGAAACTCCTGCTGTGATGATATGGAGAGGGAGAGTCAGACGCTCATTAAAGCTAGTTGTGGGCCATTGAAATTTTTTTATTAATATTTTTTATTCTTCTATAAAAAGCAACCAACACCCAACACTGCACTCAGGAACCTGCAAGCCATTAGAATACGTTCTGAAGGGACATGAGCATCATGTGCTCCCAAGGAGATGACCCCTTGGACAAATGCACCACTGTACTTCTGCAGTAGCTGCCATCTCTGTGAGGGTTTCAAATGTGACCTCAGGAGGGAGCATTGCAGCAGTCTAAATCTGTTCCTTGGAAAATGTGGGTAACACACTGTTTGAAGGGCAGCATTGCAAAACTGTAGCATTACATGACCCTTTCCACCAGAAGGGATCCCAGAGCATCGTTTGCTAGACTTGCATCACTTTTCCTTGCACTCTCCCAGGTTAAGTCATTGTTTTGCCAGCACTCTCCATGGGATAATGTTGCGTGACTCCAGGGAGGCTTAAAGCGTTCTTGGGAAGCACCCAGGCTTGGCTGCTGGCAGATGAGGATTCCCGGATTAGACAGCCTGTTGGTCTAATCCAGTACATCCTCGGCTCCATCCGGGGCAGAAGGCCCGCCTTCCTCCCAGATATCGTCAGCTTGAAATGGAAAAGAAAGGTAGCTCCCACATGACTGCTGATGCAGCCCAGCCCACTCACCCTGCTGAAAGACAGGGTGTCCCTGGCAGCACCACCACACCTCCCGCCCCAGCAGCCACAGCCACTGCTGCAGCACAGGAACAAAACAAGCCGTGAGGGGAAATGCGGTTGCAAACACCCAGGACACCAGCTGACGCTGAAGGAAGGATGGTGAGAGCAGCCTGTGGGAAGGGGGCATGCTGCCGCGGCCAGGCACCCAGCACCCTGCTGCCAGGCCACACCTGGCACTGATGCCAGGAGCAGCACCCCTGGCAGACACAACCAGCTCCTCCAGGCTGTCCTCTCGCCTGCTGATGGCCAGGCCCAGCTCAGCATCCCCTTCTCCCTTTGCGCCTCTGCTTGGGGTGTCCCGGGGGCTGTCACCACCCAGGGTGGCCTCCAGTCACCTGCAACACCTCTGCCAGGCGAGCTGGGCCCACAGAGGTGCTTCTTTGTGCCCTGGGGCATGGAGCAGCACAGGTCCCAAAACCCCAATGCAGGGAGAAGGGAGCAATGACTGAGGTACCACCAGTCCATCCCATTACAGACAGGTGTAGGCACAGCACCACCATGGTGACACTCATCCTAACACCTGCAGCAAGAATGATCTCCAGCATGCAGGTCAGGAGCGTGTGAGCCACAAAGGAAAACTGCCAGGGGCTACGGTATTTCCCTATCCCCCATTTTAAAAGCAGGAGTGAGGATCAGACCAAGGTGAGGTGGGGGTATCTGTGCTGAGGGCTCCCTGTAATCTCCGTTTATTGCTTTGCTGCCAGACACAAGGTACAGTTCCCATTACATCTCCCATTTCTGCACCATTTTGTTTAAGTGCATTGATGCCACCTCACATCACAGGCATGTGAGCTGAAAACCTCTAATTGGTGCTGAGTCACAGAGAGCAGCTCAGCACTAACTCAGCACTTCGGATCCTGGCATCACTGGATCCCACCACAGCAGAAAAGCGGGCACAAACCCCGGCACCACAGCCGCTGGGCTCCAAGCAACCCAGAGATTTTGCAGGGAGCCAGCCGGCGAGCACCCGGGCAAGGAGGATGATACTACTGCACCTAAGCACAGCAATGGTCTTGAGCAATTTCTGCTAAAGCTATTTGCAAGTACAATACACTTTTGCTGGCCTGAAGTAGCACAGAATCAATTATCTATGCAAAATAATGTGCCCAGCACTGCTTGAGATTGTTCTCTTAGTACAACATTATTCAGGTAACACTCATGAAACACACACTCCTGATGTCCTTGGAAGCACAAGAGCTTTGTTTGATCAATGCCTCACAGCGTGAAAAAAAAGCAGGGCTGGCTTTCCTCCTCTGTTGTCAATGTAGCCCCTTCAGAGGGCCTGGCGAGGCAGCCAGGGTGAAGGGGAATTCAGTTTCCATGACTCATCCATTCCTGGGCTGCTGCGGAGACAGCCAGCAAGTGGTCGATCGGTGGCAATTGTCATGGCGAGTTGGTGATGTGAAATATGCTGATGGTCTGAGCATCCACAAGAGCCCTTCATTCAAAGGCCCTTCCTCTTCAGGAAAGCAGGACCAGAAACTGCTGCTAAACCTGAAAAACTCCACCTGTGTTTCTTACCAAACCCCTATCCTAACCACCTTCCACTCTATTTTTTGTAATATTTTTAGCAATAACAATAGTAAATAAACCAAAACACTAATTGAATAATATAGCACAGCCAGGTAACTGTCAGGGATGTGTGCATCAGGCATTGAAAAACCAAATGCACTTCAGAAGACTATTTTAGAGAGCATTGTAGAAGACATATTAAAATTATTCCATCTTCTAATCAAGTTTTTCTGTAAGCCTTCTGCCTATAGCACATTGCATTCTCAGTGCTCCTCAATGTTCATAAAGACCAAGAAATAAGTTAAACAAAATAGGGAATAACAGTATGCCTCAAAACCACTTGAAGTTCTCTGCGCTTGTTCTGGGAGGCTTCCTACAGTGCCACAACACAGCTGGATTTATCTAATGCTCTATCTGAAGGGGCAAGTCTTATTTCCACCAGATCTCTTTCCCAGCCCTTCCCTTGGGCCAGGCTTTCACTGAGTCAGTAAAAAATTTTTTTTTTTCTTTCATTGGGTAGTTTTCAATCATTTGGCAGCAGAAAAGATTTATAGCAGTTTAAAAGGTTAAATATTCAGAGCATCTCTTCCCTAAAGTTCCAGCTTTGATTTTTAGAGGGGCTAGGAGACATCTTTGATAAGCTTCAGCTAAGACATATATAATACCTGCATTCAGGAGCACAAAAGGAGTAGGCATATGTTGCAGCACAAACTAATAGAAGGCTGCAATGAAGCTTTACCTTTGGCAAGAGTCTACTGTCCAGGCTGTTTCTCCTTCCTCCAGAAGACAGACCACACTACTCCACCCAACCACCTCTCCCACCCTCCTCAGTGCTATTTAAGCACTTAGCAGGAACGAGCTACAGCTGCACATCATCCATGTCAATCAACCCACTGCCTTCGAGGCGAGGCCACAGCTGCATGCTATCAATGCTAATCAACCCACTGCCTTCATTCCTCTACAGACATACACCAGGTAATTCCCATGCATGTATCCTCAGCGTGCTGCATACTGTGACAACAAAGCCTTTACACATTGCTGAAGTAGCTCACCCTCGTCATCTGGCTGGTTAGTCATACCATCCCCACTGCTGCAGGAGATAGGCAGGCATGATGGGAGGGTAAGAAACCAACAGTTTATGAGTGCAGCGAGAGCATGGTGAGGATGAAATTACTGTCCTGGAAGGCAGAGGCCTCTTTTGCAAGCTAGCTCCCATCCACCTCCCAGGCAGTGGCCTGCCTGAAGCTCTTCAGATGAGCAGCCTGCCTCCTGCACTGCCTGTCCTGAGCATCTGGGGCAGGGGGTGAGGATATCAGACAAGCATCCACCAGACACATCAGCTTGGACCAGTCTTCTCAGCTAGTCTCTCAGGGAATTCACTTTGTTCTGGCAGATACACAGAGGGGTACAGTGCAAGTCCAGGCAGCCAGAGTCCCTGTGCCACTTCACTTTCCCATGCAGGGAGAGGGGATGTGGCATTAGCGGAGAGCTTGGCTTTTGTGGTAGCTCCCAACTCTCACCACCCCTCCACAGCTCCCCGCCTCTGGTTCCCCAAATCCATGCAACAGATTACAGACATCTCAAAATACTCCAGAGCACAGTGCAAAGTGGGGAAGGCTGGGAAGGTGTGCTCCTGCACCCGGGGTCACAGCCCAGCAGCCTGGCCCACCATGCCATGCATCGCCCAGGGGAGATGGGTGCTGGGTTTGAATGGGGGCTGTAAAAGGACACTTAGCATCCATGTGCTGGATGGCCCTCCTCTTGTCACTATGCATGCACTCCCATTTAAATCCGGCTTCATTTCCCTATGAAAGCTTCATTGCAATTAAAAAAAAAAAACACAAACAAACCCAAACACTAAAAGCAGGGGGTTTTAAGAACAGTTTTTTAGTACAGAAAACCCCAAGCAGGAGTAGGCTCACTTGTGCTAGGTGCTGTACAAACACAAAGGCAATTCCCAAATGAATATGACCCCATATGATCACCTTTTTGTATAAGACATAAAGCGGCAGTTCTGAAAGGCTGGAAATCTTTTTCCATAGTGCTATCCAGGTCTGAAATAAGTGGGGTGTGGTAAATATATGCTGACGTAAATGAGAGAAGGTGTTTTGAAGAACCCAGGACAAGGAGAGCAAATTAAAACCAGAGCAGTCTGGTGAATATTACACAAGAAAAGACTAGTTTGTTTTCTGTTTCTTATTTTTGTGAGTGCAGAAATTCCCCTCATCTTAAATGAGAGAAAGGAGGCCAGGCCAGAGCCAGCAAGCTTTGCTGTGGTGAACCAGCAGTAACCAAGCAAGGAGACTGGCAATGTGGCTGTGAACCAGCCATCTCGAAGCTTAGGAACTGGAGAATCAGAGCTCCAGCTGGATCAACAGCTGGCCCCTGCCTCTGATACAGGATGAACCCAAACCTCACAGCCACATACAACTATATCTAGGTCAGCTGGGACTGGGACTCCATCCCAAATCACCAGTGGCACTGTCTCTCCTCCAGGCAGTGACAACGTTTTGGTTTGGGCTTTTTTTCCCCCCTCTCAAAGCTGCAGAAAGTTGTGAAGCAGACTTTTTGTACTTGCTGAGGACAAAAACCTCCTCTGCTTGCTGCATTCATTTGCTAAATAGCATGACAGCCTGTGAGAAACATTCTGAAAAAGCTGTTTGGGCTTGGTTTTTATATTCCTATTCATCTAGCAAACTGCCCGCAAGTTCAGTACAAACAGATCAACACAGTCAAGCACAGCTTGTAGCCTAGCTACATACTTCAGCCTTTGCTCTGAACTACTGAGGTTTTGGATGATGTCAGTCTGGTCTCCTGAGGGCTGCTGTTGTCATCAGATAGTGAGGTCGATAAGGCACATGTTATGATGAGGCGTGCTGTTGGGTTTAACCATAGTATCGTGCATGAAGTAGCCGAGAGAGCGGTGCATTTCCTGGTACAGTGCCTTGATAAGGCTCTAGCTGCTTCATAGGTATTTCCATCACACTGTCTTCTGTGTTCCGCACACAACAGATTGCTGACAACCTGAAGGGCCAGGCAGCGCCAGGGTTCAAAAACCCAGTTCCTCTATCAAAAACATGTTTGTTTGGGACTCTCTGTTTCTTTTCCTAATCTCAATTTCACTACTTTTATTTTATTTTATTTTATTTTATTAGCCTTTTACAAAGTGGGTAAAAGCAGGACCCAGAACAGCTGTTCAGAACTGAAGTACAATCAATTTCAGGAGCAGTTTTTTTTCCTGGTCCCTCATCTAGTACTCCCCCACTGCATTTGGGAAGCACCTGAAATCTAGCACAGCCTGTGAGCTAGGGGCCCTTGGCTGGATTTGAAGGCTCCAGCTCCCACCAGCATTTGTTTCCATGCCCAGATGCTCAGTCCTGAATTGCAGTTTCTTCCTCTTTTCCTCGTTTACTTTATATTGAATATTATGATTTGTTTTACTAACAAACCAAATGATAACATTTCAGGACCAGTTCTCTGTGTTCGAGAGCAGTGAAAAGGAGTTTGGACGTTGCCTTTGCCTGGAGCTGGACTGGATTGTACCTTTATAGCATTCAAGTTTCCTGTTTACTTTTCCTATTTCACTTAGATGGATGAGGAGAACAGGCTGCATCCCCAGCCAGCTGTTGGGAAAGAGTCATGGCAGCCCTAATTCCACCAGTGGGACCACACAGAATAGACGTGCAAAAATAGAAGTATTTTTATATATTTATATATATAAAATAATCCACACTTCTGCCTGCTCTGGCCTTTTCACAGCTAATCTCTATGTACCAGAAAAAGGGGAATAATGTACTTTTTCAGATTCCCAATTATACCAATTATCATCTTGAACCCCACTCTCTACCAGTTTTTAATGAAGAAAGAGCCTATTTCACTACCTAAATAAATGCTCCGGGACCCAACAGGGAAGTGCAGTGCCTGTGTGTTAATGTGGCAGCAAAATCCCGGCTTGGCAAAGGCACGATCCGTGCCAGCTGCGAGAGCCACACCAGCCTGCGGCCTCAACAGCACTGGAGAGGTTGGGTAGGACAGCACTTACAGCCCTGCAAGGGCGTTGGGTTTTTTCCATCCCGCAGAGGAGATGAACTCAGCATACCCTTTGAACTTCTTCAGGCCTTTTAGAAAGTAAGTCATTATGAGCTTTTTAGCACATGAAGGATATGAGGTCCTAGCCCTGCAAAGGACAAGGGAGGCAAAGCCAGAGGAAGGCACCTGGCAGGAGAAGAGATTCTCATTTCAGCAGGCTGGAGGAGCTTGGTGGCCTTCCAGCTTGCCTCCTGACATGGTGCCACCAGTCTTTGACTCTCAGTAAAGCTGGTGACCTACAGGGCCAGGAGTCGAGTGGCTTATCTACATGGGGGAAATTTAAATCCTTTGGTCTAGCCAGAGGGAGAGAGAGCATACATGCCCTGCTCTGTGTCTCCTGGGAGGAAGGTGCACGCAGAGGAGCCCCCAGACAGCGAGCAGCATGTCACAGCCCTCGGCTCAGGGAGCGGGTGCTAGGCACGGCGGGTGGGAGGCCGGGCTGCAGGCGGGAGGAGGAAGCACCGCTAGGAAGCAAAACCAGCATCTGATCCCAGTTTGCCAGCAGCCTGCTTCTGCCACGTGCTCAGGCCAGCCTTGGCGAACAGGAGCATTCACTCTGCCCCGGCTGTGCCCCACCACCTCCACTTCCAGAGCCCCCTCGCTGGCAGGGTGGCCACGGCGGGCTGCCTGCTCTCCTCTGCCGGAGCCAGCAACGAGGCAGCGGGGGCAAAGGGCCTTCTCTCTCCCACGTGAAGCCAGCGGCCCCACACTGAGGGCTGCCCCCCCACAGCGGCACTCCAGCTCAACCCTCCCCAGACAGGCTGCTGCCTCTTACATGCTTTTTGAAGCCCATCTTGCGTTGCCTGCTGCCCACAGTGCTGCAGAGAAAGTACCGAGTGCACTTTGTATCTGAACCAAACCAAAAACCTGGTGTCACACCCGCCGACTTTGCCCGTCTACACCTCACACTCTCCTCTGCTCGCTCTCCTGGGGTGCTCAGGGCTTAATTGCTTGTGGGACATGGGGTTATGGTCTTATCAGCCCGCGTGGTTTTGACTGCTAATCACGTTGCTTGTGATGACATAGTCATACACTGAATAAGAAAAAAATAGTGGAAGAGCAGGTAAAGGTGACCTAATAAGCATACTGTGGGTCAACCATCTTTTTACACCAATTTTGATAAGGCCTCTTATAAAGATTGTTGGAGAAATAAATAGCATGACCCAAAGGGCGAAGTTTTTTATGGACAATAAACCAGCGACACGATAGGAAACAGCGTTACAGATTACCCATCCCTCTGGGCGTCAAGAGTAAGAAGGACACAAGAATCTGCACAGTCCTGTCCAACCTGCTGACAGAAATAAAGTGCAAGTACCATTGCTGGAAAAGCGACTATCTGATATTGCTGGTTGTCCAGTCCATCTACTCCTTATGTGTATTTAGAGTCACAGTTTCTGTTTTTGGCAACTAAAATAGGATTTTTACTGCATCTGCTCTGTCATCTTTCTTTACCACAATTGGAAACCAGATTCTCATTGCTGAAATCCTAACACAGGTCAAAGAGCAATTCATAAATGCAGCCAGCTTGCCTTTCAGCTTCCAGATGCGACAGGTGGTAGAGAAAATATTTTACTTGCCATACACCCAGAGGTGATCCAACATCCCTGAAAGAGGATCATTACTGCTTTCTTTGTCAAGGAGCCTCCTTTTCAGGGCAGAACTTGACTCTAAAATATTAGTGACATGGTGGTCACTGTTGAGGGTCACCGGATGATTCAGTTGGTTTAAATAACTTGACATTTTTATTCAGAACGGTGAAGCAGCACATGGTGAAAGACTTGCTGTAGTTTTCTATACTGACCAACACTAGAAGACCAGGCAAGCTGGTTGTTGATACAAAAGGGAGATGAACATTAGTGACAAACGAGAAAGGACTGTTTCTTTTCCCATTGCATGTTTTGCCTGTTGGAAATGAGCTGATCGGGGAGGTCACAGGGCCAAACTCTACAGCTGAATTTTTTAAAGCCAGATAATTTTATGACCGCTGTTAAGCGCTGTAATTTATGTAAACCAAGATAATGATAAGTAAGTGGAAACAAATCAACTCATGTTGCAAAGCTTATGTTCCCTGGGGACAGGGATGAGTGTCTCTCCTTCAGGAAGGAAAAGCAAAGGGCAGGAGCTTGGCTTCCTATGTGCACACTGGTGGAGGCCCTGGGCTGCCCCAGCCTGACAGCAAGGAGACTGCCCAAGGATTGTGGGTGCCGTGGAGCGCAGTGCTAATATCAGAGTTAGATATCATGCATGTGTGCATATTCATACATGCAACCCAGTGGGGATAAAGTCCCAAGAGGCAGGCACTCACCACTGCCAGGCTGTGCGAGGGAAGCCAGGACACTCCACAGTAATGGGGCATGGCCCTCGTTGGCAGCACAATGCTGTGACAAGAAGTCAACTCTGTATCCCATTGTATTTCTAATAGAACCAATACAATTTGATATAGTGCTTTTCTCCTATCCTCATCACAGATTAGGCCAGGAAGGTTGAATTTGCCTCCACAAAGAAACAGAAGTAGGACAGCGTCAGTGAGAGCAGAACCAGGCTGAAAATGCAAGTCCAGGGTGGGTTTAGGACATCCTATTTTTGAGCAGGCACAGGAAGAGAGGAGCAGAATGGTTTGGAAAAGCAGATCCCCTGGGAGCAGGCTGGGGAAGAGCACAGCTGGCAGGAAAGCTGCAAGGTGAAACCACACGTGCCGTTCTGCAGGGACCTCACCTGGAAGCTGGGTTCCAGTCTCATTAACCAAAGGGGATGGGACACAAAGTTAATGGCCACAAACCTCTGTAGGAGACATTCAGGTTAACCATTAGGCTACATGTGGAGAGGTTAAAATAGCCTGAGCACTGAAACTCCCTAACAAGGGAATGCTGTGGATGTGTTGGTGCTGGAGACATTCAAAACTATTGCTAGATGGCCTCTGTGTCCGAGAGGTACAGGGATTTGGGGATAATGAGATCAACCCCATCATAGCGAAGAGTGAAGGTCTGGATGACTCACTAGAAGTCCTGCCAACCTGGATGACACACTGATAACCCCACAGGCTGCCTGTCTTGGGCCCCCATCATGAGACCGCTGGCCTCCTCCAGCTGCCAGCCCCCAAGTTCTTACAAAATGCTTGCTTTTGAAACAACTGTTCAAATTTTTTGAAAACATCTCCAGTTCTGTTTTCATCCACACTGAAAGTGTTTTTCTGGTCAGAAAAGTGCTGGAAAAGAGGGAAAATATCTTGGTCAGCAGATTCAGCCTTTGAATCCGAAGCCACATTCCCTAAACTTAGAGGAAAATTATTTTCTGCCATTCCCCTACCTCTTTTGGCTGGGCACACTCAAGAGGGGGTGCATTAAGTTTGTTCTTGACTTTTCAATCAATGACCAATTTGTAAGTCTAATAATAGGGAAAAGGGGGTTATTTGTAAACAGAGCACAGAAGATCTGAGGCCAAGAGAAAATAAACAGGGAGTCTCTATGCACATTCTCAGCGTCATCCCTTTTCCAAGCAAAAGTGCCCCTTTTACACCCTGATGTTGGCCTTGAACAAAACCTTTCCTCATTTCTTGTGACTGTAGCTTCTTAGTAAACCAGGAGTTTGTTAGTGCCCAAAAGCTCTTGCAGCATCTCCAGAGCTGTGAAACAGTATATGCTCTCCACGTAGCTGTAATCAAGGTAAATCACGATGGCTCCCACATAAGACTGCTCAAGAAATCTCTTTACAGCAAACACAGCAAGAGTTTCAAGAAATAACTTCATTGGCATTTGTTCCATATTGCTTAATGTCTCCTTAGGGGCTGTGGCTACCATCCCAAACAACATTTCTATGGCTTGCATGGCTACATCCTTTTCCTCTGAATCAACGTTGGCATCTGCTCATCCAGAGTATTCAGTAGAAATATTTGCTGTTGCCTGGAGACCAAGACAGGAGAAAAACTATCAGGAGTCCTAAATTATTTTTGCAGCTCTTTCTCTGATACTGTGCCACTGCCTTGACAATCTCCTTCACTGAGCAGTTGTATATCTAATGGGGTTTTAAAATCTGTGGGATAGGTAGTTATGTTTTCCAAGTGCCCAAAATACCTGTAAAGTCCTCCCAGGTCTACGCGTGAGAGGCATCATGTAGAAGTACAAAGCACATCTACTACGTAGCCCAAGCAGACTCTATCCATCTTGGTCAGCATTGTCATCACTTGCACTTTCAGCCCTCTCTGGGACAGAGGTAAACCCCACAGAGATGGAACAGCTCCACGGAAAAACGTCCAACCAGCTCATTTGCTGACCGGTGGTCTGGTAGTACCAGAGGTACTGCAAACATACCATACCTATGGCTTTGCCTCCGCCCGGCCAGTGCGGCAGGACTTTAAATACACAGAGGAATGCTGAACCCTGAAATGTTTCCACCGACTCCAGTTGTTAAAACTTTTCACATCACACCGACAACCGCTCACATATGTGGGAGATGAAGAAACTTCCTTCCACCCAGAGGTGCAGGAAAACTCTGGAGCTGGCAGTCACATGCTCCACACAGCCTTACAACCCGCAGGATCCTGCATGGAAAAATTTCACTTCCATGTGTTGACTAAGTTAATGTGGTGGGGATAGTGGGCGGACATAAAATGAAACTATGAAAGGAGATTAATTTGCAGCTGGAGCCCAGGCAGGGAAAACTCCGATCCTCTGTTTGCTCAGAAAATGGCAGCTTTGACCAAAACCCGGTCAAAAAGAAGAGGTTAAGGTAACGGTAGTAAAAAAAAAAACACAACAAAATAAAACAAAACAAAACAAAACAAAAAACCAGGGAAAAAAGACGCAGCAAAAGTTAAGCAAAGCCTCTCTGGAAATTAAGATGTGGAATTCATAACATTTGCAGTATAATAAACCCAGCCAAAAGGAGCTCTGTTCTGCCTATGAGGAAACCCGAACCGGCGTCACGCCTGGCAGCAGCCGCCCGCAGCCCGCTTCCTCCGCGCCTCACTGCAGAGCTGTCTTGCTCGCTGCCCTCGGCTACGTTTAACACAGCGTCTGTTTCCACTCTAACCCCTTCAGTTTGGAGGAGGAGGATATAAATCAGCTGCAGAGCTGCCCAAAGGGCTTAGTCACAGCAGGTATTGGTTTAGGGTGTCTTAGAGGAACTATTTTTTTTTTTTCTTTTTGCTGGAAGTATTCTAGGGAATAAGCGTTGGCTTTGTGAGGAACAGGCATTGCTTAACAGGCCAGAGAGTCTCCAAACAAAGGACATTTTACATCACCAGGCAGAATCATCTTCTAATGTTTTGGGCTGAACTTGGCCTCGGGCGTGAAGGCTGTTACACGAGTTCCCGGCAGATGCTTGCAGCATCCCTGCTGAGCCAGTCTCGTTGTCCCTCCCATCTGCGATGGGAGACCCTCTGCGATGGGTGTCACCCCCTCCTCCCAGCTGAACGCCTTCCCAATACTAGCTTTGCTGTTTTCCTCCTGTTTGTGTCTGGTCAATACCCCTCAAACTGCTCCTGCTACGGGCTCCTCCTGACCCTTCTTCTGTGGGACCCAGGTGAGGAAGGCACCAGTCATTACTCCTAATCTTTTTGCCTGTTTTCACTTCACTCTCCATGGTTTTGCCTGTCACCAGAGCGCCTGGTCGCTCATCACACCACCTCCCTGCAGCAGAACTGCCTCCCCAGCCCCACTGTGGGTACAAGACCACACGTTGTTTGCCTGTTGTTACATCGGGCGTGAGGAGCCTCCCTCAAGCACCAGCTCCTCTCTCCCTCCCAGGCAGGTACTGGGGCTGTGCTTTTGGGTCAGTGCCACCCCTGGGCATCATGTCTGCAGCCTCCAGCCCCTGCAACACCTCCAGCAGCGGAGCCAGCAGCCTCTTTGCTCACACACTGGCTGCTTCACCCTTCTCCCAAAGCCTCTTTCTCCAGCTCTAGGAGAGGAAATAAAAAAACCAACCTAGCACATGCAAGGTTTCCCCAACACAGGCCACACAAATTGCAGCAATTAGCAAGTGTAAAGGGCATGCTGTGGTTTTCACACTTACTACTGCATCTTAATACTCATTCATATCCTTGGGCATAATCACAAGATAGTATCCGGCGGGCTACATTATTGAGACCTTCCCCTCAGTGCTGCTGCTCCTGAACCCCACTGGAAAGACCCAGTCGTTAGCCTTCATGCATCCAAACACCATTAGGCAAGTCTTCAGACTCAAGACAGTCTGGCTTCTCTCTCACCCTTGCTATACTGGTGCTATGTGGACTTGATCTCTGGCTCTTGCCCTCTTGCTTGCTCCCCATCTCTTTAGATTGTGACCCCCTCATTTTCTGCCCCACCGCCACCTCCCCTTCACTGTGCAAGGCCTCGTGGAGCCCAATCTTCCCTACGTGATTTGCAACAGCAGCTCCAAGTCCCATTCGCAGACCATTGCCCTCCCTCTGCAGGAGCTATACAGACTGAGAATTCAAACCAGCTTGTTAACAGTCCTCCAAGGCATATTTCTACTATTCTCTGCTTCTCCATGTTCTTTCCTTCTCTGCCTCCCAACTTCATGACTATGCTGATGAGGCAAATGCTGTCAGGATCAGGAACTTGGAGCATTTCAGGGTTCTTTTTAAATGGTATATTTTGTTACTTGCAATCTGGCACACCATGCCTGTGTGCAAGTGATGCTAAACAAAGGCTGGCCAAAACTAGATAGTAAAGTTCCTACCTGCCTTTAAAAACAACAACAGCAACAACAACAACAAAGAAACCCTATTTGACTTTGCAGCCTTCACCTACAAAGAAGTTTGGGACATGAGACGGCCTCTGTTTCCACAGCCCTCTATTGCCAAACTGAAGGTGTTTTGGTACAAAAGCCACACCTAGCCCCTAGCATGGGAGCAGCCAGTACAGTCGCTGGGACACCTACAGCTGCTTTAGGAATTAGGAAGGAGGGAGGCAGCTACCAGAGTGGGATCTGAGCCACCTGGAGCTCTGCAGATCAAAGTCATCACACTACTCTTTACCAAGGGGCAACTGGCACAGCCAGCCACGCATGCTGGCTATAATTTACAAAGACAGCTAGACATGTTGAAGGTGGATAGCACTGAAGTCACCTAACTTCGAAGACAAAAAATAAGTGACTGACCACTAATGCCTGCAGCCCAGATGTATGGACGCAGCCCTTTTACCAGGATCCCACAGCAAGCATCCGTGACTGTAACAAAATGTAAGGAGCAGCAGGAGCCACCATAGGTGTCCCCTTGCCCCACAGTGAGCTGGAAGTGCAACCTGTGAAGCGTACCAAGGCACATTCTGCCATGCCACCTTACATGGGACGACAGGTGTCTCGTCCTTGTGGGTACTTCCCTCTGCCCTGGCACACCAGGCACGTCAGGAGCAATTGGGCCCGTGCGCAGGCCAGCCCTTTCTTCTGGCCGCGCTGAGAGGCCCATGCACTAAATCAAGGAGCCAGAGCATGGGCGAACTCCCAAGTCAGAGGAATGTGTGTCTCAAAACCATCATGCTAGGAAAGGCTATTTACCTTTCTGAGCCTTGGCTAGGCTATTACTGACTATGGTGAACTGCTAGGGGACACAGATGCTAACCTATGAGAAACAGCATGGACAACTCATCCACAGTAAATCCAAGGAAGAAGTCCCTCCAGACTAGCTGCTGCCATACACCCAAACTGCAATGAATGCTAATGGTATTGGATCAGGCAAATCCCTGCTTTGCTGGAGGCTCTAGCGTGAGTGCGCTCGCTCGCTCTCTTTCTCATGTGAACTATTACAGAAAGTAAACTTCCGCTGCTGCCTGTTCTGCTCTTCTCTATCACCTGCGTGACCTAGCTCAAGGTTAGTTTCAAAAAGCAAAACACTGAGTGACGAGGCATTTATCATTAATAAGCTCACAGAAGAAAAACGGTGCTGGCTTCCCAGAACCAGTGCACTAGAAGGACGAGGGAAGTACAGTACCATGAGCGAAGACCTACTTTTAGCACAGTTTCCCAGTTGTTTGTCATACCAATAGCACCATGCAACTAATACAGCTATTTTCTTCACCAATTATTAACTGGACAAAGACTATTTGTTTGTAGAGCTGCACAGAAAGTCCAGAGAGGAAGCGAGCAGTTTCAAGCTCCGCGTGCACACCCTGCGATAGGCTTGGGATCTTCTCCAGATCAGATATGCCTCGCTCTTCAGGGGCTGATGGCTCTGCTTCAGGCAGCAGGGAAGGAGGCAGGCCTGGGTGCTTGCTGCAGTTGGGCATGCGTCTTCCAGGCAGAAGCCCATCTCTCATGTGGGCCCAACCACCCGTATGCCCAGGGCAGGCAAGACTGCGGTCAGCAGAAGGTATCTGAAGGCCATTGAGCAGCACTGCGGCTCTGCCTGAGGCTCTGCTGTCAAGGATCAGCATGCTGGTTAAGTCAGCATCTGCCGAGCAGACTCCCCGTACAACTTTTCTTTCCACTGTTCATGGGAACCAGCTTCCACCAGCCAAACTCTTCTTCCACCATCTTTTCTCCACCTAGCTCACCTTTATGGCCAGACCACACAAGAAAGCACGTTAAACAAAGCCAACAGCAGGGAAGGTATGGCGGCAGTGTAAGCCTCGAGGTACCCTGCAGCTTTTTTTTTGGCAGGAACTTTTCCAACATGAATTAGGCAATGTCTCTCCTGAACACTGAGGCATGTCAAGACAGCTGAAGGATCAGTAGTTTGGCATCAATATTCCACCCCCAATTTGGAAGAGAGCTGGAACAGTTCCCAATTAAGAGTGCCAAGCTTGCTCCGGAGAGCTCAAATGGGAAAACACAATGAGCAGCGCTGGCAAAGCATCCCTAAACAAAACCACTGGCTTCAGAAGTTTCTGGGATGGCTGGCTGATACCTTCAAGGGGTACAATGGCTTGAATGCAATAGCAGGGTGATCTGTGTGTACACCGAGGCTTTGCTGGGGGTACATATTCCCCTCCTATGCAAAACACCAAGCAGCGGCTCTGCCAAAGCTGACCCGTACCACATCAACACCCCACTTTAACCTCACTCAAAACACACACAGGCTCTCCTTGAGAGGGAAGGAGCTGTGCGGGAAACACAGGGCACACGAGGAACAATAAGCCAATCCAAGGTTTAAAGCTACACTGATCAGAAAGAAGTTTGCAGGAACAGACCAAGCAACTCAAGATGGGAGGACTCTGTAAGAAA
This sequence comes from Falco punctatus, assembly GCF_963210335.1. Classification (NCBI taxonomy): domain Eukaryota; kingdom Metazoa; phylum Chordata; class Aves; order Falconiformes; family Falconidae; genus Falco; species Falco punctatus. Next base: position 20,675,859 of record NC_137587.1, read on the forward strand.
CAAGAAAGGGTTAAAAGACCACCAGGGTAGGTCACATCAGGTATTTGCTGCCCTTGATCTGCACACCCATGTGCTTGCAGGGCTGACCCCTGGATCAGTGAGGAATGACAGAGGGATGCTTGAGCACAAGATGGGCACCTCAAAGGTCAAGAGAAGGGAAGTATCTGCATTTGAGTGGTCATCTAAAACCAGCCCCTCAATTTTTGCAAGTAAAACCAGCTCCACTGTCAGTTTCTTGAAAAAACTCGGGGTTTATTGATTTAAACTGCAAACAGTCATTACAAAAGAGATTCTCTTTTAAATAAACTCACACAAAGAGGAAGAAAAAGCAATGTAGTGAACAGTAACTGGGGGGGGGGGAATAATTACATTCATTATTCTCTTTGTGCCAGTCCCGTTAACCTTGGCAAGGAAAACTCCAAACTTGGAATACAGAAACACAAAGACAAACTGTATTTGGAATGTCTTCAGATAGGCACTTTGAGCCCAAGGCTTCTCCTTGAAGAATCTATACAAAAAAAAAAAAAGAAAAAAAAAAAAGAAAAAAAAAAAGTCTTCCTTCCACGCTGTCTCGCAACAGAGCTCAGGTATGTACATTCTAAAGCCCAGGTAGACAAGACCCAGGGGAGGGGAAGAGGAGGAGAAGAGGAAAGGCAAAGAAGCACATTAACTCAATTTGCAGTCCAACATAAAAAAAAGGGGGGGGGGGGGAAATTCTAAAATAAATAATCCAAACACAGTTTTTGCATTTTTTAAATTAATTTTTCATTTTTTAAAATAAAATAACCAAAAAAAGTGTAAAGTTACAAAAAATGTCATTGTAGTATAATATATTAAACTGTGGGGAAAAAAAAGGAAAAAGACACTTCACAATCTTAAGATTAATATGGAAGATCATAATTTAAACATAAAAGAATATATTCTATGGATTCATCATCCCGATAAATATGAACAAAATTAACAAAAAAGCATAGGTTTCGGCAATAAATACGTTTTGATAAGTTAAATAAGCTTTTTTATATTGTTGTGCAGTGACAAGCAAAATTTGCTCTCCAATTTCTGAAAAGTTATACAAAATTAAAAACCCAGAAAAAAATAATAAAAAGCTTGGCGTGAGTGCTCTAAGATAGGTCTAAAGTACTCTAGAGCAAAACCATTAAAGCTATGTCTACTGGAACTTTGTTTACACGAACTTGTGTGTGTGTGTGTGTGTGTGTGGAATGACTTCTGTTGGCCCCACCCCCTCTGTTTCTTTATTTAAGATGTCACATGAATATACGGGGAACTTTTAGCACCAAAATCTAGTCTCTCATAGTCCATCTCGGTTTTGTCTTGTTTTCTTCCTCCCAGTCGAAATCCCACTCATGTTACAATCTTTGTCCGTTCTCAGCTTTTCTTCCCACAGACCTGAGTGGATCCAGGCAAGATTAGTCTTTAAGGGGAGGGGAGAAAGAGGACTGGATGTTAACGCTTCCCCACATGCCTGCAGCCTAGCGGAAACTGGCCACTGGGAGAGGGCGATGCAGTACGTGGCCAGTGGAGGGAGCTGGGTCCGGACATTTCCTGCACATCTGGAAGTGCAGAGCTGCTGGTGCCCTCTGCAGCTGGAGAGGTAATACAGTCACAGTGAAAGTGTTAAAGGCACTAATTTTGTAAACGTTATTGCTTTTCATTGTAATTTGGCACTTAAGGTTTAAGCCAGTGGGTCTACAGCAGGCAGGTGGACAGGTTAACATCCAGCTTGGACTACTGGGGACAGGGCAGGGGGAGTTCAGCTTAACATTGTAATAAGAGGTGGGGGGGAGCAAGAGGAAAACCCCAGATTAGTCGTCGGAGATGGAGAGTCTGCTGAAGATGGGAAGACGTCTTGAGGTGTCCAGGATAGGGGAATCTGAGCCGCTGTGGCTGCTGCTGGAGCTGCTCAGATAGCCCTCCTGGTCAGAGAGGGAGTCCTGAGGACTGGGCGGCGAGTCAAACATGTTGGGAGACTCAGACATGGGCCTGAACAAAAAGGTGGTGGGGGAGCCCCCGCTGGGCACCTGCACCCCCATGCTGGGGGCAAAGAGACTGACCAGCTCCTGGCTGGAAAAGGTGAAGGGGTTGCTGGCGCAGTCAGGCAAGGTGGGGGAGCCCAGCAGGTCATCAGCGCTCAGCATGGGCGGCGGGGTGATGGAAGTGGGGCTGTCCAGCAGCCCGCTGGCAGCAGTGCTGGGGAAGCCGGCGAAGCTGAAGCTGTGCTGCAGGCGGGGTCTGTCGGTGACGGCGGGCTCCCGGCCCCCCGCCACGGCACGGCGCTCCTCCGCGTTGTGGATGAAGTGGCAGCGCGGGCCGTAGGGGCAGAAGCCGATGGTGTGGAAAGTGCGGCAGAGCTCGGTCTTGTACTTGGGATGGCGAGTGAGGCTCCGCAGCTCATGGATGCCGTGGGCGAACTGGCACTTGTCGCCGTACTTGCAGGCGCCATTCTCCTCGAAGGGGCGGCACAGCTCTGTCTTGTAGCGGCTGGAGTTGACCTGTCCCCCGGGCTGCTTCTGCTGCAGCAGGCGCTCGCCGCCCTCGGAGAAGGAGCGGTCCCGGAAGCGGCTTTCCCGGGGGCCCAGCATGGGAGCCGGCTCCCCTTTCAGGCTGCTGAGGAGCTGGTTCTGGTGGAACTTGGAGTTGGGCAGGGTGACAGAGTGCCTCCTAGGGAAACCCCCGCCGGCCGGGGTACCCACCGCCTTCCTGTCCAGCAGGCACCCACCGACACCCGACGGGCTGTAATTCAACATCTTATTGCTCTGCGGGAAGAAAGCAAGGGCCGGTCACTGCCACCGCCTCCGCCGGCGTCCCCATGCAGCCCCGGGAGCCTCCCGCGGCACAGCACGGCGCGAGGAGCGGCGGCGGCCGCCCTGCCCCGACGGGCTCCCCCGGCAGCAACATCTGCTTCAGCCCCTTCAGCCGCTTCACCCGAGGGCCCCGGGCCGGCCCACCCCGCCCGCCCCCGCGCACGCAAGTAAAGAACGGAGCCAACCGCGGGGGAGCCGCTGGCCGCGTCCGAAAAGGCTCCGAGGCCGGAGCTCCGTTCCGGGAAAGCTCCCCGGGGAACGGCGGCGAGCGGGAAGGGCGGGCGCCGGCCCCGCCGCTCCCCTCCGCGGCTCCCGCCTAGCCCCCGCCGCCCCCTCCAGCGGGGCCGAGCGAGGGGCGGCCGAGCCCCGCGGGGAGGGAACCCGCCCGCCGGCCCGCCCGGCCCCTCGGCAGCACCGCCGCCCGCCGCGCCGCGCCCAGGCGTGTTACGGCGCGGCGGCCCCGCGGGCAGGGGCAGGGCCCGGCCCCCCCCAGCCGGCGCCCGGGCTCGGCCCGCCGGGAGAGCGGGGCGGCGGGAAGCGCCGGCGGGGGCCCCGCGCCCCGGGACGGCGCAGCCGCGCTCGGTCCCCGCCCTGCGGCGCTACACCAGCCCCGGACCAGAACGCCGTGGGGGGGCGGGGATCCCCGACACGGCCCCCGAAGCCGGCGGCGCGGCCCCGACGGCGCGCTTACCTTGCATAAAACTTCGCTCAGGTCGAAGATGGTGGGCGACACCAGGGCTGTGGACATCTTCGGCGCCGAGGGGGGAAGCGGGTGGGGCAGCGGCACAGAGACACGAGGAGTCGCGGCGTGGGTACGGCACAGCCTCCAGCGCCCCGGCGCGCAGCCGCCCCCCGCCGCTGCTGATGCCGCCACCAGCCCTCCCGGCCGCCGCGCCCGCTCGCCGCTTCCAGCGGGCTCGCGGAAAGCTCAACTTATAAAGTTTCGGACTTGCCCCCGGGAGGAGGAGCCGGCGGCGGGAGGAAGGGGAGGAGGAGGAGGAGGGCAGGGTGATTGACACCGCGACTGAATCACCCGGGCGGGCAGGCCCAGAAAAACTTTCGGGAGGAAGAAGGGGGGGGGGGGGGAGAAAAGAAAGAAAGGGGGGAAAACAGGAAAGCGGAAAAAAAAAAAAAAAAAAAAAAGCGGCGGGCGGCGTGGGGGCGGGCTGCCCGTCCCGCGCGGGAGCAGGCAGTGGTGCGGGCCGCCGCGCGCGCGCCTGTGTGCGAGGCGGCGGGTGGCGCGCGCGGGCGGCGGCGGGGCCGGACCGGAGCCGCGCTCGCGCCTACCCGCGCCGCGGCCCGGCGGCAGCGCTGCACCCCCGGGAAATCCAGCCCCGCGGGCGGCGGGCTGGCCGTGCCGGGGCGGGCTGGCCGTGCCGGGGTTGCAGCCCGGCCGCGGCCTCTCCCCGCCCGCCTCGGGTGCGATCGCTCGGATGCATTTTCGGCGCGGCCGCTCGTCCTCGCGTTTTTGCAAGCTGGCTGTCGCGGCGTTGCTTCGCACCGCTGCCCCGGAGCCGGGCTTTTTTTCTAATTTTTGTTGAAACCTGGCACGCTCAGCAAGGGGAAATAGCTCGCATCCGCAGTAATTTACATTGTTAAAATAGGGGTTTGCGCTTTAAAAGGGTGCTTGATAAATGCGGCCTTTTCTCCCCGTATAGTCCTCTTCCAGTCTCCAGAACTTGAAATTGTAAAACTGAACAAAAAACCCCAACAAAACCAAAAAACCAGCAACCAAAAAAAACAAACTCTGAGCAAGTAATCTGCTCCAGATTTTAGTTGGCAAACTATGATTCATACTGATATCGATATGGCGGAGGGGGGGGGGAGGAGGAGGGGGAGTGGCGGCAGTTTCGTGTTTTAAAAAAAAAAAAAAAAAAAGAAGGAAAAGCAAAGTGCTTCGGGGCCTCAGCGTGAAACCTGCTGCCCCTCAACTCTTACCCCCCGCCGAGGCATGGCTGGCCCCGACTGTAACTGCAGGGGGGTTTCACCTCAGGCCGGGCGGCGGCCCCTGGCGTGGGGGGCGGGTGTCCCTGGGCTGCGCCCGGGCCGGCGGGGAGAGCAGGACCCCGGCCCCGCCGGCGGCCATCGCACCGGCACCCCGGCACCGTCACACCGCCGCGCCGCTGCTGCTTGCTCGAGTCGCGGGATCTGGACTTGGCGCTGGCGGCGGATCAGTTCCCCTCCTTCGGTCTTCAAGAACGGCCAAAATAACCAACCGAGAGAAACGCCCACAGGCTCCGTCTATTCCAGATTTTTTTTTCAAATATTATTTACTTAAGGAGAGCAATCAGGTTCCTCGAATTTCCTTCTCTTTCTAGTTTTTTTTTCTTTCTTTATCCTTGCCTTGGCCAGAAGTGAGGAGTAACCAGGGCAGAGACCAGCCTATTATTTTCTGCAGTTGTTTACTCATTCTGTAGATGGTGCTTGTTCCCAGGGCTCTGAGCCTCTCTATAATTAAACCCATTTTAATTGTTAGGTTAGAAACGTCATTTCGGGGACTTTCCAAGAGTTACCGAGAAAGCCAGCCGAGATAACCATTTCGCTCCTGAGTCGCTCCCAGCCCGCAGTTCGGCCGGGTTCCCCCCGCTGGCCGGCTGCGGTGCGGGGGGAGCGGGGGCGCCGTGCGGGGGAGCGGGGCTCCCGCAGCTCCCGGGGCTCCCGCAGCTCCCGGGGCCCCCCTGCTCCCGGGGCCGGCTGCCCCGCTGCCAGCGCAGCTGCCCACCCCCGCCGCTTCTGCCTTCCTCGCCCCGTGTCGCATTTGTTTTGGAAACCAGGGGTTTAAGGTTGCACATTTCCCCGGATCGAGCGGCAAAAGCTGAAGCCAAGAAGGAATTTTTTCACCAGTGATTTCGCTGGCGCAGCCCGGCTCCATGGTGGTCTGCTTTGCATTGGCTGCGCACATGCTCACATCAGGAATTTAGCTGCTCACCCCACCTCGTGGCTGAAAGTCAGACCCCTCCGGGCCAGAGTGGGAATTTGTGTGGGCATGAATTCACACCGAGCGGAGGAATGAAAAAATGGGAGCCTTGCACCTCCTGCCAGAGCCGTGCCAGAACTTTGATAGATGCAAATGAATAAAGATAGGTAAATGAATAAATGAAAGTCAGTTATTAAAGAAGATTACTGAAAAAGCAAATGAATGCAGTGCCATGCTCACTAGCTGCCTTGTGGGGGTCAATCTGTCCAGGCCCAGCACATTCCAGTTGGGATACTACAGCTGGGCCCAGGAAGCAGCAATAAATGTCCACGACTTCCCGAGCCCTTCCCAAATCCATCCTCAGTGCCCAAGCAGCTTCTGGAGCATTCTCGTTCCGTGGTTCTGGTGCAGGCAGATGCTAAACATATTGCAAAATGCAGAGGAATAAGATTTTTTGTCAGACCTGTGCACACATTTAATGGAGGAATTAAGATCTGCTTTCCTGAGCGAGAGCTGAAACAGGCCAGAATGGCCAGAAAACCGGGAAGAAGCAGGGGCAGCGGATGAAATGATAAAGGCAGGAGGTTTAAAGGAGTACTTTTTCCAGTCGTGTGTGCATATAAAACTGTGGGCTTGTTGGCACATGATGTTGTGGAGGTCAAAAGTATAAACAGGGTCAAAAAAGCAATTTGACAAATTTATGGAGGAAAAGTCCCTGGAGGTTTACTAAAGGCAAAGGCAGACCTCCATGGCACATTGCTGGACAATGCGCAGCAGAAGTATCACTCTCATTCCCCTGTTTTTCCCGCTAAGCATCGGCTGCTCTTGGAGGTAAGAGGAAGGCCACAAAGACCTTTGTTCTGACTCAGCCTGGTTATTTTTGCATAGTTAGGGTCTACTTTTACACTTGATACTCTGTCTAATCCTGATGGGCTCAGAGGTGCACCCGCAAACTTGGGATTTGCTGTGTGGCGTCAGATTGTTCAGGCCAGGCAGGAGGAGGTCAGCACTGGGAAGTACAAATCAGCACCATCTCGTCCCCGAGCTGCTGGGCACAGTTTCACACAGTGGCCTCTGCTGAAGGCTGGAGAACAGTCTCATGGGGTAGCTGCACTCCTTGCCCAGTTTAACTCCCCGTCAGGGTAATAAGAGGTTACTTTGAGTATGAACTGAATCCAAGTGCCAGTTTTGCCACAGATATATTTGGTGATGTTACAGCTCCCATAGCAACAGAAGAAGATTGCTATCTTGAGACACCTCCACTTATCCTTCACCTGGAGCCGTTTGGCAATAGGAAGCCTGCAGGTCTGCTTGCGTCAGTCAGTTACTGAGTGAGAACACAGTGCAAAAAAGCCTGAACTGCTGAAAACAAGGTGGTGGGGGGTGGTGGTTTGGTTTGTTCCCCCTCCTACCACTCAGTTCCCAAAGTTTCAAGGTAGGAAAGGGAAGTGCTTTCACACGAGCAAGGTTTTCCCCTGAGAGTTCTGGATGAGTTAGGCATTTCGCTCCCCCGCTCCCATGGGAATCGTCATGTAAACAGACATGTCTTTTCCGCAGTGGTGCTCCGATGTACGGAGGCTGGGGACGAAGGAAGAACAAACCTCCTGCCTTTATTTCTGCGGGGGGTGTAAGATGAGTCGAAGCTTTTTGCAGTCGCTGTTCTATTCATATCTTTTGGGTCCGGTGCTATTTTTGTTGGCTGTGTCCCTGGAGGTGGAGGTGTGGAAGTGCCTTTCTGCTGGTCTCCACAAGCAGGTGTAGCTGTTCCCTCTGTTGCAGGCGCCTCCTCAGATGCTGTGGCCTTTCGGGGGGAGTAGGCAGATGTCAGCATGGCCGTTCCCCGTCTGTCCCTAACTTTTTAATCCTTCCTTTTATTTTGGCCTTGCGCTTCTTCCATGGAACATCTCTGGGTAGCCACTGGGAGGTGTGAATGGCTCGGGATGGAAACCACAGCTTGTAGGTGCGCCCTCTGCCAGGCTTTTCTGGCACCCAGGGGAGCCTGGCCTCCGCCTGCTCCCAATAGAGAGGGATACTACCAGCTGCTCGGTGAGGAAACAAATTCACAAAGATACAGGAAAGTGTGTTAAGGTGGTGGGAAGCAATGGGAGTGAGATTCCTGGCAGCTCGGGTATGTAAACATTCATAAAATAGAGAGCGTGTGCATGTGTGTACTTTGTGGTGGCAGGAAACCCAAGAAGCTAGCTCCATTATTTTTGCTGGAATTGGTCACAACAGTGCCAGACGAGTATTATAAGCCCTTAATCCTCCTGACTTTACACCTGTGAACAACCTAAAGACCATCCAAGGCGATCTAAATTATGGGACATCTTTACTAATTAGTCATAGGGTTTGGGATCTGACTTGGTTGTTCATAAAGAGGGTTTTCTGTTTCTCGGCAGCTCAGACGCTGAGCTACCTCTGGGGGACGTGAGGGGAGGGGGAGGCAGGAGGTGGAGGTAGTGTGTGGCCTCTTCTGCAAGTGTCACATGAATGTGACTAGCCTGCCACAAGTTTAGCAGCACAAATGGTGGCACTGACAAGATGCTGCAGTGGAAAAAGCAGAGGTGGGTGCCCTTTTAGCAGACGCAGGGTAGGGAATTTGGCTGAACTTAATGGATCTAGGTTATAATTTCCAGTGGAAATACTAATGCAATTAATACATTTCCACATAGCAGGACAGCAAGCCTGTGTTAGCGTTTAGCTGTTTGCCATGATTGCTCAGGTGGCTGGGCCAGCCACATCCTGGGCTCTGTCCAGCTGCACCCACATGCAGCCTGTGCTGGGCTGAGGCACAAACCAGTGTGGAAAAATAATAGGTTTGAGGGGCTAGAGGAAAAGAGCATCACCAGGACTGGCTGCTACATGGTTGTGGAAAGTGAAGGTGCCTCAAGAGGAACCTCTGCTCCTGGCCTGGGTGCCAGGCTGTCGTCACTGCACCCTGGCTCCCTGGCAGGGCATCCACCAGCCTGCCCAGCATCTACACACCCAGTCCGTATGTGGTGCACAGGGCTGGAAAGCCCAGCAGCACCCTCCTGCAGTACCACAGACCTCCCTGCTGCCCACTTGCTGGAACCCGCCACCTCCTGCAGGGAAATCTCCCTGTTCTTGTTGGGGTTTGTCAACACTTAGTGAAGTTGCAGACCCTTTAGGGCAAGGAGCAAATCTCATCTGTCTTTCCTCCTTGCATGAAGCTGGAGAAGGGTTTTCCATCCTGCTGGCATGGTAACGGGAACTGAGAAAGTGCCCCAGCCTGGGTACAGCAAGGTGAGGGATGGAGCAAGAGATGTTTCACACCACTGGTGGAGGAGAGCTGAGAAGCAGTATGCCATCCCACTGCAGGTCCCTGGAGCAGTTCCCCATCCCCCTGTCTGTGGGAAGCACCCCCATATGGGACAGCCTGCACAGCTGGCTGCCAGCACCCTCGCACTTGGCAGTCCCAGGGTCCCTAGCATCACTGTTAGTCCCAAACTCAGGAGCTGCTATGGTGTACAGCAAAGGCACAGCTTCTGTTAGGTACCTTTAACTGGGCCTAGTCTACACAGGGCCCTATGCCTGCCAAGGCAAAGAGAAGTCAAATGTCTTTTATCTAAACAAATTGTTGTTCAGGGTAAGGCAAGTGCCAGAAGCTTTAAAGAGGCTGTTGGCAGTTTCCAGAAAAAGCAGCAAGTGACACCTGCTGCACATCAAAACAGCAATTGCCCTTGTATCGATAGGGTGGTTAGTTCACGAAACAAAAGTGATCAGGGACATGGAAAGGCACAGATCTCAGAAACCAGCACCAATTCCACATTTTTTTCAAATCCTGCTTCCACGCTCCCAAGCCCATACACAGCAGGGCGATAACACAGCACAGCGATTTCTGTTGGCCTCTGCCCGTTTCCAGCTGGAGCAGCCCTGGCTGCTGATTTATTCAGCAGACGTCAACCAGTGGAATGTTTCAATGATTTTTCCCTCCAAAAGAATGTGCTAGGACTAAATACTTTCACCTTTCTTTTTTTAAAGGAGAAAATGTAAACCTACTCGGGAGCCTCTTGGATTGTGTCATTTTTCTGACGTGCAGTGCTGGTGGCAGCTCACCTCCAACAGGCCCAGCTGTAACCCTATGAAAAATGCCACTTCAGCCCTTCACAGTGGGACTTGTCATAACCTGATTTCCAAACACACGGGTTGCGCTCCACGCTTCTTACAGTTCCATGAGATACTTGCATCAGGGAGGCAGCTTGCTTTCCCACCTATCCCGTTCCATCAAAACACACTTTTAGCACCAGGCAGGAAGCCAAGGTCAAGTCTCCTTTTCTTTCTTTTTTTTTTTTTTTTCCCCTCCCCCTGCCTGCTCTGAATACATTATGATACAGGCTTCAGTTCCACTATTCTGTCTTTTCCCACAAGACCGTTGCCTCATTCAGACCACAGCGGGGAACATGCTTTCATCTCTGCCAGCTGGGCATGGCTGGAGCACCCCATGCCCGTAGGAGCTGTGTGGGGAGGACGCAGAGGCGAGGCTTTGCAGATTCCCAGGCACAGAAGACAGAGGGATTTGGTCAGGTCCAGTTCTGGGAGGGCATTTCCAGGGTGTCTCTCCCACTGCCTCATTTATCAGGTTGGTAGTGAAGAATATCGATGAGGATGGGATTCCTCTCACCTGATTTTAGGTGCCTAAAAGTTAGGTGCCTAAACCTAATTAGCTGGACATGCTTCCTGCATAGTCAATGGAGACAAATAGGCACCTCTAGCATGTGATTCATCTCACCTATCTTGAACATTTATCTTGAGAAGGGCTGACTCACTCAGCAGCCAAGCACCCGCTTCTCTTCTGTGCTGTAAAGGCAGATCAGCAACTTGCTGAGGATTTGACAATTAAATTTTGGATGTCCCAAGTTAGGCAAGGTAAGTCCTACCCCCAGCTGCAGCAGTGTCTGTGGGAAGCATTGTCACTGTGCCCCTGCTTCACACCCACACCCACCCTCCAGTTTCCCTCAGAGGGTCCGTTTCCAGCCCTTCCCAAGCAGGGCTGGGTTTTAGTCTGTCCAAATCACATAATCAGTCCTTATCATATTATCAGGCCAAGTTAAATATTTATAAAGCACCTGGGGGCAGGGTCCATGTCTTTCTCCTGTTTGTATATTCCTTCGAGGAGCAAAGCCCCCATGCCATTTGCAACCTTTCGTGGACTAGTGCAATGCAGCACCGTGGGTCCCTGGGCCAATCTGCAGGTCTTGATGAAATGCAGCCGGGAACACAAAAAGAGCTTATGGACATTGGGAAACAAGCAGAAGTGAATCATAAGAGTCAGGAGAAGCTACTAACGTGTGGGAAAAAGGCAAATGTGCTACCTCGGCACAAACATATAATAAGGAAGTATGTAATAATAATTATTGTTATTGTAATACGGTCTGGGTGAGCATTTGGGAAAAAGATATCTAATAACTGACAAGTGACGTGGCTCGGTTTGTTTTGATCTGAAATTCAAACAATGGTTGTGTTTATAAGGCAATAATACGCAGGGCACAGAGCACTGGCATTGCACCAACTATGCACTCCCCAAGTCGGGTTTATGTAGGTCATGCCAGACAAATAATAGTGTTCTTCAATATAATTACTGATTCATTACGGAGAGGGAATGTAATCGAGTCTGTCTGGATTTCAGGGAGGCGTTAGATATGGTAAATTCATACATTTGAACTCGGATTGAGAAGGCTTTGTGCGCTTGCCTCGCTCTGCTCCTCCGGGAGTTAGCGGTAAAATTCCCGCTGCAGCCCGCCCCGGCAGCGCGGGAGCCTCCCCGCTGGCTGCAGAAGGTGCTGGTGCTCCCACCACCCTTTGCAGACTCTCTCAGCACCCTTTGAAGCACTTCACAGGTAGATGGGGAAACTAAACTACGGTTAGACCAAGACCTGGATCCATATGTGCTGGACCTGGCACTTAGCTTAGGCAATTGCCCCCGCCCCGTCAGCTGCCCTCCATCCCAGGGGCACCCTGGCCCCTCCACTTCTGAGCTTCCTGGTCCATCTTCTGGATGTGTCTCTTTACACACGTTATTCCACTGTTATTTCAGAGGGAAGCGGTAAAAGCCAGAGGACAGGATGGCCCAGCTGGTGCTCACCAGCCCCCTGGCCTGCACCAGGGAAGTAGAGGAGTACAGGAACCTTCAGTAACAACTGGCTGATGCTTTGGTTTCTTTGTGCTGTGCAAGTCAAAAAGAAAGATGTAAAGGTGCTTTTAAAAAAAGTTGCAAGGGAAGTTTGTGCTTTGCCACCCGTCTGCCTCGCAGTGCTGTTCCCTGCTGGATGCCATCTGTTGATAAGCTTTTATCTGTCCTGAACTCAGCTCTGCGTACCAAGCCACCCGTAGCAGTGTACCTGCTCTGGCTGGACTGCCAAGACCCACTTTTTCAGAGACTTGGATGCAACTGCCTTGTGGGCAACATCCAGCCCTGAGCAGCAGCTGGCGAAGCCCAGCCTGTGCACTGAAAGCCTGTTCAGCATCAGCATCTGACTGTCATGGAGCAGGGACCACACAGTGGGGGACAACACAGTCCCTGGCAGGGTGTGGTGACACCAAGACCTGTGCAGTAAGAAATGGAAGGGAAGTGTGTGTGTAAATAATTTACTAGCATGACCTAAATGCTACCAGGACTTTGTTTATTTTTACGAAGTCAGTAAAGAACCACGTGGATTCCAAGACTGGAGTTTGGGGACCAGAGGCTCAGAGGTGACACATTGCAAAGGCATCCAACCCCTCCATGCAGGAAGGCAGATGAGCTGGGAGCAGAAGGCTGCCTTCTGAGTTTCTGAATTTTCCTGCATACAGAAAGTTTTGCAGAGAAATGAGAGACGGAGAAATGCCACGTGTCTACAGGTGACTGCCCCAGAGAGGCAGGAGCTTCACCACAGGCTCTGTGGAGGGAGCAGGGAGGGGAAATAGTTTGCTGGATGATGCCTGTTATCTATTTCAGGTAGGGTTTCTCGCCATCTCCAGCTGCCAGTGCTGCACTGGGCCCTGGGTCCATGGAGAGGTAGGCTTTTGACTGAGAAACAAAAGCAAAGCCTGGACTAATCAGCATCAAAGAAGAGCTAATCACACTTCTCATGAGAGCAGAGACATTGGGCCTCGTGTCTTAGTTGCCTTACAGTACAGGTAATGAGCATGGGTGGGATGCCACGATGCCCTGCTCCACAGCAGTTTCCTTGACATTGCCAAGCCCAGGTGGTCTGGGAGATCAACAGCAGGGCGCCTCCTCCCTGCAAATCCTTGGCTTTCTGAAAGAGGATAAGAGGTGTTGCACACACGTGAGACATTGATTGTTGGCTGCTGGAGTTGTGAGAAGAGGAAGGCTGCTGCTCCTCTTTGTTCCTACTTTTTTTCTTTAAGACTGTGCTCCACAGATCATGTGGTTATAAGAGAATCTCATTTTTCGGTTAAGAAAAACATGCTTTTCCTGCTAGCCAGTGCAAAGAAAAACATGGAAACTCTGGAGCATGAGCCGAAGACTGAAGAGTCAAAAGGCAAACATACAGAATTCAACATTATTGGTTTTAATTTTTTAGATTATGTTCTTTAGGTGACTGACAGTATTTTGGAACATGACTCTCAAATGTTTGGGATTAGCTCTCCTGGAAAGGAGAGGATGTTGGCTCTCGAGTGCCACTTGGGAAAGGCCAGGATCCCAACCCCCAGCTCTGCAGGGAGGTGTTACTAGGCACATACCTAGAGCTTAATCAGAAGTTTGGGACCACCTTTGGGAAGGGTCAGGGAGAAAAACAGATCACTTTTTCAGCAATCCTGCATGTGGCTGGTCCAGCTGGCTAATAGGTCCAGCAGTAATTCCTAACAGCAAGAAACTCTCCCCTTCAAGGGCTACCTGAAGTCCTGTGTGAAATGAGACTTCAGCCAACGGTACAGGCGCTTCTTAGTGGACAAGTATCCACACAATGTAATTTCTGCAGTAACTGGTGTCTTGGTGTCAGCCGTGACCATTCTCGCTGCCACCCAGCAGAGAGGACTGAAATTACCTGGAAATAAATTTCTTCATTAAAGTGTCCTTCCAGCTGAGGCTTTGCACTGCCCTGCAATAACAGCACATGCACATGTACCGCTTTGCTACTTGCACGAGTACAGTGCTGGGATGCTGGCTGGCGTTGTGCAGCTCCTCCCAAGTTCACATGTGTTCAAGATGCGTGGTTCAAAGATGACCAGTCTGTCACTTCTAGTATTGTTGATGGATCAGAGCCCCGCAGATTCAGGCTGTGGAGGATATGATAGTGTCTGTTTCAAATACAGCTGTTCCAAAATGCAAACCAGAATTTGTAAGTGCCACTGAAATGGTGAAGACCCATTGGGGAGCAGGTGTGTGGGTGGTGGGTGGCAAAGGCTCTTTTGGTGAAACAGTTCAAAAGAGCAAGTCTGCTGGCAAAGAGAGGGTCCCACGGTCACCTCCAACAGTATAAGCAGAATGAAAAGCAGCAGTAGCAAAAGCCAGTAATACGCCAAAACCTAAATGTCCAGGCTAAATCAGGCCAATAAAAATAGCTGTGCTGATGAAAGAATATGCCAATCTAAGCCACCTTTCCTGAAGCAGCTGAACCCTCGGTCAGAAAGCTCGTGCCAGGAAGAAGGGCTGTTTCAATGACGATGCTATGGAGGGGGATAGCTCTGCCTCATAGCTGGGCTGTATATGGTTACGGCCAGTTTGCATTTGTGAAGTGCATGCTTTTCCGTATCTCTTTAGTGCCAGAAAAAGCAAAAAATAGGTATTTCTGTGCATGTGTGCATCAGTGAGTTCACGTACTAGACTAGGAAGACTGTGCATATGTGTGTGTGTGTGTCCATGCTAGCTTAAGGAAATGTGTACGTGTGTAAGAACAAGAGCTAGTGAACATGTGAGCAAGACACTGAGTGGCCATCACGTGGCTGCGTGTGAGCGCCCCAGACTGCAGAAGAACCGGCGTGGGCTGGGCCAGGGTGCGGGTGTTACGCAAGGGCGAGTAGGGCTGCGCGAGCGCTTGCTGATGCAAGGCGTGGGGAGCGTGGGTCTGCGCCGGTGCGAGGGCAGGGCAGCAGCGGTGTGCACGCAGGCGCCAGTGCTTGTGGGAAGGGAGGTGATCGCGAGCGCAGGGCAGCACACAGGGCACCCTGGTGCTGGAGGGGAGATGCAGGGAGGCTTTATCCCGACTATTTATACAACACAGTTTGGCTCGGCAAAGAGTTAATGTGGTAAAGAAGAGTCTAGAAGGGCTCCTGCCAGCTGTAAACGGAGCGATCAGCATACACAGGATGTGGCAAGCAGCTAAAGGCGTCCCATTATTAACTTCACTTTTATTTCAAGGGGATTCACTTCTCTGTTCTGTTTCCCATCTGGGAAGTGAAACCTGAGATCATGCTACCATTAAAAAAAAATTGGTCACAGTTCATTTGTTTTTCTACTTTATTCTTTTCTGTTCGTTTAAAAGTTACTTTGCTTTTCCTTGAATGGAACTTATTGAAATTGCTGGTAACACATTAAGTCTTCACTCTCTGTTTCTCTCCTGAGGAATTATCTCATTTGCTCTCGTTTGAAACTGTTGACTCTGAGGGGAGTGTTTACACCCCACAGCGTGCTCACCGTATGGTGCAACCCGGAGCAGAGGGAACAACACGGGTTCCGCCTATGCACAGGCAGAGCTGGCCTGTGCACTGCTTACAAGGTGCTTTGTAAACATTTATTCATTCTTACACACACACGCTCCCTTCCCTCCCCCCATCAGGTGAGGAAATATTATTGTCACCATTTCACAGATGGAAGAAGTGAATGCAGATTGGTTTGGTGACTCACCCACAGCCGCTGAGGCAGATCTAGAGCTGAGGTGTTAAGCTCCCAGCCACCTAATTTAACCCAGCAGGTCACGTTCCCACCCAGGGCTGACAATATAGGTAGCGCCATCTCCATCTACCTGCCACCCACTTGTCCTGTGAAGCAGGAACGCTCATCTCCACGTTTGCAGAATGAGATCAGATTGCTCTGGCTTACGCCATGCAATGGTGTCATCAGAGTGCGATATATCATTATGATATCATGATGTTATTATGCCTGAAACTGACACACAGGCCACGCACAGAACAGAGGTAGGCAGTTGAAAATCCGTGACCGTGTGCTCCTTAACCACATCACACGCACACACCCCCTGTACCAGGGTGTTGGCTGATCCCACCACGCTGCAAGGATCTGCAAACAATCTGCATGCTGGGCAGGGTCTCCCCACCTTCTCTGGTGGGGCCTGGGTTCACTTCTGCCCCATACAGTCCGGTGCAAATGGCTGAGGTAGGAAAGGAAAGATGGCTACATGAGGCAGTGGAAGGAAAACGTTTGCCTCTCCAGTGGAAATGGCTTTTAAAGCACATGGGCAGTAGCTACAGTTCTGTGGCCCCAGTTCTCTGGTGAAGCTGGTTGGTTTTGAGTGCTGAGCACGTACTGGAAACCAAGCCTCCTAAAGGTGGTTCAGTACAAGCACTTGGGAAACCGAGGCTTCAGTGTCTTATCACGACTGAACATCCAGGGCCACATGTCGCCACTGTTTGCTTCTGCTTTGCTATTTGAAATCTTCGCCGACATTGTTATCCTCTCCCACAACTGAATCAGAAACAACAGCAATAAAAAAACCCCGCTCCTTATCATCTTCATTTGCTTTTCACACTGTTTATACGGAGCATGATTTCACTCATATCCAACTCATCACAGACGACTGATATTAGTCAGTTCCACTTTCTGAGGCAGGCTCGTCTGGCTGGCTGCGGCTCTGGCCTCGCAGGATGCTGCTGCCACCAGCCTCACCCTATCAGAGGGGAGGTTAGCTTTCCCTGTACCAATCTCAACTTTCATTTTTAAATGAAACAGTTGGTATTTTCTTCTTTTGAATATAACCTTTGCAACAGATCATTCCAGTGAAGGCTGGTGTTGCTTTTTGCCTTGCCATGTGCAAAACTTATTTCTGTTGCCACGATGAAGTCTGCAGAAAGATCCTCCTTGATTTCTGTGGGCTTTGGACCTGTCCCTCAGGGGCTGTTACTGCATGTGTTGAGAGCAACAGCAAAATGCCCACTAATTTCAAGGTGTGAGAGATGAGCATCTCAGAAGTACTTGAGACTGGGAAGGGGATGCATTTCAGTGCCTGGACTGTTCAAAGACTTCCCTACATCTCTTGCCACCATGGTGCGTGGCTTTGGGGTGCACTAGGACTTTACGACTGTAGGGAGATGGAGAGGTGGAAGATTCTTGACCGTGTAGAAGGAAGATGGCTTGCTCTTCTTCCTCTGGCCCTCCTTTAGGGACAAAGTCCCAAACTGTGCCAGAGACCTGTGTTGCAGTGAGTTGCACCACCATGTCTCCAGGCAGTTGCCTCTGGAGTTGAAGTTTCCTTTCCTTACTGAGGGTTAAATGGGAGTTTTCAGGACGTGGAGGAAGGCAGGGTGGCCAGCACTGTGACCAGCGGTGGCAGACCGTGGGCTGGTGTGCAGAAGAGCTTTGAGTCAGCACCTTTCATCCACAGAAATAGACAACCCTCCGTTGTTGAACTGGCAAAGAGTTAATCTCATAGTTAAAATATTACTGGGCTTTACCTGCTCTTATCCTTCCACAGGGCAAGGGGCAAGGGGCTTCGTAGGTCAGCTGGCTGGTACCTGACAGCAACTAAAGGGAGCCGGTCAAGGCCCAGAATTTGACCTGTGCCTCCTTGGTTAGATCCTCTTCCAAAGTTCATGTCATTCTTTTATAGCCCTTGTTCATGCTTCAGTGTGTTTTGTGCTAAACAGAACGAAGTAAAAAGCCTGCAGAGAAGAAGGACCAGGCCAAAGCTGAGCATGTTCAGTCCAGGCTTCATCAGCCATCCTGCAGTGACACAAGGGTGCAGAGGGTGCTCGGGAGGGCAGCCTCAGCATCGCTGGCTGCTAAATGACAGTCGAGTCCTTAGAACAGTGCGTATCACAGTGCCTAAATCTGAGGAGTCCCCGATGGGGAAGGCGGCTGTGCCAGCTGTGAGAGACAAATAAAATGACTGGTTGAGAAGGAGTCACAAATTCAGGGCAAGCGCCCAAGCAATACCCCGCCTTCTTCTCGTAAGAGGCATATAACCAACACCCCGTGGCACTAGTAATCAGAGCCCTGAGTAGCACAGGGTTTGTTTGCTGCTGACATTGCCACTGTGCCTACCCTAGCCACAGACCTCTGCTCCCAGACCTAAGCTACCAAGACTGCAAGTCACAGTTCCGTTGGCCAAAAGCTTTCTAAACGGGAACAGGGAGCAACCCTTGCTATCTCTACAGGTTCCAGCTCGGCAACGTGTGGTGCTACACCCATTCATCTAAATGCAGAATTAGCTCTGAAGCTAATGATAAGGCTTTCAATGCCATCACACAGCTAATTTATTTCCCCACTGCCCCAAAGTGCTTCCCAGGTGCTGAAAAGCTTAGCTGCCAAAACCTCCATAGCCTCTGCTGGCGTCAGCGACAACACAGCTCTGCGTTGCATCATATTTCCTATTCGTGCAGGCCCCGAGTGCCTTCAGCCATTGATGTGCTCAGCCTCAGAGCCCCCAGCAGTGGGAGGGGGCTGTCGTTCTCCCCCTGACGCGGCCAAGGAGACCTGAGGCCCAACAAGGAGAAGTGGCTTCTCCCCACTCACAGGGGAAATGGGTGTTGGACCACCACCACCAGCTGATGCCTCCCATCTTCCATGCGTGTCTTCCCTCCCCAGAGCAACATGCTTCGCCTTGATGTCAGTGAAGCTGCACAAGTGCAAACTGGACGTGAGGTCACACTACAACACATTGGTTGTGTTGAAGGCACAAGGTCATCCCACCCTTGGGGAGGAGAGAGGACATGGGTGTATATACACACACGAGCACACCTTGGTGGCTGTGTCTAAACACGCGTGTACACGTGGAGCTTCCATTTGGAGATGTGCCCCGCATCTCACGTATCTGTTCAGGCAGAAAAACATCGGTGCCACAGTTCCTGCAGCAGAATCGGTTTTTGTTTTTCTCTCTTGGGATCTGGAGTTACTTCTGGTTTGCAAAAATAGCACTGCTCAAAGCAGCCTTCCTGATAGGTGGAATAGTTTCCCCTAGAGAAGAAACTAGTGGAAATCCCCTCTCCTGAGACATTTTTAACTTTGCCAGGAAACGTACAATGGGAGTGACTGCTTTAACTAGTGAGCTGACTGGGATGAGCTAATGGGTTTTTCCATCTCTAGTGTCTAGTTCCAGGGATTTCCATGAATTACTGTCAGGACAGAAGGCGGCAACAGATTGCAACTGTGGGATCTGCTGTTTCAGCTCCACTGACACGTCATTCCCTCAGGACACCCAGTGACCTGGTTAATCTAGTTCTTTGCTTCTGGCTTCTCCTCGTAAATGATTTATCAACTGGCGTGGATCCCTGTTTGCTTAAGGAGGCGTGTGACGACCTCTAGCAGACCAGCTGCACAAAGCTACAGCCCGCGTTTGGCACCCGACTGCTGGTCCCAGCTTGTGACCCCTGGCACTGGGAGCAGAAGGACAGGGCTCTGGCAGAGCCCAATGGCAAGGGCTGATGCAGGGAAATGTGGGTAGTGTTTACATGGCTCTGTGGAGAGCCTTGGTGACTAAGCCTTCAGCTCGTCAGCAGGGATACTTACAGCCCTGCCTCAGCCCATCCTGACCCTCACAAGACAGAGGTCCTGGCTGGGTGACTGGCTGCCGTGTTTGCTGTATATAAGCTGTGGGGTACGAGTCATGGGAAGCGTCAGCTGTGCCAGAGCCAGTCTTTGGGTCTGTGTGCTCCAGAGAAAAAATAGCATGAACGTCCACCACCTTTTCCATCCTCACAAACTAGCATCAGTGGCAACAACACCAGTGTGTGAACCAGATGCGGTTCTGGAGGTCTTTGTCATGCACACACATAGGTCATCACAGACAAAACGCTGCAGCTAAAAAGAAGATCTTACAGATCTAAACTCAAGCACTCAAGCCAGGGAGGTGAGGGATGATCCTTCAGGCTTTTGTACATGAAGCTAAAGGGGTGTGGAAAGAGATCAGATATCACAAATTGGGCACCCCCCTAAAAAATATCTATGGGCAACTCCCTGCCTTCCCTCCAGGCCAGTCACTGCTGCTGCCTGCTGTTTCAAATCCGGTTATCCTGAGCTATGCCTGTTTTGGCAAATACGGTGCAGCAGAGGGGAGGTCCCGTTCCCGTTCCCGTCGGTGCTGTATGCATGCCACAGATCACAGAGATTAGTATGGGAGGAATAGCTCAGATGAGCTGCTTGAGGCAGGTATTGGGAAGCTTACAACAGAGCTGTGCAATGATTAGAAATATAAAACTGTTTAACAAAATCTTCATTTTGGAAGGTACAGGGCCATGCTGAATTTCCAGATGGCCAGAGGCTGTTTCATAGGGGTGGCACCCAGCAGAAAGGGAAGCTGAGGAAGCCCAGCTCCATCAGTGGCCTGGACAGCCCTGCTCCCCAGAAGCTAGGTGTCACACCAACCAAGGGCCACACGTCATCAGGGAGGACTGGCTCAGGCTGCGGCAGGGAATCTGCAGCCACATGTAGGCAGAATCACGGGGTGTGTTTTCTTCTCACATAAGGTTGGATCTGCAGCAGCTTTCAGCTTCCTGGGACATGAGAAGTGGTTTTGTTCATAGCCCAAAATGACGGAAGGTGCAGCTCCTGTTCCCTTTTCTGGGGGCACGCCACGAGCTTCCTTTCTTCGGGCCTCAACAGGAACCTCTGTGTTCACGTACCTCATGCTCACACTCTGCACCTTGTACAGCACACCAGCATCACCGAAGGACAGACAGCTGGTGGGATGTGTGAGGGCTAATCCCACCTCACCAGGAGCAGCCATAGCTACTCTGTGGCTCAAAACCCAAAACCACGTCCCAAAAAAGTATGCAGTCTAGGCTGAGCCCACACACCCTATGAGTTCCCAGTTGTAGTTGCTCGTCTGAGAGTCAGGACATGGAAAGAAAGGAAGGCTAGCGAGTTACCCCAAAATCATATTTCCAAACTCTTAATACGGGGAGACATATTTTAGGTATAAACTTTGATGTGAATTCCCAGGTGCTGGTAGATTTATATATGGATGACACAGGCTTCAGGCTTAGTTTCAAGCCCAGACTCACTGAGTGTTTGCAGCACCTCTTCCGTAAAGACTCGTGCTCTCCAAACAGTGGAGAAGAGCCTGGTCCATGTAGAAACTATGTCCTTACCAGCAGCACAAGTACAGTTGGCTCAAACCTCCTGGCTTTGCAAACTCAAGCGTGTTCACTGAGGACAGCACAGATGTAGAGTCAAGCAAGTGCAAAACTCCCCAGAAGTGTTCCCTGTTCCTAGGGTGATGAAACAAGAGCTGAGTTTTCTCATTGACCTCTTTTGTGGCAGCTGCACAGATCTAGTAATGGCAGATATAAAAATGCACCCAGAAACTCTGGCAGAGCCAGGACTGGAATCTGCTTCCTCTCATCACCAGTCTCCCAGGCTGGGGAAGAGATCGCTTCCAGGTGCCTGGCTTTATTCCGGTCCTGGCAACACAAGGCCATTTTCTGGTCCATTTTCTGTCTATCTCAAAAGGGTTTTAATTTGCATTTTTGACCACAACCAAGAAGATATTTTCATTGAGCTGTTCACACAGAAACCATTTTATTGAGCTGTTCTGGTTTTGGTGTGCTAAAATCACCCATCTGGCAGAGAAATTCAGTGCAAGACAGAGAGAAGTCGCATACCTCTCAGCTGGATACTCCGGTCAAGGCTACAGCTACCTTCTCTGTAGTCAAGGCATCCTCCTTTACCACCACTGTTCTGGAAAGACAGGCTCAGAGTTAAGAGGCATGTGATTCCAGTGTCTCGTCCAGGTCCACTGCTGCTGAGGTTCACATTAAATCTGCTGGCAAGGTCTAACAAGACTGCATGCAGAAGGGCACAGTTATGGATGTATAGAAGTTAAAGGAATGATAACCTGCTTTTCTTGGACATGGTCCAGTATTCACTAAAGGGATTTCCATGAGCATTACTAGGACTCAAATCAGACCATAAATTTCTTCTGCTTTATTAAAGTGGGAAAAAAAATCCAAACTAAAAATCTATTTTAAAAGTTGTTTCCCCTTTTTCTTATGCATTTATTATCCTTTCTTCTCCTTCCTGGCACTGGGAAGAGTATATCCTACCTCTGACAAGACCTTGATCTGACAACTGTCCATAACATGAGAAGTGCATTCCTGAGTCCCCCAGTTTTGCTGACCGTGGAGAATCACAGAATCATTTAGGTTGGAATAGACCTTTAAGATCACCAAGTCTGTTAACCCGGGACTGCCAAGTACCTACATGTTTTTTGAACGCTTCCAGAGGTGGTGATTCTACCATTCTACCACCTCCCTGGGCAGCCTGTTCCAATGCTTGAGCACCCTTCCAGTGAACAACTGACTTGGCCCTGCTCCACTTCAAGGCTCGTCACTTGTACCAGGCACTGTTCTTCAGTGATGTTCCAGCAGAATGTTCTTCCTGTCCGATGATCACCTCCCCAAAATATCAATTAAAAAATGTCACATTTCTGTACCCTGTGGATGTCATCTGCCTTATTTGTGCACTTGGTTCATGCAGGGTTGTGACACACACTTCCCACAAGTCATCTAAGGAGGAGTATTACACGTATTGAGGCACGTAGAGATGCTGGCAGAGCACCTAATTGGATTTCAAAAGGGCATTGCTCCTGCTGCCTTTTGGTTTCAGTACAGGCTGGACATGTAAACCCCAGTTTCCATCTCTAGGCAGCAAACACCTTTAAGGTCTGGCTGACAGCCTCAGTCCCCCCTTAGACTATGGTACTTAGCTCTCAGGGTGTTGCAAGGATGGAAGAAGTAATGACTATGAGTTCTCGGGAAATATAGAAATGGGGTCAACTAAGTAACTTTTAAATCAATTAGAAAGACAGTCTATTAACACTTTCTGCTAACAGCCAGCTTTGATTGATTCCTATGATTCCCACTGCCAGCATCTCCATTCACACAAGGAAACAGTTATGACCCTTCTCCCTCAAAAGGTTGGTTTATCTCATTTAATATGGAGAGAGCATGAAGATAGATGTATCAATGTGACATTAACTCCCCCTTTTTGTTCCCATGCTTAAAAAAGAAAAGCAGCATTCAAACCTTAAAGTGGAAAGTGAATCACAGAGTGGCCATGGATTGGAGCCATTAAATGCCTAGCTGCATTTTTTTATTGAAACAACGGAAGCAATTAACTGCACAAATAGCTTTGGCAAAGTGGGCTTTAAGTTCTGTGAAATTCACAGCCCTATACCCGAAAAGGTCAAGTACAGCAGCAAAGCCTTTGACCCTTCTGAGTGCTGAGGCACTGGCTCAGCACTGGCCCCAGGATCGCTGCTGGCGCATCAGGCAAAGCACACACTAAATAGGTGCGAGCGCGAAGCCTAAAGGAGCTACCACATCTCTGCTTTGATTTCCATGCAACTTCGGAAATGTCAGGGTCAGTTCCCAGGGAGCAATTCCTGGTCCGTTACAGGTAAGTGTGGAGCCCAGAGGGGAGCAAATCCATAGTCCTCCTTTTGAACAAGAGGAGAGAAAAAAACAGATCTAGTTTGTTTCCAGTGCTGTCTTGACTGCCCATAGGTTTTGGTCTGAATTACTAAATTGGGAGGCCTGTCTTTACGCCCCGTGTTTGAAAGGAAAGCTTTTCTGTACTTTTTAGCATTGTGGTGTGTGAGCAATAGGGCTGCCATCTAGAGGCCAAAGCAACTTTCCAGCACATTCTCTGGGACAGCAATGGCACTGGCAATAACCTGCTCCCCACACCACCACCTTGTAAAGGATTTCTCATTTCTAAATACAATTGCTATAGTAAAAAGCACTTCTCCATCCACCATCTCTCATTCAAGAACTGCATATCCTGCCTTAATCAATCCAGCCTAAGAATGGGCTATATAGGTAATGAATGTGTCTGCCATAGGGCTGAAGGACAGTACGAAACACGAACTATAAAGCAGACACTTGCAGGGGCTTTGGGGGTGGTATTAAACATGTGGGTTTGAAAGAGTTATAGCAGGGAGACTCAAGTATGGGACAGGGCTTTGTGTTGCTTCCTTGGTCACATCAAGCTCTATAGCCACAGAGCGAGCACAATTCTCAGCGGCTCCTCCCATTGTTGCTCCTCACTACTTCCCAGCTTGGGAAGAGTTTGCTCTGGAAGTGCCCCAGAACTGCATCTGTTTTGGCTCTGAATGTGCTTTTCTCCCATCCCTACAGCAATATCATTCCTTTCTGGCAACAAGCATGGGGACCAGGTCTGCTGAGACCAGCAGCAAGCTCTGGCTACCTAGGCCTGGACACTTTCCTTCCCAACTTGTCCCTCAACTGAATACTTCAAGTCAAGCTGATACAAACTCCCAGCAACTGGAACCAGGCTGGAACTTGTCTTGGTGATTACAGCCTGTACAGAAAAGTCACATCTCAGCTCATGCTCCTTCCCCATGGCTGCTCCTCTGTCTTGCTGCCTAATCTTCTCTCTAGTCTGGCTTAAGTATGGCCTTTCCCCATGCATTTCCCTGCAGCAGGTGTAGGAGTCATTTAGTACTGACAAACGTTAAAAGGAACGAGGCAGAGGACATTCACAGCAACCTATTGCTCTCCATAATGCCCGATGCTAATTTGAGGTGTGTTAAACCCTTCTACCCCCCACACACCTCCAGCAGCCAAGCAGGTTGAAGTGGAGCAGGAAAGCAAGGGATGCAGGGCAATACTCGGGCCTTGCAGCTGGAGAACCCCAGTCAAATGTCCTCACAAAGCACTTCAGTTTTGCTTGCACAGTGCCTGCCCTGTGCTCCGCACCCGCTGTATTGCAAAATCCCCCGTTGATGTGACTAAGCGTCACGCTCTGCAGCCTCAGCTTTGGTTTCTAGCTCTCACAGCCCTGAAATGGAGA
Source organism: Falco punctatus (assembly GCF_963210335.1). NCBI lineage: Eukaryota > Metazoa > Chordata > Aves > Falconiformes > Falconidae > Falco > Falco punctatus. The sequence goes on from NC_137587.1 coordinate 20,700,547, forward strand.
CGGGGAAGTGTCAGACTCTTTCTGTTCTCCTTAACTAGGACTTTCTGACCACGGGTGTTTTTGAGTCCAAGGAGCTGGAGGGACCCTTCAGTCAACACTATCACGTGAGTGGCTAAATAAAAACAGATCTAAACCTAGTCAGTGCTGCTTACATCAAGGAAAGGGGAAGCGGCCGTTGACTCCAGCAAGCACCAGCAAAGTTCTGCAAGAGGTGGCTAAAAATAGGGCTGCCCCCTACAACACTTCCGTCCTGCCTTTGACACACTCGCAGCTCTCACATCCCATCGGCCTCGCCGTTTCCTTGTCGCAGGCTCGCCTCACACCCCGGCGTCAGAGCAGCCCTTCCTGCCTGCGGACAGCCTCAGGAGCTTTGAAGTGCGGGCAGCTCCCTCCCACCCTGCTGTAAGCGGCCACAGCCGTGTCCCCCCCCCCCCCCCCCCCCCGTCCCCTGCCCCCTTTACATGTACTTCAGCTGCAAATGAGAAGCAGGGCAAGTGCCTGGTGACTGTCTCACCCTAAGAAGATTGTGACAGTCTTGCCCTAAGAAGACACTAGAGGTCCCAGAGGTACTGAAGATCAGAAAAGCTTTCCACAGTGGAGTGTTTTCTCAGTAGATGAAATGGTAGAAAGTGTTTGTTTGAATACCCCGGGATAGCATTCCCAAACACTGCCTTTCAATTTTGTTGCTTATTCTTGGAGAACTTGGAGCCGAAACGGCCTGAACATGCTTTTTGGAGTAAAAAGCAGAACAAGTGAGCCCAGAATGTAGTGAAGGGGAACTGCTCTGCATGGTCTGAGGCTCAGATACCCTTGCCCCTGGAGCCAGGGAGATGGCTGTTAGCCACAATAGTGTTGTGTGGATGTTGGATGATGGCACATAGATGGAGGTGTGTTGGCAATGTGCTGTATGAAGAGCAAGAGCATTGCCAGTTCTGCCAGTGCTGTTCATAGAACAGGGCTCAGGGTGGATGGCCATCACAGTTAGGCTGAGGAAAAAGCAACAAAGTCTGTTAACCCAGATGAAATGGATACTGTTGAAAGTAGCCTGTGCTGTTTTGCGCAAGGTTTTCCAAATGCTGGGAATGTCCATGGGAAGTTGGGCTGATTGGGAGCTCACCTCATTAACACTTCTGTCTTCCCTGCTTTTCAGTCCAGCAAGTACCAAGAAGGACAAGGCAGAACATGCTGGACTCCTGGTAAAGACAAACAGGATCAGGGAAATCCAAGACCAGGGCTTTGCCACCTTCTCTGGACCACAAAACAATTAAGCAATTCACCATCTTTTTGCCATGCTGAGGCAAAGGTCCAGGCAGTCTGGGAGCTGATCCACTCCTCCAGGAGTCTGGAATTTGGCTGTTCTGGCCTTAAGCTCAGCGATCTGGTCTCAAAAGATAAACACTTCACGGACCCCAGTTCAGCTCCCAGGTACCAGGGGTGAATCAAGAAAGCCAGCAGAGTCCCCTTGCTGTAAAAGGGCTGACAGTGAAGGGGAACTGGGCCCTGTCACTGAGGGTGGGGGCTGCTGTCTGGGGGTCACCTCTGTGGAGCCCTGACATTGGCAGAGGACTGGAGTGTGGAGCGGCTGCCTTGGGGATCTGGCTTGTTAAGGGCCAGAGGTCTCTGGAGCGGACCATGGAAAGGCCCACCTGGCAAGAGAGCCCCCCGCCAGCCTGCAGGACAGCTGCCAGGGAGTAACAGCCCTGTTACCAGAGGGATGCTTCAGGGCACTGGGTGGTAAAACATAGCAGAAAACTTTTCCATTCAGAAGTCACACCCAGACAGCAAGAAATTTTCTCCAGACCAAGCCAAAAGGTATTTCCTGAAGCCCCTTTGTCACCAGACTCCTCTGGAGGAATAGCAGCATGCAGCACATAACTGGCACTGATGGGAAGCAGGGCCGTAGCAAGACAAGAGCACAGCCCCCACTCCAGGCAGCTCCCGTGGGCCCACACATGTCGGGAGGACAATGCTGACAGTTTTAAGTTTCTCAATCTACTGCAGAAGACGAGCATTTGCAAGCTCTCGCTACTCCTAAGCCTTGCTAACTGCTCTCCTCTCAAGACTAGCCTGTGTAGGTTTCCTGAGTGGTTAGTTTGTGGTTTTTACCATCACAATTTAGTATCTGGATCTTAATTCAACCTCTCCATAGCCCTCCACTGCCCTGCCAGAGGTCACAAAGGTGGGCTGCTGCAACAAGGCTTTTACCTTTGGTCAGATTCTACCATCCAGGCTGTTTCTCCTTCCTCCAGAAGACAGACCACACTACTCCTGCTCCACCCAACCACCTCTCCCACCCTCCTCAGTGCTATTTAAGCACTTAGCAGGAACGAGCTACAGCTGCACAACATCCATGTCAATCAACCCACTGCCTTCGGGGCGAGGCCACAGCTGCATGTTATCAATGCTAATCAACCCACTGCCTCCATTCCTCTACAGTGGGCAGCTTGGGCCCTTGGTAAAGCTGCACTTCTGAATCCTCCAGAAGCTGTTGTGAGGACCTGGGGAGCTACCCTGGGGCTGCAGCTGAGCTGGAGGAACCGGTGTGCAGCCCTCCACGTCAGCCCTCACTGTCAGAGGGACTTCCAAGGGCTTGGGGCAGTGCCAGGGAGTCAGAGCGATGGCACACGGTGTATCTGCAGACACAGAGGTGGCTTCCAGCAGGTCCTTTTGAGAGAGCTGCACACAGCTCTGCTCCTTGGGTGATTTTTGAGGTCCCCTGCCCGCTCCCCCACCTCTTCCTTCCGCCCCCCCGGCAGGTGAGCCCGCAGGAAGCCACGCGAGGAGCACGGCAGTTTCCAGCGCTGCGCCCAGGGTGCTGTGATGGTTTTGTGTGCGCGCGCGTGTTCTTTTTCCACCCAGGCAACGGTTTGGGTCACCGGGGCTGGTTTAAGATGGGGTTTGCAAGTTTCTGCTCGGCAGGGTATTTCCTTGAGGCAGTGTCACAGCACCATCTGGTGGGGTCCCAGCCAACCGCCGGCAGGACAGGGGCTGCTCGTCTGCAAACGGTGGTGACGAGGGGGCCACCCTGGGCGCAGGGTCGCTCTGCCCCGAGTGCGGCCGCAGCAGGGGAGGGGGCCCTGCCACCCCCTGGCAGCAGAGGCGGCACCTTTGGCCGTGCTCGCGGTGCGCTGCGCTGGCAAGAGCTCGCTGAGAGCTGAATACACCAGCCGGCTGCCATGCTGCCAAGTGTCCCTGGCCTGGTGTGCTTGACGTGATCTGTCTGACAATGAGGTGTGCTAACCCTTCCCTCGGGGGCTGCGCTGCAGCTGGCACTCGGTGGCTGTATGTACTGGACAATATATGGCTTATGTACTGGACAAACCCTGCCGTTAGGCAAACTGCACCGTCACGGTGAAGCAGCATGTGGGGCAGCTTTAGACCCAAGTCTAAGACAGCGGTGGCTGCTACATAGCACCACAGCTTCTTCACCGTGAGTACAAGCATAAACCACTCTCACCGCACTCTTTTTCCATATACATCTATTACTGTTGCTCAGGTAGTACAGACAAATGTAGAGTAGGAAATGCGCAGTGCAGGTTTGCAAGGTCTTAGCTAAGTAAATCGCTCATCGTTTGTGAGGCACTCACTGAGAGATTTGGGGTATCAAAAGTTATATACCGAGTATCATCCATTATCACCGGGAAATATAGCGTAGTGTGATCATTCTGGTGTTCAGGAAAAAGAGACAGGAGCTGCTGGACTAAAAGTAGTTCAGGGAGAGCATGTACAATGAGCAGATGTGGATTTTAGAGCATCCAAGTGCCAAAACTGGGAAAAGGTAAAGCAAATTGAAACAAACAGAGGGCAGGTGTGAGCAGAAAGCTTGCAGCTTTTGGCAAACCTGGAAGACCAGCATACATGATCAGCAGTGGTTCTGCTGTGCTAGTGGTTCAGCACAGTGCGAGAAATAGGCTATGACAATTTGAAGGAAAAGAACAAGGAAGCTTTTTAAACAGATAAGAAAACTTGATTTTTTGAGCACATGACTTTTCAGTTAGCTATTCACAGGAACGGGCAGTGATATAGAGAACATGGCAATGGCCATGTGCGTAAGAAACAGTAGACGTGCTTGCTTATACTTTTTTGTTAAACAGCTGGTGTGATCTGAAGCTTTACTAGGAAAACAACATAGAAAGAAAAAAGCCAAGTGCAACCAAAAACACCACTTCAGGCTGAAGCACTAGATGCTGTGTTTAACTCCAGCTCTGGTAAATTCTGTCTTTGGCTAGAGGCACGGAAGGGCCAAATACTGATTCTCTGGTGGCCTAGGCAGGCACAGGCTGCTTTGGAGAGCTCTGGCTGGTAGCCGGAATGGTGCTGAGGTGGACTTCTGATATCTCAAGGCACTTAGGAAAATCCAGAAGTCACAGTGTGGTGAGTGAGATCCACAGACCCATTCACTGAGTTTGAGGAATAAATCTTTCAGCTGTAAGTGTGAAATGCAAAGATTGCATCCCATTTCCTTTCTTTCCCTGTATATCTTTTTCTTACATCTCTTTCCTGTCATTGTAGTGCCAGTGTACGTTGCACCAGTGCGACTCTACCCCCCAGCTAAATTCTAACCCAAGTTTAAACTCCAAGTTTGGAGTACCTCTACTTTCATGGCTTTACAGTGGGAGCATTATCAGATTTTAATAACTTCAGCTATACTATGGGTGCTCACTTCCTTTAAAAGAGTGACCTGCTACATCTTACCTCTATGAACCACAAAGTAACATCCACCTTTGTGCCTCTGATACGCAAGGAGCAATCTGTTGCCTTAGAACACCAGAGAGCTGGCTGTTGGGTAAAACAAATCCAGCATGCAGGTAGGATCCTGATGAACCTGGTCTCCAGTGATGTATCACACCTACCTACATACATACAGAGCAATTCTTGATCTGAACAGAAACATCTACTCTAAGCATATTGATCTGGATTTTTCCAGCTCAACCTGCCATTGCTAAATGTGCACACAGTGCAAAGGTTTTCTGGAGTGGAAAAGGAGAGAACAGGGAAAAGAAGACATTCATCCCTGGTTACAGGAAAAAGTCATCACACAACACAGAAGTATCATTCATTACGAGTGAAACTCTGTCTTTTAGCTTAAGCCCTTCCTTAATTTTGAAGAGCAGATTTTATCATACACTCTTCTCTCCCTCATCGCTCCCTCATAGTCCTAGGCCCAGCAAATCAATAGTAGTGATTGTCCTTCAAGCATCTTGAGACTACTCAGACATACAGAGTTGCCATTAGCTGGTACATACAGTGCATGATTTGTTTCTAACCAAGGTCCCCAGCCTGCTAACCCTTGTACTTTCCTCTTAGCGCTGACTCTATCCAAGGCCTGAAAGGCTCCCTTATGGGGAGCCAGTGTTTCTGCTCTATCCCCTTCCTTGAAGCTGACAGGCATAGAACGCTCTGCTTGTGCTGCTCCCCCAGCTACAGCCCTCTGCCAGGCATAACTGCCAGCTGATCAGCGTTATTGTCCTAGCAAATCACCCCCAGGGCAAAAGGCTAACAACTCTTGCAGGTTTGCAAACAGAGGGGATGAAGGGGTAACTGATTGCAGGGCTGGTAAAATGGGAAACATGCCCTCAGGTCTTGTACACACAGAGCGTTTAGTCTTCCAGCAAACAATGGCTAGGGAGGGGGAGCGAAGGAAACGGACTGGAAAACACACGATTCCAAAACCCACGCAAGAAAACTAAAGCCACTGAGGAACGGGCAAGAAAACTAAAGCCACTGAGGAACGGTTCGGCACTCGGCTCTAGCGTGAGGGTGCAAGCAGGAAGCGCAGGCAGAGTGAAAATCTTCCCACCTCTGAATTCATTATCGCTGACTCTGCTAGAGCAGCGGCAGAGCACTGCGGGTACAGATCCTGGGGCACTTCTTACTACTCGGGAGTACGCTGCTACTACACCTCACTTTTGAAAGAGAAACTTTTTCTCTCCCTAGAGGAAGTAAACCCTCTTCTCAGCCCGTTTCATGGCTCCCCAAGCACCGGCAGCCGCTAGATGGCACAGGTCAGAGCTGCGTCTGTCCAGGGAAGGATCTCGGCTCTCCCTGCGAGCACGTTCCTCCTCCTGAGCCCCTCGGTTTGCAACCACGGGTAAGTACCCCCACCACTTGCTTTCCTTTTCTCATCTGTAAAGCAGAGATGTGATGCGGCCGAGTAGTTTATCTTCACAAACTGCTGGGATACCCATGGATGAAGAGCCCTGTGTTGATGTAACAAAAATGTAATTAATAATAAAGTGCCATAAACATCGCAGAAAACACTCTTATTTTGGGGGTATGATGCCACCAGTTGACAAAATGCAACTAATTGCAGTGCTCAGCTTTCAGCTGTGCCCTGTGCTGCACGCAGCTACATGCTGTAGCATAGCAGTTGTATGCTGTAGCGTAAGGCTTCCCCTGGGAAGAAAATGTCCTGTGGTAAGAGAAGCACAAGAAATCGGGGACAGGAGAGTGATGGTGTTCTGTTTGGAGACTGACCACTTGGAGAGCAGAATAGGAGGATAAAGTTCGGAAAAATAGGATACTTGTTTGTGAGGCAGGCAAACAGAAGGATTGCAGGGGAGTTGCACCCCCAGGTCATAATTCCACTGCCTCCCTCCCAGAGAGGGCTGGAAAAAGCAGTATTGCAAGAGACCCAGGTACCCGCTTTTTGTGATGTAATTGAATTGGCTTCTGGAGGACTGGATGAGCATCAGAGCTGGCACAAGACGGGGGGCAGGCACAGGGGTGGCAGCTTGTCTGGCCAGCAGCAAGCTGCTAAATCATCCCAGCTGTATCGCCCAACTGCACCCTTGAACCTCTGAATCCAATACAAGTTTAACGTGTATTGTCTCATGTCATCTCCATTTGCTGAGGAGAAACTTGTGCAAACTGCCTTTCAAGGATCAGGTTAGCAGAGTAAGGTAGGACTAATGACGGATTTACTTGTAGATGCATGACTGCAGAATTTTTGTTCCCTTCAGCTTTCTAGGGCTGGGAGTAGCAGCTTTCTGGCAGTTGGAAGGGATGATTCCCAGCTTTCTCATGGAAAGTGTCAGATGTTGGAACACGCTGCCTGTAAAATATATGACTTTAATACTTAAAGAAGTCTATTTATGGTTATTTTAAAGTGGAGCTTACATTCCTGTGCTCTGTAAAGTTGGAACTAAGGCACCTGATATGGAGAAATAATTTGTTCCAACAGAGTATAAAAACGTTCTATTTTTAAAAATAATCCGGTTTCTGAAATACACCAATAGTTCAGCCAAGTTTCAGACTATAATGTGTTCTGGAAAAAGTCTACCAGGCAAGACCCTATCTACTCACAGTCTGCCTACCTGACCCATAAATACTATCTTCTCAGAGGAACACAGGTACAACTTCAGTTTTTAGACCTTTTGCTCTTCAGCGGAGCACCAAATATTTTTAAGCAAAACAAACATGCGTGCTTCCCAATTTGTTTCAAGATCGCATGCTGGAGGAAACCTCTGAATTTGAACCATTGTCTCGAGTATAAAGATCGCGCTCCCTCCTGTGGTCTGTCTATACCAGTCTTTGACACTGCAACTGCCACCTGTCAAAGCTCAACTCCCTCTTGTCCTTTTTTCCCTCTTCATGGCTTCTGTCTACCCCAGACTCTCTTCTTCCCTCTCAAGACTGTTCCACACCTCTGACCACCAAGCAAGTACTTTATTCAGGCTGCTGAACCGTCCTTTTAATCCCTCTGCACCAATTTATATGCCTAAAACTACAGATTCTGGATTGGGTTTGCTCCAAGTTGAGGTCAGACGTGACCAACTTAAGAGTGGCACAATGAGTTACACTTCATAAAAGCAATTAAGTGTACACAGGTAGCTCACTTTACATGTCAGGTAAGGTCAGAACTTTAAACCCCAATGAAAAATATAGTTTTCATTTCCAACTCTACAGTGCGCCAAAACAGGGCTGTGCTGCTCTGAAACCTGTGCAAAATTGTTAGGACTTCCTGATAAGATAGTCTTGAGGTTTGGTTTTGGTTTTTTTGTTCTTCCCCCTACCCCTCAAAGGCAAAACAAAAAAAAAATACCCAAGCTGCTATTCATAGTCTGTCCTCTTTAAGAAAAGAAAAATAAAATAAATTTGGTGACACAGCAGGAAATGGGGAAGGGGAAATCAGATGACCCTTCTACCTTTTCCCCCATGGTACATTTTAAGGGCTTAAGCTTTTCTGATGCAGAAAAAGCCATGGACAAGAAGTCACGTGCATAATAAATAAAAATCTGGGCTTCAAAATCCATTATTTCTCCAGGCACTGATATACCAAAATAGACAACTAAGAGCCGAGTAACCATGGACTCAGCATCTCCTTTAAGAAAACTGTTTTCAGCTGCCATAAATTCCTAGCCTTGCCCTTCAAACAAATTTTAAGAAAGCTGCCAAGTTCACATCTACCATAAAAAAAATCTTTCCCCAGAGAATGATCAGATTTAATATTCTTAGGATTTCAAAAGCTCACCTTTTCCTTACCTAAACACCTTTGTGCATCTTGGGGGAAGAGAGCGCCACTGCTTGCCACCTTGAAAAACATGTAAAAAAATTAGAGAAAGGTCTATTTCCATTGTGTGACATTGCACCTGTACCACCACCCCACAATCTGCAGTCCTTACTTACCTGTTGCTATATTTAGAAACCAGGACTACAGTTAACTTGGATGCAGCTGTGCTGGCAAAGATGTTTAAGCCGCTACTATGCCAGCACAGGAAAGAAATATCATTGTAGGTGTTTCTACACTAAACCACTATCAGTTCAATCACACAATTGACAAGTTGTTAAAAAAAAAAAAGTACTTCTAGCCAGTGTTAATAGCAACACCTATGGGTAGACTGGGCTTTAGGTTCAGAAATAAGTTCTATGTATTCATGGTTACAATCGCAGCAATTATAAACTTGTTTATAACCTCAAGGTGTTTGGGGGCAAAGGGGAGGCTGATTCTTTGGTCTATATTCATCTTTCTATTGCTACTGCTGACTGAATCAACAGAAAATTATGGAAGGGAAACGATATTGTACAATAATAAAAAAAATTCACAAGATCTGCTTTAGTTCTATATTTAAACAATTTGCAAGGTAAGCATGCTGTGGTCAGAAGCACTCAAGGTCTCTGATACTGAGCTTGCCAATCTCAAAGGCACTAGGCTAGGCAGTGGACATTTTTAGGTTTTTTGGTAGCATGACAAATCTACCAAAGCAAGCAACACTGACATTTAACACAGCTGAACATATCCCAGCTGTGCTAATAATTAGTCACATCTAGCAAGATTCCTCTGCAAAGTGATTTCTATTTGTTCCTTGGGTTCTTTCTGATGTGCTAGCCTACTCAGATCACGTTAAGCCAAACACGCAAAGAACATGGTAAGCAGTAATCTGCTCTAAAAAGGGTATCTGTATCAGCCTTGAAGCCTTAGATGCACAGAAGCGGTGTGGGCAATAGACTCTGTGGAACCACGTTTCAAAAGTGACACGAGTTTACCTATAGGAAGATTCCAATACCCATGGCCATTTGGTTGTTGGTTCTTCTGCTGGTGGACAAGAAGGTATCACGCAAATCTGCCTGCAAGGGCTGCAGCAAGACCACTATTTGCCATCCATTCAAACAGACACTGATGGCCATGACAGTAAAATTCTATCTTGTCCTTCTATTAGTCAGCATCTGGTTACTTACATGTTGTAACTGGTTTCTAGTTTACATTTTGCTTGCTTCTATTATCAGTACACGGTCAAATAAATTTCCCTGTGATGGTTTCCAAGATTGTATGACGTGAACAACAGCAACAGTAACATTATTAAACAAAACTGCAAAATAAGCCAGAAAAAGTTTTTATTTTATTAGGAATGGTACATTTAAACACATGTAAGACTTTGGGATTAATTTACATATTTTTCCAAAAATGTTTCCCTTGATGATACAGAAGTTAAAAAAAATTATCTAATTCCAAACGATAAGAACAAACAGTACTTGCAGCGGAAATTTCTATTAATCAAAACAACTGTGCATTCAGGAGATCTAAAGAAATTACCCTCTTTACGCTTTACCATGATTCACTTTTCCTGTCACAACCGACTATGCTTTTCCTGGGATTTTTTTGCTGCTGTCATTACTAAAATAACCTTCCTTTCCATCAAGACTATTGCTAGTCATACACACATTATTCAGTATCATACTTTTGGGTATGAAAGCTATGTCACTTTATAAACATCAAAAACATGGACATGCATATTGACATTTCTGTGCAGTTTTATGGAGTCACTTGTCAAATAAGGCCTCTACATACAATACCACATACTACTGAATTACTGGAAAATTATTAAAATGGATTCCCAATAATCCTGATATCTGGATGGTACATCTCATTTTAACAGGAAATTCCAGCTTCCATTACTGCTTAACATTATATTGATTCACTATCCAAATGAGTAATATTCAACTAACCAATGTGTATTCCTGAAAGTTTGTTGCAAATTAAGCATATTATCAAGGTAATTTAAAGCTGGAACTTAAACAGCCTGTTAAGCCAAGCAATGGGGAGAAAAAGTGAACTCTAAATTCAGCTGGTCCATCCATTCTCACAGAAAAGTAGCCACAGAACCTTAAAGGAATAAAATCTATACTTCCTGTTCTCAGATTTAATACCAAGGACAAAAGCTAACGTAGTATTTTGGAAGTCAAAGGCCTTGGAGGTGGAGGGGGAAGTGAGGGGCAAGAGAGGGAGAAAGCAGCATATTGTCTCATCCCATTACCTCAGCATTATGTGTACATAATGTATCTATGATAGAAATGTTTACTAATAGCAGGGAAAAAAAGTAAAAAAGACTTCCCACTCCAGACTTCACTGAAAGGAGAAAGCTGACAGCCCCTCCTCACAGAGATGGCCTACTTGATGACAGGCACTTTGGCAATGTAAGAGGAGGTTACCCTTTCATCATGTTAACTCTTCCCCTCCCAGTTCTCATGTAAAATTTGTCTCAAGTCTTCAAGAAACTTGAGTCAAATTAAATGCATTAATACATCTCTAAGAGCAGGTTAACTACGGCTATGAGTAGAGCTCGATCTAGAACGAGATTTTCTTTTAGACGAAGAGGGAGATGGGGAAGCTAGCAAGCTGGAGCGGTGGCTCTTCTGGGAGTAACTCTTTTTAGGTGTACGACTGCGAGAACGAGATCGAGACCGGGATCGGGACCGGGATCGAGAGCGAGACCTGGACCTTGATCTTGACCTGGACCTGGACCGGCTGTCTGATCTGGAAGATCCTGTAGACCTGGACCTGCTGCGAGATCTTGAGTAACTCCTTGATCGAGATCTGCTTCTAGAGAAACACAGTACAAAGCTACAAAGCTGTAGTCTCACCTCCTAATAGATTTAAAGTACTCAATTTAAGTTCTCAACTATTTTGCAGGCACAGCACATCCATCTGAACATCTGAATGTGCTATGCACAGCACTCTGTTATTTGAGAGTACTGCTAGATTGCTGTTTTCCTCCATCACAACAGTATCTTCTTAGGCCAAGGCCAGCAGAAACTGCTAGCCTTGACATTCTTTGCTAGCTTGGCAAAATATGAACTGCCTAATAAAAGATGCATTCCCCTCCCCCTGCCAGGAGGAGACAAAAAAACGTTTAGCCATTTTTCAAGAAAAGCACAGAAATGAAAATTCATACTGGTGCTATTTTTTCTCTCTAGAAACACCCATGTAAATTAGTTAGGGTTTCTTTCAAGACTCTAGAAAAAGTCCCTAAAGGCATGGAACACCAGCACACTTCAGGGTGTAAGAGTTTAACACCTCCTCTAGTCATCTGTCCATTTTGTCATGAAAAGAAAGGGATTTATTTTTGAAAGACAATGAAAGAACAGCAGCTAAACAGGTTTTTTTAATGACTAAATGGCAGAACTACTTTAGGAATAATGAAAACAATCTATTTTATTCATAGTTTTTTAAAAGTCCTTTCATTCAAATATAAAATTTTATCTTTAAAGAAACCCACCTCCTTACTCTCATCCAAAAATGTTCTATTTATGCTGTTTTTAGCAAGTTAGTTCTTATCTAAATCTATTTCCACTGCTAGAAAGTGGTTCTGTGCTGCGGTATTTAGCTTAGGGGCAAAGAATTAGGTAATAAAACTTAGGCATTGATACTACTGAAATCCATGCCCTCAGCAGAATTTTATCAGGTCAGGTGACATACCTGTGCCTTCTGTGATCTTCAGTCAGTTTAATTCTGCGCCCATTCAGCTCAGTGCCATCCAGTTTTTCCAATGCACTCTTCATATCACTATATGATGCAAATTCCACAACCCTATATATATATACCATCAGGAAAAAAAGAAAAAGTTTCAGAGAAACTGAAAAAGAAGAACAACTTTGGGCCTTTTTCAATCTGTTTATTCACAGCTTGATGTTTTATCTTCTCAAAGCTAATTTTTAACTTGGTTAACAGGAAAGTATGACACTAACAGTCCTAGCCTTTCAAACATTACAAGCACTCTCATCTGCAATGAGATGGAGAAAACGCAGGAAGCTACACAAACCTGCACCAGCTGAGGAAGTGTCTTTCAGTCCTCTACTAAACTCCATTCTGAAGCGTCCAAGAAACAAAAACTTGGAGACTCTCCTGCCCTATTGACATTTTTAATAGTGAATAGAAAAATCCCATGGGTTTAGGTTTTTTTCCCCTAAAAAAAAGTATACGTAAGTTGCATTTGCTCGCATTGGCCCTAGAGCACTCTTGCCAGCACAGCCACTCTGTTCATATTTCCCTCTCTCCTGCTTCTCTGCAGCAGTTTTGTAGTCTGCAGAATTAAGAACTGGAGAGAGGGCAACTAGGTGTTCCGTATTGGTTACGTTCATTTCCTCTGACTTTGACTGTTGAACCAGTGCAAAGCAGCCACAGACAGGAGGTATTTTAGCCTCAGGAGTCAGATCATAAATGATTATACATATCTTAAGTTAAAGACAGCAGAACTCAACTGTTGGAAGTTACCCTCCCTTCCCTTCCTGCTTTGACAATTTTTTTTTCTTTTTTAAGAAACATTCTACTTTGACACGCTGTAGAAACTGAGTTCAATACCACTTCTGAACTCCTACTTACTGACAGTTTGTTTGGAGTTTTTTGTTTTGTTGTTTGTTTTTAAATTGGAAAAAATTCAGCATCTAAGCCACACCATAGATTCATGTTTCATTTATTTTATATTGCCAAGATAATCTTCCTTCAACAGTTTCAGTTATCATACAGGTATAGGCATAAAATGAACTTACCCTTCATTCCTGTTGTTTCTGTGTGCATCCACATAGGTCACCTCCCCTGCTTTTCTCATGACATCTTTCAAGTCCTGCAGCAGAAGTTAACATTTTAGTCTTAAACAGGACACAAATGAGTCCAGCTAGTAATACCCCCCCCGAAAACTTTCTCTGCTAAAACCGCTTAATGCTTTTGTATTTATATATATCTAAAAATATGTATGATTTCAAAAAAAGTTTCTGAAAAAGCCTATGTAATAGCAGCTGCATATAGAAAGGATCCCTCATTTTTACAACTGCAGTGAATAAAATATTGCTTTTAAAATAATGCTGCATCCCAAAACCATCTATTATGAAAACACAATGCAATACTTTAAATACCTACATATGCACTGAGATCAGAACTGTAACAGATGAAAAGCAACATAGTATTAAGATTTTCATGACTAAACCCCCAGTTAAATGACAGTCCCACATACATAGACAAATTCATTCTATATGCTCACCTCCCCCAACTTCACCGCAAAATTAAAAACAAAAAGGTATAATTACTATATAAACAATATTTTTACATAGGGAATTTTTTTTCTTATATTTCACTTGGAACATCTGTCACACTACAGTGCCACATCAGTAGACACCCTTGTATTTAACTTAATAGAGGCTAAAGACACAGACACTGTAACATTACTTGCTCAGCAATAGGATAAAGTACAAACAAATAATGCAAAAGGCCACTAAAAAGCTAAACATTTGTATAAGTTAAAGCAGTACTTTTACCAAACACTATCTGGTATTTTATAATCCCAGACTACTTACCGCAACATGCCACAAGTGGCAGATGATATAAGAAGGTACCTTAAGCAAAGAGTTGCTTGTCCAATACCTAGCTGGCCAAGAGGAACTCTCTTACATGAGAAAGGCAGAGTGATGGCTCATAGCAATATGCTTCACGGAGGTACCAGAGGCCCTGAAAGCACTGGACATAGTCTCCAGTCTCCAGAAGTGGCTAAAGAACCCGAGGATGATCTGTGCTAGCCAATCGAGATCAAACCCAGGCAAACCAAGATCTAGATCGCCAAAAAACAGGAGTGTCATAGGAACCAAAAAGAAAATTCAGAACAGGCCAAACCCTAGAATTTCAGCCACTAGAAAACCCCCAAATCTTTGGTTCTTTTTCCTCCACACAAGAAAAATGAGGGTTAACCAAATCAAGGTTGTTAGAAGAGGTTCAAAATGCACTTGGTTAGACATATGCTCGAGGAAGAAAAGACTATGAAACAAAAAGCCAAGAAAAACTTAAGAACATTTGCTACAGAATATAAGAAGGCTTAGTTTTATCTAATCTTTCAATTAGAATTAAATAGTTTTATTTTAAAAACTGGCATATGCAAACCAGTAACTATTTTCCTTGTTTCACATGTGCTTAACACAAAGAAACCTTAATAGCAAACGAAAAATGGGCCCTACAGTACCATTAAAAGTAACACTTCAGTCTCGGCATGTTTATCCTAATTCAGAGATGAAGAATAAAATTTGGGCTCTGCTAAAGTCAATGACAACTTAACCAGACCAGGACTGGTAAATCAAAAGGAAGTTAGAAAATGTTAATCTACATAAATATTTTCTATTTCAGTAACTTTAGGCTTTAAAACTGAACCCCCCACAGACTTGCCACACTATACTCTGAATCCTAAGGATCATCATCACCAAATATAATTTGTAACAGTAATGTCAACACAAATAAGGTGCCAACATTATTGCTTAAAAGACCGTAAGTGTGCATGTGTTATAAAATCTCAGAGTAGTTGCTATTATTAGGGGAATGTTTTAAAGTTAACTGGTTTTACTTTATCAGTGGAAGAGTCAAATTTTATCCTAAGGTTCCTGTTCTGGTTCACCTTAAACAGCAAAAGAATACCCTGCTGTCCTTAACAGAAAAAGAAAATAAGGTGTAGGACAATCATAAATAGGAAAAACAGAAATTAAAAATTACACCTTGATGTAACACAGATCTACTTTTCCCAACAGCTTGAAAATTTACAGATTCTGAAAAACTAATGAGGGTGGTTGGAAAGCTCTAAACACACAGAAATACATTTGCTAAAATAAGGAGAATTCTGGCAGTTTGTCTACTTAGATATGAGCTTATAAATGAACAATATAGTCAACAACGTGAAGAAACTGATCTGAATACAAATTTTATTTGTGGTTGGTTGTTTTGTTAGTTTTTTTTTTAAATATCCCAACACAATACCTCTTAAAGGAGACAAGTTATCAAAGCATGGGGATCTGCACACATACAAGATGAAATTATGCGTGTAAGTTGAAAGCAAGGTTCCATATCAATCGTGCTTGCCAGAAGCTCAGGGATAAGAAAGGAAGAACAATGCCACTACTGTTAACATATTGGCTATTTTAATCTGTGGTGTAAGTAGCATAGTTAAAAGCAGTTAAAACACTGTAGTCAGTATCAAAGCAGTACAGCTTCAAAACTAAATGAGGCTTGTGTATGGATGTTAGCTTCAAATGATTTCTATTTAGGCAGGTATCAAGAAGTAACGTCTCTTATGCTAACTTAGCATATATTTGAAAGAGTCATATTAAAACATTTAATTAGAATCCTAAAGATTCATCGGTATGAAATCTGAATTGGGTGGGCTTCAGTCTAAAATGGTAAGTACACATAAAGCCATTATAAATATTGACAAGTAAAAGAATTTTACAGAAACAATTTTTTACCCCCAAGTTATGAATTTAATGCTGAACAGCCCTATAGGATTTATTCTCCTTAACATTCCATTCTAGCTTACTTCTCTGGTTCCTACTGTTGTTTCTAAGCACTGTGTTTTATAACAATCTCTTCATAAACATAACTGCATAGCATACTCGGAACACATTTAGATGAAATCCAGTTGCTCATCACCAACTCAGAAGCTGTTTTTTTAGTTATTCAATAATTAACACAACTGTACAATTATGAACCTTTTGAACCTGTCATGCAGAAAGTAAACAAACCTAGTTCAACTGTTTATCTGCATGGACTGTACCCAAGCTCTTATGGAACACATCAGCAGAGCTCCAGGCAAGGCAAACAGCCTCCTCACACGAATTTAGCTGCAAGACCAAGGCTTTGAACATTCATGGTGTTCCACTGCATCTTTCAGTACACTAATTAAAGTATCTTTATTCAAAGAATATAAATGTTAACAAACAAGACTAAACTCCACTATTCACTCACCTCTTGTAAAAGCATCTATTGCTATGCCCTTAAAAAGTAAACTTTCTGTAGACTGTATACTATGTAGAACACAACTAAAGGAACTGATTATATAGTTATTCTGTTACAAGCCAGCTAAAAATTAGCAAAACCTTAGCAAGGGGTGTGGGGAGAAAAAAAAAAAACAAAAAAAAAGGATGGCAAGAAAGCTTCAAAAGACAATTATTTAAAGTTTGGGTTTTTTAGAAAATATCTACAGTAAGCTTTATTGTCACAAAAATATTTTGCAAAACATAAGAAAAGACTGTAAATTTCACTCAAAACAAAGGCATGCACTTCCAGGTTTAACAATCCAAAAAGGATGACAATCTGAATGGATGCTATGCTTCAATAATTTAGAAACAATCTATAGGATTCAAAAGTTTTATCAGCTGGTAAACACAAGTAAGCAAGAATCAGTTCCCAACTATAAAATCTAGTTATACAACTATCTGCACAGCTGTGAAACAAAAGACTTCTTTAAGCTTTTGAGCGTTCAAATGCTAATTTTTAGCAATCACTTAAGCTTTTTTGCTTATTTTTTATTCATATTAAATATTTATGATGGCTTTATTAAGAAACCAGGCTGACAGCAGTCTTACTTCCAAGGCAGGAAAATAAGGTATAAAAAAATGAAGTTAAGAGGTTAACTCACCTGCCAGCTGATACGGGATGAAAGGTTTTCAACTATGATCCTGTGTTCTGTACGAACAGGAGGTCCATACCTGCTAGAAGCATTCAGAGGAGAAAAAAGGGAGAAAAAGTCTCCAGCGTAAGGAATTTAGAACTTAGGAGATCTGATGTTTTCTATAATTTGCTGAGAGATTTAAGTATTTTCCTTGTTGCTGGTCTGCAGATTTGTTTCTCCCTACTCAAGATATATTTAGGACTCTGCTACAAGAAGAGAGCTGCTACAAGGGGATTAAAAAGGATTCTGACGAAGAACTTTGTATGAAGGCAGCCAGTATAGCTGCCATTTTTAATAGATACACTGAAATAAGTGCCTAGCAAAATGAAAATAATGTAAAGAGAATTATTTTAACTTTGGTGTTTGATAGGCTTGGCTCACACATCTGGTTTTGGAGAATATTAATGTAAAGGGCAATTATTAAATTTTTTTTTTTTAGTTGGTAGGGTGAATTCTGCTTCACGTCGGAGATGGAAGGCACAATTTAAAAGCATCTTAGTTCATGCTTCTAAATTCCAAATCACTTGTTAGTATTTATAAATGTCACCATGACCTATATGAGGTATTTTTGTGGGTAAAAATACTTTTATTTTAGTAAAATGAGAGCTAGATAACTTTTTCCTGAAGTAACTGTGGCAATTTACAGTTCCCGAATGAAAGCTGATGCTTTTTACTTAACCAAAAATTAAGACGACCCTCTCAAAAAGGAAAAAAGTGGCTTGAAAGTGTTCATACGGAAAAGTAAGGCACCTAGAAAGAACACTGCCCTTGCACGTCATTTCTGTTCCCAATCCTAGTCATTCTGAATCCAAAGGGATCTGAGAACTATGGAAAAAGGTATACCAGCCTTTAAATAAATAACGCAGGATT
This sequence comes from Falco punctatus, assembly GCF_963210335.1. Taxonomy (NCBI): domain Eukaryota; kingdom Metazoa; phylum Chordata; class Aves; order Falconiformes; family Falconidae; genus Falco; species Falco punctatus. The sequence goes on from NC_137587.1 coordinate 20,718,612, forward strand.
CTAACAATGGCACTATTTATATTACTACAAAAAGATTCAAGAATCATGAACACTGACCTTACAGAAAATTATTCTCATCTTCTCCTCCCACAGAAACATAATCCTAAATTGTGCGTATTGATTTGTACACTGAAGCATAGGCAATTTCATTTCAGTGCATACCTCAAAGTGTCCCAATTTTTTTCAGAACATCCAGATCTTCCGGGCATTTAAAGAGGTCCCACAGTCCCAAAACTGGCAGGCTGAGTCTCATTTTTCCATTATTGCAAACCGCAGTCTCTTCCTGTCTGGCATCGGCAGTCTGACGTCATGAACATGACTACAACGTCAGATGCCCACGACCTTCAATCACACTTCCTACTTTAAAAGTCCACTTTTAGCCTGGACCTCGGACCAATTATACCGCATCAAGGTTACTGCCACTAAAGAAAAAATAATCTAATTAGCATACTTGCATATGCAAATTAGATGTTCCAGACACTGGTTTGTAACCGGCAGCAATTCTGACCTTGAAACAAACGCAGAGGTTTATGTCAGTTAAGTCTTCATCTTTCTTCCAAACTCTGCTCTGCATAGGCCACAGCTATAAATGTTTCTACAGAGTAAAATATTCCATACATACTTGTTTCACACAGGCAGATACCAAGTACAAAGGTGTAATGTGTAGTTCCTTGGCAGAACATGTGCAAATCTGCAGAACTTTCACAAACTCTGCTGCAAGTTCACACAGTGTTCACCACTGGCTCAAATCCCTGAAAGTGAACAACTGCATAAACACTGTATGTCCACTACAGGTATTCTAGATAGGAGCTATGTCCTGTTTTTCAGATTCCATTGTCAGACAGAGGCTCTCCATCAGCAAGGCATCTGTTCAGTCAGCAAACTTAAGTCAATTGGTATTTAAACACTTCTGCATGTGCTAGTATCTTGTGCCCTAGCACTGTCTCTCAAATACAGTTCTTTTGTATGCTGTGCTGAAGTAAGCATTTTGATAACCATACAACTGGAAATGTGAAAGCTTGGTTAGACAGTAAATATCTTGAACTACTACTCTATAATAATTCTACTTAGCCTGTAAGCTCAGTTTAATGCCAAAAGCCTCAACAAAGACGCTCTGGTATCTTTCTTGATTTAGGGTCAAAAACAGCCAATCCAACTGCAGCACTACTCCTTCACACCACTTACACAACAGTAGGAAGCAAGACCAATGTAGTGCCTACAACATGGAGAGGGAGCATTTTATAACGGGTTTATGAACCTCTGTGAGCCAGTTAAACTGCTTTTAAATCCACATTCTCCTCAGGCAGAGGAGGTAAATGATAGTAATGGACCTCCAAGGTTTGAGAACATGAAAGTTCTTTCGTGAAGCTATACAAGGAAACAGAGCTGGATCCCTAACTCCAGCCACAAGAAGAAAACAGTATTTCAGTACAGTTCTTCAGCTACTGTGTTTGTAAGACACAGAGTCCAGACCACTTACCTAGATCCACTCTGCGACTGGTAATAACTGAACCGTTGTGGGAATCTGCCCCTTCCCCTTCGGGCTCGAGCATGCTCAATTGTAACCCTTATGACAGGAACAAAAAAACAAACAAAAAAACCCACAAACTTTGTTTGACACTGACTTACATCTTTTGCAACTGGAAGCACACATGCACAAACAAGAATTACCTTGCCCTTGCAAATAATGATTTATAACAGAGTCACTGGCATTTCTTAAAGAGCCAGAGCAGTGGTATTCTCTTGTCTCAAATCATCACGAGTCTGTAGTTCAGACTGAAACAATTAAATTTGCTCAACCAGAGCCCAAGAGTAATCACTAGTAATCAGAGGGAAAAGAGTACCAAAATGATTAACAACAATCTACTGACCTAAAACCAGCTCCCACAATCGAAATACAAGTTACTCTAACATGCAACCAGTACAGTCCACATTGTTGCAAACTGAAGGGCAACGTTCCAAATGATGAGAAGCTAGCATCACCTTATTTTCTGAAGTCAACAGACAGATAAGTAATAGATATGTAAGTTTAATTCACTTTTACTAACATTTCTAGTGACAAGACCTTGAGTTAGCTTTGAAGGAGAAATAAGTGCAACTGGAAAAAACAGTGAGCCCTGCTCCAAACCACCCCTCCTCCAGTCATGTCTTTGTGCCTCATATAAGCCTGCAGCCAGGATCCCAATGAATCTCTTTAGATAAAGTTATGAACACTGTATCCCACCCCTGAGCCACAAGAAACAGATGTCACAGCACAAGCTAATGCATTGTATTTAGATGCAAAGCACTTTTGCTGTTCTTAAGGGAAGTTACAGTATCATGCTTACCTTTCATCACACAACTCTTTACCATTTAGTTCATAAATTGCATCATCAGCATCCCGGTGGTCTTCAAATTCCTAGAAAGAAAATAGGAGTAAGAAAGTATTTTCCATCATAGTACATTCAAATGTCAAAACACATTTTCTTTATAAATTTTACATTTCTGCAGCAACAGCCAGAACACTGAACAAGGAAGTAGATTCCATTTATGACTGAAAAGCCAAGATGTTCCTGTTCACGACCATTTCTTCTCCTTCCACCCTGCAAACTCCTTTTGCCTCCCTCCATTGTTTCAGTTTAACTCTTTCCAGGACCTACACAGAAAAATTACCTGGTTTATTACAGAAATGTTTAAAATACTTTTCATGAGAGAGGTGGGGAAGTTACTTCAAGGTGTACAGTTTAAAACACAGGCCTACGTACAGGAAAAGCCTGTACAACACCACAAGCTGACCAACTGCAAACAAGAGCACGAGAGCTGTGCACTCCCAAACTTTTTAGAGACTTCTGGGCTGATTTAATTCTTACTAAATTGCCAAAGAGAGTAAACCAGAAAAAAAAACCTTCCTATTTTTTTTCTGAGCTAATTCAGCTCACTAGTCTGGCAAAAAGGTGCCTGCGTAAGAAAAGTAAGAAACAGACACCCCTCTTCAGAGTAGCACTGGCCACCTGTGGGTCTGGATCACCTATAATACGCAATTCCATATACTGTTGCAACAGAATCTGTCACTTTGCTTTTGGCAGCAATGCTGCCTTAGTCAGCCAGAGTAGCCTCTGCCCACTACCCAGCCCACTGATTCTTGGCAAAGCTGTTTGTACAGCTCTGCAGGAAACTGGGTCAAGAAACATCCAGAGGAAAAACAGCAGACTTTGTGCAGGAGGTGGGGTGAAAAAGAAGCGTTACTTTTCAACGAGATCAGCTACCCAGGTAGGTTCATTATGTGGCTGAAAAACCATGGTAACACCATGTGAGGCAAGAGGAGAAAGGAAAAAAAGTAAGCAGTGGGAACAAGCAGCTGGGTAGGGACTGCTTGAACCAACAGTGTGGATGGAGAGGAAAAAAAAAAGTGGAACTGCAGCTTCAGAGTAATGAACAACAGAGAAGAAGCTTCTCAAGTTGAAGAAAGTGTTTGCATAACTATAAACAGCTTTTCAGAAGCAATACTGGCTTAAGCAACCTACCCCTGTCTGCACTGAAATCTGTTTCACTATGAAGTGAAACATCACACATCCTTGCATGATGCAGATATTACCTTGAGAAAATTAATTTAGGCCCAGCATTTAAGAGTAGCTATAGTTAGCATCTACAACTCCCCTGATTTCAGCTAGTTTCTAACAAACTGAACATCTGCAAGTCTATCTAGCTTTACATACTAGCTTTATGGTCTGAAGTTTGAAAATATTCTGCAATGAAGTCCACAAAATTTAAGTAAATATAGTTAGTTTCAAAGATCAAGCAGTGATTTCAATCAGGTACAATGAAACATGCTTTTGACATTACAACAATGTTCAATCAAAATAACTTGGTTAATAGGGTTTTTAAATACGTATTTTAAATAAAAAAAACCAAAGATGAACTGACAGCCCATGACAAGTGAGGTACCACAAAGGATAATGCTATTCAATGTATTTATAAATGATCTAGATGACAGAACTGAGTGCACTCTCACCAATTTTTTGGCTGACACCAATGTGGGAGGAGAAATAGATATACCAGAAGCGTATCTATTTAAGTAAAAAACACAGACAGACCTTGATAGGTTGAAAGATTTTATCAACAAGAAGTGCAAATTTTAACAAAAGAGAAATATGAAATCCTGCAGCTGGGATCGAATAAACCTAAGCAGCTGAACATGCTGGGTTCTGAGTAGCTGGAGCGTAGCTCTGCTGAAAAAGACATGGACAATCCTTGCAGAGAGTCAGCTAAGCATGAGTCAGCAGTGCGGCCTTGCTGCAATGAAAGCAAACTGCATCCTGGGCTGTTATCAGGAACAGTACAGCCAGCAGACCAAGGGATGTGATTATTCCACCCTATTTGGCATTTGTTAGGCCACACCTGGAACACTGTGTCCAGTTTTGATCCCTCCAACTCAAGGAAGACATTGAAAAACTGGAGTGGGACCAGCAGAGGGTCATCAAAACCGATCAGAACGTTGGAGAACAAAGAAAGGTCGAGTGTACCGTGTCTGCTCAGCCTGAAGAAAAGGCAGCTCAAAGAGGGTCCAGTTAAAAGTCTTCCAAAACCTAAACAGTTACAGAGATGATGGAAGTACTCTCCTCACGTAGGGGCACAGTGACAGGATGACAGGTGAAGGGGCAAGTGAAGTTTTGTTCAGATGTAAGGAAAAAATTCTTCATCATGAGAACAATTATTATTATTTTTAGACACAGTTATGGGACAATTATTCAAGCCTGTTAGTGAGCTTTGAAAGAAAATGCTTCTGCCTAGGAACTGGAGAAGAGGAGGGAGGGTTTGGTGACTCATGTACCAGAGCTGAACAGAAGTTATGCCTGAATGAGTCAACAGCCCTACCCAAGAAAAGAAGAGGAATGCTCAGAGAAAGGCCATTGAGAAACAGCAGCAATGGGAAAGGATACACTAACTAAATGCAGGTCCATGTCTAGATCAGCCGTGTACCTTTGGACTTTAAGAGGCAGGTATTTACCTACTGCAGTCAGCAAGAAGTAGCTCATACTGCAGGGCAATGAGGAACTGGCACATGTAGGAGTCAATACTCTTATGAAACCAAAGTAGGCAAAGCTTGTGGTTTTGTTCTTTTCCCACAGCTTCACCCAAGGATTGATCTTGGCAGAACAAATGACATGTAAGCCTGCCATAGGCTGCCCTGTGAGGGCAGTATCAACCTTTCCAGTTTGAACTCTGTGCTGCAGAACAGATAATTCTCAGTTCTCAGGAGAAAATAGTTAAGAAACAGGTTGATCAACTTGGGAACCTGGAAAGCTGTAAAAATTTGGACAACGGTTTAGGAGCACAGAGCTCTAGAAAGCAGTGGTAGGAAACTAAGATCCAATGAACTGTGTGTGCATTTCATTTAACAGTCTAACAGACCCATAGGCCCTGTGAACATACATTGATGGTGAATAAGCCTAAGTTTAGCTGCACAAGAGTTAAAAGCTGCGCTGCTTAAATCCAACAGCAAGCACCTATTACACCTGTTGCCTCAGCCAGCTCTTTGCTCTTATGTCAGGCCATTATTTAGAGATACAACCAAGCTGAGCAGGAGTGAGAAAGGAAGATAGTGGTTCTTACAAACTTTTCTGCAGGTTAAGTCTTTGTCAAGTTTTGTAATGCTATAACAGGGTATTTATACTGTCTTCAGAAATAAGGGATAAAATTTAAATCCATGGAGGACTATGATCAGAAAATGTATTTAATGCACCTAGAATATTACCAAGATTTTGAGCAAAACCTGGCTAAAACCAGGTAAAACTATAATCCCAACATCTGAAAAGCAGTCTGAAATGTGTATTAATATTTGCCATTTCCCACTGCAACTATTATTCTCTTAAGGATCCTCCCTTCCTTGACATCAGCCCAGCAAGAATAGTACCTGCAAGCAAAAGAAAGGAAAATAAAGTATTACTTACCACAAATCCAAATCCATTTTTTAGATGGATTTCTCGTATGCGTCCATATCCTTTGAAAAATTTCTCCACATCCCGCTCCCGAGCACGTGAGCTTAGGTGTCCAACAAAGACACGGCAGCCACTCATCTTAAGGTTGATGCTAAGAAAGAAAACAGCACTGTTTATCAGATTAACCAACTTAAAATAGGGTGATTAAGATCACTTCTGTATCTCAGAAATCTTGGTTAAACAGGATTTGATTTTATTGTCCTCCCAGTATATATATTACAAACCAAATTCTCTATAGCCAGATAAGTGAGAAAATCCTGTCTTACTGACTTCTAGCAGAACCTACACAAACTCTCAGTTTTGTCTTTTTTAGTCATGTAAAGACTTAATGCATCTGAAATTATGTTTTTTGTTTGCTGTTAAGACTAATAAGGCTTTTGTATCACAGAGCATGATAAAAACCACTCTATAAGCTCCAAGATACTGGGTTAAGAGCAGTTAAAAAAAAAAACACCACCAAAACTGTTATGCTAATCATTGGAAAAACAACATAAAACATTCTCAAACTTTTGCTTTCACCTGAAGGAATTGTTGCAATAAAAGTTGTATCAGCATCCAAAAGATAAAGAGTAGTCAGAAAATTATTTTCATTTGCACTAGCCATAAAATACCTTATTTTGACAGTCTATCAAGTTATGAAGAAGAAACATTTTGTTATTGTGATATTTCAACAAAGGCAAAACCAAAGGCTATTTTGGACGTTCGGATTTTCAAAACTATCTACCGATCCAGGATACATACTCTGAGATATTTTATGGAAGCTCCAATGTTTACCTTGAGTATGTAATTTTTTTATTTTTTTTTCAGTTTACGTGATTTAGAAATTTTTAAGTTCTTGTAACTGGAAAATATTAACTATTTGGCTCAGTGAGCTTGCTGTCACACAAACCCCAAAGAATCCAAGCTCTAAGGAATTGAAACACAACGTGATCTTAAATTACAATACTGGATTGCAAAGCAGATACAGTAAACAGACAACATATCAGGTCAGCTGTGAAAGTAATTCAAGACAATTTGAATACAGTATTTTGAATTAGTGTGATTTAACTTCTGTGTTAACACCCACTAGGTTTCTATTGATCAACTTCTTTATTCAGGCCCACTGTGCCACTAGAAAAGTGCCAGAACTTCAGAAGACAGCGTATAGGGCTTCTTATGGGGCAAGGGGTAGAAGTGTGCCAGCACTTCACATAGATTAACCTAAACTGTCCCCGAACTACTACCTAAGCCAATAGCTATTCGATCACTTTCACATGAAAAGTTTTGTGCTTCCCCTACAAGAGCCTATGCTGCCCTCTGTAAGCACTGCCTCCTTTGTGCTCACACTTGAATTTTTATGCCCGCATGGAAATCCAGCTCAGACCGATTCAGCTCCCTCGCAGAGTTAGCTAGTCTTCCAAGGGATCGTTTCCCGGATGCATCCTCACCACACTGCCAAGGCCAGCAGTGGGTAGGTATTAAGGGAAAGACAGGCCTTTGCAGAGGAAGGCCAGACTTACATAACTACGTACTTTAAACACTGTAAGATCAGTCACCTCGGCAACGGCACTCATTTTTGGGTGCAACACAGCTCTGACAAATTAAAACGACTGTGTAACTGCTATTCAATACTTTCAGCTCTTAGTTTTAGGAAAACAAAGTGGGAAGAAGAATCACAGATGGAAATTAACATGGGCGGATGGAATTCATTCGCAGGACGGCCTGCGAAACCGTCACAGATTCAGCATAAAACATGCAAACTATCCGTGCATGCATTATTTACTCAACCAGCTGGGAGCACAATGGATGTGATATCTGTATCGACACCCCCAAGTCGCAGAGCTTCACAACGTCGCTCCTTGCACAACGCAACCGCGGCTGCTCATCGGTGACTCACAAGACACCACATACCGGCGGAAAAGCTCTCGGGAAGCACGGCCCCGCAGCGAAAGGCCATCTGCTCGTTCGGCTTTTTAAGAAGCCGACACGGGACGGGGCTGCGCTACACTGTCCGCGTCTCCGAGGCGGGGGGACCTCCTCCTCGGGTTCACGGCCACCGAAGCACCGGGCCGCCCAATGGCGATCGCCCCTCCGGCTCTTCGCAGCGGACGCGGAAGCTTCGTGCTCCCCATTAGGCCCCGACGGCTCCCCAGCCCTCCCTCCGAGCGGCACCGCCGGGCCCAGCCCTCCCTCCGCAGCGCCACGGGGCAGCGGCGAGGCGGGCCGCCCCCCAGGGCCCGGTGCCGTCGCGCCTCGGTTACCCGCCCGCCGGCGGCCCCCCGCCGAGCGCCCGGGCCGGCAGCGCTGCGCGGCGCCAGCGAGGCCTCCGCCAGCAGCTGCCTTCCCCTCAGCGCGGCGCCGCCACAAGAAAGGCCTGGCCCGTCCCCGCCCCGCGGCAGGGCCCGGCCGCAAGAACCCCGCTCACAACTCAGCGCCCGACCCCTCCCGGGCCCCCCGCCACCGAGCGAGCCAAGGCGGGGCAGACACGCACCGTCACCGAGTGCTGAGTCCTGCGGGCCGTGAGGAAACCACTCTTCCCCGCCGCGGCGGCAATGGCTGCCGTGATCCTGCCAACGACCGACACCGCCGCGCGCCCCCAACGGATACTGCGCAACCGCCAACGCCCGACTCCAACTCCCAGCGTGCCCCGCGCAGCCCCGCCCCGCCCCACGCGCGCCGGGAGCTGTAGGCGCTGCGGGCGGCCGGGTGGCGCCGGGCCTGGCCTGGCCTGGCCTGGCCGCTCTCAGCTGGAGCGGGTGCTGCGGGGATGAGGGCTCCCGGGGGGCGGTGTCTGGCCGGGAGGAGCGGGGCGGGGGTGGCGGGCCGCGGCCCTGTCAGGGTTAGCTGTGGGGCCGAGGCCGCCAGGTCAGGGAGAGGCCGAGGTCGCGCCTGCCGCCACCAGGCCCAGGCTGCGGGGCAGGAACGCGCTGGGAGCCAGCGCTTGGCGTGGAGCCCTCTGGAATAAACCACGCTTCTTCCCCAAGGAAGCCGTGCTGTGCCTGTGCATCCTTGGCAACCTGCTGCAGTCCCCCGGACGTTGTACTTCGTGCTGAACTGCATGTGGCTTTTGACCAAGACATAGCAAAAAAAGATGGTTATCAGGCTTAACAAGTGGACGAGCAAAGGCACACGGCCGAAGAGTTCATCCGGTGTTACCCGTCAGCTCAGCAGCTACAGCTCTGCTAACACAAGTTCCCTGCGGCCAGCCCTGCCTATCCAGAATTACCCGGCTTTGGATAAAATCGCAGTACTGTTACTGTCGCTGACACCAGGGGGAAACCTTGGGTGGGGAAAAGTGCCTCGCACGGAGATGCTAGGCAGAAGCAGTTTTTCCATGCACATAGAAGCAGCACGCTACTTTCTGGTTTATCAGTGTCTGAGATGAACTCATTTTAGGGAGTTCCTGCGGTGTAGTTCATGACAGTTCACAGTATGACGATCGAGATAAAAAATGTTACCTGTTTCTTCAGTATAGCATAGCTGGTAAAATCTTAATTGTCCGGATGCTTAAAATACAGCTGTAGTTTGTTTTGCCCATTTTTTCCCCTTGTCTGATAGCATTATGTCTGGATCTCCTGATTTAGCTTGGAGTAAATATCTAAGTTACGTCTGTGACATCATATGTTAGATTCAGGCATCATTCAAATTTCTTGCCATCTAAGTATTCTTTAGGATGCAGATGACCTACACATTCAACATCCATAATAAACACAATCATTTAGGTTGGAAGGGACGCATTGAGATCATCTGGTCCAGGCTCCCAAGATTGCCTGGGACTGTGATCAGCTTTTTAATGTCTCCAGAGATGGAGGCTCTACAACCTCTCTGGTCAGCGCAATCCAGTGTCTGACCAACCTTACAGTAAAAAAGTGTTTTCTTGTGTTCACATGAAATATCATGATTTCAAATTGTCAGTGTATGCTACTGAGAAGAGCCTGGCTCCCTCCCTTGAATTCCCTCCCATCAGGTATTTATACACATTCAGACTTCACCAGGCAGAACAGTCCCAGCTCTCCCAGCCTCTCCCTGCATGAGAGATGCTCCAGTCCCACAAAAGTTTTTGTGGCCCCATGCTGGACTTGCTGCAGTAAGCCCGTATTTCTTTTGTGTTGAGGAGCACAGCAGAGGACACAATGCTCCAGGTGTAGCCTCACCAGTGCTGAGAAATCACTTCCCTTCGACCTTCCAGCAACATTCTACCTAACGCAGCCCAGGATGCTGTTGGCTTTTGCTGCAAGGCAACTGATGTGAACACTTACCAGTAAGAAAATGGAGTAATGTGAAAGGTTAACAAAGGTACCTGTGGTTAAAAAAGAAAAAGTGGGTAGCTGTAGCTGGGGCAAGTATGTCTTAAACTTTGAATACAATGTCCAGTTGTAAGGCTGTTTTACATCTTTCTTTGAGAAGACTGTCCAAGACACTCAAAATGGCAGCCCTGTGAGTCTTTCTATATAAATTCTGTGTAGGTAGCAGAGCTGGACTATTATAGGAGTAGCACCAGAGCCTCTGTGTGCTTGTGTGCTTGAATTGCTGCATAGGAAGCTCAGAAGCAGAAAAAAGCTCCTTAGGTGGCAGTCTTGGAATGGTACAGGAGTAATAGGGATTTGAGTTGCTGGCAATAATGAAGATAGTCATGCTGGAAGCCAAATTAAAGCTTTGTTGGTTTTATCCTGCATCTCTGCAGCCTCTGGGGTCATGTCAGTGGGGAAGAATGTGGCTGTGCATATGGAACGCAGCTCTGGCTTCTCTGGCAGTCTCTGAGCCGGGCTGGAGTCCTGCTTTTCCTTTCTTGGTTGTGGACACTCTGCATGGGTGGTAAAAGGCATGAAATATATCATTAGAAGAATCTGCAGCGTTGCCTCTAGCGTGTGGGTAGTGTTTCTGGAAGCTATCGTGTGCAAAATCAACTTTCATAATAAAGCTGTATTTTAGTTTCCTCATTATTTTGGTCGCACAAAAAGATCCCTCTCTCAGAAGACCGTCTGAAAGCCCACTAGGAACTATTAGTGCCCTGACTGCACACCTACAAATGTAAACACTCACTCAGCTGGAATCAGGATACTTAAAAAAACACAACCTGTTTGTTGCTGGGATAAATGAACTGCTTTCTTCCTTCCTCAAAGAAGACATTTTATTTTCTCTGTGGCAGAAAGCAGGATGCTGTGGTTCAATACCACAGATTAGAGATTATGCCCTCTATGATTATTCAAGTAAGAAGTAGCAGGAGAGAATTTCTTCATTAAAGTGATGGTGTAATGTTTGAATGTGCTTAATAATAAAGAAGGTATAAAGTGCTTTCTTAACTCTGCAGTTTAAAGTAATCCTTGTTTTTAGGTTTTCTTTCCTGTTCCTTGGGTGCTTACTCTTTTTTTCACAGAGACAGACGGAGTGAGGCTGGAGAGATGCTCCCTGGCCCAGCCTATTAGGTGTCCTGCTGGTTAGGGTGCAGTCTTGGGAGGCTGGGATCCCCTGAGGAGGGATGAAGCCCTGAACTTGTGTTACTCTCCTTATGTGAAGGTATTTTAGGCAATTAGGCTCTTACAGAGCAAATGGGTGACAAACCCACCAAGGGGCTTTGCAAAGAAAGCAGCCAGTCTTGCTGTTCCGTACTGCTATTTGTACATGGGGTAAGGTTTGCAGCCCCCAGTGATGTGGGGTGTTTGCGAGGGAAATGCTTGGGCCCTGATGGGGACTGTCACCAGGGCCAGGTAGCTGGTTGTTTCAATGGCCCATTCCAGGCCTGCCCTGAAGCAGAAATGTAGGTGTGCAGAGAAGGCTTAGGTGTAACAGGGAAAAGCCTAGTGAACACTGCCTCCAGACTGGGGCAGCAGCTGAACAGAGACCGTTCGGATTGCAATTGTAAATTCAGGATTTGCATTTCAACCTTCTAGTGGCATCTAGCCCTTTTTCTCCATGTGCCACCTTCATCTGCACAGTGGCAATAACACTGTGTGCTTCCTGCAGCAGTCGTGAGAGATTATGCTTTTCCAGACAGTAGGAGGATCGGGGTCACTGAGGTATTGTGCTAGCTAGAGGTCCTTCACAATATTTTGCTTGAATGCTTGCTAGGTCACAGGATGTGAACTACTGACTAATAACAAGAAGGTGTAAATAAACTTGCTGAGAAGAGATAAGACAGAGATGGGATGTAGTGCAGTTTTTACCAACATATTTTTGTGCATGTGTGTCCCAGAAATCAGAGAACAAACCTGAGAAACTTTCCTTGTAGAGGAATGCAGTGGGTTGATTAGCATTGATAACATGCAGCTGTGGCCTCGCCCCGAAGGCAGTGGGTTGATTGACATGGATGTTGTGCAGCTGTAGGTTGTTCCTGCTAAGTGGCTAAATAGCACCGAGGAGGGTGGGAGAGGTGGTTGGGTGGAGGAGGAGTGGGGGTAGTGTGGTCTGCCTTCTGGAGGAAGGTGAAACAGTCTGGACAGTAGAATCTGACCAAAGGTAAAAGCCTTGTTGTAGCCTATTAGTTTGTTTGTGCTGCAACAATTGGTGCCCCGTGTGAGGCTGACTGAGTTGGACTCCAACAACTGGTGCCTGACGTAGCTGAGACAAGTGGGAGAACCTGTGACCCATAACAGATGCTGTGACAGGTGAGCTGTTGACAACTAATTGATGTGGGTGTATTGCAATATTTGTTAGCCATCTTGACTCAAATTGCAACTCTTTCCTGACTGTTAATGTGGTGTCCAAACACGGGGGGGGGGAATCCATTTTAATATCTTATTGGTGAGTGCCTGTAGTGGCTGTAACTCCTCAGAATATAGAAAAGATTAACTTTTCTCTTGCATTTTCAGTGGATTTAAATTGCTGAGACTTTAATCTACCTAAAATAGTCTTACAGAGCATCCTTTCCTGTACAAGATTGTCTAACTTTATTCTTTGCAATGGCCGACTTCTCTACTGACTGTGGCACTGAACATGTTTTCTTGGTGCATGCTGGGGAGTGTTCTGATTACCTGTTTGTCTCAGGATATGCCCTAGACTTTGTTTATCATGCTAGGACTTTCCCAGCAGCTTAGAGCTAATGCAATGAATTGTAAGGGTTTACACAGTAGCAACTCTTTCAGTAGCCAGAGTCACCTCGGCAGTTTGATTAATTCAACAGGATTAAGCTTTCTTAGTACTTGGCTGCCACAGGGGTGGAAAAAATCTGTCCTACCCCAGCATCTGTAGTGCAAGTAATGTTGTACCAATAATCTTGTGGTCTGAAAATCATACCTGCATTCTGTTTTCTTAATAAAATCACTTTAGTTTGAGCTGTTCCTTTTCCCAGCCGTTACAGTCACCCTTTCTCTATTCCTTGCCCTCTCCATTATTTCCCTGATAAAACCAGTCAGTCTGATTCAGCTGGATGGATTGTCTGTGGATGTATGAATACTACTTTGAAACCAAGTTTATTCAAGGTTGCAGATCTGTTTCCTTTCATTGTTTTCTTGTACTGCTGGCTCTGCTCCTTCACTCCAAAAACAGATGCTGGCAGCACTGAAGACATTCAACAGTCACAAGATAGATTTGAGAGGCTTTTAGAGAGGCAGTTGACATTCTGTCAGGGAAGACAGACCCATGTTGTCTGAGCACTGATGTGTTTTTTGCCCCTGTACTGCCAGATAGTTATGCTGGGGCAGGTACTGAGACCTCAGCAGCCAAAGGTATCAACAGCGATGAAAGGAACATGGTTAATTTCTTGGGAAAGCATTGTTTCAGGTTTTTGTGCCTGAAAATAGTGAGTATGGCAGACTGGTGAAAAGAGTTTACCCTTGAATGGGAGATGTGAGCTTGAAGCAGACTGTCTGATTCTTCTGTCCTGAAGGGGCAGTCACTGAACTGCAGGCAGCTGCTTCCAGAAACAAATTTCATCAAGGCTGATGTCAGGACTTGGCTAAAGAATGGCATGGCACATCAGCTGCAAAACCATGAACCTAATACCAAAAGCTGCTTTCAAATTTCAGCATGCCAACTGCCAGAGACTGTAAGGCCACATGATTGCAAGATGCACCTTGTGCTGCATATGAGGGAGGTGAATGTCTTGCAGCATCCTATTTGCTTCCCCTCACATGGGCTGGGAATGAGGAGGCTTTGTCTACAGCCCAGAAAAACAGACAAGGTCACACAAGCTCTAACCAGTTTGTCAAAGGCTGTGCCACCTAAGCAGAATAAATACCAGCAAGTGTGCCTAAAATTTTAGGAACACCTGTTGCCAATATTTTGAACTTTATTCACTCAGAAGCACTCACACAGGTGAGGCCCTTCTGGTGCTGTTGACACCTCGGCTTCAAAGGATGTGGTGCTGTGGTGCCAGTGGAGCAACATTAGCAAGGCTGGATCTCCCACACTGACACCAATTTGTGGCATGGGCAGGGATAAGCTACTTGCTTTCTCTCTCATAAAACCAGCTGGGGTTTTGTGTGGTCACAGCATGCAACACAACTACAGCCCAGTAAAAGTTTTTTGTTTTGCAAACACAGGACAGGGCAGCTACTGAGGCTGAGGAAACAGGGTTATCAAATCAAGGGCAATGGGTACTGTGAGGCAAACATCAATGTAGATTATCAGCTCATGCCTGTCATCACCACCTCTGCTGTTTTAGTTTTCAAACAGATCATCTATTATGCACATTAGAATGTGGCAATGGAATCGGCACTATTCTTGAAGAGGGCAGTCCCACTTGCAGCAACATAGTAGCGATGTAGCTGAAAGTGGGCCTACAGGGAAGCTTGCAAGTGGATTAAATACTGATGTGGCTGCAAGTCCCTGCATTATGTATTGACCAACTCCTAGAGCACCTCCAGGCTTCTCGGTGTCATGGGTCACAGCACAGGAAACGCTGCTTCAGCTCAACCACAGCACTCGTTAACAATGCAGTTACCGGTAACTTACATGAACTGCCTCTGCTTCAACATTTGAAGACAAATGACAGCAAGTACAGTCTGGCCTTGTCTATGTATGAAGCAGTGTACTGTACGTATGAAGCTGTGTACCCTTTGTGAACACATTACCCAGCCTACAGGAGAACACAGATCTTGGTGTCTCCTGGAGGAAGCCTTGTAGGAGGCATTGGCATCCCCCCTTCCAAATACGGTATGCGGATACTGTCAGGTTGGGATACATCACAATGATGTAAGAACCATTTACTTCTAAAAAAGTGGGTGAAAATGTAAATATCTGCAGCGAAAAAAACAAGAATTTGAAAGAGGGAGGATGTTAGTTAAATCCTTAGATAACAAAACATGGCCTTGGGGGAAGGAACCATAAATATGTCAAGCTGGGACACAAGAAAATAAGCTCAAGGAGAACCAAATGGTTAACAACACTAAACAATTCGAACTATGTGTCAACAATCCTATTAACATAATAAAAGATCCACCCTGGAGCAAAGAGGGCCCCCTTAACAAAGCCCTCTTCCCCACAGAACATGCAGATGAAAAGAAAAACGCTGTACCTTTAAATGGAGACAAGGCTCGAAAGAACCAATGAAAATTAAGTGTGATTAAATGTAACTGTGAACTATTGTCCAAGTGTATAAGAAGTTTGACTACGTGTTCAGAGGAGTGCTAGCTTTGTGGATTTACCGCCTAGCACCCAAGACTCTGTGTGTGGATCAGCTCTTGCACACGGGGTGAAGAACCCAGATTTGGGATAACACCATCACACTGCTGTGATTTTTATTTTGTTCTACTCAAGGTCAGAATAAACCAGAAAGCTGTGCTGACCCCCAACCCAACACGTACAATGCCTTCCTCAGGACGTAGCTCTGCCCTGGAGAACAGAGGGCAACAGCAATGCTCCTGAGGGCTGCAGGGGTTCCTGGTGAACCTGTGCATGGTGCTCCTGCAGTTGTTACTTCAAAATAGAAACTGCCTTTGGGACCAGAGATGGCAGTATGTAGTTATACCTAAAAAAAAACCTCACTAGAAACGTGTCATGAAGCAGTAATGCAGTTTTTTTGCTCCTAACTCCATGTTTCTTAAAGTTGTGGAATGACAGGAAATGCCCAGATGGCTGGGAAGGGATTAGCTGCTTCCCCTTGCTGATTTTCAGGCACATGCATGTGTGTGTATACTTTATGACTTGTTAAAGGTCCCAAAGGCTGGTTTCTTCTGAATGTCCAATACAAATATGATCCTGGTCTCTGGAAGAATTTATAGTCGGAAGACATGATATCAAAAGCAGTGAGATACTCAATGCTGAGCATGGAACAGTGGATGAGTTTTTCATAGGTAGTTAAAAGGTACAGTGGCTGTCTGATCTCACAGGTCTACTAACCAATTCTGTGCTGGTTTTTAAGCAATATTGTTCTTAGACATGTGAGTGTATCAGGGATGGTGAAAAATTACCCAACCCATTAAAGTGGTCATAAAGCTGTGAAAATTGCAACATCATTCAACAAGAATGAAAACGTTAAGAGGGAGGGAAGTATACCTTTAAAAGTATTGTAACTACAGTTAAAAAGCCATTAATTTTGGATTCTCTTCATCATGTTTGTTGTTTTAACTAAATAGGATTAAACAATTTTACTATACAAATGAATGAAGTCTGGAGTTGTTATCACAAGAAATTTTTAATATGGTTTGTGACAAGCAATATCAAAGTTATCAACTCTCAAGCTTCATGTTGTGAAACCAGACAACTCGCAGCAACAAAAAAAGTTGTGCACTGATAAACATAGGAGGCATATTGTATTTTTTAATTAAATATGAAAACATGAGCTGTGTACATTATTTTTTCCCTAGAAAACACAGCAATTTCAAAAGTTTATCATAAAATATTTTCATGAAATGAGTGAACCAGCAAACACATGCACTTGTGTGCCTTCCCCCCTCCCGTGATAAGAGACATACGCAAATGCAAAAGTTAACAGAACAAGTGGTATTTTGTTGTTGTTTGGTTCTTTTTGGAAAGGATGGAATGTAACATTGTGCTTGACTTTCTATGTCACAACAAAAAATATCTGGTGCAGTATCTTAACATTTTCTTTTTAAGTTTCAATCTGGTGGTGAAAAATACCTTTTTCTATAATAAAATATGTCTGTTCTTTTTAAAATGTAACTTTTTTGCACAAAATAATTTTGTAAACTGTCATTTCAAGGGCAAGGTAGGTAGTGCCATGTCAATGTCCTCCCCCCCACTTAAAAATGTGATCTGTTATCTGAAGCAAAACAGGGAAACACAAAAAAGAGCGGAGCAGAGGCTGCTTTGCAAAGAGAAAGAAGGGCGTGTGGGACAGGGGAGAGGGGAGGGAGCGTGTGGTGGGACAGAAAAAAGTTAAAGGTCACTTTCGCCATAGAGTGCCGTGGAGAAGGACATGTAGTCCAGGGCACCAGGTACAGCATCACGGCCATTGTAGGGTGCCATTCTAGCAATGCAGTATTCAGCCTGATCAGGAGGCAGTTCCCGCCGTAATTCATCCACAGTGATGTAGTTCTGCAAAGAGGACGAACAATAAGGTGATTGTTACTTTCAGAAAACTGACCTTCCTCAGAGCGACAACCACCCCCTGCCCCTCCAGACAGCAATCGGGGCCGGGACCCAACAACTAGACTAGCAGTGTACACCCACGTGGGGAGCTCTGTGCATACACCTTGGGAGGAAATGCAGTCACTGCCCATCGTTTGGACAAGAAAACGATTTTTACAACAGAAAAAGATTGTTTTTGCAGGAGAGATGCCAGCACACCTAAAGCAAAGACCTAGAGGTAAGTAAGGCAAGTTGTTAGTGTAAGACTGTGCCTTCCTGTGGAGGTAATTGGGTGAAAGCAAATGGCAGGACACAGAAACCTGGGAGCTGCCGATCCCTCTCTTCAGAGCAGGGAAAGGAGCCATCCCCGCTAGCTCTGGCTGGTAGCACCAGCGCAGGCAGTAGACAAGCAAACACTCTGTATTGCTTCTGCAGGTCCCCCAACAATCCCTGCCTTTCACAACAGACGTTTTTAATAAGCAAGCAAAACTTCTTATGTAAATTCAGCTTCTGGAGACTCACTGGGGCTAGCTTGGCTTCTCTCCATGCGGCAGGTAACAGTAGCTGCCTGTTTGCTAACCAGCATGTTGTCTTTAGCTGACTGACTCATGGGCATTTGCAGTCTGTCTGAACAATGCTTCAGGTTTCACACCATCTCCCTCCCTCCTCCGTGACTCCCCCCCAGTGCCTTTCAGTTTAATGACTGGAGTGAGTAAGAGGTATTTTTCTTCATAATGAAGTACTGTCTGATTCATGTTACAGTCACTAAAGCATACTAAACACTGACAATTATATTTAACGTACTGTACAGAGTAAACGAGTTAATAAGTAATACTGCATGCACAAGTACCTATTTATTCAGCGATTAGCTTATCTAAATAATGTAGAATTTTCATGCCTTGAAAGACAATAGGACTGGCTTAGGTCAGGTGCCTAAAGGACCAGTATCGTGGCTTTCTACAGTAATGATTATGAAAAGATTATTAGTGAAACATGGAAACCAGTACTGGATTTAATGGTAACTCATTACAATTTCAGAAATGGTATCTGACATTTAAAGTGAGATGAAAAAAATCATTAGCAAATATAGAGATATATTAACATTACATGAAGATGTTTGTTCAATTGCATAAAAGATTAGTGGGGACTGTTATATAAGAAAAATAAGATGACAATTTTTATCAGCTGGTTCCACGGATGATGCAAATTTTAAGAAGTTAATACTTTTAGCATCATCCAATTTCTGTGCTTAAAAGATGCTCTCTTGCAGATAGATATCCTCAATGAAAATCTACTATTGGTTATGTAACAACTGATAGTGACACATCTATATCTGAGAAAGGTCATCTCAAGTTTACAGCCATCAGTAATTAATAGCTTTTCAAGACTAATCAAGAACCATCTGTTGAATTTTGTCATACATTTTAAAATGACAAAATGCAACCAAGCTCTTAATTAACTTTTTAAAGCAAGAGTGGGGAGCAAAGTTCTGACTGACAACTGAAGAGGACTTTCAAGAGCCTTGGCAAGGCTGCTCATTAACCCACACTTAAGCCTTGCACTCCTCCAGCATTGCACAATGGTGGTGTGAAAATACCCTCCATGCTAGAGGGTGCTTCCCTCAACACTTTCTCTCAGTGACAAGAGAGAAAAAGAAAAGCAGGAGCAATGCAGATGCAGGTAAGGAAGGTGTGGAGCCTGACCTTATCTCCAGCCAGGATCTTGAAGGAAGCCATAACCTGGTCAGCGGTATCTGTATCTGCTGTTTCCCGGGACATGAAGTCAATGAAGGCCTGGAATGTCACTACACCCAAACGGTTAGGGTCAACGATACTCATGATGCGGGCAAACTCTGCCTCTCCCTGGAGAACAAGAGAGTCATGTAAGCCTGGACATTTTGGCAGCAGTACAATGAAAGTGAGGAGAAACTGTTCAGCAGTGCATCTCACAGCTAGAAAAACAAAGCCAAATAGAAACCACTTTTTTTTTCTCTGTTTTCTTAAGCAGGACATTCTTTTTCAGCTTGCTGTTGTGTACAAATGTTTCCCACTCATTTGCCCTTTGGAGTAAAAGTCACAGCTGTGCCCTAGGATAACATCCATCTCCATCCAATTCTAGGACAATGGTCCTATCAGGAAACAGTATCACACAGAATTCAGGGAATCATGCAAATTTCTGTGTAATGTATGTTGTCCTAGATGTCTGTAGCAGTATTTGAAGGTCTGCATTCCTCAAATCCTTTTATTTTTCATTTACTAAAAGAAAACTTCCACAGTTCTATTCAGCTGCCAGAACAGAAGCTCCCAGAAGAAATGTCTCCGGGGTCTTTAACAGTATCTGGTTCATCTTAACTAGACAGGCTTTGGAAAGAATGACTTGCGTACCTGGAGTGGCACAGGGAAGCAGCCTTTACAGGGAAGATCCTACAGAGGAGTTTGCTACATAAGTCAAAACTTTGTAGTGTAATTTTCTGCATTTTTTTTTTTTTTTTTGCATATAAACGGAAGATCATCTATTCTCATCTTTGGGACTCTTTCCTCCCCAGGTAAGGAGGAAGAGAGAGCAGAGCTGAATCTTCTCCTGGGAACAGGCTCTTTAACACATCTAGAACAGTATACCTTCAAGAGTAATTAAGGTATCTAATCAAATGTTACTGCAGCTTGGCACTCTACACTAAAGAGTCTGTATTTATACTGGGCTGATGAGTAAGATGAATAAACACTGCTTTGCCTGACAGCAGGAGCAAAGATACTCTGAGTACAGCTGAATATTTCTGCACTACTCTTTTCCTGCCCCTTGATGAGCATCAGTCTTTGGTGAAGCTCTTTCTATTACTTATTGTGCATCTGAAGGTGCCACATGTTACTGTTCTGACTATGCAAGTACTCTGGAGAGGGAAAAGCTATGGGGAGGATGACTAGAACTCGAACTTATATGTACAGGAAGAGAGATGTGAAATAAATAGTAGGAATGAGAGGAGTAGCATTTGAGTGTATTCAGAAATCAGGTCATGTGTATTTCTAGATGAGTTCAACTGATAATTGGGGCTGGGGAGGCTGTGTGCGCTGTGCAGAGTGCAGGTACTAATATAAGGAAGTTTACCATTTCTTCTACTTGTAGCTACTCACTTTGATAAATGTAGTGCTTATTTGAAATACACAGGAATTAGACAATGATTTCCATTTTTTTTACCTTCAACTACTGCTGTGAGACAAGAATTTTCCATGTACAACTAATCTAGATTAAACATCCATTGCTGATAATTCTGGAAAATAAGGCTGTATTTACCTTGATTCACTACACATTCTCCCTTTAATTTTGAAGATGTCTACAAGAATCACTTTGAACAGGAGTGACAGAGGGCTCTACATTACCATATTGTAACCCATGGAGATAAGGCAGGCTCGGAAATCTTCACAATCCATCATACCAGTCTTCTTCTACAGGGAACGATGAAAAGATGGAAAGATGGAAAAAGCCAAGACAAAAAAGGGAGACCAGTCCAGGGAGAAATGAACCCACATGAGATATTACAAAGAATGAGTTTCAGGAGGGAAGAGATGGAAGGAAGGATTTACAGACAATGAAAAGCAACAGAGGAGAGGTAGTTTGTGAAACCAAGAAGAAGCAAAGGTGATTTTGGACATGGAATAGTTTATACACAAGGAACATATTGACGATGAAAAAAAGGAATGAATATACCAAGCAAAACAGATTGAGGGATGGACAAAAAAGGGAGTGTGAAGTGACACAGAAGTAAATGGAATAATTTCCAGACATAAAAGGAATTTTCCCAAGACAAACAATTAGGGAATTAAGAAGGAATAGATATCGAAGTACATTTAAAGAGGAAGTAGTACAGAAGAGTGATGTATATATAGTCAAACACAAGAACAGCAATGACAGATGGATTAAGACAAACAAGAAAAGAAAGGAAAAACTGTTATTTTTTCACAGTTTAATATCTGGCTGTGTTCACCACTAGCATTCAGTACCTGTGCATCGTTTCCAATATCGTAACCCAAGCTGATGAGACAGGCTTTGAATTCCTCAGGGCCAAGTGTGCCGGAGTGGTCCTGGTTATGCGGTGTGCGCCAGGCAGCAGGACATGCAGTGCCAGTGGGGTGATGGTGTGGGGCAGAAGGAAGGGGGACAAAGAGGAGATAAAAGGGAGGTGAAAGGACAACAAACAGGTGCACCATGCAGTGGGTGAGGAGAGAGGGAGAGGAAGAATGACATGCAGATAGAAAGACAGGGAAGAAAAATAAAAAAAGTGCACAACATTAGATATCACAATGACATTTCAGGATGTGCTAAAAATGCTCTTGGAACAGCTCCTCCTCACAGAGCTCATCACATCTTGAGAGCATTTGAATGACAAAACCAGTTGATACTCAGAAGCCTCAAGATCTCCATCTCCCAAGTGAATTACTTGTGTCACCACTTGTTATCCATAGTGTCAGAAGCCCTGTGTTTGACTAGTAACCCGGAGTGCAGGTAAGCAGGCAGAGGCAGTGAGAAGCATTGCCTTAATCTTCTAGTCAAAAGTCCCACTAAAGGAGTAGGTGAGGGCAGGTATGTTTGGAAACACACCCAGGGAAGCTTAGCTGTCAGGGCATCCCAGGAACAGACAAGGAAAACCAGCTGAGGCTCAGGGGAGCAGTGTTATGGCTGTATTTGTGAGACCTGCACATGAGCCGAAGCTTTGACTGGCAAAGCTATTTCAAGTGCTCAGCTCTGCAAACAGCACTGCTGTACAGCACAGCACTACACAGCTTGGCAGCTGCTCTTCCCTTTGCTCATTCCCCACATCCCCCAGTGTCTGGATGTACCCATCAAACTATACGTGAGCTACCACGCGAACTGAGACTCCCCATCCACCCTGCAGAATTTTAGCTCAGGACAGCCCCCAAGCACTGAAGAGGCTCTGCCTGCCACCATAATCTCTGGCCAGATCAAGGAAGCTAAAGACAGGATGGTGGGGCCAATTCCAAGCAACCTTCCTCAAAAAAATCAGCTTTTGAGGTCAGCATTAAGCCTTCGTAAATCAAAACACAGCTGAAGATGGGAAACCCATGTTCTCTATACGTTATCATACAGACTGGTGTGGAGCAAGGGGCAAATGATATGAAAGTCAAAATATAAAATCTATAGGGCTTTATGGGTTCCTCTGCTAAGAAAAGAAGCCAATGGTTTTTGTTTTTCTTAGGCAGCTAGAGAAGGGCTGAAACAGCCAGTGTTCAGCAATCTGAAAGTGTTGCCAGTCTCTGAGGGCAGACTGCAGCCCTGTTCTATGGAGACCTTTCACACACTCTGGCTGGTGTAGCAAGTGGTGGAGAGCAACCTATATTTGCATCACTGACTTAGTATCTCTGCAGGCTGCTCACAGCTTTCCAGACAACATTGAGGGGTTGATAATGGAGCCAGTTTCAAGCCTGGGCTGCTGTCTCTGCTTCCCTGCATGACACCTTTGTGACTTGGGTTGTAGAAGGAACGGCTGCAGACAGGCTGGCAAATTGAAGGGAGGAAAATTTCCTTTAAGGAATTTGAATTCCTTTCTTACTGCATGACTTAATGCCTTGGCATGTGTTTCCAAGTAAGGCAAGGCAGGCTTTACATCAGGGGTTTATCTATGTCATGCAATGCCATGGTGTGTATAGATTCTCCTGTTTGCTCCATACAAGAGCAATATTTGTTTCTTCAATGCACGTTTATATGATGGTATGTCAAAGTGGAGGATAGCTGCTCCAAAGAATTTTATAAATCAAGATAATAATCTCTCTCTTGGGAAGATGGGGTAGAAGTTTGATTCCCTAAATAAGCCTTCAAACTTTTCCATACTTTAGGCTTTATCAAGAAATTCTGCAGTTTCCTGTGAAGATACACTTCTGTCAGCCTGATGATCCATTAGCAGTCTTCACAGGAATGACTACTCCACAGGAGTGGCGTTTTTAAGGATGAAATAGCTTCTGTTGATCTAGTTTTATCACAGTGACTGTTTACTTTTTATTGCATTCTGCAGTCTACATGGAAGCTCGTAGCTTACCAAGCTGCAGTCAGCACTGACTTACCCTGTCAAAATGGTTGAAAGAAGCCCGGAACTCGTTCATCTGTTCCTGGCTGATTCCTTTGGCATCACGGGTCAGAATCTGGTTTTCCACTTCGTTGATGGTTCTAGCAATTGTTGTTAGTAACTGCTCCCAGCCCACCCGGATATGCTGGAAAAAGAGAACAGGACAATTTTTAAATTAAAAAAGTACCACTTCTGCCTCTGAGGCCAGTGGATCTAATGTGCTACTTGTTTCAAATTAAACGATCCTGGTGGCCAAGGCAGAAGTCGTCCATTTGCTCACAAAAGCTTCCTTCTCATCTGCAGTGTGAACCAACCAGATGTTTAAAATCTGAATTCTGACTGAAAAAAAGAGGCCATTTCCTGATCTTAAGAAAGTCTTGGTCCTATTGCAAAGTTCCTTTGTCTTGTCAGAGCAACACATTGAGAGCCTTCAACACAAATGAGAATCAAACCCAGTGCTTCTGGGTCTTAGTTGGTCAGAAAACTCTCCTTACTAAGAAAATAAACAAACCACAGTCCTTGGAAGACATTGGTGCTCCACTGCCTCTGCTGTTGCTTAATGGAGAGTTGGCCAGAAACCAAAAGACAAGTTTCAAAGCCCGTCTTGTGTTCTGCTGGACTCATGTTGAACTCCAATTGCTTCCAAGAAACCTCAGAAAGCCAGACTCCAATTTTAAAAAGCTTTTGTTGGACTTTTTCCTTCTACCAGGCTGTGGCAGCTCAAAATCACCAGCACTCCCTTGGTCTTTCTAATCCCAGCTAATAGGTTGCCACAATTGGGTGGCAGAAGAAATGAGACCGGCCAATTTTCAAGCAATACTGCTGATCTCATTCAGATTATGTCTGTTGT
Source organism: Falco punctatus (assembly GCF_963210335.1). NCBI lineage: Eukaryota > Metazoa > Chordata > Aves > Falconiformes > Falconidae > Falco > Falco punctatus. The sequence goes on from NC_137587.1 coordinate 20,742,961, forward strand.
CTATATTTGGAAATATATTGGACTGGGTTGGCATGAAGTACAGCAAGGCAAAAAAGAAATTCAGCAACATGCTGTTTCATGCTTGGCCACACTGTCAAGCTCTCAATTTTCCTAAACCAGAACACATTGCTAGAGCTAGGTGTGGCTGATGCTAGCTGGCCACGGCAGATGAGGCTGGCTGATCTGCTGCCAAAACATTTACCTCCATGGTGTAGTTGGTGTGCTTGTTGTCAAAGATGAGCGCTTCCTGGATCTGTTGATGGTCTCCCTCCAGCTGGTCAATCTTTGGTTTGTAATTCACAATGCTTTTCTCATACTGCCGCAGGTGATTGAGCTGGTCCTCCAGGGTCCCATGCATCTCTATTGAAATGCGTCCAATCTCCTGCATTAGCAAAGCCAAAGGAGTTAGACCCCATTGGAAGGACAAGCTTCAACATGCTGGACATTTATTGCAGCTATTTCACACTCACACAGGATGATGATTAAAAAAAAGAAAAAAAAAATATCTCATGGAGCAGTTACTTTAAATGAGTCAAGACAAGTGTCAGCAAAAATTTTAATAGAGCTGAACATTTTCCTAGTGAGGTGAGTCACGTGAGATGTGTCTAATACAAGGATACAAAAGAAAAGGAAACTGCAGTCCACAAGCTAGTAATGTACCAAGCCAGATCTTTTTCTGATGTACTGTCTGCCACTTAGTCCCTTCATACAGACATATTTCTGTAATTGCCCTCTTCTTTACAGCTCCTTGCCATCAGTTATAGCTTCATATTTTTCCACTTCATCAATTGCAATTACTTCAACTCAAATATTACCTAGAGAGAGATCTCCCTTTAAAATGTCTCCTCTATATATGTTTGATATGCTAATTGTATTTATTTTGTCATGTGTATCAAGACCACTGCTGTGAAAGCAGTTACACAAAACATGCCTTTGATTTAGGGTTTTAACTTGCTGCATATAAACACAACCATTTTAAGTGATGTTTTTTATTCCTGTACTAAAGAGTTCAGGGAAGAAAAGTACAAGCACTTTAGTAACCAGTGTCAATCTTGGGATTCTCCATATTTTCTATTGAAGTTTCTCTTGCTGTAACCTGAAGGAAGAATGACTGTGCCAGTGGTCAGGAAAGACCAAGAATAAGAATATCAGCGAAGATCACAGAAGAAAACAAGACTGTTTCAAAATCAGCAAAGCACTACCTCCATCTTTGTCTGGATCCAGGGTCCAATGACATTGGCTTGTGCACCAAATTGTTTACGGAGTCGTTCATTTTGCTGCTGGCGAGCATGTTCTTCCATCAGGGCTTGATCCCTCCTGGGAACTAGTTGCCGCACCTACAGCAAAGAGTAACAAAGTATGCAGTTTATACATACAAAGGCACATATATAGTAAACGCAGAAATTGCTGCGAGGAAGGGAGGAGTGGTGTTTGCACTGAAAACAAGCAGTCATACTGTTTAGGACACAGTGGGAAGGCTCATGGAATGCAAATCCTATCTGCTGTAGGATGCATGCTGCATGCTGCCAACTCATCTCAGGCCATGGAAGACGAGAAGCATTTTCCATTCACTACTATTTTGGTGGGTTTTGGTGGTTCGTGTAACTGAACTGCAGGACCCTGTCCAGACCTCACTTTGGTGATCTTGTTTGGTAGTAAGAACCATCAGCACGGCTGGTAGGGAGAGCAGCTGCTCTTCTAAGCTTACAGCAACAGAAGGCTGTAGAGATAAAACATCTGAAGGGCTGAATGGTGAAAAAGGATACTGACTCGCATATCATACTTGCTTGTCAGGTCAACTGAGTACTGAAAGCCTCAAAGCTTTTAATTTAGCATCTTTCATTATAAAAATAGCAAGTAAAAAGGGTCTGACACCCCTTACACATTTATATGAAATATATCTTCCATTTTCCAAGTATGTGGCAATTGAGCTGAAAACAAATGGGGAAAAAAAAAAAAAAAGGCTCAGCAGTAAGCACGAGAGGGTAACGGAAGGGTAAATAATATACTTCCTGGGGCCCCCAGTAGCTGAGCAGCAGCATTCTTCCACACTAACTTGCAAGGTTGGAAAGAACTCACATGTTCCCATTTGCCATTGATCTCATGTGGGGTGATCGTAGTGTAAGGATTTGTTCCTGCCATGTTGACATGGTATGTCTGGACAATCTTTGAGACTTCATTGTGGATTCCCAGGATGGCCTGTCGCTCCTTGTCGGCATCTGGCAAAGTGGCTTTGAACTGTTCATGGGCTGTGGTTAATCCCTGCAGAAGGAAGGCAGCAGCAAAGGGACAGTTAAGAGCATTAGTTACTGAATAGCCTCTTCAGTAAATGTATCCCTGCAGAAGTGACTGCAAAAGCTTAGATATTCCCAGGATACAAAGCAGGCTACTCTAATACACTTTTCATGTTCTCCCAGCATCACTAAACAGGATGTTTCAAGTAGTTAAATGATGTGAAGTCTCATTTTCCCTCTGCTTCTGTCCCATGTTGACCAACGACAGATCACATCCCAAAAAACAGTGGAATAATTCCAGCTCCTCATAATTTAGGGGGAACTCTTTCTCCAACACTGCTCAGGGACTGTCCATCAGCCCCTTTGGGAAGATCTGACTACTAGCACTTCCTATAAAGCAGTCACTTTACACTAGTTTCACTAGTGTAAATGTGCCACGCTTTTCTTGTCCCGCTAGGTATCCGCTACTTCTACACCTAAGATAACCCCAGATGAATAATAAGAGTCAGATTCAGTCTGATCAGAGCCAGTTAGAACTAGGTGAAGGTCTTCCAGCCAACAGCAAACTTGCGCAGGCAACATATGCTCCAGCTGCTCCTGAAAAACAGCTCCTTCTCCCTGAACACAACAGGCCCTTTCTGTTCCCCGTCTTGCCGTGGTGCCCAGCCTGTGCTCCAAGGACTGATGGTGGGGGCATGCTTGCTGGTGGTTTGTGGACAGCTGACGAGCCAGTTGGTCCTGGCTCATCTCCCACTGCTTCTACAGGCCTTTAAGGTACTTCGTCCCAGAAGCCTGGAAGATCAAGACTAGGGAAGCAAACACAGGGAAAGAGGCAGCAAAACCAATGGGGGACAGAGAGGTGTGTGCAGGGATAACCGAGGGAACAGTGTGGACAAAAGAGGGAATGAAAGTAAACCGCATGGCTGACCACTCTCTTACAACACACACACTGTAACTACTTTTTGTAGAAGTGCTTCCTTACACGGTGACTCATTGCTTTGCAGCTGCTGCGGTGGCCATCGAGATGTAATGCAAGTCTGGGGGCCTGGGAAAGGTACTGCACAAAGGGATGATGGAAGTGCTTAAATGCTGTTCAGATTTGTTCTGCATTATGAAAGGCTTAACGAACGCCTTTGTTCAGGAGGGAAGGGTAGAAGAAACAAGTAGCAGCTCACTAACAGTGTTGATACCAAGCTAGGGCTATTTCACCACCCCTCTGCCCCCGCTGCCTGCATAGTGTCCTGTTGGTGTCTCATTCACCGCCGCGCTGATGGCCACGTTGCTGTCAGCCGTTTCTGCCAAGAGCTAACTTGGATTCTTTTCATGAGCCCATCAAGCAAGAGAAATAGAAGTCCCCAGTGCAACCCAGGGAAGAGTAACTCCTGCTCTCAGAGGCCTGAAAATCACCGGTAGACACCTCAAGTTGCTTTCATAACACACTTTCAGAAGGGGGAAAACTGAAATACTGTCTCTGTTGTCTTGCAGAAGGCAGGAAGTCTTTCACTTCAAATGGTAATCCACCACCAAAGTGGACAATTCTGATTTTTCTTGTGTTCAGCACTGAAACCCAGCTGCCAGCTCAACACCTGCCCTCACAGTACTTCCTATCCCTTAGGACCAAATTACATGGACGTGACATTACATGGGAAAACTGACCTGCAGAACCTGTGAGCAACACTAAGTTCTGCTCATGTGGGTTAAAAAAACCACACAGGACCCTAAAAGATTCTCTAATTTTCAGGCTTTCATTAATAAGACTGGACTTACACTGAAAAAATCTACTTTCAGTTCTTTGTGTCCAGCTAGGATGGTCTTAATATGTTTCATACCCATTCAGATCCAGGTTTTTCCAGGAAATCAAGGAAAAAATAACAATTTTTGTTTCTCTTGCTAAGGCTTACTCACTAGACCAGAAGCACCAAAACATGACCTACAAATCTGGCACCACTAGGAAACCAGGAGACCCCCAACTTCTCTTTATTCCAGCCTAACCGGTGCAAATGACTGCTCTGTACCTGGATCTCCTCAATGGTGTGAACAATGAATGTGTCCTGCAGGTCCTCCATGGCCCCCTCCATCCAGTTATTGAAAGGGGCAGCTCGTTTGGCATATTCCAGGTACAACTGGTCAATTGTTTCCAGTAGCTTCTCTGTCCTCTGGGCACGCACCAAAAAAGAAAGAAATTCAGGAGAAATGGTTAGAGAAGAATAATCACATAGATAGGTGGGCTGGCTGAGCTGCTCCTTCCTTTCAGACCTCCTTGGTGCTCCCAGGATGGCACTACAGTAAAAGTGTCTCTGCTGTTAAGCGCTTACACACAGGCTGGACTTCTCCCTCAGAGGGAAGAATCTCAGATCCTTTGAAATAAAACAAAACAAGGGCAGTATTTTCAAGCAGAACAAAATTAAAATCACAGACAGGTAGAAATAAATCAATAGTCTGAGCAAACAAATGACACCATAATTGGGCTGGAAGGGGAAAAGCAGGCTAAATATACTGAAATGTAGCCCTCATTTACAGCCTGGGATGTTATAGGAGTGCACAAAAGAGCTGAAATTCGTTGCTTGTGCCCACCACAGCTTTCTTCCCACAAATGACCTTCCCACGTAATCCCAAAGGTCCAACTGGTAACATGTCTCACCTCTAAGGCTTCTCTACGTTTCTGGGTTAGGGCACCCAGATTATCCCACTGATCACAGATCTTCTGGCACCTGGCATTAACACTTGGAGAGTCATAATAGTCCAGCTCACTGTAAGGGGCAGGGAAAAAAAGCGTAAGTCATCAAAAAAAGACCTTTGGGAGGAGAAACCCATTAGAAATCTTTATCAGCCTTGAGGACAGATTCAGACAAAGAGCTCGTGGTCTCTGCAAGTAAAGTGAGCCAGGATGACAACAGTATCCAGTTCTGGAGACGCTGTAGGTCATGGTACATCAAACAGAACAGAACAGAAGAAAAACAACCACCACCCAAGGCCTTACAAACACTGGTGCTGGCTGCCTGACGGGAATAACTTTGCACTGGGGGAAGGGAGTACAGACTTTTGCTCAAACTGGGAATAAACAGATAACGTGCAGAGCAATATGCCCCTGTACGCTGTGTAAGGACATCATGCAGGCTAACTACCTGCATCTTGTACACGAGAATGGGCAGCAAAAGTTTTATTATGAATGCAAAGAAACTGCTTAAGATTGTTCTAAGAGTCGCATAATATGGGTGGCAAGGAATAGCTAAATTATACAATCCATTAATTTCTTTAGGACAATCCCAGAATTACAGTGTAGGTTTCTCTCCTACATGCCTGACAGGGGGTGCTTTGCTGCCTATAGGCTGACACTCATGGAAGACAGGCTGGTAAGAATATGTCTGGGGAAAGGAGAGCACAGGGGTAACCTGAAGCTTGTGGACTTGTACAGCTTGGTGCTCTTGGTTCTGCACATGGTCAAAGAGGAAGAAACCTGCAGGCAGAGGGAGACTAGCCAAACTGGGAATCATCAGCCTCAGAAGAGAAAGAAGAGTGACTTACTGGGTCAGTGACTGACCCTGGGCCATCCGATGAGCATTTTTTTGAGCAGGAATGCAGGTTCAAACGTTTCTTATTGCCTCCTCCAGCCTTGTTTCTTCCCACCATTGTATTGCCCTCCTGAGGTGCGTGGGCACAACTGTTGGTGGAGTCTTGTGGTAAACTAGTCAGGAAACTGATTTAGGCTAAAAATAACTTCTTTGCTGGGTTTTTAATCCAGATCAGTTCCTTGATCTACTTTGCTGCAGAGCCAGCACTGCAGATGAAAGAACTGTTTCTGAAAGCTTGTCTCTTAATGCACCCCTGCTGGACCACTACTGCTGGGGAGAGGAACGTGCCGTGCCCCCAAACACACCTGGCACAGGCAGCTGCCGTTGCTTCCTCCAGACCCTCTCCATCTCCCTGGCAGTGTATCTCTGGGGGAGAAAAGGGCTCAGCCATGGTTTTCCAGGGCACAGCCTCTTTACTGAGATGGAAGATGACTTTTGGAAGGATAGCAGAGTCCACTGTTCTTACACTTTGGAAGAAATCATCTGTCCCGCAGCTTAGGGTCCAGCCTTCCCTGTCGCTCTTACAGCTGCAGCTGCTTTGGCTGGCATGTAGCATGTGCTTTGGAAGTGGCAGGTCAGCTAATGCTTGCTGACTAGCCAGCCTTGGTTTTAATCTTACTGACATGGAGGATTGCCTTGAACCCTCCTCCTGTTCCAAGGTCAATCCTCCAGTGGACAAGGGAGCAATTCTGTAAATCTGTGTTGTTAAAGGAGATAATGATCTTGATCCAATAATCCTGATTTTTCAGAGAAAAACAGTCCTTCAGCCCAAGAGTACTGATCTCGGCCCAGATGCTAACTTGAGATAGGCCAGTGTGATATATAAATCTTTTTAAAATAGGAAACAAAGTCAAAGCCAAGTTCTTTAGACTTTTTGCCAAGAATCATGCAGAATTTCAAAATCTCCCTCCCTGTGCTGCAGAGGCCAGCTCTTTACCTGCCTGCTATCCCTAGCAATCAACCTCCTGCTGTGATGAGAACCCATTTCTCCTGGTAACCTGCCACTCCTCACTCCAGCAAAAGGCGTGGAGGTGAAGGTTTCCAAGCTGGGGGGCAGCAGGGAGGGAGCCGAGCTGCTCTGAGGATGCCCTGGAGCAAGTGCTGACCAAAGCGCACATGGTGCAGTACTCCTGGGGCAAGGGGCCTAAGGTGGCAACTGTGACCACGATGGGCTCAAGCATCAGCAGATTTTTTCCTGATAGAATAAGGAGGATGTTTTTGATAAAAGAGAGCAAACCGAGAGCCTGCTATCCTCTGCTGTTCCCTTCTACTCCTGGAAAAGTATGACAGTGTTATAACTCTGAAACCTAGCAGGCACCAGTGGCAGGTCAGACTCTCGAGGGAAGGGTTCACAGCAGCGTAACGAGCTTCAAGAGGATGGAAACTTGGCTTGGGAACATAATTCTGCCGCCCCCTCACCAGCACCCACGATTCATTTGTTTTCTGGCCTGCTCTTCTGGTGCATGCAGATACTGAAGAGCAGTATCCTAGATACTGTTTGGAAACACTGGGACTTCCCAACATTTTTGTAGGGGGATGGATTTATGGCTCTCCAGAGGGCAGAGGGCAAAGCTGATTAAGCCTCCCTGGCCCCAAGGATAGGATGTGCGCTGGGGTGCCGTACTTCAGCTCTTGTGCAATAGCAGCAATCTGTTCCACGCGGTCCTGGTGTGCAGCCAGGTCGCTCTCAAAGGCCTCGTGTTTCTTCAGCAGGGCCTTTATCTCCGAGAGGGTAGCAGTTTCATAATCCTTCTGCTGCAGCATTGCTTCCTTACCTGGGGAGGGAGCCAAAGGACAGGGGAATGAAGGACAGGCCCCGACGCCCCCAAAGCCAGCTCCCTGCCACCGAGCAGCCCCGAGGACCCTCAGGAGGGTATCTGCACCACTCCAGCCACCGTCCCCGAGTGCTGGCCAAGAGATGCACAGTCCTCGCTTTCAAACCACAGAGTGTGAGTTTGCCATTAACCGCAGAGAAGGGCACACAGTGCAGCTCAAGCCAGTGCTGTCACAGTTTATACTGGACTCATCTCAGTACGTGCAAATTGGGCTATGCCAGTCCTGTAAAGGCCAACTGCAGCATTTACTGTACAGTAACTTTTCCTCTGCTCTGTAGCTCTGTTCTATCCAAAGTTACCGCTTTGCTAGTTACGAAATGCTGACGTGGCTGCATGATGTAGCAGAACAGAGATCAAGCTTTTCATACATTATTTTCTAATAAAACAAGAAACAAATATAGCCTTATTGAGAGGAAAATCTCATGGAAGGACCTATGCACAATCCACCTCTGCCTCCCTACATAACGGACAGCACTGTATCAGGCAACAGGAAGCATGTAGGTTGGCATTACCATCTGTCCAGGACTCATGAATGGATGCCTTTTGCCGGAACTTCTCTGCCAGGTGATCCAGCCTCTCTAGCCTCCGGATCTCATTCAACAACCACTCCTCATAGCCCTTTTCAGCCTGCTCCAGGCCACCCCAGGCATTGTTTATATCCTAGAGACCGGAGCATGAGAAGAAAAGGCATGTTAGAAGATGGGGAGATTTGTTCATCAGCATTAGACTCAGTGAGCTACATGGCTCCAGCTGGTAGCAGGGAGTGGCCGTGGGCTTTTCATCTCACAGTGTTGTGTGGACCAGTCAGGACAAAGACAAAATGCCAGACTTAAGAGAAGCAGGACTAGCAGTGTCAGGATATACCTGTCTGCACAAGAGTCCCTCTCTAAGCAACACCCCATGTGAAACTTTAACAAAACCCGGTCATGTCTGAATCAGAAAGAACGAGGCACCAAGGCATCTCCTCATAAAGGCGTGCAACTTGCGAAGACCAGGCTGAAACTTGTGAAGAGCCTCACAGTCTGCTTTTGATACAGGGAATCAGTGATCATGTGATTATCTCTTATTATGGCCTCGTTGAACTATATTCTGTAGGGTTCCTACCATAAAGCAGCTCATTCTGAAGATGCGTATGCTCTGCCCACCCATGGGCAGAAGAGGACTCCCATTTTTTAGGCATGGTTGGGGTATATATGAGCAGTTACCCCCACTCACCGAGACCATTTTCCCTTCTGAAGGCATGAAGGCTGGCCTGTTGCTGAGCCGCAGCTTGGTCTGCAGGGTGTTGAAATTGATCTCAAGTTGGCACTTCTCTTGGACCTTGGGGGGCTTGTGCAGGCGGCGATAGTCCCGGAAGTCTTCCAGTTTCTGCTGCATGGCTTGCATGGTGTTCTCTGGGGCCCGGTTCTCCAGCCACGGGATGGTGCGACGGATCCACTCCAGCAGCTGCAAAGAGCAATGACAAGAAGCCTTGAACTGGAAATTGTGTTAGAACAGCAGGTGTTGCTCTGCTCTCATTAGGGACCGCTTACTTTTATGTTTGCTGTCAGAAAGATTCTGCCACCAGCAGGGCTTGTAAAGAAAAGTTTGCCAACTTCGTTGAAAGTATTTGCTTTTTAATGAGCAGCCCATTCCCTACCACACTAAGTAGTACTGCTTGTTGCAGCACCGCCAATACAACAAGGCATAGCTTCCACACAATCAAGACCAAACTAGGTCCTCAGATTATGCTAAAGCTTTCCAGTTTTGTTGGGACTGTTCAATAACTAAAGGATGCTGTAAGTCATATTATCTCCAGAAGTGTCTGACAGGAGAAATCAATTTCTTGCCTCCAGTTAAATTTTTCCCACTGTAGCTTCCTTGAAGCCCGTGTTGCTCTTTGAATAGTCCTCCTTAGCAAACCAAACCTATCTGGGGAGCCAGCAAAATGCTAACGCAATGGTGGGCACTCTACAGTGTGAGTGCTTTTCAGACCAGGCTGAAACCGGGCTCCTGGGCTATGTTTGCCTGTCTGTTCTCCATCTTCCCCTCCCTACTTATCTTCCACAAACATACTTCAGTCCACATTTGGTCACTTCTGTAGTTTCACAGCTGTCAGTCTGTCAGCCTCCTCAGTTAACCAAATGAGCTTCCAGCTTGTATCTTACACAGATTCCAACTATCAGCAAATGCATATTTCTTTCCTCAATTATCTCTAATTTCCATTCTCTCTGATCCAATTCCTGACTTTTGCAGTACATCAGCATACAATTTGCATGAAAGATGTTATGAAGTTTTATAGTCCTGAGGAATGCAAGTTAAACCAGCTTGATTTTTCCTTCATTTTAGCATTTCTGCAGCTGCTCTTAATGAACTGAAAAACTCAAAGCTGTTCTATGGAAGCTTTCTGTTTTAAAGTAGATTGCTCTTGCCTTTAAGGTAAGTTTGATCTTTTAATTTTTCTCAAGCTAGAAGGGGAAAAAACAATTTTCCAGGGGAACATGGGGCAACAGCATTCCCCAATATTAGTTATTAATTATGCACTAAATGCAACTCTTTTCCAATTACCACCTCCCAGAAACCAACACCTACATCACTGGCCAGTTTTTCGTAGTCTTCCATGAGCTGTTCATTTTCTTGGTTGACTGCCAGCACCTTGCAGATACGATTTGCTGCTGTCTCCGCCTGATGGAGAGAAGAAAAACAGAAGGTGGCAAAGTGTGAAAAAAAACCCAAAACAAAACCCAAGGCTTGCAGCTTACCTTCCTGCTACATACCTGCAGGTAAAGTCTCCTACCCTTGGCTCTAGCAACCTGTCTGCGCTTCAAAACTTCTGTCCTGACCCCTTTGCTTTCCATCTGACCTAGAATAACTTACTTTTTCCTTCTCAGGTGAATACATTGAACACATTCCTTCAGAGATTCTCAGCTCTACTGATCACACCCTATGTGTTGTGAGACAACCACATTTCTATGCCTTTTCTGAAGCTGCTCCTATGAGGGCCCCGTTGTTTGCTTCCTACCAGAGGGACCCTGGCTGCCTTTTTGCAATGACAGGGGTGTCTGCCACCACCTCCATTCCCCTCACCAGCATTCAGAGCTGCAACACCTGTAACTGAGTGGCCAAGCTGATGAAGCTTTCTACATGCTTTTACCCAGGAAAAAACTACCTAAACAGAGTTAATCCATACACTAGACTTCAGAAAATTCCTAATTTTATTTGGAAGATAAAGTGGTAGATACTCCTTTTAACCTTAAGCTCTGCCCAGCAGAGCTGTATTCCAGCCTTTCCTGTATTTCTGGCACTCATTACAGGGCCACCTCCTCCAGCATCTTGCCACATGACACCTACCACGTATTCAGGGTCTTATGATCCAGCTGAGAAGAGGATATTTTTTTCCCCTTTCTAGGTAATCCTTCTGCTTACTCTCCCAAAACAAGTCTCACCAAAAAAGAGCATGTTGTTACTATTTAGGGTTTGTGTTTGTTTTTGTTTTTTCCATTGTAGAACCAAAATCTTGTTCTCTGCAGGGTACTGAACATGTTAAAACATGAATTTGGAACAAAGTAAGGATCAGAAAAATCCCAGCTATGAACTCAGGAGCAGTCTGCTCTGGAGTGCAAGGCACGCATTTGGCATAGAGACCATACAGCAGGCTGATCCTTGCACAGCATCTATCTGTGGATATCACCTCCCTTTATCATTATCATGGTGCGTGCCAGGCCACCAAGGGTTGGAGGATGTGCCCTGATGGGTGTCAGGGGATTGCTCAGCACCCTCTTACCACAGTACAGCTATCGCCCTGGTGCCTGGGGCAGGTGCTAGAGCTATCGACAGGAACACTATGGAGTAATCCTCCTTACAGAGGCTAAGTGGAGATGAAGAGATGAGGAAACATGCCAACACTACAGCAAACCAGTTGCAAATGCTGTGTCCTGCCCTAGAACTACCTGTGGGACTGATGTCAAAAGAAATTTTGCTGAGCTTATTGCTGGCAAGTTTCAACCTTTTTCTATTTAAAAGGCCTTTTATTATCTGTTTATTCAATCTCCAAGGCCATTTGAGAAGAATCCTCTAATTTATGCAGCTGATGTGACGGCAGCAAGAATAGCAATAAAGTCATAGGCTATTAACGATGTATGGATTGCAAAGGTCCCAAGGGATCTGGCAATCTTATCTATTTGTAAGAAGCTGTAAAAACAAATATTCAGTCATCTGCCCCTTCACTAAAGTGGGCCAGCTAGCCGATACACAGATATTAACTAATTTAAAAATATATCAGAGGGACCTGCTCTACAGGAGAAAGAGCAATTTCAATCGGGGAAAAAATATGTCTGCAAGAAGTGCAAACAATGCTTGCATTTAAGAAAGCTTGTATTTTGATCTGTTTTTAACTAAAGTTTGTACTTTAATGGAGTGCTTTCAGATATCCAGAGAAAACTTTATAGACATGGAATGTATATAGACAATGTCAAAAAGACATTGCCAGAGTCCAACCATGATGTGCCTAGTGACTGCAGGGAACTGGTGGTGCCAAATGTTCACCTCGATTGTCTCAGGAAAGGAACGCCCTGCATACTCTTAACTTTCTTCTTTTTACACCCCAGGAGCTCACTGCAGCAGCAGCCAGCTGTGCAGGAGGGACCCCATTTCAGAGGCATATTTACATGTATCCAACAATAGATTTTCTCCAGCTGCCCAAGTTTTTAAATATGCGTGTGTATATATGAGTATTGAACATCTGTCCAAACACAAAAGCCCTCTGAATGTCAGCAATTACGACATTATTTGTATTATCCTAACAGCTGAAGTGTAGAGGCTTTCTTTCCCCTACCAGTACTTGCTTCTCAATGGTCCTTGCCTACTCCAGACTGCTCTATGCAACAGTGTGCTGCTGCTGCAGCAGCGGGAAAGGCTCTGTGGCCACTATCACCATTAATGTCATGAGCAAGACATTACACCGGCTTGCTCGGAGAAAGGCATGGCAAAAGGATGCTAGTGCTTTCAGGTAACCTTCCAAAATACCTCCCACGGTACTGCTAATAAGCTGATCTGTGGCGATGGCAACCTCAGTGAAACACTTTCAGGTAAAAGAAGAATGGCATACTAAGATGTTTATGCGATGCCAAGGCAGCTCCCCCTCCCTACACCTTCATTAGTGGAGTGGAAAAAGCCATTTTGGCTTCCCCACCCTACTAAAGGCAATGATACATTTAGGATGCTCACATTGGCTCCAAACAAGCTGGGATGCCCACAAGGCATGGAGCAACACTGAGAAAATGCACCATCCTGGGGCCTGAAAGCTGCAAACCTGTGTTCTCAGAGAACCCGTGTGGGCTGATCAGCTTTAGTGCAGCACAGTGCTGACACATAATACTACTTGCACTCAAGAGACTGTAGGGAGGGCAAGCCCAGGGCATTCTGCCTGATACCGCACTGCTGCGGTGTGATACACATGTGCTGTTTTGGCAGATTCAAAATGGAAATCGGAATAGCCAAAGTAACAGTAATTGCTCTGCCTTTTGTCTTTTCTATACCTCTCAGCCCTGGGTTGGACTGCTTAGGATAGAAGTGGAGTAAGCTGTCTCTCTAGCTCATGGATCCAGGTCTATTTGCTGAGGAGGATCCTAAAGGAAGGCATTCCCACAGTGTGTTACGTAGGTAAGATGCCTGCCTGTTGCTGCCCTCTGGTCTCAGAGGACCACTCCAGAATACCGTATGCCAAACACAGTCTCTTAATAAAATGGTAAAACGTTAGTTAGAAATTTTCATCCCAGAAATCAAGTTTACAAAATATTAAGCCAACCAGTAGTTGCATGCATTTAGTGTGAAAGTCAGAAGCAGTTAGAAAACAAGCAAATGAACCAAAGCAAGTATACCTACAAATATATATATATATATAAAAATGGCACAAAGAAAAAGCAGCCATCTACACACACATGTCAGGCTGGGGACCCTGTACCTTCAAAGGCTCGGTACAAGAGAGTGAAAGAAGCAGAAAGCAGCTCATGGGACTTCCCCTTCAGGACTGGTGGCAGTAATGAAAAATCTGAATGAAAAATGGAGCGATACCACAGTAAGTCACCTAACCGTGCAGGAGGTGGCAACACATTACAGTCTGGGCTGGGGCTGGCACTCAGTAATCACTTTGCACTTGCCCAGGGGTCTGAATCTGTCACTCAGCAGCTGGTTAATGTATGGCTAAGGCAGCTCCAAAAAGGAGCTCCACCCCTCCATCCAGGGCACAGTTGGGTTGCTGGCCCATCAGAACTGCTAAAAAAATTAATAAGCGATTAAATCTTTGATCTTTCCCGTAAGCCAGTTAAACTACATGGGACCGAAGCTTTAATAACTAAGCAGCTCCATCTCTAGTTCTTGACCTAGCTACTTGGTTCAGGTCCTGAGGCAGTAAAAGGTTGTTTTCAGTTATCCCAGGAGACCTAGCATCCACCTAAATTGCTGATGAGAGCACGGGACCTGCTGAGCAGGTTTCCAAATTGTGGAATGGGTGCAGAGAAAAGGAAGAGACTGGCAAGAGGCACAGCTGCTCCTGCAGCAGGCTACAACCCTCCTCATATTGTGCTTCACTGTTTCCTCAGTCTGGAGTTCTTCAGGCTAAGCAGACAGCATGGAGCAGTCCCCCTGGGGCACCTGGCAAACAGCAGGCCTTATAACTGGGATGGCATGAGTTCTGAGACTGCAGCCTTCCTAGGCAAGTATCAGCTGGCCAGAGCTTGCAGCCTGGTCTTAAGGTTTTCAAACTATTTACAAAGCAGGATCCTACTGGAAAAGTCATGACTACACAAATTATACCAAACAGGCAAGTCTAGTGCACTGCTGCGGGACGTACTCCCAGTTCCTTGGAAACAAGGCAGCATCATATAATTTTTACGGAACAGGGCAGAGAAAAAAACGACGACAACAGCTTGAAGTAAAGAGCTGTTCCCTAACCTACTGCCTGAGTTTGCCCTCTGAAAGCCAGCATCAGCATGGTACCTGCACCAACGCTGCAACCATCAGCACTGGTTTGTACAGAAGAGATGGACTCTTCTTGGAGTGGAGTTAGCCCTCAGGCTGGGCCACACACGGACTGTGTCTCAAACAGAAAAGGCCTTGCGAGAGCAAGAAGTTGAGGCTGGTGGAAACAGGGAGATTTTACATCTGTTTGTAACAAGAAGAATGTAGCCTTGAACTTTGGATTTTATTGTTCCAAAGCCGACAATATGAAATGAGCAGTGATCTTGTGGAAAGGCTGCAGGCCAGCCAGACTATGGCACTGGAGGAGCGAAGGACAGACCTTTTTCTTCTATTCAAAGGACTGCAGGGAAATTGCTATTTTGGAGGAAGTTTGCCCAAAGGCGAACTGTGACCATTTAGTTCCTCTGAGGACAACTGTCCCACTGCCAGGCAAAGAGACTGGAGTAAAGAGGAAACGGAGAAGAAGGACTTAAGTTATGGAAATGGGCAAAGCAGAGGAAAAGAGAAATAAAACACACAGGAGGTTGGGGAAACAGAGGAGAATGACCGGGGAGAAGCAAGGAATGGAGAAGCGTGTGGGTTTGGGAAAGCTCAAGGCCTGGTAGGAGTGGACTTTGTGGCTGGAGCACAAAAGTGCTATGTAACCAGCTCACAGATGATTCAGCCTAGGAGGAGACCGCTGACCCAGTGGGGTCGAGCGGGGAAGGCACGATGGCGGGTCAAGGAGGATGGGCTGCGATTTCCTGGAGTAGGCTGATCTGACTGTGGTGCTTCTGGAGGTGCATCGCCTGGCCAGGATGATGCCCACTGGTGACTGAAAGGGTACTGACTCCGCCAGAGCAGATGTTCATGCACCGCTCAACGCCAGCTTTACCAAACACCTTCCCCACTGCTGGGGGCTGACAATGGAGGGAAGAAGCAGCTCAGGTCTTTTGGAAAGGACGCTGACATCACATCTCTGGCAAGCCTACAGATCGCACATCCCAGCGCATCGCTGGGTGCGTTGGGCTTCCCTGCCAGTGCCCTGGGGCTGATGGTGGGTCTGGCTCGCTCGGAGAGGAGCAGTGGGCAGGGCAGGGGAGGGGAGGGGATTGTTAGCGGTAAAGTCTCACCTTCTGCGCCCCTGAGAAGGCGTGGTAGTAACATGAGACATAGGTCATTATGGCCTTCTCATCCGGCCTTAGCGTGCCTATAATATCTGTGCAGAGAAGGAAAAGAGGTTGAAAGGATAAAGTAAGAAGCAGCACATAGAATAAAACAAAACAATCATGGGTGGCGTGAGAGGGGGAGAAAACTTCCCATCATGCATTGCAGGACAGGCCAAACAGATTTCCATGCGGAGAGCTGGGAGTTCGGATCAGAAGGTGGCTAGCAGCGTTGGCTTGTGGCTCAAAGCGGCACCCCTCCCTCCCACCCACCCCGGTCCAGGGGGATCCCGAGCTGAGGATCCGGGCTCTGCCACCTTCACGGCTGCGGGCCGGGGGCCTGGCCCGAGGATGCAGACAGGCTGTCTGCAGGTTTGAATGCCCGCACTCGAGGCCCTTGTGTACGCCGAGGAGCTAGAGATCAGAGCCCTCCTACGCAGTGCGCTTCCTACACAGATCTGCTCTGCTGCAACATGCACTGCCTGTTCCTACAGCACTGAAGCACAGGCGGCTGCTTGGTTTTGGCGAGAGATGTTTACAAGGTTTCACCCACAAAATGTTTTCCTTAAGTGACTCCAATTACCAGCAGGAAAATGGCTAAGCCAGACACAAGCAAGGACCCAACTGCCTGATTTCCAGCATGGTGGGTGAGAAAAGAGGGAAAAGAGAAACAAATGAACAAAACTAGGCATCTCGGTCATAATAGGCAACGCTCTGTTTGCAAAATCACCACGAACGTACTTGTTAGACGTGCTTTGCAAGCCCCAGGTGAACTGGGTCTGAATTGGTGGCACAACTGGAGAAAGCAGCACGTTCAGACCTTGAAACAAGGGTGTGGGAACCTGCGGCATATGTGAGGTAAAAGATAAAGCTTTGGGTATTCATTGAGCTCTTCATAAAACCACTAAGTCAGCTCTGTTTCTCCATCTTTGAAAAAGGAAAAAAAAAGAAGTGAATAGGTATCATCATTCTTTCCAGTGGGGACAAGCCGCAGTGCCCTGATGAGCAGAGCATCTATGTGGTGGTCTCCACCTTTGTGAGACCAAGCATCCTAGCTCAGATTTCCCAGGAACAGGGGGTGCAGGTCCTCGACTGTCAGGGCAGCAGTTTGGAAGGCAAGCGGAGAAGGCAGAGCTCCCAACTCCTTTGGATATGTGTGTGCACCAAGGTGCTGGCATACTAAAGTACCACTGGAAGTACCACTGACTACAGGGAAATGGGACTCCTGGCTCCCTTGCCCCACGTATTATGTCTGGGGCACCACTTTGAACCAACAGCCAACTCTACCAAGAACATAATAATAAAGATGCCCGTAGCTAGAGAGGAGAGAGAGAAAGAAAAAAAGGTTTGGACATTAGCAACGGCACCAGGTGTGCTCTGTGGAGGGAGCTTGGGATCCTGCGATACCTTCTGGGCTCCTGAGAAGGCGTGGTAGAAGCTAGAAACATAGGTCATGATGGCTTTCTCGTCAGGACGGGCAGTTCCAACAATGTCTGTCAAAAAAAACCTCACGTTAAGAGCATAATCAACTAATGGGAGAAAAGCAAAGGAAAGGGAGAACCAGAATCGTCCAGGAGGCCTGCTGGGGTATATGCTTGTCATAGCAACTCCACAGGGCTTCCCAGCATTTCCCAGAAGATGTGTCTCTCTCAGAAGCCAGGATCACCTTCCTGGTTCCCCTCCCTCATGATAAAATTGCTTCCAGGGTCTGACCAGACTCATTCAGCCATATGTCAGCATGTCTCATGTCACAGCACCTCCTCGTCCCGAGAACGTTGCTGTGAGTGGTGGGTTGACTCAGTCCAAACTGGCAGCAGGTTGACATGGCTTTTATAGACGTATTCTACTGCAATTCCTCCATGCAGTTCTTCAGGAAAGATCCTTTCTCCCTTCCTTTCCATGCCCAATCCCGCCCCACACACCCCTTCCCCCCACTATTTCAACACAATGATGGCTTGAATTTCAAAAGACCCTTTCATTAGTTTCAGGGGAAACTCAAAGCCTCCAGGGATCAGAATTAAAGGTGTGGAGGAACGCACATTAGCTCCACTCCATGAGGAAGGAGAGTGATCAGGAAAGATCAGTGGGAGCTCCTGCAAGGGGCCCTCTCTTCATCAGTTCTAGCTTTGACGAGATCTGAAGCTAAATCTACTTATTTTGGAGGTGGCTTTATTTCCTACATAACGGCAGGAAGCACTTGAATCTACTCCAGAAACATCATGATTTTTTGTCACCTCAGCATGACGAATGCAGGGAAAGCAAGTCTCATACCTGGGGATGGGAAATACTGCCTAAGAATATGAACATCCTAGTTATCCAAATACAGGTTCACTGTAGTTATCTGTGATATCGTCCCCTTTCCCCCTTGTTCCTCTCACTCCCTTATTTAACAAAAGCCTTTAACTGCTTCTCCTGTCCAAACCAAGCTTGAAATACAGCTTCTACCATTGAAACCAGCTGTCTTCAGGCAAACAGCCAACAACCAGTGAACGATTTCTGGCTGTTGTTACTCCAGAGTTGCAGTCTTCAAAGTCTGTTGCCAAGCTGGTGCTGACAAGGCTCTGAAAAGTAATCCTTGCTGGCCCAGTGGCATCAGGGAAGCAGTCATAGTCAGTAGCAAAAGCACCTCTGAACAACATAATCTCTGCCTTGGTCTCCAGACCCAGTCAATGAGGGATCTTCAGGCCCAACACTTTGAGGAGTCATGAAGAAGCAATTTATAATACTAATATCATGCCCCCAAAAGGGGGATTGCCAGCAATGTCAGAAAGAGCCCAGAAAAAAATGCCAGAGCAAAAGGAACACAGTCCTACACCATACATTAACTCAGTATTAAGCCCAATCCTTGAAAGGGAACACTTCAGTCAGCAGTGAACATAGCCAGGTGTTACTCATCTCTGCCTAACGTGTTAACCCCAGGTTAAGATTGCCACACCAGACTCAGAAGGCAGAGGGGGCACAGGAGGAAGAGGGAAGCAGAACACGTGATTCATTATTCCATCGTAACTTTTTCCCTATACATTTACTATGTGGTGATGGAGGGAGCATTCAGAGGTTACTGAATTCTTGTACAATACAAGTCCACCTAGAAGAAGTGGGAAAATTTCTTGAGAAAAGCATGTTAAAAACCACTGGGTTCTACTTTACCTTCTGCATCCAGCATCTTGGGAATATCCAGATATTTCTCAGCCACATCAAAAGCTGTGTTTAGATTAGTGAGAGGATCATCCTGGAAAACAAACAGATCCAGAGTATCAGCATCACCTTGTAACAAGGTACACAGCATTCATCTCAAAACAGAGCTATCTCAAAACAGAGCTATCGTGCTTGGTTTGGTTCAGGTAACCGTACTGTCCAGGCAAAATTATGTGTGAATCCTCATGTATCAGGATGAAGTAATTATCCTCCTTTTGAAAGCAGAGCCTGGAGACTCATGATATGCTAATTAACATACAATCTATGCACTTGCAACAAGAAGGAATAATACATTTTGTCGTGAACCTAGTTTAAAGTAAAATGTGAACATCATACTGATAGTAAACGGCCATATCTCACATTTATATCTCATGCTTATATTAGGTTTGCAACTTCCATTTCAAAGAACTGCAGAGCAGCGTATCTGT
Source organism: Falco punctatus (assembly GCF_963210335.1). Taxonomy (NCBI): domain Eukaryota; kingdom Metazoa; phylum Chordata; class Aves; order Falconiformes; family Falconidae; genus Falco; species Falco punctatus. The sequence continues at coordinate 20,762,327 of NC_137587.1, forward strand.
TAGAACATCTAAGCAATACTAAAATAGTAACAACATCTGCAACGGGTGCTGTCCTTAGCTAGTCTACAGTTTGTGGAACACCAGTTGAGTGGGAGGAAGAGAAATGTTTTAACAAATCTCTACAAAATAAATATATATAAAAGTACCCATTTTGTCTTGAGTATTGCTTTTCCTCCTAGGCACTGCACATGACTTGCCATTTCCTCGGTACATTTCTATTCCTCTATATATAAACCTTCTGCTGTGGCAGGGTGCACTTCAGATACAGACATCAATATACAGTAATCAAATCCTAAACAAAGTTAAATGTGACTTATCATCATGAGTCATATCACAAAGGTAACTAGATTTTAAAGAGCCACACAAAAGAATATGAAATGCAGATGTCGCTGGAAATGAAAGACCTTTGCAAATCGTTTCCAGCATTCAAACGTAATGATCAGTAACAAGACACCTACCAACCTGTAGAACCTCATACAAGCCTTGCATGGAGACCCTCATACAAGCCTGATTCCTATATACGTGTATATCCACGATACTTAGTTACTCTGAATGATCAATCTACTTAATGGATGACAAATGACATTTGCACTGTCAGTTTCTACTGTTGAGGCAAGTGGCTTCTCCGGGAGGAAAGGGTGTGCATAAAGTGCTTGTGTTTAGTCACCTTGTTTGCCAAGTGCCTTCTGGGAGAGAGGAAGGATGGAGTGACACTCTCCATGTTGTCATTTGTGCCACCTTAAAAACTAGGAAATAAGGAGTGTAATTATTTTACCTTTCTAGAGTGGCACCCATGTTCTTTTTCTTTTCTATTTGAGATCACATGCCTTTGCCTGTTGCATCGACTTGGAAGATTAAGCTGAACTCTAATCAACAGTTTCCTTTGAACCCACTCAACACCAAAGATGAAGCCAGGCAGGCTTGGGCAAACAGGTATAGGCATGCAGACAAGTTTTTTTATGGCACTGGTCATTATGTTGCCCTGGGATTATAACCTTCATGAAACTAGGAAACGTAGCTATTCTGAAAAGCCGTTTCCTGCAGCTTTCCCATAGGAATTACTGCCTGTATTATGCTGGCATCCCACATAAGCGTCATACTCCTTTGGGTGAATGTCTCCAGCAGACAGCAATGTTTCACCTACCAGAGCAAATCACACATGGAGGCCATCAAACAAAATATGACCAGCAATCCATATTCAGTCCACTGGGACAAGTCAATGCTAAGCAAAGAAGTGTTGTACGGGCACTCTGTGATGAAACCAGCAGCTGTCACACATGGTAACAGGCCCCCGTCTCAGTGTCAAATAGTACCTTATCCCTATATAATACACTTTCAAGGGTGACTACATCGAATATATCTACATCCACCTCTTCAGAGCTTAGCAGTGGTGCAGGCAGGGGATTTTTACTGTCCTCCAGGCACAAGGAACCACCCTATACTATGGAATTAAGAGGCTCGTACCATTTCAGCTTCAGTCTACTTGTCCCCTGTGCCTGCTGTGGATAAAACTCTATGAATCCAAAATGTAACCAAAAGCCTTACTTGAGGAGGTGAGACTAGCTGGTATATAATGCACCCTGTTCACAGGTCCTTAGCTCCATTTACGAAGGAAAAGTAACAGCCTTTCTTTCACTCCAGTATCCAGACATGCCAAGTGGCATCTCCCCTGCCAGTTTTCCCCTAGCCCTTGTGTCATTTTCTGCTTCTGTAGAAATGTCACCACTGGGTACCAAATTTCAGCCTATGCTGACAGTGACCACCACGGCGTGGCTAACACCCTGTCAGAGTGTTTAGTATCAGCACAGACCCTTCCTCAGCGCAGGTCCATCTGAATATGCTGCCTGAAGATCTGTCAGCTTCTTCAGGAGGAAAGGGAGAAGCAAACTCATTGCACATAGCTTTTCTATCAGTTTGCAAGTAACAACACTAGGAGCAATGTTGCCGAAGGTTAAAAAGAAATTTTAAGCTGGAAGTTGGGAGAGGTTTCCTGATGGGAAAACTTACTGGGCTGGGGCACTCCCAAAGGAAGGGCTGGAAGTCTTAACATGTGGGAAACCGGAGGCTCACCTACATGAAGCCAGCAGACTTCTGCTTCATATTTAAGAAGTGTGATCACACAGTCTCTTGGGGAATGAAGCTAAAGATAGCGCTACTGAAAGCAAAAGTCCAAGGCTAGCTCTGAGATGAGCAGAGAGCTAAATCCAGCAAGACAGTGTTTGCTGTGGGAAAAGCTTCACTCCTCGTGGATAGTGGAGCTGCTCATTGCAAAGGTGATGCTTCTTTGTGCAAAACATAGGATTTCCCTAGGGGCTTACCCGAGACTACAATAGGGTCTCGAGCCCTATGAAATTCCTCCAAAACTCCATCACTTTCAGTTCCATCCCATGGTACACTTGCTAATCATCATTCCAATCACCTGTTTCAGTTGACTCCCGTGAAAAGGGATGAAGTAGTAGACTGGCCTGGCAGCTCCAAGCCTCGCAGTGCAGCACTACAGCTGCCGGCACACTTTAGGGACTGAAAGGCAGCAGAGCAAACAAACAAATGCCAAGTCACCTGTCCCATGATTCCTTCCACAGCTGAAACATCCCCCCCAGAAGAGCACTGACCCAGACGAGGTTCTGCAGAGGTGCCTTGATTCCCACTCTGCTTATCTGAACACAGAAATAGCAGAGACATGAAGATGAGGAGTAAATGGCCAGGCTCTAGCTGGGCCAACTGTGAGGAAAGTTATAGTTTCACCATGGAGGAATTAAGTTGTTTTAACGGTGGCAGACAGCAAACTTGCCCTAAACAGATGCCCACCTGGCACGTTCTCTGCTTTTGCTGACTAAAGACTACTGCAGCTCCTCCTGTTTCACCACAGCCCTAACTCACACAGGGATTCTTCTCTCCTCCTCCAGCTATTTCCAAGTCCTTGCAGCACACAAGGTTGCCATGGCAATTATTGCAGTGTGACATAAAAAAAATATCTTCTATTAACTAGCAATCAGGAAAGGAGATGGAGGGGGAAGAAAAATCAAGGGAGAGCAGGCACTTACTATATCTGCCAGAGTTGAAGACGCTAGGAAAGAAATCCAAAACCCCTGTTTTCAGGAATACCTGTAATAAATGCATCCAGCACAGCAGTACACAGACCACATTTCTATGTGGATTGAAGCATCTGAGGGGGTGAGCCATCAGTCAACCACTGTCCTTGACAAGAAGATCTTAAATATGGCTCACAGTTGAGGTGCAGTTGGGGTTAAAAGGAAGAAGGGAAACCCCATCTTCTGCACATCTTTCACACCAGACTATGAGCTGAATCTTGAGATCTTATCTACAGTGAACTCAACAATAGCAGACAGACCTGCACTGAACAGAAACCACCCAACCAAATAAGTAGCTGTGGTGTTAGGGAATCACTGACACCAGCCTGGGTGGACTTGCTCCTTTTATTTTGGGGCCTGGACTATACAAGCAACTTCAGCTAGGCAGTGCAGGTAGGCAGACTTGTGCTTGCTCCACTAATATAGCTACACTAGGCAAAATAGCTAGGAGCATAAACTCAGTACAAAACTTTGCTAATAAAATAAGTTGTTAACTTTTGAGAAAACGACATGCAGCTACACTGGCTAGCTTTTGCTAGCATACACTGTCAATACGAGGTTTGTAGCACAGACACAGCCTCTGTGAAGGAGCAAAAAACACTAAAACTGCCCAGACAGGAGGTACAATGCAGACCTCTTGGCAACTTTGACTGATGTTCATCTCTCTTATCTTACGGATTTGTGTGTGTGTATGCTTGTAGACAGAAGTACACACAACATCACCAAAGGCACATACAAATGAGATGCCATTAATCACTCCCTAGAGTTGGAAGAGGCCTGGAGGTGGACCTCTAACCTACTATCAACCGTAATGGCTGCTTCTCAGCAGCCTTGCTCATGTCCTTCTCTGCAAGGTAAGTCCCCTGCAGAACCAGGCATGATTCAAAATGTTGGGGTTGGTTTGTTTGCTTGACTGTTTTTGAGGGAAAGGGGAGAGGGGAAGCAGGCTCCAAGGAGAAGGGCAAGAATCAGTTGAATTGAGCCAAAGGGAGAAGAAAGAAGCAAAAACTAAGTTACAGAAACAGTCCAGGCAAATACTGTGTTTAGGAAGGTGCCATGTTTATACATACTACAAATGGGTTTCAAAGATCTAGCATTAAAAAGGCAACTTCCCTTCAGCATACGTTGATTGTCACAGCTAAAGGCTAGGCTGTGAGCTAAGTTCTTCCCAGCTATTTGCTCAGGATTTCAGGTGGGGTAGAGCTCTCAAACGTGCATTTAGTCTCACACGTTTAGAGTAATTAAGGCAGAACAACAATAAAATGATACAGAAAGAGTCAGAAGACTGCAGGAGGGCAGAGGGAACTTGATGAAAGATGAGATCAAGGGCAAGTGGAAAAAACCCGATGGTGGTTCCCTTTAACATTACTCCAAGTAGGACAAATCCCTTCCCATCTGCATTGACTTTGGCTAGGACAATCACCCCCTCTTTCACCTTAAAATGCCTGCAGGCAGTATGACCAAATAATCTTCTTTTCCTCACTCTAGTTTCTCTTGCGTTTGGCTTAGGGCTTTGTTGGTAACAGTGTGTGCTGTAGCATTTACCCGGCTGGGTTTGTCAGATGCACATTGCTTAGCTGCTTTTATTTTCCCAAGTTCAGGCACCGAAAATGTAGCTCTAATAATTCCTTTTTTTATTGCTGCTGTTTATGTAAACAGGTACAGTCTCTCTCCACTGTTATTCATCACATGCTGACTCCAGACACTAAAACTGATCAGACAATGTAATTGACTGCTCTGCAAGACAGTAAAGATCTAAAAGGTTACTGGAAAGCAGATCAGGCATTGTACAATTCATTTCCTTAAGGATGCAGCTAATTTGATTAACTCATTTACATACTGCCTATCTGCACAGTGATCCAAGATCCCAGGTCTATCAGAGATTGGTTTCTATGTTTATTTCCCTAGCTAACATTGAGCACGTATGCACTTTATAACACCCAGCTCGTGAGATCAGGTGGTCAAACGTTTTGAGTATTAGCCCCAGTAACAACATATGAATTATGCTCTTGGTGACACTTCACTCCACATGTGCACAGATACAGTGAAACCAGATCTCAACAGACTGCAGGAACGCCAGTAGGATGAGAACCCAGTTTGGTCTTCCATGGCTCTGCTGGGTCAAGACACTGCTGGCAGCACAAACCACTGAACACTGATTCTCGTCATCCACTTCACAATCTTGTCTCCAAGACACACAGCAAGCAAACTTTGGAGCAGCTAGATATCATGTTACCAGTGGCAACTTTTAAAGTAAAATTGAGTGTTATCATAAATGCTTTTCTGGCACCTGACACCTACATGCTAGGAGAAGCCAAGCACTGCAAATAGCTCAGTGCTAAGCTGGAAGCATGTGACAAGTGTCCAGTGAGGGCACAAAGACCCCTCAATGAGCTTTTGCAATTGAACATCAGGTAATCAGTTTCTAACCAACTCTCCGCAGAAATGTTAAGTCTGATTTGACTCACTAATCTGTGACATTAGCACAGAACTAGTCTCACAGTTGGTGTTACTGAATTTGCCAGCTTTTGCTCATCAGCTGGGATTGGGGCACGTGTCTCTCATATAAGGCAGTCTGAAAGCCAGGAAAGTCAAGCAGGAAGCTCATTAAGTTCACGCTTCGCTAAGAAGCCTGAATGTACTGATTCATCCCTCCTTCCTTCCCCTCAATCCTGCAACTGCCAGCTTGTGCTGAAGTTCTCCAATTAAGTTTATCATGTTAATTCTTCCCCCTCTTTACTTCTAAGGAGCCAAGCATCTGGTCTGACAAACAAATTGAGTTGTACCTTTCGTAGCTTCCCGTAGTCAATGAGCTCTGGACGGTGTCTATGAATTAAAGCGCAGAAACCAAGGCCATCTTTCCAACTACAAGAGAGACAAAAGAGAGCACAATGAACAGTGTTCAGCCAGGGAGAGACACAGTGATGGGCATGAGCACGAGAGACAGCACCAAGACAGCAGGATGACTAATTATGGTTAGTGCTTCTGTAAGTGCTGGGAGGGAGGCCTGTCTTGTACCTGCATGAGACTGTGATAAAGACTCTTTTCAATCTCTACAAAAATCCACTGTGATTAGGACTTGTCCTTTGCATTGCCACCTCCTTTTTTCTCCACAGCACATGCTCAGAGAACTGTGCATGTCCTGTGGAGCATGCAAGGACAGGTGCAGAGCTCAGGGCTCAAAAAAGGTCTAGACACAAGCCCTAAAGAAGGAACAAGTGCATTCCTCAGGGAAAAGGCAGATGGCCACAGCTAGCTCCACTATAGTACTGGCTAGTGTAGAGGGCACTTAAGCTCTCAGATAAGTGCTTTACATTTATATGGTTCACACAGCTCTCCAAGATGTGCTGGAAAAAGCACTGTTATGCAGAATCTTCACTGGTACGTCTGCCAATTTGGAAATATTAAGATAAAAGCAAGAAAACCTCTCATCCCTTTATACTTTATACTATGAAGTATGGCTCCTAAAGTGTTCTGAGTTTTCACAGAGCAAAAGCTGTCTTGCTTAGCCCGTGGCACATATGCTGAGGACTTAATGCTCTAAAGAACTTTATGAAAGCAGCAATTGTAATTGGAATGAGGAACTGGGATGTAGGTACTTGGATCTTCTTGTAACTTCTGCCTTTAATTTCCTACATGACTTTCTGGACTACAGTGTTACTGTGTAATGTGCACCTGCATTGCCTTGGGAGGTCTGTCAGGAACACTGTTGAACACACCAAGAAGCATATGAAAGTAACAGATTGTAAAGCTAAGTTCTTGCCTGTAACTCACCTGATATGGAAGTTCTGGATGTTTACATTTTTGTAGGGGGCCGTCTTCCTCTGACACCATAACAAAAGTCCTTCTTTAGCAGATGTCTCTAGAGAAAGAAAGAAAACACACCAATTAACTCATTTTCTTAGAAAGCAGGAGTCTCTGGAGCATATGCTAGAAAAACATGACCAACTTTCGTAGAGATCGGACTGAATTGTGCTTTATTTAACTTTACTTGTCAGAAAATTCCTTGTTTGGAAGAGTCTGCTGGCATAGTTTTGCCACTATTATTTTCCTAATGAGGTTCTGTAATAAGGAGGTAGCTTTTCAGGATTAGAGAGGAGAGTTTTGTAGGACTTGTAATAGACAGGTTCGTTTGCAGTGTTAGGCCCTGAATCAGCCTGCAAGAAATGCAATAAATTCCAACATCAAAGTTGGCTTTCAGGCTTAAACATCCTTTTGAGCTGCTCTTAAAAATCTCTTACAACAGGATGTAAAAAACTCTTCTCGGTATAGCTGAACCTGGCCAGAAACGTCAGTGAGATGACAGGGCAGCTTGGGAAGGGTAGCTCCCTAGAATCTTCCAGTGACTCACCTAAAAGCACATTCCGGGCCTTTTAAATGGCAAAAGCCATTTAGTTACCCCAGTTGCTCATTATTGAACAGTGGCTAGAAAGAACTAATATTTACCTTCAACTGAAATATCCTGAATGGCAAAACGAAGGATGATGGTCCAGATCATTCCAAGAGTCATTTTAACATTGCCATCCACGATTTCTATGAAGAAAAAAAAAAGGCAGAAAGAGAAGAAATAGAAGGCATCAAGTTGCAAGTGCAAATCCTTAGTAAAAGAGGAGCACTGGGGAGCAATCGCTTTTGCAGATGGGAGAACTGGAATTCCAGCTTAAAACTGTTCTTCCCTCCTCCCCAGATACTCTGCTGGTACAGCAGTCTTGCCCAGTATTACCCAGTAAACAGACTGATTCTCTCAGAGTATAACACTGAGCATGAAACAGACACCAATGATCCAAAAGACCGGGAATAAGGCCCAATTCAGATCAGTGTAATTCCCTCCAGGGGCTTAAAAACACCTTGTTCAGGTTAAATTCTGATCACTTAAAAGCCGTATCAGCCAAACTGGGAAAAAGAAAAGCCTTCCTCTCTTATTCTGATGTCTACTCCAAGTCACCTATATAACTGCCCCAGCATAATTATTCAGAAGAACCAGTGAGACTTCCCAGTGCAGATGAGCTCTGACAGCTGGTTTTGTCCTGCGAACAAGATACCACCAAGAAACATCAACATTTTAATTTCAAACAAGCCTAAATGCTTGCTGTTTCAAACAAGCCTAAATACACCAGACTGCCTGTATAGGGCTTCTTTCAGTCAAATGACTGCCAAAAGACACAACAGAGCATTCCTTGAGGTACATGCATCCTGCTTGAAAAGGAAGTAAAGACTCATGCTGACCAGCCCAAGCAGACCATAACATAAACTAAGATGTTCAGCAGATTGTGCTTCATTGCTCATTGGACTCCGCAATGTAAATCAGCAAGGGTCAACAACTCAGAGGTTTTAGAAAATGACTGCTTGCACGTGTGAAGTATTATCTGTTTAGGATGGGAGGATCAGGGATCTGGGGGAAGACGCTGGGGAGACGCTGGCAGAGAAAGTGGTTTCCACCATGTATAGATTAGTGCCAAACAGTCAGCAGCTGGGTCTCAAGCGCCAATCCTCATCATCTACAAAAATTCTGCACAGACTATATATACACATTATAGAATTTACAGCCTTCACTTTTTTGGATAGTGAAACTAGCTGAGCTGCCTTCTCCTATTCATTCTGTGGCAGGCTCCTGCAAGGCAGAAGGATCTTTCACAAGCAACTGGCAAGTTATAAGAGTATTTTCAGTAAGAAAAGTGTTAGAATTAACCTATTGTTTGGAGGTAGAATAATCCAAGTCCTAACAAGGCTGCCAGAAACCATTTTTGTACTACTGTAGACCTCTGTGCCGCTGCTTCCATAAAGCTGCCCAGCACTGTTCTGGGGCAAGTAGAAATCTGCAGTATAGACAACTGCCACACGTCTGGACCCTGTCACAAAAGTAACAATATTTCAAATTTTCCTTTTAAGCCATTAGAAAAAGCTTTTCCTCTTATGGAAAATTTTCAAAATGTGAACCTCAGTGTATTCAAAACCAGCAGATGAGTAGCACGCACCCCAAACACAATTGTTTCAGAAACCATGTCCATATGGTCCAGATTCCTAAAAGCTTATGATTTAGCAATACATGTGGTACAGCTTCCAGTGTAAATTAGAAGGATAATCTCCACTCTGCTTTGACATACATATGCATGAGGGATCTATAGATTTAAAAGACAGAAAACGAGACACACCACTTTGTTCTACTGCAGTAAACCCCTGTGTCCACCTCTTTCTGCACTTGAGAGTACACAGATATCTTGGTGGTGCCTCAGTTTGCCCAGAATTAAATAGCCACCAACTTTTCACTGCAGTACAAAACTGCAGTTATTGTTGCTGGCAAGAAAAAAAACTATGTTTGCTTGTTGACAGTTTTCTCACAAATGAACTTTTTACAGGTATTTTAGGGGCAGGGGGGTTGTGCACTAGGCTGACGGAAGAAAATGTCATGTGATAGCAAGTATATTCAGTTCTGCACTTCTTGCATTCTTCACACCTCCAACAAAGCACCACAATCAACTTAAAGGAAAATCCTTACTACTGTTACAAATACCTGAGATACTACAGCTAAAACATATATACATAGATACATATATATAAAAGGCATCTGTTCTCAGCTTGTTAGTTTTGTTCATGTGGTAGATCTTTGGTGGACTTTCAAAATCTCCAATGCCTGTAAAAACCACATCAGTTGGCAGGAGGGCCCTAGGATGTATTTAAGATTGGAAACTAAATTGAGCTTTTTATTTTAATAGACTAGATTAAAATCTGATGGCAATACTTTAATGTGAAAAAGCTTTACGAACACTAATAAATCGATCAGTGAGCTGAAACAAGCAATTAATGTTACTGTTCCATGGATTTTAATTGGAAATAAAGGTCAAGATACTTACCTAAACCAGATGGCACTAAGTTGCTAATGTGGCATTAGAATTCACCATGATTGTTCTCAGGTCACGTTCTCAAATTCTAGTTTTATAAAGTTAGCTGGCGGACTTAAGATGGAAAGCATCTCTTGTCCCCCAACTCTCTTCATTGCATTACTCATTTAAAAAGGAAGCTGTGTGCTCCCTGATCCCATGTCTTCCTTAGCAGTGCACCAAAGCAAAGCTGCTCTGGAAGAAGCCCAGAATATTTCCAGCACTTCATCTCTACATATCATTTTACTTTTTCATGACACAGAGAAAATCCACCGCCTAACAAGCAGATACTGATGTCAGTGAGGTTAGTGACGGATCCATCCTGGAATGCAGATTTAACCAACCACACCATCCCCAATCGTTTTCTTTTAAGCACAGTTGACAAAACTGTTATTATTTGTTAGAAGCAGGCAAGCATTTTTCATTTCTAGAGCTAGAAAACTTCTCCTGACAACCTTGTTACAAAGTCAGCCAGCCTGATCAGGAAGGCAATATGCTCCTTGGCCCTCTCACTCAGTTTTCCACCCCTGCACTCCCCAATGTCAGCCTCCTTTTCCTTTAGGATCCCTTCAGTGCCCTTCAGCTGCTGCCAGTCCCTTTGTAATATATTGATATATGGTCAAGAAACAAAAGTGAAACCATGAAAAACATGGTTGCAAAACAGGTTTGCATGAAACCTTCTGCTTCCTGGCGATGAAACTCCACAGGAATTGTTTAAGAAGCTGAACATAACACTACAAAGCTAGAACAATCTAACACTTAATTAAAGATCCTGGTTTTTTCCCTGCTGATATAAGTAAGGCTCAGCAATGTGAGAGCGGAGGCTAATAATCAGACAGTATCTTCTGCCTGACTGTGCTTTCCAAGCGCTCTTCCTAAGCAGGACCTCTGCAAGCACTGTCTGCGCTTCCCTCCACCACCAGCAGCTGTGGTCTGAACAGCAGCAGCAAGTACATGTTATTAATGTGATTTACATTCAACTTGGGGGTGGATCAGTCGTTGGCTAAAGCTGGTGAGGCAGCTGGATGGAAATTTTTTGCACCAGTGAATATGCTTCCACCCAGCTCCCATTATTGTACCAAATACCACAAACAAAATATGCAAAACCTACAGTACCCTCATCCATTTGTTAGACAGCTAATTAAGAGCCTCACAAATATCCAGTCCTTAGGAGCAAGACTGGTTGGCTACATAGATATGGTTTTTAAAATGCCACTACCTTTTTTAAATGCATGAACACATTTTGAAAGATGCAAAAATGATTAAGCTTACTTTTCCACCCTGGCCTGGGTAATTAAAAGCAGAATCAATGCTACAAAAACTGTTATTCCCCCCTTGCTAATTCTGAGTTGCCGGTGAGAGCACAGCCTCTGGTTACCCCATGGAGAGGAGTTGCAGGGGATCAACAACTGGCAGGACAGCATTATGATCTGCGAATTGGAGACATAGAGCAACAATGGTGACATAAAATAAAGGCTGCTGAGCATTCTATTTATCCTAACAAAAGCCAAATAAAGCAGGACGAGCAACCATGCCCTTGTCCTCAGAAAGCATGTTGCTAATGATGGCCCAGACAGATTTAGAACAGATGGCTGGCATTGTTGATGGGGGTGTATATCTCAGCTTCCTAATTGTGAGTGGGCAGGAGATAGGGACAAATACAATGCTAGCTTCACTCACTGACAGAGAGAGACCTTATCTCCCCCCTCTTTCCACTGTCAAATATATGCTTGCTCTGGCTGGTGCTTCAGTAGGTGTTTTGCTCATATGGGACTTCTGCAGTTATTGAAATCTCCAAGCTTTATTTCTCCTTTCACTTGCATGGATGAGAATAGGCATCAGTTCATCCAAAATTATCTTTATGCTGAACTGAGCCACATCTGTCAAAGAAAGCAGCAACTTTCTATGCAGATTAGAGGTGTAAATAAAACAGTCTTAGGGTCACATACTTGACCTATTCAATCTGTTAAATCCCAGGAGCATTTGACACCAGTATGGAATCTATTACAGGGGAAGAAGGCTCCTGAGGTGTCAGATGACAGTGAGATTTAAAAGCAGATTAAAAAAAATATTGGAAAACTGTACCAGGCTAGAGCCTTCCTTGATCCAGATTTACACAGATCTGCTGTATGCCACAACTGCTTTGATCTGCTATGGACTCTAGCTAACAAAGATGTTTAGAATCATCTTGAATTGTTAACAAAGATGGTTGCAAAAAGCAGCTTTCAACCCTTATTGCTTATTCTGCTTGCTTAATTAAATCTCCATTTAATGTGGACATGGAATATGTCCTGCACTCATACTGTGTATAGGAAGTCCTCTTCAACTCTGGTTCTTGTTCACTGGGACAAGGCTGCAGAGCTTGGCTTGTAAACAGCAGAGAAGGATCTTTATTTGGTAAAATACAAGATAAAAGTCATGAAAACATTTTTGCTGGCTTTAACTCAAACACAAGGTTGCACAAGGCTTAAACTGACCTGAGAGTCTCCTTGGGATTCCTTCTGGAGTTTATTTTTTTAATGACAACAAAACAGTAATAAATAAAGCCAGGACACTGCTGGCCAATGCTATTTGTCTAACGTATACAGAGAACTATAGCCAGGCTGCAGACCCTTCACACAGGACCCTGCTCCCCAGAGACGAGCAAGCCACCTCGAGGTGAGGAGAGCACTACCCTAGCCAGCACAACCACACTGCTGCTGGATGGTGGTTTTCCCCTCTGGGAGAAAAGCCACCTGGAAAAATTCCTAGATCAGTCCAACCTGACTGAGGCACTTAGAGCTCATTTTCTTGGTGCAGTTATGACTGCCTCATTGGCTTTTACCTTCTACTTTGCTGCTGCACGGTGTCTTCTTGTAAACCCTTAAAATTCATGTTCCAGAAAGGTTTATAATCCCTTACGTGGACAGAGTTCCTGCTCTGCTGTTCCAAGTACAAGTCCATTTCTATAGCTCATGTGCAATTTACTGTACACCAATCACCTGGATGGACCAGGCAGAAGGCCCTGCAGCAGGTTATGTTTCCCGGTGACAACCAGAGTGGCCTGGGCTTGGTCTGGGTGCATGGGCAAGCGCTGGGGTGGGGGAGCCCATGCTGTGATCACACTTACGTAGCCTGAGCTGGCATCACAGCACGAGCCCAAGTGCTCTGTATAAAAATCAAAGCTCGCCTTGGTCCAAACATCAGTTCCGTGCTACCTTTGGGAGTACAAAGAAACCCACACGGGTTCACCATGTAGCTGCATGGGCACCCGCACAGAGGAGAGCCAGGATCATTTGGCAGGGGAGGTCAGGATCACTATTCAGACTGATATAAATCATGGCTTCTGTCACAAAATGGCACCTCACAGCCTATTTCTGAACCGAGTAACTCCTATGAATCCATACAGAATAACTGGGCCCTGGAGATCTTTGGTCACAGAACATTTTACTTGCAAATGATTTCTACATGCTGTGAGGGTACAGTCATAGCTGATTCAGGAGCAGAGATCAAAAAAGAAAAATCCAGTAGAAGGAGAGAAAAAGGCAAACTAGTGCCAGGGAAAAAAAAATAGAACAGGGAAGATAGGTTTTAGGCATGCTCTAAACTCCCAGAAGGATCCAAATATCTGCCCAAGATCCAAATGACAGCAAGAGCTCTCTTAAGGCAGAAGACCTCTGACTCCACGTCCAACTTCCAGTTTGAAAAGGGTCCCATATAGATATGGACTACTGTATCAGACACTGGATGCATCAGTCATTTTTAAGGGCACAAAATTACCTTAGATATGCATTTTTGCTATGTAAATACTCAGGGTGAGCAACACCCTCAAGTTGTTCCTGAAGGAAAAGCTGAGAAAATTGAAGAAAAAGTTTTGTATGTGAAGTACCAGTGTCATTGAGCCATTCGCCTCTTGTATTTTGCTGTTAAATACCAAACGCAGTATAGAAGTGTCTGCAGTGTGCCTGGACACTAGTTTCAAATTGTTCCAAAGTTTTCATAAAGGTAATGCAGTAAGTTGAGGTAAAGGTCTCTGTAATGCAAACATACGCACCTGCAGCAGCCGAGGTATCCTGCCTGATCTGACCCAGAACAAGTGGACCATAGGATGGGCATGTTTTGGAGATGTCCCCAAGAGAAAGGTCAAAACTAGGGACAGCATGCCAACACTGGCCCAACCTCATGGGCTCAGAACAGGCATGGCTCAGCCCTGCAGCCATGGCTCTCCCGGAGGAGGAATGCTCATCCAGAACTGTATCACAGGCTCATTTCCTGACTCTGTCAGGAGTTTCCCTATTTCCATCTGTAAGATGGAGATAAACCTTCCTCATTTTCCGTGGTCACTGTAAAGACAAACCTAGAAATACCACAGAAGCAGAGTGTCTCCTCAGCAACAGTGACAACATGAGTCCATAGACAGGACTCACACATAGGTTCCAGAGCAGAGGAAAGTAAGTATCATAAGAACACAATCCAGATAAGATGACAAGTTGTTAAGGTTTATAAAAGAGCAAACTACTTTACCAACCTGCAAGCCCTTCTGGGTCTCAGGTGACATACCTGCAAAACACCTACCATCTTTGCTAAAAATACAAAAGTCCTACACAACTCCCTGCTGTCTGCACGATTATCGTGGGGGCATCCCTGATGCTGCCCACAATGGCGTCTACACAATGACACACCGGCTTCCAGCCAGAGCACCCAGCTTTCTGGGGTGCACAACAAGAAGCTTGGAAGCCCTGAAAATTGGAGCCTTTGGGGTCCTTGACCTGTCCTGGGGACTGCACTTGGCTTTGACCCATGGGATGTCCTAGAGCAACAGGGAAATATTTCCCAGCAGGTCTGCAACAAGCTAAATACAAGCAGCTGCTATGCTTCAGTTAGGACCTTTCTTCATTCAGGAAAGAAACATCTCAATTTGTTTCTGCCACTGCTCAAGTGTTCATGAGAAATCATGAGAACCAGGAGAAAAGCAGGAGGACCTGGCCAATAAGGGCAAACGGGAATCAAGTTTGGCAGCTTGGTGCGAAGCTAGGTTTTAAACCCAGGGTAAAGGCCCCTTTTTTCCTCCATGGTTTATTCAACAAAGACGTGGTGGGGCTGGGGAGGCACAAAGGCAAATGACATGCATGAGAGAAAGGCAATGGCTAAGTGCAGCTTAAGCCCAGAAAAACCAGCTGGTTTCCTTACCTTCTGCTCCAATAGACACTAGTTTGACCCCTTTGCTGGCAATGAAATCCAAGGCCTTGTTCACGTTAGATATTTTGTGCACTCGCATTTTGCCTCTTTCAGGCTTAGCCAAGCGTTCACCTAATAAGAAAAAGGAAAAAGTAGTATTAGAAAACAATTTTGACCCCTTTCTTCCCTGGTGGGTATTTCCCCATGCTGGCAGCTCCCGCTGCTCCGCCAGGCAGAGGGTAAACCTCCCTGCATCCTTTCTCAACAGCAAATGCTGGACAACCACACTCCCTGTTAAGTACCCTCAGAAAGAATCATCTTTTTGTGGCATCCCAGATAATTTTAGTAACAGAGGAACTGTCAGCACTGAACTCTTTCCACAGCAGGTTTATATCAGAGGTGAAAAGGTCCTTCAAAAGCACACTGAGCTAGGCAGTGGAGCTAACCTCCATGCTATTAGCTGCAGACAACGATGCCTGGAAACAGCACAAACTTCCCTCCCGCACAAAGACAGGTGGGAAGCTCCCCACCAGCACTTACAACACCCAATTTACAAAGCAAATCTCTCCTTTTTGGAACTCCCTACAGTCAAATGTGAGGGTGATCTTGTATCTTGCCTTTTCTTTTCCCCAGCCAGGATACAGACCTCCTACCTCTCAGTCTCTTCACTGAACGGTCACAACTGCCTGTATCAGGAAATAAAATCATTTCTTTGGCAAATGGCTTTGTAACTGGAAGGACTGTCATCTCAGCTCCTTTCCATTCTATGTTTCACGTATGCAACCCTATGCAATGGTCTCTTGCACAGCGGTATGCATTTTAAATGTTTATAATGAGGCAGAGAAGCAGCCTAGCTCTGAGGTAAGAGCAGGTAAATCTCTGATAGAAACGAGTCTCGGGGCAAATGCCAGCCCTGACTGGAACAAAGCTGGAAGATTTAGAAAAGCACTTTCTTGACCTTATTTATTTGAAAGAGCTGCATTAATGTCAGTCATGCCTTTCTTGATAGGCTGCCTGTAACTATGCTTTACCCAACATCCACAGTAGGCAAATTAAAGCTTGGACAGACAAGCTGCCTTTTCAAAGGCACCTCTGCTAGATAAATAATAAGACAAGGCATCAGGGACCACCTGTATGTGACACACACCACCAAAAAATGAACAGAGCAGCTGCTTTCAGATCATAAGCTGCAGAACACCAAAAAAATCTAAACAAAATGCAAGCAGGTTTTGCATTTTGGAAAAAAAGTTATGAGATAATTAAAAGGAGATCAGTTGGGCAAGTCTAGGCACGTAATTACTGACCTGAACCATTCAGTACCAAGTGTCTCCTGCTGTATCTCGAACCTTAATATTTAAGTCAATGCAAGCTGACTCAAAACCTTTATTTGAGGCTTAAGAGTGAGACAGAAAAGTACTTTTTAAAGAACCATTTTTCATACTAAAACTGGATGGCTTGTTTCCTAACAAAGGAGTGAGGAAAATCTAAAATGGAAAAAAACAGATTGTCTCCCTAGCCATGCCCTAACAAAGAAAAAGGCTGGAAATGAAAATCCTTTCTTTAAAAGTGTTTCAGTGATTACCGTAGGTTGGTGTCATTAGCTCTCAAGCTCAAGGATAAAACCAGATTCACTTTCAAAATGAAACATTGATGTCTGACAATTTAAGTAAAAAGATGTATTTATGGTACAACCTCCACCCTAGGATTAAAAAAATCTCTTTTGCTTTAATGGAGCCTCAAGTACACATCATGGTACATTGCTTTCTTTTTCCACTTGGATAATGCTAGTCATTCTAAATAGAAGTGGAAGCATTTTTTGCGACAGTTTTACAATGGCATTTTTACATGTAGTTTCACAACGGACTTAAACAGAGTTGTGCTGTCAAATGTCAACAAACGGGTTGAGCCAGCTAAAAAATAACCATTTTCTTCAGCTCATGTGACTGTAAACTAGCCTTGCAAAAAGAAAAACAAAGACAAGAGATTAGGTTTCAGCTGGAACAGCAAGCTGATCCAATTCACCTTGTGGCCGCATGTGCACTGCCAATGCAAGGGAGAGCATCTGAACTGCTCTCCCCAGCACTGGGGAGAGCAGGATTGTTCCCCTCTGACAGCAATGCAATCCTCAAGCAATTCACGGTGATTGCAGAACTGCAGTCTCCCTCTCTCAGAGAAACACCACAATAAGATACTTGTTTTAGAATAATTTTATTTGGAATAAAAGTGTCTCACAACCCAATGGCTATTTCCTTTAGACTTGGACTTTATTACAAATTTAGATTACCAGAGAAAAGCTTCATCTGGTTCCGTGCCATACACTATTAATGATGTAGACTGTTAAAAGGGAAGCCTGCTAGAAATATGTTCTACTTGCAGCTATTTGCATCATTGCGTTATTTCTCAGTACTTCTCCCAGCTGAGACAATGAAAATGGTCTACTTGCTTTCATTCTCTGATTCTCATGTACCAGCCCAAGGCTGTGCTTTAAAAGCCAAACAATGTAAGGAAGTGTTGGCATAGAAGTTGTTTACAGCAAATTTGTTTAGGAAAAAATTCAATTAGTCATTCCTTTGGGGGTGGGGAAAAGAAAAGCCTTATAACTTTAGAAGTATTAAACATGACCTTAGCCTTTTTCAGTCTTGTAGTGTTACTTTTAAAATGGCTTTGTCAGGGGAAGGAAATGCACGCGGTGAAAAATGAAAGTGTGTCTTTCGGGGCAATTTCTACGAGGCCCTCAGTTGTTACTTCCCACCATGGAGGCTAATGGGAGAGACTGGCAATGAGGAAGTCCCAGGACTGTCCACGGAGCTTCCCCGACCGCACAGCAGCTGGGGGACCGAGGGGCTCTGATTGGGCTGGGAGGGGACCCACTGGCAGCACAGCTCCAGAAGGTACCAGGCTAAATAAAACCCAGCTGCTCTCCTCTTGCATAACATCATTGCCTCCCATATTTTGGAAAGTTGCATCAGATGGAAAAACTGCTTCCTACCTGCCTGGCAGTGACGTGTCCCCCAGGACGCACAGGAGGGTCTGCCCTACAACAGGCCTTCCACAGCCCCAGCAGCACAGTCCCTCTCCCTCCCTCGGGTCTCCAGCAGCTTCCCTGATGCAGGCTCCATCCTTCCTCTCATGGCAGCAGCCACCACTGTAACAGGGCAGAGGAAGATAGCACTCCCTCACTCCCACACACCCTGGCCAGGCAGAGGAGGCGTTTCGGCTTCACACAGCTCTTGGCCAGCCCAGCCCAGCGCTCTTGCAGCTGAAGGCTCTTACGGCCATCACCCTCTGGGTTAGAGGAAAAGATCAGCCTGCCACAAAGCAACCCTGCCAACAGCTCTGCAGTCCCCCAAAATATGGGAAGGAGGAGGCACGGAATGAACCAAGAGCTGAAAGGAAAGGCCAGAAGCTGGAACTGGAGAGCTAAGAGCCATCCAGAGATGCATCCTGTTGGCAGGTGATCAGTGGGAACTGTGGCAGGAAAGTACAGGCAAGCCCTTGCCAACCACTGGGAGACTCCTTACCCTCTTGCTGCTCCTAGGCTGGGCTGCTGCTACCCCAGCTATGAGCCAGAGGGGCTACTAGCAGAGCCAGCAGCTGGAAGGAGGCTCCGTAAGAGCAGTGGGACTCACAACTGGAAATGGAACTGCCAATTATGGAAATTAAATGGAGAAGACACAACTGTGCTAAATTTCTCCTCTTTTGCCGCTGTACCTAGGAGAACTGTGGTTCTAGCTTCTGCTAGCTCTAAGAAAAGGATGCTCAGTCCTTAAGTGTGTGAAGGACCATAGCCTCTGGTGGGATGCAGCCCACAGCTGCTCCCCATGCCTTTGCCCACTGGTCATCTATCAACAGGCTGTGGGCACAGAGCCACTCTGCAGCTGTGCCCACACCACCAGGGCATTCAGAAGCCATTAACTTCTTCGCAAACTGAGGGGGGTCTGCCAGGGCCTGCCAGTGGGCCCCCAAAGGGACAACAGTAGAGGAAGAGTGGGAGATGAGGCAAGGAAATTAAGCAGAGATAAGAGGCCCCCTGCTTTAGCACTGAGCCTCATCTGCCCTCCCCTGTTCATGCTTCTCTCCCCTGTCTTCCAGTTCAGTGATTAGAAACTAAGCCACTAAGGTCCACTTGTCCCTGCTTCCAGGCTGCAGCCCCTCCTCTGCAAGGGAACACAAATACAGAAAAATAAACTAATAGGAATTTGCTACCTCATTTCTTACAGGCACAGCAGAAGCAATGAGTGTGCTGCAAAGCTCTGATAGTATTTTGAACTCTGATCCCTCCAAACCACTAGCATGGGCAAAACCCTTGAGGTTTTATCCTATTGCCATAAATTTTGAAAAACACACACAGTGACAGTGTCTGCAGGAGCTGGAAAAGGGGAAGGAAAGAAAAGGAGAGGCAGAGGGAAGGCAATCCGAGCGCTTCTATCAAGGCAATTTTATTGGAAAACGTACCAAGAAGGTCGGGAGTGCAAGTCACTGGGTTGCTATTACTGGCTCAAAAGCCATCAAAAGAAGGTCTGTGAGCATACAATCCCAGTTTCATACATACTATCTTTACCCCCCATGATGCCTCCCACAATACTTTATTAAGGTATTTATTTAATCAGCACATCAACAGGTATTACTACTTATATGAAATAATCCCTAGGAGATATCTGTCATGTAGTAGGACATTTGTGATAGGGAGTGAAAACACATCAGACCTAACTTGTTTATGCTACTGTTTCTATTTCAGACTGGGTTTTCTGAGATTTTGCTTTTGTTTGGGACTTTTTTTCCCCTGAAGGCTTAAGCACTGAGTTCAGATTGAAACTAGAATGGAAAAAACTTCAGTCACAGCTGAAACTGAAGGACACAGAAGACTTACAGTTTTGACTCCCTTCTTCCAATAACTACTATCCTATTCCCACTGTCACGTGGCTTTGGTATGATTTGCCAATGCAGCTTTCTCACACTTCCCAGAGCCACTTGTCAGCCCTGCCAAGCAGTGAGAGCCATTGCTCCAGCCTTCACAGGAGGCTGCGCATTCCTGACAGGCAGAGGGGAGCAGAGAGGCAGGAGCAGGAATGCAATGGGCTGCCTGCACAAGCCATGAGGCTTGGAGTACATTCCAAAAGCACATTAATGGTCACTGCTGGAGACAAGATATTCATTAGGGGGAAATTTGTTCTGAATCAGGAAGCAGCTGTTCTTATATTCCAGCAAAGTCTGCAGCATTACAACCCTTGTTGTCCCTATTCTATAAGAAAGGGAGAGGACAGATTTCCGAACAGAGATGCTCAGGACACTTGAGAGCACCACACAGAACCTCTCTCACCTGAAATGACTTCCAGAAGTAACATGAGTTTAAGACCATCCCTGAAATCTTCCTCTATGTTCTCAATCTGTGTCCCAGCCTTGCGGAGGTGAGAATTGCACCATGCTGTAAATGTCTAAAACACAGGAAAGAAAGAAAGAGAGAGAAAAAAAAAAAAAAAAAGAAGAGGCAGTCAGTAATCTTCCCAGAAGCCAAACAGTTCACAACCAAAGCAATGCTGCTAGATACCACGACACAGATTTAAATGCTGGTTAGGTTATCATCTTTCCACCCGCTGTCCTTGTGGAGCAGAAGCGTTAGCACCTAAATATGAAAAAAAGTTGCAGGGTGTGCCCACGACAGAGGAAGTCTGAGCGAGGCAGTCACTTCAAAGCTCCAGCACGTCTGATTTTCTGGAGAGGCCCCTATGTTTTGTGTTTGGTTTAGAATACCTTGAAACTGATTTTAAGGCATGCTAAGTGCTCAGATTGCTAGGGACTCCAGTGCTGTTAAATGACACAACATAAGGTGAAGGAGAACGGAAGGAAAAGAGCATTCCAGATCTTCTCATCTCCGGACAGGTGCTTGATGAAAACAGGACCATCCTCCTATGGCTGCCTGCCTCTGGTTTACTCCATCCCCAGCAAACATTGCAGCCCTCAGACACTGAGGGACAGTGTGCTGAACTCCTCAGCGACACAAACCACATCCCAGTAGCGTCTGGCCCGCTGCCTCCTTTCTCACCGAGTTGCTGCTAAGCAGACCTCCCCCCGCCGCATGACTGTCCCACCTTCCCTGCCCCCTCATGTGGAGGAGTAAATGCTTTCTGAATAACGACGCTATCACTCATCTCAGCAGAAGTGCAGGTCCTAGAAAGGATAAAAGTAAGCATTACTTAGCAACACTACTGTCTAGCACAATCCCAAACTCCCACTATTTGAAAGCCTCTCGCAGCGGATCATTGCAGCCACATCAAAGATAGAAATCACAGCCACTCTGTAATTAGTGATATTATGTACTACCAATGGAGTAATAATATGAGTTTGAAGCATGGGAGGGACTGAGGTCCAAACTACAACACAGCCAGTGACATTCAGGCTAAACAAAACTCTTTTTGGAAACTCCTTCTGACCTCAAGTGGTCAGGATAAGAGGATCTCTCATGTGATAGAAATGAATTTCACCACATCTGATGAGAAGACACATTTTTTGTGGTTGCCATCTGTTAGCCCGTGTTCTGAACAATAGGCATGTGGGGGGCACTGACAGGGAAGAGGACTGTTTTGTCCAAGAGATGTGATAGTAGGGATTACCTCAAAAAAAGCACCATATGAACAGCTCTGAAAAAGTAACTGCTACCAATTGATGGTCAAATGACAAAAAGCAAATATAAACCACCTCAGACACCTCTGGGTGGCATGGTCTTACACAGGTGAATCAAAGGGCCAAACCTGGAGATGCAGAAGCTGTTTGACACGAAAGTACTGTTTGAAGAGTAAATGGTAGCAACTAGTTCTTTTAAGGCGGACATGTTTGTCCAAGTGCTAACAAATGTGTTTCACAGTGTTTGAATAGGACACCAAGTAAACCCTTTGCTTTGTACAAACTGATAACCCTTCAATCACTCTTTAAATAGAAGGGTGAGGTTACTCAAAAAAACAGTGGCTCTAAAAGCTCAGTGCTACCACAAGGAAAGGAGGTCTTTCTTCCCGCCCTCTCCCAGATGTGCTCCCAGAGCCAATTCAACTCACTGACCCAGCAAAGGACTGTTTACTTCCTTTGGTAAGGCTACGTCTTCTGCTCAGTAGCGCATGGAGACAGTTCAGCACAGTCTAACAAGCCTCTCCAAGAGAAAATTTGGCATATATGGGCCAAGCAGGAGGGTGGAGTGGACCACAGCAGTCATGCCATCTTAGGCTGTTGTCTGCAGCAGCAAGGATTCAGCTGATACTGAAGCACGGCATGCCAAAAACTCGGAAGTGCTTCACTGCTGCTTACAGCATGCACAGGGTTTCAAAAGAAAGATTACCTCAAACGGCAAAGAGCATCAGGGTTTGTTCTTATTTGTCTGGAAGCTGGGCTTCCTCTACTAACTTGCTTGCACTCATGCCGACACAACTACAAATAATGCAGCAGAATCTTTTCTTGGAAAAAGCATTGCTCAACAGCTGCCAAGCTTCCCAGTGCTGCGCTCTGGCCTTGCTCTCCTCCAGGGCTGTGGGATGGAGCAGGATAACAGTGCAGCTGTTAATACTTTCATGGCAATGGCCCTTTGGACGGACGCATGTATTGTGAAAGTCTGGGATATCTTTTTTCAACACGGTCTGGTTTCCTTCCAGAATTGGAAGCTTTTTTTTTAAAAAAAAAAGTCAGTCATTAAGCACCTTTTATTGCTTTTTATTGTTATTCCCCTGAGAAATAAAAGTGGAGTTTTTTTTAAGTAAGAGCGGTTTTATTTGAAAATGGCCCTGTATCCTAAGGACATCCTTTTGGCACTATTTTCTTCATTCCACTGCCTGTGCTGTATTATGTGAGAAGAGGTTCATTTATTTGGCTCCCCTTTGCAGCCAGGCTCCTTCACTCCTCTAGACGGGCAAATGACAGCAGAGATACTTTCAAATGCTACATCATCATCCCATATCAAAGTATGAGACCAAGTTATGTCAGGAACGTTGTGGATGCCCACGAACCTCCTTCTCATATTTGGAAAGCAAGATACCTAGAGCTAGTGACTGGCCCTAGGTCACATTACAAAATCTGCATTGAACTGAGGAGGAAGCCTGAGATCTAACTCATAGGCCACAAGGCTGCACTTTTATTTCTTGTATGATTTCTCTGAAGCCATTTCCGTTTTGGTTTCCATCAGCCCAAACCTGATCAGAAAGTTCTGCTTTAAATCATGGATAATTCTGGTATAGCTCAACTGGGCATCGCTTAGCACATTTTGAGGGTGGAAAGAGGGAAACTGGGTCTATATTTCTAAGAAAAACAGATGAAATTAAAAGCAAACCATAAATCTTCTAAACTCTGCGTTATTATAAACGGCAGGATAACCAGATCAATCAGAGTATTTTTATTGCTGTAAGAGTCACCTAGGGCTTGGTGGAAAAGTAAGTCCCAGAGCCAACACTCCAACTTCTCTGCTGGAGCCACTGCCACCACATCACAGCCTCAGACATGCTGAAGTGAGATGATTCTGAAAAACATTGCCATTAGCCATCAGCAGCAGAGCTGACACCTCAGCTCCTCAAGGACATGGACCGTGAAGGGTTAATAGATAGAGCACATGCAGTTCCCACTAGACAACTCCCAGATGTGCAGACATTTTTCTCAAGGCACCCTTCAGGTCCTACATGAACATCAATAAGCACAATACTATAAGCAGCACAACAGTGTATGGGAACAGCTACAACCAGCAGCCCAGTGTGGATGCATTAGGCCATTTTAAAAGAAAGCGGGATTATGAATGCTTTTAATAACTGCAATGAGATTCACAAACTATATTCTTCACAGACCAATCCAGAGCAACATCCATCAAAACACAATAACCAGAAAACAGCTTTACGTTGCATTTCCTGCATATACTGCACAGGATTAAAAAGTATCTTCTTACTTCAAAGTAGTAAATTGGAAGGAGATTAACAGCTAGGAGGAGAAGGCCTGAAGACATGTGGCAGAAAAGCTGGGGGGAGCAAGAGAAGAAGGAAGAGCTGAAATTTTTGCTGTCCGCTGGGTCTTGCAATCCTGGCAATCTTGTTTGGAGCCATTTTTACTGACTTGGCTTCAAGCATCTGCACAGGATCCTTTTCGTTATTCTAGGAAACCTACCAAAACCACCCACTCGCCCCATCCACCTTCTGGGCAACACAGAGCTGCTCCTCCCGATGCCCTGAGTCACAGCTAGCAGTGGCAACTGGCTTGGGGTGGCTAGTAAGCCCTGCTGTGCTGCCCACCACCAGCAAACAAGCTTTCAAAAGTGGAAAGGGCTGCTGAGGGCAACCAGTGGTCCTTCTGGCACAGGCCCGGCCCTGAGGACAGCCAGACAGAAAAAACCCCACCTGTTGTTTGCTGGGTGAGGTGAGGTTATGGTATCTCATGGTATGGTACCTCACCCCAACTTATGGTATCTCATTTCTGCCCCCCAGTTTGGAGGGCAGAAACACACTGCCAGGAGGGGAGCACAGTCTCCTCAGTCACAAGCTCAAACCACTGCTCTGAGACAGCAGATGTGCTTCCTTGCTGCCTGCAGATGCAGAAGCCTGGATATTATTCTCCCGATTACCTCTAGCTCCTTGTCCCAAAGACGAGGAAACAAATACTCTGCTAATCCCGAGGCTTATGGAAATTTCACAGAGCTGGAAAACTACTTATAAATAACAGCACAAAAACATTCCATCAACTGGATTTTCTTTATACAAATCTCACACCATAAATTTGCTATGGTAACTGCACAAGAGGTGCAAACAGAGCTGGGTTTCTTGTCCCTTTGATCTTTCCATATATTGCATTCTTACTTTCATTTTTGGACACAACAGATCGCCAGGACCCCCCTGCAGATCTGCCTCTTGTTCAGTATTCACAGTGGAGGATGCCCGATGAAGGAGCCTGTGTGTGTTTGCATGTACATCCAGGTATTGCTCACCACTGCTTTCTGCGCCCCCCACTCCCATCTAACTGTGATTTGTAGCTTCCTTTTTTTACACCCCAGCTTCATCAGTAAGATCCCTCACACTAAGATCACGTCTTGCTATTTGTGTTCTGGGTGCTGTACAAACAATAGGACCTTCATATTCTACCACAACATAACTTGTCAGATAATAAAAAGAATAACAAGTGTTACTAAAAGCAAGTAAATAAATTAACTGTTCTACTGCATATGAGGCAGGTTTGCTGCTGGGTAACCTCTACAAGCCTCCCTACTTACTTACTTAAACAGGCGCCACATCCTTTTTTTGACACACCGTGAAAAGTCCCTGCTTCTTCAGAGTTCACTGTATTAACCCTTGCCCAGGCATGAGTTCACTAAAAACAACAGTCAGGTGATTGCTGGAGGTCCTGCAACCAAAGCTCTAATGAGATACCATCTTCAGCTGGCTCCTTCCAGTCCTGCCAATGGCAAACCTACCTTTGGGTCTCCCTGTATTCCACATGCACTCTCTGGTACCCTTTGCACTTCCCAAACTTTTGCTTTTGTTTCTGAAGGCCAATAACCTTTCCTCTTCACACTATCCTTTACAAATTCAGTACCTTTCTGGTACCAAAGTGGCTCAGGCAACGTTCCTGAAACCTGGGGAAGTGGACGGTAAGTCAGCATTTTGAAGTTTAAAGAATGCTTCTGCCTGGAAAGAAGCAGTGCCATGACACCGCTCACATCTAGAGGGTTCTTTGCTGCAAGAAAACAGTCATAAGGCACTTCAGCTGCTGAACAATTTTAGCAATGTAAATGTTGCAGCTACCGCAACTATATAAATAACAGATATTAAAAAAAAAAATAAATGGGCAGTTTTGTTTCTTTGTGGCTGCGACAGTGACATTACAGCTTTATCTGACCTTTCCAGATGCTCTTTACTTCTCTCCTTGCTAAATCACTCTTCCATGCAGCCCTGCTTTCCATGGGTGAGTGTAAACTTTCTGACACAGCCAAGAGACTGCGGTATTCGTCTTAACAGCCCTGGAGAAGCTGTAATTGAGCCAGAGCAGTGCTGCTTGCCTCCTTTCTGACAGGAGAAAGGTCTGGCTTAAGAAACCAAAGAAAGAATTCACTGGAGCACTGCCCCTCCTGAACACCACCAGTGCACTCAAAGGGAGGCAGTGTTCACAGCCACCAGGGCACCCTCCTTTGCATTTATGCTGGGGGATGAATTTTAAGCAAGTATTTCAACACAGCTCTGCTGTTGAGATGCATCCACAAAGGTTTGGCTCCTGTTACAAAGGGGATGGAGCTGCTAGCGCACAAATGAGGCCCAGTAGCACAGCTTTACACTGTCTGCACATGTGCTCTGCAAAGTGAGGTCTTGAACAGGCTGAAAGCTGTGGGTGCTGGCCCACACTTTGTTCTAGCGTTGTAGGGGAAAAGACAGGCAGACTCCCTTTCGAGTGACCAAAAAAAGAAAGTAGGATATTCAAACAATACATCAGGCACAGCTGGAAAACAAAATCAATTTACCCAGCTGCAAGTGCTGCTCTTCTGCTAGTCATGTGTTCAGAGGAGCACACCTGGGCTTCTGACCACGCGGCCAGGCTGCATTCCCTGCCTGGCCTGAAAGCCAACTCTCCACAGTGCCTGCTCACTACAACGCCATGCATTACAGGACTGCTGAGCCAGATCTGCCCATTCTTGCAACAAATTCTGCAGCTGGTTCCACACTGCAAGGAATTTTGTTTAAATGAAATTATCTGGAACATCAACTGAAGCACTCTGCTAATAACGACTAACAGTTTATGAAAAGCAAGCAGAAAACTGCTGCACACGCAGGGTTTTCTAAGCAACAGAATTAGTAATAAAGCAGTTCCAGCTGCCCCAAAATGGGTCCTTTCCACCTTGGTAGTCTGGGAGCTGAATATACTGTATCAGGTAAGGAGGATGCTAACCCACAGTCACCACAAATCTCTCTCTTGCTCCTTGAACACACAGACTAGGCCATCATTAGCTTATTAATCAGAAGTGTTTGGACTGAAAGGCTGGGCAGGCCATGAAACAAATCTCAACTGTACAGTCCAATTTTCCCTGCACGCAGCACGAATTCATTACCAGCATTAACCCCCTGGGTATCATGTGATTTTGCCCTTCCTGGCGCTATTGCTCTGACAGTTTCTGTGGCATCATCTTCTCCGAACCCTCCTGTCACACCTTAAAGCACTTGGAAGAATTGCAGGGGTCTCATGGGTGGCTGCTTGTCGGCTTTCCTAAACTCAACACCGACTCAAAAGACAGACTTGGTTGTGGCTTCTTTTCCTGTCCAAGGCTGTGGTATAAGCTGACAAGGAGGTGCTCAGTTAATTAGGGAGTAATTGCAAAGTACTCCTGGATGCTGTCCACACCTTGGCACAAGAAAGGCTGTGGCTGGACAAGAAGGATCATGCCAACAACCCTAGTGAAGAAAGCTGGGTGTTGAAAGGGCCCTTCATGAAGTACAACTGTGACCAGATAAGCCAGAACACAGTCTCCTGGCCCACTGAATAGTTTCTGTGCCCACAGGCTGCAAGTGACAGAAGCCTTACACACATACACGTCAGTGGTTTTCAGCTGCGATGTGGGAAGTGCAGCCCTACAGCCCTCACCTCTACATACATATCTTGGTTTACTCCTTGGTGTACTTGGATGTCTGCTAAGATGCCCAAAAATACTCACAAATGGATGTCCTCTCCCCACAGAGGAGCTCTAGGGATTGGAGATCCTCTACACAAACTTCATCGCAAGTCCAGGGAGGCGCAAAAAGTGCCTTTTGCTTGAATGTGAATTAAGAGATCAGTCAATATTTGCCATAACCTCCAATTTCATCTTCTAACCTGAAATACCTCCACTGCATGTTGCTTTGCATTTGAACCTAACAATTTTGAAAAGAAGAAAGGCATTTGATAAACCCTTTCAGTATTTACTCTTCAAGCCTGCTCTCCAGGACACGGGACTGGTTTAAAGAAATTAAACTGGTTTGTGTTGAAGAGTCACACTATCATCAGCTGACCTTTAAAGAATTACAGACACGATGGTCAACAAGACCAACACTGCACAATGAAGAGCTTTGCATTCCAATGCAGTTGGCCAAAGGAATGAAATGGATATTCAGAAGGCATCATTACAGAAACTCACAGCACTAATTCACCACCTCCACAAAAGGAGTTTAGTACCACTAGCATCAGTGGTAATGTCCTGTTCTGGTTTAATTGCAGCTGCTGAGTTCCAAAGTGTAGCTGAAAGACGAAATATAGCCCACGCTGCTTCTAAAGTACTACATCCTGAAAAGGGGGGGTATCATTACATTATATTGTGTATTATCAGCATCCACCTAAAGAACCATTTGGTGGCTGCATAAGGAAATACCAAGGGTGAAAAGGAAAACTGTAAGTTTCCTCACGTTTGATACAGCCCCTGCAACTTGGAAACACAGAGTTCAGTCACTGCTTCTTAGCCACTTCCCAAAACCTGTCTCCACAGCTCTGGATGAGAACATCATCACAGCAGTAAGAGCTCCTGCCCAAACTAACTGCATAAGCCAGGCTGGATCCCACTGGGATGTGAAGTTCGCCACCAAAGCCTATCCTTGTCCAGAGGTGCTAGGAACCATTACAAAGGGAAAATAAAACCAAACTAAAAAAGTAAATTAAGTGTAGAAGTTTTCATTTTTGCTCAGTGGACTACAGTTCTCATTGTCTTACACAATTTTTAATTCTCCCCTCCTGGAAGACAGAGGAAGAAAAAGGCAGAGTTCCTTCCACGTTGGTTTTCTGCTGGCATGGTATTAACTGCTTTGGAGTCAGAACAATCCCTTTTACTAGCTAACAACAGGCTAAAGTGGTGAGGGCAGAAATCTCAATCCAGCACACTTCCTGTCCCACACAGGGTAAATATTTGTTCTTCTCTACATTTGTGCCTCTGGAGCCTTTAACTCCATTTCTGCTACAGCGTTCATTATTTCAGGAAGAATCTGCTTCTGGCATTTGAAAGCTACTGACCATTAAGTCAATGAGTTGGCTGGCATTTCAGATCAGTAAAGTACAAGCTCTCTTTATCCCAGAATTACCAGGAAGCACTAATAACGAAGAACTTACAAGAAGTCTTCAGACATGCAAAAACCATGCAAAAAACTATACAAGACAACCAACTGGCTAGTATGTAAAAGTATAGTCTTTTATAGTTTATTGTGAAGCTCAGGCTAGCAAGACTTCATTATACTCTTCTCTCTCCTAAGAAATCAGTTCATAAATGTCAATTTGTTTCAAGCTGTCTCGTAACAAAAATTAAACAGAGCCTATCTCTGCACTTTATATGCTGAGCTTCCCAAATACTTTATAGCATTTTAAAACATACTGGAAGAAATCATTTTACTGAGTACTAGGATGCAACTATTTACGGACTGAAAAGTGGCAACAAACCACTGAAAGCAAGACTGTTTGATCCATGAAGGTTGAACTGCAAATGTCCAGCACAGGACTGGGCCAGGACACCAGGATGAAAGCCTTCATGAGCAGCCTTATGTCCCTGATGGCAAGCCTGCACTTTACACCCCAGCACCCAGCCAGACTCCCTCAGAGGGTTTATTCAGACCCAGTACCAATTTCATGGTGAAGCGTGACCCACTTGATCCAGGGAAAAGGCTGGGGGGTGGGGGGGAGACAGCAAACACCTAGCACTGCAACACAAATTAGGCCATGCGGACCACCTCCAGCTCTGGCTTGCCTGAGAGCACGGGACAAAGGCACAAGACTTCTTCCAACTCAAAGCAGGGCAGGGAAGCACCCTCCCTCCCATGCACTCCCATTGCTCCACAGGCAGACATTAACACAACTGCTCTGCTGAAGATCTGTCTTCTGCTTCTGCTCTCATGGGGCAGGGCGGGGGTCACCAGTTTACAGGACGTCCACAAAGCCAGCAGTGCAGGAGCCGATCTGGCCAAAAGCCCGTCTGCAGCATAGGTTCAGAGACGTGTGGCACTGCCCAGAGCAGTCACCTCCACCTCACACGCTGCTGTCCTGAGGAGCTGCTGCCTTCAGCTTCCTGGGAGGACTCACAGGTGCTGCTCTGTGGCTCTTCCTCAGCTGTTTACTTCGCTGATGAAGGGGAAGGGAGGAGGGGGAAGCTTCATTTATCCAGGCTTTCTAAATACAGAGCTAAGTAAACAGGTTGAATAATTGAAACAACTTAATGCATTTGCGTGCTGCTCTGTATGAATGCTGCAAAATTAGCACAAAGCACTGCTACAGGCTTTTCAGGCTGCAGAACTTTAGTGACTCTGCAGCTCTAGGAAACAAAAAATTTGAAATAATCTGGTTTTATAAGGGATGATGGCAAGTATCCTGACTAAAAGAATCTATAGCTGCATTTTCAGTGAGAAAGGGACTCCAAAGCAGTGTTTGGCATGAAGCCTGAGAGCTCCCTGACAAAGAGCAAAGAATCAGGATACCTGTGTCCAACAGAATTTCTGAAGGCTACGTATTTGGGCTTCATTCCCACCACTGGTGACACAAACTCTTAGCTAAAACATACAGAAAGAAAATAAGACTTCTGGATACGTTTTTCCCTTTGACCATAATCACTGTCCCTGACCCAATGTGCTGTCAATGCTCAGAGCTCTCACGTTCACTTGCGGCTGTGAAGCGCATCAGTCCCAGCTTCAGAGGATTCACCTTTTGGAAAAGGTCTGCAATTGTTAAGATCATTCATTTAATACAGGATTTTCCAAAATTAAGGAAATAGCTCCTGGGACAAGATAAGTATAGAAGTAAGGGCCCTGAAGATGGGTTGAGATGGCACTTTCAGTATGAGGCTTGGAGATGAGGGTGGAGACAGTGCATCTCAGAACATCGAGGTGGCGTTAGTCAGGGTGCTTGGCAGTGGTCTCAGCACACCCACAACCTACCTCTTGTCATGTTCTTTACTAAGATCATAGTAAACTAAAGAGATTTATTAATAATAAAAAAAAAAAAGACTGACCCTATCTGATAAAAGCAAAACACAGTTCACAATCCCTACAAGCTATGTAACTGTCCAAACCACAGTCTCCTAGGTGAGATCACAGGACTGATCCCCTCACACTCTCCAGTGTTTGGTACTATCATGTTATGTTTTGGTGCCATCACCTTGTTCTCAAAAGTAACATCCTGCTGCCATAGCGCAATTTGCTCTAGCTTGGCCCATGCAGTTAGTGCTGGCAGCCTAAACTGGAGGGGAAACAGCAAAACTGTGGTTGTGTATAGCAGATTACTCCTAAGTGAGAGAGGCAGCAAAAACAAGAGCAAGAAAGCATTTGTTTGAAAATGTAATGAGCAGACAGTTGGCATCAGGGGCTGATAGAGTTGAGAGCTGACATCTGACAGTGGAGAGACAAGAAAAACGGAAGAGGCAAATGGGGCCTTGAAAACAAAGATGGGTACCTCGTATTTAACAAGGTGAAGAAAGGGTGCTACTGGAGAGACATGAACTGAAGGGCATATTTGTAAGTGATGGGTGACAAAAATTATCACTGCAGGTGTTTGGGTGAGCATTATTGGATTGCTTCACTGAGGACAGAAAAAAAAAAAAGGATGTTGCCATTAATCAGACAAAAGATAATTGAGAGCCTGTGTGGGAGCTGTATGGAAGATCCATCAGCCATTCTGGAGGGAAATGAAATGTCAGCTCAGAGTAGGGAATGTCACATCTATTGTTGGATGAAAGGATTTAACTGATCTGGGTATAGGAGAGATATTGAATGTTTACTTAAAGGCACTACAAAAAAAGTCCCACTGCTAATCTACATGAGCGGTTAATGCCTTCTAAAAGACAAAATACACAACCGAGCCTCAGGAAGTTTGAACAGGGACCACCCCAGTGTGCCTTCTCTCTCCCACCTCCACTGCTGCAACCCAGACCAATGGAGAGATGGTGAGAAGGTGGAGAAGCTCCTCTACCTACCCCTAAGTAGGTGTGCCCCTTTCATTCACACACACAGCAGCAGTTGTCACTTTTTACTGCTGTTATCTCTGAGAAGCCAGAACAGACAATAGGGATTGTTCTGCGATCTGCACCTTCTCATGCATGAAGAGAAGTAGGTCCTTACTGTGGCACAAGCTTGCCAGCGTGTCCACTACGTGTCTCATTGAACCTGCAGGCCTTCAACAGAGCACAGACAAGTTATGTCAGGAGGATCATCCTCAGTGAATTACTGGGAGTTGACCACAGGCATCTCTCCTAGGCTGTAACTGTTAGGTGGGCACACACGTTTGTACAGCTGTAGGTTCAACAGTGTTTTCAGTTATAGTTTAAATATCCAGCACATTGAACAGCTACCACCACCACAAATTCATATCTATCAGTGTCTGCATGTCCTGTGGTTGTGGGGAAGGGTATTTATTAAGGTAATGGTCATATTTAAAATTGAATAGCATTGTGACTTATTTTTAATTGGATACTGAAAGTGCTAAAGCTACTGTGGGTGGTGAGATAATGAAGATTGTCTTTTCTGGGATCTTAAGACATATTCCTTGCTGAGGTATGAATGTGTCATCTAAAAGCTAGGATAAAACAGGATTTAAACTGTCTACACTAGCACTGAGGAGCAAGCTATTTCTCAGCGTGCATCACAGCCCAAGGAGTGGTCTAATTAGTGAGCATCCTCACAGGCCCTAAGGCATCTGCATGCCACTGCAAGTTTTTAACACCACCTTAACACCACAGGCACTGCAAGTGATGGGATTTTGTATGTTCATTCAGCATATATAGCCCTGACTGGTGCTGAGATGTGCTTTGAGGAATCTGTGCCAAGTCTGTGGGTACACCTGGACAGCACAGTGAAAACCAGAGTAGAGGTGTCTGAGCCAAGGTACCAGAAACAGTGATAGTACGAAAACACGGCTTGGCAAGGGCTATCCAACGAAGGAGCTGTACCAGAGGTCCACAGCACAGCCCATCTGCAGAGATTAGTACATAGGAAGCATGGGAACTGAGGCTGCGTACTGCAGTGGAGCAAAGAAGCAGGGGAGGTCAGGTCAGGTCTTGCCAGCAGGTGTGTTCAGACCAGGATGGAGATCTTTTAAAGCAAAAGTATGAAAAAAAGGCAGTTGAAGATTAAAAATTATGATAGGAGATAATTGCAGCAGGAGCTTTGTTACAGACTGCTGTGGTTCACAGTTTCAGACACCCCAAGAGAGCAGCAACTGCATTAAGAGAGATGGAGGCAATGCTGGCTCAGCCAACAGAACACCTGGCTGAAGGGAGCACAGCACTTCTCTGCTTCTCCCCATTTGCTGTCTTTGCTCCAAACTCATACTCCATTGCCCTGCCCATAGCCACCAAGACTCCAGACTGGGAATCTAAGCAGAATATGACCTAACTTAAGGGGATGTCTTTAAAGTCTTTAAAGACTTTCTCGATCTTATGACCAAAACCTCATATTTTTATCTAATCTGACCTTAATTATTTTGTTTGTCTTGAAACTGTTTATGCAGTTTATCAAAGCAAGAAACTCTCTCTAAAAGAAGTCAGATGTGGAACTGTTATCAAGGATTAAAAGGAAAAGAGCAACACTCATGTCTGGTTGGTTTTTTTTTTATTTTTTTTTTCTTCCTTTGATCTTTTTTTCAAACTAAACCATTAGGAAAAGCAGTTTCAGTTCTAGGTAGCACAGTAGCTCTGAGCTAGTATCTATTGGTATCAATTATTCTTTAAAAAACTCGTGCTGTGGTTTTACAGTCTAGTTTTCCAGAACTTTTATGAAAAGGAAGAAAGGAAGTGAAGCTTAAAGACATATGCACCAGGGATCTGCAATACTTTGGGAGGGTGTTGAGCCTGTTAGAGCAGCTGCCCTAGGTGAAGCCTGGGAAACGCAGTCAGCAAACTTTCTGGACTTGACCCAAAGGCTACCAAAGAGAATGTTTCAACTGACTGCAGGCAGCTGGGATCAGGCCCTGCACTGTGGGGGACAGCGGCAGAACGACAGAAAGTCTGGTGACTCCAACCAAGTCAAAAGGAGCTGTAAGGAACTGCTGCGTTATTTCAAAGCAGACACGCGGAACACTTTGCCAGACACTAACGGGAAAAATTTGATCTCTTTTTAAACTTAGCAGCAAAATTTTCACTGTCCTGATGACAGGAAAACCTAAAGGAACACGGGGGGAAACACACTGCAGAAAGAGCTGGGAGGAAAACACTGCTACCAGCCAAGTTCAGCCCATCAGGAAGTGTTTGCTGTTTCTGCTTTTCTGCCTCAGAGAGCTGAAGGCTTCAGACAACGTTCTCTGAGAAACAGGAGCACAAGGGGATGGGCAGGGAGACAAGCCCCAGCATCAATGCCCTCGGCAGATGGATATGCCCATTGACTGGTGAGGCCTTGGGGACCAGCCCAGGACCACCTTCTGTAAACGCTCTACTCTTCAGTCACCCTCTGGAAAGACGCGAGAAGCCCAAATGTAACCTAGATCAGTAACACCACACTACTGTATCTGGCTGGGGAAACTCACTTGGCAGGGTAGTCAGGAAAGCCTATGAATAATCTGAAGGCAGGAGCTGTAGCAACTCCAGTGACTGAGGACAGAGTGTGATTTAAGTCCTAGCCACAGACACGTTCACATTCTTGCATTTGCTCATTTCTAGGAGATGAGGTCAAAGAGCTCACCACAAGAGAGGATGGATGATGTAAACTGGATGGTGAGTGCCAGCACTAGATTTTTAATTTTTTTTCCCCCACTGTGCTCTGCACACACCCAGAGCTTTTCCATTTATAGGAAAGGCCATTGGTACAAAAGGTGCCTGCTTCAGCGGGCCAGGAGGAGGCATCACACTGGGTATAAAAATGTTTGCGCTATTTCCAAAGCTCAGCACTCCCAGTTAAGGGATGAGAGGAAAAACACCCCAATCTTTTCCCTCTCTAAGGAGGAGCTTTCAGGTAGGCAGAGAACTGGAAGAGATCTGAGGAGAAAAAGCAGGTACTTTCATCAAGGAAAATGAATACACCTTTGAGTTAATGGTGTGTTAGCCATTTTCAATAAAAAGCGCTAGATATCCATTTTTTTGACCAGCTTTAGGCAGCAAGAAAAAGGATTGGGACAATTCTTATTTGCCATGTCAAATGTCCCAAGATGCTGTGCATTAATGCAAGTATTATCTTGGGAAAAAGAGAAGAAAGAAGAGCAAAATCCCACTGGAAACAAAGTTAAAATTAAATTTTCTTCAGACATTTCTACATCACTTAACAATTGAAGTTGTTAAGATCTTCCCTTCCTTTCTGTAGCTCCACTTCAACCCTAACCATACTTCCAGCTACACTCTGACTAAATCATGAGTGTTCCCAACCAACTGCTGCAAATTTCACCTTTTTAGAAAAGTGAGTGAATTTCAGGATAGCTCTGACAATTTGAAATATTAGTTAGAGTGAATCAGACATCTTTTTCCTGCTCTATAGAAAAGGGCCTGTTTTCAGCAAGGGCACATATAATAAGAGGAATACTCTGTCAGAAGTTGCAGGATTTTGCTTTGGCAGAGGAATTGTGATGCCTTTCAGGAGATGTAGTTCAGGTGCCTCAAGCTCCCTTTTTATTCTACTGTGCAGGAATATTATGTTCGTTTAATGGCATCTTCCACAATAAGCTACCAAATAGAATGGTACTTTACAGGAGTCTGATGTGTGTAAATCATGGGAGATGCAATTCCCTTTGGAAACCGCCTCACAGATACATTTGGGTATGCAGCTAATAGTTCCATTGTATTTTGCAGAAGGAAAAGGAAGCTGGCCAAAATATTGGCATTTCCAGTATTTGGTGGGGGTTTTTTTGTTAAAAAATAATCCAGAAGAACCAACAAAATCCAAACAAACAAGTTACCCCAGTATTGCTTTTGCCCCACTGAAAACATACTTTTCACTTTAAAAAACAAACAAACAAACAAACAAGCAACAACAAAAAAAAGAGTGTTGTATACTACAGTTAAAGACTATATGCATTTTGGTCAAAGAACATTTCCAACAGTTTGAGAAGGACTGGCTCCTTGCAGTAAATGCTGAACATCCCCCTAGGTACCAGTGTTTCCCAAAGCATTATCAAGAAAACAGGGCACACACACAGTGCTGCCAGTTTTGCCATCAACCATGCAGTTCTTAAGTGTAGAAAAGGTATTTTCTCCCTGCTGCTAGCAGGTTGCCCCTAGGTGGACAGTCACTGGGAAATGAACATAGCCGTTTGAAAGATGGTGGTTGGTTGGAAGAGGATGGCAGAGAGCCAAGGGTAGAGTTTAACTTATGATTCATGTGTAGGGAGATGCATTCAGTTACAAAAGATGACTGGTAGTTGAGGGGAACTGATTTGAATGGAGTCAGGCAAAGATTGTTATTTGCCTTTGCTGCTGTTTAAAGAGAAGGGATGATGAAAAACGCAAGATGAGAAATGCTTCTGATTCTTCCTAGGTCAGGAGGAAGAAAAAGGGGAGGTGGGGACCAGTTTTGTGTTTTCTTGGATGAGGGAATTTGTGGAAATAGCTGGGGTAAGAGTTTATTTGCGTTACAAGCTTTAATCTCAGTCTGGCAGTGGTGGCAACAGGCTTTGGTCCAGCAGCAGCTGGAGAAAATGACCATATGAAAAATCTGTATTATATATGAAC
Organism: Falco punctatus; assembly: GCF_963210335.1. NCBI lineage: Eukaryota > Metazoa > Chordata > Aves > Falconiformes > Falconidae > Falco > Falco punctatus. The sequence goes on from NC_137587.1 coordinate 20,799,037, forward strand.
ATAAATCCAGAATTTTCCATTCCTCTTCCTTCTGCCTGGAAGCATATGGCATCTATTCCCAAAAGTTTCAAATAGCAGACACTGAAACGATCACCAGCCCTGTGGTGATTAGGAATTATTTTTTCTCAGCTCTAGGACTAGAAAAAAATTGTATTTTATCCTTCAACACAATGAAATCTTGCAATACAATTATCTTATTACTGAATTCACAATTTTTAACATCCCTGCCTGCCAAACAGAGCACAGGAGCTCACTGCTGAGTCCAGTGACTGTACTTTTACATCATATGTGACTGGAGGTGTGCAGTCCTCAGGGAGATACACTGATACAGGATGCACAAGCTACTGGTGGAAGGGAGCATTTGCATGGGTTACCACAGACCTGTGCACAGCACCACCTCTGCAAAGCTCTACTGCTTTCTGACAAGTAGGTCGCTCCATTAATGTTACTATGTTCAGGTTTCCTTTTGGCACTCAGTTCTGCTGAAACTGCTCAGAGACCACAAACCACGTTTTAATAAACAACACAGACACACACACACGAAAATTCCACCACAACTAAAATCCAGCCATCCTTCTGCTCTTTCCACCTCCCACGCTGAGCTTCAACCTTGCATTTGGAACAAGTCAGAAGTGACCGGCACTGTTCAAAGCATTACAACAGCCAGGACACAGATGCATCAGCAATTTTATAGTCTTTGTAGGTAGCCACCAGTCAATGTCCACATAAATTCATAATCGGGGGACTATTTGCCTCCATTTCCAGGCTGAGCAAAATGGGAAGCAGCCAGGACAGTGAGTGTTGTTGGAGAGCCCTGGAAGACAGAGTGCTGTGCTTAGACGCCTCAGACCCAACAGGGCACCTCTCCACTCTGCTCAGCAGCCGAGATTAGTTAAGGAGGCCAAAGGGAGGACATGAGGGTAGCTGCAAGGCATACCCTGAACTCAGAGTCCCCCAGAAACAAACAGCTTGAGCACCCTCCTCGCTACACACCAGAGAGCTTCACTGTAAACACACCCTCTACTGAAGCAGAGAGCAGTAATATAAACCAGATGCTGCAGGGAATTTTTCCCCTCTTCGTCTGCTCTAAATTTAAATACTGAGCTCTTCTTTTGCCAGTTTGTTCTTAAAGGGCCCGTGTGCCGCTCTTCATCTCTATCCCACTTGTCTGAATTTAACAGAGAACTTGGCAGCTCTCCACACGCTGCAACCACCCAGGGAAGCATGTGTTCTTCATGAAGTCTTGAAGGCTGAGACCTGGCTTTGTAACTACTGTGACAGGAGCCCTCAGAGGTCCTCTGTCTGTTTACCTGGGCACAAAGGGAAGTCTTGCAAGTGAAATCATGGCACAAAAGCACTGCCTGTTGCTCTGGCCACATGAATGTTAGTTAACGGATTAATGCCGTGGCAGCCATCCACGGCGGCTCTTCCAAGCTGAGGGAGGAAGGAAGGGAGAGGTGCCATGCAAGATACACTACGCAAGCTGGGTGTCTCATTGTAGCACATACTGCCTACTTACTCAACAGGACACATCATCGTATTTCAGCATTGTGCTGTGGCTACATCTAAATTTAGGCAAGGATTTCTGGGCTCAAGACTTGCAAAGCTGTAAGAGCAAAAGTGTTAAAGACGGCCTGACATGCAATGGGCTGTTGAACATTGCAGTACACAGAGATAACTGCACACCATGCAGTGCAGCAGAAGCACACTAGCAGCAGTGTAACTGCACACTGCATAACCATGTTTCCCAAAAGCTGTTTTTTCCAGCTTTAACAAGAGGGCAGGCTCAAAAACCACCTCACCCACAGTTTTTAAGGGGACTCTACCCAGCCCCACTGCTGCCCATTGCTACTCCATTGAAAGTGACAGCAAGAACAAGTGTGCCTGAACAACATCTGCTCCATCTCTAGGTCTAAAGTCTTTAAAACCACATGTGAGCCCTATAAAAATCCACCCATCCTTGAGACATATCCTACTCCAGGTCTTTATCTTCTGAAGGGAAATGTGGTAGAGTCAACACAGGAACGTAATTCCTACCTCATGCATGACAAAGAATTGCACTTATCTTTCAAAAATTGTACCAGACCTGAATCAACAAAAAGAAAGTCCCGTCAAGAAGCTAGTATACAGTGCCAAGAGCAATCCACTAGCCTTCTATGTTAGGTGACTAAAATTAGTATGCCATTACAGGCCTTGCCTCCCAGGCAGAGTCATGAAAATCCATTACTCAAGGTCTCATTGCAAAGGGCAGTGGGAAGATGACACCCTAGGAGCACTGCCCCTCCAGACAACGGGCTCCACTGCATTACCACCGTCACAGTCCGATGGGCTGCTACCATAGTACAGCTGAACTGACTGCACCTGCCATAGGCGTTAAGTCAACACCATCTTCCCAGTGAAGGTTTTAAGTGACCATGGCTAACCATTAAAATGGCATCAAGTTTAAACATCACTGAGGCTATGTCTCTGACCCCCCCTCCCTTTATTAAGCTATCAAAGCCCACAGCTGCTTTGGTTATCAGTGGGGCTTTTTTCCCCAGGAAGGTACTTTAGCCTCCTAGCACCACTAACCATCGGCCAGCCTTGGTAACTCAAACAAATCACTGACAACGTAACAGGCAACGTGGCGTTCTTGAAAGATGCAAAGTAACCCTAGTGCACCCTTTCCTAGGTACTGTTGTACTTCACCGTTATCATAACATCATTGACCCTTCAAAGGCAAACAGCCACAGGCCAAGAGGGATGTTCTCTCCTGGAATATAAACTAGCTACTAAAGATAGAAAATGAAAGCATAAAGTGGCCAGTCCCCATCATGGAGAGAACTAAGTGGGGGGTTACACAACATGTCATAGAAGCACAAATATCACCTGATGCAATTATCAGTGACAGTGAAAAATAAGATGATCATTAAGGTGAAAACATATTTTGACTTATAAAGCCTAGCTGTGAAGAACTAGATCTAATCAAAGCAGGTGAGCAACACAATCACAAAAAGAGTTACCGATGATAAATCCTCACAGAATTAGTTGTATTGGACTACTCAAACATCTTATTGGATCCTAAATGTATTCAAAATAATCCAGGACAAAACAGGGAAGAGCCCTGAACAGCTCACCAGCTCATTTGTTTAATGCACAGCAATACCCTAGAAGTGAGACTGCAAATACAGGTGAGGAAGGAATGGGACAAACAACAATTATGGACATTACAGTAACAGCTCACCACTCCATGCTGTACCTGCACACAGAACACAGTCGGGTCCTGAATCTGCACAACAAGAAAGCAGGAACAAAACATTTTTGCAAGCAAACTCCTTAGATCATCTGAGATGTTCAATTTACTTCTGCTTTACAGTTCAGTAGGGAAGAGCAGAATATAATTATGCAGCAATTGTTTAATACACCTACAGTAGATTTCATGTTGTGTTTGACTTAGATGAACGTCAGATTGATACTATGTGGCTTACGGTTGTTTAGCTTTTTTGAGGCAATACAAAGTAAATCTCCCCTTTCCTGCCCCTCCCTTGCCACTCTTGAAAAAGACATTGTCAAGCTACAGAAATAATTGTTGAAATCTAGACTTTCTGTGGACATTGTGGTTGAGTATTAACTACCAGTGAGAAATGCCACCAACAGTAGCAGCTGAGGGTAGCATGGGGAGGTGCCCTTCTCTCATACACAGAAGTGAAACCATTCAAAGGATGGGGTGCTTTTCACCTTGTCTACTGCAAGTTTTGAAATAACTCTTAGAAAGATAGTCATTTCAGGTGGGTAACAAAACTGAGCTGCTTCAAAAGGCAGTGCTTCAGCACCCCCTGTAAAACACAGCATCAAACCCACTGTGAACCATCACATCACATTATTTGCCTAAACTGAGCATGCATGCAAACACATCTCTAACCTATATCCTTCCTTAGCTTTTTTTTTTCTAGTAAGCACTAATCTCATCTGAAATGTACAATTTTTTTTAGCTACAAGGTCCCCAACTTGCGTATGTTTTCTCTAAACTCTTAGATGTGGCTCCTGACCACAGGAAACAATCTGTGGTCTAGCCTGTCAGGAAGAACCAAGTACAAGGATGCCCGCTGCTTTGCGCTTGCACACAGGTACCTGTGAATCACTGATTTTACCTAGAAATTCTCTAGGACACGGGCTCATCTTGTTTTCTGTGATGCATGAAACACTATGCTGCACAAATTAATGGCCAATAAACCTCTGCACTTAATGGTTTTCAAAACAGGGGGCACCCATTAAAAACTGTGGAAGCGCTCTAGAGCAGTGTTCCCAAGCTACCACAGAAGTCCATCACCCTGGGGCCCTGGCACAGCAGAACTGGGATTTTTTTCCCCCAGGACCAGATGAAACCCCTAATCCCATGTAATTTCTGAATGGCATTTCTAAAAAAAAAAAAAAATAAAAAATTAAAAAATCAAGTATCTGTTTCTTTGGTAAATGGCACAGGATTTATTCAACCCCAGAGTCTCATAAATTTCCAAACAGTTTAGAGCTTACTGTGGCAATTTTGGAAAAGCCTACAGACCTAAGTCATATGCTGGCAGTAGACTGAAGCTGAACTCATTGAGATGCTTCCCATGATTGCCAATAGGAAAGGTGTTCCCCACAGGACCTGAGCACCATTCTGCACCCTGGATTTGCACCATCTCACAACCTTTTAAGTTCTTTGCTAACGCCTCAATTTAGGCTACATGGGATTTTTCTCAATTCAGGAAAAATCACCTTGAGGACCCTCAGAGTGTAGTTTGCTGGTGTGGTACGATGCACGAGCACCACAAGGTTGTGCTTTCCATATCCACCCTCTCAGCCACCGTCTCCGTTTCTGAGCAGGCTCTTTTGGCTGTACCCACTCAATACACCTTTGAAACACAGCTAGATGGATGATGGCTGCTCAGCAACCTTAGTTACCAGAGCCGGTCTCTCAAGTCATACCCCTGCTTCCTGACACAAGTCAGCTGATTTCTTGTATTAGCAGACACACCTGGTCAAGTTCCCCACTTCATGAACAGAGACAGAGCCACACCAAGGAACCCCTTAAATTCACAGGGCATGGGCACGGCCAGCTTGCGTGCTCTCAATGACAGGGAAGGCAGCAGGGTGGGAAATCCCTTTGTTTTGTGGACAGACCAGCACCCAGAGCAGCAGGACCAAGGTGGACACACAGCACATCCCAAAGAGGCTAGCAGAGGTGAGTCACCACCACTGACGGACATGGGAGGCAACAGAGCCACCAAGCACAGGGGACACCCTCACTTAGAGATGGGGCACCAAGCCATGCAGGGGGAGAAGGGCACCCTGTGCCAGGGCTCACAGGCTGCTCTGCTGAGCAAAAACCAGAGCTGGAAGAGAGGAGACTTGCCGAAGAGGCACAAGCTACAGGTAGCAGCCAGCCCAGCACCGCTGGCATCCAGGGGATGGAGGGACAGGCCTGGCAGCAGGCTTGCTTACATCCTCCCATCCACTTCTTGTGAGACCTCATTTGCTTTCCACCAACTGCACAGCCTTTGGAAAAGCAGGTGCATACAAGGACCCCCCCCCCCCCTTTTTTTTTTTTCTAAACAGGTTTGTTTCTTTTTTTATTAATTGCAAGGAAGAGCGAGTCAGTAAACAACAGCACAGGCTTCCCCGGTATCTGCCAGCAGCACCTGCTCCCTCCAGCAGCCGTGGAGGATCCCCAGGGCCTGTTACACACTGTGCTCATCAGCGTGGCAATGAAGGAGATGCAGGAGGGATTGAGTGTAATTGCTACAGCACAGTGTCTGTAACAGAGCAACACGCACCCCTTGTTACCGTGTCTGAAAGCCCACAGGTTCAGCAGAGCAATGAGGCTGGAGAGGCTCCCACTCCTGATGTGAAGGATAAAATGGGGTCTCTGCCCAGGAAGAGGCAAACTGTTTACACAAGACATTTCATTTGAGGGTAGGATGGGGTAGCAGGGACTCTACCTTTATTTGGGAGCTACGGTGGCTTGCCTAAAAGAAAATTCCTGCTAAAGGAAACAAAACCCATATGGGGCAGCTAGAATGACAGAACTGCAAGTCCAAAGCACAGCAAATGGTGCACACCAGAGCTGTTGCAAGCCATCAAAGCGAGGGGCATCCTCTCCAGTGTCCTTCCACTGCAAGGGCCAGAACTTACTTGCAGAAATAACTCAGACTCGGGTGTGAAGAAAATTTCAGAAAAAGATAGTGCCTTGCTGAAAACATTTTCCTACCAGGCCCTTCTGGTTCAAGTGTAGAAGCCCTCATCCTGGAGAACTTCCACTTGAGCTATGTCGTCACCCTAGCAAGACATTGATTCCCCCCTGCCACATGCTATACATTTGGGACAGGCAAGGAAGAAAGAGCAGTTGCTTAGGAGACAGTGCCCTGGTTCCAGCTGAGCCCTGGCCCGGAAGGGCAATGAAAGCACTGTAAAATCTCACTGCAAAGCTGGGATACAGGGAAAACAAAGACTTCACTTCAAGGCTGGGCAAGTAGCCTGGGCAGACCACTACTAAGCTGTACTCTGACTCTTCCTTACATAACTTTATCTATTTTTGCAAACAATTTAATAATCAATTAAAAAGGAGTCCTTAAGATGCGTCAAGCACTCTCTCACAAATAACCCAGCAGAAAGGCTCCCGCACACTGAAGCACAGCTCATGTGCCAGTTCAAGGTAGGTTTCTTTTGCCTTTAATCATTTCTCCCATGAATAAGTAACACCTAATGCAAGTGCTCTTACCCTGACAGTATTTGTATTCTGATACCTAGTTGCTACTCACATGCCTCTCCTAAGACAGTCCCTTAAGATCATAGTAGCAAAGGCAGGAGACATGTGGAAGATGATGTTGCCTAACATAAGTGCTTAAAGCAGTCATTTAGCATAGTACGAATTTCTTATTTCAGACTTTAGGCCTAAAACCTGCTGGATTAGCCCCCTGGATGGAGTCCATTAAACACAGTGTTTTCCATAACACGCGCATACCTATACATGACAAAATTAAAGCTTTCTTCACTGCAGGCTCATCCTCCGTTCAGGTGGCTCCACAGCCAATACTCCTTGACCCAGCACTTCTGCGGACAATACATGGTGCGTCACTCATCATTTTGCTCTGTCCTGCTATGTACTTTAAAGTGGACACACCAGCACCTCATTCACATATGCACTTACACCACCACCAACCTTGGTGCAGTTCCACAGGAGGGAAATCTCAAACATGGTATTGGTCACCATCCTCTCAGGCATGTGATTTACTTTAGGGGAAAAGGAATGGTTTCATGATGGAGAATGACTAAGTCAAACACCATTCTTCAGTTACCATGGTTGGATGTCTACCCAAATTCATTGCTGCTGCCCAAGTACTGGAAGCAGAAGTTAGTACCACATCAAGCTCTTTGAATCTGCTGTCTTGTGTTGGGAAGCTGCCTAGAGGTATCTACTGCACACAGAAAGCCAGCAAGAACTCTTATGAAGCTAGGGGATTAGACTGAACTTGCTTTGATACATATTCATAAATGCTCATATTCTTGCATGTCTGTGTAAGAAAATGCCGAATCATTTAGTCACAGATAATAGTCAGAGTACAGCTCGTCTCTTAAAAAGAGTGCCTTCCGTACTCACCATTCCTAATTTTGCTGTTGCCCGACAATTTTCCGTTGCAACAGTTGCTAAGCAAAACATTTGCAATTCAACGTACTATCACAGCTGATAGATGGTAATTGTTCCTAACCGTTACGCAGTAAAATGCATGGCTGTTGAGTCTTGTTTGTTTTTTGACCTACCCTGTTTTTTTTTCAGATATGTGACACTCAGGATATTTTATTCTTTATGTAGGGAATGTCTAAATAATTTCTACTGCAGTATATGCATGAACAGATGCAGTAAGAATAACAAAACTAGCAGATCCTGGATCCTGCATCACATTACATTAAAAAAAAATAAAAACTGAACACTAACAAGAAATAACCCAACAGGGCCAGGATTGTGAGCAATCTACAAGCCATCATTGCCATGATGTTTGTCATCTGTTTCCTCAACTAAGGAATCATTTGAGTGAGGCAAAGTGCACACAGATGACAGACAGCAGTGTTAGTTACCATCTGGAAGTCAAATTACCCCTGGTACAAACATTTATTGCCCCTTGTTTCAGGTGACCTAAAAACCTCATTCCAGCAATATTGATACAAAGTCTATCAATACCTACTGAAAACAGGTATCTTGCTAGCACCCTAAGACATCTATCACAAGTCCACAAGTCTTCTAATTAGAGGAATTTGGGATTATTTCTGGAAGTTCAAGTAGCTTTCTGTTTCTCCTACAATAACCCAGTTCAGTGTAAGACCAATATAGAAAACTAAATTCAAGGTGGACTCAAACTGCTGTATTTTAATATTTGTGGCTAAAAAACTTTACCATAGGTTAGCAGTCATATCTAGCACTCAGCAGAATAGGAAGCATCTCCTTTCCTGCTGAAGTGTAAAAGAGTAAACAAAAGTCAACTTCATTGAGGAAAAGAGAGAGGAGAGTCTTTCCAACATCACTAACAGACACATGGACAGGGTTTTTTCAAGCTTGTGCTTAGACCAGGAAACCTCTCCTATTCCCCTTCATCCCAAGAGCTTCCTAAGCAGGTAGACCCCAATAATAAACAGGATGGTCAATTAAGTTCTTTGGCTTCGTCACAGGGCAGGCGGGAAGTACCCTTCTCCTTCCTTTCCCATGTTCAATTCATATAAACTTCATCCATGCATGATGATCAGATTTTCCAGATAAGACAAAGATGATGGAAAAAAACCTTTGGAAGCATGGAGGAAAACAAACTTCTGTGATTCCTAAGAGATGACAGGCGTGTTCAGAAATGGCTTTGGAAATCAGCAGTGACACAGGTTGCTGCCATGTGTGGAAGCTCTAAGAGGACAAGGCAGGTCTTCACAAGTGAACTGGTACTAGACCGAAGAATGGAAAAGCCCCATGCTGTGTATGTGCTTAGGCAGAGATTTGTTTGTCAGGAGAGAGAAAGAAACAGAGGGATCTGCCTTATGCAGGAGGAATAGCAGGAAGGTAAATCACACCCCTCCTTGGGCCCTGTGGAAATTTTGCTAGTTATGCCCATTGCTGACAGCAAGGGTAAGCTATAGACCACACTAGAAAATGACTATAGACCAGACCTTCCCTCTTGTTCAAAGCCACACCTAAAACACTCGCTTGAACTTTGTGCTTGGTTCTCCAACAGCGTAACTGCTTGTACTCAGTACTGGCAAAATTGCTGAGTGACACCCATCCAAAACCTTGTGGCAAGGGACACGGTCCTATTTCCCAGACTGGTCACTGTCAAGCCCAGATAGCTTCATGCACTAATCTCAATCCAGGATCCAGCCAGAACTTGCTTTGGTAGAGATCAAGTTATTACAGAATAAGTTAATTCCTGGCAAAACTCCCCTGGCTTCAAGCTTACACCAGTGACAAGTGCAATTCAGCCCAATCCAGGGTTTGTTCCTAAAACCATCCATTTTCTGCTCTCCCCATAGCTCCCTCCAAGGCTTGCAGGGATGAGCAGGTCTCTGCAATAGAGCTGATGTCAGGCTGCATAGCTTCAGGAATACCAACATGAAACACATTGTTTCAGGGTCTCTGGTTAAGTGCTAATCTTCTTCCGGATTTGGATGCCAGCCCCAATTATGCAGTAAACAGAACCGCGCCATGTGATACGTGCGCTTAACCCTCTTCCTACCAGCAGCTGCACATCAGCACAAAGTTGCAGTGGGAACAGCAAAACAGTGTCTCCTCAGACTGACTGGCCTTTTGTCCCCAGCTTTGTGCTTGCTGCTGTCTCCTCTGGGAAGCCATATCCACACCATGGAAGGCCCCAGAAGGAGGAACATGATTCCCACCATAACTAGTCCCCTGGAAGTCTGCTTTATTCAGTGACCCATCCTGCTCTGACCCAATCATCTGGCTGGACACCAGCCACAGCCATGTCCAGCAACAACACTGGTCTACGTGCAGCTTCACGGGGAAAAGGGTATGGGCCAGCAAGATCCTGCAGTGGGAGGCTCAAGCTGATCTTGTCTGTGGGCCAGGAAGAAACAATCCCACTCCCAACACACTGAATAACCAGTGGGTGGGCTCGAAGAGCAAAGGCTGCAAGTTGTCTCAACCCTTTCCTCAGCAAGCAATCACACAATTGTTACACGCTATAGTAGGTGCTGGCCATTGCCCAGGGGCACCGTGCCTGCTGCGCAAGCATCCGCTGCAGTGCCCCGCACGCAGTGCTCCTACTCCAACGGCTGCCACGCGTGTTGTGCGGACACAGCCATGCAGCCCTACACCAGCACCCACCACAGCTTGGGAAGAGAAAGTGACCTGAACCTGTGGGCTGGAAGCCAGGTAAGTAATGAATTTCAGCCCCTTTCCCCCATGGGATCCTCTTCCTTCCCATGGGATCACACCCCATCATCAAAGCACATAGGATCTAACCTTTGCAGGACTCTTCCTTCCTCTTATGCAGTCAGATGGTCACAGAACACTGTGCTTGTAAGGGAAACATTTTCTTCCTGCACAAATCAGGCAATCCAACTAAGAAAGTGGAATTTTCACAGCATTAGGTTACACTTGGTACTTAACAAGCCTAGCTACACTTCCTAGTGGCCCAGGACCTCCTCACATCCTACCTCCTACATCCTATGCAGTGCACTGGCAACTGCCAGAGGAAGTTAGTCATTTCCACATTAGACTGTCTCCCATGACATGAGCCAGACAGCCCATTTCTGCACGCAGGTAAGGTATTGTTAAATGAATTAGAATTTATTTCTTCCCTTCTCAGCTGCCAAAACAGCTAAGCCTTTGCATTGCTTAACAGGCTACTCTCTAGCACTTTTTTCCCTAACTTCCTGATGCTTAAGAACCCAACTCTGACAATTTACAGCCCGTTTCCAGCTGTCTGTGTTGCTTCTCTGTATTTAGGACTGCTGTAGGATGAGCTCTACCCAGAACGACTAAACACAGAACCTCAACACATTCATGCTGCAGACTTTGAACTGCACTTGAAGCAACAGCTGGCAGAGCAGTACAGGTCCATATGAACAGCAATCAGGCAGCAAAAGCAAATCAGATCAGAGCACTATGCATTTGCTAGGGAATAAAGAGCAAGGTACCCATCAGTGAAGCTGCTGCAGCACAGCATCCTCCACTGACAGTGGACAACTGCTCAGCTCACTGTAGCAACAGCCAGCTCTGTTGCATTATCCTAACAGGGAAGCACCACTCCCAGGCATGAGTGGCCAACCCACAGCACAGCCCTTTGCTCCCCAAACTCCCTACAGCAGCCTTGCCACTCTTTAAAGATGGGGATCAGACTACTGGTACCTGTTCATGGAGGAAGTCTGGTATTCTGCAAAGCAGCATGGCAAAGTCTTCAGGTTTTGAGCTTTCAGACTTTTGAGGGCTAAAGACTGCACGTGCTGAGCAGCTTTGTTTCCTCAAAGCTTCAGCAACTGGGTTTGTGTGAACTGCTCTGAGCTCCAGCAGTCTCAGCAGGGCCTAAAAGGCGGCAGCTAATACTCCTCCATAGGCAACAGAAGCAGCTTCTTTCCCAGCTCAGCAGCTGCTGCGCAGCGGTTCTTTTGACTGGCTATTAAGCACTCGCTTCCAGAAGGCGGGAGCCTGCATTGGACTTGAAAATGAGACAAATGCCAAATCCCAATCCAGGGCCAGTGCTTGGGGAGCCGTGATGTTGAGAACACAGATCTACTGATATTTATTTCCACAGCAAAAACAGTTAAGAGTGTTTTTTTCTTAGATTCTCTCCAGTTCTCTCCCATGCTGCTCCCTCACTGTGGTGAGCTATTTAGGTTTAACTGTTCTTCCTCTTATTGTTTTGGCAAATTAATTTTAACACCGATTAAGTTCTTTCATCTGGCTCACAGTTCATGTTCCCCAAGCAGTCATGTTGGAGCAATGCAGAGGTTGTGCCTTGCAAGGGAGGGAAGGAGCAGCTGGGGACACACACTTCTCAGTGCAGCCCCCTTACCCTATCAAGCCATAAACACAGTTTCACTGCTTCAAACATCACTTGTGTAAAGCAGATTGCCATTCCCTCACTCCAAAACCCCTCCCCCGTAATCTCAGATATCTTGCATGGCTAGAGGTGGTTTTAAACTGCATTCCTACCTACGGAGAGTTGGCAGGACAGTATTCTTTTCACATGCAGACTAGAACTATCGCCTGGTCCAAGCTGCAAAAATTCAAGGAATTTGGGAAGGGCTTAAAGAAAGTGAGAAAGCATTGCTTTGCTTTCCAACCTAGCAAAAGGTATTCAGAAGCCTGGAACAGAGCACAGATCTCAAGCTCTTTTGGCTGCCAGAACCAGGCCCCCTCTGCATTTGCTCAGCCCCAAACACTACATTGCTGAGGGACTGGTTTCATGGCTGACACTGACCCCTTTATTGACAAGCTGCCATTGAAGTGAGCAGTTCCACCCTGCAATCACCCTTGTCATCCCCCACCCTGTCACCACCTCCTCCTCTTAACCTTAGGCTCAGCAGGATCAACTCTTATCTCTCTGAAAAAACACTTTTCCATAGCATGTGCAGGTACTGATCATGAGTGCATCCAACTGAGAACAAGTAACCGGTAAGCACAGACTGGACTGAAGATTGTGAAACTGCATCTGGAGTGAGTCTTGCCCCTTATGTAAATGGACAAAGAGAGAATACTCAGCACTCGCACATGCAAAAGTTAAATAAATTAGGTGCAAAAGATTTTGGCAGGTCTTTGGAATCATCAGGGACTGCTAATTTGTATATACCTTATGTCACCCTCTGGCAAACTGTCTAGAATACACTTTACAGACTGCAATTACACAATACATTTATTCACCCCCTTCCAAAGGCTGCAGAAGTACCAAAGTTCACTAGCCAAAGAGCAGATAAGCACTACACAAAACTACACTAAGAGCTCTGGAGTGTGTTATGCCCAATATACACATAAAATATTTTGCCCACTCATATCTTCTTGAGAAGGTAAAACAAGTACCAGCTTGGGGGGCGGGGAATTAAAGCCCAGTTAGTTTGACAGAAACAGGCACGTCTAGCTAACATTTCTGTTCTCTTTGACTAAGATTGGAAGGGGGGTGGTGGTTTTGGTGCACTGCAACTTTACGACAAATAAGCACCCTTACAAAACCTTGTTAAGGCTTCACATGAGAGTAAGTCATAGGAGAATGTGACTTACCAATCCACCACACAGGAAGGTCAGAGGGGAACAGAAACCCAAGCGAGTTTTGCCAATAGCTCACTCTTTGCTGTAGCATCAGGACAATATTCACACCCAGAGGCGTGCTTATCCAAAGGACACCTCTTCCTGCATGCTGCACCCTGGCACTGAAGAAGAGTTCTGCTTCTGAGCAGGGCAGCCGCAGGCAGGCCAGAGGTAGGGGCGTGTTTGCACTGGGCACAGTCAGGCTGTGGGAGTCCAAGGTGTGGGTTCGGTCTGTACAGCCCTTCCAAAGGAACTGCTCTCTAGGCGAAGAGCAGAGCCCAGAGGCTGCCAGAACCCACTGCCAGTGGGGGACTTCCAAATAAGCTCTGAAAGAAAGCAACACCACCAAAACAGTCTCTGTGTGAAAGAGATGAAGAGAATTATTAAAATCTTACTAACAAGAAGTTTCAAAAGCTCTTCCCAGCACCACGTAATTTTGTTAATGTATCATACCATGAAAGCCAGCAACCCACCTAAGCAGAATAGCAATCTTCAATCTAAAGCATATGAGATCACCGAGCACAATGGCAGAGTAAGATGGGAACAGAGATTTCCCTTCTCAGCTTCTGTCAATGAAGGTGGAGCAAGAAAACGAAGGGAGAAGAGGAGGAGGGAGAATTTGGGACTGGAAAATATAGATAGAAAAAGAGGTATCGAGAAGTACCACAGGAGGCTTTAAACTCAAAGCAAAATTTAACAAAAAATAGCATGCTGGTGATTTTGTTCTCTGGTTACGCCTACATCAGAAACCCACTACTGAGTACTGCTGTACTACACCAGCAGCGTTGGAAGGGTGTGGAGAAAGGGACATCTATACTTGCAATTTTATAGCAACACACTGAAAGCAGACATCTGAAGCTAAAGATGACAGAAATACAGAAGCACCACTCTAAAGTGGTCTACTATGAGACCTCATCCTGAAGAGAGACTGGGAAGCACTCAAGTAGGGTATGCTGAGAGTGTCTGTGCCAGCACCTCAAACCAACAAGTCCAATGTATGGTGCTAGTGCAGAAAAATACGGAATTGAACACAGTTGCTGCAGGCTATGAGTAGGGCAAGAGGCTGCAGGAAGATGCACATAGCTGCAAAGGTGTAGCGTAAGGCAACAAGCTGACTGCTCAGGCCAGCAGGCAGAGATCTTTGCACGTCACAGGGCCCATCACAGAGATCTCTGGCCACTGGCACTCTGGGACTTCCTCCGCACCTTACTGACCGTTCTGAACTCCGTGGAAACAAGTACATTTTCAATCCTTCATGCAAGTCAGTGAAAACAGCAGGTAAGTGGCAGAGGCTGATAGCATGCACAAGATCTGGAGGGATGAGAAAAATCTCTTCCCTCCTAAGCTAAATACTGAGCATATGGAACAAATTCATTCTCATCAGAGGTTGCTTCTCTATTCATGTCATCTGCCAGAGGCCATGACGCAGACTGTGCATCTTAGAGTGCCTCTATTGCCCAGCACCACACAGGAATGAAGCCTGGAGAATAATCTGCACAACAATTGCTCAAGAGCAAAACAAAAATCCCATGATGGGAGTGGGTTTTGGGGTTTTTTGGGTGGTGGTGTTATTGTTTGGTTATTTGTTTCATTGTTTTGTTTGTTGTTTTTTTAAAAAAAACCAAACAAACAACAAAAAACCAACTCATCCTTAGACTGAAAAGACACTTTGTATTTCTGACCCCATCACAGGCCAAATACTGCAAATGAATACCCTTCCTCAGCCGGCAAGTACAGCCTGACGGCCACCCGGCCGGCTGACGGCTTGGCAGCTAGGTATTTTACCACTGCAGGGCCTGTGCTTGCTGCAGTTGTGTGTACTCACCCACCCTCGCCCCCTTTCATCCATCAGGACTCTCCACTTTAAAGCTGCCCACACTTGTTCCTCTCCATGGTCCTCCTCCTCCCCAAGAGGGAAGAGCGAGTCACAAGCTTCATCTCAGGAACTAAAAATGAGGAAGCAGAACAAAGGCTGGAGACAAGCACGCTGGTACTGCCCTCCTGTCAGGATATGAAGGGGAGGGCAGGAGAATCCTTCAGGAAAGCCAGCTCATTGCTCGCAAAAGAAGTGGCTGAAGAATGCAGCAGACAGATGTGTCTGCTTGGAAACCCAAAGTCCTGCAGAATGAAACTGCAGGACCAGAAGCTGAAGTCTCTTGGCTTTGCCTACAAAGGTAGTAATTTGGCGGGTGGGTGGAGAGCACAGACCCTGTGCGTAGGGATAACAGGGTCCTCTGACAGCAAGAGGAGACATTGAGTCTGCTGCAACATAAGATATTTGCTGCCATGTAACAAACTAAATGTTAAGTACTACTACATCACACCTTCAATACAACCAGCTGCCCTGCAAGTTCCACTCAACACCAGTGTGCTCTGTGACACAGCTTGCAAAGGGAAGGCCTCCTTTCTGATAAACGAGCACCAGGAGATCACCATGAGCTGGGCACACTGGCTTACCTCCATGGAGCTCCTGAGCTGCTCCCTGCTGTGGGAAGCCCACGTGGCACCAGCCGGGGCTTTGGCACCAGCCGGAGCTTGGCACAAGAGGCAGCAGAGGCAGCGTGGCCTGTGCCAGGCTTGCCCTGTGTCCCCTGCACCCACCCCGGGGCCATCAGCAGTAATTACCTCTCACAGGACTGCAGGCAAAAGTTGTTCCAAGCTCTGCAAACACAGAGGATATTACGCTTCAAGTGTTTTAGTTACTGTAAGCAGTTCACTAATTACAGTAGTAATGATTGGATTATGGCCAGTTAACAGCTTTAAAGAAACAAGCCATTACAGGAGGGGGAGGGAAATACTCGTTTGGGTCTAGGATGGAAACAGCTTTCAGTGGTCCACCCTGCAGGAGGCTGTCAGCAGCTGGCTGGGTCAGAACATTTGCAACAGGCTGCCACAGCAAGAAGCAGTGTAATGTGTCACTAAATAATAGGCTGGCACATGAAAATTATCAGTGTTGGAGGAAGTGTGCTTGCAGGAACAAAGGTCCCTGTTCATACGCTGGCCCTCTCAGCTCCAACACCTCTGCATGAGTGTTGCAGAAGACCTGATGCAGACAGGTGTATGCATGCTAAGTTACTGACACAGTATCATGCTTGTGATGCTTTGTTTCAGCATGCAAGGAGTTGTGACTACAGGCATTTTAGAAACTCTTTCACAGCGACCTGCTAGCTCCAACCAACTGCCAAATGCAAACACCCACAGTATCAGGAGCCAAAGGCACTCACCAGAAAGAGCAGCTAGAAATTTCTTTTTACTAGCAATTGTGGTCAGCACTGGAAGGGCCACAGTATCTGGCATTAACCTCTTAGTCCCTTCAGTTGCATAAAGTCCATACAAGGAACATGAAGTGAGGTTCCCTGTACACCTGACACTCACCCATCTCCTTGTTCTTCCACAGCATCTGATTGAAGAGCAGTCTTTGCAGAAAAGCAGCTGGACCAATCGATCCCTGCAAGAAGTCCTACACCAATGCACAGAGACTGCAACAAGGACTGCCGGCTCTGGAAGATGAAGTTTTTTTTGCGAC
Source organism: Falco punctatus (assembly GCF_963210335.1). NCBI lineage: Eukaryota > Metazoa > Chordata > Aves > Falconiformes > Falconidae > Falco > Falco punctatus. Next base: position 20,815,818 of record NC_137587.1, read on the forward strand.
CATGCCTCTTCCATGGAGGGCAAGAGGTCCCAGGTGCACAGCTTCCACCCTTGAAGGGCACCCTCCTCCCTGAGGCACCTTCCATAAAAGAGGAAAGGAATATTCTATTTTACAGAAGAAATCCCCAGTGTGTTGAAACCACAAGGAGAGGAACAATACTCATTCCTAGACGACTACCCTGCTGGTGCTGCTAGCAGTACGTCCCTGTGGGTTGGGTAGCTCTGCCTAACCAAGGAAAACCAATCCCTTGGACCCTCACCACTCACCCTACGAAATGCAGGTCTCTACACCCCACGCCAGCCCTCACCCACAACAGCCACCCCTTGGTGGTGGCACCCCACCATCATGACCCCTGCACAAGCCTTTCACTGACTCCCATGACCCCCTCCTCAGCAGTATCTTGCTCTGCTTGGTCTCCTTGTTCTCTCCCTTCAGAGGTCTTCAGCTGAGGACTGGCAGAAACAGAGTTTGGTATCGCTGGCTGGAGGGTGAGGATTTCTGGCAGGAGAAAACCAGTGGAGCTGGGCATCTTGCCCAGAGTGAGTTCACACTTGGCTCACCACAGCTGGAAATAGTCTCATCCCTGGCCAGAGCTCCCCAACGGCCCAACAAAACCCTCGGGAAAAGGCAAGTTTCCACGCGTTAGCCATTTTGAAACAGACTGGTTCATATTCATGAATGTACTCCCCCGCTGCCCCCACCCAGCTTCTCTGCACAGCACAGCCGCCTGCAAGTGCCATGGCGAAAAGGTGCTGGATGAGCAAGCACTGACGAAGCACAAAGCCTTGCTTTGTGCACGGAGCCAGGTGTGGCCAAGACCGATGCTTCCTCTGAAGATGCTCATCCTGTACATCAACACCATGAGCAGAGCTAGAGGGAAGGCAGAGGCTTGAACAAATGTATCTCCGCGCTCCTCTTCCCACCACACCCTTGCATACTGGTCTCCCTTCCCTCATTGGTGGGAGATCTCCACATCTCCCAAACTAGATAAGACATGTAGGAAACTCACCTGGGAGCACAAATATGCTTAAAAAGCTGGAACTGCCTTTGGCTGCAATCAAAGTTTTCCCTAGGAAATTAAGTATTTTGTGTTGTGATAAACCCTGGTAAAGATGTGTTCTAAACAGCTTTAACAAAAGTGTCCTTTCTTTGGCATTGTTTAGCAGTTAAGAAATTAACTTGTGCTTTTTTCTTCCCGCTTGTGGAGCCACATTTTAAAGTTTTCTTGGGGATAATACATTACGGTAACAGAATTAACATCACCTACTGAAGGGCAGATTTAAATAAACTGAGGGGGAATCACAGTTAAGTACACTGGGTAGCAAGAGAAACTCTGCCTGCTATAGAGCCAACGAATCTGGCCAGAAAACAGGACTCTGAGATGTACACTTCACTTTCCATGATGAAGAAAAGAACACTCAGCTGGGATGCAGAGACCATACATGGTTCTCTCACTCTCTCTCATCTCTCAGAGGCCTTTACAGGCTAGCTCCTGGAGGGAAGATATAACAGCACAACTTCCATTTACAGCAGCAGCAAAGTTAAAGTGTTTAGCATCGTATGCTGCAGCAAGGAATAGCAAGTGCCCTGGCTGCTTGATCCAAAGGCCATAGAAAGCAGAAGTCCCTCCTCCACTGCCAACTGGCCTTGGTTCAGCACCTCTGCAGGACAGGAGAGTTGTCCTCAGTGTTGCAAAAGGAAGCACAAGTATCCTACATGTAACTTCTCCAGCCATGCAGCACTCTGCTCGTGGAAGGAGCAGGGTGAACAGGCTGCCCATCCACACTGTGCTGTGTGGCACAGAGATGCAAGACTTCACAAGGGTTCCTCTGAAAACGAGGGACGTGCATAGGATGCACAAGCAGAGCCCAGCTGTGCTATCCTGAAGGGCACACTGCATCGCAGTAATGCATGGTCACTGCAAAGTCAAGCACATGGCCAAAGAAGCAACCAGCTGATACATCAAGTCATCCCTGACTTCCCATTGACCGCATAAACCATCTAAGAGGATGTGGAAAAAGCTGCTGTTTAAGAAGTCTTCCCTGCAGCCTCACCTGTCTATCAACTATCCACACTGGTGTGTTCCTGTAATATTGCCCAGAAGCCCTGGATTGCTGGCATTCAGAGACCTACTTGAAACCACTCCAATCTGAGTGATATATGGAGACTCACATCAGTGGTGTCCACTGTAGCGAGTGTTAATAGCCAAGACACGGCCTTTTCACCTGACAACACTTCCCTTCTTGGCTCCAATACAATGGAAAGGCCAGTTTTGCTATCATTTCCCACGCTACAGGGATGAATACATTTCCAGGAGGTTTTCAGTTTACATAGATAGAGTGACAAATCAATGATTTATCTGGATGAGACCCCACAATCCCCTTTGTTTATGCATGCATACCCCAGGCCTGTCAATGGGAACTGTTTCAGCGCACTAGAGCATGGAGAAGGTCTCTGCAGAGTCTTGTTCGCGTTGTAGTGCTTCAAAGCAGCAACAGATTTGGAAGAAGAGAGGACAACTGCAGGTAAAAGCTTGAAGTCAGTCAGCTGCATACAAGGGTTGGCTTGCAAAGGCCTGACCCAGCCCTTACCAATAGGATGCACATTGTTGCCAGCAGAGCAGGAAAGACAACAACAGGAAAACAACATGGGGGAAAAATGGTTCTGCTTTACTGCCTAATAGGGAGCCAAGAGGTTAAACTGGCACCAGGCCACACCACAGACATCCTATGACCAAGTTCTACTCTCAGGCAGTGGAGAGACAAGAGCAGCAAAGGCAACAGTGGGAGGGGAACAGGAAGGAAGATTTTTTTTTTTTGCTAATCATATTAATGTTAGTGGGTTTGCTCACTTAAGCATCTTTTGGGTTGGCCCAAGGGAATCCCCAGTTCTGTCTTGGTGATCAGGGTGACTACTGAGTCTGTATGTCAGTCTCACACACCAGGTGGCTCTACAGACTTCAACAAAGCAGACTTTTCTGGCATGACTAGCATCAGCAGAAGGTCCTGCTGCTGACCAGCCTATCTTAGCACTCTACACCAACTCATCTCAATAGATCCAAGCTCTGTGTAACATGTTTCAGGCCCAAACCCGAGTTAATGCAAATCTTGCGTCCCTATGAAGAAAGAGGTGACCGCTTTTCTTGCTAAGGTCATGGTTTTCCCTACCTAGCACTTGCCAAGCATACTACACACATCTTTCCCCCTACACGCACAGTTCACCTATGGCTTTGAGGGGATGAGAGGGTTTTACATTGCTATACAAGATTTGTAGTAGTCATGCTAAGCACGTTCCACATGGTAACCATCATGTTTCCAATAGTCCATGGCAGGAAATCAGTTCTATGCTCTTTATAAAAGAAGAGTAAACTCTGTTGCATCCCATCCTCCTCAAACACTGTACAGAACACCTCTAAAAATCACAGCAACACATCCAGCAAGCTCCTGGGGCAGATGAAACACATTAAAGTGAGACCAGTCCACTATATGTGTTGCATTTTAGCAACTTCACAACGTTTCCCCAGACAACTCTCCAGCCTCTTTTCTACAGTGACTGCTTTCTGCACCTCATCATCAGAAGGAGCACAGCCATCCTCTGCTAGTGTAAGTGCACCCCAGATAACAGTCTGAGTGTCGGGCACAACAGTGATAATCCACAGGCAGCTGGAAAATGCTCTCAGTCCTTCCCCAGCACAGCCGTGCAAGTTTTCACCATCTCTGTCACTGCTGCTTGTGCCAGCCTTAAGAACTCCAAGCCAAAGTCTTAAGTGGATTTCAGTGAGGTGGCACAGAAAAGGTGACACAGGCTCACAACCTGGCCAGAAATGCCAACTGAACCCTGCTCCTCCTCCAGTTAAAAAACTGCATGAGAACTGCACCTCTCACACAGCACCCATGGGAAGAGCAAGGTGCCTGCAGCAGGAGCAGCTGGGGAGCACGTTACTACCATTCATGGTGGTCACCTCAGTGCTGGGAAGAGCAGGTACCATTCATTCACTGAGTCTCCACTGTAACACACGCTGCTTCTCAAAATGCAGTCCCGGTGTTCACAAACACTTTTACTTAACAGGTTTACTGGTCCACATTCTCACAGCTACCATCCAGTTACACTTGAATTTCATAGCCAGACAACAGCACCTCACACAAAAGCACCCACTTCCTTCTAAGGGGACAAGTTCTCACCAGACAGCCAAGAAAACTGAAGTTTCCAATCAGTTTCTGCTTAAAAATGCCCTATGTGGCATGCCAGATGCCCCAAGCTACACCACCAAGCACTGCAAGCGGCCAGGGAGGAAAACAATGTTATCCTCTCTAGCCTTCACACTTATGCACAGCAAAAAAACGTCATTACCAAATCACACACAGAAGAATTTAAACTGGTTGCCTGAAGCAGTCAGCAAGAAATTCCCCAGACAGACACACTTTACATCACTGGGCTGGTAGCTGGATGCCTTTGAGGTGTTCCACCCTTCCCTAGAACATTAGGAGAAGGAACAGTTCAATGCAGTTTGGCAAGTATCATGTTCTTACAAGTTGAACCTTGGGATCCATTACCGAGCCCCCCAAAGTACGCGTGGTCTCCTTTTTAACCCATGTCTGCTTTCTCCTTACTTCCCCCCCCCCCCCCCGCTTAAATAGGATGCTAAATAGGTGGGTAAGTCACTGCAAAGTGCACATGCCTCATTCATCATGCATCAAGAGGTTACAATGAATAATAATGTTGTCATTAAAAAAACCACAACTGCACATCCTGACGAAACCTGACCACAGAAAATATGAGGCAGCTCCCACACTCAAGACAAGTAACTGATCTACAAAGCCAGATATTTCCAGAGCCCCCTACAGCAACTTCTGAGTTTAGTGTTTTGAAGAGCAAGTATCTGGCAATAAGCTACCTATGTTAAACAACAAAAGCTTGATCTGGAAGAGATATCTGGTGACCTATATTGCCTGCCTGTTTGACTATGAAAGAGCAGCTGAGCAAGCAGCCTTACAAATTTCAGCATTCTGCTTCTGTATGATACTGGTTGGTGCAAAATAAGGCACAGAAGATCCTCACATGCATCAGGGCCACCGTTCCGGCAGCACACCCACATTGCAAAGACCACACAAGCACCATCCCTCACTATGGCCCATAGAGTACTACACAGCATCACTCACAGCAGGAGCAAAGGGACTCAGTGCTGTACATTCACTAATGACACACTTTTATTTGCCTCACGGCTGAATCTGTAATGGTACTGAAAGAAATTTTAGCAAACTACAGACTAGGTGTAGTATCACACCTCTTGTGGATCCACAGCAACTACGACAAATGTAGTTTTCTGGAAATCTAGAAACCCTTCTCAAAATAGACCCTGTCTGGACAAGAGTACACTCAGTCCAAGGGCAAAGGAAGCTGTGATTGTGACTTTTACATTTTGGTGGCGATACTAGTCACACTTATGCCACTTGATCTGAGCATGCTACCCCGAAGGCTTGGAGGTGGGGTGTTTCCATGAGGGACCTGGGCTCTGTTAAACAGGTACTTTCTATCACTAACAACCCTACCTCAAACAGAGAGGTAATTAGCACAGCAAAATTCAAATCCTAACAAGAGCAGTAAGACCTGTTGGATGCAGGCACAGCAGGGCCATGAGACCCATGGCTTTTTAGGTTATGCAGTCGGCCCCGTATTTATGTGTATCTTTACACACAGTGCATGGCATAGTGTCAAAAGGGGTCCTGGGAGACGGCCATTTCTAACAGGCAATTTCTTGCAAGTCTGTGAATAACTGTGCTTAGTAAGTACTTCTTTAGGGCAGAAAAGACGCTCCCAAAGTCAGTACTATCACTGCTTCAGCAGCACTGTAAATCTAAGCGATGCAGCTCTCTCAGCCAGAGGTATTATTTACTGTCACATTGCCACAGAAATGCCAATCTGGTGAGGCACAGCAGCACTGGATAAAGACAAGGCACATTTATTTCAGCAAATTTTTTTGTTTGGTTGGTTGGGGTTTTTTGTTAAGGAAAAGCATTACTATCATTCCTTACAGCATTTAAGTTGTATATGGTTGTCTTCTACATGCTGCAAATGAACCCGTCTTCCTACTCATTGTCAAGACAGCAGCTGCCAGGTCATTACAGCTGGGACAAGTTGCTTCAGGCCAGATTTTAAAATAAACCCTGAACAAGGTGCACCTTGACCAACCAGTTGACGAGAGTGGCCAACAGGAGGCATGCAGGGCCTGAGGGCCTCTCTCCACCAACACCCCAAAGCAGTGCCAACTTCACCCCAGTGTCATTCCTGACCTCCCTGGGACACTCAGGAGGCAGTGGCAGGAGGTTGTCCTTATCTCCAATGTCCCTCACCTCACCCGCAAAGACGACCCAGGCATGCTGAGCACCAAATGGCTCACCCGATCCCTCAAGGCCAAATCCTTCACCAAAGCTTCAGTAAAGCTCCTTCACCAAAAGCCCTCAGACTGACTCAGGAGAAGTCTGAACCCTGCAGAGCAAGATGGAGAAATGTCCTTGTGGGCATGAGTGACGATCTCTTGGCCAGTAAACACCAACATACGTACATTTTACACAGCAAGGTTCCTACCCCAACAGCTAGGTGAGACTGTTGTGATGCCTTTCAGCGAGTTTTTTGTAACACGGGAACAGCAGGATCAATTCCATTATGCCTTGGCTGGTGCTACTTTGAGGCCTGTCTCCAGACAGGAAAGAAAAGAGATGGGAGAGGAAAGAAAAGGCTATTAGAAGAAACTACTGAAATGAGTTCAACAGTGCAAAGGGGAAAATATTTTAATTCCCAGAAGAGACCCCCTGCTCCCGAACAAAAGGCTGTGCAGAGGCTTATATCAAGTGAGAAGTAGCTGAATTTGTTCCGCACATTGTATTTTTTGCCGCTTACGAATAGCGACGCTGCAACGAGCTCTTTAAAACCTCTTTTGATAGACATGAAAAATAGGCTTCGCGTGGAAAGCTGCTTTCCTCCCAGGAACTGTCACTTTATCCCTACATTGTAAAACAGTAACTTCCCAGGAAGGGGCAGGTGGGAAGAGGCACGAGACCAGTGTCTCTTCTCTGTATCATGTTCAGGGGGCCAAGCTGCACACTGCAAACATGAAATTCACTCTGCAGCTCACCTATTTACCCATCTCAAAGCAGCTCACAAGATCATCTCTCAAACACCATTCCAGCCAGCTAAGGCTGTCATATCTGTCTCTCAGGACACAGAAAACCTGTGAACCAGCATCTCCTGAAAATTCAGCAAACTTGTCCTTACAGCGTGCCTCTTGAGGCTGTCACAAAAAAAAAAAAAAAAAAAAAAAAGAAAAGTCACAGATCTTCCTGCTTCCGACATGCCGAGTCCATGCAGCTGGGAGAAGGGGAGGTAGATTCAATTCATCTTTGAGTAACATCTCTAGACTGTTTGCTTCCCAAGTTTCAATTAGTCCCAGCTGCACAAAGCTGCACAGGACAGCACTGTGGCACAGCTCTCCCCAGCCCACAGGGCTTTACTAAGCTGAGACACAAGGGGCTGGGTGGGAAACAGCCAGCAAGACACAGTCTCTTCTCACACAGATACTTGGTCCCTGGATTACCAGCCATGCTACCACTTCAGATATGCCATCTCCTCTCCCATAGAGGCCCTGAGCACAGAAGTTGCAAGTCTGCCTCACCAGCTGTCCTCAGTGCCATAAATAATAACAGCAGCAACGATTTGGTAGTACTTACATCAGATTTAGTACTATCTGATTTAGTACTTAGATTTCCTCTATCAGAATTTCTCTAGCTATTCCTTAGGTGAAGGAAAACCTAAACCACATGAATCAACCAGGAAACACTAAGCTTGAAGAGAGCTTCCAGGAATACTTGGGAGGCACAAATCTCTCCTGTTCAACTCAGTAAGTATCAACTAACATGTACAGTAATGAACATTTAACTTCAATTACTGCAGTGATTTCATTTCACAAGAAAGAAGGGGTGACAGTTTTGCTACACTACACATCCCAGGCTTATGCTTGGTGGATACTGTTATCTCGTCACCTCTGAAGGTATCAAGCCTCAAGACCCTGACAGGGCTTTTGGTCACATTCAGACCCTGGGGAAGGGAACAAAACTGTCCCTCAGTATCTGCACAGCCTACACAGGCTGGGGTCCAGTCATCTATCCCTTTGAGGGTGCACAAGCCTGACTGGCTGTAACTAGGAGCCATCATTCCCAGACTTGATCTTCCTACCTACAGACACCAGAGGGGTGGGTCACGATAAAACCATGAACTTGCACTCACGGCAGAAGGGAACAGCTTCAAGGGAACAGCTTCAACTGTCCGTCGGCAGGAAGAAAAGCAATCAAGCAACCCCACCACCAGCGAAGGGCACCTAACCATATAGAGCCCTGCCGTTCAGCAAGCTGGAGAATGACACTCAGCACATCAAATTCAACTGATAGCAGCTGACCATCAGAAGAAATTGGCTTGGGTTATTTTGGAACAGATCTGTTAATTCCTTAAAACTCCCTCTTGGCTTCTCCCCTACTCTGCCCAAGTAACCAAGTTAACAGAGTAGCTCTCTGTCCCCCTCTTGTGATAAGATCAAGAGGACTTATCTCCTAGAAGGAGACACTATTAAAAGAGCATGGCCTTTACTGCACGTACCACAACCTGGGCTTTAGGACTTCTTTTAAAGCCAAAGGTTCAGCTCCTGCTTCTGACAACCGAGTCAGTGTGCCACTACATATAAAATATTTTGCCTCACCCTGCACTGTGAAAGGCAAAAAAACCCCCATGTCATGACAATCATTTTCCCTCACAGCCTGTGAGCAACACTGCCCATCTCGCTCTGGGCCCTGCTGGCCGTTTCTAGATGTATTTACCTCATATAGGTATAGGACTGGAGATACAGATCACGGCTAGGCAGTTCTTTTGAAAAGGAAGAAACTTTCCTCCTCAAAGGAGCAGAGCCTGGTCTTCCTATAAGCCACCCAGGACTCACACCCCAGACCACAGTTACATTCCCCTCCTTCTCCTTTGTTGAAATGTTACAAACATAACTCACACCCCATCAACCCTTTCTCCACTACATGCCCTTGTTTGTGTGCTTTAATTCTCATGCTGTCTACTCTCATCACCCAGGTCCCTCCAAGCAGCTTTATAGCTACCACCTTCCATTAACTCATCAGGCTCCAGAGTTCAGTGGTGCCACCTCAGACGCTATGAACAGGAGAACCTGGAAACCCCCCATCCGGAAGCAGAGGGGCTGAAGAAGAAGAGTCCTCTCACTGCCGTGCCCTCCTTCCCACTTGCTCCCAGATCCTTACAAGAAGCCACATCACATACATTAACAGATCACCTACGCATAAATAAGCGATACCCTCCCCTCGGGCAGGGAAGGTCTGGGGGTTCCCCTGCCTGCTCGCAGCTGGGGCTGAGCAAGGCGCGACCCCAACGCCAGCCCAGGGTGAGCAAGTGCGAGCCGGGAAGCGCGGCGGGACCCCGCTGCACCCCGGGGTGTCCCTGCCATGGCAGCGCGAGCCCTGCTCCGAATTCTGCTGTATTGTTGCCTGATGAAGTGACTAAAACGGAAATGTTTCGGGGATTAGGATTCCTGAGTGATCTAATACAGGATGCTTTTGGTTTAAAGGAGGAGGGGAAAAAAAACATAACTAGAGAGCGGCGCGGCTGGAGCTCCTCTTGAGCTTCCCCCCCCCCCCCCCCCCGCCACCCTTTCGGTTTAAAAAAAGGGCCGAATGTTACCATTTTTGGACATGAGCTCCGCGCAAGCCCTGCCCTAAACCACACCATTCAAACCAGAAGCCAGTTACGGTCCCGCTGCCGGGCCGCCGGGGCGGGGGCAGCGGGGGGGCCACGGGGGCGGCGGGGGTGGGGGGAGCTGCCCGCCGCGCTCCTCCCGGGCGCACCTGCGGGCCGGGCCCGCCTTAGCGGGCCGAGTACCGGTGACAGGGCGGACATCTGTTGCTGCGGGGGAACCGCCGCGGCACCTCCCTCGCTCCCTCCTTCCCCGCCATCACCTGCCCGCTCCATCCGCCCCCGCCGCCTCGCCACGCCGCGCAGCGCCAGCCCCCGGCCAGGCGCGCACCGGCCCGCCGCGGCCGCTGGGGGTGGCGGGCATGGGTCCCGGTGGCCCCGCGGTGTGCCGGGAGGGGAGGGGACAGAGGCGCGCCCACCTTCCTCTGCTGCTTCTCCCAGGCTGGGTCGAGGAGCAGGTCCCGGTCCCAGTCCTCCTCCGGCTGCATGTAGTCGTTGGTCTGCTGCGGGTCGTAGTGATCCATGGCTGCGGCTGCTGCTGCTGCTGCTCCTACTACTACTGCTGCTGCTGCTGCTAATGCTGCGGCCCGTTCCCGCCCCGGTAAGCTGCCCGCTGTGCCCGGCCCGCGGCCGCTCAGCCCGAGCAGGCGGCGGCGGCGCCCGCTCTCACCTCTCCACCTCAGCCGCGCGCAGCACCGCGGGTGCGGGACGCCACGCCCCGCCCCCGCCCCGCCCCCGCCCGGCTCATTGGCTAGGGCCCGCGGCCGAGCTGCATTTCCCAGCGACAGCCTCTCGCTCATTGCGCTTCTCGTGCGCCCGTCACGGTGCCCGGCCGCCGCCATAGGCGGGCTGCTGCTGCCCCGCCCCCAGCCCCGCCCACACCTCTCCCGCGGCGGCGGCCGAGGCCGAGGGCGGGCGAGCCGGGGCGGCCCGGGGCGATGCGGGGAGGCTCGGTGCCGCTGTCGGGGCATTTTCCGCTCCGCGGCGGTACGGGGCGCGGGAGCCCGTACCGAGAGCCCGTACCGGGAGCAGGCCCCTCGCAGATCCGCCCTGGCGGGTGGTGCGGCGGAGCGGTGCGGGGGGCGGCTGAGCAGCGCGGGTCAGAGCAGCATTTTGTCCCCGGGAGGCGGCTTTGGTGCGGCGCAGCTGGCGGCCCGGCCTCCCGGGCCCGAAGTGAGGGCGCTCGGTCACAGCCCTGCAGCCCCGCCACCCTCCGCCTCGGAATACTGCTTCCTCGTGGGGTCTCGCCGGTGTGCCCGCACCGAGGGTGCCGAAATATAGCGATTTTCTCTTGTTCCTGGCCGGCAGCGGTGGGTGAGCGCTAGGATTGCCAGCGCCGTGGCTGAGGCCTCACACCCGGAGCCGAGGGCTGCAGGTGTGCGGTGCCAGGCCGCCCGGCCGGGCCTGCAAGTACCTGCTTGACAGGGAAACGCTGAACCAAACTACATGTGGCTCCTCTCAGGCTTCCCGGGAGAGAAACACAAGCTGTTAAGGAGTGCACCAATACACAAATGTTTCACGTGGGTTTCTGTCAGTGAAACAGGTGGTGGTGGGGGGAAATGACAATGGCATGACTAGTTTCCCCTATTAGTCTCACTGAGAAGCAGGATGGTATCTCTCTGAAAAGTGAGAGAAAGCCTGAAGACAAGCTGCTCCACACCACCATCTAGGGCAGAGTGAGCTCCTGTCCCAGTTCATCCTGATTCAGAGGAAACAGAATTTGTGGCCTGTGAATGTGGGAGAGAGGGATGCTGAGAATGGACTGGAAGGATGCTGCAAAGCATCAAGGTGGATTGAGCACAGATGTTCAACATCAGGCAGGATTTAGCCCCAAATTACACCAGTGAGCTCTTCTTCCAAAAGAGGGGAATTTGCTTCCTGCTTCTTGCAAACATTGGAGGTGAAATTGGATATATTCTTCCACTTCTTGGTGTAAATAACTGTGCAGACCATAACAGACAGATGCTCTGTATGGTACTCTGTCTTCCTGTGTCATATGATGCTCTTCATGTATGCTTTCAGACATCATAAACACAAATATAATTATCAGTATTGTTCTGCACCATTCAGAGACTTGTATTTACCTTGCCATGCATCACTTAAGTTAGAAAGATTTAAGCAGGCAAATACAGTAACATCCATGATTTTCAAAACCAGTGCAAGATGTCTCCATTTTTAGACCGTTTGGGAAACCAGGCTCAGGGCAGCCAGATCTGAGGAATCCAGGACTACCAGGCGCTTTGGAAATCCTTCTGGCTGTGCTTCATGATGAAGTGGTGGGGAATGCAAAATAGTCATATCACTCTGGAGAAATGGTAATGGACTTGAAGGAAACTTCCCCCACCGTTCTGCACTGCGGAGAGGTACAGATGACTTAACTGGTTTCTGAGAAGCAGAGTGGAAGAATTTACATTGGGGAAACATGTAAATCATCAGGGTTTAAAGAGAAAAGGCCAGTTTTTATTTCTTACAGCCATTTGATGAACACCCAGTAACAGAAATTATGAACAGCTACAGCCTGATCACATGATAATTTAGAGACAGCAAATGTGTCTAACAGTTTTCCTACCTTCTAGTTTTTCTTATTTGTCAAGACACTTCCAACCTGCAGAATCTGGAAAAATATGAGAATTGGCAAATTCTGGGGGAAAAAAAAGGAGGAGGGAAGCAAACACATTCCTTGAGAGAAGTCCTGGGCTTTGTATTTTAAGGCAGGGGGTCCTACTATATTGCTTCCCCACTCTCGTACTTTAAGACCCCATTGTTGAAACCTACTTTTAACACCTCCCCAAATGTGGTGAGAGGTCTCAACTGCTGTTCAGCAAGTGAGGATTTTCAGCATTTTCCAGGAGATGCTCAGCACCATGGAGATCCAAGCCCTAAGACATGGCTTGCGTTTCTGGATGCTGCCTCTTGTTCCTTGGAGTTGAGTTGCAAAGCAACAATCCCCATAGTCATAATGTTATACTTAGCTGTGTAAGATGCACCTAGTGATCTCTCTTACAGAGGTTGGTAGTACTACAAATAGAAAAATGTTATTAATTGCCAATATCCCACTCCTTTACCTATTCCTGCTTGCACAGCGCAGAGGATGGATTAGATGATTTAGTGTAAAACATCAGTGCAATAAAATGTAATAAAATCAAGAACAGCTGTGAGCTTTCTAGTATATTAGAGCCTCTTTCCTAATTGTCCTTGCCATTTGTATTTCTAACTTCATGATCCTCACTTCCCAAAACTCTTGCCTGGATTTCTGGGAAATGTCTTAATTTTTCACTCCTAACCCCATCCCAACTCTCTTAGCTTTTCATGGACTCCTTAACAAAAGTGAGAGTGTGTTCTTGGCCAGAGTCTCGTGAACCTACAGTGATGGGGGGAGATTGTTTCTAAACTTGGGATAGTTCCCAGATCCACTGGACCCTTGCCCTTGTGAAGAATTGTACCAGCACCACGAAGGGGAAGAGACTAGCTTGCAATGTGAGAGGGAGGCACAGCAGCAACAGGAGCTACAGAAATCAGTGTTGCTGATGGGAAGGATACCTGCCTGTAACTGCAGCAGCACTCTGGTTTTCCTTATTTAGTCTCCTAGAGTTCTCTTCTCCTCTGTACAAGATTGCTGCTGATTTCCGTGCGTGTTATTCAAACCTTGCTGGACCCAGTGGGTCTCCAATAAAGTCTTTCTGATCCAATGGAAGGAAAGCAGGCTTTTTCCAGGGCAGCAGGCAGAGCCACTGTGGGAACAGTTAGACATACATCCTACTTCTTCAGCCTGCAACAGATGAAAAGAGGAGGGAGCCTGAGGGCATTGGGGTATTTCTGGTTACTGTTTTCTGCTCTTTGTGTGTAGCATATTAACTACAGGTCACGAGCTTCCCTGGGGAGATACCTGTTTTCTTGCCAAGAACATCCATAAGCTTCTGTAATGAGGCCCGGCAGGTGAGCTCGGTCACTGTACAACAATGAACAAGGCTGTGTTGAAGTGGCCCTTGACTTCTGTTTTGGGAAGTCTCACAGCCAAGTTTCAGCATTTATATTCTGCAGATACACAAAAACTTTGTAGCTCTGGGATTTAGCACTTAAATTTGAACTGCATGTTGGGCTCTTACAGTACAGAATTCAACAAGTTACACTCTTTTTCATAATTTCTACTTCCCCCAGTCCAGGATACTTTACCAGTAAGAACTCAGCACCTTTGAAATGCAGACATTAATTTGGTGGAGTTCAGTGGAGTATACCATGCTTCATGGGAGACTAGGGCAGGCCTCATGCCCAGAGATCAGGTGAAACTTGTGCTTTTAAGAAGTACCATGGAATAAATGCCATCATAATCCAGGGATAACTGGAAGCGAGGCAAAAAAGGGAACCAAAGCAGGGGTGATGTGTTTGGAGGAGAGGAAAAAGGGGCCTGAAAGCAGCTCCCAAGTACAAAACATCTCTCTCCTTCAGGGCCTCTTTATCTGAGTTGTATTCCCCTTCTACCCTGCCCTCACCATCCCAAGTCCTCTTTCCCTTTACTTTCTTTCCCATTTACCTGACCTTCCAAAATTGGCTCCTCAGCCCTGCATCCTGGAAGTAATGTGACTTCTGGGACTGCACAAGTACCTGAAGAAGGAGTTATGTCCTCCTGCTGACTGGGGGTCAGCTGTGCTTGTTCAAAGCACAAGCTTTAAGGCCAAAGTGACTTACAGAGCTGTCTTCACACAGCAAACATTTGCAAATATTGTTTGAAGTGTGTCATTTTGTGAAAATGATGTTTTTTTCCTCCTGTAAAAACCTTGATATTACATTTCTAGCAGAATATACCCTAGATTGCTTCCTTTGCTTTCACAGTGTCACCTGAACAATAGAATCAGGAATTATACCTCCAGTCCCATATTCCTTGTATCACATACTCATTCTATCTACTTTCATCCTGCAAGGCAAATTGAGTAGTTGACCAACATTGCCCACATACTTCCCTTTGCTTCCTCCTTTCATCCCTGGAGGGGAAGCTGTTTGCTTCTCAGAAGTGCACAGGAGCATCATGTGCAAGAGAAGCAGACTCAGCCCGGGCAGCTGCTGAGCTCGTTCTGCAGAGGGACATAGAGGGTAAAATCATCCGGTGGCACCTTACCTGCAGAGTCACATTAGATGCCCATGAAACACACTGTACAGCAAAATTGCCACCTCATTGGGGTTAGCATCCTTATTCTATAGTATGGGCACAGAGACCTTTAGTAACCCAAGGTTAGGGCTTTTTGTTTTCACATTTGATCTGCTAGTTGTCCTGTACTAAGGCAGGTATTTGTGGGCTTGTTTGCTCAGCACTTGTGGGTTTCTGTGTCGGTCTTTAAAGGACATCCCATTTCACAGCCCTGGCACAGTACCTCCATCTGGTGCAAAAAATAAGGAGGCTCAGGGACCAGAGATGCTAAATACAACACCATTTTCCATGTTCCTACAAGAGTCAGGGAATGAACTAAAGTGCAGAAGAGAGCACAGTGGAAATTAAAGCACAAATCCCTGACAACTGGTATACCTGTGTACTAACCAAAAGCTTGATCCAGGCCATGCTCAGTGCAGTCTCTTCTGGTAGAGGCAGCTGAAGGGGAAGAGGCTGCTCTGAGGCACAGAGGAAGCCGTGGTGCAGCAGCAGATACCCATCTCCACCAGCAGAGCTCTGAAAGGCAGAGCCAACCTGTGTTTTCTACATGGCCAAGGTAGTAAGAAAGCAGGAAAGCCTGGTTACCTCTCGAGACTGGATGAAATCTGGGCTGGTTCATTCCTGGTGCCACCAAGGGGGAGACTCAGGTTTGCATCTCTTGTTCTCATCCTCTGGCTGAGCAGAGCTTGCCAGATGACATACCCATGGCTTGCAGATGCAAGAGACAGAATTTGTTGCTTCTCTCACTTCCTGGGCCCAGACCAAAACTGGCCATGGAGCAAGTGTGACAAGCTTTGGAGGCAAGTGTTGTGAAGTCTTTCTGGAAACAGAACAGCAGCAAGGTGGTAGCGCAGGGAAGGCAAGCACAGGGATTAGTCTCTTTCCAGCTCCACCCTTGCCCTCACAGAAAATCATTTCTTGTGAGAGAATCACTGAACTCTCAGACCTGTCATTATTTAGCCCTGGCTTAAAAACTTCCCTTAAAATCCCTTCCCTTCACTTTGATGTTCTCTGTAATTGCAAATCTGTAATTTTGTAGCATAACACTTAAAAAACCCAAACAAACAGCCCTCCTCCATCTTCAAGTACATTACTGGTATGGTGGTATCCTCAGGCTGTTTTCAAGCAGAACTCCTTTTTGGCCATGGCTTGGAATGACTTTCCACGGAGAGAGCCAACAAATATTTCATTTCTTCTGAGCAGGGCAGCTTCCTCATCATACCACACCATGCTGCACCAGCTTCCTTCCCACATGGCTCTACGGCTAACCTGCAAGTCTAACATTGACCAGAGTAGCCATAGTCATTGTTATGCCATCTGTCACTGCTCTGGGACATGCTGGCTCCATTACTGTTAGAGCTGGTTACAGTTAAGGCATGCAACAGCAGGTTACAGTTGTTGCAATAGTGTGCCAGCAATCCCTGCCTGACCAAAACCACCGCTATGCCTAGGTATGTTCAGAGCAAAGTGGTTTGGGGATGCTTGCTCAAGTTTTCACAAGCTGTTTCAGTGGTCTGCAGCTGGCTGGAGACCCCAGGCTCCATCCATCCATCCATGGTGCAGTTTTGCACCAGATAAGCATCCCTGGGGGAGATCTGCAGGATACATGAAGCAGCCCGCTTCATGAAGAAGTCTGCTCCAGCATACACTGGGCCTGGCAAGGATAATGCCTCAGAAATGGATTACCAGAAAGCTCAGTGCTCTGGTCACACAGCCCCTCCATCCCTGACAGGCTGCTTATGCAGTGGCTGCAGAGAGCTGGTGTAAGACCTGATCACACATGAAGTTCATTTGTTTACAATTTTTGATCCCTGCGTGATGCAGGCCCGGGATGACCCCCATAGGGGGAACCATGGAGAGTGATGGATGGCAGAAATCTGATACAATGCAAAATGCAACACAAGCAGGCTACGCGGCTACTGCAATCTGATTCTAGGTGGAGTTGTTCATAGTGCGAGATGGCGTAACTTTGCATTGCATTGCTTTTGAGGCTATGTTAGTTATATACGCAGAGCAAACACAGAAGAACAGATATCAACAGGTCTGGAGCAGTCTGTACTGTGAGCAGCCAGGGAACGCTGTGCAATTACAGCAGCATGGCAAGATATGTGTGCTTTGCAGGCCGTTGTAATGCCAAAGCTGCAGCTCTCTCAGGCCTTCCCCAGGAATTCCATGCCCAGAAGTGCACACACACAACAGTGTCATTTGTAGGACATGAGAACAAAACCTTTTGTTCCCCTCGGCATTATAAGGCTGCGGATGGAGCACTGTGCCTGGCTCTGAGTGCAGTTTTTAAGAAAGATACTCATCAGTTGGAGAGAGTCCAAAGGAGAAGTAACAAGAAGGCTCAGAGGTCTAGAAAACCTGAGCTTTGAGGGGAGACTGAAAGAAGCACACTTGTTTAGCGTAGGGAAGAAAAAACTGAAGTGAGACACAGTAGCAGACGTCAAATACGTAAAAGTTTACTGCAAAGCAGAAGACACTGCACCGTTTGCTGTAGCCACCAGAGAATCTGCGAACGATCAGGATAGCAAAGCACTTGAGTAGATCACCAAAGGAAGCTGCTGAATCTCCACTGCTGGAGGCTTTAAAGAACAAGTAGGACAGCTATAAGAAAAGCTAAACTTCAAGGACAACTGATTCCACCATGAGCCTGGAGGATGAACCCTGTGTCATCCCCATCATACGATGGGAAGGAATGGAAACAGGTCCCTGCTCAGGGAGGAAGCAGGCGAGTCATGTCCCGGCCTGCTTCACCTTCCCTGGTGCCCCTGTGCTACAGGTGTGCGGCTCTGGAACCTGAGGGCCAGGAAAGTGGCGATGTGGATGGAAGCCCATCCAGGCTGGAGGAGTTGCCCAGGGAGAGCCGCTCAGCCCCAGGCATCATGACCAGCTCTGCTGGCAAGAAACAATGGTGGATGTCATTGCTGACTCCACTCTGAGAGGAATGGAGGGCCCGGTATGCCGACCGGAGCCAACCCACAGAGAATCCTGCTCCTCCCCGGGGCCAGGTAAGGGATGTTACTGGAAAACTCCCCTGGCTGGTACGGCCCTCAGTACTGCCCTACAAAGCCCAAATGACAAGGAGTCTGAGGGCAACCAAGAGAGACCTCAAGGCCTTGGGGCAACTGGTTGAGGGATCAGGAGCACAAGCAGTGTTTTCTCCGGTCCTGCCAGTTGCAGGGAATGACAGGGTGTGTAATTGGAAGGTCACACAGATCAATACCTGGATCCAGGCCTGGTGTCACTGGCTGAATTTTGTTTTCTTTGATCATGGGTCAGTTTACATGGCAGCAGGCCTGCTAGCAGCAGATGGGGTTCACCTGTCTCAAAGGGGGAGAAGAATCCTAGGTCAGGGGTTAGCAGGGCTCATCGAGAGAGCTTTACACTAGATTCCAAGGGGGAAGGGAATAAAACCAAGCTCATTAGAGATGAGCCAGGTGGTGGCATGCCAGGGCTGGAGGTGAGATTGATAGCACAGCTGAAGTGCATCTGTGCCAGTGCCCAAAGCATGGGCAGCAAGCAGGAGGAGCTGGAAGCCAGCATGCAGCAGGGAGATGACATAGTTGCCATCATGGAAACACGGTGGGATAACTCGCATGACTGGAGTGCTGCAGTGGATGGCTACAAACTCCTCAGAAGGGATAAGCAAGGAAGGAGAAGTGGTGGGGTAGCTCTGTATGTCAGGGAGTGTTTCGACTGCCTAGAGCTGAATGATGGTGACAGCAGGGTTGAGTGTTCATGGGTAGAAATCAGGGGAAGCCAACAAGGCGGGATATCATGGTGGGAGTCCGTTACAGACCACCCAACTGGGATGAAGCATTCTACAAGCAGCTGAGAGAAGTTGCAAGATCACTAGCCCTTGTTCTTATGGGGGACTTCAACCTACCAGATATCCACTTGAAATACAACACAGTGGAGAGGAAACAGTCCAGGAGCCTCAGGGGAGAACATTGCTCTCTACAACTGCCTGAAAGGAGGTTGTAAGCAGGTGGCTATTGGTGTCTTCTCCCAAATAACTAGCAATGGGATAAGAGGAAATGGCCTCAGGTTATGCCAGGGGAGGTTTAGACTGGATATTAGGAAAAATTTCTTCACTGAAAGGGTGGTCAAGCACTGGAACAGGCTGCCCGGGGACATGGTAGAATCACCATCCCTGGAGGTATTTAAAAAACGCGTAGATGCAGTGCTTGGTGACAGGCTTAATGATGGACTTGGCAGTCCTGGGTTAACGGTTGGACTTGATGATCTCTAAGGTCTTTCACAACCTAAATGATTCTATGATTCTCTTTTGGGATCCCCTCTAGCTCTGTTTCACGGCCCTGCAACACAGTCAGCTTCAGAGGGTAAGGCAGTACCATGAAGTGACATGACACGGTTGTAAAGAGACTAATGACGGAAGAAAATCATTTATGGTTGAAGGGATGTAAAAACAGACATATGGAACCTGACCTAGAGAGTCCCATCAGAGGTCCATGTGTAAAGCACACTGAAGCATGACTGCAGTGTGAACTAGACTCAGCTGAGAGGTAACTAAGGTGAAAGGTGCTGTGAGAAAAAAATACAACCACATATTTATGTACACTTCCATGGACAAAAACCACTTTAAATCCACTGGTAGCTCTCACAAAGGAAGCAGCAGTTCTCTTTTGTGTTACAGCTACCAGCAAAATTCACCATCAGCACTCCAAATGGTGAGGGGAGATGCTTCACTCCTAGTTTTGGCTTTCAGATGCACCTCTTGTGGCTGCACCATCTCTTCATGCTTTTAGCATCAATTGTTTATTTCAGTAGCAAGAACAGGTCACATTGACAGTGTCCTGCAAACTATACTGACAATCCACGCTTGGTTTTGAAGCCATGACAATAGATAGTTCATAAAGGCCTAATAAAATTAAGATTCATTATGACTGAAGGGTGGCCTAGCCTCATCATTAGTGTACCACCAGGATGAGTGCTCTTAAAATTAGGAGGAAAGGCGTGGGCTAATTCTTACCTGTTAGCTGTGATCTTCAGGACACTAATTGAGGCTCTTGTAATACCATGTAGTGCTGCAAAGGCCGCTCTGGGAGAACAGGGAGAAAGAGCTGAGCTGCAGATTTTTGGTGTCTTTTGTACCGTACCAAGCCACTCACCTCCACCAGCAGCAAAGGTGGCACAGCTTAGCACAGCGTGGTGTAGAGGAAGAGCTTGCTTCTTTCAGAAAAGTAGTTGGTACAGCTGAAAAACACACCAAACAGCCTTCCAGGGATGCCAGCTTTCTCTCAGCACATAGTGCCCATCAGTGAGCAGGGAACATGAGGCTGGGATCCAAATTCAGACTTGTCTCAGAAGTGGAGCAGGACCCACACACTGAGCCTAAAGCCACCGCTCCATTAATGTGCCTTCCTGAAGTACAGTTGCTGCAGCCTAAATTTGTCCGTTGTATAAGGAATGATGGTTAAGGACTTCGCCTGAAGAAGCCTTTTCATCCCACTTCTCTGGAGGGTGCAGGGAGCACCCGAGTGGTCAGCAGCCTGCCTGCCTCTGCAGAGCAGGTTAAGCTCCTGTGCTCTGCAAGTAAAAACTGCTGCATAGCAGCAGCTATGGGTTATACATGCTTTTGCACAGAAAATCATCTTGTGTTCATCATGCTTGTCTCCGAACTGGCTCATTCTCCTTGCTGTTTCTTCTCTGTACAGTGGGAGCAACCATGCACAGCTACCTCAAAACAAACTGTGCGGTACAAAGTTACCCCCTACATCAGAAAGCTTCTTTTCTAGGAAGCAGCAGCAAACCTCATACTCTCATGTTTGCAGTACCTCCACTGTCAGGAAGGTGACACTTGTGGAGCAATATGTCCAGTGTTGTAAAACGGAGCTTGAAGAAGACACAAGTGAGGAAGATGCTAGTGGGCGGCACCAACAGCACACAGCAGGAGCAGCCACTCAGCCAACAAACTAGGTAAGCTGCTCTTCCCAGCTTCCT
Source organism: Falco punctatus (assembly GCF_963210335.1). Taxonomy (NCBI): domain Eukaryota; kingdom Metazoa; phylum Chordata; class Aves; order Falconiformes; family Falconidae; genus Falco; species Falco punctatus. The sequence continues at coordinate 20,836,684 of NC_137587.1, forward strand.
TTCATTTCTTCTCTGGCAGGATTTCCCCCGCCCCTGCTCCCTATCTCACATAACATACACCTGTGATTTTGCTTCTAAGAGGAGGCTCCAAACCAGCAGTGCGAGCCCAGGGTTTCCCTGTAATGCTTTGCCTCTTGTGTTTTCTGAGCTGTGACTACTGGCTCATGCCTTCCTTCCAAGCCTACCATAAAACTAGCTTTGAAACACAGCAAGTAAAGAGGGATAAGAGAAATGCAGACAGTGGCACTTTTAGACCAAGGGAAGGAGGCTCTCGGGGCAGCCCAGCCACTACCACGTCCAGGCTGGGCTGCTGCATGTATGCACATGCCTGTGCTCTCTGTAGCTGTAGCCTAGCAGTCAGGGCCAGGGCTTGGAAGTCATCCTCAGTGTTTGGAGAGTTTGTCCCATAAGCAGGTCCTTCCCCATCTGTAACAGCTCCTCCCAGGGCATCCTGCTCTCCATTTATATATTCTGCTTTTTAACATTTTTTTTCTCTGAGAAAGCCTCATCTGTTTCCTCGATAGCAGAGAGGGTGGTGAAAGGGTTGAGGAATAATAAATAATGCAAAGTGGTAGAGCAGATCTCACTTTAAACCTGAAGTCTGCCTGTCCAGACATCACTCTCTCATGCCTTTTGTTGGATCAACCAATTAACCCCTATGGGTACATGCTGCTTTGCTGAACTTCCTGAAGGACATCAGCAAAAAATCTAGACGATATTGATTTGGCTGGGTTTTTTTTCGGCAGGGTAGGCATGAAGCAGAGTCCTTCCCTGCAGTTGTGCTCCTGTCATGGGAAGGACAATTTTTCTCCCATGAGAGATGCCTGGAAATCAAATTGTAGGCTTTTACATGACATCATTTGAAGCTTTAAATAGGAGTTTAGTGCAACTGCTGCCCAGCCCAGCAGTCAGTGACTTGACTGCGTCCTCCTGGATAAGTGATGCACACAAGCTGCATCTTGTGGACTGGACTCACTGTTACCCACTCTGTCTCTCCCTGGCTCCAGTGGTGGCTGCCACTGGGTACGGGGACAAGAGCTGAGTGCCCCTGGTCATCCTGGTGAGTCATGCTACCCGCCTACCTGAGGTTTCCCCCATGCTAGGCAGCTCCAGAGCACTTGACTGGCAGCCTGAAGGTTTTCACAGCCATCTACAGTAAGTCTGGCTCCCAGGGGCACATCACTGGTGCCCTCCGGATGGCATCCCTTCCTTCCAGCATGTTGACCACACCACACAGCTTGGTATCGTTGGCAAACTTGCTGAGGGTGCACTTAATGCCACTGTCCATGTCACTCATTAAGATGTCAAAGAGTGCCAGTCCCAGTACCAACTCCTGAGGAGCGCCATTCATCACTGGTCTCCACTGGGACATCAAGCCATTGACCACAACTCTTTGAGTGTGACCATCCAGCCAAATCCTTATCCAGTGAGTGTCCATCTGTCAAATCTGTGTCTCTCCAGTTTAGAGACAAGGATGTCATGTGGGACAGAGTCAAATGCTTTGCTCAAGTAGATGATGTCAGTTGCTCTTCCCTTATCCACCAACGTTGTAACCCCATTGTTGAAGGCCACCAGATCTGTCAGGCACGATTTACCCTTAGTGAAGCCATGTTAGCTGTCGCCAGTCTCCTTATTTTCTGTGTGCCTCAGCATAGTTTCCAGGAGGATCTGCTCCATGATCTTGCCAGGCACTGAGGTGAGGCTGACCGGCCTGTAGTTCCCCGGGTCATCGTTTTTTCTCTTGTTAATAACAGGGGTTATGTTTCTCCTTTTCCAGTCAGTGGGAACTTCACTGGACTGACACGACTTCTCAAATATGATGGATAGTGTCTTAGCCACTTCATCCACCCATTCCCTCAGGACCCATGGATGCATCTCATCAGTCCCACGGACCTGTGCACCTTTAGGTTCCTTAGATGTTCTGGAACCTGATCTTCTCCTACAGCAGGTGGGTTTTCATTCTCCCGGTCCCTGCCTTTGCCTTCTGTGGCTTGGGCAGTATGTCTGGACCACGTGCCAGTGAAGACCAAGGCAAAACCACTGCTGAGTAGCTCAGCCTTCTCCATATCCTGGGTAACCAGCTCTCCCATTTCCTTCCAGAGATGGCCCACATTTTCCCAGGTCTTCCTTTTATCACGGACATACCTAGAAAAGCTTTTCTTGTTGCCCTTGATGTCCCTGGACAGATTTAATTCTACCGGGGCTTTAGCTTTCCTAACCTGATCTGTGGCTGCTTGGACAGTTTCTCTGGATTCTTCCCAGGCTACCTGTCCTTGCTTCCACCCTCTGTAGGCTGCTTTTTTGTGTATGAGTTTGTCCAGCAGCTCCTTGTTCATCCATGCAGGCCTTGTGGCATTTTTGCCTGACTTCTCTTGGTTGGGACACATCGCTGCTGAGTTTGGAGGAGGTGATCCTTGAATAGCAACCAGCTTTCTTGGCTTCTTCTTCCCTCCAGGGCTTTATCCCATGGTACTCTACCAAGCAGATCCATGAAGAGGCCAAAATATGATCTCCTGAAGTCCAGGGTAGTGAACTTGCTGTGCACCCTCCTCACTGCCCTAAGGATCTTGAACTCCACCATTTCATGATCACTTCAGCCAAGGCTGCCCTTGTGCTTCACATTTCCCACCAGTTCCTCCTGAACACCTTGGTGAGAACAAAGTCCAACATAGCACCTCTCCTTGTTGGCTCCTCTATTACTTGGAGAAGGAAGTTATCATCAATGCATTCTGGGAACCTCCTGGATTACTTATGCTCTGCTGTGTTGTCTCTCCAACAGATACTAGGATGGTTGAGGTCCCCCATGAAGACCTGGGCTTGTGAATGCAAAGCCATTCCTGTCTGCCTACAGAAAGCCTCATCCACTCAGTTTCCTGGTTGGATGGCCTGTAGCACACCCCCACTATAATGTCACCTCTCCCTGCCCTCCCTTTAATCCTGACTCATAAGCTCTTGGTTGGCTCCTCATCCATCCCCAGGCAGAGGTCCATGCACCCCAGCTGGTCATTGACATAGAGGGTGACACCCGCTCTTTGTCTCCCCCATCTGTCCTTCCTACAGAGCCTGTATCCTTCCTTCTCAACACTACAGTCATAGCAGTCATCCCACCATGCTCCATGATGCCCATAAGATCATAGCCCTGCAGGTGTGCACGTGTCCCTTAACTCCTCTTGTTTACTCCCCATGCTACATGTGTTTGCATAGAGGCATTTAAGCTGGACCCCAATGAACCTGACTTACTGGCTGGAGTGGCTGGAATTCCTTTGTGCTGCCCTTCAGGTTCTCTCCCACTGACCTGTGATCCCTCTGCAGGCTCTGGGCATCTTGCTGGCACTGGCATCAAATTGGTAGGAGTGGGATGGATTGAGGTTCTCCTCCCCTGGGAATTTTGATTTAAAACCCTCTTCACTAGCTTGGTAAGCCTATGAACTTAAGGTAAAGACTCTCGTGGTAAAGAGCCACAGGTACTCTCTACCCTCCTTCTTAAGGTTGAGCTACAAAGCATCTTTCAGGTACTGTATCAGCCAGGATTTTGAAAAGTAGTCATGAAAACAAAAGCCTTGGAAGAAAAAGAAAGTGACCCAATCTTACTGTAAGATCCAGCAGCTCTGGAGCTGAATTTGTGGCACTATCCTGTTCTTCTGAACTCCCCTCTGATACCTGACGTTTCTGGGACACACTGTTCACAGAGCTGAAGTCTGGCAGAGAGGAACTGGAAATGCCAAGATACTGAGATTTTGTGAAATATCCTGATTGTTTCTTATAAGGTCCCGTTCCAGGTCCACTGCTGTACAGATGAACTTAGATGGCTCTCAAGATACCCCATGGGCAACAGCCCTAGATTATCGTCTGTCTTTCTCTATAGCAACATCCACATAGAAGAAAAACCCTTGCGGCATAGTCTGCTTGTCTGTTTATAAAGGCAGTTTTTCCTTTTTGAATGGTAAGTAGCTTCTGAAGGGGAAAATGTGAAAAAATTGTGGGCTGCCAATTGTGTAAAATGAATTAACAGTAATTGTTTGTGAAATACAGTGAAATATATTCTTTTCTACTGCAAATCACTACAACTACTACTAATACACACAGTTCTGTGTTTCCTAATGCTCATGGCCATCTCAGGTACAGAGCCGGAAATACGGTCCCAGAGAAACAATTCTAGTTCTCTGTTGATAGACCTCCACCCATAGCCGATGAAGCATATTGTAACCCCTCTCTCTGTTACTTTCAGATCCAAGAGTACCTTGAGTACCTGTAGTACCTGGTACTTTGAAGAATAGTGGAAATTTGAAACAAAAAAAAAGTTTGAATATTTTACTAAAAACCTAAGGGAACTTACATGCAAATTACCCATTTGCAAAGTACTGCCAAGGCAGTGCCCAATTCAGCCCTAGCACAAATATGAACTTGGTTGATGAAGGGGTTTTGCTGGAAAGTTCTGGTTAAGTTCTGTTCTGACAGGACCTCGTTGGGGCACCCTGTGATTCTTAGCAGATGAAACTGGGAAGCAATTTCCATCATAGGTCTGTGCATAGACTCTGTTCCACATACTCATAATTTCTGAAACATAGAGTTTTGGAATTAATCATGTTTCCAGGCTCTTTATTCAAGGATGATTTTCTGCTTAGGCAAAAAAGTAACTAAACATCTGCCTCCATCCCCCTGATTCTTAACTTTCCGTTCTTTGTATGACAGACAATGCAAAGAATACACAATTGACATGGTAGAACATAAAAATAAATAAATCTCTATCACTTGAGTCAAGTAAGTTTCCATTTTGGGTTTTGAAAGGTACCCAGGTCTGCCTTGTGCTGAGTTCAGTTTAGCACCATTGCTTGACTTGAGTGAGAGAGAAGGGGAGGATATATGAGTTTAAGGTTATTGGAATATCACTTTATAACATGCTCAAATAGCATCTGCTAATAGTAGAGCTGAGCACAGCTCACAGCATGGTGGCATCTACGTGCACACCCCCTCCACCCAGGGGCTTGGGCTGGGGCTGTAGAGCTGCTGGAACAGGCTGTGTGGGTCTCACTGAAATGAAAACATAAATAACCATGCTAGTCTCTGATCTTGTTTTCTTAAACCGGCAAATTAGCCACAAGTTATGTTGCCTTAGCTAAAAATAAAATGTAAATATCACAGGGTTGTCTGTAGACATCTGGTCTTTTTGTCCCTGACACTTGAGATCCCCACAAGTGAAAAACAAAGTGGAGGGCACAAGGCTCCCCATTTTCTCCATGCTTTTGTGGTTTGTTGTCTCTGGACATTTGTCAGCACTGTGCAATTGCTGAGTTTCCTCTCCAGGGCCAGTTTTCTTGTTTGCCCAGCCCTTTCAAATAGCTCCAGGGAGGGAAAGCCCAACCCCTCCTGTACGACCACCACAGACGAGAGGCAAGTCCCAGCCCGACTTCTTCTGGGGCATGACCAAGGCTGACGGTACTTGCACTTCTTTTGCAGTGCAGCAATGGCACAAAATCTTCACCGATGCCAGCTGGTTGGGGGTGAGTCCCCTAATCCTTCTTATTTTGCAGCACAGCCCATCTCAGGGAATTTGCACCCTGGCCCTTGGGCGCTCCCTGGGAGTGACTCCCATTTGCATCATAGCTTTTGCACTCAAGTAATGAAAACTTTCACAAGGGAAAAAAACTACACAACAATAGTGGTAATTATGGAAAGAGCAATTTAAAAAAGAGAGAGGGAGAAAAAGGGTCTGGGACCAGTCCAGATTGTGTGTGCCCAATACCAAAACTACCATGACCTTCATCAGGACTGAGTGCTGGCGTCTTCCTGATTCCCAAATAAAGCTACAGAATAGGCACGCCTTAGATTTATAGCAGCATTTTCTCTTGTACCTTCTTATCTGCTTTGTTCATTTATCTGTGATTTAGCATTTGTATTTACAAAGTTCAGCCCATCCAACAGGTTTCTGGGAGCATAGTGTATTGCATACATCTAGATCACCCTGAGAGAAGAAACCAGCTCCAAGAGCTTCTTAAACATCAATAGACTTCAGCTCTGCCAGAGCATTATTACAGAGGAGTGCAAACAGCTGAAAGATTCCTGCCACTGTTCTCCAGCCTGGTTCAGCAGAAGCACCAGGTATCCTTCCTGCTATCAGCTATCCTTCCTGATAGCAGGTCTGTTTCCCTCTGGTCTCTGCCCGCACAAGCAGCCCAGAGAGCTCCAGGCCTCCATGGCCACCGTTGACATGCATGCTTCAAAGCAAGGACTGTGGTGTCCCCCAAGCACAGCCCTGTGCGGTGTGTGTTAGCACTCTCACATCTGCACCATCCCCTTTTACTAGGCACAAGCTCAGACCAGCCGGCTCCTAGCACAGGTCTCTATTCTCAGATAAGCCCGGGATGGATGCCCTGAAGAAGGAACAGGGCCAGTATCTGCCTTTGACCTCCCCTGGAAGAGCAGAAGCAGCATTCGCTCTACACAGTCCTGTTGAGAAAAATTCAGGTCTTGCATTTTAATCTCTAAATACAGACACGTCTCTCACTCCTTCCAGCTCCAGCGGTGAGACTTGGAAAGGTGAGGCTTGGAAAGAGCTACCACTGCAGGGTGTTGCCCTCAGGGAGGACACGAACATGCATGGGCGGCCGGGTGGGAGGAACTGGCTGAGCCACAAAGCCGGGAGGGCTGGCTGGTGGGGAGCTCCGCACCAGGGAAGGCCCTGCCTGCTTCCACACAGTTTGTTTAAAAACAAAACCAGAAAACCACAACAGGTCCTGGGCTTATAATGTAAAAAGGCATTAGGAGCTTGAGTCTCATTCTGGTTTAATGTCTATGAAAATTCGGGACAAATTTTTCTGCAGACCAGTAGGAGTCTGTCATTGAGTTCAAATCAGGCAGTTCAGGTTGGAAGGGCCCCTTTGGAGGACATCCGTCCAGCTGCTGGCTGACAGTAGGGACGGTTTTGATCAGGTTCCTCAGGCCAAAACCCCTTGATTCCACTAACACTTGCTTATACATCCTATCTGCTGGCTTGAGACTGGCTTGTGTTTTTACCACATTTTAGTCACATAGCAATGCAGAAACCACTGCAGCTCTTCCCAGCTAAGGAGTCAGGTTCTGTTTTATTTTTTCCCCTGGTTTATATAAAAATGGCTATTGGTAAGAGCCCGAACTGTCCTCAGCTCCACCAGAACAATGGCTATTGTTCTGGGAAAAAGCAAGTCACGCTGAGCCCCATTATGCTTGGGCCACATTGTCTTTGATAAAAATAACCCACTGCTATTCTTTATAAAACATGCTCTGAGCTCTTCATGAAGGACAAGGTCTTTTGATAAAAAAAACATGCCTGAAAGACAGTATCTGCTGTAGCATGGCCTCTTAGCACCACAACTAAAATACTAAAAAACTAAACTAGAACTAAAATACTGCTGGTGACCTCTTCTCATGGTACCTGGTTTGCATTGGAGATCTCCTGGCCAAACAGTGTGCTGGGTCTGCACTGCCTGGGGACCAGGTGAGCTGGTGGTCCTTCCCTCACAGCCCTCTGGCTTTGCCAGGAGTCCTGTGCTTTGTGACTGCTCGTGCTAGAGTTCATGGACCATGCAAGGGAAAATATGATGTCTGGCTCTCCATCATGCAGTGCTGGGTGGGATAAGCAGCATTACGGCCAAGCATTGAGACCAGGCGAAAGGAAAGACATGGAGAAGGAGAGGTTGTAAAGAACGACAGAAAGGGAAGGAGGAAGGACATATTGGGGCCATCAGGTTACGTGGTCCCAATGGGAAACTTAGCGATGTTTGGGTCTGTCTGGTTTTAGGAATGAAGTCCTGCCTCCTCCATGGAAACTTATGACTATGTGGAAAACATCTGCTCTGTGTGAAAGCAAGTTTCTTGCCTTCAGTGTTTAAGGAAGACCTGGGTCTCCCCCCTGTATGTTCACAAGATGGACAACATCTCCTGCCGGTGCAAGACTGGTGGCCATGTGTCCTGCTGGTGGATTGGGCAGGGAAAGGGTCTGGTCGCAGATGGAGCTACTTGCTGCCCTTGCCCTGCACCATGGTAAAGAAGTAAAACTGGAAAAACACAGCAGCAGTGGCACGAGGGATGGAAGCAGGAGGGGTTTGATGGGGAGATTAACGAGGGAGCATGCAGAGAGACACTGTCTAAAGTGATGTGTCAAGAGAAGCTGAGGATGACACAGGCTTCTTACAACCTTGCAAGACTCTTCTAGCCAGGCTTTGAAAAGGGTACAGAGGAAATAGCTGGAATTTAACGCTTGGCATGCCTACATTCTATACAAGAAGTAGCATTTTTGTCTTTGCTTGTAAAGGAAACAAGCCATTTAAAACAAAGGTTTAAATGATTGAAAAATCTCTTCTGGGCAAACTTTGTGGGTGTCTGGTAAGTGGCAAATGAACCATTTTGATAGCATAGCATCTTCCCCCACTGTATTTTAAAAGGCATAGAGGCTGCTACTCGCAGGAAAAATTGCCTGAGGGAAATGACAAATAACTGATAGATTGAAAGGCTTATGTCAAAATCCTCCCTCGCTTTCTCCCAATGCAATGTCACAGAGAGGTCAGAAATAGGGCTGGAACACTCTGAGGGTCCTAAGGACTTTGGATGTTGTCTCTTTGTCCTACAGTTGGCAGATTCAAGCTTCCAGTGAAGTGTTTCTAAAATTGCTGTTGTGTTGATGTCAATACAATCCCCCAAAGCAGAAAATAGGACACACTCAAGCAAGCAGGCAACTTTCCAAAGAGTCTGGCCTCTTTACATCATTTCCTCCTCATAACTCATCCTGCGTGTTGTACCTCTGATTTGCACATCTCCGGCTTCCTTTAGATAAGGGGGAAATTCTTCTGGTGTCACGTGAACTTCTTCAGTTTTATCGCCAATCTCTCTGATAAGGGCTCACATGAAGCAATCCTTGCCATGCTCACATTCCAGTCTTCTCACAGCAGAACATGGAGCTTTCCCACCTTATAAGGATGAGTTTCACTGCTCGTCTGAAAGTTGCTGCAACCGCTTTAAAAGATTGCACAGCCCACGTGTTGTGAAAGGAATCGTACCTGGTACCGGCCTTTCTGGATTAGCTGGCTACCTGCTGCTCCTGGGATGCTGTTTTGTGTGCCTGAGCAAAAGGTTTTTGTAAAGCTATATTATATACTTTTATTTTTTGTAGATAGATTTTTGTCCCTCTCCCAGCCTAAGCCAATGCTGGCTGTAGTTAATGCAGCAAGTCGGAAAATTTCTGCAGTGAATCAGAAATCTGTTTCGTAAATAGGGAATTCACTTTCCCCAAAGCCTGCTCTCCTCACTGGTGGTTGAACTCCTGAGGCTCTAAATGCATGTCTGCTACTGGTGCCTGAAAAACAAGCATGCTAATGTGCTTCTATCTAGAAGAACCCCAAAGAGTTCCTTTTTCACTGTGCGTGAAGAAAATTGGAATGTAAATGTATTAACAAAATAAGCATTGGCACTTAAAATGAAGCAGAGAAACCAGATGCTCCATCTCCTTCTTTATGCAAAGCAAGAAGTAAGTGTCCCAAGGAACACCGAACAGTCCCTGTTGTAGGGAGACCAGGCTGCCTTTTCAGACTTCTATGCAATAAAATGGACACTTTAAAATACACCAAATAAGCAGTTCAGCCTTTTAATTTTCTTTCTTTTTTGTTTTGTTTCCAGTTTTCAGGTTAGAAGTCCTTGTTCTACTCACAGAAAAAAATATCTGCTTTGGGAACCAAGGACTAGGGGGGAGAGGAAAGGCTCCCTCTTTGGCAGCTTATTTGAACATCCCGGCTGCAGTGATGAGTGATGCACTATGACCGTTTCATCATGAGCTGGGCTGTTCTCACGAGGTTTCCTATTTCTCACAAGCCTCCCCGCTCGCAGCAAGGAAAGCTCAAGGGCAGAGCTGTGGAGCGCGCCAGGCTGCCCTTCCAGTGCTGGGTGGACGTTGGGCTGCGCAGTGCTGTCCTGAGAGAGCTCAGCCGGTCCCTCTTTTCTTCCTCTCTGTGTTTTCCTTCCACATCCACCTGTGTGAGGCAACTCAGTAGGGAAGGCCAGGAAGGGCCAAGGACAGACCTGGGGGGTTACACTGAACAGCAAGGAGGCAGAAGGGTCATCTCTGGGTGGGAGCAAGAGCGGATCAGAGAGGTCGGAGGCTTGTGTCCAATTCCAACTGCTTCAGCCAAAGATGTGACGCCAGGAGAAGGGTAAGTTATTTTTAATTAAACCAACAACAGAGAAGGACCCATGATATTGTTCTTGAATGGGAACTATTTAAAGGAATAAATCATCACCATGGAAACAGGGAGCTTTGCCAGAGCCAAGCAGGAAATGAAGTTCAGTGAGAGATGCCCGAGGAATTTTCAGCCATGATATCAGCAGTAACTGCTCCTTTTGGGGTTGCACCTTTGGGCTAAGGGACCCCAAGTTGCCTTCTTGAGCCCACAGAGCATGTGGGAATCAATTGACCTAGGCGCTTGTGGTAGGGTGCAGCACCTCTTCAAGGTTACCCACCGGCACCATATACACCTGAGGTGGGATGCGAGAAAGAACAGACCCTGTGACAGAGCCTGCAAAAGGGCTTTAGGAAGTAAAATTAACTACACATGGATTAGACCAAAATGAATCCAGAGGGCCTGAAAGCCTTGAAATGCTGTTATCAGCCTGGCTGCTCCTGTAAGTCCTGATTAGATCCAAAGGCCTGCTCTTTATCTTGAAGTCCTAAGAGGCAAAGACAAGAGTTTAGCTGAAGGCAACAATCCCTTCATCCCATTTAGGAGTTTCTTACGTCGCCCACACTCATTCTACCACTAGGGAAGATAGGGACACCCCATTCTTGGCTGTTGCAATTGCAACAAATCTCCTTATTGCATAAGGTGGGTTATAGAGCTTACACAAACCTATCAGCACCTAGCCTTCCTCCCTGTGCTGTCAGGGAGGCTGACTCCTCAGTAGATCGTTTCATGCAGTATGGTTTTGGCCTTTTTTGAGCCATTTCCATGCTCAGGAGTCCAACCTGGGCAGCTATCATCTCCTCCACTGCACTTGAAGCTAAGCAGGCTGTATGGGCAGCTGCTTCGTGTTGTTCTTTGTTGGGTGCCTCTTCAATGCAATTCCAACCATGGCTGGGTGTGCAAGCAGAACCAAATTTGAAGGTACAGAAAACCCAGAAAAGAAAAATCCAGTTGTATAGAACAAGCTGAAGAAGTGACAGCAGCAGTACTCCAGGCAACAATACGGTGGCAAGAAGGCTTAGGGAAGCCTGAAGGAGCAGCACCACCAATATGAGAGGAACCAGCAGCCACCATCTTCACTTGAGAGCAAGTGCATTGCTTGTCTGGCCTTCTTGACACCCTAGTATTTCATTTTGTAACAAGAAACTCCATCACTTGTGCATGAAAGCCAGTCAGTCTGTAGTGAGGGTGCTGGTGACCTCAGAAGTGACCTCAGTTTAAGTGGCAGTCATCTGCCTGCGAGTCAGCCTGGAGGCTTGCTGTCATGAACATGTGTCTGTAGGCACTTTGAAATCCATCTCGAGCAACAGCTCTTGGCTGTGATGGAAGAATGTTCTCTGTGGTCAACACTTTCATGGGATCTAATGGCACTCACAGGTCCCAGGATTAGTCCTCAGTAGGTCAGTCCTCCAGGTGGATTGAAGCAGAGCTGGGGAACCTGCTGCATCTGAGAAGCAGCTGGGTTTTTAGGTGCCTAAATGCAGAGGGGGTGTCTCTACTTCAGTGATCTCGTTGTGTATCTCCTTTTCTTTTATGGGAGCAGCAGCCCCACAAGCACCCTGGGGACACACCACACCAGAGTGCCTGCGTTGGTCCTCAGGGCAGCTGGGCTGCTGTCGCCAGACCCAAGCCAAGAAGGCAGCAGACCAGACGGAGGCTAATATTACTCTTCCCAGAGGTTCAGTAGGTCACTGCTTCATCCTGTGAGCAACTCCAAATTTCAGGGCAGTGAGAGAATTGTTTACATTGGCTACTTGTATGAATGCTGGGGGAAAAAAAAAAAAAGATTATTATGGGACTTCTGTTCTTTAATTCCAAAAAGAAATCAAACATGTCTAGACTGTTGCATGCACGTGGCTTTCTTCCAGGCTTCTCCCACCTGGAGTAATAAGCAGGCTGGAAATTCTCCACAAAAGAGTTTTCAACAGCCATTTAAAAGCGCTCTCAGCCCCATGCACACTAGCCGGTATCGACCAGCCAAATCCTATTAGGAGGCAACATCAAATAGGGAAAAAGCGCCCAGGCACAGGTCACGGAAAGCCTCTGTGGTTTCCTCTTTCCCTTTCCACAGAGGGAGACTGAGGAACCAGACGACAGCTCGCCCACGGCCAGGGCACGGGCAGCGCAGGGGGGGCTGCCTGCCTTCCTGCAGGGGGGCTGCAGAGCGGCAGCCACGCACTCGCCCCACGGGGGACACATGTCCCTCCTCCAGCCACAGCCCCATCCCCAGGGGCTCAGCCCGGCACCCAACGATGTGAAACAGGGCTGCAGTTCAGGTGTGGGGTTTTTATCTGGTGAACTCGAAATCGCTGCTGACAAGATGTCAGAGCTGGTCGTGGAGAAATACATTTTCCCTGTAGCTAGGAGGCTGCCCAAGTCCAGACTTCATTCATATCAGCTCACTGAGGAACTGCGATGGCAGAGGTGGGGGAGGACCAGCAGCGGGTGCTTGGCCCTTGCAGCCCATCCAGCCTGTCCTCTCCAATGAGGCTGACAGCCAGGGAGGGCTGTGGGAAACAACTAGCAGAAGGGAGAAGGGAATCGCCGTGCTGATTGAAGCCTGAGGTCTACCTCATGTGGCAGGAGCCCTGTGAGGCGGTTCAGAGGGGAATGGGGAACTGTGCGGTCAAGCAGACACAGACTGTCACATACCTGAGGTCTGTCTTGGCCTTGTGTGAGGTTTGCTCAATCTCCTGAACACTGGAGCTCAAGCTACCGTGACCTTTGTTGTGTTAAATCTTCTCGCCGAGGGTAACCGGTCCCAGACTTTTCATTCTTTCCCCTCATGTTGCAGGCAAGATCCTTTTTAACTCAGTGCTGTAGACATCTGTTCAGCAGAGGCTGGGGTGAGACACCAAAGCACCTGCATAACCAGTCAGAGATGGGAACAGCCGCAGGAGCTGGCTCCAGAAAGCTCCAGAGCCTCATTCCCTCCCTTTTCTTAACAGATCTATAGGGCTACCTTTAACTGACTTCCCTGCATGCCCTTACTCACAAAGCCTCAACATTTTGCCATCATCACCATCACCCAGCCTTTCCAGAGCTGCCAGGGACATGGGTAGAGGGTTTAGCCCCATGGGGGGAAGAGGGCCAGAGAAAAAGGCACTGTCTTCCACACTGCTTCAGTCCAAAAAAGTCCAGATCGTGTCATTTCATGGATGCGATGCCAAAGACAAATATTTGAGAGGTTTTGAGAGATCTGCTCCCAGAAAGGTGAAGGGCTTCTGAACTCAGACAGCAAGTTTGGTCCCTGGATGAAATATTGCTTAGTGCTGGTGGAATGTTACTACACAGTAGTGGGGTGTAAGTAGGTCTAGATCATTGGATAGGAATCTTTCTAAAGCTATGAAGTTTGAAATAAACAGAGCTGGGGTCAGACTGGGTCAGTTCCCCAGGGCTCGGGACTATGGAAGAAGAACCCCCTGCTCAGGAAGGGGGTGCTGAGCCCGTCTGCTGACAGCATGCTCCACCTCACCTGCACAGACCTGGGGTCAGTCTGCATGGCTGAGGGCACCAGCCCTGCAGGTAGGTCATGCAGCCCTAGTCCTGCAACTACACTTTACGGACCTGCTAGCAGCTTTTCATGAGGAATAAAGGTAGAGCTGATCTCTATTTGGTGTTTTCTGACTACATCCACCAGGCAGGCGAGGAAGAGGGCCTTGGACCGTGCCCATGTTCATTGCCCAGACTCCACCTGAATGAGATGAAGGCCACCCCTGTCTTGCTTCACCACAAACCCACCTCTGGAGTCCCCAGGCTCAACACTTGGCCAGCAGTGCTGTATTTCCCAGCAGTCTGCGTGCTACAGCCTGAGCACACAGCCCTCTGTCTCCCAGCTGGCTGCAGCAGAGGCACCATGGCACGCAGGCTGCAACGTGCCTGTGGCGAAGGGGGCTGCCCGCACAGGTCAGCCACTGCCCGAGCACCAGCACAGGTGCTGGGGCAGGACCCCCCAGCCTGCCTGCCCAGGAGAAAAGAGAGGACCGCTGCTGCTCCTTCAGCATTGCGCACAGGCTGGTGTCGCTGCACCCACCCTGATCCTGATGCGCCATGCCAGCGGTCTGAATCTCTCCCCCCTTTAACTACTGCAGCTGAGTAAAAGCACAAGCAGCCACCTCTCAGCAGGCCCCAGTCGGGCCCTGTGCCCGGGAAAGCCAGGAGCCATCCTCCCCAGCCACCTGTGACCGCAGCGGTCCCTGACGGGCTGTGCTGCCCTGGGGGTACTGCCTGGGGGTACTGCCTGCCTCCCGGGGCCAGCCTGCTACTAAACACTGGGGAAGGCTGGCCAGGGCAGGAGGGAGGGACAGGAGTCCTTTCTCTCCCAAGGGATGCTCATACCTGGAATTTTCCTCCTCCTACATCTGGGCCAGCTCCTCTGCTGGGGCAGGGACCATCCCATTCGGCAGCAACTGGGATCTCTGACACAGGAGGAAGACGCAGACCACAGATGGGCTGTGCAGGAGCAGACGTTTCCCATCTGGCAGAGCCGACAGCTCTTAGGCGGATGGATAACACTGTGGTTACACAGATACGCCATGTCCAATCAGCTATTCATATATAATTCAAGATGTATGTGGTGACATGCTTTAAGCCCTATAGAAGAATCCAAGATATGTATGAGATTACCAAGTACTTACTTTAACAGGTTATCCCAACCCACTGCCTCGGTGGCACGCTTGTGCTTTGCGCTAGCGACATCCCCGCATCCAGCATCACTTTGCCGCCGCTGTAGTGTTTCATGGCTAGGCACAACCTGGACAGAACAAGGCAAGGAACAGGCAATTATCATCATTATCTAAAAATTATTTCTCTGGGAAGCCGAGTAATTTGATCAGATACTTCCATCTTCTTCTACTGACTGCCAGGGCCAAGCACATTGCTTTCCTCACCAGCAGGATGTGGCCTTGTTAATATTACAGGAGTTATAAAAGGATGAATGAGTGATACCTCATATCATTCCATTTCCTCCATGGAAAAAAATAATTAGATTTATTTAAGAAAAGAAGAACAACATATTATTCATCACAGAGCACTCCACCGAAAAGGTTACAGAGCAAGAGAGAAAAACCAAGCCCTAGAGTCAGCTCTTTGAGTTAAAGTAATGCAATTTCTCCAGGAACATTCATAGATCTCTCACTAATGCTAATTCAGCCTCTTCCTCTGTTTATGCAATGATGAATCCTCTGACTGATTAAACTGGCTCCCCCATCATACTTTTCATGAGAAGGAAACTTAAACCAGTTTGGTTTGTTGAAGTTAGTCAAGTACCACCATAAACAAAATCCAAGTTTTTGGAGAAAAATCCTCAAACTGCTACTTTTCAGAGATGAACCGATGAAGTGTATAATGACCTTGGTGAACATGACCATGACTGTTTGGTGAATTAGTTTATTATTTCTCCAAGCATTTCAATGCTGCCATGAAAGCATCACACAGAACAGATTCTGCAGTCAAAATTTCTGTATATCCTGCCCTTCCTCAGTCTGTTGCCATATAGAACTGAATGCCCCCATGGATTATTTTCCAGAGAACTGTCTGTGTTCATAGATTTGTAAGCATCAGTTAAAGGTTGGACTAACAAGAAACGGCACGGTCTCGGTGCAGTGCTCTGAGGAGCCCCTCGGAGACAGGAATCAATGATGTTATGATCAAACTTGGACCGTTACTGACCTTTTTCCCACCTCCTCTTCTAGTCATCATTTAGCACTGCTGAAACTCCTGCTGCTGTCCAGCAGGGTGCTGCCAGTGTGGCTGGCTCTAGCTGCCCGCTCGGTGGATACAAAGGGTGGGGGAACAGTGAAAAGAAGCTGCAAAAAAGAAGAATCACAACCTGCCTTAGTTTTGTCTCTGTATGCGAGCAAATACGGCTTTCACACTAATCTAAAAAGCAGGCAACTGGACCAGCCAGCTATAGTACCTTAGGAATGGCATGTGTAGGTTTAATGTAGCTTCTGATGGATGCACGTAGCCTTGTTACCTGAAATGACATTTGAAATGCTTTTTCAGGAGTTCCTCTCTCCGCTTGCCTCTCCAGTACATCAGGCAGGTGCAGGTTCACATCTGCAGAGCACTAGGCATTGCACCATTAACTTCCGGCTAGAAACTGGGCTGTTTAATACAAGATTTACAGGGACAAATGCCTGTACTGCTCATGTCCCCATGGTACACCCGCCGAAGAGTCAGCATCACGCAGCCACCCAGCCACAGTGCTGCAAGCAAATTTGTATCTTTGCGAGAAACTCCCAGGTCTGACTTGTGCTGGGGCAGCCAAGGTGATCAACAGCACGGCAATTAAATGCAAGAATTGTAGAAACTGCTTGGAGCCTGATTTCATTTAATTATGCTCAAAGATGTTAGGAAAAGGTAACATTGAGCTACCTTTTTTTACCCCCCTCAAACATACAGATTCCTGCTTTTCTGGGATTTGTTTTCTTCCCATAGCCAAGTCCCCCAGGTCTACATGCTTATTCCAGCCATGACATGAGATCCATGGTTTATGTCTCCTCTTACTCCATGATCTTGCTCCCAGCCCCGTGCTGCCGGTGCCTCCCCACACTGCTTCGCTAAGGGGAGGAGATCCCCGTGGCCTGTCGGCACAGCAAGGTGGCACACCTTGTCCCCAAAAGCTGGGGGTGAAGCAGGGCACGGCATTCCCATAACCAGCTCCCAGCAGCCAGGGCCATCTCAGGACTCGCACAGCTCCTCTCGCAGAAGGCTGTTAAGAAGCCAGCACAAGTGGCAGGTGAGTAAGAAGAGATAAAGCCTCATGGTTCATCTTTTATCCAACAGCTGCTTTTCTCAGGAAATAGGGCCAGATTTGGCCTAAATGAGCACTTGTTTGGTCCCTGGTAACAAGCAATATCCAGGTGCTTCAGCATCACAGATGCTTTCATTTGCCAGCATCAGCCCTGTTCCTTTTTCCGTCCTTCCCGACCCACTGAGAGGCTCCTGCTTGTGCTGCCTTGAGAGTCACGGCTGTGCTGTATAGATCAGCTATTTAATCTTCGACAGGCCAAGGCTTCCAAACACCGGATCCTTTTATCATGCCTAGGATGTAAAAGATAGGGGTTCCTGCACCCTGCAAGCCAGTGCTGTACGTGCAGTAGTGCAGCTTTTCCATACGCTTGGGTTTAGCACGTGAGGACAGCTCTGCTCTCCTCACAGTAAGCAGGCACCGGCTTTGGGGCTTAACTGATGCTGCCACAGCAGGCGTGTTTAAACAGAGCGGCATCTGTGTGCATAAACATAGAGCTATACATTTTCATAGAATACAAACATACACAGGCAAACAAAACCAACCTAAGGCATTTGAATGCATAAAGCATTTTTCCCGCTTCCATCTACCCTCTGGAGGGCTGAAGCCTGTGCTGCATTCCGTCTCCCCAGACCAGGCACAGTCCTGGGGGCCTCAGCAGGGACCCCTGGCACAATGCCTCAGCGTGGTCAGACCCCCAACCTGCTCTGAGCATCCAGCCCCGTGCCTGGCAGTGACCTGAAACCCAGCCCAGCTGGGAGGGCGATGGCACCCCGCTGGGGAGCCACCACAGCAGCCTCGTGACACATCACAGGCTCTACCAGCAGCAGTGGTTGTCACTTGGGCGTCAGGACTAAGGAGACCAAACCTTTGCAAGGCTGAGCCTGGCTGCTGATGGCACCTCTGGGCATTCAGCACTGGTTCACTGCCCACGGTGCCGTTCTCTTGAGTGATGCTCTTGGGCTGTTAATCTGTGTCTGAGTGGTAGGTAGAGATGCCCAAGTCTTTTGCTCAGCTCCTGTATGGGCCACGGGTGCTGCGATGGTCTGGGGTGCCCGCGGCAACAGGGCCTGATCCAGGGCGGGATGCTCAGCACGACGGGCTGCGGAGCCCCGTCCCCGCTGCTACCTTTCCTGCTTGTAATACAGGCTGCAAAGGACATAGTTATGCTTCCATATGTTGCCCAAATATTAATAAAGATATTAATAGATATATCAGTACCTGTTTCAGGCTCTGCTGTCCACTAAAAGTGTCTCTAATGATTCCCTGCTTAGGGTTAACATTGGTTAATGCTGAACACACTGAACACACATTGCTCTGGTTTAATAGGCAATGCTTGGACCTTTCAACCCCCCAAAACAACTTCAACCTCTCCAGGAGCCCAAGCATCACTGCAACTTCTACATTTATCAGGCAAACCTGAAATATTGTAAAATATGCTTAGCTCAACACAGTTCATTTTCTACACCATTCCGTATCAATTTGTTTAATTAGCCATGATGATATTTTCTTGGGTTTTTTTAGTTCGTCCCATATCAAACCTTCCGTCGTTCTGCTGGGACAGAAAGCAAGCAAACAGGACTGGAATTAGGTCATCCCATTTCCACAGCTGCTTCCCAGTCCCCAGAGGTCCCCTGAGCTCCAAGACTCATTAATAACCCCCCACCAGCACTCTATTAGCAGTTCAGAGATCTCTCCGTGTGGTTAGCTGAAAACCCCTGAGCGCAAATTATCCACTCCTGGTGGATACCCAGCAAGAGCACCAGCTGCTGAGCAGCTTTCCTGCGGTGGGGGCATCTCACCCAGGGATCTGCACACCTGCTGCGCGCTGCTGCCCACGCTGTGCTGCCGCAGACAGACTGCGCTTCCAGCTAATCCTGGGCAGAGAACAGGTTCCTTCTGATCTGGATTTAACTGAACACTCCTTCTTGCCCTTTATTATTTCTTTTTTCCTTAGGACCTTTGTTTCCCTCATTACTTCCCCACATTTTCTCATTTCTAATTCATATTTATTGCAGTGAACTTCCCCTTGTCACTGTTTGCTAATTATAAATATGTATTTTATGACTGCATTTACTGCCCCCGAACCCCAGCTCATTTGCAAACAACCAGCACCCCACTCTCTTAGTGTGGTTTTTAGACTTTCTGGGAAAACATCCTAAATAAACCCATTTTAAATCAGAGCTGGAAGGAAAGAAGCCACAGCTACGCTGGCCAGCTGCATTATATGCTGCTACCGGCAGCAGTGAAACGGGGTTTTCACATCCTGAAATCAAAAGCGAGGATGCCAAGTGGTGTCAGGGAGGGAGGGAAATGGAGTCCTGGTGCCTCCCCTCCCTCCCCAGGGCGTCTCTCTTCCATAGGGCAATGCTTCTGTGGAAAAGCCTCCCCATTTCCCGGGGATGACAGAAGCCAGAGCACCCTGCTTCCAGCCTGGCTCCCACCAAACACGCCTGCTGCTCCTTCTGGGATTTTCCTTGCAAGTGAACAAGCACGCTAACCCAAGAGAAACCTGTCAGCTTTCCACCAGCTTTGGAAGTTGAACTGGTTCCCATGGGAAGCCCAGCAGCATGGGACTGCCTGCCTCCGTCCCGGAGGAGAGGTTTCCCCTCTGCAGCAGTTTCATGGTAGCAGATCTCAGCTACTAATGAAACCATCAGCCTCCTTCTTACTCAGAGTTTGCAGTTTAAAATGTTATTTTCCAACTGCACACAGATGAACTTCTTTTCAGGCAGCGTACTGGCTGTATAGAATGATCAGCTGAGGAATTAATTTGATTTAAACTTCACGAAGTGTAATCAGCTAAGCAACACACTGACTTCAAGTTCTGTAATCATTTTCATCTGGCAAGAGTAAGACTGAAGTAGATTTGCCCTTGGGCTGGGAACAAACACTGACTTGGGAAACTGCAGCATAAAATTGTTAGAAACATGGAAAGTATTTCAGGCCCGGCAGCAGGAGACCTCAAGACGGGTCACTCAGACTGAAACCTCCAACGTTTGCACAGATTTTCAATTTAGAGAGTAGTGAAGAGATTAACGAGCCATTACTACTGCTGTCTGCTGCAATTTGTGCGTCTCTAGCAAGGTGATCTACTGTCCCAACATGTTCGTTAACTGTGGGGAGGCTGGGCCAGAAAGATCTGTATCTTTAGCATCTATATCATTAGTGGAGGGAATGAGAAAGTATGCCCTTCCTGGCCAAATACGAGGGAGATGAAAGGCGAAGAGCCCTTGAGTTGGGTGACAAACTGCTAAAGTTTTGACTTTAAAAGTCTGTGTAAGTAAATAAAAATCTCCATCTAAGGCTGTAAATTGCTTCCAGTGTTCCTCAGAGGCATTATCCTAGTCAGTCAGCCATTCAGGAATTCAAAACATTGCTACAGACTTTCCCAGCTTAAAAATAGTTTCTTCCACATCATCAGAAACATGTATGAGCTAAAAAAAGCTTTTTTATGGAAAGACTGGAGATCTGTCCCATCAGACGTACTGGATCAACTCTCAGTTCCCAGTCTGAATCAAAGGGCACGCAGGACCGCCGCCACCGTCCCCACGCAGCACCAGCAGCCAGCCCCCCTGCAAGGAAAACCTTGGGAACACCGGGAGCTTGAGGAGGAGTGCACACGAACAGCTCGAATCATTTACTTCCTTTCATTCCAGGACTGTTGAAGCCCAGATCATCTTTCCCTTCTCTCCCTCCAAAGCTTAGACAGGTGGGAAGCAGACTTCTTCTCATGCTTTGGAGAAAATTGTATTCAAGGATATAATCCAAGCCAGGAAATGCCAGATCTGGCCATAATATACCGGAGATGTCACTGAAGCAGAGAGCCTTGTGACATCCGGGGCTAGGGACAGTTTTATTTTTGCTTTCTAGCCACCCAACACTGCAAGTCACTCTAGATCCTAGAGAAAAGAAAAATGTACAGGGCTTCTGATGGAGAAGTAGAATCCTCAGGGAGGGGAAGAGCAAGCTAGGGGAGGCTCCTGCCTTGGACTTCTCTGTTCCTCCTGTAAGGATGCAAGAATTTTCTTTCCTCAGTTTATATAAGCTGCATAAAGATCACCCTGAAACGCAGACCCAGAACTTCCCTCCAAGGCTGAAAGGCAAACATGAACTAAACCCAAAGTGCTTTCCTCTAGGGTTCTAGACCAGACAGCTGTACAGACAACGGGACAGAACCAGGTGGGCCGCTGGGGCAGCCTTGCTGCTGGGCACCTCTCATCGTGTTCCCTGCAAGCCGAGACCGAAGCAGTGATGCCTACTGGGGAACACACGATGGCCAGCCCGCTCCCTTGGCCTCTACGGGTCAGCCAAGCTCAAGTCACTTCTGTTAATGTATTGCTTAGGCTTTTAGGAGCCAGATTTAGTAGCAGGTGATGAAGTTATTCAGAACATAACTGGCATTGAGGATATGGGGTGTTGGATGGTTTGTTTTTAAACACATTTCAGCTTCTTTCCCCTTCCCTGACAGAATTCAGTTCTGAAGCTCATGCCATTTCTCTTTCTGCCATACATCCATGTTTAGAGTTCAAAATGTATCTCGTGAGTATTTAACCTTAAATGCTGAGTGGAAGCCAAAGCTCTTTGAAAATGTGCATCAGGCTTTCCTTGAAGCAATTCTTGTTTCAGAGAAGGAGAACATGAGCCTTTCAATCTTTGTTCTGGAAGCAGAATGCTTACACACAAGACTTTCCCAAAGAGCATACGGTTCGACCATTTCAAAATGACCAGAATGCAAACCCTGCAAGTAAAGCAGGAGCTGGTGGTTTCAGCTGTCAATGCCGCTATAAACAGCTGTGGTTCATGAAGTACAATGCTGCAGACCACCGGCTCACAGTGATGTGGTCCTGGGGGCAGATTCTACCTGGAAATGTGCAACTCCTCTAGCATCTGATCACGGATGTGCTAGACGTCTAGCTAGAGGCACCATCTGGCTGTGAAGGACGATGGTCCCCCATCTAAAGTTGGAATTCAGGCAGTATATATTTTTATAGGAACATATAAAATGTTTTTACTCCTTCAGACTACCTACATCCAAACAGCCAGCGTGCAAACGGCAGCTTCATCAAAGGGGCAACTCTGGTCGGCTCTAAAAGCAGCGACAATGCCAACCTACACCTTTGCAGCAGCTCCAGAGGTGCTGGCCGATACTCAAGACTAGAACCAAACAGAAAAACATTCAGAAGACAGAAAAGCTGATGACCCTGCCAGCCATATTTCAGAACAAACAGTTCACTGGCCTGGGCACGCATTCAGGAGGTAGGTATTATCTCTCAGGAAAACTATAATAAAAAAGAATAATCATACATACTCTGCCCATTTTGGAAAGGACAACTCTCCCATGTTCAAGACAAATGGGATGCATACAAGGCTGGGTTAGCATCTCTCTCTGGCTCCCTGGACCAAAGATTATATGAGGTGGAGAAGGGAGAAAGAATCCTCTAGCATTTTTCACATCAAACTACAAACCCGCAGACCTGGGCCCAAGGCTCTGCTCCAGTATTTATGGAACTGTTTCCACTTCCCTTCCCCTTTGCATTTCAGACAAAAGAACAACAAAGCCCAGTCCTGAATAATGCAATAGGCTGATGCTTAGGATGCTCAAGTGAAAGGCAGGAAACCCAAGTGCAAGTCTTTGACTTGAATCAAGCAGAGTACAAACATCAAATCCAGATTGCTTATTTCCTTAGACAACGCAACACAAGAACACTTCGTTTGAGATTTCATTACTTTTGATCTGCACGACCACTGGAGAACACTTAGGCAAACCTAGCACCTGCCATAACCACTGGATTTTTCGGTGTTTCGGTGGTTCCCGCTCCCCTCCCCTCCCCCCACCCCCCCCACCCCACCCCCCACCCCGCACTGCCATTTGCTCAGTAGGTGCTTGAAACAGAGTTCATGTTCATATTAGTGTAGCATTAGCTGGGTTAACTAGTGCACAGCTGCAAGAGTGCACTGATGTGTTTTATAAATTATGTATGTGCTAGAATTAGTTTTTTAAAGAATTCCTAAAGAACTATGTGCATATGCACATAGTAATTCAGTTGTTGCTGCTATTTGCATTACTTTTTGGTACTCTGCGACCCCGCAGCAAAGCACTGAGCTTCCCAGGTCTGGCAAAGACACTCGGAGAAATCTGAGTGGGTGAAAATGAGAGGAAGCATCAGGTGTGCAGGGTACCTATCTCAATAGTAGTGCCCAGGGAGGGGCAGAGATATGAAAAACAAGATGGAACATTTCAACTCAATGAGGTTGTAACAAAAATCCTGTCTTGCTCCTGTCCACAAACAGCAAAATAAATTATAACTGCAAATGCATCCCAATATGATGGCCACAGTGGGCAAAAGACCCCTCTCTCTTCACTAGAATGTGACAATGCAACAAAGTACAAGACCTCAGAAGCTGACCTAACTGCGTTTGTCTTCCTTAAGTATCTGAGGAAGAGTGATTTTCTAGCTACCAAGTGACCTGGCTTATAAACAGAGATTAGGACCAGGTTTCAATCACTTAACTCTATTATGAAACTTAGTCGGGAAAAGAACCCACGGCAATTTTTGAAGAAAAGGTTCTGAAGTAAGTTCCCTTCCCAGTTACTACTCCAGCTGAGACAGGCTGGTTTTCAGAACATACTGCAATCAACTGGTATGCCCACGGTCAAAACTCTGTGCTCTTCCCTTCTCAAGGCAGCTGCATCTTTCCGCATGTACTTTGGAGAGCGAGCTGCTCCTCAGCACCAAAGCATGATCTCCACCGAGCCACCCACCTTGGAGAAGACTCACCAGCTTTGGCAAGAGGATCACTTGAGAGTTGGGAAAACCCCAGCAGAACTTCAGCTGACAGGCCTCATATCCTCCTGCATCTTTGAAAGTGGTTAATACCCCAGCCCAGAAACGCCTCATGCCTGCCTGCTTCAGAGGAACAAGCAGCTTTGACTCCCACAAACAGGTTGCTTGACATTAATGCTTTAAACAGAGGAAGCTGCTGTAAGTAAATATGTAGCTTGTGAGCTTGTAGGGATAGCAGAAAGAATTTGTTTAAAGATCAGTCTTTCTCTGTTCAAACTGTTATGAAGAGACATAAGGGAGTTTTTCTTTCCTACTTGTTGCAGTTTTCTGGAGATGAATTGTACAACCTGGCCTAGCAAATTTCCTGCTATAACAAGTTGTGATAAATAAACAGTGGCTAACTAACAAGTTAGTTCAATATTTACACAACCTTTTCATTTCTAAGTACGTGGCACAGATTATTAGAAAAGACGAAATCCCTTCAGATAAACACGTAAGATTTTCCACTGAACAGCTTGCTCCCTCCCCAGAAACAGGGAGCGACAATCCCCAGCGTACAGCAACACTCAGATCTAGCAGCTGGCACGGGATCCACGACAAAGCAAAGCAACCTACAAAGAGCAGCTCTTTTCATTGCTGGATACCTGCAGCAGGCAGGCATGCTACTGGTTGCTTGCATTTTTTTTTTTAGTCTTTACCAGATAACGCAGCTGCCTACTGCTGATAACATTTATTTATGTGAGAAGGTGAACCCGCTGATTAGGAAGCCACAGTTCTTGTGTGCACTGAAATTTCCTGCGAACAAAAGGTTAAGATCGCAGCCTATCTTCCTCCTCCTGCTCGACAGAAACTGGAAATAACAAGCATACACACAGCATGGGAAGCCGTCTTTGGGGAAACCACAGCAAACCTTTACACCCAGAGCCTGTAGAGGAGGCGTGAACACCAGACCTGGGAACTTTTATTCTGCTCTTGAAAACAAACAAAAGAACCCAAAAGTGAGACCGCAAGGCATTTGAGAAAACATTGAGAAAAGATGACCATGTCAAAGGAGAGTGGAGATGCTCATTCGTCAGCAATCCGGATATTCTTCAGAGGAGGGCAGAATTTACAGCTGAGAAAATTTTCCAATGTAAAGAACATTTTAAAAATAAAATCATAATAAAAAAGTTTTGGCTCAGCAACGTCAAGGTTTTGGCTAAAACCCAGCATTTGCAGTAAGGTGTTTATACAACTGAGGAGAACACTCCTATAGTGATCTTGATTGTAGTGATCTAACATATAATCAGTACAGAACAATTTTTTCAATAAGGTAACAACGTAACTGCTTGTTCTTATTGCCGCTTTCACTCAGGTTTAAAAACATCTTTTTCCCTTTCAGCCATCTTACACACTTCATAAATGCAACATCATATGCTTATTCCAAGTTCTCACTTAGCAAAGCTGACCAAGTAGGGGAAAGCAGTCTATGGCACACAGTAGCTGTAAGAAAATTTTTCAGCTCATGCTCTTCACTCACCCTCCTACTTTCCCTCCCAACATCCCTTCTGTAGTGCTCCTTTACTATCATCACGTTTTAACAGGGCATCTTCCTTCTTTCCCCAGGCACCAGGTAGCTGTGCATATGAAATAACTATTGAGACCAGTGCTCCACAGCGGTGTACTGCTGGAGTCAAACTGAAAACAAAAATCTCCTATTCCTTAAAATAACCTAGCCCTTCCTCAGTGCTGGGCTTGAAAGCCTGTCACAATTACTGGGGTCAAAAGAAGCCTCCTCTTCTGCTGTCAGCACTGCAAAGCACAAACACATATTGTTTGCGTCCTTTATAGGTGGTTTCTTTTCCCTTCACACAATGACTCCTCTCACCTTGTTGCTAGGGGAGCAAGTGCAATTCCACCAACTCCAGCATGCCAGAACTGAGAAGACCCACTAGATACTCTGTCAAAAACAGAGCCCAGGCAAGAAAGGACTCTGTCCACCTGAACAGCATGCCGGTTCACAGCAGCCGGCAGCCAGAGCTATGCTCTTGCTCAAGTTCTGTTTGCCAGACTTGGAGTCCAGGTGTCCTCACACGTGGGAATGCTTCTCTGAAGCTCCCCCTTACACACCCCATGCTGTTGAATGCATCTGCCCATCTGCAGTTTTAAATATTTGCAGCAGTGGTGGAAAATGAACCCCAACCTCCAACACCAATCTATTTTAAACTTTGGGCTAAAGAAACTGCTAAAAAAAGCAGTTTTCAGACTTTACTAAGTGTTGCTGTTAACATGCAGTTACATTATCCATCCTTCTGCTATTTTCTGTTTGGCCTACTGCCTCCCAAAAGTAAGCACATGGGGGAAGGGGAGGGGGCACAGGCAAGACACATCCCAGCAGTTGGAGCCATATTCTTAATAATAATGAATGAATATGTGTTAAGCTCACAGAAAGGCATGTTTCAGTGCCTGATTTTTAATAGCTCTTGGTTAGAGTGAGGCCTACAGAACAACTTCCTCCTGCCAAGCAATCACATTTTAGTATAGTGATGACACCATGTTATTCAGTTCTTTTCTTTAAAAAAACCCCACAAAATTGAATGTCACCATGGGAACAGCCTAAAGTTGATTTTGGAAAGAGGCTCATTTCCTATAGCTTTTCTGTTGGCATAAAAATAATGTCACTGAACTGTATCCGAAGCAAGTGCTTTATGAAGTATCAAAAGATAGCAGTCAGTGCTGAAAATATCCTCCCTACGGTTGATTTTTTTTTTTTTTTTTTTTTTTTTAGTTTCTGAAGCAGAATAAAGGGCCCAGAAAGGTTTCTGCCCTGTTTTTCTCAACAAGAAACACACCCCAAGTTACCACCAGCGTGATCTAATTAAATCATTCTTCAGCCTATAATGTGTAATAAGTGTCAGTATGGAAAAAATCCTTCTTAGAAGAACAATTGTAACTTAAAGCGGTCATCCTGGTTGGCTGGCTGAACAAATGACACATGTTCACACAAGAATAATTCAGTCAACCGTCTTAATAAGGATTTACTTTAAACAGAACCTTGTATGGGTACACTAGACTCAGTCTCATTAAGGAGTAAGTTGGATTTTTATACAGCATGAACCACTGGCAATCTAAAACAGACCCACTGAAGAATGGAATGGAGAATCAAACGCAATGTTTCAGACCCAAGCTCTATGTGCCTTTAATACTTTCTTTCTCCTTTTCTTTTTTTTTTTTTTTGAGAGAGTGCACACTACGACAGACATTTGCATTTATCATGTTTTTAACTTCTTTTCTAAGGATGAACTCTCTGAATCTGCATCTTCCAACTCCGCTCTGTGTCTTTTCAGTCCTCCGAGAGACTGAGTGCTCTCACTGCCCGTAGGATGCAAGTCAGCAGTATCCTCTCTCGTGCTCACGCCATAGCTGTTGCAGTCCACTTCAGACAGGCAGCAGTCTTTGTGCAAGGTCACACCCATCTGTACAAGGTTGCCATTATCAGCACTTGAGTGCACCTGTAGTCCTTGTGTCACAGTCTCCTGCTCTCCAAAACTCTGTCCATTGTTGAAGCATGAAGGGCGAAGATGCAAGTGGCCGTTATTGTGGTTAACACAGGAGGTGTCGAGGCTCCTCTCCTCACTGTCATCAGTCTGGTTTCTGGAGCAGTGACCCGACATGCTACAGATGGCAACAGTGGAGAATGGAGGGACCAGTGCGTGATGGCTTGATGCTGGTTGACAGTTCTGACTATTTTTCTGTTCTACAAGTCCTGCAGTCTGAATGCAAGATTCTTCGGTACAACTATTTAGCCCTTTGCAGTTAGCTTTTCCATTGAGCTTTTTAGTCTCAAAAGAATGCTCTATACCTCCGCTGCTAGCGTCTTCAGACGTGTTTTCTTGACTCTCCATCCGCCGCTGATTGTCACATTCATGAGCTTGACCATTACTAGAATTTTCTATCAAGCCACATTCTTTTAAAGTTTCTCTGTTGTGGCTTTCAGTAGAAAGAGCTGGGGAGCCTTGAGGAACTACTGAACTCAAGTTCCTAACATCTTCCTTATTTAGTGAGTGTGCTGTACTGTGCCTTCCACTAGTTCCTGGTTTCCCCTCGTCATTCTCTCCATCTGCTTTGGAGGATTCACCATCTTTGCCAGCTGAGTACGATATGTAAGAATAATGAAGCCATTTGTAAGCTTTGTAAATCTTTCTCTCCACTGATTCACTGTCTGAATAAGGAGATGTCCTTTCTTTGAGAACTTCTTTGTTGGCTGAACTCCTTTCTGGCGAAGAAGCTGGAGAAGAAGAGAGATCATCTACTTTGATCTGGGGGTAGTCATAGATGTCCTCACCTATGTAGGGGGTCACACTTTCTGTGTTAGTGCTAGTCCTTTCCTCCTTTTGCACCTTCTGTCGGCGCCTCAGTGCATTGCGCTGCCTCATAGATGTGCGTCGTTCATTCAGTTCCTCTTCATCTTCCGTGCTGCTGCTGCTGCTGGAACTGCTGGATTCGTTCTCCTCAGGACTTGGGGACTGTGGCCGTGGGAAAAGGTCTGTATCTAGTTCTGCCTCACAGGTATTGTCATCAGAGTCAGACTCATTGGAAAGGGCCAGGAGACGTTTATCCTGATACTTCCTCAGTGCAGAGAGCCTCTGCTGACGGGAAGCCACATCTTCTCTGGCTGAGGGGGATGCAGTGGATCTTAAGGCCCTTAAGTTATAGGCAGTTTCATCAGACTCTTCAGCCACATGTGGTGGGGAGTGATGCAAAGAGGTGGAGGACTCTGACTCGCTGTAAGCAGAGCGTTCACTTACACCTGCGTGGAGCTGCAGGATTGTGCTCTCACTGAGGTCACTATCTGAGTCAGAACTCCAGCCCTCAATCTCGCGGCGCACCAGGGAGTCAAAAAAGGCCATCATCCGTGGATCCTCCTGAACTGACTGGTTGGCATAATCATGGGACAAACCACTACCACTATTCAACACAAGACTGATGTACTCTTCGTGAGTGTAGAGGCAACGTGAATCATCCTCAATTCTACCATCCAGGTCCCCTGTGCAGTCAGGCTGCTTGTAAGGACTCCAGATCTGTAACAGAAAACAAAAAAAATGCGCATGTCTTTGAATTCATAAACTATTGTAAACATTTGAAACAGAACAGTAGCGCAAATACCCAGAACAATTGCAGTGCAGACTGTTTTTATTAATTTTTACCCCTCACTCATCAGTATTCCAGAGATGTAGGGTTTTTTCTCCCCCTTTACAAATGTTTTTTTTCCTGCATCTACTTCACCCATCCAGAACTTGAAAGCTCTCATACTGCAGATTGTCCATCATTTCAGTATTACATTGTGTAGTAATTTCTTCCAAATTGCAGGGCTCTATTTTTATGTAATAGGGGATGCTTACTCACTAACGGTGAGAATAGTTTGTTGCCTACAATACAGCTTTAGCACTAATGAAAGCACTTGTTTCCCAGGAAACTAGAGTTGCTTGTGCCAGTGATGTAGAGTAACATTTCATCCAGCTGCATAGTCAGTCACACCTGATCAGCAGGCAGCGAGCTGAATGCACGGAAGTGAAAAGCAGAGCTGCACTACTCCCTTTAGGGAACAGTCACGAAGAAAAGAAAGCATCCAACATCCTCTCAAGACACAGCAGTTGTTTTAGTTAGTGGAGAAAGGTGAAGAAGTGTTTTACTGAAAGCTATTTCTGACATGGAGAGAGGTAGTAACATTGCAAAGTGTAACGATTTCACCAATAACAACAGCCTTGACTGTGCTTTCCTCAGTTTTCCTGGTGTGGAGGGGAAAAGGGAAAAAGAAAAAAAAAATCCCCAAAGAAGATCCACCAATAAGATCCATCAGTAAGAAACTGATAATCCATAGCAAACATAAGAGTTGGATCTCCTCACCTTTCTCAGTTTTACTCAGATTTGGGGACAATATAACTAAGGCTCTCATTGGACAACCACTACCATTTCATTCTAGATTGATGGTTAACATTTATGTACAACACTTACTGAAAGCAGAGCTAGTATATTGCTTATTCACAATACTGTCTTAATGTTCCGTTTATAAAATATCCAATTTCAGTCATGCTTTGGTTTTACCATGTTAACAAGCTCAGGGAAAAAAAAATATCTATGCCAGCTGTCTATAGCAGGTTGGCCTTTTGGGATAGACTTTGGCACAAACATCTAACTCTTTCCCCCAACAGAAATTAGTCAAGTTTTGTTCCAAGTAGACAAAACCGTGAACAAAAAGTGTCTTTCCTCTGTAAATGGGATAATCAGCACTCATCTCACAGATGCGTAGTTAACACATGCAACATAATCTGATACTACCACGACAAGCGTTATAGAAAAAGCCCATGAGAATGCCAGTAATTCTGCATTCAGAGATTTTAAACAGTGTATGGTAAGACTACACCTTTAATATTGGAAGTAAAACGAAATAAATTATCTTGCACCTACTTTTTCAGCACAGCCAAATTTAAGAGTAACCTTCATTCTGGAATTCTCCCAAACTTGAATGCCTTTACTTTGCATCCTCTGTAATTTATGGTTAACAGAGCTTCCACATATGATCTGCCTATGCAGATAAGAGACGCTATTCCAAAACGAAAGTGGCTGCAGGTATACGTTTTTCTGTACGGCAATCATCAAGCTGCCTTTCAGAGCAAAGACAAAGGAATTTTACATTGCATTACATTAGCCTGTTACTAGGAACGTGCCTCAATATCACAGTGTGTTCGCTACTTGTACTTAATTGCTATTTTTATTATTTGCAGTACTTAAATTGTCTTCCAGTACAGTTCGTTAATATAATACTTGAAACCAGAATGAAGACAGTCTCCATTGCTTAGTTCAAGCACTGCAGTTACTAGATACAGGGCTCAAGGGACAAACATCAGGTTTGGATAAAGATACCAAAACCCAATCTAAGCCATGTAGAGACTTCCATCAACCGTACATTACCTTTTTGAATTCAAGAGAACACAACGAGTCTCTCCTTATGCTCTGATTATTTCTCATGCTACACTTCCTAAAGACAATGTAGAAGAGAGTCTTCTCTCGGTGGATGCATGAGAGAGATTGTCGATTTGGGGATACATCAATTTTTTTAAAAGAAAAATAGAACTCTGCTTGCTTAAAGGACTATTTGGAGTTGCTGCCTTCTTGATGATTTACCTAGCACACGTTCAGTACCTTCTCTCACAATTTGTCAGATGCTTTCCCCTCTTTGTCCCACCACTGAGCATTTCAGCGTGTAGATCAGATCTTTTTCTATTTAAGAAGCATATACCTTCTTATAAATGCTTCATACTGTGTGCCTGGACAAGTAGAGTGGCATTCCTCAAACAGTCTTAGCAGTGTTAGATTGATCACTAGGTTTTATAATTATTTTTTTTAAGCAGGAGAATTAGAAAACTCTTAGATTCTGTATGAAATAATAAATGGAGGAGAGGTAGAGTCTGCTCTGAAGTCCCACTTGGAAAGATCTGGGTTTTAATGAAAAGTCATCTAAAAAGGTACATAAAACATGCACAGAGAGATTCTGCATCCTTGTTAGTGCTACCAAGTCTTTCTGCTAACTCTGCAAGCATCAGAGAAAATACAGCAATGTTAAATACTGACAAGATAGCTACAAAGAGTCTATAGCAAGGCTTTTTCCCTTCCGAGACAGATTTGTTCACAAAGGAGGAGCAAATGATAAAGAGAATTCAAGGGAATTCAGGATGAATACCTGTTTGTACAGGATCAGCTGTCTCTGTGGAGACTGATATTCCTACTTTCTAGACATTTTGCTATGAGGGATTGTGAGGGCCTGCCAGAGTTGCACAAAGAAATTAGACTAAGACTCTATCCTTGGCAGAACCAGGAAGTCTTTAAACTGGCAGCAACTGGTCCAGTTATCCCTGTGACATCTGAAACGTGCTTCTTTGTAAATAGAATGTCTCTTGTCTTTTTCTCATCCTCTGACATGCCATGTTGAGGAAGAATGTGAGCAAATTGGAGAAAATAAGTTGGCAAATCATCCCACTGAACAACACTCTATCAAGTTCTTTCTCTGTCAGATTACTCACTGATGCCCTGAGTACAGATATAAAAATAGGAACAGAAACAGAAAAGGGGAGTGCAAAATTGGTTCTTTACTTCAGCTGAGATGCTTCAGAGAGAATCTTTGAATTGCTTGTATACCATGGTGGCAAACCCTCAAATTTTAAAACAAAAAAGTAGTTATGCTCATAGCGTGAGAATAATTAAAACCAACTATATTAGATTATCTGATTAGGCAGAGGCGGCTAGCCACAATGACATTAATCTGTCACCATAGCAACATGGGCAAATAGACTTTTCTATCTTTGATATACTGATGATTTTTAAACAAATGGGACCTACAGCAGCTGTGCTCAGTTACACAGTATTCCATTTCCAATACAAAACAGTATTTTCTTTCTGAAAATCCTTACACACTTTATTTATTCTATCTTTTCTGGAACTGTCTTCTAACTGCATTGCATTACTCTCCACAGCCCTCCTCTAAGCCCCACACATCAGAGGGAATGGCTCATTTATTTCTCCCACAATGCAATTAATTTTCCTGCCAGCACATCCCAACGTCTCACACACTTAACCGAGGGGAAAGTGGTATTTCTCTGTTTTATATTGCTTTAGCCCTCATGGTGAATGCTTGCTGCAAATGATGATTTTTAGTTCACAGCTGTGCTTTTCCATACAGCTTTACTGAGGTTCAGGTTTCTGAAATGGAAGGCAATGAACAATTCATCTGAGTTGATGTGTCCAGCGTACACTGTCTGGAGTGAAGGCTTCTAGTATCCTTTATTTATGAGCTTGCTGAGTCTTATTTTAGGTTTCTGAAACCTCCTCACTTGGATATTCACTGTTCCACCCCCTGCATCTTATCAACTATATTCTCAAACCTAGCAGAAATCAAACCCTGAACCACTGAGTTACTGAATTATATTCTTGTAGGTGCTGTACAACAAAATAAAACCAAAGCAAAAAAACCTCATAACCACAAAGGTCAAAATCATTTGTGTGAATACTATTCATTTCAGCAGGGCTAGACCTGAGATGAATTTGTATCTCATTTGCAATCAGCATTAAAATAGCAAGTGTGTTGGCAGAAGCACATGGAATTACTGAATGGCTTGTCTGTATCATGCCTTGATGCTGCTGCTATCAGTTCCTCACTTCTAGAAGTACTAAATTTAGGGCAGCTAGTCTAAAAATTAAGGACTCGGATAAACAACTACTTACATCCACATTTTTAATTCATCACAGAGTTTCTAAAATTGAGGGTATGGAATATCAGCGAACCACAGTGAAGTTATCTTCTGTGATTTAATTCCGGAAAGATTTTTAGAAGACACTTGAAGGACAGTAAGAGGAAGGACACTTCTTAAAGAACTGATTAAAACAAACAAACAAAACCCAACAAACCATAAAAAAAACCTAACTACAATTTTTATTTATTGCTCTTCCTCTTGCCACCTCAACTTCTCCGAGCAAGCAATCAAGCAATTACATGGGGGAAAAAGGACAGCCAGGCAAGGGAAGGACTGGTCTTCCCAGCTGGGTTTAAGGCAGTAAATAGCCCCTCGGAACTGCTGCTGTTGTTTTTCCTGTTTTGCCCTTCTTCTAGTGGCAGTTACTAGCCTCCAGCCTATCTGTACAAGTAGCTGGAATGAAGAAGAAACCACCATTGTATGGTCACCCGCAAACTGCTGTTCACGAAGACAGTACTTTTTTAAAGAGTGAAGTCATGCAGATCAGACAAGATGTGAGCCTTAGAACAACCTGATCCCCAAACAAAGCCCATTACAAGCTGAGACAAAATGACATACAACAAAGGAGTAAGAAGTTCTGGCTCGCTAATAAAGTTAATACATTAAACACCTTTCCCTTAATTTGTTTCTAGCTTACAATGTTTGGGGAATTCAGCTCCTTCAAAGCAACTACATGAGTTTCACTGCACATACTGTGACACACCAGGCATTCTCTTCTAAGGAAGCATTCAAGCAGAGGTGTCTTTGAAAGAGTTACACAACCTGTGACTGGAGCCTTAATCGAACTAACCTTTTAATCACTAGGCAAAAAAATAACCCTGCCAAAACCCTAGCAGAAGTACACAAAAGCAACACAGGGGATGTTTATACCAATGCTAATCCAACAGTCTAAGCACACTCACGCAGGAAGGATTCATAGGGTGAAGGGTCAACAGATCTAAAATCCAAAAGGGAGAATTCAAGCTGCATGAATCAAGTTCCCAAAGCAAAAGAAATGCCTCTGGCAAAACTGTTGTTAAACAGTGGCAGTTTGATTACTTGGAAATTGAAAAAATCAGTGACTTGGTAAGACTGTTCAATGCACTTTTGTTCAAACACTGTATTGATAGATTTGTGATCAAACCTGTCAGAGGGACACAGATGAAGAAAGAAGTAGAAAAGCAAATTAAAGTACCAGTGGAAGACAGAAGAGAAGGAAAGCTAAACTACAGTCAGAAGCCAACTGCTGACAATACTTGTAATGCAAGTGATGCAGCCTGGCATTGGGCCATGGTCCCAGGATTTTGGGCCAGTTCTGGTCCATAAGTGGCAGACCAATAAAACATTCCTTTGTAGGAAAAGTTCATTCAGTCATCTTGTAGGTGACTGAAGTGTTTACTAATACTCAATTTAGTGCCTCACGCAGGTAAGACTTTTATGAAGTCATTCACCAAAGTTAGAAGCAGCATCAGTTCTCATTATCCTACTTAAAAATTAAATCATTCTGGTTTCATACATCTTGTTGATAGACCTAAATTATAGCAAAATTTCTATGGCAGCAGAATGTAAAGTACATTAGTGTAGCATTTTTCTGCCTCCCCACCCTCAACCTCTGCTGCTAGAAATGACAAAAAAGTTACTGCCTTGCTCACACAGTATTGGCTGTCTTTCCTTAATAAAAGAAAGTTTCAGAACCTAACAAAGTTTTTATCTCTTTACATTCCACATAAAAAGGAACAAACTTACTAAAAATACTGTACATTGTTAGAGGATTAAAAAAACATATCGTGGAAGGTATTAAGCGTCCTGTTTCCTCTGGAAGCCACAGGAAGGTATACTGAATTGATTCAATGCAGAAGTGTGTACAAAAATTATAGAAGGGCTCCTGAGGTAGCATTTGGGACAAATCAGCTAGGTCAGGCTAGGCTAAGGCTCAACAATAGTCTTTGGAGAGATTTTTATCAAATTTTAGCCTAAAGTATCAGAAGTCTTACAAGATTATATTACATCTGTGACCAAATTCTCCCAAAGAATGACTGCGTGATATTTCAGTTATATAAGGAATGGAACTGGAAAAAATTTCCTTTTTCAAGGTAAAAAACTAGGAAATTCTGATCTTATCCCCTATCTCCAAAACCTTTAAAATTGAAATGGATTTTAAAGTTGAAATGCCCAACGAAAAATCTGTGTCAGTTTAGCCAGCAAATGAGACATACCACTTTAAAAAAGCCCAAGATGAGAAGACAGGATGGGTGTGGAAAAGAGTGATGCTGAGGAAAACAAAGCATTTCTTCCTGAAATATTGAAAGAGTACATTTTCTGATACTTAATCTTACCTTTATAATCTTTTCAACGCCAGAAGAACAGATCATGTAAGTGTGAGGATTAAACCGGACTTGGTTTACAATTGACCGATGACCTTTCAATACCATAAAAGCACCATTGACAACCCTGCCAATGCCACCTAGGGGAAAAACAAGCACACACTTAAATGAATAATTAAATCTTCATATTGCTTTCATTCATAATCATTTAAAGTCATATTATATTTGACAATGCACTTCAGCTTTATTTTGCAATATTTTAAGGCCTGTGTTAGCTGCAGAATTCCAATTTTACGAGCAATGCCACTATGAAAAGCTACAAGTTTGATGAAAAGCATCCTTCCGGCAAATGAGGCCTTGGAGGCCAACTCTGATTCAACTATCTAAACAAACAATGAAAATTTTGACCTAATATGACAAGTATGTGAATAAGAACAACATACATACTTAATGAAATCACCAGTGAAACCACAGTGCCTAAGGCATGACACTGCTTACAGTTTGTAAATTTGAAGCAGAGGCAAATAAAGACGTTCACTTTTTTAATAGCTATACTCTTCTTTATTTATTTTTTAAATCACCAATTCATTACTGTCATAGTTGACCCTAGTCTGATGGATGGGAATTTAAAGGAGGCAATCTTCAAGGTTACAAACTGAGTTACTAAACTACAGCTGTATTTAGTATAGCCTTGCCTAGACCAGTACCTATAACAACTCAATATTTCTGTGAATCAAGCTTAGAGAGGGACCTGAAATAATACCATCTGACCAGCGGGTTATATCATGCTTTGTCACAAGGCAGGGAATTAGCTGAAAAGGAATGCTTTTGTGCTAATGGTAAAACTCAAAACAGAAGCCAGACAACTTTTCTGCTTGGTCATTGACTCTTACTAGGTCTATACACCAAAGCAAGAAACCGTCACACAGTGTTTTTTTTATATTAACAGACTCACATAATTCAAACCACAAATTTGCTAAAATGCACACCAGTGTATCTGAATAAACAAGTGTCAATCAACATGCTAGGACTAACATCTACAGTGAAAAAAACCAAAATGTTTCAAAGTAGGGAAGTAAAAACTCAAAACCACTTCAGAGGAAAACAATCACGCTATTTACAATTTCAAAGGTCATAAGAACACCTTATAGAAAGTTAAAATAATTTTATCAGCTTCTGTGCTACTTACAGTTGTCTTAACACTAAACAAGTAAACTTTATGTTCTTCTTGCTGAAGATGTTTGCTATCCTCCTTTGACCTCAACAGGAGCTCTTTCAAGCTGAAATAGCTGCTGGTTTAAGCCCTAAGTCCAATGTTGAACTACCCGTCTTTTAAAACTGAGTCAGAGTTCTCCTGCAATGCATGTTTCTCAAAGAAAAGCTTGCATCAACACCGCAGGGTAGCAAGATAGCAAGATACAAGGGTCAGGGAGAAAAAAAAAAAAAAAAAAAAAAAAAAAAAAAAAAAAAAAGAAAAGAAAAGAAGGCATTCCTCCATCACCTTCCATTTGTTAGGTTACATAAAGAGCTGCAGCTAGTGAGCTTGTTGTTCAGCCCCTCTCCTCTGAGAGATACTACTCTATCCCTTTCACTCATTATAACTACATTCTGAAGACCAGACTGATGTGTACATTGTGTACAAATGATGATACGGATTTAGAAATAAGGAGTCATCCAACTCCTAAAAATCTGCAGATAGATCTTTTTATTGCTTCTGGAAAGAGTTCTGTTGCACAAATCAATTTTTGCAGAGCAAACTGCAGTCTCACGGCACTTTGGGATAGAAAGATAATGTGCTTGAAGAAGGGAAAAGAGATGGCGAATAACTCCAAGGACCAAAACACATGGCCTTTTTAAAGACTTTGTATGTAGAATGACGTCTCATTTAAAATTAAGAAAACTTGAAAGGGACACTATCACTCTAGTTAATTTGTTCTCGTTTCAGTTTCACTGAAACTACATTGAGACGGAGATATCTGGAATGGTTCTTGTTTGGGTACATTTGTATTTTCTGTAAAGGTTCAGAGGTAAATTAGTGCCTTCAGCAGCTGGAGCAAGATTTCACCAATGTAAGCGAAGTTGACTGAGAAGTAACTGATTGGACAGCAAGCTCATTAAATGCCAAATTGGGTTCTTTTGATTTTCTTTCCCAT
Source organism: Falco punctatus (assembly GCF_963210335.1). NCBI lineage: Eukaryota > Metazoa > Chordata > Aves > Falconiformes > Falconidae > Falco > Falco punctatus. The sequence continues at coordinate 20,874,174 of NC_137587.1, forward strand.
TTTATGAGATTACTCATGTCCTTTTATTCTGCTCACCCTGCTAGACATTCATGACCGCATGTATAGCTGATGGCAAGTTGCCCTACTCCCACAGCATTCCTTCCAGTCAAATCACAGTTGTCAATCCAATTCCATCTATCAAGCCAATGGTAGATGGTATTATCAAGTCCAGTTCTCAACACGTTTGTCTTGACCTAGCAGACGATGCTCCAGGAAAGAGGGACTCAGGAACGAAGAGACGTTTTGCTTAGGAAATGTTGCCAAGTAATGCCTAAACCAAGTTTTAACTGTCCATGGACTCTAGCTGCCTGAATTTAGTACAAAACAAGAACTATGCCCTATGAAACACTTACAAAAGAGTTAGAAGTTAGAGAGGCAATGAATGAAGAAAGAATTATAATGGAGATGAAATACAAATTTAGCTCACCAATATCTTTGGGCTGCGTTTCCAAGTCAGTTTATCAATACATTAAGAGCACTGGATGAAAAGTACACGGCATGCTGTGTCTAGAACACGGCTCTCCCTAGGCTGTAGTCAAACCCAGCCAGTGCTGGAAGCCCAGAAAGCCAATCATATCCTGAACTGCATCAAAAGCAGCAAGACCAGCAGGCTGAGGGAGGTGGTTCTTCCCATCTGCCCCACTCTTGTGAGACCTGACCTGGACTTCAGCTCTGGGGGCCCCAGCACAAGAAAGACATGGACATGCTAGAACGGGTTTGGAGGACGGCCACAAAAATGATCAGATATGAACGCCTCTCCCATAAGGAAAGGCTGATAGAGTTGGTGCTGTTCAGCCTGGAGAAAAGAAGGCTCCAGGGAGACCTCATAGCCACCTTTCAATAAAAGGGGCTTGTAAGAAAGACAGAGAGAGACTTTTTACCAAGGCCACTAGCAACAGAAGAAGGGGCAAAATTTTAAGTTGAAAGGGTGTACATTTATACTGGATATAAGGAAGAAATTTTTAACAATGAGGGTGGTGAGACACTGGAACACGTTGCTCAGAAAAGCTGTAGATGCCCCATCCCTGGAAGTGTTCAAGGTCGGGTTGGATGAGGCTTCTTGCTATAGTGAAAGATGTCCCTGCCCTTGGCAGGGGGCTTGGACTAGATGATCTTTAGAGGTCACCTCCAACCCAAACCATTCTTTGATTCCACGATTCTACAAAAGGAACTCCGAAGATATCTGCTTTAATACTGAAGTTTCCTAAATTCCTTCTGTTAACATTAAAATCAGCGGAAGCATAGTACTAGAACATACTTCACTCCGCTTAGAGTTAAGGTGAACTTCCCTACAAAGCCCCTTAAAACAACTAACTGCCCAATTACAAGAAAGTCCCCCAGGAGCAGATTACTGCAATCACAAATCTTAGCAGTCGGCTTTTCCCAGTAGTACAAGAGGCTTTAAGTATTTAGACCAAAAAGTATTGACTCCAGCAACACTCTGACAATCTTTGTGTCAAATATAACAGACTGTCCCAGAACCTCATTTTTGGACACCGCCTTGCTTGATGCAATTTTGGTCTACGTGCTTTAGCAGTGTCTCTAGGGAAGTGCTTAAGGCAGAGCCTTATCCTCACAGTGGTCCCTTCATTTTACAGTAGTCCAGCAAAGCTGGTACGGTGTTACACGTGCGCCTGGGTGGCAGACTGTGCCTGTGTCCAGACTTGCCTGGACCTGGAATCCCCCTGGTCTCCCAGCAGAGGCTGAGCTGCAGCCATACAGCTTCTAGCCATCTCACAGTGTGAGTTGAGTTTGCTCATGCCTGCTGGCAAAAAAAAGGTGCATCTGTACATTAAGTGGAGGCTGGCCATAAACTGCTCAAATTCCTGAGGCCATCTTCCTTTTTTCACGTGTAACAATTCCTATTTCTTTTTGGTGTCTTTGCTTGAACTGGTATTTTCATTTGTATTGTTTCAGCAGAATTGACCTCTGCTATCACAACAGCACTCCAATTTTGCTTCTGAGGTTTAGGGTGGTTTTTTTTTTAGAAGACGGGGGTGTTGTTTGTTTGCTTTTGAATTTAGTGGCACGCACAAGTCCTGCAATTGCTTTTAGCACGGCAGCTTTTATATTCTTAGATAGTTACCACGTGTATAAGCAGCACTTATACAGAAGCCATTAGCTTTCATATATGTTATTAATAGTATTATTAAAAAAAAAAAAATAAGACTTCAAGTCTTCAGAGGCTGATTATGCAGATTTTAGAAGGTTTCTAACTTTCTAATCTCTACTAGACTGGAGGGATGGAAGGAAGCTGGTTTTGCAATACTTTCCAAAAATTGCTATGCTTAATAACAGTTTAGAGTAGTGGTTCAGCGTTTTTAGCTGTGCTGGTTGTTGGTTTTTTGGTCAGCTTTTATTTGATACACAAAATGAAGTATCAAGAAAATCCCTCTTCCTCTGCACCGTGTAAATAAGTGCTCCAAAGTGAGGCAATACAAAGTCTCAAAAAAAAGTCTTTAAATAATATCCTGCTATAATATCTGGAAGAAGGCTAAATCTAAAGTGTACATTTTAAAAGAGGTTTCCCCTATACAAATTTGACAAGAATATCATGGCAACACAAAGCCTATCTACAGGCTGCAATGAAGACAGGAGGAAGGAATAATACAAGGCTTTGAGGTAGTAGATGTCTACGAAGTTGCTGTACTATTTTAGGTTTTAAATATTATGCTAATGAAATCCTTGTTAATTATTCAGTTTTGTAAATATTTATGCAAATGAGTTGACATTTCACATATTGAGAACATGCTGGATGGTATATACCAACACATTTTAAATAACACTGGTAAATCATAATGGAGAGTGAGATACTGGGACAGCAATCTGACTTGCCATGTGCAAGTTCCATAACATGTATCGGTGTTTAAAAAAACCAGAAGAATGAATTATTTGAAGGATAAGGAAAAAAGGGAAGTGACAGATTATTAGAAAAAGCACCCTAGGGCAGAAATCCTGTAAGAATGCAGACAGCCTCTAAACTAATGGAAGCTGCATCGTTCCAAACATCTAAAAAACTGTCAAAGTGCCAGAGAACTTGCTGGGATAAGGAGCAATCCTCCACTGGCTCTGTAACAGAGGAATTAAACGACCTCATTAAGAAGACGACCCTTCTATCTAGGGCTCTGAAAAAAAAAAAAAAAAAAAAAAAAAAAAAAAAAAAAAGAGTCCCACTGGTTGTTCATATAAGGTAGAAATGTTCTACAGACTAAAGCATAACTTCATACAAGCCTTGTGAATTACTCAAAGTGCTGAAAATTCCTGAGAAGAACCAGATATTTGCAGCTGCTGCCAGTGTGCCATAGCATACCATTCCACTGTAGTACTTGGCACTACAGTGGAAAGCTCATTTAAAATTAATTTAGTTTTCATTAATAATAATCTAGGACACATTTAGACTGTAGGCCACTGCCCCTGCGTTTGGATCCTATGAGGTCACGATGCACTAATGGAAAAGAGATACCATAATTTGGAAAGGAAATGCACAGCACAATGCAAGCAAATATGCATAGCATATAGGACCTCAGCCTTCAACGCATCAGATTATGTTTAGACTCTTTAAAAAGTCTCTCTCTGGTCGGTCACACACCTGTAATTGTTTTGTACAATGCATGCCAGCAGATGGCTTTGCTCCTCAGAGACCTGCCTGTGGAGAAGCTACACGGAAACACAAGCACTCCTGCCCTGAGAGCACAGGGCCCTCCCTTCCAGTGGGATCAGGAATCTTAACTCCAGCTCTAGCAGCAGCCAGACCAACTTCCAGGTTTCTCAGCAGCACAGGCAAAACTGACTTTGGTTACAACAAATATAGGGTGACAACAGCAAGGGTTGGCCATGATCCTTTCTCCTTCCAGCATGGTAAGAGGAGACAGTTTGGAGGAGTCACCAGGGGACTCCAGCTTCGTACTTCTGCTACTACAAGACAGAGCGAAAGGGAGTGTCTCCCCATAAGAAAGCAGCTCCAACTCTGTCTGCGGGCTGCTTCCCTTGTCACCTTTGAACCCACCCTCCACCTCCCAGGCCAGGTAAAAGCATCCGTGTGGCCTTGCAGAGCTTTAGTGAAAGCACAAGGAGTAGGCTGGTGTCAGCACTTACTTCAGGCAACCTGCTCTTCCAAGCAATCACCCACTTTGCCTAGCCTACGGCTAGAACCAGCCCTGTGGTGGTCTTGTACCTCTGCAGAAGTTCCAAAAGCCAAAGAAAAAAATCATATTTAAATATCTAAAGACTACGCAGAAAGCTGTAGTGGTAGTAGCTATTTTTGGATGTATATTTTCTCCCTTCTTTTGTTGCTGCTAAATATCTGCCTTATCTATCTATGCCTTATCTATACCAATCCTCCCACTGTTGTTATCACCAGTAGAGCTGAAGAACAATATGAAAGCTAAGACAAAATTACTATGGAAATAAACTTTGGCACACACTTTCCACTCTGTCACTCTCCCTGTCTGAGAGAGACTGCTCTTTCTGTGCGTTTAACTACACAGGTCACAATGTTTTTTACAGTGTTACTGGAACTACACAAATTACCAACAACTAGGCTTTCTGAACACGAAGGGACTAAAATAAGTGAAATTATCATACAACCAGTAGCTGGGGGTTTGGGTTTTTTTTTAAATGGCAGTGTGAAAACCGCTTGCCTGTGCATTTGTTTTGTACTGGTAGCTGCAAACATGTTCAATACAATAAAGAGGAAAAAGCTTTGGCACAATCAGATGGATAACTGCTGGGGACTAAGGCTTCTCCAGTTTATCCCAGTGCTCAGTGCTACCTTCAGCTTTCTATCACTAAATTAGAAATTAAACAGGTTAAGAGGCTGGTGAGAGAAACACTCATGGATGCTGAATCTTGGCTACAGCACTACAAAGCACCCAACATTTCCTTGTTTTCTGATAGATGCCATCTAGCTAGGACATATCCACAGGTTTCTGGTATTACAATCTACATGACGTGGAAACCAGTCCACTAAATTCCACTAAATACAAAGAATCTCTTCTACACTGCTCCATCACTCACTTGCTGTGATAATCAAAATAATTGTTCCATAGCACACCATGGTCAACACTGACCTGAAGGAAGAGACAAACTACAGTCTTAAACAGTTTAGATCCTAAGACCACAATTCAGAAAAATATTTTTTTAAAAAAATACAAACCTTCCAGACCATGCTCCCCATTGGGCCAGATGGCTTCTCCCCACCCCAACCCAACTGGTGTGTGTATACATATATCTGTATATATATGCATGTTTCCCCTTATATAAAAAATCTCAGAAATAGCTAAAGACATTAAGAAACACTTAATCATCTATTATTCATCTTTACTTATCAGCCTGGAACTTTGAGACCTTAAACCACAAGCTGTCTCAAATGAGATAACCCTGTTCAAATGTTGTGAAAAGATCTATTGCTAAATTCTTCAAGCCTAAAGAGGTGTCCGCACTTACAGGGACCAACAAGGAGAAAAAAAGGGAAGAAAAATTGCACCAATTCTGCTGAAAATTGGTGCAATTTAATTTAGTAACTGGACCACAATGACAGGCCCTTTCTTGCTCACAGTTACAAAGACAGAATTAAAAAGGGGTTTTGAAATGTAGTTTGCTGTTCTGATTTAGTGAAGAAGCTTTCAGAAGTCTGGTGACAGCCTGCTCACGTAAACTGAAGGTTCCCCAACCGTCTTCTCAGTAACAACTAAATATCATATCCCTCACACAGCATCTCTGAGCAACATTTCAAAAGCAAGAAACAAGCTCCGAGTTGCAAAGATGATTCAGAGTAGTGGGTGAGGAATGTAAATTCTATTTTGCAAAACATTTGGTCTACTAAGCCCTCTATTACCCCACAAGACATGTCAGGTTCTGTCTTGAACAGGGATTCTTTACCACTAAGAAAGAGATCGTGTTTATAGGAGTCAGGTTTGAATACCGCCTAAAGTACTTGTAAGTTAACAGTCTTGCTGGACAGATTATGTAGAGCTGCTGTCTCTTCTCACTTCTAGCCTGCCTTGGCGACACGTAAAAGAAACTCAGGACTGCTTTTCTTCTGCCAGACTACTCTATTAATTTTGCTAGAAACTCTGCCTCTGAGGAAGAATGGGATATGTACTTTAAAGAGAAAAACTGGCTAACAAATTCACCAAACAATCAGCAATTACTTCTGAAGCACAGTGGAAAGCTGGTAGTACTTGGATGGAGGAGAAGGTGGAAAAACATGCAAACTATTCTATTGTCAAGAAAGGACAAAAGGTGGTAAGAAAGCAACTGACCTTGTGGCACAGGAAATTCTGGCCTGTTCAGAATAATCTAAAGTTGTGGAAGGAGACAGCCAATAAAACTCTTCAACAGAATAGCTTCCTAAGCAACTTAGGAAATACCTTTTTTCACAGAACTCCCCACCCCAAAGTAAATCCTGTCTAATAACTGGACCAAACAAAACCGCTGGCAAAGTTTCCAGCTAAAGGGCAATGATTCAACGCAACCTACTGGGAGGACACCTCTAAATTAAGATTTGAAAAAAACCCCAGAATTTGTTCCATTTTCCTGGCAAAATACCAACACAGGTAACCACATTCCTCCAACCTGAAATACACTTGCAGTTGTCTGACTGGTGTGTTCCCACTTTTCTTCATCTTTTGTGTAGTACTGCTGCTAACCATTAGATAGCTAGTACTTACTGTGCACCTGTACTTAAGCAAAATAATCTCTTTAAGAGTTGGATGCAGCTCTGTTAAAAATCTATGCTTGCAGAAAAGTTGGTATTTGCCAATAGCTGATATAATTTAAGAGAGTTGTATCATAAATATTTATAGCAACACAATGTCTAAATTCAACTGGAAGGTAGAAATCAGTGAAGAGATATTTTTATTTAAAATACCATCCAACGGTACAGGACATTACATCATCCTGTCTAGTTTGTGCAATATTTCAAATGAAAGACCACATTCCACCTCCTCAGGTTGCAGACCCAAAGACACTCCTATTTTAAGCTAGAACATGAGAAGCAGTAGCTTTCCAAGTCTCTGCATCCTTACAGCAAGACTCTCCCAAGAAGGAAGCACAGCAACCTTCCTAGCTAAACAATTGTTCTGAATTATAGGATGAGATTTAACAAAGGGTATTTCACCACATTCAAAACAGGCACAACCCTTCAAGAAAAGCTGAATGAAGAACTTCAATAAGCCCATCATAGGTGCTGCGGATGCCTAGTGAGTTATTTGCCACAGAAGCTGTATCTTTAGGTCTAACAAAACAAAGCTGGTGAGTTCTCCTGAAGTGTTTCCATAAGAGAACTACTCAAGTTACAAGAGACTAAGACATACACACTGGATCTTCAGAGCTCATTACGCAACCACTGAGGGCAATTGACATTAAGTAAATAATTTTGTAACTGCAATGTTGCAAGTTTACTGACACCCTTCCTCAAGTTACAAGAACCAGAAACAAGAAAGCTGACCAAAACACATATGACATTGTTTTGTGGTAATTTTAGCTATCGCTCCTTGTGCAAAGGTTCCAAATAAAAAGTTTGTCAACTACAGCTGCCTGGGAAAACAAGTTTTCAAGAACATCACAGCCAAATAAACACAAACCCTCAAGTCCAGAATTTACAAGTGGAGTCATGACAAGTGTAGTAACATGCATAGAATGTAACTCTGCAGTCCATACAAAAACTTACAGATAAATAACCAATCTCAACGTGTGTAACCTTTGTTTTAACTAAGAGGAAATTTCAACAGTAGTAGTAAGCAGTGTCAAATGTAAAAAAAAATCATACAAATTAAAAGGAAAGCAGGGAGAAGTCTCTGCAAACCCTACATAAAGACAGAGGTCAAGGTACTGATATACTTTGCAGGACCACCTTAGAAGACTTCTGGACTGCAACACTAAACGTTGGTTAAATAAGCAATCAAAAAGTTAGAATGGCATTTTCCTCAAAACCCTGCCATTAACCAAACTTTTTAGAGGCTAGTTATCCTCTCAGCTGTGGATTACAGAGCTATGATTAACAGCCTTTGAAAATGAAACAAAATATTTTCATTTTACCTCTAACACAGCTTGTAATTTGCTCTCACTGTTGCTAGAGCACCTGAGACCACAGGATAGCACTCAATTCTATGCAATACAGTTGTAATGTACAGTCTAAACTGCTGGAGCCATTAAAAATAGAAATGGTAGTACATTTCCTAAAGTCTTGTGTCTTTCAATCAAGATTCAACACCCTTCTAAAAGAGAACAGCGATTTGTTTCAACAGAAGAGATATGCTGATGTTGTATGGCTTAGAGCGCGGTATTGCCAAACACTACAAAATACTAGATGGTATCAAATTAGGCACTGACCAACTGTGGCATCCACAGCAGTACTGTTATAGCCCACACATACTGCTACTTTACTTTAACATCCCCCTCCTATACTTTCACACAGAGTTGAGCTAGTGCTATTTGCTTAGCATGTCTGCCCCAGCATGGGAAAGGGTCAGAAATGAGTCAGAAGTGGTCATTTCCACCAGCACTGATAGCAGTCCTCCACCCAGAAAGTAACAGATCATAACTGCTCTGCATTAGAAATCAGTAGGAGGATTTTGGTGTAAAAGGAAAGAAAGAGGGGAAGAGAGGCCAGTGCACTGGAGCTGTAACAACCAGTCTGTGAATGCAGCACCAGTTTATGCTGCAAGCTTCTTGTGAGATGAAATATCTTAGTAACATGATCCTAAGTTCCTCAGTGAACTCAGATCTGCTTAGAAGCAAGTGTGGGTAGACAAGAGGGAGGAAAGACACACCCTGCTCCAGCCACAACTCTTTCTCTTCAAAAGCTCATCTAGAAGATTTAAATGATCATAATACGAGAAGAGAAATACAATTAGTATGATAAGATTGCATTGGCGTTGTTAACCAGAGACTGGATTAGGCATTTGCAAACTCTTCCCCATCCAGCCTTCATCAGAATTGCTCTGATTGTGAGGCTGACTGACAAAAGCAATTTTTCACATTTTTCAAACCCAACTAGTATTTGTCAGACACCTGTCCCATCCCAAACAACAAAACTTACCTGCTTCTGGATCTGGAGGAATCCTCCACATATACAAATTGAAGTCATCAGAGCCCGAAAGGATGTACTGTTAGGAATAAAAATAAAAGCAGTTTACCAGAAAGTATCACTTGAATTATGTCATGTTATTTTATTGTTCATCTAGTTTCTTCAAACCAAAAATGAGGGGAAAAAAGATAATTTGTATCATTCTTTACACCTTGGCGATCAACTTACCTTTAAATGGGGGTATCAGCACCAAAATGTTGCATGAATATAATGAGACCAAAATTTAAAAGCATGCTTCATGTACCTGATGCCTACTGCCCAAAGTGTATGTTTTCTTTGCTAAATAAGGTTATAGATTTTGGTTGGCTTTAATACAAGCGTGTCTAGATCAAGCTCTTATATCTTGCAGCCTGCAACTCTGGTCTTTTCTTAACATCAAAGTCTTTCATCTTTTCTTCTCATCTCTTGAACTACCACAGCAAACTCCATCAAACACATACCTAAGAGAAGAGCTAGCATGTCCATTACACAAAAAGCACAACAGATTAAGTCTGGCTTAACCAGTCTACTAAGACCAACAAAAGTCAGTCACTGAGGAAAACCTTGAAAACTGAACAAAACCAAAGCTAAAAATTCACTATCAGCAAGTCTCAAGTGATTAAAAAAAAAAAAACCACCAACAAAAGACAACCAACCAACAAACCACCACATTTATCACACTGTTCATTTTTTTCCTGGTTATAGTTACTCTGGAAAGATGGAAAGCTGCCATTTTTCAACAGTGCATGAAAGATAACCAATCTCTTTATTGTACAGAAGTTTAGGCAATATGCAATTTGAAGTAGCTTAATATACTACAAACATGCAGTAGAATAACAGGTGACATGTGACATGGTAAAAAGCTTATGCCTCTCAGTTATCAGAGGTCACAAACTGTGTCTCCAAGTATCTCTTCTCCAATAAACTGTACTCCCTGTCATTTATTTCTCCCTCAAATTAGAGATGAGATGACATGTAGTAGAGCCAAGGGAAGATTCCGGTTCTAGTTATACTGGTGTAGACAGTGTAAATAAATCTCTAGCCCTCAAGTGACTTAAGGCTTCTGCTTAATCAGTACAGTCAAGAAGCTGGGTTTCTCATTTTGTTGTTATTAGGGTAGACAGAAGTGAGAAAAAGAAATGGAGCAAGTCTGTCCCTTTTCTAACCTTTGATAGGAGACAAATTCTGTTTTGTTTGGCTCAGATATAACTGGTTTCTGTCATTCATCCTCCAGGGATACATAAACTCATCGGGCAAAGTAACATCAAGCAGTGAGGAGACAAGTCCTGGAATAACACAGGACTGAGAAGCAAATAAAAATACACACTAACACTGAGAAAATGGCTATAAATGTGCATATATTCCGTTTGCAATGCTAATTAAGTTAGTGCAGTGTTCAGATGTTTCCAGCCACAAAAATGCAATAACCAACCACTGAAATCCCTTCTCTGGTCTCCTACTATCACAGTCCAAGCATTCTTTTTTCTCTTATTTTTAAGGATGTAGGATGTCAGTAAGCAGTTATGAATGCAATTATGCTAATTTTCTGATAGATACAAAGCACTGATCAAACAGAAGTGCCTTTAAAAACTTGTGCACACTAGCTCTGCATCACTTATAAACCCACACTTTCCAAGCCAGAAAGTTATGTCTGCAAGTCAACATGTTCAAGCACTTAGGCAGCTTACCTCTGCCAAACTGACCTGATCAGCGCCAGAAATATGCGCTTCCCTTTCATTTGACTGCTCATAAATGTTAGCCCACAGCAGGCTGAGCCACTGTGCCAAAACTACACATATTAGGCTCATATAGGCAACCTCCCAGCGATCAGAAAGCAAGCACCTCTAAAATGCTTTGTTACAGAGGAAACGCTACACAGGAGGAAAAAAAAAAAAAAAAAAAAAAAAAGGTCTTGTTTAAAGTTATAAAGATGTTGCACATTTTTAGTAATTATTACCAAACTGAGTGGCTGAAGCAGCAATTGATTTGCCTAGGACATGTGGGGGAAAATGGAGACTTCTAAAATAGCTAGAAAGCTCGTATCTTGAATTTATGATCTTAACACCCTTTAAAAAAAAATAATCAAACGAGTTCTAACAACTTAATATGAGAGTCATTCAGCATTTCACGTCCTAAATTAAACAAACCTACCAACAATGACAGGCCCCAAAGTGACAGATTTCAGATATCCTGCACCAGGCACAAAACAGAAAAATCACATTACATACGTGCAGGGAATAAAGTGTTTGTGAGACTCTTCAAATCAGCTTCCAAACTGATTTGCAGAGGAACACAGTGTATGCTGTAAGGCTCAATGGCTAACTGTCTAGGAAATCCGGTGCATCACTGTCCACTACAAAAGAACATACTACCTACAAAGACCACCCATCTGAATATACTCTGTTTCAGTTTGGAGATAGCAAAATTTTAGAGTGCCCTTGCAGTGATGGGGACTAAAAGTAATTTGACTGCACTATCAACAGTGGAACCAGGAGGTCAAGTAAGTGATTATTACCCTTACCTGACCATACTTTTGAGGCCATACCTGGAGTATTATGTTCGATTTGGGTGCCCCAATACAAGAGCAACACTAATGAACTGGACAGTGCAGGAGGGCTGCTGGGGCTGAAGGCACATGACCTGTGAGGAAAAGCTGAAGGAACTGGGCTTATTTAGCCAGAAGAGAAAATGAAGACACAGAGTGGACCTCAAGAGTCTCCCACTGTTTGAAGGAATACAGAGCAGCTGGGGACAGACTCTTCTCAGAGGCATGCAGTGGACACTCAGGAAGCAACAGTCACAAGTCACAGCAAGGGAAATTGCAGCTGAACACAAAGGAACAGCATGTTTAGGAGGAGCGTAACAAACGTGACAACTTGTCCCCAGAAAGGCAGTGGAATCTCTGCCCTTGCAGATCCAAAATTTACCTGGACAAATAATTCCCTGAGCAACCTGATCTGACTTTGAAGATGTTCTGCTCTGAGAAGCTGCTTAAGTCAGATGACCTCCAGAGCTCTCTTCTGATTCTATTTTCTCAAAGATTACCAAAGTAAAAAGGGAAATAATCATCTTGGTGGATTGGGGCTGTTTTGGGGGTTGGGGATGGGAAGGTGGGATGTGGGGAGAGATGGGCAGTGTCAGGAAAATGCCCACCTGAAACCTTTACACTGCATCACCGCTTCAGGGAAACTCCAATGGGAAAACAAGCTTAGGCCACATACACAGGGGCATAAACTACAGTTCAGCACATACACTTGCATGAATTCAGGTGGTCACAATTTGGGGAATTTAAAGAAAGAAATTGGCTAAGTATCTTAAAGTAGTTCACAGAATCAGAGAACGGCTGAGGTTGGGAGGGACCTCCAGAGGTTATCTGGTCCAACCACCCTGCTCAAGCAGGGTCACCTAGAGCTGACTGCCCAGGACCATGTCCAGACAGCTCTTGAATATCTCCAATGGCACTGATATTCAACCCAATTATCTCCAGTTAAGATATTTCCTACCTACTTAAAAGCACCATGAAGTCCTATGCTTCATTATAGTCTTCTAGCCTAACGTCATTTGCACCAATCAAATACACTTGGCCAAAGTGTTCTGGAGTGAATTAAGAGAAAACAAGTAGGAATGAGTAAAGCATCTACACTGCAATTTATGTCTAGTCACAGAACAAAACTCAGCTCACAATCTGAGCTGTTCTGAAGAAGTACTTATGGGTTTAATCTTGCAATTGAGACAGCCAACAGTAACTGCCAAAAACAATTGATAAAGTCATCACACAAGTTTGATGCTGTAAGCAATGGGCTGTGAGTTACAAGCTTTTAATATAAATTTATATTTCATTTCAATGGCTAGCTCTGCCAATAATTATCAGAAATAGATTATATTCCACAAAATATCCAACTACTTGGTATTTCTGCCACTCCACTGCCACCACTGTAGCACAGTTTTCTACTCTTTTTCCCTGTTAGGATACCTCTGAGGTACATGTTTTCCTGCTGTTCTCACAATATAGAATTGAAGCCCCAAATGCATTCCCTTTGTCCTTTTCTGTAAGACCAGGTGACAGGGGTCTGAGAAGTAGAATGTGGCTTTTCAGACAGAAACCAAGAGATTGCCAGAAGCACAACTTTATGACTGCAGCTATTGCAAGAAAGATGTGCCAGCTGAAGCTTCAAGAGCAGATGCACAAGCTGCTAAAAGCCAGAAACATGTCTCTTCCATGACATTTGAAAAAGAAACTAAATTCCAGTTAGTACTCTCAGCACAAGACAATGGGAACCCAAGGCCTCTGGAGAGCACAGCTGGACTGACATTACTAGGACATTTACAAGATGATCTGTGAAAATTTTTCTTTGATGTATTCATTATTAGTGTAACAATAAGCCAATAGTTTTACACAGTAGTTGAAAGTTACAGAATAAGGATTGAAAAAATGCAAAAGTCAGTCCCTACTACCAGAAAATGCAAAGAAATAATTGCTATGAAGTGTACCAAGCCCTAGTTAATACGACTGAAATCATGAGGGAAAGGAGTAGATTAAAAGAGAGGAAGCGAAAGAAAAGAAAAAGAAGGGGTTGGGGTGGGGTAGATGAAAGAACGTCATGCTGCATATGCTTAGGCTCCACTTCAATTGTGGCCAAGGATTTTTGGTCCTGAGGAGATGTGTAAAACGTAATTCCTGGCAGACTACCTTCTACTTACTCTAAGAACAAAAGCCCAGATAATCGAATCACAGAGGCAAGCCAGTAAGAGGCAAAACCATGCACATTCACAGAGACAAGTAAATGGCTAAAGTAAATGCACTCTCCCTCCTCCCCCCACCAAAAGACAAACTCCAAGGAGAACATAACCTCAGGAACCAGTGCAGTGCTGAATTCTGAATCAGAGCAGACACCGTGTGAGCAGCTCAGATGCTCAGATGTCTGGCAGGAGAGACCAATATTAAAACCACCTGTCTCATTGTCTGCATTTTTGCTGCTGTATCTGACCAGGACTTCAGAAATTAACATTCACAATATTCACATGAACATGAGATTAGACAGAAGAACAGTTGCTAATAATTAATATCAGAGTTTTTTTAGAAGGGAAGAATCAGTTTCTATGTCTAGCTGTTAGCAACAATGACAGGAAAAGGCTTCCAGACGACTACAAGCTGCTGATTCAGAAGTTTGCCTTAGAAGGAAGAAAACTCTCAGGCGTGGTTAGACTCTGCAGCTGGAGAAAACACAAGTTCAGTCTGAGCTTCAAGTACGCATAAAATGAACTATCATCAGGAATCTGGCAGAATTACTTCGGACTAGGGCTCCCCACTCATTCCACTGTAACTCTTCTCATTTTCTCTCTCCCCAAGGAAATTACAGCAGTTGATATAAATAAATGGGAGATCTAATCTGCTGCTGCTTTAGTCTTGTAACAGTAGCATTAGCATTGCATTTTGCAGAGTACTACCACTCTGGGGAATTTATTTTTATTCTTACCACTGCCAGTTTGAAAGCTTTCAAAATCCCACAAACTCTATTTCCTCAGGTGCTACTAGAGTATTTCAATAAAACTGTATCTAAATCAAATCTTATTTTACAGTTTCCAACATGCACATTTCCTGCTTCCATAAAATTTCCTCTTACTTATGACCTATATCAGCGACATTTTAAAGCTTTTGACCCTGGATGAGAGACCAGCAGACATGGATCACTTTTCCAAAATTATCAGCAAGTCTTTTGAATGGCCCTACTAACGTAGGGAAGAAGGGAAAGAATGTAGGAGAATTTGCCTTAAAAGCACAAACCAAAAAGCACCATCATCATATAAATAGATGAATGAGGTCATGAGTAATGGAACAGAGATGATAAACATTTGATAAGTGATTGCTGCTAAGTTACTAACAGGAAAATGCTTGTTAGACTCAAATTCCATGCTGCTGCTTACAGCTTTACTAACCAGTCAGCTCTGACAGAGACTAAACTTCTTAAATCTCAGTTCCCACGCACTTGAACATGTCTGTCCTTTCCTCAGAGGGGCCAATGAAACCCGGGGCAGAAAAGATCAGAGTAGTCAGAATTTTCCTCAGGCTTTTAGCAAGCTGTCCCTTAGCTTCTTAAAGTAATGCAAAATCCACACACTAGGGAAGCAGCATAGAGGCATCCAAATCTGAAACAGTTCTGCTGGTGCTTTGCACAGCTCCTTTAACAGGCAGGAGGTACAGTTCCTCCATATGTTGCCTGTAATACAATATAACTCATGGGCGGGGTGTAGGCTTTTGCTTTTTTTCTCTGTGACAACAGATAATCTGTATAGGTGACAAGCTGCTAGGCTGAAGTCTTAACTCCTCTTGAGCATACGAGAAGAGCTGCCTTGCACACCTCCATGGTGGGACATGCACCGAGGAAACCACGTTTCTACATGAAGCATCACTGAAGTCTGAAACACATTGACTTTCGCTTGTTTGTCAAAAAGAGATTGAAATTCATAGCAATCAGAACTCTGGAGGATTCAATTTACACAAAAAACATTAAAAATGTATTTTTTCAAGGAGGAAAGGTTTCCTAAGGAAACAGGGCTTATGCTCTTTTGATCCTTGTGGCATCTCTCTGTCTCCAAGATCTTTTTCCAAATTAAAAAAAAGAAAGGCCAATTTCAAATTTGATAGAGGACCTGACGGTTCCAGAATTATGGACTGCTTAGAAATACTCTTTTACAAACAGGCAGCCACACAGAGGAGAGTGCGAGACCCTGTAAGTAGCCACTGAATACAAAGCAGTACCAAAATTACATCACCCTACTAAACACCAGGAAACCCAAATGCTAATTCATCCTTGAACCCAACAAAATCCCAATGATATCACCACAACCTGCTTCTCATGGAACTATTTCAAAGGGGCTAAGAAGGCAAGCTATAAATAAATACAAGCAAAAAGTAAGAGAGGTTCACCTCATATACACATATGTATTTGTATGTGTGCTTGTTTACGCATCTATATATGTATCACAACCATGAACACAGGTCTTACTGTATTACATAGTTTGAATGACAAATTTTGACAGAACACACTCAGAGGTTTTTTTATACCTCCTTCTGGACCTTTTGTGATGCTGGGACTGCACTGCACATCTTCCTGATAAATGAGGGGCCCAAGAAAGCTGGTTGCTATTCAAGGATCACCTCCTCCAAACTCAGCAGCGATGTGTCCCAACCAAGAGAAGTCAGGCAAAAATGCCACAAGGCCTGCATGGATGAACAAGGAGCTGCTGGACAAACTCATACACAAAAAAGCAGCCTACAGAGGGTGGAAGCAAGGACAGGTAGCCTGGGAGGAATACAGAGAAACTGTCCAAGCAGCCACAGATCAGGTTAGGAAAGCTAAAGCCCCGGTAGAATTAAATCTGTCCAGGGACATCAAGGGCAACAAGAAAAGCTTTTCTAGGTATGTCCGTGATAAAAGGAAGACCTGGGAAAATGTGGGCCATCTCTGGAAGGAAATGGGAGAGCTGGTTACCCAGGATATGGAGAAGGCTGAGCTACTCAGCAGTGGTTTTGCCTTGGTCTTCACTGGCACGTGCTCCAGACATACTGCCCAAGCCACAGAAGGCAAAGGCAGGGACTTGGGGGTGTTGGTGGACAAGAAGCTCAACATGTCCTGTCAACGTGCGCTTGCAGCCCAGCCAGCCAGCTGTATACCTGGGCTGCATCAAAAGAAGCGTGACCAGCAGGTCGAGGGAGGTGATTCTTTCCCTCTACTCGGTTCTCGTGAGACCCCACCTGCAGTGCTGCGTTCAGCTCTGGGGCTCCCAACACAAAAAGGACACAGACCTGTTGCTGCAAGTCCAGAGGAGGGCCATGCAGATGATCAGAGGGCTGGAGCACCTCTCCTATGAAGACAGGCTGAGAGAGTTGGGGTTGTTCAGCCTGGAGAAGAGAAGGCTCTGAGGAGACCTCATAGCAGCCTTCCAGTAGCTAAAGAGGGCATACAAGAAAGCTGGAGAGGGACTTTTTACAAGGGTACGTAGTGGTAGGACAAGAGGGAATGGCTTTAAGCAGAAGAAGGGCAGATTTAGATTAAATATTAGGAAGAAATTTTTCACTGTGAGGGTGGTGAGGCACTGGAACTGATTGCCCAGAGAAGCTGTGGATGCCCCATCCCTGGAAGTGTTGAAGGCCAGGCTGGAAGGAGCTTTGAGCAGCCTGGTCTAGTGGAGGGCGTACCTGCCCATGGCAGGGGGATTGGAACTAGATGATCTTTAAGGTCCCTTCCAACCCAAACCATTCTATGGTGAGACCTCCCCTTCCATCTTCTCCATTTTTAAGAAATTATTGATAATTAATTTACCATTTGATCAGAATTTATTGTTAGCCTGCATTTCCTGCAGGTAGAAAACCCACAGATTTGTTTTCAGATCATCTTTCTATTGTTACAGTACCCGCTGACCAGAAGGGAAACCAGGTAAGGCCACATCAATGAAGGAAGAAAAGTCTTTTTCCTATTCAAAAAGCAACAAGAAGCAAACGAACGAGGAAT
Source organism: Falco punctatus (assembly GCF_963210335.1). NCBI lineage: Eukaryota > Metazoa > Chordata > Aves > Falconiformes > Falconidae > Falco > Falco punctatus. The sequence continues at coordinate 20,891,757 of NC_137587.1, forward strand.
CAGCAAGATAATACAGCTTGTTTCAGATTGGAAATACCAGAGGTATAAAAGAAAAAAAACCTAGGATCTCCCACAGAGCAGAGCACTCCTTTCCTTTCCTTAAACAACTGTCAATTGGTCAAGTATTTCTATCTCTCTGCAATTCCTGATCTTTCTGTCAGGCTGTTACATTTATGTTGATGAATCTAGGCTTTTAGTATAGGGTTCCCACTGAGTACACCTTGGAAAGCTGCTCTAATGATCATCTGCTGACCTTCTCCCTAGCTATGTTCCCACCTACACCCCTTGTGCCAACATCAGCGCTCATGACACAGCAGTGGTCTGGTTCATTAGCTAGAACAGTAAAATCCCATACAAACCGCAATCAGTCATTCAATGTATTTCTTCTCATTTATGTATTTCAACCAGCTTCTGCAGGGGTCAGGTGGGTGCCAGTACAACCCAAGTAAAGAACAGGACCTCCCCTCTCAATGGCATACTGCCTTGTTTGTACCTCAGACTGCAATCCCAGTCGGAGTGGCGGCTGCTTCTTTTAGAAGCTCTCACTGTTACCATCTAAGTTCCTCTCCCCAAGGCAGTTACCAGGGTGTAGGGTCCAAAAGAGGTAAAGAGCAGTCACTTGGGCAGGCTACAAACCTCTTGAGGCTGTCTCTCAATGAGAAAACCTAAAGAAGAGACATAACTGAGGAAGCTCTTTCTGAAATGTGTTTTGGAAAACTTGCAGTTAAGAAAATAATTTACCTACAAGAACAGATATCTATACTTTTTTTATCTTCTGCTTTGTAATAAGCTCTGGGGCACAAATCATACCTTTTGTACAATGTTTTAATAAATTTAAAGAGTAATCTACCACTAGGGCTAACAGTATTGTGGCGTTAAGAAAACAAAAAATTGTTTTGAGAACAGCTGTCTTTTTTCATACTAGCCAGGGAAACGGCTTGCAACCTGTACTGTTTGAGACTGTTTTTCAGGAAGGTTGAAATTGGCACAAAAAAGAGTTTAGAAGTTTTCCATCTCGGCCCGAAAATCAAGCAGATACGTCCAAAGGCTTTTTACAACAGAAACTTTGCTCCTTGGTAAGAAGCATGCCTGTCTCATGAACTGGAAAAAGAAAATCTGTGACACAGCAGACTGGAGGAACACAAGTTGCTTCTAGGACATAAAATTCAAAGCCAAAAATCTGTATTCCCACTCCCTAAATCCCTAATCTTACAAGCAGCCAACTCTGTGTGCGGCAGTTTTAAATGCTTACAGAAGCATCATCGGGAACAATCCATCAACATTTTTACAGCTGCCTCTTTGCCATGCAGAAAGGCCATAACACTAATTTTATTCATGAATAAAAGCAACTTAGAAACCCTGATTGAGGATTTCTATGACAGGGAAAATATTCTTATTACATTCCAAAGAAAGCAACAATTTATCTGAGCATATGAAGGGGACTCTCCTGTACATGGCTGAAGCTGCATGTACCCCAATTGCACTTTTTTGTTTTCTTCAGTCATCTGTTACTTTACTTCTTCAAATACACATTAAATCAAATATTCTATTGGTCAAAATGGTTTGGAATTCATGGTCGCTTTTTCAGCATCTAGACAAAGCCTAGTTTTAACAGTTCAACAAGAAACACTGTCAGCGCATCGCCCATCGCGTGTCATGTTTAGCAGTGCATTCCTGCTCACTCTCCCTTCCCTCTCCCATCGTTGCACGAGGGATCCTACCAAACTGCAGGTCTCCGGTGGTGCACTATGAGGAACACAAAACCTGCAAACCTCAAAGTCTCCTGAATTAGGGTTTCACTCCACCAGAATTTAGCTTCAGTGTGGGTCACTTTGGGCTGATGCATTACTGTCCAGAGGTCTAAAAACATCCCCCCCAACGGCTTACAGGAATGAAGAAGAGAAAGGAGACAGGAAACAGGGCTGGCAGGATGCCCCAGGGAATCGGGAAAGAAGAGATCAGAGTAAAAAGCTTGACGAAAACTCCCAACCCCTTCTGTCAAGACCTTGATTCTGAAGAGACATTTTCAGTATGATCCTCCCACATCAATTACAAAAGCAACAGGGAAGATATGAATAAATAATTTCATAGCCAGATAAATTACTCATGTATGTATTTTATATATATGTAATGTTATGCATATAGCTGGGATTTAAAACTGCCATTTAGATAAAGCTAAAAAACCCCAACAAAACAACAAACAACCTCATCAAGCAATTCTTGGAAGAAGCCAATTTAAGACAGAGTAAGACATTGATTTTCTTTTTATCCAAACACAGCAACATATTTGGACACTGGGTGCTTCTCCTATATTAAGAAATACTGACTGCAATAAGCTACTATTCATTAAAAAGTCTTCTGTGCACTGGAAACTCACAATATGTTCTTTAGAAAAATAATTCCCTTTCTTCTTTTTCATTTTTAAAGCTAGACATTGAGAAATACTATGTCCTGAGATAAATGGCTTTTAAGTTAGATGACACAAAGAACACAGAAGAAAAGTTTTATTTCTTTACAAAGGCAATGCACAACCATATAAGACCCCTGGCACCTATACAGCTAATCCTCTTCTTGGAAGAGTTACATTCATGCAATAATTCTGTCCTAAAAACCAGGTTGTCCCTAACCAGGGCTATTAGGCACACAGACTTCAACATAATGAAGGCTGTAACTTTATAGGGAGTTGGAGCAGTCTGCAGTACCGTGAGCAGTGCATTCCTGAAACTCTCCTATACCAGTGTAATGTCAACAGAAAAGGCTGAGTGGTGATGTAATGTCTGAGGGCATGCCAGAGTAAAGACACTTTTTGTTTGATTCACAGGGTACAAGTTATTTCTCTCCACCCCCACCTTTTTTAAAGCAGGCAATAAGCAGTTATTTTACAGCTACAAGCATTATAGAGCCTCACATTATCTGCACAGTGAAAAAAAGGAATGAGCTGATAGCATTCATCATTGTGACACAGACAACAATTCCTGAGCAAGAAAAGCTTTTGATCTATTTTAGTTTGGAGGGGGTTTTGTGTTTGGTTGTGTGTTTTGTGGGTCTTTTTTTTGCTGCTGCCCATCACCATGGCCTCTGAGGCTCCTACACTTAAAAAAGCATTTGGGTACCTGAAGCCCTTCAATACTTCCTGTATCCTCAGATCCAAGAAGATACTTTCCACACCAGTCTAGCAACTAAAATCCTGAGTATATGAACAACATTTCCCAAATTCTAATGCTGACAAGAAGAATGAAAACTCCCCCAGTACCCTGACACAACTTCAGATTCTCACACATTCTATGATTTGTATGTACACAAACACTTGCGTGCACTAGGGTAAAGTCAGTGGGAGTTAGGTGCATAAAAAAACTGCCTTTAAAATTCTGGGCCTGGATGCCCGTACCAGAAGGATGGATAAATTATGCACTTACATAAATCTCTATAGCCAACAGAGGGAGTGGGCAGCTGAGTATCATGCTTGATCCATCTAGCCTACATCTAGCCTACTCTTCCTCCCTTCCACAGCTGTATGACTCAAGCAAGCTCCCAGATAACACAAATGGCATACGATTTTAAATGCATTTATCTAGCAACATCAGAGCTCTCCTAGAAAGAAAAGAAAAATTGGTGTCATGCAAATGAGGTCATTACACTCATGACATGGACAAAAACAGCATTCTGAGAGGAGCAAGAAGGCAATTATAAATGGGTGCAAGTAAAACATTGCCTCTCAAGCTCTGGTAGTTGTAAGAAACAAGAAAAGTCTGACTGTGGCATTTCTAGGAAAAATGCTTGCATATACTGCTGGCTGATTTTCAAATCAGATTCACTAGGGCAATAATGCTTTTGGAGGAAAACAACAGTGTGCAAAGACACAGAAAGAAACAAAGCTGTTAATCTTCCAAGATCCCCTCACCTAGCTCATGCTACAACTCACACACCCATAAAAATACCTGCAACAACTCAAAACCATCATAGCAATTCAGAACGTGTTCTTTTAAACTTGAAAAAAAATATCATTGGGGTTAACAGCTGAATCCTTCTGAGTTTCATTCCTTAAAGCATTAATGGTATTTCATTCTTTGTTAAGTGGTTTCAATGTTCTTGCATCGGAGATGCTCCAAAAAACCGAGCTGGTACACAGATCACTGCACACCTGCTGGTAGCAGGTTCCCCTCTGGTATGACAAGTCAGGAGTTCTGGACACAAGTCCTGTTGAGTACCTGTCACAATCTGTGGAGTCTAAAAAGGCAATACTGAGAAAAGATTAGTATAGAGAGCCTAACTGCTGTCAACAGACAAATCAATCACTGTTCCCCTACTAGTAGCCTGTTTTATATGTGCAAAGAAATTGTATTAATTTAACACGCACACCTTGTCAAAGTAAGACTAACACATCTGATTATCATGGAAATTTAAGTATTTAATTTCTTAAAATATAAGGTGATCTCTAAAGGAACTCATAAGTTGTGTGCTTGCAGCTCAGACTGCCATACTACAATCCAACAGCTCCATATGGGACTGTGTTATTTACCTAGATTTTCACCACTGTGTAACAGCCAACTTCCAAAGGCAAGTACTGAGATACTAACAGCTGTGGGTTTTAAACCCTGGTGGTCATGATTTACAGGAAAACTTCCTGCAAGTAAACCATTTTCCATGTACAAACTTCATAGAAAGATTAGCAAAGACTAGTTGTGTGAGGAGCTGGCTCTCACAGCACTGAAAAGGCCTCTCTCCGTCTCTCACGTACCCTCTGATCCCTTCCTTATATTGCATTCAAACACCGGCCTAGAGCTCTCTGAGTGTCAGTATAAGTCATTAACCCAGAAAAAAAAGTAAATGCTTCTGTCAGGTTAGGAAGCTGATCATAAAAGGTCTTGCATCACATCTGCTGGATAAGAAAGGCCTCCCCCTTTCAGCAGTTCATCTTTTTCCCAGTGCAACTGCATTCTAAGCGCTGATGAGTTAAGGATATCCCTTTCTTGCTAGGATTAAAATATAAAATGGAAATGCAACTTTATCAGATTAACTACCTGTGAAGACAACATAATTTGTGAACACAGGAAAGTCACATTTTAAAATTACCAGGCTCTGTATGAAGTATTAAAACCTAACTATTTAAGACAGGTTAAAAGAGAAAAAAAAAAAAAAAGATTGAGTTATCAGTACAATAAAGATGAAAACAAAGTTCAAAGCCAGAGAAAATCAGAGGTGCAATGAGAGATAATTTCTGAAGAAGTCTTCCTACCACAAGGGCCGCTCATAATTTGAGCACAACTTTCTTATCCTTAGATCCCTTCAAACGAGCCTTAGCCCACACAAAGTTTTGATCCTACAAGGAAATAAAAGCAAGAAATTCTATGAAGCTGACTTTGTATGGATCCCGAATGAAAGACGTTCTTTATTAAGACAAGGGAAGCAATATTAAATGGGAGAGGGGGTTGGAACCAGATTAAATTGGAAACAGATTTACTTCTTTTTTTGGTGGATTCTGATTTGCTGAGGGGAGTCTTGTATACATTATTTCATATTCACAAAACTCACCAAAAAGCAAACCCATACTAGTTGTATAGAACATGTTCTATGCAGAACATATAGAACTAGTTGCATGAACATTACATACTTTTTCATTCATCTTGTGTATCTTAACAGTAGGTTCCAACTCTAACCTTTTCTAGTTACACCTGGAATTGGATTCTCCCTAAGGGCTATCCATAGCATTGACAATCTTAGTCAGCTGAATTTGAGCGTTACTGAGCAGTTTCAGACCTATACAGTTGGACTACACGTTGGCATTTTCTGTGACTTCATTATATTTTTTCCTTCCAGTTGGAGGATGGGTATAAGCAGGTATCTAAATGTTAAAATCCACACCTCTAATATTCCACATTAAACTTCATCTGATTTCCAACTGGTTAGTAGCATTATGTCCTGCGACTTATCTGAACAGAAAGTCCATTAAGCCAAAAGAATATCAAGTTTTTTAAAAATGCAGGCTTCTGAAGTGCTGCATCAACCTGATACAGAACAGCCAAATTATTCCCATTAAAATAACACCACATCTATAAGAAAATGGCCTAGAAACAACAGACATTAAGGCTTTTTCAAGATCTTCAGTAACAGATGAGAAGCTAAACTCTGTGTCAGAGTGTACACAGTCCACTCTGGCTTCCAGAGGAGTAAAAGCGTCATCTTTAAGCTGACTAAATAATAGACCACAAATCACCAGCAGTTTTCTTCTTAAACAATACATGTGTTTGGCCAGTTCTTATACTAAACCACTATTTTTTTCAGGATGGTTTAATTATTGCATTTTTATATTCCTCCTGCCAAAAACTATGTAAAACTCAGAAACACTGCTCAAGTTCAGTGATGTAAATGTATTTCCTACTTGCAATCTGAAAGAAGCTCAACTCTGCCTCCTGCAGCAGCAGCAGGAGAATTAATTACCAAATTCTGACCACAGGAATTTTCTTGACGACAGCAAAGAAATTCTCAGATCTTAGTTCTATACTATCATGGCTTTCAAATACATTTTTTGTCCTTAAACATTATTAGTGCTTATTAAACACAGCTGTGCAAAGACAATATCCAGCTCTAGAATCATGGACAGAGTCCTGCCTTGGTGCAGTAACAAACTATTCCTAACCACCTGCCATCACAACGTACAGCACACTGAACTATAAAGACCTATACTCTAATCCAGTAGTATAGTATTAAAGGAGAAACATTATAATTTGAAGAATCAACCACTCCGTAAATCCACAATATTTAAGTTTTGTGTGATTGCCTCTACTGTAACATCAGGAGCAACACTGAAATGCAAGGAATATGCCTCCTTATAATATCTAGATAATACTGTCTACTCATGGTTCTCAAATCATATTAATGGGGCCTAAAAAGCCTCTGCAAATATTTTTCTTGTGAATATTATATTCCAAGTATTAGAACACATCAAATAAGAGGTAAAATTTATCACGTGCTTTGCAATGTTTTTCTTTTTTCAGAGCCTTGCAAAACAGTTCTGAGGTAAGCCTACATGCGTCCTGCGTCCTGTTTTAGCTCCTGAATCAGAAAAAAATATATATATCCTTATTACAGAGGTGTTTTCAAACATTCATGGAAACTGGAGACATGGGACAGCCATTGCTTGCTTATTACCTGATCACGATCACCTGCAAAACAGCAGCTCTTCATAGTACATGAGTTGAAGTACCCTTGGTTGTCAAACTGGAAGACAGGCAGCCGGCAGTGGATGTCGTAGAGGACAGGGGGAAGGCGCCGACGCAGTGCCAGCAGCTGGGTTCCATTGCTGTTGAACCGGACACTCATGGCACTCTGAAGGGAGAGGTTTCCACCATAGCGGAGCAGTGAACTGGGAAAAGAGAAGAAACAAGTGAGTTGGGTCACGCATATGAACTGAACTACTTAAAGACAGAACTCTAACTTTACTGAGTCATTTCAAACAAACGAGCCCACTAACCTATAATCCTATGTAGTTTTTGCTTCAAAGCATCAATTCCTGAGCAAACTTGATCCAAAATCTGAATGACAAACTACCAAAATACTAAGACTCTAAAGTCTTCAGAACAGGAAAGTTAAAGACTGTGAGTAAATTTGTTAATAACAAATACATTTCCTGCACAGCAGCAAAGTCTCACAGAGTAGCCTTAGCCTTAAAAAGGCTATTCTTGTAGTTCTGCCATATCTGCATTTGAGATTGACCCTACCAGTAGTCAGCTCTTTTTGTTCAGCTGCTGCCTGAATCCAAGTAGCCCAACCTTTTTTTTTTTTCCTTTCTTTCCTGCTCTGGCATGGGATGGCATTTTCTCTGATTGTAGATACTCTGACCATTATCTCATTTCTGCTTCTATTTACATTTCTACAAGGCATCAGAGGATGTTTGAACTCTACAATCAGTTCCAGTTGTCTTAAAAGGCCATTTTACTAACAAGTCATTGCAAGAAACGCTAAAATAAGTCACTTGGCTAACCTCAGACTTGCTTCATCCAAAAATATTGCCAAGTAGGAAAGGCAATTATGCTACCACATGACACTATTACCTAAAACTCTCACATGGTTGAATTAGCTGGTTTCTTTGTCCCATATAAGGCTGTATGATCAGAGCTGGAGTATCTGCATCAGTTCATATTGACATTCATAAGACAAAACCAAAGGGTCTCAAGTTTCCAGGCTCTCTCTAAAACAATAACAGAATATGGAATTTGCTCCATCCAGGAACCTGAAGATCATCAAAGCATACCTGAAATTCAACTTGCATTGTATGGGCTTTCTGGTTTTTTCGAAGATGTAATTCAATCCCTGTACTTGAAATGACTGTGTGTATGAAACGGGAGACAAAGAAGGAAAACATTTTATCCCTTTTCTGTTCAGTGATCACCAAAACCTCCTTAAGCAGTACCAGAGCTCAACCTTTTGTTAACAGGTTTTGAGCAAGCCCCATCAAATCTTGTTAAGAGCTGTTTCTATGTGCTTTCTGGACCAGAAAAGGCATGCCAGCACAGAATTTGCAGATTCTAGAAGGAAGTTTCTTCACAGATTTTAATGCATTACACTGCCTGATGTAGCCCTCTGTCCCAACATTTGTGAAAAATGAGTCACTCCACATGGATGGGAAGCCACATTCCATGCAGGCTGAAACATGCATCATTGCATGAGATACTGTAAAGTTAAAAAACCCTACTGTTCCTAAGCCAGAGTTTAAAAAAAAAAAAAAAAAAAAGGCAAAATAGAAGAGTCCATACAATGAATGCACTAGAAATACACTGCTCTCACACACATGCATTTTGTGAACTGAACAGTTAAAGCCAGGGTGCCACAAAGGAATCAGAAGTTACACTTCCAAAATAACTAGTAAGAGCTTCAAGCTGGGCACCAAAACTTCGGAATGCCTGTATCAGCAGAAAGAGTACTGCTAACATGTGAGTTCTCCTCCTCCTAAGCAAAGCCACTGAGCTTCTTAATAGCATTTATGGTTTTTAATGAAAATGAAAGAAAATGTAATACTAGAAACTAGCCTTAGAGACAAGGATTTACGATACTCCTCACCACCTCTAGTTTCTGTTCAAGATCAATGAAGTACTTAGCCATCTCAAAATACTCAGGCAGGCACAAAAATAACCCAAACAAACCCCCCAAAACACACAACTTCCCCCCCCTCTTCTCCCCACCCAATAGGTCTGTGTAAGCCAAGAATTTTTTCTATGGAAGTTTCCACTTCATTAAAAAAAAAAAAAAAAAACAAAAACAACAAAAAACCCAAAAAACTACAGCAAAACACCACCACTCTGCCCCCCTCCCAATCACACAAATTAATAAAAAAACAACCCCAAAAAACAAAACCCAACCAAAACCTCAACCCAAAAATCAGGCAGAAGTAATAAACTCAGAATTTTTTGGCTAAGAAAGGTCAAATTTTCTATAAAAATACACACAAGTTCTCCACCATGGATAAGAACACCATAACATACATGTACCAGCCAGGCATAACGTTAAGGTGCAGCCACTGGTGCACCAAAACTAAGCCCCTCTCCTCATTACCAGTTCTCCTCCTCAATCTAAACAACAACTCAGAATTCTCTCCTGTCTACAAGCAAGTGAGCCTACCAGATGCCCCATCCTTTCAAATCTTCAGGCAAAGTTTCCATGGTTACTGTTATTATGCCCTGCCTGAAATATTTTGAGATTATATTTTATAGTAATAGTAGCGTAACATCAAACTAGCTTCCATTCTGCTTACAGATGTTTTCATTAAGCTATGGCAGTCAAAGCTATCAAAGAAAACACCTTTTGGAGTTGAATTCCATACTGTGCTTCAATGATTTTAGTGTAACAAAGCCCTATAAAAGAATACTTCAGAAATTAAATGAGTAAAAAAGGCTACAACTTCAGAAAATATGATCATATACACACATAAGATGACTAGAATTAAGGAACTGCATAGTTAAGACCCCTAAAAAGATCCACAGCTTTGCCTACCTCATACCCTCGCCCCACACAATTCAGCCACATGTGTAGTGGAAATACAGTCTGTGCTGCAGTTCCTTGGACATTTGGCTCAAAAGAGAAAGAAAAAGACCAAACAAAACCAACCAAACAAAACCCCCAAACCTCACATTAATAAAAAAGGCAGTGGGCTAAGTCTGGCTGATAGAGAAAGAAATGCTAAAATAGCTATTTGCCATGCGTATATAAGGGGAAAGCAGTTTTTAAGCATGTTCAGTGTCCAAATTATTATCTCCACTTCCCCAGTTGTACCATGGTGCTGCTCTGTACCTTCAGGCAGTGCTACTTCTGGATTTTTTCACACAGGATTATGTGGGGCAGTGTAGACATGCTCGAATATGTTGCTCATGTTAGAACTGCCACTTCTGCCTGCTCCTTATTGCATGCTCCAGCAAAGGAATGCCAGAGGCAACACCTTCTTGCAGTTACTAAGTTTACTGATGCATCAGCCTAAAGCAATACTCTCTTCTTGAAGACACAGACCATGACAGCTAGTGAGAAATCTGAAGACAAGCCCAAAAGGGCACCTCTGAATAAGATGGTTGCCCCTTCTGCCCGAGGCATTATCTTTATGAAACCAGACTCAGACTACTCTGGGATTTAGTCTGCTTCCAAATTCGGCTTGTCCAGTCAGCTGTGGAATGCTGATGTTGCCTACCAGCTCGGGAAGCAATATAGAGAGACACACATGCCTTTCTGAGTAGTTGGTGGGTTTTGGTTGTTGTTGTTGTTAAAAAAAAAAGTCATCTTGTATGATTAAGAGAAATATTTAGTTCACAGACGGAACTTTACAATCCAAACACACATGCTGGTGCTGGAGGGAGGCTGAGGAGGGAGAGAATGGACAGTTATGTGCAATATGGTCATTTCCGCAGTTGAATACGCTGCGCACAGGCAGCACTCAAGTGTTAACTAAATACCAGCTCAGCCAAACAATGGAAGGCTTTCAATCCAAGAGTAGCACGGCTAATGTAAATAAATCCATTTCTACTGGCAGCTAGTGGGGTGAGGGAAGAAGTAGTCTCACTGCACTCAATCTGCAGAAGTCGTCTATACCTGAAACAAGCATTTTCCTTTCCTCCTTTCTCCCCTTTTCTAAACAAAGAAGTTGTTTCATTCTTTTTGAAAAAAGTCAACTGCTGTAGTGGTAACATAAGCTTAACACAGGCTATTCAAAAAGTTAGCTTGGCAACAGACAGTGGCCATTAAAACTGAGAGAAGATCAGTGTCTCGGTGGAAATAAAATAAAAGCAGCATGCATGACAGCATTAAATAGAACCGTTAAAAAACCCATTGAATAGCTTCTCTTGATAAACTACGAATCTGACAATGAACTGCAGTACAGACACTGTCCTTGGGAAATGAGTGTCATTTAAGAGGGAGAAGGAAGGAAGGAAGGAAGGGAGAAAGTGTTGATATCATAAACAGCAGTGTGTGAAACTAACTTAATGAAAGAATGACCTTAAAAGGAAAAAATGAATTGAATGCTCGTAACTAATACACACCATTACATACAACTGTGTTTGTCAGCATTTCTGTAACCACAAAATTGAGGAACTTCTAACTGTGCAAAAAGAACTGGAATGAAACTTGGCAAACAGAATCTTGGCCTGGAAAACTCCAGAAAGGCTTGGGGTTTTATTTGGAAGAAAGTTATTCAGTGTGTGTAAAACCAATAGAAAGAGCCAAATTAACCAATAACAGAAAAGCAAGCACAAGATCAATTAACATACATACTTAAAAAAAAAAAAAAGTAGATTACAACTTTCACAAAAATCTCAAGACAGTTTCTTTGAAAAGCAGGTAAGTCACGTCAAAGCGTATGGAGTTTCTCTGCATGTATTCAGAAGTGTTAACAACTGTGAAGGAAGTCCACCAGTGTCTTAAGATGAAAAAGGTACACAAGCTATACCCAGAATTTTATTATTTCTCAGTAACATGCTCATTTTTCTAAATTCTGTCATCACTATTTCAGATTATCTCACTACCTTTACAAGAATCCTCAACAGGAAGTAAGGGGTATTTGCTTGGACTTTAAAGAATAACCAAGTAAAACAAAGGCTGTGTATTGTCAGCAAAACTAAACACCTTCGTTTTCCTTCAAAAACATACAACTAAAATCAACTGCATCTACCACAACTGGAAAAGTAGGGAATTCAGGGTGAAGATTCTGAGTGTTCAAGGATGTGTCATTCCTCCTGCTCTTTTCTGTTAGGTCAGTAACATGTAAGTTGGTATAAAAAGCAAGCCCCTACCATAAATTAACTTTCATGTGTGGCAATCTCTGAGGTGAACAGAAGCTTCACTTTTTCCTCCAAACATGGAGGGCAATAATTGACTAGGTTTTTTTAGTAAGAGAGATTGTTATCCGATAACTGACTTCAGAATCTGGAGCCTTCAGAGTGTCAAACATGACCAGATTTATGTACCCAGAGCAGCCAGACCTCAAAATGGCAAAAGCTTGCATGTTTTGGTCCTTATGATCTAATTGAATCACTGTATGCTAATATTGCTTCACCAGAGATCCCAGGCAGTTCTCCAGAAAGCATTGTTCTCCTTTTTTCTGCCTTCATTCACAGGAATAAAACTACAGAATTTCAGTATTTTGAGGAAGATGACAAAATCAGAGACATAAAGTATATTAAACTCTTCCCCTCATCTGTATTACTTGTATCTTTTTAGGACTTAAGGCTTACCTCTGTCATTATAGCAATTAAACAGTAGCAAATGACAACAAATGACAAAGAAAAACCCTATTTGTTTGAATGTTTCACATCCTCCTCCAGCTGTATCCAAAGTTTGTTTTGGTCTTATCACAGACCTGTTCCCAAACATTCTCCCTGTCCTAGGCTTGCCCTCACTCCAGATCTGCAAGTCAGCAGGCACAAGATTGTCCTATTCTCCTCTCTGCTTGAATCATCTAGGTGTTACTGTAATGTAAGTAATAAATGAGATCTAATAGACAGTAAAATAGTTTTGCAGGAAAAGCACACACATACCCACCCCCCATTTAACGAGATTAAAAAAAGAAGAGCAAGTAGAGAATACAAAGTAAAGAGCAACTGTTTAACAACCACAAGCAAGCTAGCTAAACCACTTGATCATTTTCCTCCTTCTCTAATCTCTACATTCCACAGTCAGAGTCCATTATTCAGCTTGTTTAGAAATAGTACCTTGTAGGATGGAGTACAGACTGTGAGAGAGAACACTGCTCAGCTAAATCCAGCAAAACACAAAGGAGTATGTTCCATCAGATAACCGGACAGAGAAGATTCAAATACAGTCAGACATGGCATGGGAAGATGACCTTTAGGCCAAATGAAGGAACAGGAGCTGTTCCCAAAATGAAGCACATGCCAAAGCCAGTATAACACAAAGAACACAGACAGCAGAGAATGTCACCTCAGAAAAATAATCTGAGTGTAAAGGTTGGTAATTCTTTCTTAAGAGTAAATCCATTTTCACACCTTAGTGTCTATGCAAAATCAGTCACATAACAATACTGCAGACTCACAACACATTTCTTATGTACATTTCTGTGCTGCAATTCTTGTATTGCATTAAGAAAGCGGAGTAACATCAGCCACACATCTGTCCTCTCATCCAGTAATATACATGCACTCACTCCCCTTCTCTTCCCTAGCAAAGCTGCATGAATTTTTAATTTAGCAAAGCTAAAAAAGCTGAAATTAAATAAAAGTACAGCAACACGAAAGTAGGCCTTTCTTCTGACAGGAAAAGTGGGAGTTCCAAAATGCTCCTGCAGAAGCACAGTCCTGCCTCAAATCAGTAAAGTTTTTGCCTTTAATAGGTACAAGATGAATAAAAATTATCACATAAAGCTAACTGAATGCAACCGCACACACAACTTTGGCCTCACCAAGCTGGTTCCACCAGTTTCCCATGGACTGACATTTCAAAGACTAATTCTCTTGTCTTACAATATGGTTGAACTAACATTTCATATGTTCTCCCAGTAAATGCACTAAGAGGATCTCTCCCTTGTACTCAGTCACCAATAATTATTTTGTAAGTTTTATTTTCTTTTTTAAAACCAAAAATGGTATCTCTTAACTCCTTATTTTAATTCCCTCCTCACTGAAATGAAGCATAAAGGTGATTAGGGCAAAGCTTATATATATGATCACAGACCTATCTCTTTAAGAAAGCATGCTACAAAAGCCCATGAAATCAGAGCTTCTTTTGAACAACAAATTACTATCTTACGCTTTTTAAATTTGCACTGTAAGGACAATACTTTGCACTTCAAATTCTTGCTTTAGAAAGACCAGTGTGTTAGAGAATTTCAAAGCTTACAAAAAAACTTAAGCATCATGAGGCTACTGAAGTAGGCAGTATTCCCATTCCTTGATACGGGAAAAAATAAGGGCAAGAGAGGTCAATCAACAGACCTATACAACACTGTGAAACAAAACCAGGTTTCCTGACTTCTTGTTTACTGCATAAAGCTAGTCATATTCTTGAAAATTGTAAACATGAATACCACCGCTGCTTCTGGGAGCAAGCAACATCCCACAGAGAAAAGGGACAGTACCTAGCTTAAAGTGTCTGACCAGAACCAAAGCAGGGCTAGTGTGGGAATGCTAGTAGGTATACATTGCAGCACAAATTAGTAGGCTGCAACAAGGCTTTTACCATGGGTCAGATTCTACCATCCAGGCTGTTTCTCCTTCCTCCAGAAGACAGACCACACTACTCCTGCTCCACCCAACCACCTCTCCCACCCTCCTCAGTGCTATTTAAGCACTTAGCAGGAACGAGCTACAGCTGCACATCGTCCATGTCAATCAACCCACTGCCTTCGGGGCGAGGCCACAGCTGCATGTTATCAATGCTAATCAACCCTCTGCCTTCATTCCTCTACAGGTATGGAAATTTAATCTTCAAATCAGAAAAAAACCCCATGCATACCATCTGCAATGGACAGTGTGATTTTAACAAATGAAGGTTTGAGAAAACTACTAAATCAAGACAGGAAACACTTAACAGATGAAACACCATAGCCCTGTCTGAGAACAACAAAGAATTAAAAGCTGAACTACTAACAATACACATTTTTATTATACAATTTGAACCTCAATGCTCCAAAACTCAGTTGTGTATCTGATCAACAGATCTGGGGATGCTAGAAGAAAGTGAAAAATCTTCCATTGTGTCATTGAAAAAACCTTCAACTATTCAGTTTGTACATCAGTGGACTAACCTGAATACACCCCACTACAGGAAGGATACCAGCCTAAACATAGAAAAAGCTAAGCTAAACCATCTGTCCCAAGAGGGGCTGACAAGGCCAGACATAAAGTAGGACTGCAAATGAGAGATGGAATATGTAAATCTGAAACAGAAGCTAAGTGAGTTAATTCTGCAACAAGGACAAGACATAAAAGGTGGGAAAAACAGACTACAGCACCTTTTTCACATACTTGAATATTAGGCAGTATCTGGCAGACTTGCACACTTACTTAAGTATTTCTAGACTACCTATTAGTTGGTGCTCACACCAGCAACAGAAAAGATTACTTGCTTTATAGTAAAAAATATCTAGCAATAAATTCACTGATTTACATCTTTTGCAACTTTAGTGCAGCACTTCTGTCTTTAAAAGGGAAAAAGAAAACAAAGAAAAAAGCATCAACTGGCTGCAAGTGGCAACCACAAAAAAGTAGTCCATACGCAGAGAAGTGCACTCAGCAGAAATACCATTTAAGCCATAAGCATGACTAAAGCCTTAATCATTGTCACCATCTCTCTTTGCCCGAAGTCAAAAAGGCTTATTTGCAACTACTCCCTCTTTTCTTCAGTGGCCCCCTATTAGAAAGGCAGAGGAGACTACCTTAGATGTTTCTAAAAATAAAGTAGTAATTTGATTTTGATAAACCTGTGGCTAAGTTCGGAGATCTATTTATGGTTACAATGAGGAAAACAAAGCCAAAAAACACCCCAAAAAATACCATTCCCCCAGATGCCACTACCACTCAAAAGTTCCTTCAACACATCCCAAAGATTTCCAGAAAAGAATAATTCAAACCCTATGAACTTATGCAACAATCGGCTCACTTTCCATGACATTAAAAGGGACTTTTAAGAAATAATGGAAAACAAATAGAGGAAAAAAATATCCAAGTTTAGGTTCTGTGTTATTTGAGGCACATATGCCAAAGCAGATGAGGATGGTACATGTGTGGGATGAGTTGTATTTCCTGAACTGTGAAAGAAGAGAGTTACTTGAACTATTTGAGGTGGTGTGCTTGATCCATACTGGTGAGTGCCTAAATAGCACTTAAAATTCGTTATACTGTAACCTAGCTAAATTAATTACTTTAAGCAGTATAAAGTTAGCCAAGATTCACAGTACATGGTTCAGCTGGGAAGGGAAAGAAATGAAAAAGTAGTTGCCAAGATCCACACATTTTTCCTGCATTCATTAATACAGTGCTCTGCTTAGAGTAGGACTGACAAAGGTCTCTGAACAGAAGCATGCAGCACACTTCTATTGCACTGAAGTAATTTAAACAGGCAATTGCCAATTCAGTGATGTATAGGACTCCTTCATCTGCGGGGGCTTTGACAATCCCAAAGTACATGCATTAGAAGCGATTAGAATCACAAGCGTTTTTCCTTTATGTGCAGGGTCAAAATGCAAAACGAAGAAAAACCTTAAATCTCCACATACTATTCCTGCCATTCCACTCCTGTAGCCATCATGTAATATCTTATTAAAAACCTGTAAGGAAAAAAAAACATTACAACCAAAGATGGCACTTTGAGAAAATTCCCAATCCACCAGTCCTAGCCTCTAAAGAGGCTCAAGAACCTCGCTGAGCTCATTGTCAAAAACAAACCCTTGTGGTTACTTTCCTGCATTAGTATCTCCTGCAACACAGTCAACAATACTGGATCCCCTCATGTGCACTTCCAGAAGCTCAGTATTTCAGCCAACATACCAGATATTGCGGTAACACAGATAAAACTAGCAAACAGCTACCTTTCAGAGTGAGCTCAGGAAGGTAAACTAGAAAGTATAAAACTCAGCATGTGCATCACCATTTCACAGAAAATAAATGCTGTCTCTGTTCTTCTGGTATGGCCTTTAAGGATCAAACACCTTGAAGGTATGAGCCTGGAAACTAAAACTGGCAGCTGTTGGAGATCTGAATCTATGGACTTGGACTCAGTTACAATCCTGGTTTTATGGCCTTAGAATACCTTCCACCTCACCACACAGGTTTTCTAAAGTCCTCTCTATGCAACAGGCTATAAATATCACCTGTGGTACAGACAGAGCTGCAACTCATCTCCCTTTCCTTTGAACTCCCACCCATTAACAAAAACCCCAACAAAATAAAGCATGCCTCTATTCACAGTTAATACTAGCCCTCTTTTGCAAAGATGGTCTATTACACAAGCACCCAACCAAACTCTGAAGAACTGTTCTCAAACTGCCTGTAGTTCTGGCAGCTACCACTCCTATTTCAAAACTGACAAAGGACTAGTGAACCTCAAACCTAGCTTTTCCAACTACATGTCACATGCCAGTCTAACATAAACCACATAAACAACTACAAGACTCCTACTCCTTAGATTAGAGATACTCCATACCCCTCTGTAGAAAGAATTAATGTAGTATATACAGTGTTTTCCTCTTGTCATCAGGCCACCACCGATCCAGAAATAAGAAGGTAATACCCATCAGGTCTTTAAAAGACTGTGAACAAGCAAATGAAACAAGTGAAACTATATATAAACACAAAGCAATCAGGAGCCAAGAACTGTACAGAAGTACTAAGTAACTGTGATTTTTCAATAGATTTGGACCAGAAGTTATGCATTCAGTACATTGTTTTAATAGTTGGATTGTGTTTTCTTGCAGCACAACTAAGCTGAACACCTAGTAATTAGCACTCAGCAGAAAAAGCTCTGTTCATGACAAAGACTTGAGGGAACATACTGTCAGTTGGAGACCAGCAGCACAGTACAGCCACATCCTTCAAAGCTCTTCACATGTTGGCAAGATCAACATACCCTGACATTCATAGACATGCTAAGAGTCGTCCTCCCTCAAGAACCCCCTGAATCTAATTGGTCTATTACAGGGAAGAAATCTCCATCTCTATATTTTGCTCACTATTTAATAAGCTAATCAGTAGGTGAGTCAATAATATCTAACAACAGGTATTCTTCATCCACAGCTTGGGAGTTTGCTTCCTCTGAATTCTCAGTGCAGGAGGCAAATCTGACTTAGTCCATTAAGAGAGTCTTCTTGACTGGTGTTTTTTGAGACACAAATATTCATTTAATGTGAACTAAAGATGTTTGCTTAAAAGGACTCTGAGCTGCAGTTACTCCTCAGAGAAAGAAATCAAAGTTGAATTAATGTTCCTGTTTGGCTTTGTCAGTAAAGCATTGATGAAAAACACTGAAATTGACACTCCTTTAACTTGGGCTTATTATGACTTGTATGATCAAGTTAGCTTTTAAAATATGCTATAAAATTTACACTCACCAAGGAATACCAAGTTTGCTCTGGTTGTCAAGGATTTTTTTTAACTCATCATTGGGCTTTTTGAGTACATTGACCAACTACGCAGACAGCACAGGCCTCCTGAACTTTCAGAAGAATATTAAAAAGGTCTGTTGCATGTAATCATTTCTACTTCACTCAGAGCTTGAATTCAATACTTAAGTTGTGGGGACTAAAGTGTTCCCAGCACTCAACACTCAAGACCAGTGTCCTGTTGTTGTACTGCATGAACATAAAAAGTGAAGTGTCAGGCAGAAACACTGCTTATAGTTTATTCCCATAGAACAGGCAGCTTTGGAAGGTAAAACACCCCCAACTTTGGTTATGTTTCACCTCTTCTACTTTGTAAGAAGCCACCAGGAATGCTTCCAAGGAACATGCCGATGAGACAAAAAAAGGGGAAGGTTAGTGTAGCAAAAGAAGCTGAAGCAAGTAAAACAGTAATGCCACAAACTGCTGAACATACCTAGTAGTTCACTGCTCCTCAAACAAGAAAGGTCTTGCTTCCTTTTTATCTCCCGTTCTCAGCCCTACAGGCCTCCCTCTCCTCCATCACCTGTGCTATTCACTGGGCCCTCCCTGAACGTAGTTCAACTTGCTAGGCTGTAAGCAAGCTACCAAGCTTTTCCAGGTTAGTTTTCCGACTTCGAGCATGATGAGTTGGCTTAAAAACCACAGGTCAACCACAGAATTAGTGCAATGAACATAGCAAAAATGAGGGCCTGGGAGCTTTTAAATAAGCCCTCCCAAGCTCACAAACATTCCTTGAGATACGTATTTCTGATACTGACCCACGACTTAGCATTTTAATCTTTGAGCCTGACACACAAATGGATCCCACCGTGTAAAAAACACAGGCTCAACACTCCCATCACAAGCAGAAAACACTTCTCTGAATAGCCTTTCTGTAGTATGAAAACTAGTTTAAAAGTACGTGATGGTCATTAATAGAACAAGCCAGCAATCACTTTGATCTCAAAAACCTTTAGATTAGTTGATGTAAGTGAAGGGGAGCGGGAACACAGGAAAATAAATAATTAAAGGGATCATGATCATATTTTCTTAGGGAAAAAGCAGCCTTCTGATTTCAGTAAAACGCAGATGGGGCTGTGTAGAAAAGGAGAAGAAGGCAGAACATGAGTACCTAAAAGTAACTGGAGTCACATAGTCATCGCTTGAAATATATATGTAAACTGACTTACTGAGTTGCCCCCAGCAATTCTGTAACAACACATATTTGCAATACTTACTTTATTGTAAACAGTTTAAGATGCAGACTTGCCTTTTTTTTTCTTAAAGGCACAGTTTCCAGACCCCATCTAGTGGTGCGAGTGCCTTACAACAGCCTCATTAATTAAGACCACATTTAAGCTTTTCAATGCACTGTTTTTTAAGAAAGAAACAATACAGGGTTGGTTTCAGTTTAACGTCCACCTGAAAGAATGTCAGTAGTCACACCTGCTAAAAACATAAAACAAGATTTCCAGAATTACTAGTTAACTTGTAATCATGCTGGACTTACATCAATTCTACTTTAACAGTTCTTCATACGCTGTCTTTGAGGAACCAGCCCACCACATTCAGATCTAATTAGTATACTAGGAAAGAAGGGGGGAATATCAATTGCTGCACTGAATCTGACACAGAATAAATATCAAGCTGTGAATGAACTTTGGGAAAAAGCAAAAAGAATTCGCCTCTATATCCTGACTCAGTCAGCAAGACTAATCAAATTATGACTATCTGAAGTGAGCTAAACTTTTCACAATTCAGAGCTATGCAACTGTCTCTAAATTTCCCCATGTATGCCAGGAAATGCTGGCTTTTCAATTACCTTCTTCACTGTAGTAGCCAAGCATGAAGCACTCCCAGCTTCCCATCAGAAAGTTAACCAATTTCACAGTATATGAAAATTACTCATAATCAGGACTTTTTTTCCTAACCCTAAAAATATTTTCTTTTTAATTTGTAGATGTGTTTAGTGTTGCCTGACTAAAAGAAGTGGATAAAACAAACTCTTCTGGCTGGAGGCATGTAACAGCAAGCTACAAGATAAATCCTCCTACAACTCAACTGGAGAAGAGCCATGCATTCTGGAGAAAAATATTTGGGTGTAAAAATCCTCAAATTTTCCAGCTAAATAAATAGATTCAGGTCATTTGTTTCTGACAAGCAGTGGAATCTATAACTGAATTCTCCAATCTACAAGGATATCACTACTCCATTCAAAAATCTGAAAATTTAAAGCTATTCATTTAAAACTGCACAATTAGCCATACTCCATTGACTGCCATCCAAGTTTAGAAGTTAACAGCAAACCAAACCCTTTTCTGACAGTGCATCATCAAGCTGAAAAAAAGTTAAATAAAAGCTATACCTCACCTGAGGAGCCTCTGCTGATTAAAACTGGAAATTCAGCATCAACCCTGATCCCCGTCAAATGAGTAAAGGCCAGCTGAACCCTGTGAATTTACCAAACCTCACCTATATCTGTAAAGAGTATTACTGCACTAGTGCTGCTGGCCTTAATATGTATTATGTGAAAGTACTGCTAGCTACAGTACTGCTATTGACCACAAACAGCTAGTCTTCAGAATTCCAAGCATTTAATTTACTTTCTGGATTTTGCAGGGGAGCAGCAACAGGATCCTCCAGAACACTCTCCAGTTATGAAGCAAATCAAGAAGTAGTGGCTGCACCAGTTTAACTCTGCCTCCATCTAAGAACTGACAGAGAACACGACAGTAGTTGGGGGAAATGAGTTTTACATGAAGTATTTTATTAGCAGCAAATTGTTAACTGCATGTAATCATTTCACCTTTCCCATACTGCAGGAGTGCTGCAGCCCTGCTTAACTCACTGTAAGTTATTTTGGCAATCTACAGCAAACATCTACACTTCTTCCTCTTCTTTCTACCCATTCAACCCCTCATCAAAACTCCACTACCACACAACATGACAGAACAGCTAAATCTAGTAATTTCTGCTAGCACCACAGTGATAGGACTGAAGTAACTCCCACGATGGCCACAGTATTATGAAGGATTCCATCAATACTGAAGGAAAGGAGGAATTTCCCTTTATAGATCATGGCATAAAATAAAATCCCTCACAAGTGAGCTTCTTATGCAGCAATGGAAATATAGTAGGTTAAGGAAGGAACTACAGTACAAAACTGCTGTATCTGTCTGTGCTATTCAACAATCCCAGCAAGTTAATACTTCCATATTGTGCCCCGCAAAAGGCTCTATTCCCTCATCCTTCCTACACCTCAGGCAGTGTTACATTTTCTTGGATACTGATGACGGCGTAAGAGAGAGCTACAAACCTGTAGAGAAGCAAGGATTTCCACCCCTACCAGATATTTTGACAATGAGAAAAGTAGCCCTTCTTTTCTGTACTAGTGTTATGGCATGCAAGTTACACCAGCAGCTTCCTGTTTATCCCTAGATTATGGAGAATTTCAGGGCTGTTTAATCCATTCTGTCTATAAAACTCATCAGCCAAATGCTTTTGGCACACATCTTACCTGCAACTACAGTTTCTGTTCTTTATTATTAATAAGAATATGGAAAATATACACAAACTCTCTCACATACCAGCTTCAGTTCTACGTAAAGTCTATCACAGGTACTTACAGCATTACATGGGTTACTTCATCCTTAGAAAAAAAATAATCATTTTTCCTGGTAAGTTCACAGTGTATTTTCATCAAAAGAGACTATAAAAAACTAAAAAAACCCACAGATGAAAATCTAAATTCTGGCTTCCAATTCCTCACTGAGGTGAGGTTTATATCTTAACTAATCTACAAATGAATAAAATTGTTTCCTCATAAGACAAAGTGAATTGGCCCCAAATACATTAAAATTCAAGTTCCATATTTCTAGATTAGCTTACTAGATCTGCAGAGACCAGTGGGAGTTTTGGCAAATGCTCCATTATTTTAATAAAGACTAAAAATCCTAATTTATTAAAATATGAGGGACTGGCTTTGGCAGGCCACTCGCAGGACACAGCTCATTCTGAAAGAGACCTCTTCCCTGAGAGTTTCCTGGGAACAAACTAGTGGCAGCAGAGTGCTTTAGGCCATTTTCCTGCCTTCAACCAAGCAAACCCTTCTTGTCATAGTTTGGGCACATCCCTGATCAAGCAAAGGAGGAAAGCTGATGGCTGTCCCAGAAAAGAAGCAGCTGAAAGCAGACTTATCATCTGCATTTTTTAAGTTACACCTTGCTCAGCCTCAAGTCTGAGGCTCTACATCTCAGCCAACAGCATTTAGTCTACAGGGAGCAGCCTGTTTCCTACTATGCCCTTTCCTGTTTCTGAGTCCTCTGGGAGGAGTGGGCTGCAGGCAGGGAGCATGTGCCTATTTCACGCAACCATCACACCTAGCAGGTGCAAATGCTTTAAATTCAGTGCTTAAGGGAATAACTGCATGGTATACACAGCGCACGTTCAGCTGCACAGCATGGGTGTTGCACATGTTCCCCTGCGCAGCAGAAGTGGTGTCACCTGTCCACCTCAGAATTTCAGCACTGGAATTCCGATGTACGATGTTTAACTATCAACATTTAGCTTTTTAATTGGAAAAATTTACTTTGATCAGATTAGGACCAGAAAGAGGTAGCTCTTGTCCACCAGATATAAGCATACGAGCTTCCACTCATTTAACTTATTCAAGGCCTTCAAGATGACGCAGAGGTTATAACATAAGGGACCATTTCCCCACTCCTTCCATCATTCAAAAAAAGACTGTAGAATTGACTGTAGAATTGAGATATGTCAAAGGTTATTAAGTCTTTCATACAGGCACTAAACCTGGAGAAATACAACTTACTTGCTCAGAAGCATACCAATTAAATTCTGTTATAGCTATATTATATTTGGCATTAGGAAGAACAATACCACAATACAGCTAAAAATGTGTGTCCTTAAATGTGTGAGCACAGACTATTATCCCGTACACACACAGTAGCTCCTAACAAGCTCACAGCAAGCACTCTTTCTTAACCTTGTGGTTAAGACTGAAGAAGGCAAAAAAGCATCTAGACCTGAGACCTTTTGAGTTTCCTTGATCTGATAGCTGCTACTACCCCATGCAATAAACCATCAATACTTTTATATGTAAGACTAAAACTTTTGGAGATCGATGTTTTAATGAGTACAGCTAAAAATAAGGAAAAGGAATGATTTCCACTATTAGAAAGAAGCTGTTAAAATTTGTAAGAGGAGAATCCCTTACTCAAGTAGTCTGCTCCTGCATTTATCAGGGTCAATGCCTGCATCCTTAGTGATACTTAGAACAGAATCATACAATTACAGAATTGTTTCAGTTGGAAAAGACCTTTAAGATCACAGAGTCCAGCCGTTAACCTAACACTGCCAAGTCCACAACTAAACCATGTCCCTAAGCACAACATCTACAGCCCTTTTAAAATGCCTCCAGGAACGGTGACTCAACGACTCCCCTGGGCAGCCTGTTCCAATGCTGGACAACCCTTTCAGTGAAGACATTTTTTCCTAATATCCAATCTAAACCTCCCCTGGTGCAACTTGAGGCCATTTCCTCTCATCCTATTGCTTGTTACTTGACAGAGGAGACCAACACTCACCTCACTACAACCTCCCTGCAGGCAGTTGTAGAGCCTGATAAGGTCTCCCCTGAGACTCCTTTTCGCCAGGCTAACCAACTCCAGTTCCCTCAGCAGCTCCTCACTGGACTTGCTCCCTAGACCCTTCGGCAGCTTTGCCGCCCTTCTCTGGATACTTCCTCTCTCTATTCCTGTTAGCCTTGTACAATCTTTCCAGCTACATGAGGTGATACCATTCCAGTTTGCTACCCAAATGAAAGACTTCCTCTAAATTTTGCTTCAATGTAGAATTTCCATATATATAAGCTATACCACTCTACCAACATCATTCCTTCTATATTCATATTCTGAGAATAAACATGAAGAGATACATGTTTTGGTTTAACTCCCTTTCGAAAACAACACAAACTCAACCTGCAGAAATTCTTAAATCACAAAATTGAGGTAGAAGCTGAAAAACAAAGGATCCTGCAAAACCAGTATGGGGTCAGCTGGCTTGGCCAGAGGAAGGCAGCTTTGTCCGTATTAGTTCACAAGGGAAAATCAGTCACAAACTGAAGTTAAAATGACAGAAATTTTATGGGGAAAAAAGAACATGTTTTGGAAGAGCAAAATAACCCTAGCATCTTGTATTTCTCTCCCTCTATACAGCAAATGCTGAAGTCATTGTGATGTTAGAAAGTTACTTACTAAGACCTAGGCATAGAGTTTGACAGGGATACAAGAAGATAAGCTTAGGCAACTCTGGATCTCCCTTCCAGTTACATTTTATCAAACCTAAATTTAACAGCAGACTGTACAACAGCTGCCAACAAGGGCTCTGGCAAACTTTACAAACATGAGCAAGCTCTAAAGCCGCCAACATCAGCAAGCAAATTCTGATTTAAACTTAAAAATGAAAATCAATTCAAACCATTAATATTTACAGTTTAAGAACAATAAACCCTTCTGAAACCATAATTTGGTTGCTATTTAACGGATGTCTAAACATCTTAGAATTTTTTTAGGCCAGTTATAATTAATGTCATATGAGACTGCTTTTTCTGTCTGTATAGTACAAACCCAAGAAGAATTTTTAGTGATATGCATTTCTAGATTTGCCAAGAAATTCACCAGTAAGGGGAGAGTCTAGTGTATGCTGCAGAACATTTGAAATAGCTGAGGCTACTGCACTGTAAAAGAAGTACTACCTGTTTTCCCCTCTTTTCACTTTTTTGAAATTATCCTTTCTATGCTTACACTCATAACTGGAAACATGTAAACATAAAATTTGGAGGGAGGTGAGAAACACTTGAGGTGCTCAATTTTTTTCTGATTATTCTTGTTAAAAAAAAATACTTTCAAAATCTGAAAGACTGAAAAATACTTTAAAAAAAGCTTAACCTCTCATGCATGCCAAACTCTAATGCCAGACACTGCATACAACCACTTTATAACCCAGCCTAACTACACTTCATGCTGCAAACTTATTCTTTTCATTTGTTTAAAGTCCTACGCAAATCTGGAACCACGTTATGCAGCCAAACTGATTATTCAGGTGTCTATATTATCCAGGAAGTCATATAAACTCTTAAGCACCAAGTAAAAAGCTGCCTTGACCACAATCTCTAGTCAGCCACTGAAAACTGAGCTGGATAGAAAAAACAAACTGTAAAACAGGCAGTGCCCACTATGGCTTCTTCCAGTATAAGCAAGCCAGTGCTAAATACAATGGTAAGAACTTGACACAACAATCTGAGTTAATCTGCAGTGGTGAGGCCAGGCAGTCTTCTAGAAAAATCACTTACCTTAACACTGAAGATCTAGCCCCGTTTTAAATCAAAATAAATCATATGTATGAAGAATAATGTTAACTATGCAAAATAACTTCATTCAGCATTGCTAACACTGCTGTTAATTTTGTTCTGCACCTTTTCTTAATATCATATGTTCTGACTTAAAAAAAGAGTGGCATGCCACCACCTCTCAAGGGAAAGAAACAGCACAACATAAGACAAGGACAGCCAGATCATACCTCTGAGGTTTACGAATATCCCAGAGTCCCACACCTTCCTTAGAGTTGGCAGTAGCCAGTAATCTGGGTTCTACTGGATTAAACATCACACTGTGAAAGGCTGATGGATAGTGTGCCAAGCAGAAGGGCTCTGTTGAAAAAGTTGAGATTTCAGACATAAGAACAAACAATGCATACAACTGTTTGATGCAATGAGTTTGGCAGCTTAGCATGGAAACAGCCTATCAAGATCTGAAGATATGGAGGCATGTTCAAACCACTTCTCAAGCAAACACATCCAAAGCAATATAAAGCCTGAGGTTTAAAAATCCACCCACATGTGCATTCACTTTGTCTAAATATGGAAAAGGACACATACTGGATTTCAAGACACCATTTTGCTTATGGAAGGTTATCTAAGTTTAAAACTAGCCACTCAAAGACAAAGTATTTTAATCTTCTTAAGGTTCTCGACCAAACAGACATATTTTGACCCAGGGACTATGCCAGACTTCTCCATTCACTGCTTGCTTTGATGCAACCACTGTGCTGCTCACATGCTTGGGAGACTCTGTAACTGCCCTCCACAAGCACCTCCAAATGTACTTCATTTTCTTTCCTCATATCCGTCATTAAGACGGATAAAACACGGTTGAACAAATAACCCTCCCAAATTCCCAATACCTTCTGAAACTACTGTCCATCAAACAGCTGAGACACAATTAATGTTTACTTGTCCTGCACCATTTGTATCCTCCCCTTAGGATGTATTAAAAGGTTTTTGACACAGGGACTTTCCTTTTTAGCAGTGATGAAAACAAAGGTCTCTGACCATGGCTGAAGTTCCCTGGTGCTATTAATTGTCATAGGAGGCAGAGGTAAAACGAAGAACAGGCACAAACTTTTGTTCTGCCAGCCTGCCCAAATGCTTTCGAGATTGCTGTTGGTCTGCTGGCAGCTCCAAACAAGGTTTAACACCAAAACTGACCTTCTACATTTGCATTATAAAATCAGATCCCTGCTGGGACAGAAAAGGCTGTGGTATTAAAACGGCAGCCCCCACTGAGGAGCAATGGCCTGCATTAGCTGAATGGAAAGGCAAAATATCATCAGATTACTAAATAAATAAAGGAATTATTTCTTTATTTAAAATAAAGTTTTAATTTGTGTATATTTGTTTAGTCAAATCATTGCCACTAATTACTGATGTTTTCCTTCACACCTTTATTATAAATAGCCTGGCCTGGTACCACAGTTTTTTCCAAGATATCAAAATTTGCCCTTCAGCCTGTCAAAGACAGATGACAGGAGCTAAACTAATGAAGCATTAGGTCACTTTAATGAAAAGCAGGGAGATTACTACTTTGTTGTTCTTTATGTTCATTCACAATTGTAGCTCATATCCACTGGAGTATGAAAATGTTTCTCAACACCATCTCTTCACAAAAATTAAAAATGCATTCATAAAAAATACTGCATAAATCACCTGGCAGTGAAAGATGGGGAGAAACAGAACAGGAATGAAACAATTTTTCCAGCCTCTTTTAATGCACTATTTTAAACTAGGATGTTATTTGCAAGATTTTAGTGAGCTGTCCACTCAGGATAATTAACTATACTCACGCTAGCAGGCACAGTGACTATTCCCATGAAAACACCATTGCAGACAAGGGGATTATGCCACTGACAAGCATTATATTGTAGCAAACATTGGCAGGGTTCACATATAAATGCTGACTCAGGACTCCTATATAAGCATGCAAAAGCCATTTATTTAAAATTCAGAGAGCTAAGACACTACTCAAAAAAAGCCACGAATGTACCACAGCCAACACTTCTTCACTTCACTGGTGCAGCCTTCTCATTCAAAGTCTCAGCAACAGTAAAAGTAGTAGCAAGGTTTAACTACAACAAAGAAGGGCAAACCTCATTTCATACAACTTCAGAAACTCAGATCAGATTGGACATTAACTTATGATACTGAGCAGCTTCACACAGATGCATTTAAGCATCCAGTCCCACCAATTGTTGACATCCATTACCAGCAACAGGTAGTTCTAGTAAAGACAGATTTTTATGGTATAGAGTTCAGGAGAAGGCAATAAAGCAGCATTTCACCATTTCCAATTTGGAAGCCATATTCAGTGTCTAGTCTCATCACTTGGACATTATGAAAACAGAAAAATAGGGATGAAGTGACTTGGATTTATCAAAGGTAAATTAGTCATATCAGACTAATGTGATTGCCTTCTTTGATAAAGTAACAGACCTCTTATACAGGGGAAAAGTTGTAGAACTAATGAGGACTAAATTCACATGTGGTATAGTATCAAGTTTAGCTACAGGCAGTTGCAAAGGGAGTTGCACAGGGTGAGAAACTGGCTGAAGTGAAGACAACAGTTCATTGTGCTAGTAAGGGACTTCTGAGTAAGAGACAAGTTATTAACAAGTTCCTCAAAGACAGAGAAGAGACATCATAAATATTTTTATTAAAGTCCGTGATACACATACACTGTGTGCACTGTTTTTCAAAATGTTTTAATAAAATTACCAGGTGGGAAAGAGATATGGGGTATCACAATTGCACAAGAGAATCAGAATTCACAGTAAGAATCAGACTAGTGAAAACTGAATCAGTGCTAATATGCTGAATTTTTATTTATACAAAGGCATGTATAAATATGCCTGGGGTAGGGAGAGCATCAATAAGCGATCTACTCTGAGTATTCTGGTGAGACTTATCAAGAGAGACCTAATGCTGGTTACTCACATTCAATAAAGCCCTCATGATACCAGTGGCTCTAAAAGACTCCTATGAGACTATAAAGTATGTCTTGTTTCAGCTTTCATTTCCTCAACAAAAAGGGACAGAATCACAGTCTAGAAAAGTTATCAAATTCACTAGGTATGGAAAAAGCTAAATCAGTTAAACTGCAACTTTCACCCAACAATGAATGTGTACAAATTGCCACAAAATACATAAGCTGGATTTTAGTGCCATAACCAATATTCCTGTAAGACAAATAGAAATTATGAATGGAGGCAACTGCATTTAATTAGCTGACAAAAAAAAAAGTTTATTTTAGCTATGAAGGAAAGAAATCAGATTCTGTACTCCTGCAGATTGCTCAGTTTTAAATTCTTAGCTTTGTGGTCTTTAGGATAGTGTAAACTCACAATTTCATTTACAGAAGTATTATTTAAGTATTCATATACTGAAATTCAATTACTGAAGTATTCCCCTCCAAATTTATGTAACTACAGTTATAAACTGAGATTCTCCAGCCTTAAAACTGCAGCTGTAAAAACACAGATTACAGTGTTTTGAGAAGCTGCAGGTTTGTTATATAAATCAACAGTATTCAGTTCTGGTTTAGAAAACAAAAATTGAAGTAATCATTTAACTTCCCTGTTACCACATAAGGGCTCTAAGTTTCCATACAACCAGAAAACATTTGCATAAGAACAATTCTCAGTGTCACGGGGAAGTATATAAATAGTTTTGGAAAACTATTCAAATCAAAGTAACAGCTTTCTAAACATCCAGAATTTCTTATCCCAGGCTATAGACAAAACCAAAAAAAATCCACATTTCTCATTGATTTCAAGTTTAGCAAGATGCTTTCATTGAAGAAACATGTCCTCCACTGCTTCTTTACTCAAGTTAAAACTTACTTATACAAAGTTCTATCCTAGCCTATGCTATATGGTGGTACTTTATGAAGTCATTTAAGACGGTAACACTGAACTGTAAATATCAGGTCTTACCTATCACAAGCCTTAAGAATTATGCCTCTGTCTCACCCTTCTCCAATGCTCCCTGTCTCAATTGTCCCAGATAAATGTAACTTTTCCCTTCCCTGCCTTGCATAAACTCTTCCTAAATCAATGATCTTTTCCATCTAGAGATCTCACCTCCGTGGGAAGACTCTCGAATGTCCCAAATAAGAACCCGGCCATCATCTGATGAACTGGCAAAGATGTTGTCATTTACTGGGCTCACTGAAAGTCCATACACTGCATCTTCATGGACAAACACATCCAAGGTCTCAGTGCTGGAAGAGAGACACACAATATTATTGTTCTTCCTTCTTTTGCTGTTGTTTTAAAAAGCAAAGTATTCACAGCTTTATCTACCTAGTAAAACTTACTGACAAGGTATATGCAACTTCATAAAAAGACTCTTCTGTTTAATTGGAGTAAAAAACAAACAAAACACCCATGCAGAGTGACCAAGATGTCATGCTATGAGGAAAAAAAAACACCTCAGATAAAACCCCACACATTAAAAACTACAGATACTGCAAAATGCTATGGAAATCATGTTGTAATAGATTAAGCTTAGGAGAAAGTAATGGGAAAGGGAAAGAAATCTTGGGACCTGTGGACTACATTTTTACTACTAAATGTAAAATGGAAAACAAGACAGAAGTTCATTCTTTAATACAGGCTTCTGTATCATCCAAAAGTTCAGCTGAAGCTCACAAAAGAGCTATTTTCCAGCTGGCTTTTTTAGTTAAGTTTTCCTGGTTCTCCAGGATAGACCAGACCTATATTTTTCCCATGTAGAAAAAGCAGCAAATAACAACAAAATAAAAATAAGTCCCCTTCAAGCACCTACATTTTAGCCATTCTGCAGCTACAAAAAAGAAAAAGCCAATTCTCTGGTTCTTTTCCTAACTTTTTAGATCATGTAGAAAAGAGGAAAGAGTGGCATGGAGAGGCCAAAAGCTAAAATACTAAGAAGATTCTGGGATTGTTTCACTTTGGCAAAAGACGTTTATTTCTTTAGAGAATATACTTTGTATACAATTCCTATACCTGATGAAAACTCCACCAAAGAGTTCCTACATAAAATCGGTGTTTTGCTTACATTGCAATTGATGTTCACAGTGACAGTTCTACAAATTCTGTCTCCTGGATCATTAACAGAAAGGCCAAAAAAGCAGTAATGGAAAAAGCCATTTAAAAGTATGAAAAGGCAGTTAATAGATCATGTCACCATTCAAGAAGACAAAGTAACTTTCTATAGAAATCAATCAGAATTCAATGCGTCAGACTTTCAGAAGATCACACAAATATCCTTATAGGAATGAATTCTGTATGCATTACAACTGAACTTAGCACACCTAAAAAAATCCCCGATAACAAAAGCACATTAAAAATACATACATATCAAAAAGACTTGTTAAAAAACTAAGTAAAACAGCAGGAAAAGATGTATTATATAGAAAAATTGTCAATTACAAAGATCTTGTAGAAGCTTAAAAATTTAGAACATAGTAAGGACCATCATCTGAAATTTTGACATTTCCACATTTATTTAAAACGGCAACAAAACACCAAACAAAAAACATTCCCAAAAATGAACACCCCAACCCCCCAAAAAAGCACAAAACCCACCCCTCCAAAAAAAAAAAAATCAACCCCTCAAAAAGTCAAACCACCACAACAAAAAAACCCACCAACAAACATCAAACAAAATAGTATTCCTGAGAAAGCATTAGAAGAGTTAGACAAAGTTACTTTTGCCTAGCTCTCATGTACAATTTAAACAAGTATATATAAGGTATGACAGAAGGCAGATACACACTGATCAGTTCAATGCAAAACGCTTTGGACAAATCTAGCAAGAAATATATCCAAACTATGTTAACAAGGATTCAGGCAACTCTAAAGATTTAAGGTTTTGTATAACTCTGTTCTTACATGTATCTTTTCCTGCTTTTTCTTTTTACTTGATTTTCTTGAGTTCATGTTATTTAAACAGTCATTGCTTAAATCTGTAGAAGTACAGACCAAAATTTTAACTTTATAGTCTACTTCAAAAGCAGTAAGCCCAAAAGACATGATATCTAGAGAACTCCAATCTAATACATTACCACTACTGTATTAATTATATTTCAACTAACACATGATGTAGCAACAACAAAGCCTAAGTCCCAACTACTTTGCAGTTTTGATAAAAAGCAAGTATCAAATAAACATGGCTCACATTAGTGTGGAGAATCAGGTAGCTGCACCCAAAGTTTTAAAAGGCAGCTAGGCAGGCCGGGCACTAGCCATCTTAAATACAAGTCAGGTGAGTATTTTGGAAAACAAACAAACAAACAAAAACCCAACCAAAAAGCCCATACATGCCACAATACTTGTACATGTTTCAGAATAATCTGGTTCTGAATCTACTCAGAACCTACCATACTGCCTGCAGGACAGCATATGTATTTCATAAACACTCTCTTTCCCAAGGTCAGAACAATGCAGAACCCAAGTGCTGAAAACAAACGGGGTGATAGGGCATGCTTCATTCCAGATATTAATTTATAAAATAAAAAGCATGTTTCATGATTAAATAACTGTACTTTTCTACCAGACCATTAATAATAACAAAAAGTGCCTCCAGTGAGTTGACCCTAAGGGAGCTCTTGAAGCAGTGGAACCACAAACTGTGTATTTACCTTTCAACATCATGGAGTATAACTTGCTCATCATTGCCTAAAAAGAGAAATATGAACACTTAACATCATGTTGTAGTGATTAAAAAGCATTATAGTGAGGAAAAAACCCAACCTTTTTAAAATAAATTTTCTATTTCACAACCAAAACTGAAGCAGAGAGAAGACCAGTTCAGTTGCCAAGTGGTCAGCCCTCTGCTCCATTATGTGAAAGGCTCCACGTAACATTTCCAGTCATGATCAAATGCACCAATCCATTCCAACTGCTACTGCTCAACAAAAAATTTTACTTAACTGTGTTAATGATTATTCTTTGTTTAGTTTGAGCTTGAGCTTTTGGGGCATCTGCAGTGAAGAGAATATTATATGAAGCAGCAGAACACCTTTAACTCTCATGCAAATACACTTTCTTTCTGCCTAGAGGATCGTCCATAAAAAGGTAACAGAAGGTAAGAAGAGATGCCATAAGCAAAATGCACTGGCCTCCCAGCTCAAATGCCACCAGTTCACACTGTCAGCGTTCAGGGTTTTGCAACCATTGAGAAGGCATGACCGTGTAAGCCAGTATAATTTCTTTTGTAGTAACAAAAACCAAAGCAAGTAACCAGATGATCACTTATCTTTGACCACATCCATTGAATACAATGGAAACGAAATGCATGCATGCAGACTAAGAGGGTCATAGCTACGGAGTAACTCCACTGGTTCATGGCGTGTTTTTTCAAGCTATAGCAACAGAGTATGTTTTTATCTCTCCACTGAATATTAATTTAATTAAGTTGGCACTCTCTCTTTAGATATATTTAAGGAAATGCACATTTATATTTAATCCAGAATAAAAAACCAGAAAGGCCACAAAGTCCTATTTTTATGTTCAGTATGTCTTTGTAGTTGCGGTATCAAGTTGTGAAGCTTTCCTAATGTAGAGGCCCAGAAGCAAGATGTCCTGTTATGATTCTTAAGTGTTCAGTTGACTCAGTTTTCATTTATCCCATACACATTTCAATTGTATTCTGTCTCAACAGAAGAAATATGCAAAAGCTTCTCTTTGACTAATGAGGTGTAAGATTTTTCTACATCCACTTGCTCTTTGCACAGGCTCCTAGATAAATTGTGTCAGCCTCAGATTACTGCAGTAGCTCATCTTTTCCATGGTACACTAAACAAGTCACTTACGTGTAAGTGTCCTTTGACCATTAATTGCAATGGAAACTGCCCATTATACATTACAGGCAAGGTTTATACCTAGTAAAACTACTCCAGTGCCTACGTATTTCACCAGTGAAAAATTCAGCCTAGTTTCTCCAGTGACAAAATCTCCTCCAGCAGACACTGCTCCTCCTCACTCTCCATGGAACAGGAACGTGAGAATCATTCTAGAGGCCTGGCTTCAAGCCTCTAGTCATTATGGGATCAGCCTTCCCTTCCAACACAAGCTCCAAAATCAGAAAGAATGAAAGGAGGGGGTGTGAGGAACAACCACTGCTTCTCTCCATTTTGTGTGTATGAGGAGAAGGTGGTGACAAAAATCTAACCAGAAACTGCTTGGTTGCTGCTGGTAAGGCTTCATCCCTGCAGAAAACATTACTGCTGTTCAGCCCAGTAGAGTTCCCACTTAGAGCATTTTAACACAGAAGAATTCATTCTTCATTGAGAATGATTGGGTTATAATTGTATACGCAACTCTGCCATTTATAATCTCTCCTGCTTTGATAACTGCAGTTACGATGATCAGAAAGACAAGAAGTATCTGCCATTCCATTCAATTGTATCTAACGGGATAAAATACTGCAGAGCATATAGCGAGGAGCACAGTTAAGGTGGCCTAAACCCTGTATCTGTCACCTCAGGCCTCTACAGGCACAAATGCAGTTCCCTGTAGGCTTATTTCAGCTTTTCATATATCAAACATTAAATGCAAAAAAAAAAAAAAGCAAAAAAAAAAAAGCATGCAGTTTACTAAGAGGGGATCTTTCATTTCAAACGCTGCTCTACTCTCAGTATGTGTGGACAGAGAAGGGCGACAGTATTCTTCAAGGATGGGAATTTCTTTGGTATCTTGAGACAGCTTTTTTCTCCAGAGATTACATGCAACACACTGTCCACTCAGTTCCTGCCTTCCATTTTTGTCATGGCTACACATGTGCTCCTTCAAAGCAAAGAGCTCTGAAATTCCTTGGATGCAATCCAGTTTGTACTGAAGTGGAAAATCTTTTCTCCTCTGCTATCAAGAGCTGCTTTAGGGAAAGGTCATCAGATCCTAAATCATTAGTCATTGGCAGCTTTTATTTACAGACTGAATTGAGCTCTGTGCACCTTGTGCTAGTTTTCATACTCTGACTTTTAGGACAGTTTTTAAGTATTCCAGCTTCCGTGATTTAAATACAACTCTAGCTTCAGTATTGGAGGGGTGGGGGTGGGGGTGTGACAACCAATAGATCTTAGGACACACAATCCTTTCAGATCTTTTCAGAATCTCCCAGAACACTGTTGAGTGAATAAATATAGTTAGCTCCATTTTACTGACAGAGATAAAACAGATGGTACATCTAGGCCATGCAGCAAAATGACTCTTTACAAGGGATCCAAGAGTCAGACTCACAGCCCTTGCACATGAGCTCTGTGAATCTTGGTGGAGCAGCTGAAAGAGTTCCTGACTCTTCCAATGGAAATAATTTCTGGCAAAGACACAGTGTGTTTATGCAAACTGCAGGAGGAAAAAGAGACAAGAACGGCCAGTTTGTCTGTGCATCAGCTGTCACAGCTCATCTAACCTGGCATTTTAGCAAAAATCCACCATAATCAATGATGTAAATCTTTAACTGCAGGTTATTTAAAAATATGAAAAATATCAAGGCCAATCACAGCCCAATGTGTCAACAGTTCTAAAAGGCAGACTCTTATCTAGTGAGGACTGAAATGAGGTTTGAGAATAAGTAATCCACCAATAGATGGCAATAGTCCTTCATTAGCCGTCTAAAGGTGCATTAAAATCAACTAGCAGCAGCAGAGATTTTCAAGCATCGGGTCTGAGTGCCGGAGACCATACAGGGTCTACTCTCAGTACAGCTAAAGGGAATAACAAAGACCATGTTCCAGAGTCTGTAGCACAAGTATGGGCACACTGGACCCAGGATTCTCAGGATAGCTCGTGACACAATGTGCTTACACCAGGGTTTAAGAAAAGAAGCATGACAAAACTGAAAATACTGTGCTAGCTGAAGAATTCCCTATCCCCAAAGAACCTTCAGCTGCTGATGAAGGACACCTTCTAGATCTTCAGGAGACTTATGGGAAAGAGCAGGATGTCGCTCATGGCTTCTACTCTAAGGCATTCACAACATAAACTCCTGTGAAATCAGGATGCTCTTCCTTCCTTACCTCCAGAGAACACTTTCGTATTGCCACTGTTGAAAGCTAGGCAGAAGATATTAGAGTGATGCTCCCCTTTCAGCTGAACTGGTTTGACTCTTGAGTGGATGGCTTCTTCCATATGCCAAAGTAAGACCCGGCGGTCATCCCCTCCTGGAAGAAAGAAAGGAAGTGTGTATTACTGCCTCAGTGGTGTGTAAGTTGATGAGAAAAATTATTTAACCCTGCAGTTACTCATAGAACACTTTGCTGAACCCCTAATCAGCATAAAAAATTTATAACTTGCAAGGGTTTGGATACATAGACATGCATTCACATTAAGATGCCATGAAGTCAGATATTCAATTAATATTAATGAAAACAAGAGGAATCATCAGGAAAAGTTTGAATTAAACAGCTGCCATTCTGCCAGCACACAGTGACAACCTATAGTAACCTTGAGACTCAAAATTTTACTGGTATCTAAAATTCTGTGGCAAGCTGTAGATTAATTACATGCCAAATTAACATACGCATTTTGGCAAAATGCTTCTACACCAACTCTCCATTACCACCATCGTTTACGTTATTCATAAAACAGGAACTTTTTTCTCCTTTCACTGACAACTGTATCTTCTCTAGCAGTCTTCCCAAAGCCTTCATAGCATAGGTTGGCTACTGGACTGACATGTGGCCATAAAACAATTTTACTGAAGCATTCATAAGTCTCCAGTATGCACAGTTACGTCATGCTTCTACATCTGTAAAGGTTAAGACAGAAATTTCTGAGGTGAACTCCTGACAAAGAGAGTAACTGGGAAAAAGAAGTTCAACTCCTTCTTGCTTTACATCTTGTTGTACTACTTTGAATTGCTTGCCTAAGTGCAGCTCTCAGTTCAGAGCTCTAAACACAAACATATTTAAGTGCCTCCTTCTTTGTCTAGTATAAAAGAACTATATATATATTAAAAATATAAATAAAAAAGACTCTGTTCATGCTTCAATTGCATTAAAGTATTATCAGGAAGTAAAAAAAAATCCAAGATGCTATTGTATTGGACAGCACTCTCAACATCAATTTCGGAAGGCTGCAAATATCTTCTTCCAGTCAGACTCAAAATATTTTTGTTACCTGTCTCTAATAAGAAATGAAGGAGAATAGCATCGCAAGTCAAAGGTGCCACTAGAAACCTGATGATTTCAGTTAAAACATTTTACTGCTTCTTTGCATAATCAAAAGCATAAACTTAATGCCTTCTGAGCTGCTATCTAGAAGGCAAAAGGCATGAAACAGAGACAAAAGGAAACTGAAATTAATTGGTCTGTGGTTTACTTCAAGAAGAGGTAAATGCATAAACAGAATTTATGACTCCCGTTAATCAGATTTCTTAAAACTTTTCACATCACATGATGATGTTAAGAAGTTTTCCCATGGGACTGAGTTATGTCAAACATCCTTTAAGTTAAGTCTCCCAGCCTTTAAGTCTCCTAACAGATTTTATGACAATCACTTTGATAGACACTACAGCTGCATGTTATGCTTACCCATGCTCCATGAAATTAATTGCATATTCCTCCTCCTGATTTTGTATTTCACAGAGCAAACAAGAATACAAGCTAAAAAAGATTTGCCATGCACTTGGTAACTACTGGGAATAAGAGACAAATGTGATGGGTCCAGAAAAACTCACAGTAATTTATGGTCAACTAAACTGATGGGAGCTTAGATCCCCTTCTACCTAGAAATAGGAAAGTTGTAATTGCACCCTAGTGATTGCAAATGGGGTAGTAATACAGAGACATAGAAATACACAACTACTGAAACGTACAACCACATTAGTCACGCTAAAACAAAGAAGTGATTGTCAAACTTAAAGTGGTTACTTTCCAAAACTACCAACAGCCAGGTCTTAATGTTTATCACTACCTGGCAGACGCTTTAGGCAACATTTAAGGCTGGTGAACACCAACACTGCTTCTCTCAGACTACATTTATTGTCTTTCACAAGCCTTCTGTAAAAGACATTTCAGGGCGAAACACAGTAACATACTGTTGTTAATTGTTACCAGAGCAAACCAATTCCCCAAACAACTGCAGTACTACACATCCTCCTAACTGACAGCACAACCATCTAGGTGTCTTACTTTAACAGCAAACTCATATACATTTCCACTACCCACCTAGTCCAGATATAAACAAAAATAAAGAAGATAACCAAAGACAACAAACATAACTGAGGTTTCCAGCACACTTACAGTACAGTAGGAGCAGGAAAAATTGCAACCTGTGTAGAAAAGTCTTTCACAGTGTTAAAAAGTTGTTAGTACCTTCTTTTTTTATAAGTTCCTATACCTTAGTGCCAGCTTCCTCTGCCTCCATCTTTGAAACAACTCTTCCTACTGAATCCAGATATCTCTCTCTTTACAGACTAGATCTCCATGAGACTTTGGTACAAAGGGCCCCACTATTGTGTATCCAATGCTACATTTGGCGGCACAAAGTTTAGAAGCTTTTAAATGCTCCCCACACTCATGCAACACTGTCACTTCGCCATCTATGTACTGTCTTGCACATACTTATTTTTGAGAATTTCTACAACCCTGTTTCATGCCTCAGGTTTATTCCTCTCATACCCCACTGAGACAGAGAAGTTTAATAAAATTATAATGTTAACTGGCTGGAAAGCTTTTTCCCTTCCAACTTCAATTCAGCTATTCCAAAAATACTTCTGACTTAAAGCCAGTTCTACCAGAAAGCAAAAGCCTTACCAATGTGTGCAGTCGCAAAGGAGGATTTGTGGCAGTAAGACACTTTACAAGTGTCTGCATCCTCATACGAAAGAGCAAGAAGTGTTGTTAAGTCACAAGCAAATATACCCCAGAAAGGCAAGTCTTCTGTGACCAAAACCAGGAGAGGGCAAACCAACAAATGCAGTCTCTGCTACCAAAACCTAACTCACAGAAGTTAGAATAAGAGGGAGGAACTGAGAGAGGTACACATGTATGGATAGGTATACAGGAAAACAGCAAAGAAAATGTGAACATACAGAGCTTTTACACTCTATAGAAAGGAACCATGATTCATCAGACACAAAGTGCATGCACATTCTGCAACGTAAGTTACAAGTCTGAAAATTACAGGAAACTTCAGGTCTGGAGTACTCGTCCTGTACAGCTGATTCTGAATGAAGATTAATTAAGATGCTATCAATTTACCACAGATTTATTGTGCATGTACACCAATTCCACATACATGCAAAGAAGCCACTCAACAGTTTTCAAAAAGCACTGGACCCACTGCACAAACTTGTTGCAACTCCACAATGCTCCCCAAAAGACAGTAACTGTGTATGGCAAGGGTATGTTCTTGACATGATACTGAGCACATACTAACAGCAATAGGTTTACTATACATCTGGGAAAACTGAATATATGGCCTCACATGAAAATACCTTAGCCACCAAAGCTCCACATTTGGATTTTGTAGAAACTTAAGTCCCACATAAAGTCTGGAATTTGTAATTTTTCAGTTCATGGTGTCAGAAGTAATAAATTTGACATCTACTAAGTTTCACTTCCATCTTATTTTGCTGATTCTGTTTAGAACTGCTTGACTGACAATTTGAAAAGTAAAAGTTTGTGTGACCCAGCTAAGAATCATACAATGCCATTCTACAGTTACTTTTCAAAAAGGAACCACATCTTAAACGGTTTAATTAGTCAGGTACTTCAGTGTTCATTATGGGTGAAAACTGCTTCTACATTCAAAATTAAAGTGAGAGAGGAAGACAAGTCAGGCCAAAGTAGGTGGTCAGAGAGGCTGGAAATTTTATGACCTTCCCATATAACTCCTGATGTAGAGAAAAGCAGTATTTCTTTTCCTTTTTTTTCTTTTACAAGCACACGTGAATAAAAAAATAACACACACACACGTTTCTTCCCTGCCCCAAGTCACTGGAATACTTTGTTAATGCTTTGGGCCTTCTGACTAATGTTGATGAGAGACACAGGCAGGATTAGGGAATTCTGCCCAGAAGATACATAACTGAGCATACCTAAAAGGAAAGCTTGCATTTCAACTCTTGGAATAGTTATCATGAAATAGGTTCTTACGCAGACAAATGCTTTGTGTTCACCCATGACAATCTTCTATCTCCTGAGAAGAATTAAAAGTGTCTTGTCTTCTTCACAGTTTGCCCACTTCAGAATGGGTTGCGCATGCTGCATACCCCAAGACCGGAAGGGGGAAGGCTCCCCAAAAAAAGTTCTTTTCTTTTGTTTTGGCTTGGGTTTTTTTGTTTGTTTTTTAATACAGCACAGACAAAGGCTATAGGTAGAATATGCCTGTTCTAGATAACTGAACAGGTCCCAAATGACTCAGCATGGCATATATTTCAGCAAACAGTTCACTGCCTCTACAGTGCCTAAACGAAAGCATTCTAGTTTTGCCCTGCTTTTGGAC
Organism: Falco punctatus; assembly: GCF_963210335.1. Taxonomy (NCBI): domain Eukaryota; kingdom Metazoa; phylum Chordata; class Aves; order Falconiformes; family Falconidae; genus Falco; species Falco punctatus. The sequence continues at coordinate 20,932,168 of NC_137587.1, forward strand.
TAGATATTCCCCAAAACACTTTCTGATCTAGTTACCTCCTAAACGGGTAATCACTAAATTTATACACAATTAAATTCTGGAAGAGGAGTCTACCTCACAGTAACAGTAGTGTACTTGTAGTCCAGGACTGTTCTTATTAGTCCTAAAACGGTTCTAAGGGGGGCAGAACATACCCTTGCCAAAAGCAAATCTAGTCTAAAAAGTATCTGCATAGCTCATGAAACACACTTGAGCTTGTGTGCTAACAGAAACACTTCAAAATCATACCGGTCAGGACTTAAAACCTGCAGTTTCAAAGTACATTAAATGAGCTGACTGTGGACAACGCTGAAGACCACTACTCCTCTTTGTCTCCCATACACCAGGTACAGTCACTGAAGAACCTACATGGCAAGCGGGCAACACTTCTAAATCATAACATAAAAGATTAATCTTAATGCTTTTATCTACTCAAGAAGTTACACAAATCACGAAGAGTGGGAGACTGGATGGTATTTCAAGAAGATGATCACTTAGTTGACCCTGGTCATGGGCAAAAGGCCAGACTGTGACAGAATTATTCCCAGTAGATGTGTGTCTCATTTGTTCTTAAAAACCACAGAGGTAGATTTCACACCCTCGTTAGGCAGCCTATTTCAGTGCTTCATTATCCTTGCCATTAGGCAGATTATCCTAATATCTACCCTGAGGGTGCAGTTTGACGTTGCATGTAATCCCACTCCCCCTTGCCATGTGCTCCTGCTGTTTTCCCTCCCACTGAACTCAGTGGTCATGCAGCCAGAGGGTGAGTAGGTTAAAGATGTTGACCTGACAGAAAATCAACTGTCAGATAAACAACGTCTCCCCTCCTGTTCCTTCCCCCTCTTTAGATGCTTCCATCATACCAACTTACAACTTTAAGCAATAAAAGTGCCATGTTACAAACAACAGAGAGGAGAAATAAGTGAATGAACCACAGGATGAAGGGGAAGTGTAAAATCAAACAGCATCCTAAAATCTTTCTTCCTATAATTTAACACCATTTCTTAGTCCTATTTCCAGTGGACAAAGAATCTACAACTTTATGTCATAATAATTAAAAACAATTTTATGCAGCTTGAGACTTGTGTCTCTACTCAACTTTTCTTTCTGTAGACTAAATGGGCCTTTTTCTTTCAGCCTTTCATTTTTCTAGACCTCTGATCATTCTTTATACCCTCTTCTGAACTTTCTCTAGTTTGGCCACATCCTTCTTAAAGCACAGCGCCCAAAATTGAGCACAGCACTCCATCAACAGCATCAAATACAGCAGGATTACTTCACATGCTTTATCATGTCTGAAGGTATTTATGTTGTGATCTACTATCACATTTGGATCCTCTTCTACATGACTATGGTCTAGTCTCCACAGTGTATTTGTAGAGTTGACCACTTTTACTCACATGCTGTAGTTTGCACTTGTCCCTATCAAACCACATGACCTTTTTTTCCCAGGTAATGTCTCTTAATTAACTTTAAATTGAATTCCTATCCTCTGAAATTATTGCTGCCTTTCTTGGTATCACCTTTAAATTTCGTAATTTCTCAAGACATTAATGAAAACATTGCATAGTAACTGGATCGAATATCTATCCTCACATAGAATTCTGCCTGATAAAAAGAGACTAAGATCAAGACTGCCCCTCTTCAAAACATATTTGATACAGAATCCTCTTACTTCAGAAGTAACAATCTACACCTTTGCTAAAGTCACCTCATTCCTCTGGTTTAGGATCATGCTCCTTCAGACTTACATGGTAACCAAATGGCATGAATTTCCAGTACTTTCTCGCATCCCTACAAATTTACAATCATAGAAGACCTATTAATTTTTGCATTATCTGGTGTGGGAAAGAGAAGCCAAGAGAAAAGAACATATGCATAAATTAAGCCTCAGATTACTGTACTTCCCAGAAGTTATCTTGAAAGTGCAGTTTAAAGTAGGAGAAAAAAAGTAGGTAGTTCTGATAAAGATACTCATGTTTGTAAGAGATAGTAGGCATGAAAAATGAGTCAGATAAACAAATAGGAAAACATCCACCAAACTTGAGGATGGCAGAAAGAAAGACTATTACACAGACTAAGTAAAGATTATTTTTAAGAAGTTAAATTGCCTGGCATATCTGAAGGAAGAAGTCAGTTGCGTATCATTGCATGGTGAATTTAATTTCCATGCATGGACAGTCATGTGTTTCTCAAACTGTTAATAGAAAAATACCACCACCTAGAATATAGAGTGTTGCAAAGACACATTTTGTCCAATGAGATCTTCCAACTCAATCCAAAGCAGCCAGTTCAACTAATTTCGGTCCACTTATTTCTTGTATGTTAAGCTTTCATCTTCCCTTGTGTCATTCTACAGATAGGTCTTTTCTACTTATCACATCTTCTCCTGAGTACCCATCTCCTCCTTTAATTTCTCTTCATTTTCTTTATTTCTTGTCCTTATGCCTGTCCCTTCTTCTAGCACTCCAGCCCCAAAACACTAGTGCCTCTCTCTCTTTCTCCCCCTCTCTAAAATGACACTGTTGAGTTCCACACAGGTACAGCAAAAGCCTACAGACTAGCCTCAACCCAACCTGTAGACCTCAACTTTTTCACTTGAAAACGTGGCTAGGAACAAAATTAATTATGTAATCTCTAATACAAGATTTGAAGAAGATACCAGAAAGTTTCAAACATGTTTTCAAAAGTCCTGCTGAGGCTTATCTACACTGAAGTTCTTCCCAAAATCCTAACAGGAATACTATCTGGAACTGTAATACAAACCCTGTTTAAGCAGTTTGAAATGTTTACTGAAACAGTAGTCATTAGTCTTACAGGCTTGCTTCTGGGAGATACATAAAAAAAAAAAAAAAAAAAGTGTGACATATACCCAAGAAAAGCATTCCTGCCAATACTGATTAGAACAGCACTAATTTGGACACAGACAAGCATTTAAATGGCATCAGTATAGCCACGACAAATGCACTATACCAGCTGTATTTAAAACAGCTCTAACAAGGTCTAAGTTGTGAATAAGTCAATTAGCTGAAGCAGACTTCTCTAGGTTAAGAACATACATATTACTTAAGACTGAACAACTGAAAAGACGGCTTGCACTCTCGCTTTTCAGACACTCCAATATCCCTGTTAACTCTCTTAGCTGCTGTAAGACCAGATGGAAGCATCTAACATCTCATCCTTACCTTAGCACACTGGCTGTTTTGAGGGGGAAGAGAACCACATGCCATCTATTCTAAGGCTTTACCTGCATTTGTAAGTCTTCTGAAGCAACTCTACTAGAAAACTTCAGATTAGAGGCAGCTTATACCCTTCCTTTATCTTTCATCTGAGCTCTCCTAGTATTTTCTCCTGCTTTTGCTGTTTCTCAGAATTTCAAGATTAAGCATGACCTTAAAAAAAGGAGTGGCTTGAGTGTTATTTTAATGAAGACTGGGTTTATAATGGCATGAAATTTAACAGAGTATCCATAATTTTTTTGCCTTTTAATTTCTTATTCTTGACTGAAGAACAAAACACCTGCCTTTGTTGCTATGTCACAGAATGCATTCTAGATCCTATGGCCATGGAAAACCTAAAACTTTTTTACAAACTGTTACCATAATTAAAGCTCTTCATTTTCTCAGGGCATGGATAAGGTCAGACTTAAAGTAGTCTGTTCTTCAATATCCAAAATTTGTGCACTGCTAACACCTGTAACTTAAGCATCCCATTCCCACCTACCCCCACCTTTTTTTCATTGCTTCCTAGTAATTTCGTGAAATTTAGGAGGGTAGAACTCTAGTACCATTTATCTCCTACATATGGAGGAAAAGCTTACCCCCTCTCTAAACATTCTATAGCTTTATTGAGAAGCTAGGAAATTGAAAACTGGAAATAGCTTGAAAGCCTTCTTTTTACTTATTGCTTCTTTAGATGCTACTCAATGGGAAATGTGCCTCCATTCTCTCACTGCACCTACTTTGACTCAGGCAGTTTGGACAAAATTAATTCTTAAAAGTCTCTTTCAGCCCCCAGCTTTTTTATGCTTCTGCCTAAAGAATGTCAACATCGGTAAGTGCATCGATGATACGACAAGACCTGAAGTGTCTCCTGAGATTTTCTTGAGTAAAACCAAAAAATACTGATGGTGTTTCCATCACTTATTATGGAAAATAAAAAAGCAACAATGGATGTGCTTGACCTGTCTGTAGCACTCTAAGTAGAAGTACATAGCTCTGCTTTTGACTGGTGAAGCACCAGTGCAAACCAGCATGACAACTCTAGCACACCTGGGAACTTTACCATAGATGAATCAGCATTCCCTTCCAACACATATACATGCATATACGTACATTTAAGTATATACATATATACGTATAGTCACAAGACACATGGATGTCCATTTCAAAAGCTGTGTGTGCATATAGGGAAAAGAATCCCCAAGAGCAACACAAGATTCTTCACGGACCCTTCTTCCAGAAATCAGTGGACTTTACACTTGTAAGTTTCTTCAGCTAAGAAAGCTAAATTTCAGAAGATCTAAGTCTATCAGCTTCCACTCTAGGTTTTTAAGGTGATTTTATTCTGCCCTTGCATAAAGGTAACCAAACTGCCGTAATAACTTTTTACTGAAACCCCACGTTATTTCTGGAGTAATTACTGACACCTTTGTGCAACAGAGCCCGCTTCTGCCCAAACACCACGGCAAGGCAATATGCAGCCGGCCCAGCCGTGCCCCATCGCCTTCCCCAACAGTCCCTGTGGCTGTTTACAGCCCACCAGAGGGTGTCCAAGCAAAACAGAGACCCCCTCGCACCTCGGCTGAGAATCAGGCCGTTACCCTCTTGCAAGGGGAGAGACCCCTCTCAACAAAGCTGCCACGGCCTTGTGCCACGGAGCTCTGCAGTTCCCCCGAGGGCCGTCGCCCCACACGACAGGGAACGCGCCCTCCCTGCTGCGGCCCGTCTGCGGGGGAGGGAGCTGCCGGCAGCCCCAGCCCGCGGGACGGCAGAGGAAGGCAGGGGACGGCAGGCCGTTCCCTCCAGCTCGCTTCCCCCGAGGGCGTGGGGCGGCCCCACGACGCCCCCCGCCCGCGGCCTGCACCGGACACCGCGCTCAGCGGCCTGGCCGCCCCCGGGGTTGGCGCGGCAGGCGCAGGGGCTGCCCCCCCGGACTGGCAGCCCGCTCCCCGCCGCCCCGAAGCGCTCTGCCCTCTCGCAGCGGGGCGCGGGGTCCGTCGGCTCGGCGGGAGAGCAGCACCGCGGCCGCTCAAGGCCCCATGCCCCGGGGCGCCGCGCCGTGCCCCGCCGCGGGCGGGATAGGCCCTCGATTCCCCGGCCTGTCGCTAAGAGCCGCCCGAGGAGAGCGCGGCCTGCAGCGCCCGGCCAGGCCCCGGCCTGAAGTTGCGTCCTTTCCCCGCCACCCCTCCGAGCCCGGAGGCGGGGAAGGAAGAAGAGGCACCTGAGCCAAGCACTGCTGGAGGGGGGAGGCAAGCAAGCCGGCCGCCGAGCCCCGCAGCCCCTCCCCGGCTAGGGGGAAGGGGGTACACAGCCTTTCCCCGTCCTCGGTGTCGCAGCTGATGTCAAGCCCTCGCCTCCCTCCTACCTGACAGCATCCCCCCACCCCCCTGGCGGGCGAGCAACAGCGGGGAGTCGAACCCCAAAAACATCACCAAGGAAATAATCCACACACACACACCCAAACGCACCCTGCAAGGGGAGGGAGGAGGAAAAACAAAACAAAACCCTACTCCCCTCCCTCAAAAGAAGACGGAGAACGGGGGTGATCCTAAAGTGACCAGTCCCTCAATTAAACCGATCCGGTTCCCCACCCGAAACCGAGCGCGACCGCAGCCCCCCCGGCCAAACTCCGGCCCGCCGCCCGCCCGTCCCCCGGCAGCGCCCGCTGCGCCCGCCCGCCCCCCGGCGAGGCGGCCCGGGCACGGCGCTGACAAATGTCACCCACAATGCACGCGCGGGGCTGTGTCCCCTCTGTCGTCGTCCCCCCCCAAAAAAAATAAAATCCCCTCTTAAGGGGCAAAACACGCAAGCCATCAAATAAAGGGGCACCCCTAGCTTCCACCGCCAGCGCCCGGGAAACACTCTCGTAAAAACTTTGTCCAGGGCTCCCCCCCCCAATAATAGAATTTAAAACCTGTCAACCATTTTAGATCTGTACTTGGGAAACATTATTCCCGGGCACCGGTGGGTTTGAGAAACGACTCCGAGCGCCGCCGCGGCTCCCCTCCCCCCGGGCCGCGGGGGAGGCGGCCGAGGAGGAGGAGGAGGAGGAGGAAGATGCTTTCTGGGGAGGGGGCGAGGGACGGGGAGCATTCGCTTTACCTGAGACCAGCCACTGGCCTCCATTGTTGGAGAATTCAATGGCATTGACACAGCCGAAGTGGCCCAGGAGGTCCTTCTTGTAGAGGTTCCTGCAGCCCCGCAGGCGTCTCCGCTGGAAGTCCTGGGTGAGCAGGGGGTCCCCCTCCAAGCCCCGCTGGGACAGGAACCCCACCACCGACCGCATGCTGCCCCCCCGGCCGCCTCTCCTCTTCATGCTGCCGCCTGCGCCGCTCCCCGCCGCTCCTTCCCCCGCCGCCGCCTCCCCTCCCCCGCTTCCCCCCTTGTTATGGTTATGATGATTTTTCTTTAGCCAGCCATGGCAGAGAGGTGTTAGACACTCCGCCGCTTCCTGATCCCGCTGGCTCCTCCCCGCTCCCCTCAGCAGCTGATCCTCAGCTGCAGCCCGCGCCTCCCGGCCCGGCTCTAGTGTGGCGCCGCCGCCGCTTTCTAACTCGCTCCTGAACGGTGCGGGGGGACGGGTAAACCGGCCGCTCCGAGGACCGGCGGGCGGGCGGGCTTACGGTCCCCGCCGCCGCTGCTGGCGGCCGCGCCGCGCTGCCTGAGGCCGGCCCGGCCCGGCCCGCCTGAGGGGCTCGCTGCTGCCCGCCGCCGGCTGCGAGGTCGCGACGGCCGGCCGGACAGGTGGTGCCGCGGCCGGGAGCCGTCCCCGATGGAGGTGAAGGGCCCTGCCGGGAGCCGCCGCCGGCCCGCCCTGGGCTGCCCCGCCGGGCCCGCCCGGCCGCCGCGGGGAGGGTGAGGGGAAAAAGTCCCCCAAGTTCGTGTGGTTTGCAGCGGAGTTTGTCCTCTGTAAGTGCTGAGTGATTTCTGTGGGATTTCCAAAAATTATGTAGAGTTTTGTTGGTTTTTTTTCTCTTTAAGATAGTTTTTATGGCACTCTCTGAGGTTTTATTGCTTGCTCTCTCCTGCTCCTACCTGAGCAACACTGAAAGTAGGAGGGTTTCCCCTTCTTAGTTAAGCAGACCTCTCCTGTGGCCCCAAAAGACTGTTGGAAATGCAGAAGAATTTTCTTCTTACCCTTCAGTATCAACAAAACCCCAAAAAGCAGTTGGCTGAACAGGTGAAACTGATCTGCTTGGTCCTTCACCGTTTTACAACACCCTAACCTATGTGTTGGTGGGGAAAAAGATCTTCTGTCTTTCACAGGACCCTGTCCCTCACGTGTAACACCTGGCGCCATGTAAGACAACCGGAGCGCTGTCCGAGGGGAGCACCCGTGTAGCACGGCCTGCAGTCCCGCCTTGCGCTGTCCGACCGCATGCCCCCCGCACGCGAGGTGAGCCGTCCTGCGCCTGCAGCTCGGAACTTCCAGGTCTGTATTTCCCCACAGACACAGGTGAACTGCTGGCAGTGCCTAGGGCACCTACCGTTTTCAGAAGGTGAGGAATTAGCCTGACAGTCCTGGCCACCTTTGTGTGTAACTGCACCTGCCAGGCTCCAGACTTTAAAAGAAACAAACAAAAAAACCCCTTCTGACATAAACTGTGGTATCACAACATCACTGAGTACTGGTAGAACTGTTGCCATGTTCCTCTCACAGCATTTCAATAGAAATTGAAATTATTTCATTATAGCAAGTCAGTTAAGTACTTTGGGATTCTTTTTGGTTAAGGTTATAGAAAGAATGTGAAATCCTATAAACCATGCTTTTTGGTTGACAACACTATAGCCTTACTTTTAACATATAACAAAAGAAAATGGCAAACTTTTCAGGAAAAAAGAAGTAAGAAAATTTATAAAAAGCATAGAACATTTCTTACGTGTCAACTTTTTATATATATAAAAAACCTATATATGATATCAATAGGTATAAATATCAGTACTTAATTACAGGTATAATAATAATTTGAGAGGAATATCCGGACACGTTTTGTTAACTGTTTTCTGTTAGAATGATAATTAATAATTTTAATATTGAAGTGAAAACGAACAGTTAGTTGCTTCTGCATCTGAGCTGTATGAAGATTTTGTTTTTCTAGTTACAGTTGTTGATAGCCAGCTATTGCTATGTAACATGTCTAGCAGGCATTGGTATAGAGAGGCAAAGACCCTGTCTGTCATGATTTGTGTTTATAACTTTAGCTTCAGCCACAGATGAGTTGCAGTGGTATAAAACCATATTTTATATCTCTTTTGCTTGCATGCCATGAAATTCTGCACCATTAAAATTATATCAGAAACTGTTGCTCATTTCTGAATCCTTAACATAGGTGTCATTACATTTTTCTACCTATAGATTCTAAACTGACTCCACTAGTTTGTATTCCTTTCTCTCCTCATAATTTTCATACAGATCACATCACCATATGATTTGAGAGCCTTCCAGAAATACATTATGGAATCATGGAATTGTAGAATGGTTTGGGTTGGAAGGAACCTTAAAGACGATTTAGTTCCAGCCCCCCCTGCCATGGGCAGGGACACCTTCCGCTAGACAACCTGGCCTTGAACACTGCAGCTGTTGCTTTTGTCATATGTGGTTCATTTTTTCCTCTTTCCTAAAGTATTGTTCAAGTTGGATATCTTTCATTTCTGTATTGAGATAAATAGGTGTAGAAGCCTTCCGTTTGAAATGTGACAGAATAAAATCTCTGGTGTTTTTTCCACATCTTCTGGATCTGGTCTCTAGGAAAGCTGTGTACTTACTGGACAAATAAAATAATATTATTCCCTAAACCTCCAGTGCTAGATTTTCAGGAAAGATTGAACTAAAGGGTTTTTAATCATATTTATAAGCAGTCAGAAGGTATCATGTTGTCAGAATTTGAAAGAAAAATAATAAAGACTGCCAATTGCTAAATGCCGTATTATCTCATATGACCATATAGGTTAAAAAATAAAAAGCATTGGTAAGCATTCTTTTTGCTTTCCTTTGTTTGAATTAATTTTGAATATAACACTTAAGGAAATTATCATGACCTATACTCTTAACATCTTCCTTTGAAAATAACATGCCAGAGTGCTGTAATCTCTTCAAAACACACACACTGTTAGCCTGAGTCATGCTGAAGTAGCGTCAATGAAGCATCGTTTTCTACTTTAATAGGAACTTTCCACAGCTTGGAATGGAAGTATGGACGGTACTTTGTCAAACAGATTTGACTTTGTCAAGTTACTCTTCTGTTGGACATGTTATCTCATGGATGCTGTACTGAGACTCTTTGAATTTCACAGACCAAACTGGATTGAGCCTGGCCAGACTCAATGGGCAGAGTAACTCAGGGTGTGTTTATGCACTGCTTGAGCAGCTTAATTCTGTAGGATGTTTATAGTCTCCTCCATGCCTCAAAAGCAGGATGAAATAAAGCACAAAAAATGTTTTGATTGGAATTTCAACAAGTGGGCAATAGAGAGGAGGAGTCGACTATAAAGGAAATGGGAGATAACAGGGTGGTGACTTTCTGTAGATGCTTTTGGAAATGAAGATGAGTAAATAATGTCTGATGCAATACAGAAGAAGGAACTAGCAGAATGCTTCAGAAAAGAGATGTGGTCAGGGTAATGGTCTACATAAACAATCTTGGGTTGCGGTTTCAGAGTTGCTAATTCCAGGGCTGTGCATGGCCCAGTCTCCCAGCAGTACTAAATTGATTTGGATCAGGTATGACCGTGGTGTCACATTGCTCTCACATTAGCTTCTGCCCATGCTGTAGGGTTTTTGTTCAGCCTCTGGAAGGACTGACAATACCTGATCTGGTTTTAATATCTGCTGGTACAAAATTATCCCTTCAGTGTTTTTTCTGAACAAATTTGAATTGGCAGAATTGGTTAAATTGCATTAGTGGTTTCCATTTGATGGCTGTGGTGTATTTGATTATTAATAGGAGGCCTGCAGTCAGCTTTATTGTTGGATTTACAGCATTTATAGCAGTTGATGGCTGTTGTGTTATGGGCTGTGCTGGTTAATGCGGAAGGGAGAGGTATTGGGCCAGCCTAGGTATGGAAGCAAGAGACCTAAACAAGGGTCTTAGTTGCATGGATGGATCAAAGGACTTTGTCTTAGAGATGCCATCTAGAAGAAGTCTAAAATTTAGATGTACCCTTGGTGCTAGGATCTACAAAGAGGTTTCAGTCAGAGCTAAGCTGACGTACAAGCGTGAGTGACAGGTAGACTCGTGATGTTATCTACAGATATGCACAAAGATAATAAGAGGACTTTCAGAGAAGAGGAAGAACCATATTCTACCTCTACTGAGGTTTATCTTCCTGCTAGTCATCCAAAGAAAGGAGAAAAAAGGCTATGATTTGAGTTTAGATAGAGGGAGATAGCTCTGGGAAGAGGAGCAGGTCTGTAAATCATCTGCAGAGAGATCTTAGTTGTATTTGTATTTCAGATGAGATAAATCAGAGATAATGTGGGAGGATAAAAGGAGAAGACCAAGGATACAGTCCTCTGAGAGTCTGTCAAAGAGCACTTGGAAGGAGGGCTTAAAGAGGTAAAAATCTTAGGTGAAGCATGGTTGATTGTGTCAGGTCAGAGAGAATGAGGTTTAAATAATTTTTTTTGAGCTCTGTTGAACCTTTGAATGGCTTTGGTTAATCCAGAGTGGAAATGAAGTCTTGACACTGGTAGTTAGATGTCTGTGGAGTGAGCTGGGGATGGGGGTTGCAGAGAGATCATAGTTATTAGGAAAGCGGGGCTGAGTCAAGGCTTTTATTCTTGTTTGTTTATACATTTTTTTTATTATTTTTGATGGGAAATAGAAACAAAAGGAGGGTAAACCAAGAAGACTATGGCATATTTTAGCCATACAATTTTTTAAAAATAATTTTGCTTGTGGAATTTACTCTGTATAGTGGAAGATAGATGGCTTCTGGGCTTTCTCCTTTTACTTACTAATCTCATGAACCAGAAAGGTGGGAAGAATAAGCATTGATCTCTCAAACATCTCCCCTTGGGGCTGTTCAGCTAAAGGTGTAGCTTTAACATGCTGCTGAACCAATCTAATGACTTGTGGCCACTGAAAGTGGCTTTGTTTTTCATGGCTAAGTGTTCTGTTCCTTTCTTTGTAGTGATGCTGCTACTCACTGGACCTGCATGTCTGCCGTTCTGCTGAGTTCATTTGGCTCCTGAAAGTGTCCCAATGAATGCCAAAATCAGTACAGGCTAGTCAGGAGCACCCAGCCAAGAGTGCAGTTTTGCGAGGTGGGGTATGTCACCTTCTTAGTAGCCATGAACTGTGAGGCCAACTTAGTGTGTCTTCTGGAGCTGAACCACTGGGGTAAGTTAAGCAGCTCTTCAAGAAATGGAATTGTGAAATTCCTCTCTGTTACTACATGAGCAATGAAAGTTGGCAAGTAATGAAGAAATATGTTGATGATGATCAACGTTAATACAGCTCATCCTCATGGGATCAATCTGGCAGTTCACACCTCTGAGAGTTTTTTCAGATTCTTTGTAAAACCTGCAAACTGGCAGATCCCTGCAGTGCATTACTGCTGATTCATTCTTTGGCTGAGGATGTAGTTTCACTGAGATCTGGCTTTATGGTGGGCTGGTTCAAGGAGTTAAACCAGAAGAAAACTGCTTTTTTTTTGCTGTGCTAGCTTTCTGCTTGCCTAATTCCTTGAATCAAACTGGCACCAGTGTTTGCAGAAGTGAGGCAGTAGAAGAATGCCTACAGGTAGAAGGGGGAAGCAGAACTGCCTTTTCAACAGGACCTAAACCTTCTGTCCACCCCATTGCAACGTGAAGCTCCACCTTTAGGATGTGGCTTCACAGTTGATTGAAACTGATCTCATTCTGACTTTTTGATGAAAGAAGCGGTCCTACTGCCTCCCCGGTACCAGCCATGTTAAAACAAACCCTGCTCAGAATGACTTGTTTGAATATGCAGTCATGGGGTTACTAGCATGGATACAAGGGAGATAAATCACATTAGGAGTTGAAATGTGAGATTGGTTTTCTTCTGTAGCTTGGGATGGGGCCCCGAATATAATGTTGTTAATGAGCTAGTGGGGACTACACACAGCTCTCTGCTCATTGTCTGCTAACAGCAATTTAAATCTTCACTGGAGCCTCTTTCCTTTGATATTCTGCGATCACTGATTTTTCTTTGAACACTGAGTCATTTAGCCTAGTCTTCTCCCTGTCAAAGGATGAGCTAATGTGATTATAATAATAATCTTTTTTCCTGTGATCAGCAGAACAAGTGAAGCCTGGTTTCCTGTGGACTTGTCCTGATGTGGCACTGCTGTGTGGATTCTTATAAGTATATTGAGCAGTGTCTGCACATGCTTGCCATTTTATCAGTGACAGCTTTATGAGGATGTTTCATCGATTTGGCTTTGCATTTCACAGAAGTTACCTTTGTACAAATTTAGACGGAATTGGGCAATGGCTTAAACATGCTTTTTTGGCAAGGAAAGGGGGGAAGAAAGGGGACCCACAGGCAGAAATACCAACAGACACTGTAATTGCATAAGCCTTTTTTCCTTAGGAAATCAGGCTAAAAATGAGTCTTTTGACAGAGACCTCTGCAGAGATCTCTGATCAGGCTACAAAGACAGAAAGAAAGAAGTAAACCTTACTGTTTACCATGTAAAGGCTTCCAGTTACCTGCTGCAACAGATTTCTCATAAGTAAGGCTAAGCCAGCAGTTGGTGTTTATTCACTTGGTTACCTTCTCATCTTCAGCAATGTCCCCATCCGTCTTTGGGAACTTGTTTTTTTGCCAGAGTGCACTCATGCATCAGTTGCTTTCATTTATTTTTAATTTAACCTTTATACTTGAATAAATGGCTATGTAGGTAGTAAGACAAGCTGTTAGAGAGACTTGTTGTTTACAGGACTGTTTATGTCGGTGATGCCATGAAAAATAAAGGCTTCAAATACAGCCAAGGATATGATCCTGTTACTGTAGAAAAGCTAGACTTGGGGGTTCCATTATGTAGCATCTTCTCTGTGAGACTTTCACCATGTAATAAATCCTGGGGTATTTTATTGTGTTCCTCTTTTGTAACTTTACATGTAAGCTGCTATTACCTCAAAACTAAACTAAACAATTTGTAAAAGGAAAAACTGGCCTGTTTTAAGATTTCTGGATGGATGCCAGTTTATTACAAATGGGTCCAGCTACAAACAAACTTTGTGGTCACTATTCTGAGCTCATCTTGAGCTCGGGTAAGAGTTCTCTTAAGAATGTTTTGCCTGCCCTGTAACAGGGCGGCTGGATCCTGGAGCCCAGCCATGTCAGCTTCTTTGGTCTCCTTCCAGTTAGTTGGGCCTTGAAATGTCTGTTATGTCCCCAGATGTTAACTTTTTTCCTTGCATTAGTTTACAGCTGGATCATTTCCCTGATTATCTGACGCTGTCATTACAGAAGTGCTGGAGCAAGGGAGCAGGGAGTGAGCAGTCGATCAGGTTGAACAGGAAGTGTGGGACTACCCTTCCCAGTGGCCATCCAGGTTTATGCTAGATTACAATGACTATGTAGAACAAAGCATTATACGTTGGGGCGTGGGGGGTGGTGAAGGGAAGAGGGAGGGAGAGGAGGAGGGACAACTTGTCCATCTGACTGGGAACTCAGTTATAGCCAAACCCCTCCAGCTCTTTTTTCCTGAGTATGCACGTGATGCACTTTTTTCCTGAGCATGAGTCATGTGATGTGTTTTGGAGCAGTGCTGGCTCCTGTTTTGTGACCTCCTTTTCAGCTGGTCAGCTCTGCCTGGCACATCGGATCATAGGGGATGGAAAGAGAAGCTGTGCCTGGGTTGCGTCTGTAGGGGAGATGCAGACCTTCCCTGTAGAGGGGAATGAACCAGAGACAAGATGTGTGAGTTACTGCAGTGGGTGATTGCAGTGCTTTGTAACCCCCAGTGGATGAATATAAAAATGGATAAAAATGTCTTCGCTGTAGAGCAAGATCAAGGGTCTTTGCAGAAAGATGACTTATACTGCTGTAACTCCCAGGTATAAAGCATTTGTACGTCCAAAATACAGACACAAGTTAATGGAAAACAAAACTTTCCTGATGTGACCCCACCACCAGTATGATTTGACATGATCGTACCATCCTGTCTTAGACCAGGTCCTTGGACCAAGCAGCTGCTCAAGTTTTAATGGCCTGGTAGAGAAGAGGGGCCTTACTTGCTCAGAGGAGTGGTCTTCTGGAAACCAGCTGTGCTCCCTGTTTGCTACCAATTGGTGCCTAACTCATTCCTGAGTTACAAAAAAAATGGGAGGTCGGGGGTTGGGTGGAAAAAGCAAGCATTTACCTGCAGACAGAAAAAATACTGCTTCTGTATAGATTTTCCCTGATGACAGCTGCTTTGTTGCACCCCTTGGACAATCTGTCTGCTAAGTGCTGAGTCTCTCCCAGGGAGATCTTCCTAGCCTGATGATTACAAGATGGCAAAGTTAAAATGACATTTGACACTGACTGTCAAATTGTCAAAGCGATTTAAAGCAACACTTCCCATGGTTTCAGTGTCTCCTTCAAACAGATGCAGCTACCTGGGATTCTAACAGCACAAAAAATGGGAAATATGGGGAGAAATCGGGTGTGCAGATCTCTTTAACTTGCAATGGAAATAGGGCTGCAAACTTGTTTGCTTTTTAACAATCTTTGTCTCAAGACTTGGGGTGATGACCCCCGGCATAGCAGCTGGCTGTGTACTCATCCGTGTGTTGTGGCATCACATCCATACTTTTCCCATGGACCCGAGCTTTGCCATAATTATTCCTGTTAAACTCTTTAACCCTTTTCACTTGATTTTTCCCTTTTTGTTTTCTTCCAGTTTGCTACTTTGGAGGTAGCTACGCTTTGTTTGTTATTTTCTGGGATGCCTTTGTTCGTTACCCTCCCTTGCCCCTGTTTCCCGGCTCCCGCCGCGTTCCCCAGCGTCAAGGGCCGCCGCCGGTCCCCGCTCTGCCCGTCCGCCTGCCGCGGCTTCCCGGGGCGGCGCGGGGCGGCTGCCCCCAGCCCGGTGCTGCCGGCGGGCCGGGCCCCCCACACACCCCGCCAGCAGCGGGCCTCTCCCCCCGCCCCGGATATCTTCTGAACAGAGCTCGCTTTCCAGTGTCCGTACCAACATTTGACATCACGGTATTATTTGTGAGGCGGCACCCGCTGGCTGAAGGCCCGTTCAGGGACTCGGACGCGGCCACCGTAACCCCGCCGGCTCCGCCCGTCTCCGGGCCGCCACCCCGAGCACGGTGCCGGGGCCCCGGCCGCGTCCTGCCGGCCCGGGAGCGACCAAGCAGCCACACAGGCGCTCCGCCGGCGCGACCGGCGGCCCCGAGCGACACAGGCGGCAGCACACGCCTCCCGTCGAGGATGCAGCGCGGGGCCCCGGCGGGGCCCTCTGCCGCAGGCCGGGCCGGACCCACAGCCGCCGCGCCCACGCCTCAGCCGCTGGCTGCCGTACAACATGGCGGCACCCACCGCCCGCTCGCACCGCCGGGAAAGAGGAAGCGTCCGCCACTCTAAGCCTCCCGGTGTGCGCGGCGACTACCCTACGGGGGGTTCCAGCCGCCGGAGACGGCCGTTCTGCGGAGACGCAGGTAGCGGGCGGGCAGGTGGGTGCCCCGGCGGGGCGCCTGTAGGCCGAGCGGCGGCGCGGCGAGGCCCGGGGCGGGGGAAGCGGGGAGGCTGCTGGGCGCATCCCGGCGCGGGCCAGGCCGGCAGGTGCCCCGGCTGCGCGGGCCGGAGTGGTCGGCGGCCTCCCCGGCCGGGCCCTCGGCTCTTCCCGCCTGCGCGCTCCCCGCGGGGCCGGCACCCGGGCCTCTTCCCGGTGAAGGCCCGAGCACGCCGACAACGGGCAGCGCCTGCCCCCTGCCGCTAAGGGGAGCTGCGGCCCGGAGGAGCGCTCGTTGCTCCCTGCGGGGGCGCCAGCGGCGGCCCGGCCCGGCCCCGGCCTGTCCCCTGCGGCCCGCACGCCTCCCCCACGGCGGGCGGGCTGGGCCTGCTCGGGCTGGCGGGCGGCCCCGCACTGCGGCGGGGCAGGTGCCGATGTGTCCGGTCGTAGCCTCCTGCCGGGCCGGGGCGGGGGATCCCACACGCGGGCTGCCTGCGACCGCAGCCTGCACCGGCATCCCGGCTCCCGGAGGGCGACGGCTGCTGGATGGAGGAGAGGCCGCAGCGCCCTCCGGGCTCTCGGTTTTCTCGCTCACTTCAAAAGTGCGAGTGTTAACGGTGACCGCACAAGCGCCCAGGCCGGAGGCCGTGCCCATACTCTCAGTGCCGTTAACGGTTGCGCAGGGCTGTAGTAGCACCGATGCTACCGCTTCTGCTTGTGCCGAAGAGCCATAAGAGCAGACCTTAAAAAATAACGCGGTGGGCTGGGGAGGTGGGGGTAAGGGTTGATTTCAGTTTACTGGAGGGGGACCTGAGCTTTGGTATGATAGAGGGGAAGCTATGTTACAAGTAGATGCTGTTTCTTTGGGGCTTTTCAATGCCTGAAGAGCCATTTGACCATAGTACAGATGTGAATGTAATGGGCAATGCCTATTACTTACTAATGCATGAACAGACATGCTTGTTCTGCGGTAATTTTGTCTTGGCCTTGTTTAGGTTGACCTGGTTCCAAACTGAGATAAAAGATGTTGATAATAGCCCTGACTAGCTTATTTTTGGAATATCAGAGTTTGTGTAAGCGTCTGCTTGCACCAGTATAAATCAGTGGATTCCCCTTAACATTTTTGGTGATGTGATCGACAGCAGCATTCAGTCTCCTGTTACTGCCCAGTCCACCACTGTAGCAGTCTGTCCCCCGACCCCCAATCTATCAAAGTGGGACCCAGTCCTTTTTCTGTCAGGATGGCGAGTTGTGTGGCTAGAACCTTGTTACGATACCAGTGGGTATATTTAATGCCCCTAAATATGTTTCATTAAGTTGTCTTTAATTTCCACCTCTCTCATTTTTCTTTGCAGGCCATGATAAAATCCTACAATGATGTTTTGAATGGGTGAAGTGAAGAGGGGAAAAGGGGAATAAAAAAAATGCCCAAGCAAACTGCAGTGACGATTACTTTGGCGACCCTGCTGGGTGTTGCAGTAGGGGGCCTGGTTTTATGGAAAGCAACCCAGCGTCGGAAAGGAAAAGCATGCTGTAGTAGTCAGCAAGAGGAAGCAGTTGTAAACTCGGGAGATGAGAAACTGATTAAGGCAGAGGATAAGGAGGTGCTTTCCTTATTCAGATCTCCCACCTTCTTCTGGGTAGAGAGGACCCTTGGTGCAGACATAGTGATAGTTTCAGAGCAGGAGGAGTGGGATTGTGTTGAACCTTTGCTGAAGAAGGAGCTGGAGAAGTGGCCAGTGCTCGGAATGGATTGTGAATGGGTGAGTGATCAAGAAGCACATCTCCTTTGGATTGCAAATTGCAATCGAAAATCATTGAGGGTGGAATGATTCCTTTGCTTAAATGGATACAGCAGGACTGACTCTTGAAACTGCCTGTGTGATTATCTGTCACACAGCAGTGAAGTGGCTGCTAGTTTTGATTGTTCTCACGTTTAAGTGTGCAGACTTCAGTTTTGCATTCACTATATTTGTTTACTGAACTGTGATAAATCGTTGATACTAAATATAGTGGTAACTGTGTGGCTTATTATAGCATTATGTGTTTTGTATAATTTCTGTTTAAATGTGATTTACTGGAAGTAGTTTAGGTTTACACGGTTTTAAATCCAGCTACGTATGTCAGAAACCATTGCTTGAGAATAATAAATCCAAAAAGGAGGATAATACTGATCTGTAGATGTAACTCACTGGGACTAACAGAAAGCAAAGTTCCTCATCCGCTTGTGTGGACATTTGCCTGTTTGAACTCTCAAAACAGGCTTTGCGTCATTTGTAGAGCCTAGCTTTGCCATTATATTGCGTGAAAAATTATTTACCCTGCAGTCAATAGTATAATCCACAGTTAAACAGTGTGTTTGCCATAAACATTTATGTAGTGGGTGGCTTTGTGCTGATGTGGATTAAGAAATGGTGTCTGATTTCTTCCACCAGATCAGCTATGAGGGGGAAAGGTGAAAGGGGGAAAGTTTCTCCTGTAGGAGTGTGGCAAGAAGTAGCTTGGGGACAATAGTACTGTAAAACAGATCACATAATTTGCAGTAAAATGTGAGAGACATGTAACAATACTTGATTGCATAAACTGAGAGGTATTTCCTGTCTTCAGTGGCCTCTTGCGGTTTGTTCCAGCTCCAGTGTTGCTAATAGTACTGCAACTCAGACTCTAATTTTTGTCTTTATTTCAGGTATCTGTGGAGGGAAAAGCAAATCCTGTATCCCTCCTGCAGATGGCTTCCTCCAGTGGCCTCTGCGTTCTTGTTCGGTTGCCCAGACTGGTTGCCAGTGGACAGACTATCCCGAGGACCCTGTTGGACATCATGGCAGATAATGCTGTGTTGAAAGTTGGGGTAGGATGCTGGGAAGATGCTTGCAAGTTACTTAATGATTATGGTCTTCCAGTCAAAGGGAGCATGGATCTCCGGTATTTAGCCATGAAACAGCGGTGAGTTTCTAAAGACAGAGGCAGCTCTATTTAAGGCATCATTTAAGTTGGAAATGTTTTAAAAGTCATTGGTGTATGCTGAATGGTACCAGGCAGGTAGGTCTGGAGTTCTCATGATGGTTTTAGAGGATGGGCATTGACAGCCGCAGCCCAAGAACATGTCATGCTTCTATTTTGTGGTCTTAATGGAAATGAAATCTTAATGAAGATTTTATATGCTAATTGTGTCTGTTAGTCTTCTCATGCAACACCCTTATGGATTCTTATCTGAGTACCGTGATTCGGCCTTTAAGAAGTCCAGGCACAGTGATGTTATACAGTGAGAGTGATCACTGTATCAACAGATGTTTGAATATACTGCGTAGAAGTATGGGGTAAACGTACCAGGGGCATATAAGTGGAACTGCTGAATTAGAGGATTTCTTGAAAAATTACTAAATAAACCAGCTCTGATTTTTCTCTTTTAATAACAATGCTTCCATTGAAAGGTTACAGTTATGATACTGTTTACTCATCCTTCATTCTTTCTAAAATAAATAATTTTACTTACGAATATTCTTCATGTACAGTGTATATATGCCTTATGTACAGTGTGTGTATGCCTGGGTGTGTTGTTAGTGATCTGGAGCATGGGTTTGCTGACCTGATGGTGCGTTTTTAGCACTGAGGATGGACTTGTCTCCGGTGGCCAGGATTCCTGGGTAATTTCTGGCTCTCATGCTCCTCGTGAATCCCTGGGGGCAGGTGGTCCATCACTGTGTGTTAGACCTCTTCAGTTCAGAGCCAAACACTTCAGCCTTAAGTGTTACTAACTCCCAGCCTTTTCTGTTTTGCATATCGCAGACACTAGATAATTACTAAATCTAGAAACAACATTTTAGTGGAGGGGAGGGAGAGGGCCTGTAAAGCTGACAGGCAGCTGTGTGCTGTTTGAGTGGTAGTCATGCGTCATGTGCATTGTGTTCTGGCAGGTTGAGGGTGTATGAGGCCATCTGAATTTGCATGGGTGATAGCTTCATTTTTAATATGTTTGTTTCACTTTCTTTGTTAAAATGAAGGAAGGATCTACTTCACAACTGCCTTAGCCTTAAGTCTTTAGCTGAAAAAGTCCTGAACTATCCGCTTGACAAGTCTCCTCGTGTACGTTGCAGCAACTGGGAGGCAGAACAACTAACACAAGATCAGGTGTGTCTTCAACTTAGTATTTTGGGAGGAAAAGCAACCTTCTTCATAGAGAAGAAGCATTACAAAAGGGAGATCTGAGCCTTCTTCAAGTTCTGCCTCAAAACTTTATGTGTGACTGTGATCTGAAGTTAATTTCAGGCTCTGTGCCTGCGTTTCCCTCCTTTTCTGTGAAGATAATTTTCTGCTGTTCTCCCTGGATTCTTGACCCTTGTTTTCCTTTAGTCCTGAAAGATCTAGAAGGCAAAATCCATTAAGGAAGTGTTTGTGCACCCAAAACCTCACCTTTTGTATTATTTACTTTTCTCCAATTTATAGCAGTCAGTGCAATATTAGAGAGCCACCCTGGAAACCTTGTTCACCATCTTTAGACCTTTATGGTTTTCCCCATTACACTCTTTACCATCATGCCGCACATGTCAGCAAAATCAGTGACCAGTAGAGGGGGTGACAGGATAAATAACCTCGCTGAATATTTGTGGGCAGTGTGTTAAAAGGGAGCTGTTCATTGTTGAGGGAAGACTTGGTGGGGCAGGAGGGTGTTTAAGGCCTGGTTGACCTGAATTTTTTTTCAGTCCCTTGCAGTTCCTGGGGGGCATCCATGAGTATTTCAAGTCTGACTGACCTTTTATGTAGAGGGTGGTGATGTTATGCAAGTGTCACTCAACTGCCAGAACTTTATGTGAATCTCAAAAGGAAATAAATCCAGCTCTGGCTTTACTGTACCAAGTGTTAAAGACTGCTGATGTTTGGGATAATGTTTGCTGTTTGTCAGCATCTTGATGTCTGTGTTTTTCTGCAGGTTCTCTATGCTGCTAGGGATGCCCAAGTCTCACTGGCTCTGTTTTTCCATTTGCTGGGATTTGCCACCCTCCCTGCTATATCTGATGGTGAAAACTCTGTTGCTGCTTGGGAAAAAGCACTGGCTAAATGCCGGGCCTTTGTGGATATCCCATTTAGAGGAAGAAGGATTGGTAGCACAGGAGAGGAGAAGAGTGGAGAGGGACGCTCTCCTCAGAAAACAAAGACTCGGAAATCATCCGTGAATGGCCAGCCCTCTGGCTGTCAGCAAGTGAAAGATCCTCGGAGGCAAAAGAGAAAGCCTCTGGGTGTGGGATATTCTGCACGGTAAGTCTGTGAGCACATTTTGCTCTTTGCACCCCAGATGGAAAATTTTGAATGATGCCTCATATGCTGTTCATCAAACAAAGTGGATAACATGAGCTGGGAAAGGAAACACAGGACCTAACAGTCACGGGAGCCAGATCCCGTTTCTGTTTACCTCATTATCTCTAGGTGGTATTGAAAGAGAGGCAGCACTTGGATCTGTACTAGGTCATGAGCAGATTAAGGGGTCATCTTCAGCTTTTGCCTTTGATTCTCCTCTGGAGGAACTAGCTGGAGGGCAGAGTCCCTGCAGGAGGCAGCTGGCTGTCTGGGTTGCATTTACAGCCCAAACAGCTGTGCCCTGTCTCCTCCAGGGAAAAGGTGGCAAGTGCTTGTCCTTTCAGCAGGGTCTGCCTCATGCACTGCTGTTTGTACTGTGCTGGCCCCAGTCACTGTGGCCACAGAGGTGTCAGGGAGCTGAGCAGAGCTGAAAGGTAAGGTTAGGAGGGGTAAGACACATTATGTGAGGTGTGAGAGGCCACAGAAGGAACAGTCTGTGGCAGCATCAATGCGCTGCATTTCTGTGTTGGCCAGGGAGAGAGAGGAGGGACTGGTACTACTTTTGGTCTCACAGAGGCAGCTATTGCTGGATTCAGGTCATTTTGTGGAGCAAATCCTAAATTCTTATGGCCGCCTTCTAATGAGAGTTCAGTTGTTTTTAAATTCAGACAAATTGGAGAAGTCTCTTCAAGCTCAGTGGAAGATGTGGAGAGCTAGTATGTTTGGTTTTGTTCGGGTACAATCTAATAAGATTTATCACTGGATGTAGGAACTAAAATTGTCTGTAATTACAATTTGAAAAGAAAACCGGACATTTTAGTGTGTGTTTTCTCCTTTTCAAGTTGATTGGATTAGCAACAGAGATGTTCTAATGTAGTCAATAATACTGATTTCATTAGCAGTCATTAACAGTATTGTGTTGTACACAGCAAGTCCCTCCAGATTTATTTATTTATTAGTTGGAGCCTGTGTCATACAAAACAGAAGGACTGCACCTCATGGGAGGATTAGAAGTTGAACAAAATTGAATTCCAAGCTAAATTGAGATCTCCTCATGTTTGTTTATTTACTGTTTTTAACCGTGCTTGACTTCACGATAGATCACTAGTTTTTACAATATCTCCAGCAGTGTGGCTCTGTTCTGTAACAAGACTGGATGTGATTTCAAAAGTAATTTTCCACTCTTCCTTTCTATAAGACTGTTCAGTTTTAATGTTTATTCATTTAGAGTTGGGAAGTACTCAGCTTATCTTGGTGATTGGGCTGAACTGCTGATGTTCAGTGGAAGGAGACCTTCTATATCATTATTGTTTTGTTGGGTTTTTCCCCCCCATGGACCTCAGAAGAAGTCCTTTTGTCAGATTATGCAGCCTGTGAGTCAACCTTTTTAGCTGGTAGAGCTCTGCAGAGTACTTACACGATCTCACTGGAGAGAAGAAAGAAAACTTTTCCACAGTGTATTGTGACGTGTCTGTATCCCTGGCCGGTTCTTCCCAGATGCTCCCAGAGCCTAGCCTGATCTGCTTTTCAGTTTAAAGGAGGTTGGCAGGGTAATGAAATGTTTGCTGCAGAACAGAGTCCTTCCGAACACTGCTACAAACCACCAGAGACTGGTCTCATACAGGACTTTTCGCCACTGGCAGGGTTACGTGCCTGTGTTGCAGAAGGCCTCGGCTCAACTTTGTTGCTCCCCTGGACTCATGTGTTTGGGCTCGTAGTGCTGCAAGAGCCTTTTTGAACCATTTATCTTGGATGAATGAAGTAATTGCCGTTCACGCTAAGTTTTAGAAAAGTCATCTTAATAAAACATTAAAGTACGGGCTTAGGCAGCTGGTCCTTGAAACTGCCTTGCCTTTAAGTTGGCTCTTTTAGCATACTCTTAGCTCATTGTCCTTCTTGACTTCAGTAGTCTTTTGTTTTCTAATGTAACTTTTTTTTGAAAATGCTGTTGTCATTGATGGCATCTCTTGAAAACTGGGATTCAGCATTACAATTCTGTTGGCAGGGGGAGATACCTTACAGTCAGTTGGTAAACCCCAGGTAAGTTTTTGGACGTTCTGCTCCCCTTAGCAGCAGGCTGTGCAGTGTGCTCAGAAGCCTTAAGTGTGTGTTTAGAGGCACTGCTGTGTTTTGGAGGAGACTGCATGAGCTGCAGTGTGGAACACATGCCTATAGAGAGCTCTGGTTTTTTGGCATGCTGTTGTGGTTGCTGTAACGCTGCCCTTGTTTCATAGAAAGTCTCCACTGTATGACAACTGCTTCCTGCATGCACCAGATGGACAGCCCCTGTGCACTTGTGATCGCAAGAAGGCTCAGTGGTATCTGGACAAGGGGATTGGAGGTGAGCATACCAGTTTTTTGTTGGTATTTGAAATACAGCTCTTTTTTTTTTTTTTTGCCTTGTTTCTTAGATAACTGGGCATGATTTTTTTTGTATTCTTTCTGATTGGAGATATTTTTGGGGATTCACTAGGATGACTCCTGTGTTTTAGCACAGTTATTTTAGCTTTCAAATACAAATTTGCCTTGAATATTCTCCATTTGCCTTTACCCTTTCAGAGCTAGTTAGCACAGACCCATTTGTGGTGAAACTGCGGTTTGAGCCTTCAGGACGTCCTGAGTCTCAAGTTGATTATTATCTGACAGTCAAAGAGAACCTGTGTGTTGTATGTGGCAAGCGAGAATCCTATATCCGGTGAGTTGTTTGGTGGGTAGGAGATAAACGCATCTTTTAAAACAGGACTGAGGTCTGCATCTAGTTGGCATCCATAAGTTTGGTTCGTGGCCATGAACATTGTGCTTGTTCACGTTCTGGATGGGCTATCACTGTTTGAGTGCTCTGTAGTTTTACGTGTCTGGGTAAGTTTGACGCTGAACAGGCCAGTCTTTCCTTTCCTTGCAGAGGCAGGAGGTGTTGGTCCTTGGAGAGAACAAAGCGTACGGAACATGTATTTGCGTAGTTGGCGTGACAGGGGGCAGCCAACGCATGCTGTTCTGATGGCATCCCGTTCTGATATAGCTGTACTGTTCCTTCCACTACTTAATCCTTATGTTTTTGAAAGGTTTCGGTGAGCCTGAAGCCCATGAGGTCACAAAGGGTGAGATTTTTGCCTTTGCTACTGTTTCTCATAGCGCGTTGCTTTATTTTTTATGGGTTTTTTACGGTATGAATCACAATAAATCACGAATAATTGCAAATAAAGAGAAGTTGCAGAACCTATTGCTGCCCTGAGGGTCCTGACTCTGGTGACCTTTGTTTTCCTGGACTTTTAGTATTAGTTGACCCTTTGTAGACCAGGAAGAGGAGGAACTGAGGAGCAGCAGCTCCAGGCAAATGTAATGAGCTGGCTGCTTTGTCTTCCTAGGAAGAACATTGTTCCTCACGAATACCGAAGACACTTCCCCATCCAGATGAAGGACCACAATTCCCATGATGTGCTCCTGCTCTGCACATCCTGCCATGCCATCTCCAATTACTATGACAACCATCTCAAGCAGCAGCTGGCTGAGGAGTTTGGTGCCCCCATCGGCTCGGAAGAAGGCGTGCGTTTGCTGGAGGACCCTCTGCGCAGGCAAGTGCGCTCGGGGGCCCGAGCACTGCTGAATGCAGACAGCCTGCCTGACCCCCGAAGGGCAGAGCTTCTGCAAAGCATCAAGGACTTCTTTAACACAGAGACAGTCACCCCCGAGATGCTCCAGGAAGCAGCTGGTCTGGAAACCAGGTATAACAAGCCCATCAATAGATGTAGCATTTTAGTTATTTATGTTGGCACGTAAGTTCAACAAAAAGTTGTCTACACGCAGTACCTTGGGTAAATATTACTGCAGCAAAAGAAAAGAAAATCCAGCAGGATTTGCAGAGTTGAGGATCACATATGCTGACTCCTCCCACCCCCCAAAGCTTTTTAATGAGAATAAGACAAAACCTGTTGCTGGTCTTGGGCTATTGATGCATCTTCCCTAAAATAATGGTGTCAAGTTAAGGAGTGTCTGAATTTGAGGCTACTACTAGTTGATCTGCACAGGAGAAATGAGCCCCTAAAACCTTAAATGAATCACTTGTATAAGCCTAGAGAGTCTGTTTTTATGGTGCTTTGATACATTTAATTAGAAAGCAAGAATAGGAAGAATTGTTTGTGGTGTATCCTAAGGCTCTAAGCAGGCAAACACACTGCATTTCTTACTGTGTTTTTGTTTTTGTTTACCCACTTCACTGTTGGGTTGAGGGGATGTCTGTGAACTGTAGCTCTTGTTTATCCCCTTTCCCTTTCTTTTCCAGTCATCTCCTTCTGTTCTTGATCTCCATCTTCCCCTCCACTATTTTATACTTATTTTGAAGGACAGATCAGGGAAGATGACTGAAAGACAATCGTATCAGAAGTCTCCTCTCCTCCTCTTTCTCAAAGCCTCCACAGATATCTTTCCTTAATGACTATCTGGTCTCTGTCTGCATGAAGTCAGTATTTTTTCCTTGTTATGCTCACTGTTGTTTGTAATATGCCAATGTTATAAGTAGGAACCTATCCAGGTAGGGAATTCAGTGGCAGGATCAGGGCTCTGGGATGTCATACAGTTCTTGCCTTGAGAAATTTGCGATCTGTCTCCTGAGGAGCTTGTAATGGACCTTGAGAGCTCTGTTTAGTATTGCTATAAAAGAACACTTTCTCAGTTCAAAGAAACTTCCTAGTGTAACTGTTCCAGAAAGCAGTCTGGCATCGAAGCAGAGCTTAAAACTGTCCCTCTTGGTTTGTTTACCACGTATCTGTAATGAAACTCTGCAGCTGAAAGTATCTTCAGTGTCTTGCTGTTCATTGGAGACAGGTCTAGAGGCTGACAGTGGGCTTATGTGAAAACAAACTCTGCTTGTGTCCTGGCAGGATCTGCAATGAGAGCTACATGCCGCATGGACTGAAGGTGGTGCAGTGTTTTGCTAAAGGAGGCCTGCGCTCCCTCATGCAGTTGGAGAGACGCTGGCGGCAGCATTTCTTGGACAGCATGCAGCCCAAGCACCTCCCAGAGCAATGGTCAGTGGACCATAACCACATGAAGCTGATCCGAAAGTATGGGGAGGATCTTCAGATTGAGCTGTCGTGAAACTACCTTCCTGGACTCTAGACAGTGTCTAATGGACATACGTAACTGAAGGCGGAAGGACTGTTTTTATTTCTATGTTTCCACTAAAATCTGGGCCTGGGTTTGCAAACAGGCATCAGTAGATTTGACATTTATAGAGTTAAATCCATTGACTTGAATTTTCAGGTGGTTTGGAATTTTTGATCCTGTTTTGTCAGTGACTAGTTCAGTGCAAGAGTGATATGCTAAGGGAACTTGTCTTCTCAAAGTGACTATGGAGTTATTTTCTACCCCCCAGGATGTCTGAGGCCTCCAGACTGTCTGTCTTACTACAGAGCACAATAAATGAATATTTCCAGGTTTTCTGATATAAAGTATAGCCAGGGGTGTAGAAATATCTGCACCCTTGGCTATACTTTGAGAACCTCCTGATAAAAGTCTGTCTTTGCTTTCAGTGTAGTTGTACGCATATGAGTTGTTCTCAGAGAAGACTCCCTGCCAGGGAGAGATTCCTTGTTTGGAAGTGGCAAAGAAACCTTATATTTTTTTTCAGATTCTGAGCTGTATCAGCATTGCAGACAGGTCTCAGTGAGTTTCCTGGTGGCGGGTGCCTGATGAGAAGTAACACTCTGACTCTGGCCGTATGGAAGCACCCATGTCGGTCAAGTCTTTTCTGAAAGAGCTTCCAGCAACTCACAGTCTGTTGAGGGGAGAAAAAAAAAAAAAAAGTTCTTTCCCGATTCCACTTGTCTCTTATGAATAGCTCTTGATGGGTACCTTTTCATATCAGACTGAAATGAGGTCAAGTGTCTTAAAAGCGATGAGAGGAGACAAATTTAATTTAAAGACCAACATCTTTTAAGAGGTCACACCACGTGTGGCAGAAAACTGAAAAATTCGATATTCTGTTCCTGGATTTGACATGTGTCGTGGCGAGCAGGTCATACTCTCTCCATGCCTGTTTCCCTGTCTCTAAAATGGGACTAATAATGCTTAACTATCTCACAAGGGTGTTGTGAGGCTTAATTAAATAACGTTTTTCTAAAATGCTTTGAAAATATAAACCAGTGTGTGCTAATTATTACTGTTGTTTTTTAAAATGTGTTGTTGTCTGACTTTCTTAAATATTCGTGGTTTTTGCCTGTTGCTAGACTTTAGTTAAATATAACTTTTTAAAAATATATACCCCTTTCTGTGAAATCACTTTTGATGATTTTGATTGCATGAGGTGAGTGTGCTTCTCCTGAATGATGAAGCTGTGCTCAACTTTTATAGGTCTCTGTAAAGAAGTTTCAGTGAAACCCTCATTGTACTTAACACGACTGCATATAGCACAGTTGACCCATATTTTGTTATAACATTTGGGCAGAATCCTGGACCTGCTGTGATCATGGCTCAAACTCTCCTTTATCAGATAATTCATGAAATTCCACAGTCCAGGGGTGAAAAACCTGTTTGTAGCAGAGACTGAGATAAGTGGAAGTCGCAGAGAAATGGTATGTTAATACCATCCCAGAGGAGCTGCAGTAGCAGCCTAAGCACAAGGAATCAAAGATTCATGATAAATACTACTTATCACAGAGCTGCAAATAAGACCATTTTCATTCTAAGGGCAATTTTATTCCTTTCCTGTACCACTGACAGGTCTTGACAAAAACTGATCTAGCCAAATATGTTCTGTCTCTATGCTCATTCACACAGCTGTTTATAATCTCAGCAAGAACCTCCTGTCCACAGCAGCTTGGATGTAACTATTTCTCTCCAAAGCATTTTGTGCATGTGTTGAGATAGTGCTGTCTCCTGTGTTTAGTGCATCTGTTCAGGGTGGTGAGAGCTCCTTGCATGGCTCAGAAACTCCTTTTCAACTATCAGGAATACAGCATGTTCATCTCACTTCTTTGTTCTGCTTTGGGTTTTCTCCATTTGTTCTGATAGAGGAACTCCTGATAAAGCTGTCCTTGTTTAATGGAACCAATGGGCTGACCACAGGGCTGCTGTCTTTTCTGTTTGTTGAGACAAGAAAATGATGTTGAGACAAGATTTGGACTACAGGCCCTCTAAATTTAAGGAGTCAGTGTTATCATTGAAGAATTTTGTAGGGTTGTTGTGCAAATCGGTTGTTCAGAAATAGAAATTTGCAAGGAAAACTTCCTTCATAAGTACTTTTTTAACTAAGATTCTTTGCTTTCAAGATATTCTTAAGTTGCATCATTTTAAGTTGACCTGAAAGGAGGAGGGGAAGTGATATATTTATTGTGCAGAAATAGATTATTTTTATATAATTACGATTTAAAATTTTCTGCTAGTCTATAGATAAAACTTTCTTGTATGTCTTCAGTGCTAATTGTTACATTCAGTAAAAATTTGTTCTTTTACCAGACTAACCACTATTGAAGCTTCTTTCTCCTTTTTGGCATGCCTGCTTTTTCTCTTTTTTTTTTCCCTGTGTCTCACCCTGTCCTTATGAGTCCATGGTTCCTTACAGTAACACCTGGACCTCATCCTCTGAGTTTCCCTTTCCAGTGCCTTCCCTGATCTATCTGTAAGAGATCAGCTGGGGAAGAGCCCGTGCTGGCAGCAATACCATACTCCTAAGCAAAGCAATAGCAAGTTTGCTCAGGTATACTTGAATTGTTGTTCTGAGGTTCTCAGTGGGTTCAGGTGCTGTCCTTGGCCTGGGTGTGTTGGTCAGTCATGATGGCTACAGATCTGCATTTTTTAAAATAAAAACTTAGATTTTGCTCAACGAGAGCACTCATCTAGGCTGCCCCAAGTATGTTACCTATATTAGGTCCTTCCTGCACTAAACCATGCGCATCCACTTTGTCTGCAGAGGGAGAGAATTGCCGTGCCTCTCTGTATGGGCTGGCTTTCACAACATGGGACTTTTCTTTTTGTCGCTTGTCACTTTATGTTGTTAAATTTGCCCAAGGTACATTGCCTGAGATGGGGGAGAGAAATTTTCCCTTTTATGCGGTGCTCGATGCCACCTGCCTAAGACTGGTTCTTGCAGGCTAGTGGGAAGCATGTTCCAGCTGCTGAGGTCCCCAGACCTGTCTTGGTTTATGAATTCACTTCAGAACTTGCCCCCATCCTTTTTGTTTCAGGTGTTTTGCTCATGTGAAACAGATGTACTTTTCTAAGAATACAACTGGGTACACGTTTTGAGACACTCCTCTGGAGTGGGAGTACCAGCATCCACTGTGGTAGGTTATCTTGCCTTCCCCTATGGACTAAAAACTGATTTCTGCCTTCCCAAACACTACAGTTTACATTATTCTTGGATTTGCAGTAACTTAGATGTTACTGCAATGTATAGGAATTACCAGCCAAGCAGCATTTTTTATAGTCTGGCAGTTGGAAGGTGCAGTAAGTCCTGCGTTTCTGAGCAGACCATACATGACATGTTAATTATGCTGCTGATAGACTTGACATTTGGAGTGCATTGGTTTCCCTCTTCTGACAGGTCTTTAAGGTCCCAGCTGTCACATCGATGACTGACAGGACTGAAGACAATATATCCCTGAGGGCTTCTAGCATTTTTCTGTTTGCTATTTGCTAACTGCAGGCATGGGAAGCTGTCTTCCTGTTGCATTTCTATTCCTCTGGTTCCCTGTGGAGTATCTGAACTCCACACTATCTGTAATGCGGTTTTGGTGGGGTTTTTTTAGGTGAAGGCGATGTCGTTAGTGTTGTGAAGTACCTTGTTGCCTTGGCCCTGTGCCTAAATGCCTTTGAGGAACTGGCCCTTTTGCTTGTGCAGAGGGACCCTCTGTAATAAGGAGTCACCAGCAGCCCTGGCCAGTGTGCAATGTTCTGTACTGATTTAGAGGCACCTCCAGTCTGAACCAGTAGGTCAGTTCCTATCACTGTTCCTTGATCTCCTTCAGGCCTTCACAGTAGTCCAGAAATAAATTGCCTTCTTCGTTCTCACATTCTGACACAAACTGTCATCCCCTTGATATTCTTTGGGAATAAGGGCTATTTTAAAGCCCTTTCTGTCATTTTTATGTAGTTTTGTGTTTAGTGTTATTGGCATAAGAGCTTTTCCCCAACCTCAGGGGTACATTGTTTTGGGGAAAGGGAGAGGCAGTCTGAGCTAAGTGCAGAGATGTATCCAGCTTTCTCTTCAAGTTATTAAGGGAGCCACAGTGTGCCCCCTCGTATTAGCCCCACATCGAGAGAGTTTTGTTAAATGCTTTTACAGGTAGAGAGGGCAATGCGAGAGAGCCAACATGGTTAAGCTCAGCAAGGGGGAAAAAAACCCACAAAAAAGCCAAAACAAACATGCATGGAACATAATTTTCCATATTGAAAACAGATCCCTCCATCACTGTGAATTCCACCATGAAGAGCAGGCAGCTGTGGCAAGGATTTTCTGCGCCAAGGTTAGTGCTGCATCCTCTCTTCCCCTTGAACTATCACGGTGCTTGTTTCTGCCTTGAACTAGCCAGCATGATACTTCTTGGGGTCTCAGTGGTGTTGGTCGCCAGGAAACAGAGCAAAACCATCTTTCTTTTATTATTCTTCTTTGCAAGCTTTTGGATAAAGTAGTTTCTGAGATGGGAGAAGTAAAGAGAACTGGAAAAAAAAAGGATGGAAGCTTTTACTGTAGAATAGAGATGTGATCTTCAGATAAGAAACCATTTTATTGTACAGGAAAGATGCCAACTTCAGCTATAGATGATATAAAATATGGCTTCTATCTTTCTTTGCTTAAAAAATGGAAAGACTGTGCAGTGGTTAAGGAGCAAAAAAGAGAAGACATTTATATATCTCAGCACAAATGTGACAAATCTGGGAAAAAGGTACTAGACAGCTGTCAGAAATATAGAGAAAGACTTAAGAAAAAAACTTCCTGTCCAAACTCTCTGCAAAAAACCTGCTGCTCTAAGAAGAGCTTTGGAAAAAAATGCAAAAAACCTGCTTTGCATTGTAGTGTGCTCTGCGGGGATCTGACATGTATCTGTTTCACATGGATTCACAGCAAGTCCTTTCCAATTGATTGTCCTTTGAAAAATGCCAAACACTACTTTGCATCTGCTGAGCTGTGCCAGTTGCTCTATCCTTTTTCCTCTGTGCCCCAACTCTGTCCAGGACTTCTAACCATAAATAAAAGCAGAGAGACTGACTGCCGGTGGCATGTGAAAATGAGAGTGGGACCCCCTTGTAATGTGCTGTGAATAAAAAAATATCATTATCCCTACTTGTCCAGCAGGGGCTATGGAGAACCCAAATCTGAGCTATGACCGTGTGTATATAGTCAGGGTTTTGCTATTCAGGTAATGTTTTCCATATGTTTTAAAAGCATTACATCATCTTCTGTCTCTCTCTTGGTTCTGTGACATGGGTAGAGATACTAGATGTTGTTCAGCTGCGTGTCTCAAATCACTGTGCTGATGTCTTAAAGACCAGCTCCATTTTACAGATATTTTCCTCACACTAGAAGGGGAAGTCATGCCAAGCAGTAAAATTGGAACCTAAGAAATCCTTACAGAGCTCTGGAAAATATGACTGGACTGACCATCTCTTGACAAATCAGTTACGGGGGAGAAAACTGCCTTCAAGTGCATGTTCTGTGGCAACAGCCATAGGTGGTGCTGAATTAGGCTCTCAAGAACACACAAGTGCCTTTTTCTCCCTTTGTTTTGCAAATGGGTATTAGGACTCTTAACGCCACTGGGCTCTGGCCCCATTATCTCCATGTCCCCAGTTCTGCTCTACCATTTTCAAGTTTTCCAGTGTGTAGTGAAATACTGGAGGGTGCTCTTTCTACCAGCAGTGTGGGAGCCCTGCTGCAACATTGGACAAAGAAGCCACGAGGTGAGATAAACACAGGTAGATAGATGTAAGAACCAGAAAAAGTGGGTTATCTTTATTTCACTCAATTGGAATAATCACCAGTTAAAACCAGAAAGACTTCCTCCTTTAGTTGGATGTGTTTCACCACCAACTGTGGCTAGTCAGTGGGTTCATAGCAAAAGCTTATTTCTCCTGATGTGCTACAGCAGGGGACAAGGAAGAGAAATCGCTGTCGCTAGCAGGTTTGCACCTGGGTGATAACCCCAACCATCTCTTAGCCTGCCTTGCCCTAACCTTGGAGAGAAAGGAGCTGAGGGAAGCCCAGATGGGTCCTTGTCCTCCTCGCTGCCTCTTTTGCTCAGGACCTGTCACTCTGGAAGGTGAGTTTTGTGCTCTGCAGGGGACACCAGCGTGGAAATGTGGCTTATGGGCAAATGCCAGAACTGAGTTTGTCTAGCTCAGGGGAAACAGAGGGACGAGGAGATAGATAAGGAACATATTGTGGTGAAGAGGAGGGGGATTTTTGTGGTCCTATCTAGACTAGAAAGCAGACAGGAGGTTATGGACGTAAATGTCAGCAAAGGAGGTTTGGGCTAATCATGAAGAAAAACTTCCTTATGGTACACATTGGTTCATGACACAGGTCACATTGCTTCCTTACAAGCACACGGGCTGGCTCACCAGCTGTAAACCATCTGGGCTGGCCACTGACAAACCTGGAGGTGATAAAAGCTAAAATGTTTTAGCTAACTGTCCATGGGCGTCCTGCTCCCATGCGCACTACATGCCCTTCAGTCACCTGCTGCCAAGACTGACACGCAGCACTTCTCTCTGAACTGCTTTAATTAATGTGTGCCTGCTCTGGATTTTTATAGCTCTTAAAAAGTAGCTGTGAGTGGTATCTTATATCAGAGGGAAGTTTTATAGCACTGCTGTGAAGCTTGCCATTGCTACCGCTGAGGAGGTGACCTTGGCACGTGTTCCCTCCCCTTCGCTCCTCTCACTATGTGTTAGCACCATGCTTTGCTCTTCCAGTCAAATACTTCAAAAAAGGGACACATGAGCCAAGTGAGGATTTTCTTGAAAAATTCAACTTAGTCACTTTCCAAAAATCCCTGCTCCCTAGAGAAGAAATACAAGAGCAGACCTCCAGACCTAAAATAACTTCCTCTTGCTAAATGGGTGCTCATTTTTAAAAATCTCAGAACTTCATTTAGGAGAGAGGATAGAGTCAGTAACCTCACCAGCCTTATTTTTCTGTAAATCCCTATGAGTTTGTTTGGGGAATTTTTTTGGTGTTTGTTTTTGGATTTTCCCCGGGAAGTTAAATGGAACTGCTGTACAAAGAAGCAAATGGTGCTGGAATCAAGATGGAAAACACATGCTGGTAAAACCAGTGTGATTTTCTCACTTCTATCCTTACAAAACTGTACTTGCATCTTGAACAAAGGGTGAAGGTGAACAGGTGAAGCCTGGAAAACACAATCAACTTGAAGGGGATTCCAAAAGCCACGGGGTGCTGTGTGTTAGGTACACTGCAATAAAATATCCAAATACCCCAAGTAATCCATGATGGTGAGGATGGATGTGTAGGAGTTGCTGTGCTGAACCAAAGCCAAAGTCTAGTTAGTTCAAGACAGTTTCTCTGACTTTAGTGTTCAGTAATGAGAGCTTGGTTCTCCCTAGATAGTTTGGTTTTTGCACTTCGTATTTTCAGGATGAAAATTTCAGGGTGATTGGTATTTCTTGTGGTAGTCTGAGAAGAGCTAGGCAGAGTTTTTCTAGCAAGTCTCCTGTCACCAAGACATGGCAGTGCCTGCCTTGCTGGGGGTGAGCTGTATCATCATCAGGATTTCATGTCACCTTCCCTTCTCTAAATACCCAACAGTGAGTAGACTCTCAACGAGTTGGCTGTCTGAAAAATGTCAGCTAAAGTGGCTGCATGTGTTTCTACCAACAAAAATTTCCAAACTGCATTTCAGGTTTGAGGAGTGTGGAGAAAGACCCTGATTGATATGACACTGCTTTGGTTTGCTTCAGAAAGACTGCGCAGAGGGGCTGTTTGTTAGGTAACAACACATTTTATAGGGAAGAAATTCCAAGGCTTCACATGGATTGATCTTTGGAGTACTCTGTTCTCTAGATGGCTCTTCGTTTCTTCTAAGGATGGGAGATGCAGGGAGTGATGTTAAACACAGTAAGGGTGTCTGTGGAATGAAGTGCTGGTGTTCAGGCAGATTGGTGCTAAGCTGCACAAGCTATTTTGTATGTTTTAAGCCCAAAGACTTCAATGCTTTAGGAGTGCTGGTTTGATAAGGCAAAAAGAGCTTCCCCACCCTCCTTCCTGTATCTGTCGGTGGATTGTGGTGATAGTGACATAAAAAGGTGTTGGGAAACAGTGTCAGAGTCACATAACCTGACTTCCCAATTACGTGTGGCACAGGAGCAGAATACTCCCTCTACATGTGTGCTAGCCTTGCTGCTTTGCAAATCTGACGTGGAGAAGACGAGGAATTCAAGCTGCTTTTGCGGTCCTCATTGCTTCTGCTGAAACCATGCCTGCCCATCAACAGCTGCACTGTGCAAACAGAACCCTTGTAAGGTAACTTGATGAGCCAGCTGGGGAGATGGACAATAGTGGTAAGGAGAAAGATGAGCAGATATCATCTGTTGAGGCTTAAGGAACACCATGGATGTGTCTTCAGCAGTGAAGTACTTAAATGTCAGCGGTCCTTACTAGCTATGCCTATTAATGCCTACTGAGATGTATCAAATGACCTATTTTCTAAGCTACTGCAGACTGTCTGAAGAGGACTCTCTGGATGCATCTGTCTCTGCCATCAACAGCCAGAAACTGAGACCTCGCTTATGTGGTGTTAACTATTATTTTGACTGGGGGTGGATTTTTGGATGGTCTTTTTGTTTGTCTAACCGAGATTTGATCTGATGCTGTCAAGGGGAGTGTGAAGATCTGTTCTGTGGCTATAGCTCATTCCCCTGGCAATGCAGGGCTATAAACACCTCGAATCCGGCAGCTGTGTCCATCCTGAGGGAGCTGCACTGGTTTAACACTGTCAGTGTATTAAAGCAGTACTACTTGTATATCAACAAGCTCCTCTTCCTTTGAAGAGTGAAAATGTGTGGTAAGTAAATTACTTTTTTCTGACAACAGAGAATAAAAGGCATTAAATCTGTGTGCCTCCACCTCAGGGTCAGGGCTTGGTGCATTTATGCACTGCTGGCAGCCTGGGCCCCTGCTGTGACCCAGCAGGCTTGTACAACGGACCCTGCTGAGGAACTGGGCACTGGAGTGTCACTACACTGAGGTGGGATGTTGTTGAAGCCTGGGGGCCGGCCTGCCTCAGGGGCAAAGAAGTAAAAGGTATAAAAGGTAGTCCTGGGGAACAGAGTGCCTCTGATTCCCATTTCAGCCGTTACGACCTCACAATTTCACCTTTGGCACCGGTTTCCTGTTTATTTCACATCAAGGAGACCCAAAACACACACGATGAATGTAGGAAACGTGTCACTGCTCCTTCAGACAGCTCCCATGGGGAAGCTTGTTCTTGTCGTTTCTAAAACCTCAAGTCCCTAGAAAGGGCTGCTGGTCCCCAGTAGCTGAGCTCCTGCAGGCTGCTGGTGGTAGGGCATTGCACCTCAAGCACAGCATAGCTGGAAATGGTGTAATGGTGCTGGAAAAAATGGTTCCCAAATGCAGTTTGGTGGATGTGCAGAAATAGAGTGAGAAAGAGAGGGACATTTTTAGGGCACCAAGCTGCTGAACGGGTTTTTCAGAGCTGCAGCTGATCAGTCTTCAGAGAGGGGAGGAAAGTGCTTTTCTGAAGGTGTGTCTGTCCCAGTTCTGGATTTCTGACCTCCCTGGCATCCATAATACATGTTCTGAATCTCACTCAAAGCTGTGAACTCCTGACTTCAATAAATCCACAGCAAAGCATGACATGTGGGCTGAGGTCGAGAAATGACAAAATCATCCGAGGCACAAAATCAGAAGCACCTGCAAACCCTTCCAAATCTCAGTGTGCTGGCTGTAGCTCATTTATTGACTTCTGCTCAGTC
This sequence comes from Falco punctatus, assembly GCF_963210335.1. NCBI lineage: Eukaryota > Metazoa > Chordata > Aves > Falconiformes > Falconidae > Falco > Falco punctatus. The sequence goes on from NC_137587.1 coordinate 20,968,293, forward strand.
TGGGGGCAAAAAAAAAAAAGGGCACCTGGATGAATGTGCACAGTCTGCCTCAGTTCAGTCCATGGAAGGCAGTGCCAGATCACTGATTCCAGTGTTTTATTAGTGAAATAAATGTATCTGAGCTCAAAATGAACTGCAAGTTTTGTTATTTATACTGCAGTGGCTGGTGGCCTAACTACGCATGGAAATTTGGGTGAGCCCCAATTCATGATGAATGCATGGTGACCTAATGGTCTGATGCCATCACAAATAATTTCTGTTGCAGCTGATTTAAAACAACTTCGGATTTAGATGGATATGGTGCTAGCTGCACCCCAGATAACAGCCAGATCTTCTGCCATCCTTACTCCTCTCCCGTGGTACCCCAGATTTGCCTGCCCTCAGTTTTGTCCTGCCTTATCTGCAGTAGAGGCTATCCACCGTCTGTTCTCCCTCTTCTTGCTTACCATACACCTAACGTTTGCTTGCTCTGGTAATCGGACTCATTCCTCTTTCCAGCAGGCTTGTCCCAAAGCAGCCAGGGCGGTGCTGAGTGTGCCCGTAAGAGGAACAGCCTCCTGGCTTTTCCTTGCAATGCATGGGACACCTGGCTGAGGAGTTCCTGGCTTTCCCAAAAATCACCCTTCTGGTGGTCTCTTTTGGCTCCCCATGAGACTCCAGGAGCTTGGACTTGAATTTCCAGATACACTGGATATTTTTCAATGTGATTTCCATTTGTCACTCTCAGCTTTACTGGCTCAGGTCTTTCATTTCTCGCTCCTCACATCACAGAAGGCTGTCAACCTGTGATATTTAATGACAGGGCTAGTTTTCTGCTAGCAAGCAGAAAACGCTTCTCTTCCTTCACTGTTGATTACACTTTCACATTGCTGTTAGCTTTTTTTCTTGATCCAGACACTACAAAGAACCACAAAGGAGGAGGCAGGAGGAGGGAGATGGGAAGAAGTGGGGTGTTTGCTTCTCCTTGCCCATTAAGGATTGGGGTTTTTTTCTTACCCCAGTGTGGTGATTGTCCTCTGTCTTGTTCTGCAAATCTCCATCCTTCTCCATCCGTTTCTTTTTAACTCAGTTCATATTCCCCTGCTGTGTTTCACTCCCTCCTCACTGCTCTTCTGCCTCTGGTGTACATATAAGCCACTGAAGAAAAACCGTGTGTTTCTGACAGCATCTCACCTCTGCTCTGCAGGGGGATGCACAAGAGGGATTTGTCCCATAGCCATCATATCATTTTGCACTTCATCACCGTGTGAGCTGGTCACAGATTAGCAAAGGACACCTCCAGGTTCAGGTGAACGCTAAGGCTTCAAGGGCAAAGGTGAGATCATGGCTGCACATCTGTACTCAATTCAGTCATGGGGCAGCATTTAAGCTGGTTTCATCTGGTGCTTTCAAATCAATTTAAGACATAGCTCAAAGCAAGAGGCTTGAACTCACTTAAATTATCCTTGAAACTGCTGTGGGAACCACAGCACTCAGCCTAGGTCTGGAGGAACAAAGTCAGATGCCCAGAAGATGACATGGCTGCCCTGGAGCAGGTCACTGGCTGTAGGTAAGGGGCCTCCGGCAGCCATCACCAGCCTGCCCACGCTGCCCTCCAGCTCCAGTGTTCTACTTGGTGGGCCATTCGCAGTGAGGTGTCCTCAGAGACAGGCAGCTGAAGCCAGGGCATTTCTTGGTGCACCGTGCAGGTTCCATCTCCCGAAGGGCCACCAGGACAGATAAAAACCATTTTGGGATGCTCCTGGTGGAGCACCTAGCTGAGAGCTGCAAAGAAGGCAACCCTGACCCAGGCCAGGCTGAGAACTGCTGCCCCTGTCCTTCAAAGCAAGCCTTTGCACCATGCCGTGCAAGGCTCACCTTGCCTCAGGTGATGGAGCCCCCGGGGTTGCTCGCGGGGGGCTGTCTGTGATAATGAGACAGCTTTCACCTGTAGGTGGCCGGCAGCATCCTTGCAAATAAATCCATTTTATATATTTATACGTTTATTTATATTTATTTATATATTTATTTAAAGGGAACATTTGCCAATTTGAGGGCTGATGTCTTCAGTGAAAAGAAAGAGTGAGGAGGCTGAGGCTGGTCAAGGACCAAGCCTAGATTTTCAAGCTGGCTTTCGCCTGCTGTATTGCAGTAATGCATGGTCCTTCCCTGATCCGTCATTGTGCAAGCTTTTCCCATCCCTTTGGATATGTAAAGAGCCATGCCTGAGAGAGTTCGTAATAAACTTGCGTATGGGATGTGATGAATAGACTAAAAGATTGGGATAGGTCTGCTATGGATGAAACACATAGCCCTCCCCAGGTACAGCTTGAGCTTCTCCTTTCCAGTGAATTAAAATCCATGGGAAAGGCGCAGGTATGCTCCCAAGCCAGGGGGACTCATGGGTGCTGACACCTCACGTTTGACCCATGGACTCCACATCCCTCACATGAAAGAAAGCTTTGACTCTTTGAAATCTCAGTTCTACCCTCACATCTGACCCCTGCTTCTGTACTGAGTGCAACCATACCCTCCTCAGTCCCAAATCCAAACCCCTGCAATGCCCTGGTGAGTTCATACCTAGCAGGCCCAGCTTTAGCGTATTAGCTCCTCTGCAAGAAAAAGAAAAGCTGGCAAAGGAGGGGAGAGTAGGTGACTTTGATTTGCAGATGCTTTTGTTGTAAAGCATGTCAAAAATGACAATTTACAAGGGTAGTTTCTGAGAAACAGAACAAGCCTTTCCCATGCACTGGAAATGTCCATGTTTCATTTTTTTACCATCTATTCCCATTTTTCCTTTTTGACAAACATTGATATTTATATCCTGTAAGAATAAGCAGCAGGTTTTTCCTTACAAATACCAGAAGGGTTTGATCTCAGGCCGTTCCTTGAAAATGATTAGCTGCAGCACGCTGTGCCCCTGCTGAAAGGTATGAAATGTGGCTCCTCTCCTCGGCACCCCTGCGCAGAGCAGAGCCTAATGAAATGGGATCTTTGCTCTTGAACAACAAGCCATCTTAAATCTGGAGCTTGGTCTCACTGTGAGCACTGCCAGAGAAAGAAATGCCCTGGGAAATGCTGTAAAGCCTAGATGTGGGAACTGAATTTTGAAGTTAGGCTGCAAAGCTGGCTTTGGCAAGGGTGGCAAGAGTGGCCTGGGGTGGGCCAGAGCTGACGCCGAGGTCTGAGCAGCCACCCATCTTGGGACAGAGCAAATCCCAAACAGAATGAGGCTGCTTGTACAACAGACTTCAAAGATGCGATGTTTGGAGAGCAGAAGAAAGAAAATGAAAAAACAAAACAGATAAAATCTATTTAAAATCTATTTTATCCTGGATCATCTTGGAGAGGTTGCAGAAGTCTCTGAGGGTTGGAAACCTGTCCCAGCCAACCTGCCCTTCAGAGACTGGCAGGGACCAGATGTCCCTATGAGACACAGCTGTCCTCCCACGAGAACCTGGTGCCTCCGTCCTTCTGTGCCTGCTGCCCCGGGGGTGCCAGGTAGGGAAAAAGCTGTCTCCCATCACTGGAGGCATAGGTACAGAGACTGCTGCCACCCAGCCAGGGCAGAAGCACGGCATGTGAGAGCCCAGTGCATGTTTGAGATGATGGGGCCTGGGCTTGCTCTGTGCTGGAGCTGGGACAGAGCCTGCCTGCTGAGCCAGCTGCTTGGAGCAGGAAAGGCCAGTATATGCTTACGCATGGTAGCATAACTGTCTGCAGGCTCAGCCTGCACAGAGCCGTACATGGGTCTTGAAAACTTGGGCTTATCAACATCGTCATTTTTGTCTACGCGGATTTCACTGTGCTAAAATAGCCTGTAAGTGGTTTTCGGTATGCTATTAAGCGATATGGTGATAATTGTTGCACAGAGCCTTTTTCATCCTTTTTTTGTGAGGAAAGGTATGTTTGCAGCGGACACATTTGTAGAGGAATTGCATGTGCAAGTAGTTGTATATTTGCTAGAGATGGCACCCTCTTTGACCTTGCTGGGACCTTCAAACAGAAATGGTGAGGCTTGTGATGGCTGTCAGCTCCAGTGGGAGATATTTTCTTCATCTTCAGCCAGCACCAGAGAAAGTAGCATCAGCTGCAAACTTGAGTTAGACTTGAAAGTAGCCTAAGAGTCTGAAACACATGTGCACACATGTATGTACATGTAACAATATCTCTGCAGCTGAAAAGGCTGCAGCGATGTGCTGAGCATCTCTGCAGACGTGCAAGCATTCAAATGAAAGAGCACCACTTCCACTTGCAGTAGCTTAAGCAGTTTCTCTCATTTCTCAGTCCTTTTTCTGGCTGCTGTGCTCCCACAGTGACAGCGCTTCATTGCCAAGCTGTGCCTTCAGGTACTGGTGACAATTACAAGCAAAAACGAGGGGTCATTTTTTATATAGTGAAATTTCTTACTTCGTAATTCCTATCCCCACTCCTATGTGAAAGTGGCGGAGGTCATTTTGTTCAGCACTTCCAAAGCATTCACACTTAGGGGGGAAAAAGTGTTTGTCCTAAAATATGAATATCTAAAGAATATAAATCTGACCTTCTATATCACTGTTACAAATGTAATCTATTACGCTTCTCTTTATACAGTGTATGTTATAAAAATGGCTTCGTAATGATGAAACAGCTTGCCTTTCAAGGAGAGACAAGAAGCTTGAGACTCCTCTGTTTGGGGAAGGGAAGGCTGGCTGAGAGGGAGCAGAGGCATCATGGAGGCGGTGGATAGGGTGGATAGAGAAGTGCCATGCACAAGCCCCACTGTTCAGGGACGAGGGGGCACTTGGTGACATGTGTAGGAGGTTCTTCTACAACATACAAAAGATAAAGTGTACTTTATCACATGTAGTGAAGTGTTGGACCTTGCAGTCACAGGAGGTGGTTGAAGCAGTTCCTATTAAGAGATTAAGAAGGTGATTATGTAAATGTATAGGCTCTCTTGCCATAAACGGATGCTATAGGGAATAGCAAGACTGCATCCCGTACAAGAGGGGCAAGTATCCCAGGGGAATATCAGAGGCATGGACTGCAAGAAGGGGCCAGGTTTATGAGCTCTCCCAGCACGTCTTGCGACTGCTGCTGGAGACCATTTGATAGGGAAAAATGAACCATTGGTTTCACTCAGTAAAGTGTAACTTTATATTCTTGCCAGCTGTGTCCTAACTGCTAAATTTTCTAGCAGTCCTTTGGGATGTTTTGTAATTGATGGCCCCTGGTGCCAGGTGTGTTCATGGTGAGGCTGTCAGCTCGGGCACGCACACTAGGGAATTTTGGAGGAAAATCCTGTCCTCAGGTCTGCACCCCTGAATCTCCTTTCATGCTGTGAGACCCAATCTGCAGATCAGGGAGCTCCGCGTGCCTGCTGCCTCAGGACTGGAAAGGGCCTGCAAGCATGGGGGTAGCAAACATGGATGATGTGACAAACATGGATGATGTGAACTCAGTTCCCTAAAGCAAATACCCTCAAATCCTCATCACCTTCAGCTGAAGCCAAGTGCTCCCAGCACCTCGCAGCATCAGTCTGCTGGCCTGCTGCCAAGGAGGTTACATGTACCTGTGATGAGATCCCAACTGCCTTCAGCAAGGTGGTTCTTGCCAGTTTTTCTCTCGCCACCCTGACTTTGTCGTACTTCTTGTGCTTCATTAATTTTGGGTTGTGATACAGCACAGGTCAGCCTGGCTTTCTTATCCTCCCGCACTGCCTTGGTGCTTAACCTCAACCGAGGAGAGAAACAATAAATCCTGATGCTGAGATCCTGACAAAATGAATGAGAAGGGCTGAGCCAGGAGGGGTAAGTATGCTGCACGCAGGCTGCTGACCTGCCCCACTGCTGGCAGAGGCTGGGGGCTGGAGCTGTGCGGGGGTTTCATCGACAAGTTTTGCCAGGCAGAGCTGTCACCGCTGAGGGTTTCTCATCCAAAATGGCAGATCTACATGATCCCAGTGCAAGAGGTTCCCACGCTGGATGACTTTTTAAGTCATAAGAGGTGCTCTGTTTCTGCAAAAGCTTCAAAAGAAGTCAGCGGCACGTTGGTGGAAGCTTAGCCATACCTGGATGGTTGCTTAAAGTGATCGCCATGGAAAGGGATGCTGCCAGGGTCAGGCTGTGTACCTTCTTAAATCAGAAATGGTGTCGTATTGATGGAGCTGTCTGCGTGTTGCCCCGTGGAACGCCCTGGTGTCTTCCAGATTGATGTAACCATTTGCTGGCCTGCTGCAGGTCAGCAGTTTTTATTGGTTGCAATTCCACCAGGGCTATCATTCCAGTAAATATCCTTGCCAGCCTTGAAGTCCCTCTTGCCCACCCCCCTAGGAGTAAAGATTGTTCCAATATAACGCTGATGGAAAAGGTACAAAACCGATAAAGCTTTATCACTGTGTTGATCTGGCTGGATCTTGCTCCTGGCGTTATTGGGATGCCTGACGTCCTCTGAACTCCAGCCGCTTCTCTGGCTTTTTTAGTCTCCAGTTGCCACCTGGAGATGGATCTTGATCTTGGCAGCTCGCTGCAGGGGCATTGCTGAGCCTCGGCTTGACTGATCCATGGCTCCTATTTCTGGCCTCTCCTCAGCCTGGTGTTTCTCACGCTTAGTGCCAGGGCTGGAATGTTTTGGAAAGTTTTCCATTAATTATCTGGTCTATTTTGAGTGATAAAGCTTCAAAAATAAATACATTGCTGTGACTTTTAGAGAAGGTAAGCATTTTTCATTGCACTCGGCTCAAACCCAGTCTGCTGTGCAGGGTGCAATCCCCTTTTATGGGATGCGTGAGAAACTGGGTAGGATATTTTTCACAGGTTTTCCCAGATTGTCGTGTTTTCACATGGAATTCCTCTGTAGTAGTAGACAGGAGTTTCATCATTTTGCCAGATGAGCATTTCAAGCTGCTTCTGCTTTGCAGCCAAGAGGACTGTTATGAGCACTAACCTGGTAGCTACATTGAGCTGTAAAAGCTTTGAATTTCTATGAGGATTAAATTGCAGTTCAGGTCACAGTCGGTGCTGTGATGGGCTGCCAATAAAGGAGAGCAAATTTTCATCAGATCGTAATAAAAATATTTTATTGTTAATTAATTCTAAGCACCAGGAAAAGTGCTACGTGCTTTATCATAAAGGTGGGAAATAAATCCGTGTCCTAGAAAATATGCAGCAAGGAAGAGAAGCAAATGATTTGGGGTGAGAAAAGGCGATAAGAAAAGTGGTAAGAGGGAGAGTGAAAACTTATATTAGGATTATAGAGTGAATCAGGTTGATTATAAGTGGATCATCTAGTTAATAAGTTGTATTAATATGTAATTATTACTACTTAAATATTTGTTCTATTTCTATACTTTTGAAAGAATGTATGATGGGTGTATGAATTTACAGCACTATTTTGTTGCTGTTGATAGCTCCTGCCTGGTTCTGCCATAATTCCAGTCCCCACTAAGGCTGCATCTAGCCTTGTGGTGGCAGGCAGGTGGGTTATCTGGCTCAGAGAGGGTTAATGGCACCGTCTCCTGGGGGGAGAGGAGGTGTCCTGAATCCCTGCTAACCAGCTCTGAAGATTTTCCTGGTTCCTCCACACTGTCAAAGGAGATTCAGCTTGCCACTGTTAGCCTTTCAGCAGATGGCTTTCTCTTTGAAGAGCACAAGTGCAGTGTGGAACTGTTAATTACAGCTTATTGGGAATTCTTCTCTATGCTCTCATTTTCATTAAGAAACATGCTCATGAAAATAATGGTAAGGTTACAGTGACCTTAAATAGCATTTAAGACTATGTTTGACTCTACAGTTTAAAGCAACTGAAATCCTGGTTCCCAGTTAACTATATGCTATTTGCCTTAACTTGGCCCTGAGTCACTCCCCTCCAGTACCTTACTGTTTGCACGCTGGCCAGAAACAATGACCCAGAAGGTATTTCTGTCCTGGTCAGCATGCACGCCATCCTAGGCAGTCTTTCTTCTGCTAAATCCAGGACTAATTGGCATCCACCCTCTGTACCTATTCCAATTGGGCATCAGGATATATTAAGGATGGAGCCACTCCTCAGGGGGTGATTTGTCTGTCTGGCCTTTTTACAGTGCCTGTGGCCATGGCGTTGGTGCCAAGGGGCTGGAGACTGCCCGAATGGTATCTGGCTCTAGGCAGGGCAGATCAAGGCAAGCTGTTGGACTTCTGGTGCACCTTGTAGTTTCCCAGTGGTGACTGAGGCCAAGGATGTGGTGGGTGATATATGACCTGCGGCACAGCAACATGGATTTTCAGAGACCCCCACCCTCTGACCAGCATGAGAAAGCTTCTTCAGACAAGGACAGTATTGCAGGCAGTTTAGGAATTTGGCCAGTGTAGATGAGTAATGCAGATAACACTTCTCTTTTCAACAATCACATGGTGGAGGATGATGGCACACACTTTGCCATCTTGGTGTTATTGTATGGGTAAACATGTCTCAGACGTTTACAGGGGTACGATTTGGATCTGGATGACGAGCACAGTGAGGTGCTGTGGCCAGACCATTAGAGGGGTCTTTCATCCATTATGGATGAATCTCCTGCAGCTGGAGGGACCTAAGGCATGCGCATGTCCTTGTCCTTTTTGGCTTCAAAATATGTGATTTTCTGGATCTTGAGTCCATAGCACTTGCAGTGAGCAGGCAGGAGCCCAGCAGGGTGCATGGCACTTTCATGCAAGGTGGAGCTCACCTCCCAGCTGGCCGCAGGCAAGCAGAGCTACATTGCCCTGAGCAAGTCCTCTCATCCCAGCAGGATAACATGGTACTGTCGTTTCTCTCTGGAGCATAACCTGCTCCAGTCCCTGAACCCTAATGCTAATTTTCCTTAACTGTTTTTAGCTAAACTCTGGATGACTTCATTCAAACTGTTTCTAGAGTCTAGACAGACCTTATGTTCGTGTTTCAGATGGCACTTCCGTGCCTGGAGGCCGCAAATATAGCGGACCTGATTTCTCAGATGAGAGTAGCGCTAAGAAAACCCTTTCAGCATTCTCCAGATGTTTCATAGTTGAAATCTCAGCTACATTTTATGTCAGACAACTGCAAAAACATGCACTATGTCTCACCATAAGTATAAAGCAGCCACCCTTCATCTTTTCTAAGACAAATCTGGATGATGCTTGTCTTTTCCTCTGCAACAAAGATCTTCTCAGATTTATCTGGGCAATTTGGGGCCCCAGACCTGTTCTAGATGTTGTTACTAAGGCTGTCAGCCAAAGCTACAAAAATGGCTTCTCCAGAGCACTTTTTAATATTCATGATCCTAAGAGATCTCTTTCCATTGAAGGTAATGCTGAATAGGGCCTTACAGATTATAAATAAAAGGAAGTTCTCAGACCCTACATACATGTCCTCTGTGTAGCTGGCCATATTCCTCCCTTGCCATCCTATATCCTAGATTACTCGCCAAATACTTTGTCTATGCTCATGCTAAAGAATCAGCCACCTGGATCGTCAAAGGGGTCCCTTATATTATTCCACTGTACAAAGTTTGTCACGAAATAAGAAAAGACTTACCATGTTTAACATGGAACAGCTGTAGAGGAAACTGAAAAAGAACAAGTGGTAGTAAGGCCCCAGAATTCTGTTGTGAGGTTTGCATAATTTTCATTTGTTTAGTTTATTATGTTTCTCAGGTCACTTCTCTTACAGCATTCGTTGAATTAGCTGATGCTTTTGCAGAGATCAGCGCTGAAGTATTACTACCGTTAATATTCCTCATATGTCTACATTGCAGGTTGTGTCAAGTAGAAAACTCCATGCCAGACTGCTTCTGGTACTCTTGTTATCTCTGATGGGGCTGGCTCTAATATCTGCATGCAACATTGCAGATTACGGTATAGCTATACTTGAACAACTTATATTGTCAGAGATCGCTGTAGAAACATCAGGTTAGAAGTGTATCTTTTTTGAAAGGGAGATGAGGTTCTAGAGCAAAGCTCTGCGGTCAGAGGTGAAATCATTGCAAATTCTGGCTGCAGAACATGGGACCTTGGGTACCAATAGCTTGGACCTGGGAGCCAGTCATCCTGCAGTGAGGTATTTGGGCCCTGAAGATGAAACATCACTGTGGAGACACTTTCAAAGCATGTGGAAACCTGGTGCTGCAGAAGTACATGGCTTTTCTGCTGGAGCTGTGCTGAAGGTCCGGTGTCCTTCAGGTCAGCTGTCTCTAGTGCAACTTGTGTAAGTGGTCAGCAGGCCATGTTACGCAGGTGGTACAAGTAAAATCAGAGTTTCTGGGGTTTCTGTGCTGTTTTCTGAACTGCTGGCAATGCTCTGGGAATAACAGGATGCGATGGGGCCAGAATAGCAAAGAGGGCTTGGCAGCATGTTTTGCAGGCATGAGAAAGTACTGCTGCGAGCTCGGGAGCCTCCTCTCCAGGAGCACGAGCTTGTTAATGGTAAAGAGCACCCACTGGCACGTGGTCGGCTTTCAAGGCTTGTGCTTGGAAGCTTCCAGCGATGAGATGCAGGCGGCTGCCTGCTGACCTCTGTGGCAGGCAGCGCTGCCCTGCCCAGAACAGCCTCTTGCACGTGTGCACAGAGGTGAAGTGCCAACACGGCCTGAGCTCTCCGCTGCCACATTCCCCTGGGCAGCGACTGCCACTTTGAAACAGTGGGACCAGATGATTGTGCTCCCTTGCTCATCTGGCAGTGCTTTGCACCCGCTTAGCATAGGGTTTGATGGCTGCTCCAGGCAGGTGGAGGCTTGGGGCCAGCCCTGAGCGTGTGAGCCGGTACTGTGGTATGGACAAGGTGCTGGGACTTACTAGCAGATGGCAAATGTTAGACTTGCAAAAGTGGTAATGCCGTGAGAATATAGGGCTCCTCCGGCCCTTGTCCTGCATAGGGAATAAAGTGCAAGGTGGTATCTGCTCTAGAAAGGAAAGAGTGCTCAAAACGGTATCTCTGGAGGTTCTGAATCTGAAGACGGGTTTCTTCTGAGCAGAAAAGAGGAGATGCTGGGCTGACCTTGCAGGGGACTCCTAGACTGTTAGAAGCTTGGCTGAGGCTGAGATGCTTATGGGGTGGGAATCATCATCAGGATGATTGGAAGTGGTGAAATGTGGTGTGGGGAGGCAATGGTGACAGTGTGGCAGCTTACAGGGTGCTCTAGCAGGGTGGGCAACCGAAGAAGAAAATGAATGGCTGCAGGGGAAAGGGGAAGCTTGGAAAGGCAGGAGAAGGCGGTCTATTTAGTTCAAGTGTTGGGGCAGAGGGTTTCCTCCTGTTTCACACGCATTTCTCCATCACTGTTTGAGTGTTTTGTTGTTCTGTAGTGAGTCTCACAGGATGGTGAGAAGACTGACTGAGGAACTGGAGTTGTTTAGTCCAGAGAAAAGGAGTCTCAGGGGAGACATCATTGCTCTCTACAACTACCTGAAAGGAGGCTGTAGTGAGGTGGGGGTCAGTCTCTTCTCCCAGATAACGAGGGACAGGACAAGAGGAAATGGCCTCAGGTTGCACCAGAGGGGCATTTAGATTGGATATTAGGAAAAATTTCTTTACCAAAAAGTTTGTCAAGCGTTGGAACAGGCTGCCCAGGGAAGTGGTTGAGTCACCATTCCTGGAGGCATTTAAAAGGCCTGTAGATGCAATGCTTAGGGACATGGTTTACTGATGGACTTGGCAGCGTTAGGTTACTAATGGCTGGACTTGATCTCAAAGGTCTTTTCCTTTGACTAAGAAGGAATCGAGCAAAGTCTGGTATGATCTGCAGAGTGGTGAAAGAGGAGACAGAGTATGAGACCGGCTCTGCTGTCACAGGGACATGAACACAGCTTTCTCCTGCGCCTTTCCCTTTTCTGAATCGTGGATACAGCTCCGCTGCCTCTCTTCATGTCCCTCTGGAACCCAGGCAGTTGCTGGATCCAAACCCACGTAGGAGAGCAGCTGCCCTTTTCCTGTAGGACTGTGAAAGAGACTGAGAGCAGGGAGAGCCCAGCTTGCACAGGTTACTTGTACCACTGGGACAGGTGGGCTGGGCAGCTTGGACTAATCATGTTTTTGTTGATCCCTTGGGGGACTTTGGTTTTGCTTTGAATGTCTCAAACTTCCCCTCGCCACAGGCTATGATCAGCTGGCCTGGGAAGCTGCATGTGGTTGATAGGTTATTGGGAAAGGTACCTAGGAGGATGCAAGATGCTTTGTAACACCATTCTGCATCAGGAGTGCTGTGTGCTTTGCAGGGAGTTTGGTGTGAAGCCATGCTGCAGCCCCGGGAGGTGGTGGTCCTAGCAATAGCTTTCTACCCCCAGTGCTAGCGCAGTACAGGTCTGGCAGATGAATTTTGCACTGTGCTGTGCTTGAAACAAGTGATGTGCAGGGAAACCTGAAAGGGCCGTTTAGCAGGGCAGGTTGTAATTACATTTAGAGGGATTTGGCTAGGAGGAAGGTGGGCAAAAAGCAATTTAGAAGCCCTGTTGCCGTTTTCTGTACTGTAATTCAAATCCTCTAATCCCTTCATCAGGTGCCTTGGAGGCACCCGCCTGCTCTAAGCATGCATCTTCACTGGTAGAGTTTTCTCAGTAGCTTCTCTGCTCTTCCAAACCCTTAAGCCCTCGCTGCACAGCAACTGCACTGTGCCTAGCTGCAGCTTGCTTGGTTTTACGAGCTGGCTGGTCTGTTGCCTAAGCTGCCCGCCGGGCTGGATTCCGTGAACTTTTTACCACTACAGCTTTGGCAATGCCCTGTAATGTGGGATTGTCATGGTTGCCCCTCCACTGCCAAGCGTCCCCTCCCCCTGGGCCCGAAAGACCTGGTGGCTGCACCGGTGCCCGCATATGCCCGCTGGGATGGGAGCGGGCCCTGGGGCAGCTCCGCTGCCAGCCCCAGAGCCCTGCGCCGGCGGGACGGGCTTCAGTGCGAGATGCTCCCGGCTCCAAGGAGCGGGTGCCTGGACCCCGTGTGTCAGGGGGTGCCAGGGGGCACTCGCCGGCCACCTGCCCTATGACAAAGGGCACCGTGCGGTGCTGGGGCCACCGAGGGCAGGGACGTGGGCTGGCAGCGCAGGAGGGCAGCCCGCGGGGCTGGGCCCGTGTCAGCCGCTCTCCGCCGCGGGGCCCTGCCGCCACACCGGAGCGCCCGTATCTCGGGGCTGCCACCCCCCGTCTTCAGCCGGAGCGCCCAGCGCATCCTCGGCGGCGCCCAGGCAGGCACCGGCCAGCGCCCAGCCCCGGCCGGCCGCTCCCCGGGCCGGGGGGAGGGGGAGGTGGCGCGGAGCCCTCCGCCCCCTGCGGCGGGGCGGGGGGCCGAGGCGTTAGGACCCGGCGGCGGCTGGGCGGTGCGGGGCCGGAGCGGAGCGGGGGGAGCCGCCGCCTCTCCCCTCCTTCCTCCCGCGGCCGCCCCAGCGCGCCAGGCAGCGCTCCCAGGCTCCCCCGGGGCGCTCGGCATGAGGAGGATCAGGGCCAATGCCATCGCCATCCTGACGGTCGCCTGGATCCTGGGCACTTTCTACTACTTATGGCAGGACAGCAAGCCCCGCTCGGCGGCCGCCGGCAGGTCGGGCGGCAGCGGCGGCGGTAGCGGCGGCGGGCGGAGGGCGGCCGGCAGGCTGGAGCCGCGCCGGGAGCAGCGCACCGTGCCCCGCAGCGTGAGTGAGCCGCGCCGCCCCGCAGCGCCCTGCGGCCGGGGGTCTCGGGGAGCCGGGGGTGCTCAGCGGGCCCGGGGGCTGAGCGGGCCGGGGGGGCTCGGGGGGCCGGGGGGGCGCGGAGGGCTCCGCGTTGCCTCCGGGTTGCTTTGTGTTTATTTTAGCGTGCGTGCTTGTCGCCATGGCAGCCGGTACGGCCGGGGCGCGGGGTGGGCAAACCCCGGGGACGGGGTAACGCCGTGGGTAAAGTACTTGCGAGCTGCCCCCGCCGGCTCGCCCGGCTGTGCGCCTCCGGCTGCGAGCGGCTGCCCTTGGCCCGGGAAAAGGCGGGGGGGAACAGCTGGAGGGGGCTTGGCTCACCTTCAAGAGGCGCGTACATAGACGTAACTGTACACACACACGTATGTACGATCACAGTTTTTCCCGATCAGGACGAGATAAGAGCCGTGAGCCCTCACAAGCCCTTCCTCCGCCGGCTGGGCTCTGGGCATCGCGCTGGGGGGGGCTGGGCGGCTGGTACCAGCTGGGGGACCTGGGCACAGCTCCTGAGTGTTGCCTGTTTTAAGCCAGAGACGGCAGTCTGCGTGCGAGGCAGGCTCCGGCTGGGGTTTGGGCAGGTGGGAGAGGGGGGAGTCCTGGGCTCTCCTTCCTGACCTGAGGGATGGTAGCAGTGCCCTGATGCGCTACTTCAAATCTGCTTTGAAAGCCCTGCACGCTGCCCTCCCTGAGTATTTGCGGGCTCAGCAGGGTGATAAAATCGAGCTCCTGGCTTAAGAATGATGAATACTTTTCTGTCCTGCCCATGAAGGAGGTTTGTCCTTCTTCAGCCTGTATAATAGCATCAGTAAAGCTCTCCCAAGTCTAGGCAGTAGCTTCATAAAAAATAAACCAGCCCCTGGAGCAAAAGTGGCCCAGCAATACCGTTCTCAGGAGTGATCCAGCTGAAGCAGTTCGGGAACTGCACTGCGTGTCACTCTTTGGCTGCAAATCCGTATACCAGCCAGTTACGCGCACATGGAAGCTAACAAAAGCAGCTGCCTGATCGGAGTCGGAGCAGGGGCTGGGTGCTGGGGCTCTCCGCTTCCTTCCTTGACTGGCACTGGGATTTTTGGCCTGTCTCTCTTTTCCCCGTCTGTAAATTTGGGATAGTGGGTGTGGATGTGGGTGTTTGGGAAGCCTCGTGAATGCTTGGAAAATGCTGTTAGAGCAGCCCCAGCCTTTGGGAAGCAGGGTGGAAACCCTTCAGCTGAGACCCTCAGCCATTGCTTGCAGCTGCTGAAACTCAAAAGTGAAAACTGAGGCTCTTGGGCAGAGCAAGGATGTTATTTGCTGCTCATTAGGGCCAGTCATCAGGTTGCTCTGCTGCGAGACCCTCTACAGAGCAGGACTGTGGAAATTAATACGGTGCTTCCTGGGGCAAGGAGTTCTGTGCAAGTGCTGTTCTTGCTGTAGCCCTTCATGCGTGCTGGGAAATGCTCTCAGGCTGGCCAGGGCCGAGTTGAACAAACAGAGGATTTAGAGCGCTGCTGCCTGTCAGATTCCACTGTAGTGGTGGGGGAAGCTGCCTCTGAGCCCCTGATTTCTTGCATGTTGTGGGAACATGATGCTCTGGCAGTTTTCTTTCTCCATTCACCGGTTTATCCCTCCCATTTTTTTATTGCATTTACTTTACTCCCTCTCAGAGGGCTTGTGAGGTTACATGAATCCATATCATCTGCCAAGCACCTTAAAATCCTTGGGAGAAGGATGCTGTGGCAGTGCCGCACATTGTTATATTGCTGCTGTTTGGAGGGAGGCGGTACGTGCTCGTGGCTAACCACAAAGCTGCTCGTTACAAGCTATAGTGCCGTGCAACAGCAGCTCCAAATCTGGTCCTGCTCACAGAACGACATAAAGCATCCCAGCTCTGCTCCATGCCTGAAATCCCTTAGCAGGGAAAAATGATTACCCTTTGCCTCTCCCGTCCCTCAGTGCCCCTGCCCCTGGGTAAATCCCTGCCCCCCTGGCAGGCAGCAGCTGGGACAAAGGAGAACCCTCTCCAGATGCATCTGACAGTGGGGCATGGTGGAAATATCACATCCTGACCTACCAAAATCTGCTTGCATAGAGAAGGGAAACAGGAGTTAGTGGTGTTGGGGCTTCCCCCTGTGCATGCGGAGCACTTTCCCAAGGGTTTGGTGGGTTGCTGTGAGGGCCAAGCTGGTAAAACATGATACCTGTGTTGCTGTAACTATGCAGTGGCATGGCTGTTGGAGAGCCTAACGGGCTTCCCTGCAATGGAAGGTGAATAATGAGCTGTCCCAGCCATGGTCTCTGCCTGTGCTGCTGGGGCAGAAGCAGGGAAGCGACTGCAGGTGTGCATGGGGCGGGAAGGTTGGCGAGGGCCTGGGGACAACACCCCTGTGCAGTGGCTGGCATCTAGCTGGGGTCCGAGCAGTTGGTCTCGTGGGCTGAGGCGACCACGTGAGCCTGCGGGGCCGGTTACAGAGGCGCTGTGGCTGGGCAAGCGGTCCTGAGCATGCATCCTTCTCCAGCTCCTGGGTGCACAGTGTGTGGGCTGCAGCACTGCCCACCGCCTCCCCCCAGCCAGCACAGAAAATGTGCTATTTCAACCACCCCGCTGGAGAAATGATGAATCTAGAGAATCGGCTGTCCTTCTGCAGTGCAGAGCCCTCAACCTCATGAAAATGAGCTCAGGTTCATTTTCCCGGGAAGTCAGATTACTTGACTTACTATATAGTGGCAGTCTTGTGTAAGAGGGGGCATGCTGGTGCCCCGCCTGCTCCTCGTCCCTTAGCCTTCTGCGGAGCCACTGAAACAAGCTGCCCGTCTTGATCCAGCTGTTGGTTTCCTCTGCTCTGCATGAGTGATGGTGTTGGAGTTCAAGCTGGGGCTCATCCACAAATAAGTGTGACTCATGTGACTTACGGGTCTCTGGAAAACATTTTTTTTTTTTTTCAGTTTTCTAAAACTGGCTGTTTTTCTGTCTGGGAAAAAGAAAAAAATCTTGGTTTTTGGGTGAGCGAGTCCAAGAGTTCTGCTCTTGCGTCTGTGCTGTGGCATTTCAAATCCTCATCAAATGGAGGTGCATTGCATGGGTCTTAAAAATTGAAGTGCTTTCTGGGCTTATGGTTTTCTTCTTTATTCTCTCGCAATGTGAAGAATAAAAATCACCTCAGGTGAAAACTGTGGTCGATTGCAAGTTTCAGCTTGAAACTGGTTTGTTATTTGTTGACTTCGTGTTTATTAACAGAACTTTAAACTTCAAACTCCTGGAGTCAGAACGGGAAATCTTTGAACATTAAAGTTGCGGGGGGGGGGTGGGGGGTGGGGGGGGGCTGTCAGAGATCAGTGTCCCAGAAATAGCTTGTACATTAATAGCGATCCTCCAGATCCCTGCTTTACATCCAGAAATCTTGGTGTGGGGGCTCTCTGTAATAACCTCTCCCCAAACAGATCCTACAAATGCTTGAAATAAAAATGCAGAAATTGGTAAAGGGCAGGGCTGACTTGGTGGCATGATGAGCCCCTCTGTGTTTCCCCTTCCACCCACCATGGAGGGTGGAAACACAAGTGAGTGCCACAGTCCTAGGAATGTGTTTTTTCTCTGGAGCACAGCATAATTTTGTATCTGTTAGGAGGAGCCCTGGGACCTCTGGCAGCTGGTTTGTGTGTTGGGTGTTTCTGGAGGATGGACGTCTTCCCTGGGCTCTTTTCTGTTGTCTCCTGCTCCTTGGAAATTTCCTGGAGGCAGCAGCTGTGCAATGTGCCTTTTGAAAGGGCTTTGGCATCTTTGGAATTATTTCCACACTACATAGGGGCAGTTAATCATTCACCGCATGCTGCTTGTCTGCTTTAGCACAGCGCTGGTGGGCAGAGCCCAGGACTGTTCTCCCACCTCTAAAGATTGCAGCGTGGGAAGCTTGCCCAGCATACCTGTGTCCCACTGAAGGGAGCAAGGCCACTGCTGTCATGTGGGCAAAGCTTGTTAGTCAGAGGGGTGGCGGGTAGGTAGGTTTGGAACAGTTTTGCTGTTGGCTGACTGAGCTGAGGATGCTGCCGTTTCACAGTCAAAACCTGGATGTGAGGCTGCTTGTAGACTTCTCCAGCTTGCTGACTTCTCTGGGGTGGCAGGGAAGCAGCAAAGTGCCTGAAAGATGGAGACAGAAGAGTATCATTAGTTAAATGCTCTGAATCATGTTAGGCTGGTGCCCAGTTGCTCTCTGGAGCAAGTTTTTTATCTCTAATCTTTGTCCTGCCGACCTGTGACCTGTGTAGCTCCTCTGTGACCCCGCTAGAGCCTGTTTGGCAGCTGAGAAAACCCTACATTGTAATAACTGGCTCTGTTGCCTGGCTCAGCTCTCCTGGCTGCCACCTGCCTCTGTGCTTATCCATGTAAAATAACCTCCAAGGAGATGAGATCAAGGCATCCTTTTCCCATGTAGCAAAGGGTTTCCAAATGCTTTGCAAATGTTGGTGAACTGGTGTCACCTTCCTGTGGTGAGACGGTGAGCAGGAGACTCCTCTGGGATGCACTGCTGAGAATGGGAGGTGTCTGTAGGTGTTGAGTAAGTTGGTGAGGAAAGATGGCAATTGTTTGATTTCCCTGTCTTGTTTAGCCAGCAGATAGGCAGTGGATGGTGTTTACCTACTTCCCTGAGTAGCCAACTGGCAAGTCTAGCCACGCTTGTATTTGCCACTGTGTAAGACCACCTTGATGGATGCTCTTCAGACCCAGGTAGACTTAACTAACTTGGCCAAACAGTGCACTCTGCTGCATTTGTTTTCTGTTGCCTTTGGCTGTGGGTATCTGAATCCTGTGAAGCAGGTGCTGGCTGATGTTCACTGTTTGTTCATGAATGTTTTTATTCCCATCCCTTCATCACATTCCTTCTGTGTGCATCATTTAGGGGATACTTTCCCTCGTAAGTGGGATAAGCTGCAGCTTTCACAGAATCATAGACTCATTTAGCTTGGAAAAGAACTTTCAGATCATCAAGTCCAACTGTTAACCCAGGACTGCCAAGTCCACCACTAAACCTTGTCCCTAAGCACTGCATCTTGGCACTTTTTAAACACCTCCAGGAATGGTGATTCCACCACCTCCCTGGGCAGCCTGTTCCAATGCTTGACCACCCTTTCAGTGAAGAAATTTTTCCTAATATCCAATGTAAACCTCCCCTGGCACAACTTGAGATGGTTTCTTCTTGTCCTGTCGCTAGTTACCTGGGAGAAGAGACCTTTCATGGATCAATAAGTAATACCATTTTTCAGGGACTTGTATACTCTGGGGCTCTGCTCTTCCGAGGTTATTTTGGTGGTGGGGACATGGTGCTTAACACTTGCGGTTTTGGGGCAGCCATTCCTGCTGTGACCAGACCCCTGCAACACTAATTTTTTTTTAATCTGTGGGATCTCTCTCTTTTGGCATATGAGAGGCCTGTGCCGGCTCGCTGGGAAAAGATGACTTGGTAACTCTTTCTTGGGGGGTATTACTGCAAGAGGAAGATTCAATGACAGTTTGACAGCTTCATATTTTATTTACCGTGTTTATTTTTTAAAAATGTGGGAATGAATGATGTTTGCCTAAATGGTAGAAAATTTTTTTATATTTAATTTTTCCCAGTGGCCCATGTGATACATTAAAAAATAAAACAAAAAGAAGAGAAATGAGTCACAATAATAATATTCATAAAATCCAGTTGGCAGCACGGGCCTTCATTGTTAATGAAGGTGATGAGGTAGCTGCAGTGAAGTAGCTGGGGCTCAGGGAATGTTGGTGGTGGTCTGGGCAGCCTGGGACAGTGTATAGGGGGGGGTTTGTGTGTGTGAAAGTGTAATGGACCTGAAGATGATATTTTTTTACCAGAGCCTTTCCATTAAATTAGTGGGCGAGGCAGCTGCAAGTTGTAGCGAGTGGAAGCGTTCCTTCAGTGTGCAGCTGATTCCCCGGTTAGATTTGTCTTTGCATGTACAAAACTGCCCTAATGTTTAAAAGCTAAAAATTTAGCGGTGTTTCTTGGAAAGAGAAGCCTTTGAGAGGCGTCTCAGGTCACTGCCGTGGTGAAACTTGGCCCAGGTGCTTCATCCCGAGGTGGGCAAGTTGGGAGTCCCTTGAAAGGCAAGGGGAGAAGATGTGGTTTTGTTTCAGCGGCACTACCCATGCTGGAGTGCTAAAAATCGACTTAATTTTTCCTGTTAGGAAAACATGCAGCGTAGCACAAAGTCAATGAAATAAGCAGAGGCGAAGGTGCTGGGAATGAAGGCCGTGGGTCAGCAGGGGACTCGGGCTTGCCTGTGTGTCATCTCCCTTCCGCAGGGAAAGCCCCGGGGCAGAGCATGGTGGGGCTCTTGCTCCTCCTCGGCTCTCCCCAGGATGCCTGCTGGTTGTTTCTGTCCCATGGCATTTCAGTGACAGTCCCAGGACCTGCTTCTCTCCTGTTCTGGTGGTGTACTCTGTTCCCTTGTGTTCCTCCAGCTCCTGTAGTAGGGCTGTAGGCTCTTCGGGGCTCGATGTGTCAGTTGTCGCTGCTGTTCTGTCTGCGCAGTGCCTAGCACAGAGGCAGTGACCCACAGCGTATCCTGTGCTATCACATTAAGGTAAAGACATAACTGAAGTGAGACCCGTGGGCTGGGAGTCAAGCTGGCATACTGACTGAGCTGCAAACTCATCCTCTTCAGATTGCTCTGCCTCACAGGCCTTTTGGGAGGCTTAGCTTGCTAGTTGGGTAAAGGGCTGGAGCGAGGTAACAGTAGCAAAACATCTGAGTTGTGTTCACCCTTCGCATACCTTTGAACCAAGAACGCAGATCAGGGATGATCAGCTGCAGGAGGAAGACGCTAAAGGCGCAGCACGAGCTGCTCTGTGCACTGAGCAACGGGATTTATGAGGAAAGGCTGCTCCTACCTGCTGCTGGCCTTCACTGGATTTTTGTAAGCATGCATTTTTGCAACAAATAAAAGTGATAAAGGACAGGAGGTGGGCTGTCCTCATCAAATTTCCAGGTCCCAGTTGTGCTTGTGGAGACGGTGAGATATATAGGACTACATTAACAAAAAAAAGGTGTGTGTGTGTGTGGTTAAAAAAGAAAAGTGGCCTCTGGGGCCCCATCTTTGCAGAGAAATTACCCGTGTGGTGATGTGCTTTGAGCATGTGGGTAGTTCCTCAGTGTCGGTAGAGCCTGTGTTTTTGACAGGCAGCTGCGTGCTCCCTTTGGAGCTGCCTTCTTTTGGCTACTTCAGGGCCATGGTCCCTGCAGAGACCTGGCTGAGCTCCTCCTGCAGCGGCAATGCGGGTCCTGCAGCACTGCTGGTTTCCAAGCCCTGGGCTGCCAGGTGGGGCTGCCCCTGGGCCGGGGAGCTGTTTTGGCTGGTCAGATGGTGCTTGGATGCTAGTCCTGCCATGATGGAGCTGTAGGGTTGAATTTGCAGTTCAAGCTTCAAGGCTCCACAGTCAGGCTGGGGTAGTGCTCTAACTTCTGACTCTGTTACAGCCTGGGCATGGATAACATTCAGCTAAAGCTGCAGAAAAAGCAGAAAACTTTAACCTCTTGTTTTCATTCTCCCACTTTCCAAATTTTTTGTCTTGTAAGCTGGAAGTGAGGAGGCTTTGTTTCAAAGTAGCAGGGAGAGAGAGAGCAACTGTGTTGAAACCTGCATCAGCTATTTTGTGGGGCTGAGAGGGGAAAAAAAAAAAGAATATTTTTCTTGCCTTTTTATTTTGAATAGGCTGAATCCTGAAACAGCCAGGGCTCAGCTGGAGAAGTGCTCCTACCCAATGAAGTTGTCTTCAGAGGTTCTCTGAAAAAGTCTTCCTGCAGGACAAAATGGAAAACACAGATGCTTTCCATCTGCTCACATGCTGAGAGCCCTGATATTTGGTGCCAGAGAGCGTCATGTTCAGTAATGCCATGCTGTACCTTTGTGCCTTTTGGTATCAAGTATGCAGTAAAAAGCCTAATAAATAAGGAAGAGCATGTAATTGCTGCAAAAAGCAGTGCAGCTCCTTGTGTTTCAGGTGAGTTGGTCTCCAAGTGTGGGAATGGGGATACAGTGGCAGTGCAAATGGCAGCCGTCACGTCCACACAATGAAGTGTGCTCTTGATGTAGTTTCCCAAAGTAATTTTAAATTGTGAATGTTAACAGTAACATCAGAGTAACTAATCAGAGTTAGTAAATGTGCATGTTGCAAGCACACACTGCAGACTCCTTGTGCTCAGTGGTGTGGTCATGCTGTATTCCCAAGTGCTATAGCATGCATGTGATGTTTTATTATTTGTTTTTTCCTTTATACCTTTCTGGGAGATTTTCCAGATTGAGTTGTGTGGTAGGAATTACCAGCTATACCAGGCTGCTGATGGAGTAGGCTGTATGTGTTTCCTAACCTTCTGAGATGTCGCAGTTTGGCTGAAATACCTGTTTTGTGCCTAAAGGTAGGGCACAGCCTCTCAAAGTGATCTCTGGGGAGGGTTGATAGGGACAGTGGCAAACAGGTTGGGTATAACCCCATCCCCAGCATAGGGACACTGAAGCTGCCACATCCACGCTGGTGCTACACCTACTTTTGTAATGCTAAGGTTCTTGGTTTTGTGTTCGGGAACAGCAGAGCTGGCTGCCCGGCAGCGCAAGGTGTAGGCTGGTGTGAGCACAGTCAATGTTTCTCCCATTGCTCGGAGTGCAATGTGATGTTTGTACTGGACTTGGGTTGGCAGCAGAAGGATGTATGCTCTGCAATGAGGTAACCCTTTCAAAGAAATCTGTTGGAGCAAATCTGAGCGAACTTGGCAGCTGTTTGCATCTTGTCTGCGTTTGGGTGGTCTAAGTCTGGTTGTGCCATGCCCTGGAATGCTGGATTGCAGTGCTGTGCCCGCTAGCTGTGTGGCCCTGTGGGGCATTGCCAATCTGTGCTGGGAAAACTGGACTGCACTGGCTGGGCACTCCCAAAGAAATTTAGGAAGGGCTGGGAAATCAGTGTTCCTTCAGGAGCAGCTGTGGATCCATTGGGTCAGGTGATGAAGAGATGCAGTCAAGTGAGATGTAGCCTTGGAGAGGCTGCCCAAGCACCTATCAAAAGCTCCCTTTGGCTGAGTGTGAAGGGGTTTTAAGGCAGCAGGTGGGCAGCTGGCTCAGGTCAGGTTCTTGAACAGAAACCGCTCTCATGCTACACATTAGGTGAGCCATGAGGAGATGGTTTACAGTGAAAGTAAGCGCTGTCCTTATGGTGCAGGTTACAGATTGAGTCACATTGGTTAGCAGGAAGAATCTGCTTATCTGCTTGCATAACTTAGCTTACACCATTATTAAAAATAATTATTAATTGTAAATTATTTACTCATTAATTTTTTGGGGCCCACAGCCTCACCTCCAGGAAAAATGTGCTGGAGTTGAAGGGAAACATGATGGAATGATACAAAGGACCTTGTGTGGTTGGTACCACTCTGACCTTTGCTGCTCCTTGTACTTGTGAATCAAGGGGGCTGTCCGAGTGCTTCTGCCACTCCCATGGTTTTGGATGCATTGGTCTTGGCATGGCAATGCCAATGGCAGTGGAGTCCTCTTGCCCGCTGCTGGCATCCTGGGGGCAGTGGGTGTCACCAGCTCTTGCTTGCACTGAGGAGATGGCAGGGTGGGAACCTTGTTACAGGCATATGATGTGTGCAAAGCTGAGCCCTTTAAATCTTGGTGCCCTAGTTAACAGGCATTTAGTCTTCCCAACCTGTCACAGCCCATCTTGTTTTTCCTCCTCTTTCATTTTAGTTAGAGGATTATAATTGTCCCTTTGAGCTTAAAGGGGATTGGAATGCTCTGTATCTTTCTTCTGCTTTTCCCCGATATCTCCTAAGAGATGACATAAAGAAGGGCCAGGAATGGATAAGTGGGTGTTAGCATCACTACAAGCGCTGAATGAAGGGTGAGAAGACTCCCCCTAACCTGTTGTGCCTGTGTTCTTGCAGGGTCTGCACAAGATGCTCTGTGACCTCTGGAGTTACAGCAGCCCCCCCCCCCCCCACTGGCATCGGTCCATGTCCCCCAGTTGCCTGGTATGCAGGGGCAGGGACTTTTGGCAGTCAGTTGGGCAGGACCAGCAGCTACAGGAGGGGAGAATGCTGATGGGAGCCGAGTGCATGAAGGAATCCCCTTCTTATTCTTCTGCACCTCCTGTACCTTAGGAGTGTTGTAAGGGGTTACTCTAGTTCACCAGCTCATGAGTGCACAGAAGGAACTTGCTGCTGCCAGTGGGTTGTATGATCAGGAAACCTGGTATGCAGTTCCTTCAGCTGGGCTTCAGCAGAATCCAGAATGGTAACGTCTAAACTTTAAATGAAATATCTTGAGTTTTTTTGGAGGGGGGCAATGTGCTGCTATTAACCATGCAAGAATCCTTAGAAGTTAGAAAGCAGAAACGCAGGGTAACCGAACTCCCTCATTTATGTAGCAGTGAATCTGAGAAATTAGGAAATAATGCCTTGCATGGCATTTATTAAATGTCCAGGAATTTGCTAAACTGAGTCTTGTGACAGATAGATGAAGACTAAGGAAATTTTGAGGGCTACATGACATCATCAATTTTCTTGTCTAGCTATCTGTTAATGCTTTTATAATTCCACTAGAAATACATTTCCCACTACTGTATTTAACTTGCTGTCCCTGTGTGAAGCTTTAATTGTGGTCCTTACCATTCTTTGTGGCAAGGACAGCCATGAAGCCTGTTGCCAGAATGTTATTTTGAATCATTAAAGGCAATTCATATCTTTCCAGTCTTAGGTGGGTGAGTTGAATTTGAATAGGAAGATATTTATATTGAGATCAGCATTTGCTCTAAGTTATTGGTTCAATAATTTTCTTCCCAAGGTAAATTCCCATTTCATTGCCTCGTATCTGATAGGGGTAAATTTAGACATATTTTGGTCACTGCCTGCCAGTTGGGGACACTTTTGAGAGTCAGATGCTGCTTAGCCTGGAGTAGGCTCGGCACCCCTGCAGCGCAGGGCTCAGGTCTGCACTGGGTTGCAGTCAGGGTGACTCCAGCCATTAGCTGGGTCTGCTTGGCAAGAGCTGGGTGAGTCTTGGCAGTGTGCTGAGGGTTCAGATGCAAAAGGAATGATGTGGAGAGAAGCTGTTCTGTATGAAAACTCAGCTGGCTCCAGCAGCTGCCAGCCTTTCCCCTGCTCTGGCTGTAACTCTGTATGGCAGGGAACTGCATGCCAGATGTGTATCTCCATAGCAGAGTCTGTATGTGAGGGACTTGTTTTGGGGCTCCTCTGGGATGAGAGAGTGAGGCAGGGAGACTTGTTGAGTAATAAATTGTTAGGGACTGCCACGAGCCTGCCTGGAGTTACCAGTTGCCTTGCCATCCTTTCCTGAGGAATTTGCACATCAAAGTTACAAAGCCTGAGATCTCCCGTACATCTTGCTCCTCCCTCAGACCTCACATACAGCCTGTGCTGCTGGGTCCCTCCTGGTTGTCTGCAGATCCCTCCTTGCAGGGTGTTTGGGTATCCAGACAGGTATCCTGCTCTTCTGTGCAAGGTGAAATGTGAACAGAAAAGATAGCCTCTGTCCTGGGGAGTTTATAACTACTGTAGATAAGTAAGATAAAGGGCTGGTAATAGGAAGCATTGTTCCCCCCATTTCCTTCATGTAGAGCTGAGAGTAAGCCTCAGACTCTGCTGAAAGGAAGAAAAGAAGGCAGGGGGCGGGGGGGAATGAAGCTGTGTTTGTTATTCAGATCTGCTAACCTCTGGTTATTAACTCTGATTAAAATGCCAGTGAAGCCAAGACAGCTTGGGTATTAACTGTGACCAACATGAACTTAAAGAACTTGGTACTGGATTCCAGCTACTGCCCAGAGATGATTAAAACTCACTTTGTCCCGTGATAGCTGCTGTTGTAACTGGCTGTACCTCATTATTGTTAGGGTTTTACTCTTCACCTTGGTCATTTATTTGGACCACCTCCCCCCTCCTTGTAATTTCTGCGGTCAGTGATGGGTTGGCCACCTAAAACCACTTTGGCACTTAGTGTAACCTGAGGGGGCTGGGACAGCTTGGGGGGAATAAATTTGTCTTGTGGCTGAGGGGATGTGTTGAGAAATTCTGGCCCACCTTGGTTACCCCAGTTGCCAACTCAGGTTTTGGTGTGTGTTTCTTTCTTCTGTGTGTTCATTTGGGGCATAAGCAGCATTCAAAAATAAGCCGCTGGGAGCAGGAATGGAGAGACAGGTCAGAAAAAGCTTCTAAATGATTCCTGTGTGTGCGAATGTTAATCGTTAAACCTGTTATCGCTTAACAGCATGACTTCGTCATGATAAGCTGCCCCTCCAGGCTGGACAGGAATAAGTCTCAGGGTGTTTGCTGAGCTCTGAGAGCTGGACTTCAGCCTCTCCCACCTCAGCCCTAATACGGAATGGTGTTTAAACACTCCGTAGCAGGCTGTGGTGATGGCTTGCAGGGCAGTGGGGCTCCTTGGGGCTGCTGCTGCTTCTTCAGTCTTAATTCTGCCTTCAGAGAGTTAAATTCTCAACTTAATCAGGGTAAAGTGAGGTTCCCCGTGTTATGTTGTTCTCAATGCTGAGTGACATCCGTAACCAGTGTCTGGATGCTAGTTCTGTGCTCAGACCAGTAGCCTATGTGATTTGCTCTTCTGGGGAAAAAATACACTGTAGGCTCCTTAATCATTCTCTCTGCAGAAGAAGAGCATTTTCATCTGGGAATACGCTCTTGGGGTTTGTAGTATGTACTTGGTTTTTGTCTTGCTACCAAGCTCTTCAAACAGATAAACAACAGCAACGTGAGTGCCGGCGTGCTGAAATGTTTATGTGCCTGTCCGTGGCACGTGGCACAAGTTGTAATGGGCAATACCATCTGACCGGGCAGATGGCCTTTTTGCCACAAGTTATAAATAGTCAAATACAAGCACAAAGAGCAGCATCTACTTTTGTAGGAGCAGAATTGTACAAGGGTGAATTCAGCCAGTTGTACTCATTTCCCTGCAAACAGGAGTCTGAATGTAGGACATCTGCTGCTACTGCACACCCCAGTTTTGTGTCAGGAGTGTTTCTGGGGCAGCAGCAGTATGTCACCTCAAGCTCCTAACAGCCACAAGCAGCTTTAAGTCCCTAGGGAAGTCTGTTCGGTTTGACATAGATTTGCTAATTGCTTCTTGAGCATCTCCGTACAGCGCTATCGGGTTGGGGCACTATTGGTTCTTCAGAATGGATCTGCACTGTAAGCAGAAATGGGCTCTTTGGAGTTACTTAACGGGAAAAAAATGGCTGAAATAGACTGAAAACGGTGATGATCTGAAGGAAATACCTTTGCTTCTGAGAAGGATGAGTGGAAACTCCCCAGCTGTTTGGTAGGGCCACTCAGGCTCCCAATAGGCTGAGCTTCTGTAAGAACTATTTGCAATTCTGCTGCCAGTTCAGTACCTCCAGCGTTACCAAAGCATGTATGAAAAATAACTGCATGGAAATGTCTTCGATGTCTTCTAGAAGGCAGCTCAGCTATCTGTCCACCGGACAGACACCAAATCTGGCAAGGAGCAAGGTATGCTGTGCTTTAAGTAAGTGTTGACCTAAAAGAACTTGTCACTGCACATTTCTCAAAAAACTGATAGTTTAAAAAGAAATGCCTCTTAGCTTTTAATTAAATACATCTGGTGCATTCCTGAGAGCATGATGGTGATGGGCAATATTCTCCTTGTTTTTTTGAACTAGATTACGTGAACTTCAGGGAGCTTCCTTGGTGCTCCCCATGTGTGAAGAAGCACGAGGTGCAAGGACTTTTGTCTTTAGTGTGTGCTCCTAGTGTAGGGCAGGTGTGGAAGTATTAAAATATGTTTAAAACGTTTGAATGTTTGCTGATATGTAGGCTCTTAATGTTTTATTTCTTATCTTGTCTCTTCAGCTATTTGAGTTTATTAGGAAAGAAGGGTGGTGGTTTTTTGTATTTCCTCTTTACACACATGGTGTTGTTTGCATCAGTCACAGAAAGCAGAGGTGTTAAAATTAACTGTATCATTTAGGCAGCCTTGCTGCAGATAGTGTGGGCTGTTACCACAGGAGGCACGCAATCTCTTCAAGCCTCTTGCTTGTTTGGGGAGGTACGGAGACCATCCGATAGCTTCCTCCTTCCCTCTGTCCTGTTAAATAGGTTGATAATGTAATATACAGGATGCATAACGCTGTGGTTTTAGTCTGTATTGAGCCAGATTGAATGCTCAGGGTCTGAAACCAGAAGGAAAGATTATCTGAGGATTCTGGGATTATAGAGCAGGATTTAATATCACTGGGCTGGAGGTGGCTGTTCCTTGCTGTAGAGGGAGCTCAGCCACAATACCTCCTTTGAAGATGTGTGATTTGGGAGGAGGGGACTGCTGTTAGAAAGGCCTGTCTGCTGCTCCAGAGCTAATTTAAGAGCCTGCCTCCCATTCAGGTAAGGGAAATCCCATCAGTGGATTTTTTTCTGTTATGTTAAATGAGCTGGCTATATGACATGGCCTAATAGTGTTACTGCAGAGAGCAGCAGATAGACAATGATTTTCCTTGAACGTTTTCTTTGCTGCGTGGGAAAGGGGCTACTTCTATCTGATTCAGCTGCTAGGCAGCCAGATTTCTCTCCACTGGTCAATAAACAGAAACTGCTGTTTTATGCACCAGAAACTGGTGTACTGGCTGCTACAGTTATGACTGAGTTTGTAGTGTCAGATCAGCTGGGACTTGGATGTTGCACCAAGCCAAGGATCTATCTTCTAAAGATGTACAGGCTGAAAGTGGATCTGTATTTCTACGTTGAGCAGATTAGTAGTGACATCTGTTCTTCCCAATCGTTTCTACAGTGAAAACAGCCCATAGACAGTAAGACCGAGACACTTTGATTGGTACTTTTGGTAATAAACGCTTTCTGCATTGACATGTCTGGTGCCCTTGACTCCTCAGAAATGTGGTAAGTGCCTAGGCATCTTCTTTTTCAGATGAAGAGTCTGAGGGAGACTCAAAAAGGTTAAAGCCTTGATTTACACTGATTGCTCAGGCTCCATTGACTTTCTTTTTGAGCGTCTTTCCCACCGGGCATTTGACTGACATCCTCTTCCCTAGAGCTTCGGTGCATGTGCAAATAGTCATGGTGTTTGAAGCAGGGGAAAGCAATGTATTTTTATGGCCTTTAAAGGGGAGGGGAGGTGGATAAAGGAAAAGCGATGTGAATATACCCCACTAATGCACAGTGCCAGCATACTTTGTCCCCCCAGGATGACGCTTCTCCTCTTGGGGTGTCCTTGGGATGCAGCATTGAGAGTGCTCGGGTCTCAGTTTGCACATGAGATATCCTGCAGTGCTGCGGGGTGAAGGCTCTTGTAATGAGTGACTCAAATGAGGCAAACAGTTAACGAGTTGTCCAGGAATGGTTCATTGGCTCCTGCCTAGCAGAAGGAAAAGTGTCACTGTGATTTGTGCTTACCTAGCTATGCAACTGAATTTTATCCTTGAACTGGGTTCCTGGTTTAGACAAAACCCCTCGAGTGAGATGCATGCCATTTGCACAGGGTTCTTAATTAGAAGAATTCATCATAAACATGGGCATCTTTCTCTCATTAATATGGCAGGGGACAGAGATTAATTACATCAGCAGGAATGTGTCTGTTGTTGTTTACTATTTCTATGAAATGTGGCAGTCCTTGGTGTCTGCAGACAGAGATGAGATTCCATATGAAATTGCTGTGCTGCCACTGTTATACTTGTAATTATTTAACAAATTACTGACTTTTGAGTTGAGGTAGCTCCACAAGGCTTGCTATCTGCTGATCAGGAGATACTTAAAACTTGCATATGCAAGAATTTCTAGATCTGCAGTGATAAAGGAGGAAAATCATGGCACATTTGAATTTTTTATGGTGGCCTCTCCTAAAATATCTGTTCTCCGCTCTCATACTGCCACTAGCAAAGAAAGGGATGGAGTGGAAGAAGATAATTTACTATGATAACTTTAAAATGAATGGCTTAGTTTGGGGCACAAGTAGATCTTGCATCTCTCTTCTCTCCCCTCTGTCCTCCCTCAGCTGGCCAAGGGATGCCGTTTTGAAAGTGTCCGAAGTTGAGAAAGTCCGTTGGCTATGCGAAGCTCAAGAATCAGAGATTAAAATTGATTATCGTGTTCTTCTATGTGAAGCCTAGCTTCCAGCGCCAAAGATTAATTGCTTACATTCAGGTTTTGAAGGGTCTGTATCTTTTGCAGAGAATAATGCAAGAACATCTTGCTGGCTCCAAATCATGTCAGCATTATTGGAAATGCTTGCCAGCGAGGTGCGGCAGGGCTCTCCGCTGAAGCTATGGGAACAATTAGACCACTGGAGAGTTGGTTTTGGTGGGTTTTTTTTGGCCAATAACCTCCATCCAGCTCCTCAGTGAAATTTTCTTTTAGCTGGTTTGTCTTCTTTCTCCCTCTCCAGACAGATGTCATGGTATAAACAGATTACTAAGGAGAACTGTTTCCCCCCACCTAGAAAGGAAGTGACTGAATGGAAGCTGTCACACAGAGACAAGGTTTGACTTTCTTTAACTTGGCAAAGACTTTGCTCTCACCCCAGGAGCCTTGAGGAGCAATGCCAGCGTGGAAGGCAGAGGCAGAAAGGCAAGCCCATGTAGATGGCTTACAAGAAGAACGGACAAAGTGTGTTTTGACGAGATCAGCGTTGTAGCAATTGGGTACTGTAGTGGGCCAAATCCCACTCTGGTTCTCACAGTATGTAAAAGTTGTGACTTTCAGCAGCTTCTGTCCTCTAAGCTCAAAAGCTAGGTGATCAGCGGTATCACTAGAGAGGAGGCAGTGTTTGTGTGTTTAATTAAGACCTGCTCTTCGGTGAGTGCTTTACTGCAGATGCTCTCTGCACGCTTCTTGCGCTTTTCTTTTGGGATTAAAATGTTAAGCAATTTTCTTTATCCCCTTGTCTTTTGTGCTCTTGTGTCACGAGTTAGGGATGAAAGTGCCTCCTCTGCCAAATATAATTGATAGGTCTTGCCTGGAAGATGTATTTATTTGAGTATGAGGTTTTTCAAGTTTAAGTGGACATTTAGTTGGCATTTGAAGAAATATCTCAAAATGAAGGCAGATAGAACAAGCATTTCTGCCAACCCTTGTTCTCAAGTGTGCAGCGTCTCACTCCCGGTAGAGGAGGAGACTGCTGTGTAGTTGTTAAGATTCTTGAAGAATCTGTAGGCTATGGTGCCTTCTCTGTCCAGAAAAAAAAATAAATCCCAGAATAGTTTCTGTGCAGTTTCTTAAATGTCTAGCTTGCCATCTGGGGGCTCAGACATGAATGATTTTAAGATCTGTCACATGTCTGAGGACAAGAGTTACAGACCCTTAGAACAGATCAGAATTTAGTTAGAATCGGTAGGAATTTACTGACAATCCATAGCTTATTGGATTGCTCTGTGTAAAATCTCATGTAAAGCACCGAGGATTAATGATTAAACTCTTATCTAGAAAAATTTATTTTTTAAGATGTGAGTAATGTAAAATTGCCTCACTGGCTCACAAAAGAATAAAAATAGGAATTTAAAGTGGCTGTTGCCAGGCAGAGAATACTGTTAATCTGCTTTTAATTGTAGGGCAATATTTTTCTAAAAAAAAAAAAAAAAAAAAAAAAAAAAGTTAATCCAAGTCTTTTGTATCCTTATGGTGAGTGGAAGCAGTTAAATAAAATAAATGCTTTCGGTTTGAAATTTGCAAGGTCTTTAGATGAAGGACTTAGGTGGACCTGGAAGTAGGTGTTTTATGAAGCTATTTCCTGCTTTGCAGCTCTCCCTTTGAGCTGAGATGGAAAGGTGGTGTTAATCACTTCTCAAGGGCTCTGCAATACATTGCTGTGGTCTTGTGATCATCACTGATTGTGTCCTCCAAAAGATCTTGCTGGGGCCATGCAGCTGGAAGAAGAGATGGACAACTGTGCTAGATCACTGAAAGAAGCCAGAATAATTGATTTGAGACCCTGCAGGCACTTATGACTGCACCTCTTGCTCTGTTAAGTTGCTAATCTTGCATTTTGCTCTGGGAGGTTACCATGAGCAACTATGCCATTCCTCCAGATTTTGCCAGCTGCCAGTAGGGACACTGCTTGGCAGGTCAAGAAACACAGGAGAAAGTAGTCTTACCAAGATGTCCCTCCATCTGCAAACAATGCTTGGATTTCCTTGTCCCTGGGTACTGCCTCCGTTTTGGTCTGTGAAAGAGGCAGTGTCTGAGCCAGTACAGCCCTGTACCAGCAGAAGATGGGGGCTCTGCTAGGTCATGAGAGGGCTGGGGTCAGAGGGGTCATCTTCCAACGACTGGACTGGGAAGACTCTGAAGGATGTGAGGTGTATTTGGGAGGAGTGTAGAGGGCAACAGGAGGAATGAAAGCCAAGCTGGTCTCTGCTGGATGCTGGCTGTGGTCCCTGAGGAAAAGCATTTTTGCTCTGTTGCCACTGTTGTTTGCACTCGAGATTAAAGCGCTTGGGTGGAGGTGAAGACACCATTCTCTAATGTTTTGCTTCAGATGACTTGACTGCAAAGACAGTTCTTGGTGTTAACCTGGTATTAACCAGGGCTTATGAGAAGGATGATTACTTTTCACTTGCCTGGAAGTGGTACATGGAAGTGTGCAGTGAAGGATGGACGACATGATGTCATTATCAACTAAAAGAAGCTGAGGAGGTTCCTTTCCCTCTTGGTTTCAAACTTGTTGCTTCACACAGGTTAAAGGGGTGAATGTGTGTAGGAAAATGGAGGATGGGGATGGGTGTTCTATATATGCTTTTCTCACTTGCTGCTTCCCTCCAAAATTTATCAGTCATTTGGGAATTGGTTCCGGCATATTGCTCTTTAGGTTATAATAGAAGTCTGTTAAAGGCATACCCAATGGGTGATGAAGTACTTGTATGAGCTTTCATGTGTTAAGATATTACCAGGTTAAAAATGATAGTTTGCTGGAATGGTTGCTGCATCACCAGCTCCAGTTTAGCATTGAGCGGAGGGACTGGGTGGAAAGTTGTTTTTTAGACTAGCATCCCTCATTTCAGCTCCAAGGGCTGCCGGAGCAGCCTTGCTGAAAATACCCTTGCAGTTTGAGCCACTGGTCTAAATGGTGGCTCCATAACCCAGAGGGTGAATATTAACCTGGAGATAGAAAAGTCTCACAGCCTCTGACTCAGAGCATCTAAGTGATGTGGAATGGGGAGAGCCTGCAGGGGGCAGGCAGGATGGGTAAAGAAAGTTAATTTGGAGGGGAAGTATATTGCAGCGTGGCAAGATGGGACGGGACCAACTTTTTGTTTCCTTATGCTTTTTCCTCTGTCCTGCAGAGAACAGCAGCTATTTAAACATCCCTGTAGACTTTCCTAAACCGATGTTTTAGGAAACCTGAGGTGTGGCTATGTGCACAGTTTCTGAACTCAGTTGTCTGGGAGATGTGTATGTGTTTGTGTGGGTGTATACTGGCAGCCTTGAGGTTCATGTAGCAGCCCAGCTATGAGTACATGCTGTAATGATATTTTAATTGTGATAATTTCTGGAGACTCACTTTTTTTCAGTACAGAGGATTTTCATCATCTTTGTAGTTATATTCATGTTTTATTTGAAGTAGTAATTCAGATCTAGTGTTTCTCCTGCTGCGTTGAGTGGTACAAATGAAATAGTGATAAGCTGTTTCATCTCCTGAATAAAATCACTGGAGGTCAGAGAGAGACCTCCCTGTATCTACCAAGGGAACTGACATACCTACCTAATAAGAGATCAAACCTGATCAGTTTGGCTGGTGCACGTCTGTCCCCACCAAGCAGAGGTCCATCTTGGACACCTTTAGTTTAAAAGCCCCAGAGCCATCCTGCAGAAAGAGCTGGTGGCAGGTGGCTCCAGGACCCAGCTGCCTGCCTTCCTCTCCAGTTCCTCTTGTCTGGGACATCCTTAAGCAGGCCTTGGGGCATCCAAGAGCTGGGGACAGGCTGGGTAAAAGTCCCCTCCTGTGTGAGGGTGAGCTTGCCCAAGATGGGATGACCCATGCATGTACCCTCTGATGAAGTCACCAGGGCAGCAGTGACTTGCAGCAGGTAGAGCTCTCTTTAGCTGGAAGTGATCTCTGAACCTTGCAGCAGAGGCTCCACCAGCAAGAACTAGTGAACCACTTTCAACTCCATTGATTAGAACCACGATAAATGAACATTTGCTTGTGAGGGCTAAGTGAAGTTGTAGTACCTCGACCCTTGAGATTTTGTTAGAGGTTTCCATGTTCCCAAGTTAATGAGCCTTCTTGAGATAAGTGTCAAGAGAAAAGAGGTACCTATGATTATATCTCAGACCTGGCACAGTAGGATTTGAACTGTGTGACACTGGTTAATGCAGAGATATAAATTGCTATTGCATTACCTTCACCATGGTGCATGGTCTGTCAGTTGTTCAAGGCAGCTTTTTTTGAAGTGGTTTGTCACATGCTATAATTTCGCTATTGGTGAGGAAGGTCGGGAAGATCATTTACTTTCCTGCAAAGAGAAACATGATTTCTTTCCTAATCTGCGATTAAAGATCAGTGGCCTTTTGAAAGATACCTTTCTATCTTCCTTTAACAAAATCATTCATTCTGTTGTTCCGCATGACTGACAGATGCCTATCAACTCCTGGCCTTCAGCGCTGCAGTACAAACCTTTACTACCTGTGTTTAAGGACTGATCCTTCCTTTGCAGGAACAGTACCAGGCAGTTATCCTCTGTGAACTGGCATATGGAAATGGATAGCATTCATTCCTGGCAAATCAGGAGGATAGATGCGCAAAAATTGCTCTGTTTTATGATGGATATACTCTATAAAGATTTGATGCTGTGAACAGTTTTCTATTCTT
Organism: Falco punctatus; assembly: GCF_963210335.1. Lineage (NCBI taxonomy): Eukaryota > Metazoa > Chordata > Aves > Falconiformes > Falconidae > Falco > Falco punctatus. The sequence continues at coordinate 21,002,725 of NC_137587.1, forward strand.
TAACTTAACTGCTGGTTTCTAATGAAGAGTGTGCTGCTATGCTCTTCTCCACCTGGTTGGGATATTGGTTGCTGAAGGGTCAGCTTTCCCAAATTACCCAAATGTACCAAGTGTTTGGCTCTTAAAGTAAAAAAAAAAAAAAAAGAAAAAGAAAGAAAGAAAAAAAAGGCTTCTTGCAGAAGGATACCTTTCTTTCTGCTTCTGGAAGGACCCTCCCTTGGGGATCCTTGACTCTAGTTACATTTGAGGGGGTAAACACCTGGCAATCAAGTTGTTTCATCTTTTTCAGATGCTTTGGAGTAGCCCATGAATGGCATGCTGAAAACCAAACTGTTGACCAATGTATGTTGATATGGCAGGTCTGGAAAAGAGTCTTGTGATAGTTTTTTCAAGGTTTCTGTAGATTACCAGGCCCTGGAAGTAGACTTCAGCACTGAAGGAAAAATTGACTTTACATTATTTGCATTGGTCTTGTAAGCTCCTTTTGGCTGAGCTGTTTAGGGCAGAAGCTGGAAGTGGATGCTCATAACAAGCCGATGATTGTTCTGAGAAAAGTTAATGACAAGAGCTCCCCGAGAAGGTAAGGAGGCGCAGCAGCATGATACTCATCAGCGTGGGTAGGTAGCAACACTGTGCTGGTTGTAGGCATCTGAAATGGCTTTGGTGAATGCAGTGGGCAGAGTCCTGCAATCACAGTGGGGCATGAGGCAGGAGCTGAGCATCTCCTCTCAGCACCCTGCTCCCAGGTAGCAGGCTCCTTCTCACATAACTGGGAACTGGCTCTGTTTGCACTGGATAAGAACCTAGCTTTAAAAAACCAAAAGCAACAAAAAACCCTAAAAATTACTATGGTATTGCTACGGTAACAAACATCTAGAAATGCAGACAGATCTCTGTATCAATTGCAGGCTTAGGCTTTATAGCCTGTGCCCTGGTGGTTGCATATGCAACCACAGATGGAAATGATGCTGTAAAGGGAAGCAGCAGTAGGTTTATGATACTTTGGGATCTTTCAAAATATGAGACCTACTGCTCCCTCTGCTTGAGGCATGCTAGGAACAGTTGCAGGCTGTTGGCGCGTATCTGTCATTGCCTGTTTGCTGCCCACCCAGGCAATGAAAGATGAGGGGCCAAATGCGCTTCACAGCTGAGCAGAAATGGCTGATATGCGCTGGCATATCCTGTGTTTTGAGTTTAAGAACACCTTGACTTCTCATGGGGTTTTTGAGGGGCTCTGACTAGTTGGAGAAGACAAGTTCATTTTGCATGTAGCGTACCATTTGCAGCTTCCAGCAGCACATTCAACGGCAGGCCTGGGGGAAGGCAAAGGGAGGCAGCTTCTTCCCTGGCATGGTGTTTAGTTATGTGTGCAGTGGTTCTGGGTTTTGCTCTGCTTTTTTACTTGTTTTCCATTTTCACTCTGTTACGGGCAGTGTTGATATCAGTGAAGTAGGAGGGGAGAGCTTTGCATCATCAGCAGCATAGATTGGAGTTTCTGGCTGAGATGGAGCTGGTTCTTCCAAAGTACCCCTAAAACATCGGGTGTCTTCATAATTCAGATAGCCATCTTACCCTCCACAAGCATCTCCCAAGAAATATGGCAGGACTGCATAACAGGACGGGAGAAGAAGGGAAAAAAACTTCCACCAGGGCAGTTACGGAGGTGTAGGGGACCCCACTGTAATCATGAAGGCTGATGTTAGAAGAGAAAATGACCTGTCCTGAGAAGGCCTGGTTTTGAAATGGAAACAAGACCTCAAAATGTTGCCCCCTAAAAGAGGTCTTGTTTCCCTGCAGCCCTCCCTGAGGGGTGATCCTGAAAGGACCCCAGCATGTGAAAAGCTGCCTCTTGTAATGCAAGGACTCCTCTGGCTTGCTGCTGCTCTGGCTTCCCTCGGGACCATGTCGCAGGTTGATTCTTCCTGACTGTCATTTCAGGTTTCAAATTTGTTGAAGCTACTGAGTGTGAGATATCACTGGGGACTTGATCTGGATGCTTTTAGCATTCTGCTTGTTTCTGTTCTACTTTGCATGTGACTGTAGGGAAGCAGGGGAAGAACTCCAGGGAGCTCAGTCTCCTGCGTCAGGGCACATGTTGGCATGTAATTATGTGCTGTCATGCCAATTAATGCTTGTAGTGGACATGCATGGTAGAACTAGCTTTGTGCTGGCACTTGTAGTTCAGGATTGCCCTTTGTGCTGAGTGCTCAACTCCACAACGTTAAATACGCATTTTAATATTAGTTTGAGGAGGAAGGGGCAAGGAGGAGAGCTGTATAAAGTAGTATATATATTGACAGACAGTTAAGAGCCCTTTATCAGCTCATGTTGCTTAAACATCTGTTAATTAGGGAGAAAGATTGAAACATGCTGTCCTGGCAACTGGCTGGATCCTGGGCAGTGAACGTTACTCAATGGCTTACTATGAGAACGTTACTATGAGAGCTGCTGTGCATGCTCTGGCTTTACACCCTGCAGCTGCAGAGATCTTCCTGTCTGCTGCCTTTATGCTAATAAAAAATAAGATTTGAACTGTTAAACCCATTTTATTCAGTATGACCTGCTGCTCTGAAGAGTGTTGCTTTTTATTGATGTTGGGTGCGTTGCTGGTCAGACCACCTCCAGCAGTGGCAGGGATAGACTGTCTGAAATAGGGCATGCAGGTGAATACACTGCCTGCGTGCTGTCAGTCCATAGTTTCGTGCCATGTTCAGGCTCATTATATACCTTTTATATTATTCTATATATATGTATATATACACATTATATACCTTTTACATCCAACCACCTACAAAAGGAAAGGTTTATTCCAGACTGTGTAATGCAGAATTACAAGCTAATTCCTCCTTCACATTCACCTTTTGTCATTTAAGGATAGGCCTCCCACATCTTGTTCCTTGTCTATAACAGTTCTTTCAAGTTTTTGGGTGGTTTGTTTCTTCTAAGTTTATTTTGTGATATCTTTGGTGCTATCTGTCCCCCACACTTGCAACCACATCTCTGCTTTTGGTTTTATGAATTTTTTTAAACCTACTTTGAACAAACCTGTCAGCACACTTCCTTTGTTCATGTTTGTTCATCTCCATGTTCCCGTCTGGAGCCAGAAATGTTAAAACTCAGCAAGAGCAAGCCAGAAATGTGAAGAATGTCTCAACATCTTTTTCTATTTGGGAGAAAATAAATTGTGTTACAGACTCCGTGTCTCTAACAAGCTGTATTACATTTAACCTTTACCTCGCCACCATAACCTTTCAGCTAGAAATTTATAAATTATTTGTCTTCTGGGTAATTAAGGCTGCTTAGAAATATATTAGTTAAAGTGGTTTCTAGACATAAGCAATTTTCCAGGGCAAATAAAGCTTTGGAAGAAGGGGAATTGCAGTGTGTTAAGCAGTTTGATTTTTCCAATAGATTGTAACAAAATTGCAAGTGCGAATGACTGGAAGGTAGTGGAAAACTGGGGCCTTGATGACTATTCTCTCTGTGTGTGTTTCTCTCTGTTTATATTTTTGTTGTGGCTGAAATCCTGTCCTGTTGATGTCACTGGGAATTTTGCCACTGGATTTCGCTACTAATTTACAGCACACTCAGACTTTTACATTGTGTTCTTCAGAACACAAGCCTCTGTGCTTCATGCTGCTTTCTGCGGAGAAGAGGAAGCAGAGCTTGTCCTCGTGAGCAACCCTGTGGTTTTCATAGAGCTGTGACAGGACTGAATGTATCTAGGTTTATTCATCATTCATATTTAGGAAGGCTGGTGAAGGCCCAGGCCAGATTCTTTATTATCACAGGACCAGCATCTTTTTGGAGCTGTGTTCTCTCTTTGGTGAAATAAATGTGTGGGGTGGAAAATGCACCTGGCCGGTGCTCCTAGGCAGTAGGAGGTAGCGAGGCTGTTACGTTGCCCTGAGCCATGAATGGAGGTCACTCAGTCCAACTGGTTATACTCACCTGCCATACTTTGGAAGAGGAGAATTTTTTAAAAAAGTATCCAATGGATCTTGAGATGCGAAAATTATCTTCCTTGACAGCATTGGTTATACTTGCACAACACTCCTCTGGGAAGTAAAAGGTTAGGATCACAGCCTCAGCTATCAGAAACAGACACCCACGTTTTTGTTATGACCCATGCATGAACTTTGAGTTTGAAAACTTTCTCACTGTGGAAACTGCTGAGCTGGTGGCTGGGTTGTGAGCCAGCCAGCTGTGGCGGAGGCAGGCTGTCAGGAGTGCAGTCTTTGTGTGACGTGAGGGAAGCGGGACTGGGCTGCAGGGCTCTGGCAGCTTTCTAAAAAAGAAATTTGGGAAAAAACTCACTAGTTTAATATGTGGAGGAAAATGTCAGACATATCTTTTAATAAACAGTTTAGCCAGACCAAAACCCAGCTAATTGCCCGAGGTTTCTGTAGCAGTGTTATTGCTGACCACAAACATTCAAATATTACTTGATTGGAAAATCAAGTTTTGTGTTCTTTATCTTCACCTTCTGAGTTTTGAATTTTTAGGTATCCACCTTTTTTTCTTCTGCAACTATTAGGGCAAGAAATTATCCTTTCAAAAGAAAAGCCGTGAGCTCCCCTAATATAACCCATGAGTTGCATCTTTATAAAAGGATCTCATGAGACTTGCAACAGAACTGTGAGCACTGTGACAGGAGTCAGGTGGTGGCTGTCCTTTGTACTGGATGGGAATTGATAGAGTAATGGATTTTAAAGATCCTTGCTGGTCTTTGCAATAATTGGCTTTATTTTGCTGCAGTTTGCACCTGCAGAATGAGACAAGTGGCTGTGTGAGGGACTGCAGTGCTTTGTGCAAGGGGAGAACTGTGTTCCCATGAGCAGTGGTTTTAGCCACACTTGTCCTGAGTGTAGTTTTGTGATGCCTGCTTCAATGGTTCTGCTCCTCCTTATATGCCCAGCTCTTTCCTGGATGTCAGTGGTTAAAGGGCAGAGCAGAGAGGCTGTTGAGGAGGCATCTATTAATAATGTGATTAAAGTCTAGAATGACAGGCCTGCATAGCATAGCACAGGGGTTTTTCATATTTGACAGGCATATATGAGCCCATTGCATGATTCTTCCTTGGTATGCATCCTTGATTAAATTTGCTATTGGGGAGGTGAATTTAATGACTTTGCAAGTGGAGACCCAAGCAGGAGAAGAGCACGGCTCTGAGGGTCTTGTCAGTTCAAATGGATTGCACAGTCCTAGAATTGGAGCAATGCAGTAACTGAAAAATTGATCAATTAAAATGGAATATCATTTGGCTCCTAAAACAAAACACCAACGACCTGATTTTCTCAAATTTTTCCACTACTAGAAGACAATGCTGCATGCTGCAGGGCTGAATTTGTGGCAGAGAACATATCTGAGTGAACAAAGCCTTGCATGGAAGAACTAATTTTTGTAATAAGTCATGGATGCAAATACACCGTCACTATTGTTGCTGCAGAGAGAGTACCAGTACAGACCCTGGGGGTAGATCTTCTGGCTTCGAACCTCCAAAATACAAGTCTGCGTTGTGAGCTGAAGGTCATTCTTGAACTTCTCAAGGAAGCCAGGTCATGATTCAATGGCAACATGAGGAGTTATGCTAAGTCACTCTGTTAAATGCCAGTTTGTTGGCTGGTTTACAGACAAGTTGCATTTTCATATTGGCCCTGCCTAACTCCCAAACAACAGGGCCTGCCAAGAGCCTTTCTGTGTGATGTTCAAAAGCTAATGTGAGGGAGAATGGTGTGGAGCATCAAGGTAAATTGTCTGACTTGTCAAGGTTGTGTCCTACCCATGTGTTCTTTCCTGGTAAGACAAGCTCTGTGCAGGCTGTGGGGCTGTGGGCCAGCCTGCAGGAGCAGCATGGTACCCCAGCTAGCCCAAAGGCAGGAGTGTGGCTCCCTGAGGCCAGTCTGCCACTTGGCTCGCTCTGCAGGATGTGCCGTGCTTCCCACCTGGGTGGTGCAGCGATCTGTGAGAGGCTGTAACAGGATCTATCTGGTCATTAACATAGGGAAAGAGGAGAGAGGTAGTGTGGAATTGGATAATATTCAGACATGACCCAGTAACAAAAACAAGTTAGGGAAAAATCTTTCCATGCTGGAAGATGGGGAGAAATTCCCATCTCCTGCTGTGGGGCTGGGTTTGTCCCTGGTAGGGGTGTGAAACGTCCCCTTGTCTTTGTGGCTTAGCTCTGCATGTGTACAGTATTTGTGCATTGTGAGTGGTGGCTAGTTGCAAACCCACGCTATTTTGTTCTTATTCTTCTAGTCTCCATTTAAAGCTCTAACTCTTGAGGATGAATGATTAAAAAGGTACTTCAACATCCTTTCTCTAGCCTTAGCAAAAAGCCCTTACAGCATGATCTTGAAGGCAAAGAAAATGAGCTCCAAGTTTAATACAATAAAATATTGTAATGCTTTGGGTGAGCGGTGCCCACTCCTCAGTGCTAGCTGACCTCTGCTCATCTCTTAGGTAACTAGCTCACTGCTGACTACATTAGCAGCTTATGAAGTCTAAAGTTGCTTTCTCCTTATCTGTGAAAATGTCTGTGGTAGCATCCGTCACCCTAGACAGTTGTGATTAACTGGGAGGAAAAGGCTGTATGTAGGTCGCTTGAGTTCAAAGGGAGTAGATTAATACCTCAGCAGGGGAGGCACATAGACATGTTGTGGCTGTGCAGACAGCGCGGGGGGGGGGGGGGGGGAGTGACGTGATTTATGTGGCTAATATGTTTAACGAAGACCTAGACCACCCTCATTTGAACTGTTTTATTGGCTTCATGGGTGCTACCAGGTAATCATGAAGATATCATCTGTCTTGATACAGAACGATATATGTCAGTCTGTCATGATACAGATGCTGTAAATCACGGTTCAGGGAATGCCTGAATGGCCACTGAGTATCTAATACTTCAAAGACAAGTAACAAAGCATTGTTACTTTTTCTTCTTTAATAATTCACAATCACTTGGAAACCCGGGGATGCTCTTTACGTATTTGAATGTCTGTGAAGACTGGGATATTTCTCCAAAAGAAAAAATGCAGCTTCCTATAATGCCTTTTTTACTCTGAAGGACCTCAAAACACATTTTCACGAACTGTGTATGTATAAACTTTAGCAGAGCAATATTCTTATATATAGTAATTAACCTAGATGGCTTTTGCTAAGGAGGTTTGCTATGTGATACTGAACAGATGTCTGCATGCATGTCATGTCCACGTGACCATAATTTCTCTGTACAAAGCCTTCATTCCCAGAGGTACTGTGTCCCCAGCTACCCATTGGGATATCTTCCTGACAATGCTGCTGTTCTGGTGCGGGTGCAATCATAAACTGCCTAGTCCCTTAGGTATTCAAATAGTGTACTGTCATGTCTGTCTTCTCCCTGACAGCACATGTTGTCATGGATATTTACAGATAGAGAGGCGCTTGGAAAACAAGCGCTGTTTCAGGGAAAAACAACCCCACAGACCTCACACTCCTCTCTCATGCTGATACTCTGTAGTTTTGGAGACCATCCCCTCACTATTTTTCAGGGTTTTCTCCACATTGTTTTTCTTCTGGAGAGAAATATAAAAGCATAAAGGTTTCTATCAGCAAAAATGGCAGTGTTCATTCCACAACAGAATTTGCCAAATAGGGAACAAATGGCTTTACTCCAGAGTATGAGATAAGATTGAATGAACCTAGAAGCCAGATGTATGTGTGTCGGGACATGTGGGTGTTTATACAAAAATCAATATATGTGAATGTCACAAATATATTAAAAACAAATTATAGTATGATTTTTCACTTTTGCATAACAGACATCTGTGTGCATTAGATTTCAAACTGAGGGAAGAAATAGGCCTTGGCAACTGCTTCACCTCATCTGGGGTCTGGATTTCTGTGGTTCTGAGCAGCCTCATTTCCTCAGAGCTGTTTGTAAGAGCGTGCCCTTGGGCATCTACCTTTGAAGCCCTTTTGGCTTCCACTGCTTTGCTTTATTCAAAGCTCCTAAAAACAAAAGACTAGAAGGATGCCCCAGGGCATTGTGTCCCCTCACTCCACTTATGGGCAGTATCTTCCTTCCTCTGGGCAGCTGGGCCAGAAACCTCTGTAGGATCCAGCCCTTGCTATCTGCTCAAGGTCGATTCAGGATTACATAGCTGGGTCAAAGATGGACATACTTTACAGAAGTCATCTCCTGCTATATGTGATATCTATATGCTATATGTGTCTTGGCCAGCAGAAGAGTATGATAACCAATAATATCATGCACCTGCCACGTGTGAGGTTGATTATCAATTCCAGCTTCTCAGGTTATCATTCTAAAATGAATATACATCAGGACTGTATTCAGTGGGGAATCCAAGTTGGCATGATTTATGCGAGGATTGCTAGTCTACATGGGGGTGGAGATGGGTTGGTTATTGCTGAAGCCAGTCACTGGGTGTGCAAGTGACTTGTTTGCGTGCGGTGTGATGTGTGGCAGCGAGTAACCCACACTCTTTAGGGCTGCTGTCTGCAAAATGAATGAGACCGATATGTGCAGTACTGCTGGCGCTCATGCACTATGTGTTGCTTTTGTCAGTCCTCTATTGTCAACTCATGCTGCTTTGCATACCTCTGGGACCTGGGCAGAGTGATACAGATGTGCTTCCTGGAAGCATCTCTTCCCTCCTGTAGACAAGGACGTGCAAGATCAGGGTGAAATATCACAAGAAGGATGCTTCTCCACAGAGTCACTAAAGAAATGGCTAAGTGGGATTATTAGGCAGAGGCCACATGGCTGCCTCAGAAGCAAGATTCTCAGACATGAAAGCAAGGAGCTGGAACTGTAATAGGACAGACACCACCTATGCTGAGAAGTTGGATGCAGGTAGTGGTGTGTGAAGCTACCACAGAACCACTGCTCATGGTAGAGGTAGTAACTTCATTGCTTTTGGGTTCTGTTTTTTTTTTGCTGCTCCCCCTGTAAACTTCCCTTGTACTCTTTTACTCTCATGTTGCATACTTTCTTCCCTGAAACTGGCCAAAAGACCAGCTTGTCAAACAGTCGTAAGTCCGCTTGAAAGTTAGCGGCCAAGCCTTGTCTACCAACACAGTGTTGTGACCTGTAAGTCAGGAACATCCTGTTTACAAACTGTTCACACTAACAACCCATGTCTGCTTGTGACAGACATCATAGGAGAACATGATGTTCACATCATCCAGTCTATAGGCAATAACATGGAAGACATTGTGCTATCTTCTGTGGCTCTTGGAGGAGGCTCTGAAAGTTGCATCCAAAAATTGGTGAGCGCAGGGAGAACTCTGCTGTAGAAACCAAACGCAGAAAAATAATTGCTTGTCCTTTCTTGCCTTATATAGGATTTCCACCTTTTCAGGCCAGATGCTTGAGGACACTTTCCTTGTCAACAGCTCAATGTCTGACAAACTATGAGGGAAGAAGAGAAGAATGAAATAGAAAATGTTTGGTGGAATCCCATGACTTCCTAGCCATGAGGCATGGACAGAGAGAAAGGCTTTCTCAGGGCTAAAAGAGAAGAGAGCAGAGATGCAGTTTTGCAGAGCTGGCAGAGAATTGCCTCTGCATGCACAGAAGGCAGTAAGTGCCAGAAGACAGTGCAAAAGAATAGGGAAGTAGAGAGGCACTCTGGGCAAGTAGCAGTGCTGGAAAGCAAGCCCCAGCAGATTTTCTTTGCTTCTCACTCCCACCATCCTTGGCAACTACCGCTCTGTCACAAGGCCTGGAGAAACCCTGTGAGCTGGCAACCATGGCCTCTTCCCAGAAGACATTGGAAACGTCCTCTGCTTGGGTCCCACCACTGGTCTTTCTAGCCCAATTTGAACTGGCAGCAGGCCTCAAGATTGTCCAGCGTTGATGGCAGTAGGAAATCTCTTGTGACTAATTAGCTGCTGTGGCAGCTGATCAATTCAAGTAGCTTTGCTGCTTTCATTGTGTTACTGCAGTTTGTGCAAGCTACAAACAAAACATTTAAATCGGTCTCTGAGCTCCTCTGTCAGCACTTGCACTTTTTGAGGAACAGAGATGGTTCTATTTAACTGTGGTAATTTTTATTAATGTTTCATAACAGAAGTTCCATATGTGCATGGTTCCTAAACCACATTTAAAATGCTTTACACAGTTAAAGTATTAATAAAATAGGCCCTGTGCTGTCAGGCATAGCCTTTTCTTTTAAAGTATTTTGAGCAGTTTTTCAAAGAAGTGTATGGATTATTTCATGAGATACATAACAAGAGCCTAAACCCAACTGGAAATGCAACATACCCTCTAAAGTAAGTGCTTATGGTAACAGGCGTTCAAGAGATGCTATCTTGCAGGTTCAGCCCATCAAGAGTAGCTTGCTCCCTGGGAATTTCTTGGGAGCTGCTGCAGCTTTCAGTCCTGCCCTGTCTGTGCTCTGTGCCATTCGTAGCCCATGCATCTGCCAACATATGGGTTACAGAGCTGAGCAGCACCTCTCTCTGTAGCATCCCCAAGCACTGCTGTGCTCCCCAGCATCTGATTGCTGCTGGTGGTGCTGCGCTATACTGTCCTCTTTGGGACTTATCTTCAGGTCGCTGGGACAGCATATGCACCACGTGGAGTGAGCCCAGGGAGAAAAATTTCATACGTGGGCCCCAGCAGCTCTGCCATGGTTTACAGAGGTGACTTGGCCCTGACCTTTGCTCTGAGGAAAGAGGATTTGTTCAGCCAGCAAGGCTGTATCTCAATCCAATGGGTTGAAGCTGGCATTAAGCCAGTTCAGAGGGAAACTTCTGCTGAGAGGACTGGGGGTCATGGCAGTGGCAGTATGTGAGGCTGCGGTAGTGGGACAAATCAAAGGGGAGCCTTGAGAGGGCGGGGGGAGGTTTGGTGAGGTTGTTACTCCCTGGCTTGCTTTGGGTCCTTCTTTATTTATTAGGCCTTCCTGGGCAGGTAGTTCTTCCAGGGAAAGATGCTTACTGGGGATGGCTTGTAATTGATGGTTTTCGGTACTGGGATTTGACAGAGCTGACACAATCATGAGAATGAGCTTAATGTCTAAGAAAAGCCTGGCAGCCCCCTGCTCCTTTTCTTGTGCTAGCACTAAACACTTGTAAGAAAGAGTGTCCTTGCCCATGGCGGAGGGATTGAAACTAGATCTTTAAGGCCTCTTCCAACCCAAACCATTTTATGCTTCTATGATATGCAAGAGCTGCAAAGTATAAATCCTGTCATATAAAACTGCTGTTGGACTAATTTCACTGTAACTGTAAAATGACTAATTGCACTTACCTTTCAGAGTTTTGCATACCTTACTCTAAGTAATGCTTTTTCATGACCTCTGGGGTATGGTTATCCTTTCTGAATTTGGCTGAACCTGCTGTTATAAAAACTGTATCTTGGGACCCTGAAGTCCCTAGGTGCACTGGTTTCAGTGGCTGTTTGCACAATGTTGGAGCTGGTGTGCCTGTGTCTGGTGGGAGACAGTGACAACACATGGGAGTGAGTGGCACTGTCTGTGTTACAGTCTTGCTATTTCACAAGTGATCAGGCCTTGAGGAATATCACTGTGCTAGTTGAAAAATGAGGTTCTTAAGTTTTTCTAGATGTGCATGGCATTAATTCCTTTCCCTTAATCCCTTGTTTACAAAGTTTATTTCACTACTTAAGTGGTTTCTGGTCTCTTAAACCATGTCAAAACACAAATAAGATTGTGCTTTCAGCAGCAGAAGAGCATCTCAGTCCATTCTGTCACTGAAAGGTAAGAGGATATGTGAAAATGAGGTTGTAAAATGAGATTAGATTTACAGTACTTCCTGAGATTTGAATTGTGTTGGAGGTCTCAGCAATGTTTGGGACAAACCTGAATTTGCGCAAACTAGTTTGCTAATCCCTAGTCTAGACACTCACATTTCCAGTGCCTATTCATCTTTATTTCTGCTTTCATGTTGCAAATATCCAGAGCATCAGTCAAAAGGAACATGCCAGGAACTTTTCTGCTCCCGTAACTCTCACTCCTAGTTCCAGCCTCAAACGTGGGGATACAGAGTGTGTAACTACGTAAAGAACTTAGGGGTATGAACTGTGCTGCTGATGTGGTAGAAGACTTGACTCTGCAGTCAGCTGTACATACTGTGCCTTTAATATAACCCAAAGCTCACATTTGTGTATATTGACTTCTTCCTGAATTGAGAGGTGTTAACGTGAAAGGAGAGGACAGAGGGGGCAGGCATCAGTCCACCCTCCTCAGAGAGTTTGGCAGGGAACTGGCTGCTTATTTCTTAGAGAACCTGTGCTGCTCCTATAAAGTATGCTTTGAATTAACAGTGATAAATGTTCTGTAGTCAAACACCTGTATTCTAGGAAAATAATCTGATAAAGCAAGTCAATCCTTAAAGGTAAGATTTATATTTGCTTTGCCAGGCTTGCTCACAGCTGTCTGGGCTCCACTCAGGATAGAGCTTGCTCTCCTCTCTTGATCTGACTTTGCTGTTGTGTGGTTTGTAAGTAGCTGTAATATCTAGGGCTTTTCTAAGGAACTGCTACCTTGCTGTTTCTGGTATGTTTTGTGTTAGCACAGACCTGGTGAACTGTAGAGGTCTGTGGTGCCCATATTAAATTGCATTGATTGTTTTCAGACGTTGAGATAATTTTGAACTCTAATCCTGTTCTGCAACCTGTTTAACATTTTTGCTGGAATTCCTATGGATTTGACAAACCTACTGTGTCTCAGTATTCAAGGTACTTATGGAAATACTGAATAGCACTAGATCCAGAACAAACCCCTGAGACCTGCTCTCACCACAGCCCCTCTGCTCTGGCAGTAGCTTTCCAAACAGTTTCACCCATTCTGCAGTAGTTTCATCTAGACTATTATTTCTCTAGCTTGCTAATGACAAAGCCTTACCAGGCCCTATCAAAAACCTTACCAAAGTCATGTATCTATCTCCTGCTTCTCCACACCCTTAAGGCTGATAACTCCATCGCAGGAGAAAATTAGATTGGTCTGACATGATGTGGTCTTGTTGGCTCCTGTTTACTACCTTGTTTCCGTGGTGCTCACAGATCAGATGTTCGATTACTTGTTCATTAGCTGTCTTTCTCAAGCTGAAGCTAGGCCCTCTGAGCTATCAACCCTGAATCCTCCCTTTTCCCTGTTTGAAGAGAGCACAGAGAGACACTGGCTGAGATAAAAATGAGAAATGTTCGTAACTGACAATTAATCCCCAGTGCTCTTTTACGACTGTTAAAATTTGATGTAGAAGTAATTTGAGAACCATAGCATCTAAAGGAATTAACCTAATATTTCAAGTTTAAATGCGCCGTGGCCCAGAGGTAACTAATGGGCCCTTCCTGTCCCTGCCCGCTCCTCATGGCCCCCCGACCCTGCCCCACCTGTGCCACAGCAGGGCCGGCCTGCAGCTCCCCACAGCCCTGCCCTGCCTGGCCACGGGCCGCGCCAAGGTGGGCCCGTACCCCATCCCGTCCCCAGAGAGATGCCCGATGCCCAGGGCTGGGGCTGCCCCACTCCTGGCTGGGGTGTGTGGTGGTCTCTGGCTGCCAGGCCCTGCCCTGAGCCCTGCCATGGCGAGCCCCTGGCCCTCGCGGTGCCCTGACAAAATGGCTCCTCTTCAGGAGGAGCTTGTTGCTTGTTGCTGCTTCCAGCATTGTGCAAGAGGTTCCTGGCAATGCAAACCAAAACCAGCTGTTGCTTTTCCAGGGATTGGGGAGACAGAGATAAGTAGCAAAGTGCAAAATATTTAAAGGAGTGTGATAAGCAGGGCTTTTGCTACAAATCAGTGTTGTTTTCTAGGGCAAGAGGAAAAAGAGAAATGGAAGCCAAGTTTGATAAAACTCCTAGTATGAATTAAAGGAGGAAAGCTTTTCGATTTTGAGAAGCACGAAAGTAATTACTTTCCTCATCATACTGAAAATACAATTTCAAGGGTGAGTCTAGGCAGCAGGCTGTGAAACCAGCCGTGCGGATAACGGAGCTGTTGCCCTCACTCAGAGACGTGCCGCCAGTGCTGTGGCGGTGGGCGCGGGAGGGGTGCGGGGGACCACGGCATCCCTCATGGAGGGCGGCAGGGCAGGGCGCTCGCTGCCTGGAGGGGTGCAATGGAGGCAGAACGATCTTCCGAAGTGTGCCTGTGTGGGTCCTGCGCTAGGGTAAATCCATACGTAGCAGCTTGGTTGTGCAGTGGTGGAGTAAGTTTCTTTGTGTTGAAAATAGTAGTGCCTTTTTTTTTTTCCTCTCTCCTGTGAGAAGACGTATGCCTTGTTCTTGTATGGTAAAAAAGGGAAATCTGGGCATCAGGCTCACCTTGGTTGTATTATGGGCCCAAATTTTATGGACCACCTTCATTTTTTTTTCTCACTTCATTCATCTTCTCTCCAAATGGAACGATCCTAACCTTTAATTTCTCTTCATCCTCCAGTAGCTTCTTTCCAGAGACTGGTTTGACAAAACTTGTGCTCTGGCCATGGCTGCTGAGCTGTCACTAATTCCATATGATAGTGTTCACAAGGGTTTCAGTTTTCTCTGTGTGTACTTGATTTGCTGTATTTCCCATCTCAGTGGACCGAGTTCAGGCTTTCATTGAGCTGTCCATGGAGACACTCAGATCTGTAACCCAAGTGGTCACAGTTCATTTGAAATTCATCAGTGTGTGTGAGTAGTTGAATTAGTTTCTTGCAATGCTCATTATCTTGCACTTGTCTACACTGAATTTCATTTGCCATCATCTCATCCAACTGTCTGGTTCTCCTAGAGCTGTCTGCACTGCAGGGTAGCCCTTCTTGGAGAAAGGTGCAGAGATCTTTGTTCTTCCAAGTGCTCTCCTGCTTAAGGAATTTGCCATGATGCTGGGTCTCTTGAGTTGTTTCCCAGCCCACTAAGATGGCTCAACCAAAATGCTGTGTGATACTGGGGACCACTCCCTGGTCTCTCGCCCTTTAAAACTCCTAAAAGGGGCCTTATAGCAGAGGGAGAAACATGGTCAAGCCTAGTATTGGAGGGTATCCAAACTGTTTTATACAGAAGGATCTCGAGGTCTGGGGATTATCCAGCACTTTGGATGAGATGTGGATGTGCCAGAATCTACCTTTTCCAGCAGTTTTGGGGAGCTCCAGCACTCCTTCATACAAGGTTGGGAGCATTTTACGGCTTCTTTGTAATTTGGTATATCATATGGCTACTATATAGACAATTTGTTAAACTACTTCTATTTTATAAACAATCCTGGTTGATTTATAAGCTGATATTTTACAGTTTCTAGGTTGTTTCCAACCAAAATCTTATATCGAAGAGTTCAACATAGGCTAGAACTGTGCCTGTCCTCTCTCCTGGTGCCTCTAAGGAGTTGTCTTCAGGTGCTGGCATTGCACTGACTCTGTGGCCTAGGAAAGCTAGAGGAAAACTAGGAGAGGGATGGCCCGGGTGTTCTAGCTCTTGCATGGGACTGCAGACAGTCGCATGCGGCTTCCAACTTTATCATGGACTTCCATGACATTGGGCAAAGCTGGGCAAGGCACAGAAGGGAACCTGTTAGATCAGCTGTCTCTGTGTTTGTATGTGATAGTGATTACCAAAAGGCTGAAACTGTTTTTCCTCAAAATACTGTGTTTCAGCCACATTGGCTGGAGGGTGCTCTCAAACCTGCGTTGCCTGGAAGGGTTTCCAGATGCCTGCAGTCTTGAATGTTCTGTGTAACAAGTGCTAAAAAGCACAGGCAGAGCCAAAGTTCATCAGGAACAGCAGCTTTCATCTCGAGCTTAGTCAGGATAGCGAGGCCTGCAATTTTCCTCGGAGAGGCAGTTAAACACAGTATCTGTAAGGGTTTCCTGCTTTCCTTTCCAAGCTCTTGACTGTCCTGCCTTCCCCCACACCCGAGCCACTTCTAGATGTGTGGCAAACAACCTGCCTTAGTGTACATGTGTCTGAACTTACTATCTGCGTCTAAACATGAGTCAGCTGCCCTCCCTGATGCTCTGATGCTTGTCTCTGCTCTAGATGACAAGGGCTCCCCCAGGAGAGAACAGCCGGAGGGGTTTTGACGAAAAGGCTTACTTGTCCTCAAAGCTGCTGAAGGCCGGAGAAGACCCCTACCGCCAGCATGCTTTTAATCAGCTAGAGAGCGACAAACTCGGCAGCGATCGGCCCATTCGGGACACCAGGCACTACAGGTACTGTGCAGCCCTTGCTCCAAGCCGTGGCTGCTGCTTGGTGTGGGGAGTCCACTGCCCTTGTGTGTTTTCTGCAATGTTGGCAAAGGATGGTTTGGGTTTTTCTTTGCCAGAATCAGTCTGTTACTTCACTGTATTTCACGGTTAATCTGGAAGGCTCTCAAATGTGCGGAGACCCTTGACTAATTCAGCTCCAGCTTGTTATTTTTCTAGCATCTCTTCTTGTGGGTCCAACCATCATCTTGTTTCAGCACAGCCCCTCCACTGCAGCTCAAATTGCTCATCTAACAGTTGTTTTTTGCACAGCTCCTCTCACACTGATGGCTTCTCTCAGTGACCCTTTGTCCTGGCTGTGAAGTATGTCATTGTTGCAGCCTTGCTTTACTCTAGTGTTCCTCACCTGCTGTGCTCTGGCTGTCTGAAGCTGGTTTGGTGCCTTCTTTCCAGCCTGAGCGTTATGGTTTGGATTAAGGCTGTTGGGGTGGGGATGAAGCTAGTGTGCAAATACAGTGAGTATTTCATGGCTTGGAAAGTGCTCATCATTCTGTCCTTGTTTCACTGGGGATGAATTTATTCTACTGACTAAACTCATCCTTGAATTGCTAATAGTGCTCAGGTAACTATTCTGTAGTTTCTGGAATACGAAAATATAATGTTGTACCTTGAAAACTGTAGGTTTCATAGTGATAGGATAGTGTAAAAACAGCCTACTTAATGGATAAAAAAACAGAAGCGAACTAGCCATTTCTGAAATGCTTGTCTGTCTGGGCTGGAACCTAGACCCTGCCTGGGGTTGCAAAGCAACATTTCACAGTTGCTGGGAATGGGAAACCGGGCATCTAACTCGATGGGATGTCAGAAGACATGGAGCTTTGTGAGCCTGCCAGCACTGACAGCCATCAGGGTGCTTTCTAAAGGCAAGCAGTTGGGACCTTGGTTGTGAGATCAGTCTTATGCTCCTGTTCCCCAGCATAGTACTCAGGATTGGCTTGCTAGTGACTTGGAGGCAGTAGCGCCATGTCCTGCGTTACTGGCAAGTCTCCCTGCCATGCAGAACTGCTGTTTTCTGTTGATCTGCCGTCATGTTCTGGCTAAAACCAGCTCACTCCAACAGTGAATTGTTTATTTTGATCTGTGGTAGCATGCAGAGCGTGCTCTTTGTGAAAAGACTCATGCACACGCTTCAGTCTGAAGAACAACATATATGTGATTCCTTGGAAATGTGTGGCCACTTCAGCCCCAGCATTGCAAGGATTCCCTTCAGGAATGGAGAGTCCAAAGTAGTGTATAATCAGAGCAGATAAACATACTTCCATGTTCCTGCTATTTGCAGTGGTGGCAGTTTGGCAGTGAGGGAGCTGTGTTTGAGTACCTTGTCACTAACAATATCGGAATGGTTGCTGGGATGGCAACTTAGAATGAGGACTTATTTCAGCTGATACAAGTTAGATTGTGGTTTGAGGAAAGCATATCTTGTGTCACAAATGGACCTGGCTCCCCATTTAAGGAGCGGGTGTCAATAGGTCACTAACATGTCACTTTTTTCTTCAGACACCCAAGCAGAGCTTGGACATACTTGACTCCACATCCCACAA
Source organism: Falco punctatus (assembly GCF_963210335.1). NCBI lineage: Eukaryota > Metazoa > Chordata > Aves > Falconiformes > Falconidae > Falco > Falco punctatus. Next base: position 21,020,470 of record NC_137587.1, read on the forward strand.
GCTCCTTCTGACCTAGCATGTTGCTGTGTTTTTTATCCAAAGCAAAGAGAGGGTCAACTGTCAAGCACAAACTTTGTCCTTGTCCTCTGCGATGCTGTAGTAATGCTGAGATCTTGGGAAGACTTCCCCAAATAACACATACACTAACCTCTTCTGTCTTTCTACTTCCTGATGCCGTAATACATTTTATATGCATTACATCATGGAGTTATTTTGAAACAATAATAAATGTGGTATGTCTCCTGTCTGGTCTCAGGTTTTCCACTTTAGTCTTTATCAAGGTTTCTTTATATGTTTGAAAATTGCTATAAGAAGCTGCTGTCCTCTTAATAAAATATTGCAATGGAGAAGTCATAAATTAGTAGGATTGGATGTGATGATAAAACCAGTAACAATTTAGTAATAGGCACAAAAAATTAGTAAGTAAATGTGGAAGTACATGTAGCGGCTGTAAGAACTGAATTGTATTTCTTCCCAGAATGGATTCAGTCTGTGTATGGCCTTGAGTTGTTAAACACACTAGGCCACCGTTTCAGGTGTGGACTGTTCATTGGGCAGGGAATTAGTGCAGACTGACAGCTGTTTGACACTGGCTGGAAGTTAGGAGCAAGTCAGCCCCAACCTGCCATTCTTAGTATCTGCTAGAATTGGATCCAGGATTCACATCTGTGAGTTGTTCTCCTCCAAGAATCCTTGTTCTCCACAGGGTATGAGCAGCCCTTGTGCAAGCTGATCCTTGGTTCTGAGTATGAGAATGCATGTATGTACCTAACATTACAAAGTCAGATGAGAAGATGGGAGGAATCGCTTTTCATTGCCAGCTGAGGTGTTAGTGTTGAACCTCAGCAACTCTCTGATGCAGATCACAGCACTAGTTAGTGTTTTCCTGTCAGTAAAGCCCAATGCCCAAAGAATTTGAAATGCTTTATACAGTGATGCCTGGGTGTACCAGCTCCATGCACCCTTAGCATGTGCATGTCCTGTGCATGAATAAACAAGATTTTATGTGAATCACAGGCAAATCTGGGGAGTAGAGTCCATGATGCTGAAACTTTGTTCCCCATAAAACCCACATGCCCTCCTCAGCATGCAGCAGCATGAGTTTAGGTATCATGGCCTCAAAACTTTGTCTTTCAACATGCACAGTTCTTTTTAAGCCGTGCCAGCCTTGGGGCAGGGGCTGCTGAGGCTTTCCTTGCTGCAGCTCTACTGTGCTGTCTCTGATTTTAGCATGTTACTCTCTCCTCCTTTAGAAATTCTAAGTACATTGTTGCAGTGGCTGCTGCTGAGTGATGTTTGGCTTACAGTTCTGCTCTCCCACGTTGCAGGTGCGCTTCTGTACGCTATGACACAGACTTGCCAGCTACCAGCCTCATCATCACCTTCCACAATGAGGCGCGCTCTACCCTGCTCCGCACGGTGAAGAGGTGAGTTCAGCAAGGGGTGCTGGGCCCAAATGGTCATGCCTGGAAGGGCACTAGTGGAGGGTTAGGCATTTCCCAGCAGTTAGACAAGCAGGGTGGCTGCGGTTCCCTAAGTACTTGTAATCTGCCCTCAAGGTGACCCATTAGGACAAGTCAGGGGCTTGGATTGGCAGTGTCTTCAAAGACAGAGCATGTCTGCGGTTGCCCCTGTGGGAGATATCATCAGTAGCGGGAAAGTGGGCCTGCATCTGCAGGTGGGAACAGTCTGTATGAGCTTAGTATAGAAGAGTGAGGGGAGGTCAAAGGGGACACTGTGTATTGCTAGATGCAACTGAGGGATGGGGCTTGAGAAGGGTCTGTGTTCCATAAATGGGAATAAGCAGCCAGCTCCCTGCTTGTGCATGTTACAGGAGCTGGGGCTGGCTCAGTGAGGGCAGAGGACATGGCTCACAAGCCTTTCAAGCAGAAGGTGATGAACTCAGTCTTACAGAGACTTACAGAATGCTCAGAGTCACTTGCTGGTAAACAGTTGCTGAACATGATGGCTCACCAGATCCTCCCCAGGTCTTTGCACACAGACCCTGCTGAACCTGCAGGAAACTTGCTGTCTTGTAGCAGTGTCTCCTCATATCTGTGCATTAGCAGTGGACAAATCTAACCAAGTAAATAGGTGGCATAGGGCCTGTCAGCACCCCCAGGTAGGTAGAAGTATGGAGTTATCTGTACCACAAAGCAATGTTCCAGCCGCTCCTTCACTCTGCCTTCCATCACCCCCGCAGAACCCAGGAAGGCTCTTTTCCTTTTAACTTTTACACAAAAAATGCCCTTTTCCCTCTCTGACTTATCAAGTCTTTTCTCAAAGGGTCTCTGAAGCCTGCAAAGCAGGTCCAGGAACAGCTTGTGGAGGCTGAAGGAAGAGTGAATCGTTGGGGTAGAAGGTTGAGCTGATAATATCACTAACAAGAATGTATTATTCATCATTTCCACTTCTTCCCCTGATAGATCCTGTGGGCTTAGAGAAATGTGCTTTGTGAATAAATAACAGGCTTTTTCAAGTTGGCCTCATGGCTAGGAGGCTGGGTTTCTGTCTGCCAGGTTTGCTGCTACTCTGTTTCCAGAGACCTGAGTATATTGCATTAACACATTTTGCTTTTTTACCTGTATAATTTCCTTTTCATTTGAACCATAAAATGAGTTCTGCAGAGCCACTGTTCAGAAAATGAGCAGATTTGTTTGGAACCATGGGGCTGCTAGGGTAACAGGAGGAGATCTCTGCCGATTACATCATAGGTCAGACAAATGGTTAGATGCTCAGAAACCATGGTGGTAGGATACTTAAGAAGATCTCAAGGCAGCTAATCAAATAGCCGGGTGCCACAATACTTGAAGAGAAGATGATATTCAGAGCAGCAGTTAATGCATAGAGAGAGAAACTGATACCCAGATCCTGTGGAGGTGGTGTGTACTGATGAGCAGATGAATTTGCCAATGCACTAACAGGCCAGGTTTGCTCAAAGCAAGGTCAGCTAGACTATGTTTCTCAGGGCTATTCCTGGTCAGTTTTTAGTGCCTCTAAGGACGGAGACTCTGCAACCTCCCTGAGCATTCTCTTCTCAAGGCTAGACAACCCCAGCTCTTTCAACCTCACTTTACACATCTGGTGCTCCAATCCCTTATCTTAATGGTTATTCACTCGACCTGCTTCAGCATGTCTTGGGAAGCCCAGAACTGTACACGGCACTCAAGATGTGCTATTACCAGTATCCTAGATGTGGTGTCCTGGAGCCCAGAGCCCCCACAAAGACCATGAAAAATGGATGACCTATCTGTTCAGGTTGGTCCCTGCAATCCTGCTGCCATGGGAGGAGTGCTGTTGTGAGGAACTGGCTGCACTTTGCTATGAATAGTGGGATGAATTGTTTCTTCCCAGACCTCTGACTACAGCTGGAGTCTTCATTGCCAGATGATTTACAGCCAGTGCACGTGATTGATTTATTCCTTGCTTACATCAAATGTCAGAATGTGTCCATGATTTATCCCTTTCTGACAAGGTATCCTGAAGGCTGAATTCTTCTTGGTCTCTACAGTATTTACAGTGTCACACAATCAAGCATTGGCCAGTAGCCTTGTCTTTGAGGCACAGGAGGTCTGACAACCATACACAGAGGTGAAGGCTCAGGTCATGGCTGCACTGTTAGAAAAGGCATAGAGCTAAGGGCCACTTGCAGGTTGGCACTGGTGTTATAGAGGGAGATGAAGATTTCACAGTGCTTTTCAAGACCTCTTCTGCAACCTGCAAGTCCTGTCTTTCAGCAAAATGCATCTGAACGTACCAGGCTGAGTTACTGCTGTGACTATAATTGTTGCTCTGTTCGTATAGTCAGTGCACTAAATACTATGTAATTACTTCACGGCACCTTGGGGTAAGTCAAGTGTTAAAGGGACAGGACTGTTCTTTTCTGTTTGGTTTATGACCTGGCGATGCATCTGCAGAGGACCACAGTGATACTGAGCAACAGGAGGCATAAAATTGCACTACCTGCTGACCAGTCAGCCTTGCAGCCTGTCATTATTTCTATATTCATAAGAACTTTCTTAAGCCAGGTAGACATGATTATTTAGCTAATTAGAATTAACCATTTGAAATGTTCCTGGTGAAAGTTAAATATGATTCCACTATTATTATGGGCTTTTTCCCAAGTTATGTTATCATCTTTTCACTATGGGGATGCAATAAGAGAAGTGTGGGGGTGGAAGTGGACAACTGATGGAAATGAGCAGTACTAAGAGCAAAATTTTCTGTGGCTGAAAACCTTTTCAGAGGTGAATAGAATATGTACTACCAGTTGCAATTTTCATACCTGAGATCTTTGCAAGCCTGGCTTTTGAGTGCCTGAGTTTGGGCACTCAAAAATCAGTTGTAAAACTTTGGGAGATTCTAGGAAAAGTATATGAAAAAGGTACTGGGTTTGAACTGATCTTAACTTAGAACTAGAGGGAGCCTAAATTCACTCCCCTGAGCTAGATAATGCCTTACTGTGTTATTCTGACAGCTCTGCAAGGTAACTCAGCTAAGCAGCGATGCTGGTACCAAAAGGTCTTGAGAAATGACCTCCTGCGTTACAGCTTATTTCAGGGTGATCTAAACATGGCAGCTGTAGGGGCCAGATCCTGACCTGTATACCCTTCTTGCTACGCCCAGCTGCATGTGTGGACACAGGCACTCGCACAAGCACCTCTGGCAACTCAGCAGTTGCCAGCCTCTCACTGCTGCCCTGGGATCTCTGCTGCTTGGTGGAAGCAATGAGAATGGTGTGTTGTTGTTGCCATGTGAGGGTGGGAGAAATGTTTGTATATGAGGGAGAGGCAGAAACAGAGGAGTGACGGTGTGTATGAATAATTTCTTCCCTCTAGCGTCCTGTCTCTTGTCCCTCCTGGTTCTCAGAGGCAGCATGGGCTGCATGCCTGCCTTCTGCTGTGGGCTCCAGCCATTTTCCTACTCTGCCCTAGGTAAAGGTAACAGGCAGCTGGACCTGTTGCCCAGCCTGCAGGCTGCCAGAAGGACCAGACCAGCTCACCAATAGGTCATGCTGCCCCAGATCCTACTGGTCCTGTGCAGAGAGTCCTTCAGAAAAATTTTGTTCATTTATTTTCAGTGTAGGGGAAAGCAACTGCTTAAAAATATCCAGCAAGAGACTAAGAAGGGAAGTAGGGGGGAAAAAAGTAGGAAATGAACTATTCACCAGAACCTTTGAACATGCCAGTTCAAGTGTCTTGTTGCTGGCATCCTCAGTCCTGCAAGAGGTGTGTGTTAGTCAAGAGCTACTCGGCTGCGTGGTATCTCTTCCTCAGCAGGGCTTAGCTGACACTCTCAAACCAGTTACTTCCTTGGCATCCTGTTCTCTTTCAGATATAACTGTCACTCAGAAGTGTTTTGTGTGGTTGATGCCTCTGCCTGATTAGTCATTAAGTGATACCATCAATTCTGCTGTGGTGACCATTCTTGCAAAAGGGAAAATCAACCTCTTTGTTGTCTGGTCCCTTTCTTTCTCTTTATTTCTGATTTCAGTCAGTATTGCAGGGACTGATTGGTTTTGGTGCATATGTAAAGCTGAATAGTCAGTCTTTAAGTCTATGGATCTGAACAGCTGTCAGTGGTTTGGTGTGTATGCAGAAAGCCTGTATAAATTCTGATTAAAAGGATGCTGTTGTAATGCTAGAGCATTTGGTATATCAACTCATTACAAGGACAATTTAAATAATGGCAAAAGAGGTGATTATTTTAGAGCAAAGGAAAAAAGATGCTCCTCAACATCTGGAGTAAACGAGATTATCTGTAAGCTGGTGAGGGATGGATGTATCAGTAGAGGAGAGAAACTAATTGACAATGCTGATGTGGTGTCATGCAAGAGCGTAAGGACACTGATACCGAAAGAAGGAAGCTGTGAGAAAAAAATCAAGGAGGTAGGGAATCCATGAGATAAGGGGAGAATAGTCTGTGTTTCTGCTGTAAAAGGCAATTGTCATTTGGGTTTTGAAATTGTAGTAATACATTTTGTGCCTAAAATTAATTGATTGTCATGCCACTCTTTACACCTCACTGAAGGGAAATACTAGAATTACTGTGTTCCTTGTTAAAAAGGCAGGCAAGACAAAGTGCAGAAGACTAAGTACCTTTCCTAAGGATCCACAGCAAATTATTGCAGATCTGAGAGAAGAACTGGGCATTGAACAATGAGCTGTGAACTCCTTGTGGAGTGTTTTCTCTCTGCTGAGGAATTGGTGGACAGGGGAGAAAGAGACAAAAAAGCGTTTACTTTTCTTTTTTCTCAGTTATGTTGAGTTGGAAGACCTGAAAGTTGTGGAGAAAATGGGAGTATTGCTAACAGTCAGGCTAAGGGGAGAAGGTGTAGAATACCATTTTACAGCCATTATACTGCAGGATGCAGCCTGTCTCGATTGGTTATGTTTTGCATTGAGTTCGCACAGACAATAATTTCAGTGCAGGGAAACCTTGTCTGTAAGATATGCAGATGATGGCTATGCTGGGAGAAGCTGCCCTTATAAATGCAAAGAGGAACATCCCCCACGTCCCACCCCACCATGCTAGAGGATCCAGAGAGGCATGAGCCAAGAGAAGGAAATGAGATTCATCTTTGAAAAATGCAAGCTCAGTCATCTAGGGACACATAAGCTCAAAATACAAATACTCTGAGACATCTGAAGCAGCACAAATCTGAAATAGAGTGGGATGTGATACTGAGCAGCAGAGCAGTCAGGATTTTGCTGTACGAGACAGCAGCAGACTCTCCCAAACTGAGGAAACTTTGGCTCTGTATGCAAAGCCATCAGTGTTGCTACTTGGCAGGGTGGTAATTTATTTCTTTACAGTCCCATTCCTGGGAGTATGGGATTACTCTTGTCTGTTTCCTGTATAAAACAAAACAAAACCAACAACAACAACAAAAAAAGCCAACAATCTTTCTCCAGAATTGCTCAAAATCAGAGGAGCAGGTGTCACTGAAATGAGATGGGTTGCTATAACTAGGAATACAGTGTTTCCCTCTGATTTTGGTATTAAAGTTTGCATAACTGTCCTCTTCATTGGGGTGCCTAAGTGTTACTGAGCAGTCCTGTTGAAGGCAACAAGGACCTGCCTGTGTGTAGAGGCATTGGAGGAGGCTCGAAGTGGGAACATGCTGTGTGATTGTAGTAAGGTCAGGGGGTGGACTTGAAGAAGGTTGTGGAAAATTAGTTCAGGTGTTTTAAACAAATGAGAAGGACAAAGAGGTCAGAATCAAACAGCTCTGACTCCAAGGTACCAGAGTGCATCAACCTCTGAGGAGGGCAGCAGCTTTTATCCCTTGTCCTTGTGCGTGAAAGCCCCTGTGTCCTGCAGATGCAAATGTGCTGCAGTCCTGAGAGTATTGCAGGGTATAGTGCAAGCAGCCTGAGGAAAGTGAGGTGCACTCAGCAAGTGTGGGGCTGGTTTGAAAGAAGAACAGGTAACAAATTGTGCTGGTTTTGGCTGTAATACAGTTAATTTTCTTCATAGTAGCTAGTATGGGCTATATTTTGGGTTTCTGCTGAATACAGCGTTGATAACAGAGATGTTTCAGTTAGTGTTGAGCAGTGCTTACGGAGAGCTAAGGCGTTTTCTGCTTCTCACGCCACCGGTGAGTGGGCTGGGGGTGCACAAGGACCTGGGAGGGGGCACAGCCGGGACAGCTGGCCCCAGCTGACCAGAGGGATATTCCATACCATATGGTGTCATGCCCAGCATATAAGGGTGGGGGAAGAAGAAGAAAGGGGATTTCAAGTAATGGCTGCCTGTGATGGAGCCCTGCTTTTCTGGAGGTGTCTGAACACCTGTCTGCCAATGGGAAGTAATGAATTAATTCCTTGTTTTGCTTTGGTTGCCCATGTGGCTTTTGCTTTACTTCTTAGATTGTCTTTATCTCAGTCTACAAGTTTTCTCACTTACACTCTTCCAGTTCTTTCCTCTGTTCCAGCCGGGGGGAGTGAGCGTGTGGCTGTGTGGAGCTTAGTTGCCAGCTGGGGTTAAACCACCACACAAGCAAAAGAGGAAAAAAGATTCCAAATCCAGAATGTTGCCAAAGAAAATTGCCTTCCTTCTGAAGAAGGGAATTGGTGAGAAAGCTCCGGCAGGCCTCGTCTGTGGCATTGAGACAGAGCTCTTGAAGTGGCAGCTCTTTGCTCCCCAGCAGTAATGAGCTCTACTCAGAGCCTGGCAGATGGGAATGGCGTCCTGGCTGCCTCAGGGCAGGTAGCGCTCTCCTCTTTGCCTCCCTGTTTAGTCAGAGAGCATGCTGCAGCATCCTCTGCTAGCTGCCCCCAGCAGGTCCCTCGGTCAGCTTACTGGCTGTGGGTCCAGCTGACATGCCATAGCTCTCTGGGATATTCCTGCTTGCAGTTTGCCTCCTGCCAATGAACCCTGGTACAAAAGCAAGGTTACCTCTTCCATGTTACAAGGCTTTGGTATTCCTGCTGTAATGCATAGCGTAGCAGATTTGTATCAGTCCTACCGTTGTTGTTATTAATGGCAGCTCACAAACACTGTCTTTTTCCTCCCTGGCTCCCTGCAGTGTTCTGAACCGCACCCCTCCCAGCCTCATCCAGGAGATCATTTTGGTAGATGACTTCAGCTCAGATCGTAAGTATGAACCTATTTCCCTTGCACTTATTTCTTCTCTTCTTTTTTCCCCTCTTTTTGTTTGCTCTGTTCAGTCCCCGTCCTTCACAGAGATTCCCTCTTGTCTGTATGCAAGAGAAAAGGGAAGAAGTTCTTCTGTCTTTAGTTTATGTCTGCATCCGGCAGAGGCCAGAGCTTCTTCCTTTTTTTTCTTTCCATTGGGTTTTGCCTTTCTGTCAGCTTGGCAATTTTGCCCAGGTTGCCGGAGATCTGTGTCTAGTTTCATTAGGCACTGTTCTGTGAGCTGTTTAGCACAGCTATGTATGTAGCAATAGTGTGCATGAACAGGGTAATTACAAACCGAGAGAGAGCAAGAGGGTGCAATGGAGCCTACGGAAGGTTGCTGCCTGGGGTCCTGCAGGCAGGCTGGGGCGAGGCTGCCTGCCTGTCTCCATGTGTCTGGGATCCCAGGTGTCCCTGTGGGAGGGCATGGAAGGGGTTATTGCTTTGGCAGCACCATACTTTCTCCTGCAGTTTGGCACAACGATGGAGTATCTTCTGCATGAGTCCCACCAGACCTGCAGACTGGAGGCTACGGACTCTTTCCATCTGTACAGTTGTTTTTGCTCCTGGCTGTTGTGTAGTAATGGTGAAGTGGTGGGGACAGCAGACTTCTTGCTTCTCGCATGATGTGCACTAGATTCAGGGGCAATCTAGTTGTGTGCCACATATCGTGATTAATAATTACTCCTTCAGGACACTTTACAGATAGCTGAGAACGCCCACTTTGGCCTGCTGAGGTATGGAAGCATTGCTCTCTTGATTTTGCAGTTAAATACTTATGTAGTTTTGGCCAAAAGAAAATAAATAAAATAAATTTAAAGGTGGATGCTGAGATTAGGGATTTATGTTTCTGAGGGCCTTGGAGTGTGATTTGGATAAAGACTGAGCTGTGCCCAGCTGTTGGAGTTGGGTGTTTCTGAGCACTTCAAAAAAACAATCCTAAGTGTTCCACCATTCAGCAGGTAAAAATTCAATTCTTGATGGCCAAAGTGTTCCACATCAAAAGGGATGGATTTTTGGTACCTGTCCTGCACAGGGCTCAACCAGAAACTCTTGTTTAGGTTCCTAGGTAAATAGAAAGATTATTAAAAAGCTCCATCCTATGACAGCTCTCATTTTTTTTTTTCTGAGAGCTGGATATTTGTGGATACAGCTACTCCTCTGAGGCACCTGCATAGAGACACTTTAGCACAAGTTTGAGGTCTGATGCTTTGCTTTAATATCTGTCTTGGTTTCTCCCAAAGACACAGAGAGTCTGTCAGCTCTGGCAAGTAGTTAGAGTGATGTGCTCCACTCTTGGAGAGTGAATGACTTAATAAGGATTCTGATACCTGAAACTGTGACTTGGCCAAGATGAGTGTTTCCTTCCTATGTGGTAGATGTCCAGCAAAATCTCGATACTCTGTAATACAAGCACCTGCCACTTCACTTGGATGATGCAGCAGCTGCCAAAGTGCCCACACAAGAGCAGTATTTCAGACTGCATACGTCCTTGAGAATGGAAATGCTTGTGCAGGAACATGCCAAGAGATGCACTTTGGCTAATGGCCTTTGTGTTCTCTCCAGAGTGCTCAGTCTGTGGGAGTATGACAGCGGGGAAAAAGGGTGGGGGGTGAGACATGAAAAGGAACATGGAATAAACATGGTAACTGGAGTGAACTTTGTGGAGCAAGGAAAAAGAGCAAGTTAGAAATTGTTATTCCTATGAAGTCTGCTAGGGCAGGAATAGAGAGTGGATAATAGAGATATAGCTCTATAATATATCTATTATTACACTATATAGTGTACCAATAGCTCAATTGGTACAGCTGGGCTGGAGCTGATAGCTGCTTCTGTCTGTCGTCTTCCCTGGGCAGTGTAAATAGGGGATGCCATGAGCTTCTGGCAAGCTGCCAGCAAAGCCCTGGGTTAGGCATCCATGTGCTAATGTAATGGTGTCTCCAAGGAAACGAGTGACATCCCTGTGGCCTTTATTAAATAAAATCAAGCAGAAACTGCCCTGAGAACAAATGGTGGGAAATGCCCAGGGAAGCTGCTGATAGCAAACAGAGCAGACAAGATCACTTTATATGACAGGACTCTCTTTTGCTTGGCACTTCGGTGATTCGCAGCCCTGGCTCCCTGTGGTCCCTGTGTTTCATCAGTGCTTGGTGCCATGTTGCCAGCGCATGCTCCATTGTTCTTGTGAAATGCTGAGCATGGGAGGGCAAAGGCCTGGCTCCTCAGAGTATCAAGAAACACAGGCTCAGCTGTCCAAGGAGGACAGCAAGCAAGCAATGTTCTTCTATGTACTCTTTAGGCAACAGGATTAAGGCCATCGGGCTGATTGATGCGATGTTAAGTGAAAGCAGAATTTCTCCTCCCATGGAAAAGCAGGAGAAAGTTAATTGGAGCTCTTTGTTGAAGCCAAATAATTCATGCATGTGTGCCAAATGGTTTTTTTTGCCTTCCCTAAGCTGATGACTGCCAACTCCTTACCAAGATCCCAAAGGTCAAATGTCTACGAAACACCCGGAGAGAAGGTGAGTGTGGAAAACTTTGTAGGTGCAAAGATTTTGCAAGTTTTTCCAGCTGGCCCTGTTTGCCTGCCAACTGCTTACAAGTTGTTTCTTAGAGTTTGGTTTTTTCAGTATAAGGGTTTGGTATCCTAGTTTGGAGGCTCTGTGAAAGGAGAACCTGGCTTATCAACTCCCAGGCTTCAGGACTCTCATTTCATACTTTAAATAATGAGAAGTTGTGTCCAGAAACCCTGGCTAGAACAAGGACCACATTTTAAAGTCTTTATGAACATAGATGCAGATGTAAGTCATATCCTTTTAATCTCAGAGTGCAAGATAACAAGCCATCTAGGAAATGTGGGAAAAGGAAAAACAACCATATCTATCATAAAGAGATACCATTAAGTAAAGTTTTTTCTCATACAATCTCCTATGTGCATAAATGGTAACACTGACTTTCCCAGCTCTTCTTTAGTTTGAATTTCATGTACTGGCTTATTTCTGTGCTGTCAGTGCACAGCAGGCCTGAAGCAAGGATCTGGAAGGGGAGACGGGAATCACTTAGTCCATGAAGAGCATCCCAGCTGGTGGTATGGTCTGTAGGGAAGTAAGGAGACATCTGAAAGCCAGGTTGATATCTTTGACTGCAGGGCAGAATAAAGGAAAAATGGGAATAAAGCAGATAAGCAGTAAGAAAGGCAACAAGGGGAGTAGAACTTGGTCCTGAGAGAGGCAGCAGGGTGCTCTAATGGGAGAGACACTGAGCAGATAGCAGCAAATTATCTGTAGGGAGGGCTGGAAGGGAAGGGGGATGTCATCACAGCATGAACCAGATGAAAGCTCAGTGGCATGGACAGAAGTAACAGGCGAGGTCATTCTTTGTGTGCTGGGAGGGCTCAGCTGACAATGTCCCCCAGGAGATGCCCTGCTAAAGCTGCTTTCTGCTCCCGGTGGAGGTGTGATACAGGAGAACCACCTGCTTTTTCCCCATAATGGCCACACAAAGTATTTTTTCTGAAGGAGGCTCAGCTGTTTTCCTTCCTAACCTTTCTGCTCCTCTGCTGTCCTTTCGTCGTTGTAGGGCTGATTCGCTCTCGGGTGCGAGGAGCTGAAGTGGCTACTGCTGACATCCTCACCTTCTTGGACAGTCACTGTGAAGTCAACAGTGAGTGGCTGCAGCCAATGCTTCAGAGAGTAAAAGAGGTGAGCACCATGTCCCCTTCTGGGATGGATGGAGCTGGCCTGTCTTGTGCTGGTGGATCCTCTGCTTTCACATGCCATCAGCAGTACTGGTGAGGAAGAAGTCTGCTCAGGTACTCCGCAGGCAAGCTGTTACAGAGAAATGTACGACCTGAGCTAGATGGGCAAGAGATCCCTGATGGGCTTCTACGTTCTCCTGCCACTGTGGCAGGGCAGGGGGTGCTGAGTGGTGGGATGCACTGGTGAATGCTTGAACCACCGACTTGTACCTCATGTCTCCTGCAAGTGCTGTGCTCCCTAGTCCCATCAACCTGTACATAGGATAGCCACTTTGGCAGCACGCACTGTGCAACTTTTCCATGGTTGCCATCTCCCTTCTTGCTTCTGGACCCTGCCCTCTGCCTTGTCACTGCCAAAATTTTCTTTCGTTGATGCTCCTGCTGAGCTGCCAACACACACCACCTGCATGCAGGTGTCTTCCTAGCACAGAGGTGCTGCTTGTGAGTGCACAGATGTCCCTTTGCTGGTTCACTTGGCAAAGGATCGACGTGAGGCTGGAAGAGTGAAAATGAGACAGGAATATTAGTAGCTGTCACCCTGACTGCACTGTAGGGCTGGAGGGGGAGACCTACAGCTCTGCTGTAAGAGCAGAGTGTGGAGAGGTGATGGGAGAAGTCACAGCCGTGCTTGCAAGTGGCTGGGATTGATCCCATGGAGTAATGGGCCCCTGGAGAGGGGTGGAGGCTTTAATGCTGCCTTGTATTCATGTCTGGTTGGCTTAATATGAAGGAGCAGAAGAAGGTGAAACTTCAGAACTGATGATTTAAAAGCTCTGCTTTTTATTCCTGCTCAATAAATCCTCCATCTTGGAAGCCCATAGGTGTTCACTTTACTAATGCTCTTAAGTCAAGCTGCAGCAGCAGCAGCAGCAGGTCCTTAGGCAGAAAGGACCTCAGTAGTTTCTTCAGGGAAGGATCTAAGCTGCAAAAGCTTGGGTGCTGACTCCTGTATTATTTAGTGAGAAGATTTCAAGTCAGCCTATTTCTGACCTACTTCCTATGTTTCTGATGTGCATCGTAGTTCAGATTTCAGTCTTGCCCTACCCAGTCCTAGCATTGACTGGCTGGAGCAGTGGCTGGAGCACCAGGCTGTAGGTGGGTGCTGGGGGTGCTCAGGCTGGGCAGACATACTCTCACTGTGCAGCCATCGCAGCACGAAGGGCAATAAACATGAATGTGAGCTCTCGCCTGGGATGTACTGTCCTGGCCAAGTGTGCTACAGCAGCAGGAACTGTTGCAAAGCATAAAATGAAGGCTTGATTGGAAGGCCATTGAGACTGAAGCTGTCTGATAACAAGATGTTGCTTCTGGCATTGCTGGCTGTGTTTCATCATATATTTCAGTTATCACAAGACTGTCTTTAATGCCCTGTCTTGTGATGTTGAAAAATTGTTATAATCTCAACTTCTACTTACTAAAAGGATTGCAAAGGAAAACTGTAAATATCTATACCTCTTAATGGCAATGAAGTACTCCAAATATCTTAGTATTATAATATTTTTTCAGTTTACACTATGATTTTTAAGTGTGGGGTCTTGATTCATAGCACTTGTTAGGAATATGCTTTATTAGGGGATTCATAATTTCTGGCTGATGATAATTAGTTAATTCAAGGATGGCTGAGCAGAAGGTATGCTGTCAGTAGACAGCAAAAGGAAGCACAAAACCTTTGGGACAGTGATTCATGCCCTGTGACTTGGGCAGGAAATAAAGGCCTGTTTCTTAGCAGCACCCCTGGGTGTTGGGCTCCTAAGCTCTGTTCCCCACATTCATGGTGTGCAGTTGGCTAGTACCCACCATCTCCGTGTTTGGATGCAGTGGCCAGGGTTCCCTTGCTCAGCTACCAGAACTTTACTGGAGAAGCCAAATGGTGATTTACATGTGCAACTTTCTATTTTCTGATCTCTGGCAGCTTTGGCAACTTTCAAAAAAAGCAGAAAAGCCTGACTCCCACCCCTTCCCTCCCCCACTCCCCGCTTTCTTTCTTTCTCTCAGGATTATACACGCGTGGTGAGTCCAATCATTGATGTTATCAGCCTGGATAATTTTGCCTACCTGGCAGCATCAGCAGATCTGAGGGGAGGTGGGTATAATGAATGGCTTGTGTAAGTTAGGTCTGAGGGATGGTGTGTGAAAAATAATTGATGTTCTCTTCAGCTTCCCAAGAAAACAGAGTGATGATCTTTCCTGATGGGTTTTCTGTCCTCTTTTTCCTGCAACTTGAGAAGTCAGATCTTTTGTAAATTTAAAACAAAACCCAAGTAGTGTTTTTCTCTTGAGCTTGCATTGCTCTCACAACATTTTGAAATTTCAGTTAACAGATTAAAAATATCACCATGCCCTCCCTGCACTACATGTACACTGGAATCTGACAGGCATGGCATCTGAAAAGCATTTTCACCTCTCTCCTTGCAGATGAACCCCCTGCAGCTGCTCCTGTGGTGACCCACAGTGCCTGGTGCTCTTCTCCCTCTTCTGTGGCTGGGGTTCACTACTGCACTGCTTGCCCGCCAAAGACTACTTGTTCTGAGGCTACCCTTAGCAATGGCATTTTGTTAGTGACTGTGCTGTGCTCAGCTGTCCACTACAGGCCAACTATAAGTAAATGGTAGCCTTGAAAGAGGTGATGGTGACAATGATTGCAGGCCTTTGTTCCCAGAATGCATCACATCCCACAAAGTCCTTTGATTAAAGCCTCATAACTTTGGCAGACAGGGAAGTGTAAGACAGACTGGCCAAAATGCAATTACGTCTCATATTGACAACACTTCCCTGGAGATGTGGAGTGAAATTAAGCAGAGATCTGTAATGCTAAGGGATGAGGAAGCCAAGACAGAAGCTGGTGACTTCTACATTAAGATAGATTCTTGCCATTTTGGGTAGTCTATAAGGGTGGTCAGGGAAGGAAAGTAGGGATAGCTTATGATGTGAAGGTGGAGACTATCGCTGAAGCTAGTGGAAAGACATCTGATGTGTATTTTTTCTTCTCAGGGTTTGACTGGAGCCTTCACTTTAAGTGGGAGCAGATTCCTATAGAGCAGAAGATGTCCAGAACAGATCCAACTCAGTCTATAAGGTAGCTGTATCTGATGAACTGTGTATAGCCCTCCAAATGCCTTTACTAAACCTTAACCTGTATGGCAAGGAGTGCACAAGGACTGCCATGCTGAGGACAAAAAGCCATAGTATTCACTTAATGATGATAAACTCTTCATGTTATTTTCTGAATGCATTGAGGTCTACCTACCCTAATTCTGAGAATATTACTCTCTGAATATTTTATGAATACCAATTACATACTATCATAGGCTTGCAGGCATGCCATCTCTACAAGCCACCTCTTCTCCTATATGTTTGTTTTTGTGATCTTCCTCACTCAACACTCTGAATGCCTCAGAAATCCCTTTGGGATTTTTTAATCACCTCTATCTTCCAGGTGAAGAATTAAGGAATGAAGCAGCTAAACAGTCACCCAGCAAATGTAAAGCAGACCTGGGAACTGAATCTTGCCTAGTAATTTGGACACAGAATTAACCTCCCCTCCTTAAATATGTGTGTCCAAAACCAAACTTTGTTGCCTGAAGTGCCAGCCTTGCTGCGGTCTGCATGACTCTGATGATGTAGAATGTGACAAATCCTGGTATAAAAAGTTACAGTGCTTGTCTATATAGCCAGACAGCTCCCTGTTTGTAGCATAAAAGTATCACTAAATTCCTCCTTTGTGAGTCTGTTTTGTACTCCAGAAGCAACCAGCTTGCTAACAGCAGAGCAGTACATGCAGCAGTGTCTCTCACACTGTGTCTAGCTGGTAAACAGTCATCAGACAGTGCCCCTGTCATTCCTTCACACTGTGCATATTTGTATCAATTAAAAAGATAGCATTACTCATGTAGTGCTTGCAGGACCATCTAACAAAAGGCAGGATGATGATCTAGTGAGGGGGATCTCAGAAGGCTGCTGCAGGTTCACATCCCAGCTCAACTATTTTTCTCTTTTAAATGAGGTATAATTTGTCAGGCCTGGACAAATTGTTCCCCCTCTGAAATGAAGATGGTGGTGTTACATACATGTGTGAATATTGTGTATGGGCTTGTGTTTTCTTTTCCAGAACCCCTGTCATAGCAGGAGGCATCTTTGTGATCAACAAGTCCTGGTTTAACCACCTGGGAAAATATGATATTCAAATGGACATCTGGGGAGGAGAAAATTTTGGTAAGTTTAGGATGTTTGAGGGGAGTGACACACTAATGCAGAACCACTCCCCAGTCTTCATCACCTGTCTTTTGAGAGATCTGATCTGCATGTTGATATAAGGCTAAGGACATGGTCAGGTAATCCCCATGTCGGTCAGAATTTTATCACTGTCAGCTTTGTCCAAAGTAAATGGAGGCTTTTTGCGATCAGGGCTATCGCTCTCTTACAGGCATAAGCACTATTATACAGGTGCTCCAGCAGTACAAGTAAGAAAGAGGAACCTCCTGATAGTTAAATTCCTGTTTGTTTTTGGAGAATATTCCTCCGGTCCTTCACATGACAATCTGTGTTGCCCCAGCTCTGAAGTCGACAGTCACTCCTATGTTCTCTTCTTATGCCTGTTCCTCTTTCCCAGATAAGTCTGAATTACTTTCCCAGCTTGATAGGTCAGAAGGATATTTTTCTTAATAAAACAACCCTCTTTGTAAGTGGAATTTGGGTACAAAGAGTTTCAGAATGCAAACATTTAGAAGCAGACTAGGACATCACAAACATCTGAGGAATTCAGAGGCCAAGGGTAGTCTGTCCACTCAAGTGCTGTTATCTTACAGGACATGGTACTTGTACTTAATGGTGGCACAGATATTCCAGGCATCTCTCTTTGCCCTGTGTGAAGGGATGCTTCAATGTCACCAGATGTTAGTGGCGAAAGTAAGGAGAGTATTGAGAAGAGGTTCATGGACACCTCACATATTTGGCACATTTGTTTAGAAATGATGCAGGTGGAGCCAAAGAGATAAATGCCTTACTCTGTTTTGCAGTCAACCTAAATAGACTTTTCTTGGCTAGCACTGTAAAAAAAATTATTCTGTTTCTACAGCTTCCATAAATGTCAAAATTTGTACATAAAACCCATTAAAGAAGAATTTATATGGTGTTTTCTAGCACCTGGAGGACCAATTAGAAAGAAAGAAACAGTCAGGAAGAGGAAACTTTTGTTTCTCTGAATACAGCAGGGACAGCTGCCTCTTTCAGAAATGCTCTCTGAAACCAGGAGATAATGTTTTTGGCTGATAACAGAATATCAAGGTACCACTTTTTAAAAACAAAATATCTAATAATGAGTGCTTGTGTTCTCCGTGTTCTGAGGTCTTGCTTCAGGTTAATGATATTCATGATATTAAAAAGAGGTATTTAGTGGGGCTGGCTGTGCTAGTAGCATCATCTAAGCACTGTAGGCAGAAGTAACAGCCAGCCTTTACCCAGGCATGAAGATCCCCTGTCCTGTGTCCCTCAGACTCCTCTGCACAGCCACACTCAGCTCTTTGCTGTTACCAGCCCTGCTCCAGCTGCAGAACCAGCCACTTGGCCATCCTGCCAGCCTCTGAGCTGCAACGGTGTAAAAGCTGTAAACCCCAAATACAGAGAAAGAATATTTCTTCAGGCTTTTGGTTGTTTGCTTCTGCCCACCTTGAAGCCCAGTGTTGTCATTTGGTGCATATGTTGGTAGCTTGATGCTAAGCAGAGCTCTCTGCTGTATGTGGCAGTAAGTCACCTGTGCACCCACAGCCATTCTTGCACACACAGCTGATCGCAGCCTCCACAGAACTGTTTCATTCTCCTTCATGTTGCTCTTGTAAAGCCTGTCAGTGGCCAGGTACACGGGGCTTGCCAGTTCCTGTCTTGCGTGGTTTCCCTGTAAATTTGTTGTCTCGCATCACTTGTCCCTTGTCCTGCACCTCCACTCTTCACTTGAGAGAGCAAAGCTAAATGCACAATGCTCTGTTTAATGCAGCCTGTCCCTGAGCCACATTGCCACACCACCGCTACGAGGATGGTAATGGGAAGGTATTTTAAAACCAGAATGTACTACTTCTCTTTTTTAGAGCTAATTTTTTTTCAGCTCTTCAGCATAATGTGAGGCAGTAAATCAACCAGTGGCTTCTACATTGATCCTGTTGCTGTTGCATGGCAGAGGGGTAGAAACCAACCTGTATTTGACAACTAAAAATATTAATTTTCCTTGAAATATCCAGAATGGTTAATTTAACCTCTTAAAATCCAAAAACTTTTCCATACTTAATTTTAATGTAGATTTTGTTATTAAGGAAAAATGTTTATAATGTTCTGAAACACTATTTTTACTACAAATTGCAATTCTGAGTGGAAAGGAACTGTTTGGATAAGGTCACCATTTGCAGATGAGGTGGGAGAGTGGTTCTGACTAATTTGGGTGGGTGAGATGGGACATTCCCTGCCCATGAAGGCAATTTTTAATAAACTACTTCTTTGAAACTTTTTTCCTGTGAGGAAATAGGATAAAAGAATGTATGGGAAGGGCACAGAGCCAGGCAAGCTCTACACACACAGCAGGTACATAGAAATGATCAGGCAGCAATTACCAGCTGCCTAAATATCCTTCCAGCTGGATGTGAGCTGGTAAACCCCTTTTTTTCCACTGTGACAGGGAAAAGCCACAGTGATTAAGTAATTTAAAACACATATGGACTAGGTCATGTCCTGGAAAATATACAGCAAAAAGTTCTGCTCTGCTTTTCATCATAGGGTGGATGAAAGTCCTTAATAAGCTGTTTGATTTCCATTTTCTCTTCTGTGCCCAAAGCCTGCATTTTTTTGCCCCTTCTTTAAGGAATTCTGTCACTTACAAACCTGGACATGCAGTCTGTCTGTGTGCCTAAGATACCAATATGGCATGAGGAATCCTTTCCTGGGGAATGGGCATCATTTGAAGTTACACATGCTAGATTGAGAGTTTTGGTTTTTGTTAAGGGCTGGAGTGAGTCAGAACCTCATTCCAGGAGAGCAAATACCAGCAGGACACACCACCAGACAGAAACTTAAGTCTTGGCCTTTTTTTGTTGTTTTAAAAGTCCTTCCTCTCTTTGAAGCTGGAACTCCCTGTTGAAAAGAGATTGAAATAAAAACCTCTAGGGAAGAGTCAGGGACAGACAAGAGCTAGTAAGAAATGCCCCAAAATACAGTCTAATAAAATGGGGGTTTACTTAGAAGCTAGATTAAATACAACAACCTTTCCCAGGAGCTAGAGAGGAAAGCTATGGAGAAAGATGAAGGTTGGGAAGATGTTAGTGTGTGTACATGCTTTGAAACAGCTATTAGATCTGAATACCTAATTTTTTTTTAATTTCTAAACATCAGAGTCCCATGATTTAAGCATTACTGGAGGGAGATCTCAACTGAGTAAAGTTTTTGAAGTAATTAGTCTACACAATCTGAAGCCTTTTTGGTAAGGACTACCAAACTACTCAGCTAATTTTCATTTTTCTTCTTCCTTCTCTTCTCACTACCACGTGACACACAAGTGGAAAACCCCTCCTCCAGTGTGGAAGTGATTAAATTTGCGAGGACGGACCTGTAAGCTTGAGCAAGGTCACATCTCTTCCGTAATACAAATAAGTGCCTGTACATCAAAGCTTCTGTTCTTCTAATCCTTTAACAAAATGTTGAGTTAAGCTTCAGGACCAGTGGGATTTCTTCAAGTAGCAGGATTCTCTCCGTATTTTTATAGTCACACTATTAGACTGATATCTGCTTTCAGTAGCTCCTGCAGCAGAGGCAAGTAGTGACAAACTAACCCAGTCATCCACTTTTTTTTTTTTTTTTATTAACAGAGCTAAGCAGAACAAGAATAACAAGATATTGTAGGGTAGATAACATGGAGATATGAGGTAGAGGACTGTGCTCTAGACATTGAGTTACTCCCTACGTCCTCATCTTGTCTTCTTCTTTCTCGTTGTCTCCTAAATTACTTTTCTTCCTCATGATTTGCTTTACACAGTAAATTCTTCTCTTTTTTTTTTTTTTTTTCCCCCATCCTTGTGCGGGGATGTAATGTTACAGCAGTCCAAAACAAGGTGGGAGTGGGGGTGATCTCAGCGTTGCCAAATGCCATCCTGAAGGCCTGACAGCAACCACAAAGATCTGGTCAAAGGGAAAGGTGTCTCACTGAGATGCTCAGGTGACCAAAGAGAGGAGTGGGACTGGAGGAGGCTAGGAAGCCTCCAAGCCACAAGGTTTGCCTCCATTTTAACGAAGGGAGGACAGTTTTTCTGCTCTCACCATGGCATCACTCCTCCTGGTTTTGTTATTGCAGGCGATACATGTAGAGCAGAGGAGCAGAGTTTTCAGGCACACTGCTGAAGTTGCCCTTCTTGGAAATGCTTCTAATCTGCCTGCAGCTGTGTGACTCTTGGGGTCTCTTCCAGAACTCTCTTTCCGAGTGTGGATGTGCGGTGGCAGCTTGGAGATTGTTCCCTGCAGTCGAGTGGGACACGTGTTCAGGAAGCGTCATCCCTATGACTTCCCTGAGGGCAATGCATTGACTTACATCAAGTAGGTGTTTGGTAGTGCCTGGTGGCAGCCAGGTCACCTTGATGTTGGGCATGTCTAAATAAGCCTGAATTCTTTGTTGTCTTTCTGCCTGATGACAGAGAACAGCTTGTGGCTGAGCATTTGTTCTCAAGGGAAGGATGAATTGCTTTTTTCTGTGAACAGAACTTGTTCCCTTCTCTGTTGTTTCTATTGGTGCATCTTCTTCTTTCCCAGTCTGCAATGGAGGCAGGGAGCAGTACCCCAGAGCGACCCTGGCCATTTGTGGATAGTGCTCTATGACATGTGCCTGTGTATCAGCAGTCCTCAGTCATCTCTGTTGTCTCTGAGCTGCTTCTGAGTCCAGAGATCCTACTGAGCTGTATGTGCTCTGAGACAAGCCCTAAGGACAACTTCCACTGCTGGACAGATGGGAAGAAAAAAACCAGATGAGACAAAGTGCTTCACAGTGAGAGTGGTTAAGCACTGGCGCAGGGCCCCAGAGGGTGGTGAACTCTCCATCCCTGGAGATTTCAGAACTCAACCAGACAAGACCCTGAATGACATGACCTAACCTGAAGCTAGTCTGCTTTGGGCAGGAGGTTGGATCAGGTGATACCTGGAGGTGTTTGCCAAGCTGAATTATTCCATGGTGTTATGCTAATCTGGTGAAGGGGATACTGTAAAGTAGGATGATGGTGACAGTCAGTCCAGGTGTCTCTGCAGAGGGAGTAAATGTGAAAAAATCATGGTAAACTATAGCTGTTAAAATTTTAACTTCTGAACTGAACTATCCTTGCAAGGCTTTGTAGACTTTCAATCTATATCCATCCGTGTTGAACATTGTGTTTCATGTTTGAGACTGCCCCCCACTCCCCCCTGGCAGACAGGCCTTGGGTCTGCCCAGCCAGTGCCTGCTTGCTGGGAAGGCAGGTTCTCCAGCAGCACTCAGCAAAGCATCTCCTCAATGCCCATGCAGGAACACCAAGCGCACAGCAGAGGTGTGGATGGATGAATACAAGCAGTACTACTATGAGGCCCGGCCATCTGCCATTGGGAAGTCATTTGGAAGGTAAGCTGCCCCCAAACCTTGGTAGGAGGGCTCTGGTGAGCCCCTTGCTAGCAATAAATAGGTTTGGGATCTTCTCTGGTGCTAAGTGTGGGAAACAGAGATGCTCTGAATATAGCTGGCTTGCCAGGGATGTTGCAGCTTGAGTGTCTGGCTAACAAAGTTTGATTCTAATTCACTTTATATTTCCCCGAGTAACCCTGCATAAATCATTTGTGAGCAGAAGGCTGAAGGGATCTGTAATGAGTCAATTACAGATTTATTAATCCATTACAGAATTAAAATCTACCATTTTAAGTGGGTAGATAAGAATATTTTCTAACACCACATGCAGCTGCTCTGAAAATGTGAACTATGCATAGCAGAGCTTGATCCAAAGTTCCTGTGTGGATACAGAATCCTGGGGCAAGCATAGCTACCTGGCAGATGGGGCAGGCTGCACTTGGTGCACTCCCCTCCTTCCTGATGAGGAATGGGTGGTTTGCCTGGTTTGTAGGGCAGGAGAGAGCATGGCCAATAGTGAGACATCTCATTTAGAAACACAGTCTGATTGTGACTTGTCTCCAGCACCTGCTGAGCCCACTTCTGTGCAGAATTGTGCTCCTTACAGCACCTTTGCTAAAGCTGTCTCCAGTCCACGTGGGATTCACTGTTACGGGCTTAAACAGTCTTTGTGACCCAGGAATCAGTGATGGACACCAGAACCTGGGATGAGGGAAGAGCTTGCTTTCTGTGCTAACAAACCCCTATGACTCCCAAATAAACGTAAAAAATCCCAGGAATGATATGTATCTGTGGGTTTTATCTGCCTGTGAACAAGCAACTATTGCTGTATCAGCGTAAGTACTTGGCAAATGCAGTTGTATCTCAAATGTATAGCTATGGGCACTGGTTAATGATGCGTCTCCTGGTTATTTGATGACAAGCAGGTTTGGTCTGACCCACACATGCTTTTTTTTGTTGTATATTGTACTTTATTATCATGATGCATTACATATTTTAGTACAAATAGCTTTGCCTACTTAGTTTATCTGTCCTTGAGCTGACTGCAGCAGCTGAGCTGGGGCCAAATAGCAAGTAACCCTGCTGCTTGCAAAGGAAACCAGACCATTGCATATTGGACACGGATAAATTGCTCATGTATTTTAGGGGCAAAACCTGCAGTTCTTGTTCACCCAGACTTCCTAGCAGCTTTACTGGTAGCATTGGCTGAATAAGAGCTGGAGCAGAGCTGTAGGGTTTTATTTCAGGTAATTTCCTGACCTGTAGTAACAGCCCTGTGAACCTGCATTAAAACCAGAGTTTAGAATGCAAATGCCTTTGGCACCATCATTGTCAACTGGGCCTAAAATGGACCCTCCTTCCCCACAATTTTGATGTGAATATAGGATCTAAGTACATTCTTCTGAGGGTATGGGCAGTATGATGGCCTCTGTGGGCTGAGGGTGGCAAGGAGCATGGGTACAGTTGAAAGTGCTTCCCAACAGACCCATGTACTGTTATAGCTTGAAGAGGAGAGTCCCTAGTGTCACTGCTCAGCAGGACTCCTTGAGGTAAGTTCTCTTCTTCAGCCAGCTAAAGCCAAGCAGATCAGCAGTGGGAGGACTGCTGCAGCAGTTGCTCAGATGTTAATTTTCTCCTATACCCCTCCCATTTCCCAAAACTGCTTAAGAGCAAATAATTATGTCCTTTAGGTCTGAAACCCCACCTGAACCTAGAGCTGCTGCCATGAGCTAGAGATGCGCTCTATTACACACAGATTAACTGTTTGTATATACCCGAGCACAAACACTTTCTAGGCCTTTTCAGGAGCTGGTTGTTGTGCAGATTTCATGGTATGCCTCTACAGGGGCACCCAGAGGCAGAAACGCTTTCCTGGTCCTGCAGTAGTTTTACTGCAATGTATTATCTAACACTGTAGGACCTGGGCCCTGCCGTCGTTCTGAGCCAAAGGAAGTGCAAGGTTTGCTCGCTGGAGGTGTTTGTCTTCCTTCTCTATTTCCTGCCACTTGCCTCTCTCCTCCTTTTCACCTCAGGTCACTGTTAGTGCTCTGAAACCAGCAACAGCTACGTGGGAGAATGAGTAATGGGAAAAAGTCATATAGTCTCCCTCAAACCTCCTGGCCAATCTTCACTGTTCCCCTCCCTTCTATTCACTGCCTTATCCTCAACAACCTGCCTGTGTTTCCAGTGTTGCAGACCGAGTGGAGCAGCGACGCAAACTGAACTGTAAATCCTTCCAGTGGTATCTGGAGAACGTCTACCCCGAGCTCAAGTGAGTCAGTTCTCTGCTTGTAGAAATGAAGTATCTGGGAGGTGGGTCACAATGAGAAGCCGAGCCGTGGCGGCAGCGGGCAAAAGAGACTTATGCCTGGAAAAGGCTTTCCTCTGTTCTTTTTGGTGAGAAATCTCCTGTGATTTCCTGGCTTGTATCATCACACCTCTGCAAAAGGTTGTTGCTCCTGCCTCTAGGAGCCCTGTGCTCTGCCCTACACAGTTGTGCCTCAGAGATGTGCAACAGTGGTGTTTTCAGAGGTGCGGGGTGTAGACAAGTGCCAGAGCATTACATCCCTCCCAGTTATGGCTTGGTCTCTGCCTGTTGGGTGCTCTGCCTGGAGGTACTTGGGCCAAGTAGAGCTGGACAGCCCCAGTGCAGAGGTGTGGGCGTTTCAGAGAAAGCCCTGATAGACATGAGAACCAGCTGTGCCTGTGGCTTCCCCTGCCCTGGCTCGGGGTGCAGTAGCGTCGTATCATTCCTCTGCTGGGAGGTAGCCTGGGTAGAGCTGTGTTGTTAGCACTTGCTAGCTAACACACCCTGGCAACACGTCTTTACATCTCAGTCAAACAAAGTCTGTAACTAACGTGGGTCAAGGCTAAAACATCCAGCTGTAGTCTGGCCTTGACAGATCTTTCTTCTGTTGCTACCAATGAGACAGTGAATATGTGCTAGCACGGCGGGGCAGACTCTGGAAAAGGGGGAGGCAGAAACAGCATATATCAGTGTGAATATGGCTTTTTACTGGCAATGATCTTTTCCAGAAGAGACATCACACTAAACTGCTTGGGGTATACCGAAAAATCCTGTTATACCTCCTGAAACAAAAGGGTACCAGCCCTCTGACCAAGTTCTCCCTTGACTTCTGCCTCCTCCAGACGTTTCCAGTGGATAGCATGATATTGTTCATTTTCTGTCAAATAAAGGGAACCGTGTTACGGTGAGGGGCCAGTTATGCCCTTGTACGTGTGAAAGTGCTTTGGACATTTCTGTCTATGAAGCACCATGCAACTGTCATTTTACTTTAAGGATTCCTGAAAAGGAGTTGATTCCAGGAATAATTAAACAAGGAGGAAAATGCCTGGAGTCTCGGGCACAGGATACCACAGGGAATACGTTGGCTGGCATGGGAAACTGTAAAGGGACAGCGAACAATCCACCTGTCACTCAGGTAAGGCAAGCTTCAGTTTGGTGCTTTGCTCCTGCTTCTGCCCTTTTTATTACTTGAGAATGAAGAGGCATCTCTGGCCTTGGTGGGTTTGTACAGAGGTGAATGAACAAAGAATTTGGCCATGGCAATGATTTTAATGGTAAGCAGAAAAAGAAGCTATGCCCATCTCTGAGTTCTGTTGGCTCAACAGACCTAGCAGTCAGGCGTAGAGTAGGAAGATTTTCATCATTCAAAAGCAACAGTAGTGCTTGAATGCTCAGGGGTGTGACTAGTCCGTGCAGTAGGTGTGCAGCCAGGGTTTGAGTCACGTAGCTGTTCCCGCTCAGATCATTGCTTGGGTGTACTCTGCTTCATTGACCAACGCACGAGAACTGGTCCTGGGGTATGTTTGGCTAGTACCCTGGCATGTAGTTAAGAGATTTTCCCAGGATCAGAAATGTGCCTTGGTCTGCCAGTTCAGCTGTAGCTGCGGATGGCTTGAATTGTGCTGTTTTGCAGATGCATTTCAGTATATAGCCCAAACAGAGTTTAAATAGCCAAGACCCAGCTGCAGTAATTTGGTGCAGCTCTCCTAACTGCAGCGGAGCTGTGCTAGTTTGTACCAGCTGAAGATCTGCACTCAGCCTCTTCTTTTGGTGACTGAAAGCAGCAGGGAAGCAGCCTGAGAAAGTTAAGGGTCACAGTAGGATATTTTATGCCAGAAAATACATATTCCCATCTGTTAACTGTTAGAAACTAGTTTGCAGCCAGCATTCAACATGCCATTTAATCTGACTCATTGTTCCATGTCATTACTGTTTGAAATCTCTGAAACTGATTGCATTTTATATTTCTTCCTTGGGGCAAGTATAACAATAATAGTTGATAGGGTTGAGTATCCATCTAGTGGGAGGAGGGAAAAATGAAGTGGCTTGTGCTTTATGTGTGCTGGTGATACATGTGAGTCCATGAGTATGCTTGCATGTGTTTTGCTTCGCTTGACAATCTGTGGGTCCCAGATACCTATTACAGAACATGTCCACTATGTAAAATATGCAGAAGCAATTGCATGCCATGTAAATCAGGGCTTGGGGTCCCCCCTGCTCTGTATGCCTGAATCTGTAAAGCTGCAGATCAGGGAGTTGCATGGGATCCAGGGTTAATCAGACAGCTCAGATGGTCAAGGGAGCCAGCTGCAGGCTTTGTAGTAGTCATGATGCACCAAGCCTGAGCATAAGCTTCTGATCAGGTGAAGACTTGCTGTAGTCTTCCCAGGGAGCCTTTGGTAAAGAGCTGAAGAAAGGATACAGGTTTTTGAAATATCTGATAGAAAAAACTCTTTCTCCCTCATCTGCTCACTCTTATGATCCTAATGGAACCTTTCTTTTTCTTATGCCAAAGGAGTGGGTTTTCAGTGACCCTTTAATTAGACAGCAGGACAAGTGTCTTTCCATTACCTCCTTCTCCACTGGCTCTCAAATCACACTGGAAGCCTGCAATCAGAAAGATGGCAGACAGGTAGGTACCTGTGCACCTGTTTTTAATCCCTTCATTGCCACATACCAGTGTTCCTACATCAGTGTAGCCTGCAGGGGAAAACCTAGTACTGTCAAAGTCCCGTCTGTATTCTGCGTCTCCTCTGGTGTGTTTCGTAAGCTCGGATGTATGAGATTGCCGTGACCAAAGTGGGAAGTGCAGAGCACACTAGTGTACGGGTGTCTGCTCTGCCTGGGCCCTCAGCAGCGTGGTTAGCTCTAGCTCAGCAGCACCCTGACTTTGCTCCTTGGGTACATTTATGTTCAGCCAGACTGGTGCATGGGTGGAGCACAGCATCAGAGAGGGGTAGATAAGCAGCAAATGCTTTGAGATACCCAAGGGAAGGGTGGTGAGTGCTGTCTTTTGTTTACTTATTTAGAAGTGAGAGAACTGTGTTCTTTGTGCTCTCTTTGGACATGTGAAAAGACCTTTAAAACTGAGTGGGTGCAACTCATATGAGAAATACCAGCTGACATAAAGCGCTGTATGTTCTACACAAACTGCTCCCTGAGGAAAAATACACAGCAACAGTGTTCCCAACAAAATGCAGCTCTGTGACTCTTATGCTGTCTCTAAGATGGACATGCCTGATCTGTCAGGACACATAAGTCATTTTACCTTACAGCACTAGGTAAGAGATGGCCTCTGCAATGGCCCCAGTGCCCTCACAGAGATGCGATGTGTCTTTTTATCAGAACTGGGCAAAACACAACAGGTGACAGCACAGCACTAGCAGACAGTGGACTGGGCTTGTTTCATCTCTAGTTCCTGTGCTTCCCTCTAAACCAAGAAAGAACAAGTCTTCTGTCATCTAAGGCTATGCTGTGACTCTGTGTTTTCTGGCACTTCTGTTTTTTTGATAGCCCAAAGCCAGGAGACAGCTCAGCTTGCTACCAGTCATCAACCAGCATCCTCTTCTGTTGGGTACTTTTTAATGCTACATGAATCTCTGAATTTAGTTCTTCCTGAAAGAAAGCACTGAAATCCAGTCTTGCGTGTTTATGGAAAGCCTGTGTAAACTTTCCTCTGGAGGGCTGGTTAGTGCAGAAATGTGCTGAAGAGTTGTCACCGTGAATATGCTGGGAAAACTCTTGAGTTCATATTAGCCTTGCAAGGATATCCTAGGTAGGCTGTGCTTGCCTGCTCCTTTTTCTTGTTAGTAATCACTCACCCCCTTGCTGTGTAATTAGGTCACTTCGCTTCCCCTTAGATGCCTTGCAGCATTTTCTTCCCTGGCAGCAGAGAGGACGCTAGCAGCTGCCAAAATCTGCTGTCTTTCACAGCCTCCCCTGTCATGGAAGGAAAAGGGTCTCCTGAAGCAGGGAGGAGTCCAAGCCCTACTAGCCAGAAGAGAGATTAATCCACGCTAACACAACCAAGCCCATTCTGCTGCTGGAATAGGATTTATTGAGCCTTGATGTGTTGATTATATATAAGCTCATTTATAAAGACATGCACGCACACTTAAGGATGTGAGCTGTTGTTTTCCATTACCTTATGTGAACAAACTGCACTTAAATCAAGGACTTGACCTAGCAGATGATTTAGCCAACTGACTGTGAGCAAGGATTTTGTTTAAGCATTTCAAATAATTAAGAGACTGATTTGAATCACAGCTGCCATTCCAAACTGCCTTGTGGCTGAAGGGATGAGGTGGGAGAAGTACATTTGAATTTTAATCTAATTTGCATTTAAATCCTCTGAAATGTTGGGGGGTTTTTTGAAGTCCTGAACTCTCTTTTCAGATTTCTACTTATAAAGCCAGTTCTACTTGCAATGCTCAAGTTTGCTGTGTTCTTGAGGAATGTTTTATGGTCCCTTCTTTCTATAAACACCCCAGTAATTGTTAATATTGATGTTGGATTTTAATTAGCTAGAAGTCAGTCATCTTTGTAAACTATGCCATTCCTTCTCCTGATATTTGGGAGGTTGAGTTTTAAGGAGATAGCCACTACTGTAGAAACTGTAAAGAGCGAAATGAAAGAGTAAAGCTGGAGAGAACAAATTCTCCCAGCTGCCCTACAACTTGCCTGTCTCCCTGTGGGTACTTGACAGCCCAAAGTGTGAGTGCCGTGGGGAGAGCAGTGTTTTCAAACTACTCATGGGTGTAGCCACTCCTCAGTTCAAGGAGGCTTCTCAGAAAGTCAGACGAGCTGAGTGGGAGTGGAGGAAGCAGGGGGAGTTGAACTACTTCAGAGAGGTGGAGGTGACAAGTGGGAGCCCCGAGTAGGTGGTCTGAGTGGAAGGGAGTCAGCCTGGGCAGCATGCATCATACCTCTTCTCCTGAGAGGAGATGGTGGCATGATGAAAGCCCAGCTTGGGACATCTCTGGTGTCACTGTCGTCAGAGGTCTGTGGTGGAAGACATTTGGACTTTTCTGATCCTGGATTTCATGTTTATGAGTGATGAAAAAATAAGATTTCTGACAAAAGATGGGGCACGTGATGGCTTTTGTTTTAGTGTCACCAGATTGGATTGGTTAGATCCTTACGACAGCACCATTACAGTGCTTAAAGTTGCTTTCCACTTTCAAACATACTGAATTTGTGCCCATGCTGCACAGCTGTTGTGTATTAAGTGTGTCTACAGGGTAGATAATTTTGTATCTATATGGAATACTCTAGCAGCAGCTTTACAGTATTATGAGCTGTGTCTAGCGCATTAATTCAAAACAAGTCTAGAAGTTTGCAAGTAGGAAGATATGAGACAATAGTAAAAATTTAGATAGTTTTTGGTTCTGTCAGACCATTCTCCCATGGGTTTAAAGGAACCAGGAACAAAATCTATTTGGCACCATGATCCCATTGATCATTCAACAGCAACAGCTGGCACTGCTAGCAGAAGACCAGCCAAGAGCTATTCTGCATAATCAGAACTAGATTTCAAACCAGATGGATGTTATCCATAATGTTATTTGGAGAACAGCATTTTTTAGTTGAATGCACAATAAATTATTGCCTTTAGCTTTCGTTTTGGCTCTGACTGACAGTGGGAGTGGTATTTTAATTTGTATTGTAGTGAGGACAAATAGAAGGCAAAGTGAGAGTCAGACACTAAAACAAGAGAAAGAAAATGAGAAACATTGGCACAGTATTTCCCAACAGAACAAGAAGCATGCTGAGAAATCCTATTAAACAGCCATATTTCATTAAAATGTGCTGAAGGAATGTGACCCGAGCCTGAAAATGAGGACAAGTTTTCTTGTGAGACAAACAGTATTTGAAATCCAGTGTGCCTTTGAATGTGATTGGGAAATTTTCCCCACCTTGCTTCTCAGTGTATCATATTGCCTGAAGTGCAGACAAATGCAACTTTATATACACTATCAGAAAAGAGGAGGAATGAAAACCTGTCTGTTCTGGAAGCACTTGACTCAGCATATTCATGACAATAACTAGGTAAAACAATATGGCAGTATGCCGTAGCTTGAAAGGAATTTTCAGGAGACAAGAGTTTCTCTCGGTTGTGATTCTTAGTTTTACAAATTTCAGTGCTCAAAGGGAGACAGTACTTGCTGAATGGTGTTGTGAGCTTTTCCACCACAGTCTGTCTGCTCATGTATTTGAAAGTTAGTGTTTGACACCTTCAACACCAGCTACAGGCTGCCCATGGCTCTGCAAATACATTCAATTACAACTTGCAGCATCCTTGGCCATTCTGGTTATCAGCTCTCCATACATATCTGTCCGAAGCATCTCAGTCCTAGTCAACAAAATCTGCTCTTCTCAGCTGTATTCCTTGAGCTTGGCCAACTCCACTACATTTTCAGTGTTACATCCTATTGTTAGGATCTTGAGATAAACCTTGAACTGATTGGATTGCTGGAGTTAAAAGAAAACTTTTGATTACCTTGAAGAATTACAGGGTAATTACTAGTGTAAACAACTTCAGCTCTTGTATATATTGGGTAGAAAAGAACTGGCTATTTCTGACTTTTCTCTTAGTAACTGTATGTGGAGTACTTCTATCCAGCCACCTCAAAGTACTCAGCAATGACAGATAATAAAGATGGGAAAAGAGCTTTACAAAAAAGTGGGGGAAAATTTGGTTAACATTGGGGAAGAGGATCAAGACACAACATTCTAAAGGAAATGTGCATTCTTTTTTTTTTTTTTTTCCATCTCTACTCCAAACCTGTTGTGACCAGTACACTGTATTATCTCCATCTGCACAAGAAATAGAGACCAAGAAGGATTTTAAAGCCAAAATTTTTCAGATTGTGCAATGCTTATATCTTCGAAAAGCTTTCCTTCCAAGTACAGGCAAGTCATAAATCTGGGCGTAGGAGAGGAGAGGACTCCCTGTCATGTTTGGCTGTGTATGCAGAAGGTCTGCTGTGTTTGTTTTTCCTAAAGATGGGAATCATAATTGTCATTTAAAAGTTAGCTGTCGAGGCTCCCCTTGTGGTCTGTGGAGAAAGCTGAGCTCTCCCAGGTGCTTGTACCTTGCACCCCTCCATAAGTATGTCACCAGGTGACTGGTTTAGACCAAGTTGTCCAGCTCTGAGATGGCTGACGTTGGGAGATGAGCATCTTATCTCCTGTTCCCACCCATTCCTACTGCCCACCCTCCTCAAGGCTCGGAGATATGGTGTGTCCCTGCAGGGCTAGGTGTTGGACTGTCCTTGGTAATCCTGTGGCCTGACAGTCAGGCAGGGTGATCCTGTGAAAGGTTCAGGTGCATTCAGGGGAGTTGCTCTGGTATCTCATGGAGGGCAGCAAAAGAAAGGGTAGATTCCATCATTCCAAAAATATGATTTCCATTGAGATGAGGAGCCCTACTTCAGCTTTTATTGTCAGTGCAGTTTATAATAGCTCCATACATGGTACCTCCCTGCAGCCTGGATGAGCCTTACATTTGACTCTTGTCACCTTCTCAGTGTTCCTTCTGCCTCTTCCCCATCCTTGCCCCACTTTCTTTTGATCATAGGGATCTGGGGTGATGAAATGCTGGGCTATCCAGTGGTGTGGCTCACTGGGAAGCTGATTGATTTGGTGTAGTTTGTTAGCAGCAGAAAATGTGCTCTGGTAGATCTTTGCTGGTGTTCTGCTGTGTCTGTTGCTGTAGGCCCTCCCTACAGACATCACAGTGGGTACCTGCTCAGCATGGAGAGATGACATGGCAGCAGGTCTCTGATCTGGAGGAATTAACATGAGCGAGCCTCCCAGTGGTGCTAGTTTTCTCCTGAACAGCTAGGGGGGAGAAGACAAGCAGTGTCTCTTGGTAATTGCGCTGGTCCTCCATCTCAAATCTCTTAACAGCATACTCCTTTACAGCAGGGTCTTCTGGTGGGCTATGGGGTGTGTGGAAGAGACAAATGGCAGATGTTCTGTAGCACACATGCAGGGGAAGGTGAAGTCTGGGAATTCACAAGTGCAGAGAGGCAGGGAGAGGGTGGAGGGCAAGGAAGAGTTTTCCTTTGCACAGTAGGTGTGCTTTGGAGAAAGTCAAGAGGCTCTCTGCTGGAGTGTCTTTGACCCTGGGACACAGCGGTGGGGAGACTTGTGCAGATGTCACACCAGCTAGGCACAGTACGCTGCTTTCCAGTGGAGACGACCTCCTGCTTTCCACTCCATATCTTAACAGCTCCTGCTTTATGGTATTAACTCTTCCTCAGCTCTTTGTGGAGAGACTTCTGCCAGATGAGAGCCAGGTGGCTCTGGGACCTGTGTAGGCAGGGGATCACAGCAGCTGGTGAGGGCATTGCAGTGCACAGACTGCTTTATATCTTCTTCTCCATCATCGCTACATTCCTCTGCCTCCTTACCTGTTAAAACCAGCTTCTTCCTGCTGCTCAAACAGCGGTGCACCTTCAGTGGTATATCCTGTCAGGCGGGGCGAGCAGTGCTGGCACAGTGGTCCTGCCTCTGGTTATTTAGTCTTGAAGGAATATGTGACACAGGAGCAACAG
Source organism: Falco punctatus (assembly GCF_963210335.1). Taxonomy (NCBI): domain Eukaryota; kingdom Metazoa; phylum Chordata; class Aves; order Falconiformes; family Falconidae; genus Falco; species Falco punctatus. The sequence goes on from NC_137587.1 coordinate 21,053,349, forward strand.
ATTACTCTGGACTTTGCAACCGCCCTGCCCTCCAAGAAACATAACTAGCACACAGATCTAGAGGAGAGCTGCCAGCAATTTTTGCACAGAACTGGATATCTTAAACCACACAGCATATGACAATATTTGCTGTGTCACCCAAGGATTAAAATGTTGGTAGGTTTTGATGCTGTCCAAATATTACAGGGTATTTTTTATTCCTTTTGCACATAATTTCTGCAGTAGCCTTTTGGTCCATGAGTGTATCAAGCTGTTTCTTTTTCTTCATCAGTCTCATGGGTTAGCCAAAACATCCTCATAATATTCCTTAGCTGTTTACTGACTGAGCACCCAGACCCTAATTCTAACTGGGTCATCAGTGTGACTGAAGAGGGTGATGGGAAAGTCTCCGGGTCTGGAGCACTCCATCCAATAACTAGCTGTGCCCCACTGGAGGGAAGTGGCACAGCCTCACCTGGGAGATCCCAAGTCCACAGACCCATTTCTGCTTTTTTCTCTTCACTAGTAGCCACAATTGGCCCAGTTCTGTCCAGCAGGGATGGAAGGTACAGCCCTTTCCCAACAGATTTTACAATTCAAAGTTAGGACATATGATTTGTTTCCCAGAAAGCAGCACAGCCAAAGTGGACCTTTAGGAAAGGGTTGTATCTGGGACCTTGTAGATACGCTCGGAGGGGAGCAGACCCAGAGGACAGCACTGCAGGAAGCAGAGCAATATGTACAGAGAAGCTATCAAATGGACACTTGCAAACTGAAATGGTGATGGGGCAGATAAGATTATGAAGAAGGACCAGCTGAGAAGGGTGCAGCGCTATGAGGAGCTTTCAGTGTAGTGCTGATAAAAGTATTGAATTTGATGAAAGAAGAGATGAGGAGATGTGGAAGAGAGATAGATATGATCTAATCAAGCAGCAAGGAGTGTGATTTTTGCTTTCTGTGGATGTATTGCTTTCCACATTGGGAGAGCTTTCAATGTTTTGCTTTATATGGATTGGAAAGAAACCATAGAAGAGTTTCAGGTTTTGACAGTATCTGGGTGCCTAGAGAAGCAGGACAAAGAATGGCAGGGAAACTGCGAACATAATATGCTTTTGAAAATGCTACTATTTGCTGATTTTTTGTGATGTTTGCCTTCTAGATGTTCCTGAATGTCTAGCCTTATAATTCAACTAAACTCAGACTCCAGGTATTGTTACTGCTAATACAAGAAACCAGTGCTTTGGAGATATTGCCCATACCCAGATTTTCAGTCTTCCCAGTTGCTGGAGTTTACTTCAGGTTTATGCTCAACGTTTCTCCTTCAGGCAGCTCCTGAAGGAGAGGCACAATTTCATGGTTAAATGGAAGTAATAGCATGTTTCTTCTTTGTCTTCTCACAGAAGTGGAAGATGAAAGGCAGTTTCATTCAACACTTCGTCAGCGGTCTCTGCCTGGAAAACCAGACCAGGAGAGTGGTGACCAACCCTTGCCAAGCAGGTGTACCTGGCCAGCAGTGGGAGCTGCTACAAGCAACATGATGGTAGCACAGAGATCTCCTTGTTTCTCTGTGCATGAGACTTTGGGAACAGAGGGGGATTGGGAAGGGAGGAATGATTTTATATGTCTGACCCTAAGTGTTTTCATTGTGCCCATCAGCAAGCCACCATTTCAGCTGAGCACTTGGTGTTTTTGAGCTTTTCAAAGAAGCTGGGGGTGAGAGGGAGATGAGGAGAGTTGTTGAAATCTTCCCATCTGTTGTCTTAAGTTCTCCTTTGTAGCTGATGTCCATGCACAGCTGCACCTAGAGAGGAGGGAGGACCCAGCCCAATACCTGGAGTGACCAGAACTGCCTTGCAGCTCTCCCCATCCATTCCTTTCTCTGCACCCAGAGTCCACGATGATGCTTGTACAAACATTGGTAGCTCTTTGGCTTTCCTGGCTTTTCCCTCTAACATCATGCATTGTTTATGCATGTGTGTGTCTCGGTGAGGACTGGCCAGAAGAAGAGTCACCATGATGAGTGAAAGGGCTGGAAAGGAACTAGCAGACCCCAGGAGCAGGTTTGTAACCTCTTTGTGGTTGTCCCGTTCCTTCATCTGCCTGCAGTAGCCTCCCCACAGCCACATGGGCTGAGGTTTACACAATGCTGACAAGAGAGCTGGAAAAGGAACAATATGTTTTATCAGCATAACCAGGGGTTGTTTAGGGGACTATTCCCTGCTGAATTCCTGCTTTCAGTTTTTCACAAGTGGAAGGCTAGCCCTGCCTCCACAAGTGATCCAAGCCTGCAGGCAGCGCAGCTGGACCTAGGTTCAGGGTACCACACTCCTGAAGAGCTGGTCAGAGATGGATGCCTACAGTTTGGGATGCTGGGGAAGCTGGGACCATTCTCTGGCGGCTCTTTCTCTGGTGCTACCAGACACTGCCCACTGCATCCCACACTGAAGGTGATGCACAGAGCTGTGTGGGCAACGCACACTGACAGTGCCGCTGCACTTGTCTCAGGCCTGTGGCAGGAGCCCTCCCAGTTCCTGGCTGTGAAAGGCAGAAGGGCACAGCCCCTATGTCATTGCAGGCTTCCCGCTGCCGGCTAGGCAAGAGCACAGCCCTCTTGCTGGCTCTGCAGGGCCCTTGTGAACACAGGGTGGCATGACAAGCCACCCAATCCTGCTGTCTAGTTGCTTTTTACCTGCTCTTAGAAAGAGGAGGCAAAAAGGCCTGTGACTGCTCCCATTGCAACACCCAGCTCTCCTCCCTGTAGGCACCCTGGGGAGGTTAGCTGGTGAAGCTGAAACTGCCCCATGCACAAATGCTGTCACAGTACAGGCCTGCCCTGAGAGATTGCTCCTTTGTGTTCTGGAGATACCAAAGACAGCTCTAGCTGGCATCCCAGTCCTGCTCCCAGTTACCAGTTGGTTGTAGCTGAGTGTGGGTTTTCAGACTTGCCAGGGTAAGTTTACCTATTCAAATTAAAAAAAAAAAAATAATAAAAAATCCCACAACCTTACCTTTTCCTACTAGCTCTGTTAAATTCCCCTCTTGGACTGGGTTTTGTAAACCAGTCCTCTTCTCCAAGAGCCTAGCAGGGCAACCAGATGTGGGGCCTTCAGGAGGCAATTGATTGCCTGGATTCTTTCTGATCTGGTGTAGAAGAAACAGGATGTTCATTTGGATTCTAACAGCTGGCTGCTTTTGATCATGTCTCTATCCCTTTTTAATTCTCTTTCCTAGCTTGGTATTAGCCCAAACAGTTGACAAAAGAACAGATACTGTTCTTCAAATGTTGCATGCGCTCAGAAGTGTTTGTGTGAGAACTGGAGGATTTGTTTTCTGTCCTCGGTTCTTTATTTAAAAACTAAATCATTCATATGGCAGGAGCTCTTTTCCTGTTTCCCCCTTCACTCTGACATCAGCTCACTATCTCGACACCAATTAACCAGATGAATGACCTGCCCAATCTGTGAAAACTCAGGAGGCAATTCCCTTTGGTCCCAAGCGTACAGCATGGTGCAGCCACACTTCTGTGTGGCAAGAAGGGCACTGACTCTGCAGAGATTTCTCTTTTCCTGTATAGAATTGCTTTGGGCCTGAATGACTGAGGCCAGGAAAGAGCAGAGAAGGAAAGAAAATAGAAGGAACAGAAAGAGGGCAGGAAAGACAAATCCACTGGGGGAGAGATGCCATCCTACTAGCAATTGCTTTTCTATACAAGAATATGCAGGAGATGCTGCTTCCAGAACAGCATCATTAGGCAGTGGGAGACAGGGACATTCAAGTTCTCACATACTTAGCTTGAAAAAACTTGATGCAAAGACAGATGAAAGGCCGTTGAGCAGGTACTGTACATAAGCTCTGTATACGATGAAGTGCTGAAGGGTTATGTATTTTCATCGAAATGCATCGTAAGTGCACGATCTGAGCTTCCTCCATTTCACTCACCAGCAGCTTAAGGGTTGCATCTAACAGCATGTTCACTCCACCACCAGGTACTGCTTCCTTCCTCCTTGCTCCCACTGTGTGCGCAGCTTTCTTGCAGTTCCTTCTTCAAAACTGTGCTAGGAGTAGGACCCAGCTCCTCTACAAACAATTCTCATGACCTGCAGACCACGGAAGCTTTGCTCTCCAAGCTGTGGGCCAGCCCTGGTTCAGAGGGCTCGTGTCAGCACACTGGCTACTGCCCTTGACTTTGTGTTGGCTCCAATGCTGGAGGCACCTCCAACGCAGTGGAGGTACCTGGACTAGCTGTGCTGATCGGTGCCTCTCCCTACTGCTTACCGCCCGGCAGAGTGCGAGCTGGCCTCTGTTTGGGGCTGTGAGCTGGGGCAGCTGAAGACTGGACCCTCTCCTTCTTCAGGTGCCCGAGCCTGGGGGAGAGAAGGGGAAAGGTAGACATATGCTAGATGTCAATAACTTAAAGTGCTCCTGGAGCTGGGGGCTACCAGAGTCCTAAGTCTGTGGTTTTGGACATGTTCTCCTGAGGTCACTTCCCCACTGCTTACTCTGCTGTCAGCTAAAGCACTGCTCACAGGACCTCCCCGTAGGCCCAGTGCTGACATCCCCCCACATCATCTTCTGGAAGCCATTGGTTTTCAATGGATTTTAGCAGTTGCTGACAGGGAGGTGCATTACAAAAGGTTTTTTTTCAAGTGTGGGCAAACTAAGCTTCTCCTCAGAACAAACAAAGTCTTGTCCAGATTCATTATTAACATACTTTCCACTTCCCCTGCACTGAAGAGAAGGAGGAACTGTGTTAATCTGCGTTTTTTTCCCCCAAGGTCCACGCAGTGCTGTGTTTTGGAACAGGACTCCAGTGGGGTTTTTGGAAGCAAACTGGCTGAGCCCTCAAATTTGGCCCAATGATTTGTGTCTTTAGCAGTCAGAAGAAGCAGCTGCTCGCCCTTGTTTCCCTGTTTACTTTAAACAGCCCCCTTGACTGTCAAGACAGAGCATTTGCATCGGTAATACCTTTCAAGAAAACTGTTACTGTGTCAGATGTTTTTTCATGTGCTGTGAAACAGTGGGGGTTTATTTAAGGGGAGCTGAAACTGCTGTTGTAAGAAATAAATTTCAAAAAGTTTATTTTCCCCACTCACTTGTAAGTTGCACTTTGCCAGATGTAATTTATGTGGAGCCCAGATTTGTTTTCCCTTTTCTTGAAGAAAGCATGTGCCAGAATCTGTTTAATGCCTGGAATAAAATCCACTTCGAAACAAGTGTTTCAGCCTGGTTTTATTCCCCATTACTTCCTATCGGAAAAGAGACTCCATCCTTTCTTGCCTGTTCCCTGTCTCTGTCTTTCACTGGGTTTGTCTCCCCAAGACATACATGCCCCAGTTCTTTGCACGGGTTCCTGGGTTGCTTCTAGGGGGATACTGCAGGAGCTGGTGGAGAGATTTCTAGGATACAGTGGTATATCAGTTGAAAACGACTGAAGAATCCCTCCTCAGCTGGCTAGGTGGGAAGGCATCCTTTCTGGCCAAAGTTAAGAACAGTTAATGGACTGGCTTTTACATGCTGAAAGAAATACCTGGGAGTGGAGGGATTTAATTCTTCCCGTTACTCTCTCCTTGATCTTTTCTTCAGGCTATTGGCCTGCCTATTCCTTACCAAGCCTCCCCCAACGGGCTGTCTTCTGCCCCTAGCTTGAGAGCAGGGAAGCATCACCACCCACAGATGTCTCCTAGCATATGTGATGCTAGGCATCAAATACTGTCACTCTCCAGGCAGGCTGGTAGGCTTTCCTAATCTCACCTTACTTTAAAAAAAAAAAGACCAGCCAGCAATGTCAATTTGGAGGCTTTTGAGTTTAAAATACAGGCTTAACTGCCTGCTAGTTCACCTATAGAGCCTTCTTCAAACTAGGCTTGCCTAGGTCTGCCTCTACAAAAAGTAGCTGTGCCAGGGTCTCCACCTAGGGAAGGAGGGGGAACTAGGGCTTCCCTGTGTTGCCTGGTCATGTATCTGATGTTCGACGGCTATGGGAGCTCGATAGAAAGGAAAAGAGCTGGGGCTTTTCTCTTAGTGCTGCTTCCGTAGCAGGACATCAGTTGGGCTGTGTCCCTGGAGTCCTGCCATGCAGGCACTGAGTGATGACTGCCAAAGTGCCCTGGAAACCAGGAGATTCTCAGGCTGTAATGATGGCTCGGAAGATTTTAATTAGTCCTGTCTAGGAAAATGAAATACTGATCTTCTGAAGAGCCAAACTGTGGGGGTTGGGGGCGGGGGGAAGGAGAAATGGGTGAGGGATGGGTTACCCTCCGAGGAGGACAGGGATAGATACGCAGTGATCTGGCACTTAAATGAGGTAGAGAAGAGTTTGGAATAGAAATACTTGCATCAGAGGGGACGAGAACCAAGTGTGGGGAAATTATAGGGGAGTAATTTCTTTGCAAAAGGTTGAAAACATGGAAGCACGCAGTTGGGTCAAATTCAGTAAATTCTTTTGTCTCAAAAGGCAAATCAAGCATTGTTTGGATTTGTTGTGTTTTGTTTTTTGTTGTTTTTTTTTTTTTTTAATGTACTCAAATAGTTCATTTTAGCACTCACAAAGCAGACTATTTTCTTGGAAACAGAGATATTCTCCAGGCTACGTTCGGTAAGACAGGTGCTAGGCGATACCATTTTTCTGCAGTCTGTTAAAAGGGACTTGCCTGATACAGAGACCTTATGTGATTGTCTTCATTCTCAAAACCCTCTGCTGTTGGGCTGCCAGGTGTGTTGAGGTGGCTATCCCTATCCCTCTGATTGGACTTTTTCAGTGTTTTAGAAGTACGTACTAATTGCAGAAGCCCCTGGAAACCTGACTGCTGCCCTTCCCTCAGGCAAGCGTCCTAACACGCTTCTTGCATCCTTACTCTTTCGATCTGGCACTGCTTGGCCCACACAGCTGAAGAGCTCCTGATTCCCTCCCTCTTACAGAGCCTAAGATTCATTCCTTCATTTTGACTTGTGACCATTTTAAGCACAAACGAAGAAGCCCCAGAGAACTGCAAATGCTGAAATTAGATGTTTAGATCTACCTGAAACTAAACCTGTTTTCAGGCCAGAATGAGGGAGCATTTCTGTGCTGGAAATGACACTGGGTAAGTTAGTAAGTATTCAGACCTGCCTATTTTTGAGTCAGGGATGTCCCATTTGAATGGAAATAGTGGCTTCTGCTTGACATATCAATGAAACTTGTGCTTTACGAGTCATTAAAATAGATCCCACTTCATCTGTACTGCATGGTGCAAAAAAACCCCCAGAAGATAAATAATACACTTGGGACAAAATTGTGTTATAATGTGATTTTGGTGGAAACCAGCTTACGTGGTTTTGATTTCCATGGAAACTAGTACAGCAATGCTGCTTACCACTGCCTGCACTGGGGCTGAGCCTGGCAGTAACAACAGTAGTGGTGTGTGGGTGATGAGGTGACCAGCGCTGAGAGGGATGCACAAATTCATGAGCGTGAACTGAACAAAATGGGGTCACTGACCTAAAAAGCCCCCCATGGGTCCCTAAGCACCTCCTCATCTGTCTCAAGTTTCTTTTCCCAAGGGCTCTTCTCCCTGAATTTTGTGGTCAGAGCCCAGGGCTGCTGTGCCTTCTCCCCATCTCCATCTCAACTGATGGGTGGATCTCAGTACCACCTTCTCTGCAGCAGCCTGAGCTTCCTGCAAGCGTGCTGGCTGCTGGCTCCTCGGGTGGTTGTGAGCTCTCACAGGCTTCACCTCAGCTCTGGAGATCTCCACCTCACACCTTGGCATGTCATGTCACTGCCCCATGGGGCTGCCGTGGCGTCTCCTGATGGTTATTTAGTTTTAACCTGTAGACCTGCTGCTGTCTTACGTTGGTTTCCCTTTAGCAGCTGGGTGACCAGAACTGGCCCTGCGGTATAGCTGTATTTAGGAAGAAATCACAAAGGTTTTGAAGTGGTGGGGCAGCTGCATGCAAAAGAGAGAAAACAGCTTATTTGAAGAGGTGAATTGCACCAGTGTGTGTGTGAATTTCTTTACCCACCAAAACACCTTGTTTTGCAGTCCTCCCAACATAGAATGGGGACAAACCAGAAATCGTGTCAATGCTGGTATATTTTGAAGGTGATGATTTGCATTTTGACCTTGCTAAAGAGAAGCAGCATTGTTCCCCATGCTGTGCCAGGCAGAAAAGCAGTGGCAGGGGAAGCGCTGAAATAGGTATGAGGGCACTCAAATGTGGCCATAGTTTCCAGAGTATAAAAAATGGGAAGGCAGCTGGTGAATGCTTTTCAGCTCACACAGGAGTAGTGCAACAGGGTAAAGAAGAAAAGTGTGTGAAAGGAGCAGGAGTCTTCCTTTGATGGCTGGAGGTGTTTCTAAGACAAGACGACTGTGGGTCAGACTCTGAGGACAGCAGAGACCTGTCTCTTGTTTCTAATCCCTGCTGCCCCCAGCCCTTCAGGGGACAGCGTGGCCTGTGCTGGGTAGCCAGCAAGGCTTGGAAGAAGTGTGAATTCCAAGCCTTGCTCCCACCAGAGGGATGCTACGTGGCTGGCAGCGGGGCTGCAGCAGAAAGTGGGGCACCGGGGTGAGTTGAGGTTGATGGCCCATCCCAGATGTTGGACCCAGTTGCACCCACCTGCTTCTCTCCTTGGATCTTTCTGAAACAGGTCTCCTGAGTCTTGTTTCTCAGGATCTCAGTGAGGATCAGACAGTCCAAGACTGGCCAGGCCTGAACTAGAAGATCTTTTCCTCCCCTCGTCCCAGTGATTCCTTCCCTTTTTAAATAAACACAGGAGCCACCAGTGCTACATCTGGAAATTCAGTGGAGAACACATAACAGGGACAGTTAATCCTGAGTTTTACCTCATCTTACCAAGGGACAGAGGAAAGAGGATATGTTCTGCTTCAACTGTGTTTCTCAGTGACTGCAGACCAGTCACATCAGTTCCCAGTACTCCTTTCCCTTCTCCAAACTGGGAATGGTTCCATCTGGCTGCCACTTTAATTCAGCCACCTTAGAAAAGCACTTTCTACCGGGCAAAGAGGGACCATTTCTGTTATTGGTGTTGCCTCATAAATCTTCTCCCGCAGGTTGTTTAATTCTTCGTGGAGTCCTTCCCTTGCTCGAGCAGCCCGAGTGTGCGGCGCTGGCGGTGATGCTGCGGGATGCCAGCCCTCGCTCGGGCGCCAGCTCAGCAAGCAGCGCAAGGTGCCTCAGCCCCTGTGCCCCTGCTGGGGCAGTTTGCCCCTGCTGATCTCCGTGCTGTGCTGACTGCAGCAGCGACCTGCCCTGCGGCTGCTGCCTGCCCGCATCCTGCCAGCCAGGCAGGAAAGCAAAGGTGACATTCTTGCTCCATTTAGTCTGTGTGTCTTTTGCCATCATCTTCACTAACGTCTGCTTTTCTCCTTTCTGGTCTTAAAACAGACTTTATGAGTGAGGCGACAGAACAGAGAAACATTTTTCTTACCAGAAATTGATGGTAGGCTTTCCCCTCACCGCTGCATTTTTCCTTCTCTTTTTGCAGGGTTGGGGGGGAGTGTTACTCACTAGCGTGTGCACTTGTCAGATTTGGGAAACAGACACAGTCTGATCATTGTTTTTGTTTGGATTAAATTTCTGATTGAGCATTTTAATGCTGCTGGCTTTAAGAAATGCGAGTGGCTGGGAGAATGCCGTGGATCAGCAGTTGCTGGTTTTGTGGCAGAAGCAGCAGTAGAGATCTGCCCCGAGGCAGGTGAGACTGAGCGGGCTAGAGGGGAGCTCGGCAGTTATGCTGCCTGGCATTTCTTCAACAACAGACACAGGGAAACTAGTACTAAAACATCTAAATCTTGAAGTGGCTACAAGGAAGGAGAGAAACACCTAATTCTTGGAGCAGGTCTACCTTCTGTACTGACAGTGTTCAGGGGATGCTCTATACAGATCCTTCCTCAGTGTCCAGCATCACCTCTCTTCCCCCTTGAAATGCCCTACCTGTCTCTGTTTAGCTGCATTGCTGCTCAGTACACTGATATTTCTCCCCATTGAAGTCATCTTCATGACAGTTGCTGTGTTGAAGGCTTGATTGACTATGTGGGCTTTATAACATCATCTGGACTGTCTCTGCTGCTGAACATGCTGCAGGTTGGGAAGCATGTAAATGGTGTTTCAGCCACCCCAGACACGGGGGGACCACTTTGAGGCAGAAGTAATTTTTTTCTAGGTTGTTTCTCAGATTTTTGAGGGAAAATAGCAAGCTGTAGCAGAGACTTGATTCCAAATGGCTGGATTTGCTCAGCCTAGTGTCTTAGTCTTGCAGGCTGCTTGTCCTTTTGGCCAACCCTGAATAGCTTTAAACCATCCCCTAGACCAGGCTTATTGGCGCAGGGTAGCACAGCGCAGCCCGACTGAGGGCTGAGATAGTCCACTGCCACAGAAGAGTTCAGTCCCTTGCTTAGCAATTGCTCTTACTCCTGCCATCTCTGGGATTTTCATGTGAGCCTTCACCTCCAAGGGTCACTCAGCCTGTGAGAGCTGATGCTGCTGCAGCCATAAATGTCTGTTGATGAAAACAGGTATTAAATATGCAGCAGATGTAGCCAAGTCTAAAAGCATACCAAGGGGTCTTCTGCTTGGGGTTAAATTACGGAGTGCAAATGTTCAGGCTGCTTCTTTCACAGCTCCTCTCAAGGCTCAGTGCAGCATGTTGTAGCGTTTTGTATTTTAACTCCCTTAAATGCTATTGTGCGAGATTTGTTGTGTGTGTTTGTTTAACTAGAGGCTACGTGTTATAATGCTGTTGACAAGGACAAGCAAATGATGTCAAAGTCCCTCTAATTATCCCAGGCTGAAGTGTCACCTCTGCTTTCTGTCTGAGTAGATAAAAGCAACGTTCATAGAGACCCACTTAATACTGGAGCATTTTTCAAGGCAATCAACTGCTCCAAGCTCTTTCCCCCCAAGCAATCTAAATGCTAAATAGATCTTTAAAATAATTACTATATCTAAGATGAAGAGCCATTTTCCCCTGCAAACACCTGATGCTCATTAGCAATGTTTAACGTGTCACACATCACCTCTGTTTAAACATTTTTGGCAGGACTTTGTCAGGTGTCTGCAAGTGCTGAGCCTGTCTATGCTGAAGAACTTGGGGAAGCCTCCTGAGCACAAATCCTTTTTCCTGAGGGAAAAGGGGTCTGGACTTCTATGAAACTCTTCCCTTCCCCCCTCTCCCCCAGCTTAATTTGGATCTTATTAAAAATAAATATTGTCAGTGAACAACACCAGCCTGGCATCAGCCTAGGTCGGGTCCACGGATCAGAGGTGAGCTTAGCCCTGAGGAGCAGGGTGGCAGACAAGCTGGCTTTAACCTGCCTTCGCAGCCTCTCTTTCCCAGGGCAGAACAGGACACAGGCAGGTCACTGGTGGCTGCCTGCAGCATCCGAGAGCCCTTGGCAGGACCCGCAGCTGCCAGTGAAGCCATAGCCCCTTTGCCCAGGAACATCCGTCGCACAGGTGGAACTATGAATCCCGCGGGGCTGCCGCAGGGCTATTCCAGGGGCTTTCCCAAGAGCAGCAGAGCCTCCTGCTAGGGGCAATCCATAGGAGGGGTCTGCTCACTGCACCTCATATGGCTGCCAGGAATCACTCCCACCCTTGTACCAACGCAATCTATCAATGAAGGAACAGACCCTCTGGGAAACTGGGGTTGCTCAAAGTGGAGTTTTGGAAGGCATTCTTAGCTCTGCCTGCTAAACCTGCTCTGTCTTATGCCTCACCTTATAATAAAGATTAATTTGGACAAAGGATGCATGATGCTAGCCTGGTGGTTCAAGAGCTTTCTGTCTCTGGAGCAAGGCCTGGAGCCTGAGATTGCTTCAGGAATTATTTTGCATTTTTATTCTGTAACCATTTAATTTCAAGTTCATAAACACCCTTTGGAGCAGTGCCTGGAATGCAGGCTCTTCCTGCCATGCAAATGCCCCAGCTGCTGCTAGAAAAGTGTAATTACTTTCCCCCTGGTGCAGGTCATCTTCAGATATTCCATACCAAGGGTTTCCAAAGAGCCTCACCATAAGATGTTCAGTGTTTTGCCTCTTAATCCCTCCTGCCAGCTCCAGACAAGTCTATACAGCTTGGTGAAACAGAGCAAGCAGTGGCTGTTGTTTTATTTTTACATTTATTTGCAATGGCTGGGCTCTGAAAAGGCTCACCAAATCAAGGGAAATGGAGCAACACCGTGTTTATGAGTTCCTTTAGCACTTATGCACAGAGATGGTCTGAACACAGCTGAGACTAAAACACTTCTGTAGGTGTTGGAGCAGGTCATGAATTGTTAAGTCTGAGATATACATGTTGGAGGTAAACCCAGCTTTGGACAACAGCTGAATAGAGGATTTTGGATTCCAGTGTGAGATCTAATAATTAAAATCCCACTCTTTGGATCTGAGCTTCTGGACACCATCATCCAGGGTACAGCCCGGAAGAGTTTGAAATCATCTGACTTTGAGCCCTATATTTTGGCTGGGGTGCCATACATCACTCTTAATGCACGTGTCTCAAGGTTCTTATTCAAATGTCTCATTTGACTAATGTGTGCTTCATTACCGCAGGGGTTCTTTATCCTGTAATACACTGCAAACAAGGCTGAAGGTCTTGAGTCAGTGGGGTCGATGGGACCCTTTTGTGGGTTTGCATGGTAATGCTATCATCTGTGACCCCTGCGAACTCAGAGCCTCTAGGCACCATGCCCATCAGTAAAACACATTACAAAGTCTCAACGGGGTTTTTTTGGCATTGCTCAGAGGAAAAGCAAGCACTGCTGTAGAAACCTCCTCTGAACTAGGCAGTAGTAAAACCTGACCCAGAGGACTGTGAGTATATGTGAGAAGGGTTATTTGGGGGCTCTCCCTCATACCCCAGGGCCCCCACCAGATGATCTGTTCAATCACATCTTAATCTGGCCATAATCCCAGTAAACTAAGGAAAAGGAACTGGCAGGAAAAGCTTGGTGCCTGCTGTAGCCATGAGTGACCAAGCAGTTCCTGAAAGCTGTGAAAGGTTTTAAGGGGATCAATATTCTCTGTGCTCTTATTTCTAATTGAGCTTTATTGTAGGGCTCTGATTCATGTAGTTCATTAAATGGACTCAGATGGACTTTCTATAACCCAGTTTATGCTCCTACGGCACAGGGTCAAAATAGCAGCAGCAAGTAATTGCCAAGGCCCCTAGAACTCATCTGGAGAAATAACTGCAGGAGTGCTAAAGCATTAGACTTCAAAGAAACACGGATGTGGCTAAATCAGTATTATTAATTGCATTTAAGTTTACAAAGAAAGTTATCTGCCATGTTAAGGGTCACTTTAAAAACCACTCAGTGCCATGAAGTGGGTATTTCAACTAATTTGTAGTACCACTTGCACTCTGGGGCAAGTATTTTCTGCGTCTTCATGGAGCCTGTGAGTAAACAGCTCCTAAACATCAACTGTGTCAGCTAGAGTTACACCGTCTCCAGTTCTCTCATTCTCATGACACCTCCAAAACACCAACCTTGTGGAAACAATGAGGAAAATACTTGGGAAATGCATGAAGAAAAATGCTACCTATTGCAACTCCTTATCTACCTTAGGTCTGCACAGACAGTTTCATCTTCCCTGCAAAACATCTGTGGAAAACATTAGTCAAGTAAAAAAAAAAATCCAACACAAAACCTCAACATAGAGCACTTATGTGTATCTGATTGGATAAAAGTGCCACCTGGTCCATTAGCCTGTTTCTGTCAGTGACCCATACCAGGTGTCTAAGGGAAGATGTAAGGACAGGGCAGTGGGAAGGTCCTACTCTCCCAAAATGCTCTCAGGGCCCTCAGTAGCTCCTGATGCATTGACATCCTGAATTAGGGAGAACATCCTTGCATTTAACAACCATTGGTGGGTTTTTCTTTATGGGGCTTACCTAAGTAAGTAGGAAGCAGGGTGTGTTTTAATTGTCAGAGGATCTTCTGCATTAACTAATTAGCACCACTTGTTACTAGTTGGGCTGAGTGTCAGCTTTTGATGGAAGGTAGGGCAAGAGATATCAGTTAGGTCAATGCATGGGTGAGGAGGGAAAGGAAGAATTGGACCAAAGCGCTTGGCATTAAGCTGCTCAAATGGTACTGGGCTGGGACCTGCATTTTACTTGTACGTTACTTCAGGAGCCACAAGAGAGCCTGGGTAAGTCACATGGGTTGTTTTTTCAATCTGCATTATGTGTCAACCACCTTTGAGGCTGGCTCTCCATTGTCCTTGTGACTAGATTTAAGTGATATCTAACTTCTAATGACAACATGCCCGGAGGTAGTCATGAATTTTCTACAGCAATTATTTAAATGGAGAAATCAGATTTATGGAGCTTAAAATATTTTACTTGAGGTGTCTTGGGGAAAGGAGGGGATTGATAAAAATTCTACTGGCTGCTGTTCCCCCGCAGGAGGAAGCTGGGGCTCCAAGTGAGATGCCTGGGCTTCCCGTACCCAGGGGGAACGGGGTCTGAGGAGTAAGGAAGGCAGGCAGAAGCTGGTGTGCTGAGCAGAGAGCTGCCTAGGTTATGCAATATGCTAACAAGACTATTAGCCCGTGGAGGGAGGTGCCTGGTTTTCCTTGGGATTTTTAGATGGGAAATACTTCCTGGAGCTATGACTGACCTGATTTGGGTGCCTTTCTGCTAAGAAATAGAGCAGCACAGTTTTGTGGTTAATGTAGCCCCTGCTCTGCTCTCTTCAGACAGGCTTTGAGTTCTCTGCAATATCTGACGTGACTGTCCTCATTAAGATGAAATGCTTGGCTATTCTCGTGAGTCTCTTTCTCAAGCTTTCTAGCTGAAGTTGTTTCATTTTGTAGGAATAATGAGTGCTTTTACTTGGAGATGATAGAGGGTGCACTGTGTGATCACTGAACAATTGTGCTGTAAGCACAAAAACAACACGTTTAATTTTAGGAGGCATTAAATGATTCATTCTTGGTAAAGACTAAAGAGGTATCGTTAGCATGGTATGAAGGATTGGTAAACTTCATTAAGAGCTGCAGGTGCTGAGAATGATAACTATGTTCAATGAAAGACAAACTTAAGACAGGAAAAGCTGCAGAAAACTGCTAGGATGAGCAGGAGAAAAAGCAACTTCTTGTACAAGAAGAAACTATCAATCACAAGTTACTCACTTAGCAAAACTGAGATGGGAATGATTGCTTTTCCTGGGTGGTGAAGGGAGAAGTACTTGGAGAAAAAATACTAAAAGATGCTACTAGCACAAAGTGGATAAAAATTGAAATTAAACTTACTTGGCCCAGAATCTAGAAGGATACTAATGAGCTGACAAGTGTGTTCTAGAAGAGCATTACAAGCCAGGCAAGGAAAGCTGCATTCATTTGGCACTGGCTTGAGATGATGGGGATGGAGAAGAAACAATTCTGGGTTTGAGAAACGCACTTCTTGGAAGAGGAGGCTTGAATGCTGACTCGGCTTGCTACACTCTGTTTACGTCTCTTCTGCTTCTGCTTGTGCTTCTGCTACATTCCAGTGTTAGAGTGGAGTAGGTGTACAAGCTAGGAATTCCCTCAAAGATCAAGTTAATGTATTAAGAGAGAAAAGACACCTCTCTTCCCCACACACGCTTCCTTCCTGCTCAGAACCTGAGTAGGCATAAATGAAAATGAAATGTGGAGCAAGGTCTACTTCTAGTCCTAGTGGCATTGATTTTCCTCTTTCCCCTGCAAGTACATTGCTGGATGCTGCATTAGGATGTCTTTGCCTCCTGGTGGGATTAGCGGGTGGGGTGGGGGTGGAGGCAGGGGCACAGGTGTGATTGCTTGTCTCTCCATTGCCATTCATGGCCTGTTTCTTACCTGCCCCTGGCCCTTTGCAGTGTCCTTGAGCTTTCCCTATTAGTACATCACTTTTTATCTCTTTTATCTCTTAAACAGATATTTTTTTTTAACCTGTTGAAGGATGGAAAGGGGCAGTGCAGGGGGCTGCATCTGGGTGGCAGGTCTGGAGACCTCTCAGGACTAAATCTCTATGACAAGGCATTATTCTCAGTGTCCCATGTGCACCTTCATCCATACAAAGAGAGTATCAGAACAAGACCAAATCTGACTGTTCTGGACCCTGTCTTTGTCAATGCGGGCTAGCTGCGCTTTCTGTAGCCTCGTGAAGACTACTGCTGTGTCACACAAACCCACTCCCAAGCACTTGACAGCCTGTCCTATTTGCAGCAATATCCATTTGCAGCACTGTCTTACAAGGCCTGGGGAACACAGAGTTCAAATGCTTGCATGACATTGGTCAGAGTAGAGATTCAAAGCTTAGGTTTCCTCTTTTTCATGATATGGGATATTCCAGTAGTGAGTTCAATAGAATGGTGGATAATTTAGGTTGGAAGAAAGCTCCAGAAGTCACGTAGCCAAACCCTGCTCGAAGCAGGACTAACCAGATCAGGTTGCTCGGTGCTGTGTCCAGTCAGTCTTGCACATCTCGAAGGATGGGTGTTCCCCAGCCTCTCAGGGCAACGGGTTTGTGTTGGGAGTATGTGAAACCAAATCCCCTAGGTAACTAAGGACGTCATCATTCGAACTTTGGAGGCTGTTTCCTGCACCGTCAATGGAGCAGCTGTCTGAACAGCAATTCAATGTGCTAGATGGAAGCACTGGTGCATTAGAGATCTGGGCTGTACAAGTGTCACATTTAGCCGGTGGTAGAGTCCAGACACAGCCAAATTTTTCTCTTCTCCAGGTCTTGTTGACTTACATGGCACAAACACAAGGCATGCAGCAGCTGTGCAGAGTTCCAGAAGCTGTGTGCATGTCCCATGCGATGGCTGAGGCTCAGGCAGCAGTGCATGCCAACTGTCTTAGCTGGAAGGACTGTGCAGACACTGCAGGGCTTACAGCACCAGACTGACTATGGTGTGCACGGATTTGTTAACAAAACCCTTGCTAATGCTTCACCAGGGATGGCACCGAGCTGGGATAAATAGCATGCAAGTTTTACTTGCGTGTCATATGCACACTCAGCACAAACAGTAGGAATAAAATCTATAAATTGCAGCTATACCCAAATCTCATCCAGATAAACTGTTCATACAGCCATAGCTCAGATTACAGCATTGAGAAAACCAATTGCTAGAATCTGATGTTTTCCTGTAACAAATCCAGATAGGTAGGTCTACCTCAATTTTAATCCTTTTTGGACACATCCTAGTGAAGATGAAGCATTTATTATGGGTCAGAATAGAACGCTGCCTTGTACCACGCAAAACCAAACATCTCTGCTTGATTCAGTGAATGGTATGTTATATTCAGTCAACACCAAGTAACCTTACAGCAGGCAAGACACTCAGTGTAGAAAACCTGAGAGTACTGACAAATATGGCAGAGCTCTAAGACAATGTTCTATTTCAACAGATTTACTCTTGTGGTTTATGTATAGCTAGTACAACTTATTTATCCTTTTATCTTGAGACAAATACTGAAGTCGGCACTCCTAGACCTCAAGGGAAAGTGGATACCTGTAAGGTGAGTGGCTCAGATGCTCAGTGAGGCTGAAAATCTCAGACTCGGTTACTAGCCTCAGCCATAACCCATCTCCTGCTGAGGAATTGCTAAATTATGCTCCCCTGCCCCCCACTCCACCCGAACTTATGATGATGGTAAGACAGAGGATTTATAATTTATTTGTTTTAATGCTCACTAGGGTCTAGGAGACACTTAACAGTCTCATAGCAGCTGAAAAAACAGGAGCTTGAAATTACTTCGTACTTATAATCCAGCTACTCTTCATTTTTCTGTTTGTTAGCTTTCTTGATGGATTGAGTTTCTAATATAGCTGAGTTTAAGTACAATCAGGTCATTATTCAGTGTGAATTGCAAATTTATATAACTGTTCATTTACTCTAAAGCAAAGTAGCTGGAGCATTCTCTTCCTCCCTCTCAGAGTAAAGTGTCTTAAGAAGCATCTTCACTTTCAGTGCATCACGAACTAGCACATTGCTTGGCATATGGTAATGAGATCACAACCAATAACTCTCCAACTTTCTTACCTCTTTCTAATGTAAGTGAAAAATCTAGTGGTTCTTCTAACCTAAAAAATACTATAACTGGTTAAGTCTCCTCTTGCTGTAAACAAGTTTTTCTAAAGCACATACATTAGCTACTAACAAAGGTAACAAGGTATTCTTGGCTACTACTATTCTTTTCTTTCCTCCACTGTACGTGACAGTGGTGTTAAGCATGAGAACAGACTGATGTAACGATGGGGATGCTACTGTCCTGCTGTGCTTATGATGTATTGTGATGGATGTCGTGATTTCAGTCTATTTTAAAAGAATGTGATGATGAAAGAAACTGCAGACTGGTATTTTAATAACCTAGCTTATTCCACCTTCATAGCAGGAATACAAACTCAGTTTTGCTTTTCACAATCCCCCTTCAGCATATGGAAGGAGACTGCAGAGTGGGATTCCTCTAAAAGAGTGATCCTGTTTATTACTGTGGTGTCAAATACACTCGCTCTAATCCTACTGGGGTTCCCCCCTGCCTCAGTGCGTTACAGACTGGCAGGAGCATGCAATGGTACATAAACTGGTCCTTACATATATAAATGACAATTTAGCTACTGTTTTCTGCAACAGCATCTACCATGCTTGACTTTGTTCTCAGCATCTCGGATAAGAATTTTTTTTTTTTAAAGTGATGATCTACTCTGCTTGTTGGTACCGACTGGCAGTCTGGCTCTCCCCTTCCTCACAGCACCCAGTGTCTCTTTCACAGGTTGCATGCACCCAAACCGTTCTATGATTATGCCTTTCAACAGCAATGAACTGTTAGATCAGCTCCCGCCATATCACAAAACTTCACCTTACTATTTACTTAGTGAATAGCCATGTCAATAAATGAGTTGTACGTTCTGGTCATGCCTCAACCTGAAATTAGCAGCAGGCAGTCAAGAGACTGTGTGAGGACTTGTGTATTCCACGATTAGAAAAGACGCAGCATGGCTCGTGCCTCCACAAGCCAAGGAGAAGTCAGGCCAGCACCTCAGTTGCTCTGTACCCCTGGCAAGTGGATGAGGGCTCACGCATGTCCCTGGACTGAGGCTAGGCTTGCTTAATGGACTTGCTTTTAAAAAAAAAACAAAAAAACAATCAAGTGTTTCCAAGTGTGGAAATACTAGGTCTCTGGACTCCATTCTTTACCCCTGTTTTTATAATACCGTACCTGTTTTATAATACTCCTGTAGAAACAGACAGTATAATTTATTTTATCATTTACTTGTACACTGTACCAGGCATGACCAGCACTGCTACTTGTATCTCTCTTTTATTCAAGAGGCACCAATCTGCCACAGGCAAAGCATGCACGGGATGATAGATTCTTTCCTAACATACATCCTGCAATTATGTCACTTTTTCATGGCTTTCATTGCAAAATGCTGCTGGCCAACCTCTCTTTTAAAGCAGCTGAATTTCTGCAAATGCGAAACGCTGCCCTAGGCCTATAAGGACAGGTGCGACTGGAGGAAGTCCTAAACTCTGTTACCATCCTTCACTGGAAAGGCTTGAGGGAGCAAACTGGAGTAGTTTTTCACCTGGCCTGCTGCAACAGACTACATCACTAGAGTGCCAGTCTACTAGCACATTACAGGTTTCAAAGTGCACATAACCCTCTTTACTGTATTTCTGAAGGTGGTGGTTAGTCGGAGACAGCTTTCCAGATTCTTCTTTCTAACCAGTTGCGCATCAGGTAGATGCTACAGCATTTATTTTTTTTCCTTCCAGTGTATTTGGTCAGCTGCCCAGTTGAGCAACAAATCTGTTGTTTTGTGAACAGTTGATCAAGTAAAAGGCAACTCTAAAGGAGTATGGAGAACAGCAGCTCAAGAACTATGCACCAGTTTTAACTAGTAGCTTATTTCAGGGGGAGGGGAAAAAAAAAAAAAGACTTCTACCTGGGTGACAATGGGGAAAAGAGGAATGATGCCCAAGTCCCTTCTCTTAACGTGTACTACAGACCATGGTGGAAGGCTGTCTAGGCTCCAGAGGTATAAAAGGAATATCTACTTGCATTTGCTAATTCCGTGAAAACTTCAATTACTGAGATGATGACAGAGGTGCATTAACCTTAAAGCTTGTTTACCTCCTACTTTCCAAAATATTTACCTTCACAAAGTCCCTTTCATAAAGAAGAAATGTTTATTATCACGTGCTTTAAAGTGCCTTCTTCCCATTTTTTTGCTCTAGTACGAGAAACTATTTTGTACTTGTTTACTGGTCTTAGTTTGCACAGTTACTGTACTAGAGCCAAAACCAAGAGGAAAGTATTTATCTTTTTTATCAGACCAAACTTTAGGTTATCTTTGAAGAAAAAGCTGTGTTATGTTCCAAGTTCCTGATTAATACAGATTCAGCATACTCCTTGCCCTCTTCACAATAAGGAAAGAGCCCACATTGCTGGTTTTCCTTAAAATGAAAACGAGCTCAGAGAATGAGGAAAATACTAAATCACTATTTGCAATGTGATGGGAAGTGAGAAGGGATGGTTATTTGGCTTCAATAACTGCATCCTACTTAGCACCCTGAATGATCCACCATGAGAATACTGCAATTTTTATCCAAAAAATGGTAAACATTTGCCAGAAGTTAACTTCAAACATGTTAGGAAAGAATGTTATTTTACTACTTGCTATACCAACTGTTTAAATAACATTGTTTATATAAAAACTGAATGTTGTTATACGGGATAATAACGAATTTTACAAATTTTACTTGCTGTGTCAAGCTGCATTTGGATATAAAACTTCCATACAGAAGTATTTGCAGATTTAAGTAACCTTAGGTGGATTAATGTACTTCTGACCTACTATGTTTTGAGTATCACTTTATAATAAAGGAAGCATGTTTTGATGTTAGCAGATTGAACTGATTCCTGGTCACTAGAACTGTAGAGCTAGTAGGTCTAATCTCCAGTTCCTATTTGTGTTGAGAAAAAATAACACTCTCTCCCAATACCTTTCTAAGAAATTCTAAGTCTTCAGTAATTTGATTCTAATTCTTCAGACTCTATTACTTATCACTTAAGTGAAGCTATTTTCATTAAAGCTTTACTATAGACAGACAATTTGACCTCAGATTCTTTCAAGCCAATCCATTTGCTGTGAGGTGCATCAGAAACTATTGATGTGCATTAGTAAGTTAAGTGCACTGGAGAGAATTCCTCTGTTAAGCCTGGAACTGGTCCTGGTTGAGTATACCTGCACAGTCCATGACTCAAATCCGTACATATAGTAGGTGAACTCTGGACTAACACCAAGGCACAAAGTATCAAGCCAGCCTAGCTTTTCTACCTGCTGTTATTTTTTGGTCTACTATGTCCTCGAAAACAACCTTTTTCAGAACAGCAGAATTACAAAGACATCAGTGTGCAAGGTACCCAGGGGCAGATACAACTTTACAGCATGTGCAAACAGGCACATCCTTAGCCTTTGTAAAGAGAAAACGCAGTTTGGGGCAGATAGGCAGCGCAAATAGTTTTGATGACTATTCCCTTCTCGGGGGAAGGCTGGAAGTAGACTGATTCACAGGGTCTGTGATACATTCAGCCTGCTCTTACCTATCACCTATCTCAGAGCAGACACACTTACCTGAACCCTGCCTTGTAGAAAAATCAAGTTTAGAGTGCAAGAGGGTTGCTGTTTCCCAAAGATCCCCAGGAACGACAGTACTCAAGACTAGGTCAGAGAAGTTAACTTGGCAGGCCAGAGCTTGAGCCGTGCTGTAACATTGCAAACAACTGTTGGTTCAGTCCTCATAACCTTCCAAGCTGTTCCTTGACAAACAGGCAAGATGATTTAATTTGTTGTTTGGCAAAACCCACAAAATTCAGCACTCAAGTTTAACTAAAGGGTAGTTTTTTATTCCCCATTAAGACAGTCTCAAGGTCATAACTGAATGTTGGATACCCCACAGGAGGGCACATACAGTGAATGTGGCAAAGTACAATGTGAACAGCCCCCAGGGTTCAAATAAGGTAGGACCATCAGCTAACCAGAAGAAAAAAACCAAATTAAAACTCTGCTGAAGATGTTTTGCTTTCTTCTCCATTTACACTGAAAAAAAGTCAAATCCAACAAAATCCTTCCACTGCTAACAATACATTCAGGCCTTACTAAAGAGTTTAACAAGATGGCAACAGGATGACTATAATACAAAACGTTCACTACTACACTCTGTACACACCTGTTGTCCAAGCCCTCCCCCAAACCCATGTGATGATGGTGTCTCCATTATTTGCTTGCTTGCTGGGCCTGCCTGCGGAGGAGGACATAGATCTTCTCCTTTATCCAGTCTTTATTGTACGGTTGGTACGTCTGAGTATCAGCACGGTAACTAGAAAGCGGAAAAAAAAAATAAGGTAATATTACTCTGTCCTGTAGTGTGTTTACAGATTTATCCTGTTCCCTGAGAAGCAGTTACCCAGCAGTAAGAACCTGAAATAAAACCAGATGCTCCAAGGACTACTGAATGTCCAGATCAGTGTGTTTGTATTTTAATTCAGACAACAAATGGAGGACCTCAATATTCTGGAGCTCAGAATGAAGAAGAATGTTTCCTGTTGGAACTAATCTGATTTGTCTTAATGAGCTGAACACTTTTTCAACACTACTTCAAGCAAGCGTTTATGTAAGTTTTCAAGTGTTCCACTTCTGTCTGGGATTTTTAGAAAATGAAAAAAAGCACAATTTTCCAGGAGCTAAGGGAGAATCATAGATGGATGACAAAGTATTCTTGCCAGCTGGCAGTGAAGGTGAGCTTACATCTAACAAACAAGGACACTTCATAAAAAGCAAACTGAAAACAAGAACCCACAGACTCAATTTTCCTTGCTATTCAGGGCTAGCTGATAAAAGTAGTCCACTAGCAAGATTTCTTTCCAGGGCCAAAGAACTCAGTTACTCAAGATACTGTTCAACTGAAGCAGAATTAGACTGACAAATGAAAGCAAATTGCATGAAGTTATCGGTGTAGATTCATGCCCTCCTTTTCCCCTTAGTTATTAAAATTTGAGTGCTTTTTTGATTAAGATGGCACTTTCAGTGCATGCTTCAAGAATTATGGAAGTCCTGGTCAGTCTTTAAATCTTTGTACACGTATTTCTCATCAGATAAGAAAGGTGAGATTGTCATTGGTAAGAAGCTAAGTAAAAATCCAGTTAACTCAATCCACAACAATTTACGGTTCTTACTTAAGGAAAAAACCCTAAGCAAGCTGTTTCTAAGAAAGCCTCGTTATTTAAATCCCAGGCATGACTGGTTCAAGGCCACAGAAAGAGTTTTGGTTTATATTGATACAGTAGTAGTTCTGGTGCAGCATAAGAAATGTTAGTTTCAGGATTTCTGCCCATGCCCCAATCGATTCATAATGCTATGCTGCAAGACCAGAGAGCAAGTACCTCAGGAATCTCTGTGAACACAAGACATATCTGGTACACTACGTGCTATGTGTGCCATCTGGTGGAAAACTATAAGCTGAAGGAGAATTTGGCATGACGCAGGGTTTACAAGCCTAATAAAGGCAGGCACAAGACTGTACTAGAAAACAGGTGCTGCTTCCTAAAGCAAGTAGCTAGCTTCAGTCTGTTAGATAAACTAAACCAAAGTATCTTGCAAACTGCATCAGTCCAGCACGACACCTGAAGATCAAACATGGCAGAATGTCTAGGGACAAAGTAACTCAGCAGACACTGTAATCCTGTTTCACTTATTCCACTGAAAACTTTGGTAAATGGCATTTGTAATAAGTCACTATCAGTAACACAGATTCTGTATGTAAATCAGAATGCAAAGGAAAGTCATGTGATGCTCAGGGTTTTTTTGACTAGCTTTTTATTTTAAACTGGAATTAACTGGCAAAGGCAATAGCCTTTGTGCAGCTACACAAGTAGTTGCACTTGGATTTCAGACAGAGCAGCAGAGCTGCAGAAATGTCCATGCCAGATACTCACTGGCTTAAAAAGAGCTTCTGGCATTCTGAGACTCAAAAGCCAAATACCGTGTCTTCTGTTATTTGAATATAAGGTTTGTATCCTTATTCCTACAGAATTTCTGCAAAGTTGATACCACTGTCGTATCAAACCATTCCTTGTGTAATTTATGGTACAAAAAGTACTCATGGCATGGACTAACTGATTTAGTTACAATGTTCAGTTATATTCTGAGTAGTGAAATTTAACATTTGATTTCATAGTGCAGTCAGAATGGAAAGTATACAAGACCATCTTTGCTTGCCCAAACTTTAACATACAGATGAGAACTGGAGATAATTTATTCACAAGAACACTTACAACAAT
The DNA here is from genome assembly GCF_963210335.1 of Falco punctatus. NCBI lineage: Eukaryota > Metazoa > Chordata > Aves > Falconiformes > Falconidae > Falco > Falco punctatus. The sequence continues at coordinate 21,077,648 of NC_137587.1, forward strand.
TAGCTAGGGCTCACTGCAGGATTGATCTGTTCCTCAACCACTTAACTAGGATTTACAGAAACTTCCATCCTGCTGTACCTTAATCAAAATAAACAGCTGGCTGCAATGCACTTCTGTCAACTTCTACCATACCATTAGTACAGCCCTCAGCTAAATAAAATTCTGTAATCGTTCTGCCTCCTTAAGAATTAGACCAACTGCACAGAGGCAGATACAGCCCCAATGTAAACAGATTCTAGCATTAAAATATATAGCTGTATTAAACTGTTGGACTTCAGTATCTGAAATGCTGGGAGCTTCAATGTGTCTAAAATCCAAGTCAGTTTCTAAGCTTTCTTCAGAGCTACTTTATTCCAATGAAGTTGAGTGGGCAACATGGCATACCAGCAGCAATACTGCTGCCTTACAAACAGTTATTGCAAAAACCACTCCAAACCTTACTGGATCTCACATAAAACATGTAAGCATTTACATGGAAGACTTCTGGCTTCTCCAAATCACTAAAATGGACTTGTACAACTGAACTTACACAAGACAGCTGAGGTCTGCCAAGTCATCGATGAAGTCAAACAATTGGCTGATATCATATGTAATGGATGGACTGTTGGGATTCATTCTCTTCAGATGCTCTTCATACATTTTACAGACTCCTACGGAGAAACAAGATTATCAATGCAATATTAAAAAAACAACAACTCTACCTGTTGAAACTTCTTCAGCCATTGAGCCACAAATATCAGGAAAGGTAAGCAATTACTACCATGAAGACAGAGACATAAACGTCGTACTTCGATTCTACAGAGCTATTTGCATTGAAATGTCATATTGTAAAATCTGGTAAGATGCATGGAAAGAAGCACTATCATCATCTAAAGGAAAAAGTTTTAGTTCTGTCAAAGATGTAACTTTCCATGCAGTAAGCTCCCATGGAAACCTGAAATTCCTTCAATAATTTAAGGACAGCAATTGCAACATATATTCCTACAGCACAAACACCTGAGAAAGAGAAGAACTGGTGTCAAATAAAGCTACTCAAATCTCATAAGAAAGATAATTCTAAGGGCTACTGAGGTAAGAGTTGACAGCACAAGCCTGTGTATGAATTTAAATGAGTTTTATTTAAGCTAGCTCATATATAATTCAGATGCATTTGAGGAGAACATAAAGTTGAAGTGAGCACAGAGGCTTTACATGGTCTTCATTAGGCTTTTGTTTGCCTCGCAAAACTTCCTGGAATTAGACTTTTTAATGTTAAGTGAACTTTCACATTTAAATCATACAGCTGCAGTATTTCAGTCTTCTTTCCAAGCTTACTATGTGTCTCAAAGTCATGCAGGACTCTTTTCTCTGGCACACATGCCACAAGGCTGCAAATCATGTATAAGTAATACACATACTTTTATTTTATATATTACTTCCAGTAGCAATCTTTCCTTTACATGGCTAGAGCAAAAATTAGTGAGAGGTAGGCTCTGATCCTGCAAGGAAATGGATTCAGACAAGGCTGCTGCATGGTCCCACCAAGAACATTGCCTACTCTCATGAAGTGAATGTGGTTCAATCTAAATAAATCAAAAAGAGACATTCAATATATAAAGGAAGTTTTAGAAACAATAACTATTTTTCAGTTTGCTACAGCTTTAGTAAACTAAAAGCATGAGACACCTTTGAATTTATTTTATTACCTTGGGAAAACATGAGCAGCAACTTAATTTCTTACTGAGTAAGCTTGGGAATATGTCAAAAATGGGGTTTTAACAACAGTTTTTGCTACCATATCTGCACCCACCTTCCATGCACTCATTCACCGATTCATAATCAGCATATGTTCTGCCTTCTGGCCTCTTGGTAGGCTGGACAAGTAGAATTGTGTGAGACTGAAAAACAAAACAAAAGAAACATAAAGAAAACTGCTTACTTGCAAAATCTTTGTGGTTTTTTTTTTTAAATTATTTGAATGAAGCACTAAAAAGATGAGTAATATTAAAATGCTGCACTAGCAGTCAAAGACAGACATCTTCCCAACAGCATTTACTATTCATATAAACTGTGTTAATAATTTTTGTTTCCAGTCAGTCCTAACAATCCTTACGTCACTTTGAATCAGCAGTAAAGCAGCTACTGTGTTGAAAAAAATACCATGGAAATAACAGTTTCTATTTAAACGCAAAAGCAAACCAATAAAAATACATAAAAGCTACGCCATCAGTGCATTTACTTATTTTATTCCAAATGCAAGCTGTTAGTAAATTAAAGAGCAAGGAGGGAGTCCAACAACTTCATGTCAGTCTCACCTTAAAGATTTTAACAGTAATAGCTATTTTGAGTTATTTATTTAATGTCAAGGGAACACAAATTATACAACAAATCTGCACTGAGTATTCAAGATTATTTCTTGCAAAACAGATGCACTGATTTCTCATACTTCAGTGACTCTACTGAAACAGTAATTATGGCACAGATAACTGTTCCAAATGTCAGATTCTGTAAGCTTGTTCTTCTGCAGTCAAGGCTTTGATAATTGTTCAGTCTGTGGCTTGCATTATTTCTGTAATATTTTTCACTTGGCTACAGCAAGTAATTTGAGCAAACAACAAGCAAGATTTTTTAAGTACATGCAATCTGTGATCTAATTAACAGGTTACATGGCACAGAAAGTTTGCAAGCACACAACAAAACACCATTTCCAGTGCTGCTAATAGGATCCAACATTTTCAATGCTAATATATGAGGTGAGCATACAACGTTGATATTCATGGAGGCAACTGCAGAGTAAGACACACTGGAAACAAATACCCATGTATATTACTGGGCTTCAATTAATCAGCTGCTGCTAGAAACATCCTGACCCACACTTCGGACATATCAATGAATATACCAGTTTGGAGTTCATCAAATGCAATGACAGAATAGAAAAATGGCAAATATTAAGATTGACAAGGAACATACAAGAAAACAGTACAGATTTTTGTACCATGACTGATAAGCGTTCCCATGCCTGGCATACAGTTTTCAGTTCTGTAAATGCTGTTCCAAATAATGTAGTAGAGGGAGATACAGAGAAGTAGAGGAAAATTATGGAGAAACAGAAGCAGCAAAACTTTTCCCATCAGAAATGGAAAAAGCGGGGAATTTAGAGCTACACCCTGTAACAAATATCATACAAAAGAGACTACACCATTTAAGTCTACTTTCATGTATACCAGAGGATGCTAGATTTTAAAGGAATTCCCCAAGGGTGGCTGGTATCTGGCTGTTCCTAAGTGCATTGTACTTGAACAGGCACATCTTACCAGGGAGTCCAAATGACTGCCAAACTTATTCTAAAATACTTTTCTCAGCACTACCGTTTTTATTTGCTGGTCGCTGATGACAAGGCTTGGTTCCAGCACTTGCAACTCTGACTTCCCATGAGCATTTGACTAAGGATTTCTTATTAACAACAGACGAGATATACTGGCCAGTTGTCACTGTGTTCTAAAAAAAAACCTGTTGGTTTAGCTTCAGAATGTCTTGCAAACTGAATCTGTGGTGTCTGATTACATATACATATTTCTCTCTTTCAACTAAATTCAGTATTAAGAAAAAGCTCTATTTGATTGACAAAATGT